>NC_140590.1:1121069414-1122269414 GCF_964204655.1 Triturus cristatus
CTGGTCTGAATACATTGAATGTGCCACTAAGGCTTTGGAGGGTTGGTTGCTGGGAAGTAAGGTATCTGATTTTACAGGATTGTATAATTTGATGATGAGAGAACAGATTTTAAATAACTGTCAAAACCAGCAACTGCATCAACACTTGGTTGACTCTGATCTGACCTCTCCCCAAGAATTGGGAAAGAAGGCAGACAAATGGGTCAGAACCAGGGTTAAGCAAAAGAACCAGAACCAGGGCCAAGGGGGTGATCAGAAGAAAACAGACCAGAAGGGTGGAGATCAGAAACCTAAAGACCAGAAGTCTTCAACAGGGCCCCAAACTAATGCTAAGGAGGGTGGGTCCCAACAGTCCAAAAAGAAGAAAGAAGGTCAAAAGAAACCCTGGTGCAATCATTGCAAGAATACAACTCACTGGACTAGTGATTGCAAAAAGGGTGGAGCCCCCAACACTGTTGCCCCTAAGGCACCTGCTCCCAGTACTACTGTTAGCAGTGTTGGTCCCCAGACAAAGGGTGTAGTGGGAATCACTATGGGAACTGAAAGAGATTCTGACTTAGACAGAACCCTGACACAGGCAGTCCTGATCTGTGATGGGGACATTGATTTGTCCCTGACTGTGAGCCCCAGTAACCTGGGCAAGTACAGACAGACTCCTTTAATTAATGACAAAGTGGCTCAAGCCTACAGGGACACATGTGCCAGTGTCACTATGGTGACACCAGCCTTTGTGGATCGTGGACAGTACATACCAGGTGAGAACTACCTGGTGACCAATGCCAGCAATGCCACTACTTCACATAGTGTGGCAGTTGTTAACTTCTCATGGGGAGGGGTAACTGGCCTCAAAAGGGTTGTGGTTAGTGCAGACCTCCCAGTAGAATGTTTGTTGGGCAATGACCTAGAGAGTTCTCTATGGTCAGAAGTGGAGTACAGGACTCATGCAGAGATGTTAGGTATATCATCACATGTCCTTGCTGTGACCAGGTCACATGCCAAAAAGTGCCTCACTGAACCTCAGGTCTTGGATCCTGGAACAATGGACCAAGCACCTACCAAGAAGAAGAACAGGAGGGTCAAGGCTGTGCCTTCCCCCCTGCCTCAGAGTGATGATCAGCCTTCCCAGGAAGCTGATCTAGAGGACCCTGAAGGAACTGTCCCTGAAGAGCTTGAACCTGACCAGGTTGAGTTTCTGGGGACAGGGGGACCTTCAAGGGCTGACTTGAGGCAGGCTCAGTTATCCTGTCCCTCTCTTGAACCCCTCAGACAGCTGGCTGCTGCTGAGGCTGCTGGGAATGCTCAAGGTACCCATAAAGTGTATTGGGATGAAGGGCTCCTTTATTCAGAGGCTAGAGACCCCAAGCCTGGTGCAACCAGGAGGTTGGTGATACCTCTGCAATTTAGGGGCTTCCTTCTTACCTTGGCCCATGATATTCCTTTAGCAGGACACCTAGGCCAGAACAAGACCTGGGACAGACTTGTCCCTCACTTTCACTGGCCTCATATGAATGAAGATACAAAGGAGTTTTGTCGCTCCTGTGTTACCTGCCAAGCCAGTGGCAAGTCAGGTGGCACAACAAAGGCCCCCCTGATACCACTACCTGTGGTGGGGGTTCCCTTTGAAAGAGTGGGAATAGATATAGTGGGTCCCATGGATCCTCCCACTGCATCTGGGCACAGATTTATACTGGTGGTAGTGGATCATGCCACCAGGTATCCAGAGGCAATTCCCCTTAGGACCACTACAGCACCTGTTGTGGCCAGGGCCCTGCTGGGAGTATTCTCCAGAGTGGGGTTTCCTAAGGAGGTAGTATCTGACAGAGGTACCAACTTTATGTCAGGATACTTGACAGCTATGTGGAAGGAATGTGGTGTCAACTACAAGTTCACCACCCCTTATCACCCACAATGCAATGGGCTTGTTGAGAGATTCAACAAGACCCTAAAGGGTATGATCAAAGGATTACCTGAAAAGCTCAGGCGAAGATGGGACATCCTTCTACCCTGCCTTCTGTTTGCTTACAGAGAGGTCCCACAAAAGGTGGTTGGCTACAGCCCCTTTGAATTGTTGTTTGGGCACCCTGTGAGAGGCCCACTGTGTTTGGTGAAGGAAGGATGGGAGTTACCTCTCAAAAAGCCTAAGCTAGACATAGTGGACTATGTACTTGGTCTCCGCTCCAGGATGGCTGAGTATATGGAGAAGGCATCCAAAAACCTTGAGGCAAGCCAGGCCTTACAGAAAGCTTGGCATGACCAAAAGGCTGTCTTGGTTGAGTATCAGCCAGGACAGAAGGTATGGGTGTTGGAGCCAGTGGCCCCAGCAGCACTCCAAGACAAATGGTCTGGACCCCATACAATCCTGGAAAAGAAGGGAGAGGTCACCTACTTGGTGGACCTAGGAACTCCCAGGAGTCCCTACAGGGTACTCCATGTTAACAGGCTTAAAGCATATGTTGACAGGGCAGACATGGGCTTGCTCATGGCTACAGATGAGGGACAGGAGGAAGAGAGTGACCCTCTCCCAGACCTGTTGTCTCAGAACCCTGAAGATGGCTCAGTTGAAGGAGTGACCCTTGGAGGCAACCTCACTGCCCATCAGCAGACTGAATGTAGACAGGTTCTACAATCATTTTCACATATGTTTTCCTTGATACCTAGTCAAACTGACTGGTGTACCCATGTTGTGGACACTGGTGACAGTCTGCCTGTAAAGAACAAGCTTTACAGACAACCTGACCATGTCAGGGACTGTATAAAGGCTGAGGTACATAAAATGCTGGAATTCGGTGTCATTGAACCCTCAGAGAGCCCCTGGGCTAGCCCAGTGGTTCTGGTCCCCAAACCTCACACCAAAGATGGCAAGAGAGAGATGAGGTTCTGTGTGGATTACAGAGGACTCAATGCTGTCACCAGGACAGATGCACACCCTATTCCAAGGGCAGATGAGCTCATAGACAAACTAGCTTCTGCAAAGTTTTTGAGCACATTTGACTTAACAGCTGGCTATTGGCAAATCAGATTAGCTGAGGAGTCTAAGGCCAAAACAGCATTCTCAACCCCAGGTGGGCATTATCAGTTTGTGGTGATGCCCTTTGGTCTGAAGAATGCACCTGCCACCTTCCAAAGGCTGGTGAACCAAGTCCTTACTGGGTTGGATGACTTTTGTGCAGCATATCTTGATGACATTGCTGTCTTTAGCACCACCTGGGAGGATCACCTGATCCACCTGAAGAAGGCTCTTGAGGCTCTGCAAAGGGCAGGCCTCACTATCAAGGCTACTAAGTGCCAGATAGGGCAGAGTAAGGTTGTGTATTTGGGCCACCTTGTAGGTGGAGGCCAAGTTCAACCACTGGAGAGTAAGATACAATCCATCAAGGACTGGTCCCCTCCAACCACCCAGACTCAAGTTCGAGCTTTCTTGGGCTTGACTGGGTACTACAGGAAGTTTGTTAAGAACTATGGGTCCATTGTGACTCCTCTTAATGATCTGACATCCAAGAAGATGCCCAAAAAGGTTCAGTGGACAGTAAGCTGTCAAAAGGCATTTGATGACCTGAAGGAGGCCATGTGCTCTGCACCTATCCTGAAAAGTCCTGACTACTCCAAAGAGTTTATTGTCCAAACAGATGCTTCTGAGTTGGGTGTGGGAGCTGTGCTGTCACAACTTAATGTAGATGGTCAAGACCAACCCATTGCTTTTATTAGCAGAAGGTTGACCCCCAGAGAGAAGAATTGGTCAGCTATTGAGAGGGAGGCCTTTGCTGTGGTGTGGGCCCTGAAGAAGCTGAGGCCATACTTGTTTGGCACTCACTTCAAGATTCAGACCGACCATAAGCCCCTCTTGTGGCTAAATCAGATGAAGGGTGAAAATCCCAAACTGCTTAGGTGGTCCATTTCCCTACAGGGGATGGACTTTACAGTGGAGCACCGGCCAGGTACTGACCATGGGAATGCAGATGGTCTCTCCAGGTACTTCCACTTAGGACATGAAGACGAGACTGGTCAAGGCTAGTTTAATGTCCCAGCGTTTGGGGGGGGGTTGTGTAGGAGAGTAGGGTCTGCTATCCTATGGTCACCCCAAATTTTTGCTTTTTGCTTCACTGGTTTTTGACATATTGAGGCTGTGGGCCTGCCAATCAGACCCCCAGCCTGCTGTTCTCTCTACTAAATTAAAACTATGCACCCTAGGTGCATAACCAATTGGAAGTGGATCACCCTGTCAGCCCCTGTACCAGTGTACACTAGGTACCCAGGGCATTGGTGTACCCAAGGCCTGCCCGGGGCTGAAGCATGTATTATGCCACCCCAGGCTTGGCCTAACAAATCTGACACAACTGGCTGATCACTCAGCTGGGGTAAGTTGGTGTAACCACCTCTTACTTAGGTGTAGTATACCTATACCTAACCTTAAATGGGACACCTGGTAACCTATAAGTCACTCCTATGGCAGGCCTTAACAATCCTGAAGGCAGAGTGCTTGGTTCCATGTGAGATGGTGCTCTGGCATGAGCTGAGCCTGTCTGCAGTGGTCGGAACAACTTCCTTCTACTGTTTCCAGATATCGTCATACCATATACTCTTAAGTGCATTATGAACCTCGCGGTTAAATGCTATCTTTGGTTTGGCTTTATCAAAACATGTCGAGTAAGGTGTCATACGAATTGGAATACTAACCCCTCGCCAATTCTGGCGACGGGGTTAGCATTCCACCCTTCTAGAGGGACACGACATGTACAGTACCTGAAACCCGGGTAAAATCAGACATAGCCTCAGCTCCACAAAATGGATGCTGCCACCACAGACACAAGTCTGCCCTCCTGCTGCTGGGAGTCCTTCCAGCTTGGGAGGTGTGGACAAAGGGTTTCCTGCCAGGGGAGGTGCGTGCACCACCCCAGACAGGATTTTGTGTATTGGTCAGGTAGGGCTTGAAAGAAACCAGACATGCCTGTGGCTCACAAGGAGCCTCGGGGCATATGCCAGTTCAAACCGGTCCTGGGGCACACCAGTCCCGGGCCTGGGGCGAGCTGGACAAAGGATTGGGGGTGTAACCACCCCCCTTCCTGGTCCCACCCTTAGGGAGGGACCTAGCAGGTGTCCGGCCCCTAGAATCCGTTTAAAGGTAGGAGCTGTGTCCTAAGACTTCAGACATCCTGGAATCAACTTGAAACTAAGAAGAAGACGGGAACTTCGACGCTCTGCCGCACAGAGGACTGAAGCCAATCTCCCCTGTGGTCAGGGAGTGACCACCTTGCTAACGCAAGCACCATCCAGCGAATCAACGTCTGCTTTGCCGCCGCCTCCCGCCGGAGCCCGAGCCCAGAGACTGACAAGACCTGGACCTCCAGACCTCTCACCGCCCGATCCACAGTCTCTGAAAAGAGGAGACCCGTGGAGGCACCGAGACATGTGGAGCCAGCCATCTTGGAACGACTACGACAAGCTGACCAGTGCAACAACCGAGGCTCCCTCCAAGTTGTGCTTTGGGATCTGAGAAGCCCGACCCTCGAGCAGCATCTGCACCAAAGGTGAGCCCTCCAGCATCTCCACGATCTGCGTGGGGCCCTTCTGCATTTTGCCACTCGACGCGCCTAACCGGTTGCTGGCCCGCTGGCTAGTGGCCATCTTGGCGACGAAATCTACAAAAAACACCACTGGTCTGGTTGCTCCAGACTGGCCCTTGCTCCCCTCCAAAGGAGCCGTTCCTCTGACCTTGCTGGTCAGAGCCATCAGCTTATTTCCTTTCCTACAACAATTGCTTTTGCCA
Organism: Triturus cristatus; assembly: GCF_964204655.1. Lineage (NCBI taxonomy): Eukaryota > Metazoa > Chordata > Amphibia > Caudata > Salamandridae > Triturus > Triturus cristatus. The sequence continues at coordinate 1,121,075,179 of NC_140590.1, forward strand.
AGGCTTGTTTGCTTCGATCAAGTCGCCGACACCGCCGACAGCGAGAGCCTGTGTGGGACAGCTCGTGACTCGACTCCTGGACGTCGTCGACCTTCAGGGACCACGTGGTTGCAGAGACAAGCTACACCTTTCTTCCTGTTTGCACCCGACATCGCCTGGTACCCACCTGGTGCCACGCTGGTCACTGGCTAGTGACTGTGAACACTGTCCCCTCTGCTTACAGGTCTTCAACATCTCCGATCCACTCTTGGATCCACTGCATCTCCTCCGGGCCGGTCGCCTGCAGCATCTTTGTCTTCAAGCTCCACGGAACAGATAGAAGAAACCCGACGCACTTCGAGGCCTATGCACCCGCTTCCTGTGGGTGAGGTAAAGCTGGCACTCCTGTGCCCAAGTGTAGTATTACATCTCTAGTGCCTGTGTTCCAAATCTTGAGTTCCTAGCCCATCCGGAAGATCCTCTTTGCAGTAACTTTGTACTTTTTACGCACCCATTGAAACCTATGGGAGCACGCGTGTGACTATTTGCTCTGCACACGCGACCCGTGGACCTCCTGGTCACTAACTGAAGTTAGCTCCTTGTAGGCCCAGCGATTCTAGAGGCCCTAGGCCTTTTCCCTTTTCTGTTCGTGGTACTTATACCACTATTTTAGTATATGGTTCGAGTGGCCACCAGGGCCTATCCATATAAAGTGCAACTTCTGTGTATTCTGTGATAATCTTGTTTGACGATTTGTGCTCCTGTGCTCATAAAGAGACTAGGGGTTACTTTGAGAAATAAATACATATATATTTTGAATATATATCTGTGTGGTGTCCTTTCATTGGTATAAAAGGGGGTTACTATTGGTAAAACAGCTTGCTTAACACGCATCACGAGTTTAGCCTCAAAGACTGCTTAGCCTACGCTACCACTAGGGCAGCTAGTCCGAAAAGGTTGACTTACAACCACACCATAAGGGTTGCTTGGCATGGTACAAGGTGGTCACTTTAACTAGTGAACATCATATACCAGGCCAACTTCTCACATTGGTGAGCAGCGGTTGGATTTGAGCTTGCTGTGTTTTACCATTGTAATCTCTTGGTTACCAATTGAAAGATCACATAGGTACCTGTAGGTACATATAAAACAAGATTAGATATACTTAAGTTCTACTGAACTTAGTTGTTGTAGAGCAAAGGGAGTAGCACACCCTGACTACAACTACTAGATAGGTTTAGTAGGTAAACCCAAGTGTAGGTAGATTGCAACACATCCACCCACACTTAAGAGCAATGGCTGGGGCAGAGGGGTCCACTGTACCCATCTCTGTTGAGAGTGACCCCCCGAGGGCACCATCCATCTTTGCTACCCTTAATCAGAATGAGCTCAGGCATTTGGGAACTCTTAGAGGCCTTAAACAGCCCAAGAACCCTACCTCTGCTGTGCTCAGAGAACTCTTGCAAGATGATGAAAATCAAAGAGAGCTCAAGAAAGCTTCCCAGTTAGCCCCCCTAGGGACAGGAACAGGAGGCCCCCCTTCTGAAGATGCCACTGAGGTACCCCTTTCCAATAGCCATCCCTTAGATGAACACCATACTACAGAGGAGGAAAGTGATGGGGATACAGATGTGAGTGGGGATGAAGGGAGAACTAGCCCAGTGCCAAGTGTTATACTTGGTTCAGCTAAACCAAGGCTATTGGGGACTGACAGTGGGTTTACCCCATTGGATCTCCCCAGTGGACTTAACCCAGGGCTTGGGAGGAGAAGGAATCACTCAGGTGAATCCAATGCTTCCCATGGCTCTAGAGGCTCTCAAGGTCACTCCAGGAGAAGGATGACCACCCCTCAGAGGAGGGAACATGAGGCCAAGATGCAAGAAGCCCAGCAGAGGATCAGGAAGCAGGAGCTAGAAGTAGCCCTGATGGAAGAGAAACTGAGCAAGGCTAGACAGCATAAAGAGAGTGGGTCTATACCCACTGGTGGCAGCATTGTCCCTAAGGACAAAGATAGGGTTTTCGATAATAGAAACCTGTCTAAGGTTGTGCCCCCCTACAAAAGTGGGGATGACATCCACAAGTGGATAACTGCTCTTGAGAGAGCCTGCAAAGTACAGCAGGTTCCTGAAGACCAGTGGGCAGCAATCCTCTGGCTCTCCTTTGAGGAAAGAGGCAGAGACAGACTCCTCACTGTTAGAGAAGAGGATGTCAGAAACTACAGAGTCCTGAAGAGTGTCCTAGTTGATGGGTTAGGCTTAACCACTGAACAGTACAGGTTAATGTTCAGAGACACCCAAAAGACACAGACTCAGGACTGGTCTGAATACATTGAATGTGCCACTAAGGCTTTGGAGGGTTGGTTGCTGGGAAGTAAGGTATCTGATTTTACAGGATTGTATAATTTGATGATGAGAGAACAGATTTTAAATAACTGTCAAAACCAGCAACTGCATCAACACTTGGTTGACTCTGATCTGACCTCTCCCCAAGAATTGGGAAAGAAGGCAGACAAATGGGTCAGAACCAGGGTTAAGCAAAAGAACCAGAACCAGGGCCAAGGGGGTGATCAGAAGAAAACAGACCAGAAGGGTGGAGATCAGAAACCTAAAGACCAGAAGTCTTCAACAGGGCCCCAAACTACTGCTAACGTGGGTGGGTCCCAACAGTCCAAAAAGAAGAAAGAAGGTCAAAAGAAACCCTGGTGCAATCATTGCAAGAATACAACTCACTGGACTAGTGATTGCAAAAAGGGTGGAGCCCCCAACACTGTTGCCCCTAAGGCACCTGCTCCCAGTACTACTGTTAGCAGTGTTGGTCCCCAGACAAAGGGTGTAGTGGGAATCACTATGGGAACTGAAAGAGATTCTGACTTAGACAGAACCCTGACACAGGCAGTCCTGATCTGTGATGGGGACATTGATTTGTCCCTGACTGTGAGCCCCAGTAACCTGGGCAAGTACAGACAGACTCCTTTAATTAATGACAAAGTGGCTCAAGCCTACAGGGACACATGTGCCAGTGTCACTATGGTGACACCAGCCTTTGTGGATCGTGGACAGTACATACCAGGTGAGAACTACCTGGTGACCAATGCCAGCAATGCCACTACTTCACATAGTGTGGCAGTTGTTAACTTCTCATGGGGAGGGGTAACTGGCCTCAAAAGGGTTGTGGTTAGTGCAGACCTCCCAGTAGAATGTTTGTTGGGCAATGACCTAGAGAGTTCTCTATGGTCAGAAGTGGAGTACAGGACTCATGCAGAGATGTTAGGTATATCATCACATGTCCTTGCTGTGACCAGGTCACATGCCAAAAAGTGCCTCACTGAACCTCAGGTCTTGGATCCTGGAACAATGGACCAAGCACCTACCAAGAAGAAGAACAGGAGGGTCAAGGCTGTGCCTTCCCCCCTGCCTCAGAGTGATGATCAGCCTTCCCAGGAAGCTGATCTAGAGGACCCTGAAGGAACTGTCCCTGAAGAGCTTGAACCTGACCAGGTTGAGTTTCTGGGGACAGGGGGACCTTCAAGGGCTGACTTGAGGCAGGCTCAGTTATCCTGTCCCTCTCTTGAACCCCTCAGACAGCTGGCTGCTGCTGAGGCTGCTGGGAATGCTCAAGGTACCCATAAAGTGTATTGGGATGAAGGGCTCCTTTATTCAGAGGCTAGAGACCCCAAGCCTGGTGCAACCAGGAGGTTGGTGATACCTCTGCAATTTAGGGGCTTCCTTCTTACCTTGGCCCATGATATTCCTTTAGCAGGACACCTAGGCCAGAACAAGACCTGGGACAGACTTGTCCCTCACTTTCACTGGCCTCATATGAATGAAGATACAAAGGAGTTTTGTCGCTCCTGTGTTACCTGCCAAGCCAGTGGCAAGTCAGGTGGCACAACAAAGGCCCCCCTGATACCACTACCTGTGGTGGGGGTTCCCTTTGAAAGAGTGGGAATAGATATAGTGGGTCCCATGGATCCTCCCACTGCATCTGGGCACAGATTTATACTGGTGGTAGTGGATCATGCCACCAGGTATCCAGAGGCAATTCCCCTTAGGACCACTACAGCACCTGTTGTGGCCAGGGCCCTGCTGGGAGTATTCTCCAGAGTGGGGTTTCCTAAGGAGGTAGTATCTGACAGAGGTACCAACTTTATGTCAGGATACTTGACAGCTATGTGGAAGGAATGTGGTGTCAACTACAAGTTCACCACCCCTTATCACCCACAATGCAATGGGCTTGTTGAGAGATTCAACAAGACCCTAAAGGGTATGATCAAAGGATTACCTGAAAAGCTCAGGCGAAGATGGGACATCCTTCTACCCTGCCTTCTGTTTGCTTACAGAGAGGTCCCACAAAAGGTGGTTGGCTACAGCCCCTTTGCATTGTTGTTTGGGCACCCTGTGAGAGGCCCACTGTGTTTGGTGAAGGAAGGATGGGAGTTACCTCTCAAAAAGCCTAAGCTAGACATAGTGGACTATGTACTTGGTCTCCGCTCCAGGATGGCTGAGTATATGGAGAAGGCATCCAAAAACCTTGAGGCAAGCCAGGCCTTACAGAAAGCTTGGCATGACCAAAAGGCTGTCTTGGTTGAGTATCAGCCAGGATAGAAGGTATGGGTGTTGGAGCCAGTGGCCCCAGCAGCACTCCAAGACAAATGGTCTGGACCCCATACAATCCTGGAAAAGAAGGGAGAGGTCACCTACTTGGTGGACCTAGGAACTCCCAGGAGTCCCTACAGGGTACTCCATGTTAACAGGCTTAAAGCATATGTTGACAGGGCAGACATGGGCTTGCTCATGGCTACAGATGAGGGACAGGAGGAAGAGAGTGACCCTCTCCCAGACCTGTTGTCTCAGAACCCTGAAGATGGCTCAGTTGAAGGAGTGACCCTTGGAGGCAACCTCACTGCCCATCAGCAGACTGAATGTAGACAGGTTCTACAATCATTTTCACATATGTTTTCCTTGATACCTAGTCAAACTGACTGGTGTACCCATGTTGTGGACACTGGTGACAGTCTGCCTGTAAAGAACAAGCTTTACAGACAACCTGACCATGTCAGGGACTGTATAAAGGCTGAGGTACATAAAATGCTGGAATTCGGTGTCATTGAACCCTCAGAGAGCCCCTGGGCTAGCCCAGTGGTTCTGGTCCCCAAACCTCACACCAAAGATGGCAAGAGAGAGATGAGGTTCTGTGTGGATTACAGAGGACTCAATGCTGTCACCAGGACAGATGCACACCCTATTCCAAGGGCAGATGAGCTCATAGACAAACTAGCTTCTGCAAAGTTTTTGAGCACATTTGACTTAACAGCTGGCTATTGGCAAATCAGATTAGCTGAGGAGTCTAAGGCCAAAACAGCATTCTCAACCCCAGGTGGGCATTATCAGTTTGTGGTGATGCCCTTTGGTCTGAAGAATGCACCTGCCACCTTCCAAAGGCTGGTGAACCAAGTCCTTACTGGGTTGGATGACTTTTGTGCAGCATATCTTGATGACATTGCTGTCTTTAGCACCACCTGGGAGGATCACCTGATCCACCTGAAGAAGGCTCTTGAGGCTCTGCAAAGGGCAGGCCTCACTATCAAGGCTACTAAGTGCCAGATAGGGCAGAGTAAGGTTGTGTATTTGGGCCACCTTGTAGGTGGAGGCCAAGTTCAACCACTGGAGAGTAAGATACAATCCATCAAGGACTGGTCCCCTCCAACCACCCAGACTCAAGTTCGAGCTTTCTTGGGCTTGACTGGGTACTACAGGAAGTTTGTTAAGAACTATGGGTCCATTGTGACTCCTCTTAATGATCTGACATCCAAGAAGATGCCCAAAAAGGTTCAGTGGACAGTAAGCTGTCAAAAGGCATTTGATGACCTGAAGGAGGCCATGTGCTCTGCACCTATCCTGAAAAGTCCTGACTACTCCAAAGAGTTTATTGTCCAAACAGATGCTTCTGAGTTGGGTGTGGGAGCTGTGCTGTCACAACTTAATGTAGATGGTCAAGACCAACCCATTGCTTTTATTAGCAGAAGGTTGACCCCCAGAGAGAAGAATTGGTCAGCTATTGAGAGGGAGGCCTTTGCTGTGGTGTGGGCCCTGAAGAAGCTGAGGCCATACTTGTTTGGCACTCACTTCAAGATTCAGACCGACCATAAGCCCCTCTTGTGGCTAAATCAGATGAAGGGTGAAAATCCCAAACTGCTTAGGTGGTCCATTTCCCTACAGGGGATGGACTTTACAGTGGAGCACCGGCCAGGTACTGACCATGGGAATGCAGATGGTCTCTCCAGGTACTTCCACTTAGGACATGAAGACGAGACTGGTCAAGGCTAGTTTAATGTCCCAGCGTTTGGGGGGGGTTGTGTAGGAGAGTAGGGTCTGCTATCCTATGGTCACCCCAAATTTTTGCTTTTTGCTTCACTGGTTTTTGACATATTGAGGCTGTGGGCCTGCCAATCAGACCCCCAGCCTGCTGTTCTCTCTACTAAATTAAAACTATGCACCCTAGGTGCATAACCAATTGGAAGTGGATCACCCTGTCAGCCCCTGTACCAGTGTACACTAGGTACCCAGGGCATTGGTGTACCCAAGGCCTGCCCGGGGCTGAAGCATGTATTATGCCACCCCAGGCTTGGCCTAACAAATCTGACACAACTGGCTGATCACTCAGCTGGGGTAAGTTGGTGTAACCACCTCTTACTTAGGTGTAGTATACCTATACCTAACCTTAAATGGGACACCTGGTAACCTATAAGTCACTCCTATGGCAGGCCTTAACAATCCTGAAGGCAGAGTGCTTGGTTCCATGTGAGATGGTGCTCTGGCATGAGCTGAGCCTGTCTGCAGTGGTCGGAACAACTTCCTTCTACTGTTTCCAGATATCGTCATACCATATACTCTTAAGTGCATTATGAACCTCGCGGTTAAATGCTATCTTTGGTTTGGCTTTATCAAAACATGTCGAGTAAGGTGTCATACGAATTGGAATACTAACCCCTCGCCAATTCTGGCGACGGGGTTAGCATTCCACCCTTCTAGAGGGACACGACATGTACAGTACCTGAAACCCGGGTAAAATCAGACATAGCCTCAGCTCCACAAAATGGATGCTGCCACCACAGACACAAGTCTGCCCTCCTGCTGCTGGGAGTCCTTCCAGCTTGGGAGGTGTGGACAAAGGGTTTCCTGCCAGGGGAGGTGCGTGCACCACCCCAGACAGGATTTTGTGTATTGGTCAGGTAGGGCTTGAAAGAAACCAGACATGCCTGTGGCTCACAAGGAGCCTCGGGGCATATGCCAGTTCAAACCGGTCCTGGGGCACACCAGTCCCGGGCCTGGGGCGAGCTGGACAAAGGATTGGGGGTGTAACCACCCCCCTTCCTGGTCCCACCCTTAGGGAGGGACCTAGCAGGTAGTCCGGCCCCTAGAATCCGTTTAAAGGTAGGAGCTGTGTCCTAAGACTTCAGACATCCTGGAATCAACTTGAAACTAAGAAGAAGACGGGAACTTCGACGCTCTGCCGCACAGAGGACTGAAGCCAATCTCCCCTGTGGTCAGGGAGTGACCACCTTGCTAACGCAAGCACCATCCAGCGAATCAACGTCTGCTTTGCCGCTGCCTCCCGCCGGAGCCCGAGCCCAGAGACTGACAAGACCTGGACCTCCAGACCTCTCACCGCCCGATCCACAGTCCCTGAAAAGAGGAGACCCGTGGAGGCACCGAGACACGTGGAGCCAGCCATCTTGGAACGACTACGACAAGCTGACCAGTGCAACAACCGAGGCTCCCTCCAAGTTGTGCTTTGGGATCTGAGAAGCCCGACCCTCGAGCAGCATCTGCACCAAAGGTGAGCCCTCCAGCATCTTCACGATCTGCGTGGGGCCCTTCTGCATTTTGCCACTCGACGCGCCTAACCGGTTGCTGGCCCGCTGGCTAGTGGCCATCTTGGCGACGAAATCTACGAAAAACACCGCTGGTCTGGTTGCTCCAGACTGGCCGTGGCTCCCCTCCAAAGGAGCCGTTCCTCTGACCTTGCTGGTCAGAGCCATCAGCTTATTTCCTTTCCTACAACAATTGCTTTTGCCAAGGCTTGTTTGCTTCGATCAAGTCGCCGACACCGCCGACAGCGAGAGCCTGCGTGGGACAGCTTGTGACTCGACTCCTGGACGTCGTCGACCTTCAGGGACCACGTGGCTGCAGAGACAAGCTACACCTTTCTTCCTGTTTGCACCCGACATCGCCTGGTACCCACCTGGTGCCACGCTGGTCACTGGCTAGTGACTGTGAACACTGTCCCCTCTGCTTACAGGTCTTCAACATCTCCGATCCACTCTTGGATCCACTGCATCTCCTCCGGGCCGGTCGCCTGCAGCATCTTTGTCTTCAAGCTCCACGGAACAGATAGAAGAAACCCGACGCACTTCGAGGCCTATGCACCCGCTTCCTGTGGGTGAGGTAAAGCTGGCACTCCTGTGCCCAAGTGTAGTATTACATCTCTAGTGCCTGTGTTCCAAATCTTGAGTTCCTAGCCCATCCGGAAGATCCTCTTTGCAGTAACTTTGTACTTTTTACGCACCCATTGAAACCTATGGGAGCACGCGTGTGACTATTTGCTCTGCACACGCGACCCGTGGACCTCCTGGTCACTAACTGAAGTTAGCTCCTTGTAGGCCCAGCGATTCTAGAGGCCCTAGGCCTTTTCCCTTTTCTGTTCGTGGTACTTATACCACTATTTTAGTATATGGTTCGAGTGGCCACCAGGGCCTATCCATATAAAGTGCAACTTCTGTGTATTCTGTGATAATCTTGTTTGACGATTTGTGCTCCTGTGCTCATAAAGAGACTAGGGGTTACTTTGAGAAATAAATACATATATATTTTGAATATATATCTGTGTGGTGTCCTTTCATTGGTATAAAAGGGGGTTACTATTGGTAAAACAGCTTGCTTAACACGCATCACGAGTTTAGCCTCAAAGACTGCTTAGCCTACGCTACCACTAGGGCAGCTAGTCCGAAAAGGTTGACTTACAACCACACCATAAGGGTTGCTTGGCATGGTACAAGGTGGTCACTTTAACTAGTGAACATCATATACCAGGCCAACTTCTCACACTCTACTTCAGTCCCATTGATTCTTGTGCTCTGCCTGTACCTCTCCAAGCTTTCAGGAAAGACTGCCAATGCTAAAGGCCATTCTCCTCAGGGAAAGTGAAGTATCCTCTAGCCTATCCAGAGTACACTTTCATTCCCATTATTACACTATCAATTCAATCGGATTGTCCACCACTGTGGGACTTCTTGATGTATATTTGTAGGAAGGTGGATATCTGACAATGGTTACCCCCAACTTTTCGCCTAGTGTCTAGCTGGTTTTTCAACTTAGTTGGCCTGAGATCCTGCCATTCAGGATCTCAGCCTATCTGCTCTCTCTTTAAAATAGACTCCATGTACCTTAGGTGCATAACCCATTGGAACTGGATCACCCTGTGAGCCCCTGTACCAGTGTACACTAGGTACCCAGGGCCTGGCCTAGCAATTTTACACAACTGGCTGATCACTCAGCTGGGGTAAGTTGGTGTAACCACCTCTTACTTAGGTGTAGTATACCTATACCTAACCTTAAATGGGACACATGTTAACCTATAAGTCACTCCTATGGCAGGCCTTAACAATCCTGAAGGCAGAGTGCTTGGTTTCATGTGAGATGGTGCTCTGGCATGAGCTGAGCCTGTCTACAGTGGTCGGAACAACTTCCTTCTACCGTTTCCAGATATCGCCATACCATATACTCTTAAGTGCATTATGAACCTCGCGGTTAAATGCTATCTTTGGTTTGGCTTTATCAAAACATGTCGAGTAAGGTGTCTTACGAATTGGAATACTAACCCCTCGCCAGTTCTGCTGACGGGGTTAGCATTCCACCCTTCTAGAGGGACACAACATGTCCAGAACCTGAAACCCGGGTAAAATCCGACATAGCCTCAGCTCCACAAAATGGATGCTGCCACCACATACACAAGTCTGCCCTCCTGCTGCTGGGAGTCCTTCCAGCTTGGGAGACGTGGACAAAGGGTTTCCTGCCAGGGGAGGTGCGAGCCCCACCCCAGACAGGATTTTGTGTATTGGTCAGGTAGGGATTGAATAGAATCAGACATGCGTGAGGCTCACAAGGAGCCTCGGTGCATATGCCAGTTCAAACCGGTCCTGGGGCACACCAGCCCCGGACCTGGGGCGAGCTGGACAAAGGATTGGGGGTGTAACCACCCACCTTCCTGGTCCCACCCTTAGGGAGGGACCTAGCAGGTAGTCCGGCCCCTAGAATCCGCTTAAAGGTAGGAGCTGTGTCCTAAGACTTCAGACATCCTGAAATCAACTTAACAATAAGAAGAAGACGGGAACTTTGACGTTCTGCTGCACAGAAGACTGAAGGAAATCTCCCCTATGGTCAGGGAGTGACCATCTTGCTAACGCAAGCACCATCCAGCAACTCGACGTCTGCTTTGCCGCCGCCTCCCGCCGGAGCCCGAGCCCAGAGACCAACAAGACCTGGACCTCCAGACCTCTCACAGCCTGATCCACAGTCCCTGCAAAGAAGGAACCCGTGGAGGCACCGAGACACGTGGAGCCAGCCATCTTGGAAAGACACTCGACAACCTGCAAGCACAACAACAAAGGCTCCCTCTGAGTTGTGCTTTGGGTCCTGAGAAGCCCAACATCCAAGCAGCATCTGCACCAAAAGTGAGCCCTCCAGCATCTCCACAATCTGCGTAGGGCCCCTCTGAACTTTGCAACTCGACGCACCTGCCCGGTCCCTGGCCCATTGGCTAGTGGCCATTTTGGCGACCTTATTTGAAAACTATGATGCTGGTCTGGTTAATCTAGACTGGCCCCTGCTTCCCTCCAAAAGGGCAGCCCCTCTGACCTTGCTGGTCAGAGTTAGAAGCTTTCTTCAATTCCTGCGTCTCCTGCTTTTGCCAAGGCTTGTTTGCTTCCTTTGAGTCGCCGACACCACCGACAGCGAGAACCTGCGTGGGACAGCTCGTGAACTGACTTCTGGACGTCGTTGACCTTCAGGGACCACGTGGCTGCAGAGACAAGCTATACCTCTTCACCTGTTTGCACCCGACATCGCCTGGTACCTACCTGGTGCCACGCCGGTCACTGGCTAGTGACTGTGAACACTGTCTCCTCTGCTTTCAGGTCTTCTACAAACTCCAATCCACCCTTGGATCCACCGCATCTCTTCTGGACCGACCGCCTGCAGCATCTTTGTCATCAGGCTCCATTGAACAGATAGGCGAAACCCGACGCACTTCGAGACCCATGCACCTGCTTCCTGTGGGTGAGGTAAAGCTGGCACTCCGGTGCCCAAGTGTAGAGAAACATCTCTAGTGTCTGTGTTTTAAGTCTTAAGTTCGTAGTCCATCTGAAGTACTGGGTATTTTAAGCCCAGCGGTGCAGGGGAACACACCCTATGACTTCGGGGTTCTTCCTGTTTCAGACCTACAGAAACACAGAGTCTTCTGGGTGAAGTCAAAGATCGTTTATTGGCTGCAGACCAATTACAGGCGTCCTAGAAGTACAACAGCGTGTATGTTCTCAGGAGACTGCTGCCAATCACAGAAACGGGCTTCTCCTTAAATACAGATTTTCCTGCCTCAGGCATACATTCCTAGGTTTATGGCATGGTCATTCAAAGTATACATTACAAACGAAAAAGCAGAGTCATGATGACCATCCCACATTCCAGTTAAACAAGCCCGTAATTATTTACACAGTAAAGCTCAGATCCCACATCAGATATCGATAGGCCCCAATAAACATGAGCATCTCCTGTTTTGGGAAACAAGCCATAAAGCAGGAACAGCCAGGTGTGAAAGAGATTAGCTGGAGGCTTGTGTAGGATGAAAAGACTTTATGGTGTGTCAAGCCCTGATGCTAATCACAGGCGGCCAGAGGACGGGGAACTCGTGAGACCAGTTTGACCTGGGGCAGCGGAGCCAAGCTGCCCAGGTCACAGAAAAGTAAAAGGAAGGCACATGTGCTCCAAAAGGGCCCGTATTCGCTTCATGCTATATAGCCTATGTGAGGGCAACCATAAAATGGCCACCGATACAAAATGGAACCCACGCAGTGATGTGAAATAGCGTATACACAGTGCATTCATAGCTAAAACGTTACAGAAAGCACTCGTACATACCGCATTAACCATTCGTGGTTCACTATTACCGAGATAGACAGGGGTAGGGCCCTGTCTCCTACGCGGTCCCAAATTCTAAAGTACGACAGACCCTCCTTTTGCCCTTACATAGGCAATAACTACACTCATTTCAATCCGAGTCTAGGTCAATATTCACGAAGTCATGGAGATGTTGCTGTAGCATCATCCTATTACTTAGCTCGTCCCTCGATACAGGTTTCCTTACACATAATGTAGCACAAAGGCCACATATCGCAGGAGCACACTGTATGCACAGACAGAACAGGAAAAGGATGGCTAAGATCATTCCAATGACCATCAGAACTTTCCAACCCCAGGCAGATATCAGTTCTCAGAACCACCCCACCAGTGACCAATCTCCTTTATCCACGTGTATGGACTCAGATATTTTATGCAGTTTGGAGATGGCTTGATAAACTGTTGGAGCGTTGTCTGGTATGAAAATGCAACAACTGGATTGGATAACCTTACATACCCCACCACGGTCTGCAAGTATGACGTCTAGAACCATGCGGTTCTGCAAAGTCATGAGGCGATCCGCTTGGAGCTCAGCTGTCAAATTACCAAGGGCACCGGCCGTAACATTAACAGTGGATTCAACCACACGAGTCAGCTGTCTCAGGTTCCTACTATTAACCATAGGTCCCCAAAACGGCAGGAAACCCAAAAAGAAGTCTCCCGCTTCCTGACCGGCAGTATCCTCCTTACTAATCACGCCTCTCACAACTCTGGTCTTGTGATAGTCGGAGGCGGCAGTAAAGGTTGGCGGTAGCAGATTTGCAATATAACATGTGCCCGAGAAATCAGGGGGCAACCATGTATATGCTCGGTCATTGCAGATAAAATATGTACCCTTGGCAGCCAAAAACGCAGGGGAAAACTGTGACGGAAAAGTGTACGTTTCAGTACAGTCACTTCTTCCCAGTTGAGCTCTAGGATTCTGACCATTACCTTGCAAACAGAACCGACCTATGTGGGGTATGACACAGATTGGGGATGAGATTTTCCGCTGTCTTTCACCCAGACTAATACTATACCCCGTCGCGTTCCACCCTACATAAGCTCTCAACTCTTCTTTGGGAATGGATGAGTATGCATCGATATCTCTACTCATATCGGCAACTCCTTTCACTAAAGCTTTGTTATTGGTGCTAGATCTGATGGAACGCGGTTGTCGCGGGGAGTACGCATCTAGTGCATAGAGAAACATGGTCTGGAATGCCCATGACGATCCATTGTAACTATACGGCAGCACCAGATAGGGAATACCCTTATTAATGGTATGTGGCATTAAACCACACACCCAACAATTTGTTGTATTCATAACTAGTTGGTGCTGGTGCAGGAGTTGAATAAATGAGTTATTCACAAACTCTGATCGTCTAGCTTGTTCATGTTCAGGCAGAGGGTGAAAAGAGTGTTTGGAGATAGTAGGAGGAGGTGTAGGCTGTACAGTGGGTGCAATGGGCTCTTGAGAGGAGAAGAATACATATCCTACAGTAAACACTACCATACTACATAATACAAACAGGCATAATAATACAAAACGTTTGCGTGTCATGATTTTACACATTCTTGTTTTAAAGTTCATTTCCTCAGTGAGTCTCTCCATCTTACAAAACTCCATCCTCTAATCGTGCCGCTCGCGGCGGGTGAGTATCTTCTGCTAAGGAGTACGCCTGTCAGTCCAGGGAACGCCCTAGACCAACCAGAACCGTCGACCTAACGTCTTCGGCCTGTACCCCAAAGTCTTGGCACCGCGACCCTGCGGCTGAACCCGGATGGTGGTTCGAAAAACAAAAATCAAGAAAGTCCTTCAGATGGGAGAGCTCTGGTTATCAAAAAATAGAAAGGTAAAGGAAAAGAATATTTATTTGTCCGTGGGCCTTGGCCTCAAATTGTAACGAAAACGGCCAGGCACTGTTTGATCTTGAAACAAGAGTTCAGGCTCGTAGTGTCCAATCGAATTGACGGTGGCACAGCTTCTTGCAAAATATCGTCACTTTCCTGCGCTGTACTTGTGCCTTTTATGCGTGCATCACTGAACGGCACAAAACGAGGTACAGTGTCTGTTTCAGAGTCTGCGATACCCTCCTGGACCCACCGGTCATACGGCAGAGGCCTTCACTCGAACAGCTGATCTTGTCGACAGCAGCACGAGGTGAGGGCCAATCCAGCAGGGCTCCTCATTGGTCTTCCTCTGAAAATTCTTCACAAGGATCCACATGCCTGGTTCGATAGGGTGTCCAGGAGCTTCAGAAGCCGGGGGGAGAGTATCATGCACCTGTTGGTGTAAAACACGCAGTTTAGCTGTCAATTCGTGCAAGTAATCAAACAGTACCGGATGCTCGATTTCACTGAATTTCATCGGTCTTGGCACACCCCATACATTGGCCGGGCGGCCAAAAACGACCTCGTAGGGACTAAGTCCTATTCGGGAGTGTACGGTCATTCTGGTGGATAGGAGTGCTAGAGGCAGAGCGTCAGGCCATTTAAGACCTGAGCTCGCTTGGATTTTGGCCAGTTTAAGTTTGAGGGCGCCATTGTAGCGCTCTACTAATCCTGCTGATTGGGGGTGGTTTGCAGCGTGAAACTTCTGCCTTATACCTAGTCCCTCACACACATTCTTCATCACTTTACCCACAAACTCACTTCCATTATCACTCCACACCATTCTTGGCATTCCAAACCTAGGGAAGAATTCCTTCACAAGTGCTTTGGCTGTGGATAGAGCAGTGTTATCTTTTAGAGGGTAGGCCTCTATCCATTTTGAGAAAGCGCAAACAACCACCACTACATATTTCAGGTTGTTGCATCTTTCCATGTGGATAAAATCTTGCTGCAAAACTTCAAATGGATATGATGGAGGCGCAAAATGACCAGCTGGAGTTGGGGTTCCCCTACCAGGGTTGTACTTCAAGCATACCATACAATTCTTGACCACATTCTCTGCACACTTAGGAATTCCAGCATTCTGCCATACTGGAGCCAACAACTTACAGATTCCTTTCGTACTGATGTGTGCCATTCCATGTGCCATAGTAACCACTGGAAGCACATATGCATCAGGTAACAACCATCGCCTATGTTCTGACAAATCAATCCAACAACCATTCTCATCCAACTTACCCATACTTTCTCTCCACTTGCTTAACTCTTTCTCTGTGGCTTCAGCTTGAAGGTACTTAAAACTCTCTATTGTGTTTTCACACATTCCAACATCACCAACCCATCTGGCAGGGCCTGCAACATACATTCGAGTCTTCACTTCTTTTGCTGTTTCTTTCGCGACTTCATCAGCAAACGCATTACCACGACCAACATCATCAGTGATTTTCTTGTGCGCACTGCATTTCATAATCGCAACTTGTAACGGTAGGGTCAGTGACTCAAGGAGATCATTCACCAACTTGCCATTCTGAATCTTAGCTCCATGCGAAGTCAGGAACCCACGTTCCTTCCACAATCGCCCAAAACTATGAGCCACGCCAAAGGCGTACTGGCTGTCTGTATATATATTCACCCTCATTCCTTCAGACAACACGCATGCTCTCGTAAGGGCAATCAATTCTGCTGCTTGAGCCGAATTTTGTGGCACACGCGCAGTTTTCACAATCGTGTGCAAAGTCGTGATAGCATATGCAGCAGTCGTATCACCATTTGGAAGCTTGAAACACGAACCATCCACCCATAAAGTACCATCACACTCGGTCAGGGGAGTATCTTTGAGATCTACTCTCCCTTTTGTTTCTTCTTCCGTTCTGAATAGACAATCATGTTGCTCAATCTCATCTAGGTCTGCTGGAATTGGTAATAGTGTAGCTGGATTCAACGTGTTGCATCTCTTTATGTGTATGTGATTTGCTAACAATGTCAGCTCATAACCAGATAATCGTGCACTAGTTAAGTGTTGTGTCTTGGTCCTGTTTAACAATGTGTCCACAGCATGTGGAACCATGACAATCAATGTATTATCCATTACTAGTCCAGCAGACGGTCGAATAGACATAGCTGCAGCGGCTGTGGCTCTCAGACAACTTGGCAATGCCCTCGCTACAGGGTCCAAGGTTGATGAAAAGTATGCGCATGGACGCGGTCTGTCACCAAAAGGCTGTGTTAACACTAATAATGCGCAACCATCTTTCTCGTGAACATACAATGTAAAAGGCTTGCTGTAGTCAGGGGTACCCAACACAGGAGCTGAACACAATGCATTACGCAATTCCAAAAAACGTTTCTGACACTCCTCAGACCATGGGATAGGATTCGGTGTGTCTTTGCATGTTAATGCTAACAAAGGTTTTGCCAACAAAGAAAGACTTGGTATCCAATGCCTACAGTATGAAGTAATGCCCAAGAAAGCACGCACTTCTCTCTGTGTTCTTGGCACACTCAACTGTGCAATGGCTTGAATTCTTTCTGGGGTCAGTCTCCTTCCCTCCTTCGATAAGAGATGACCTAAGTAGGTCACTTCTTGTCGACAATATTGCAGCTTTGAGAGAGACACTTTGAGATGAAAGGCAGACAAATGACGCAACAATGACAAGGTAGCTTCCTTGCAAATCTTTTCAGTATCCGCGGTGATCAGTAAATCGTCGACGTACTGAATGAGGATAGCGCCACTCGGGGAAACCAGTGCATCAAGCTGCGCTTTTAAAGCCTGACTGTATATTGACGGACTCTCACAGTAGCCTTGGGGAGCGCATTTAAAGCGGAAGCTGCGACCTCCTAAACTAAAGCCAAAGATGTCTCTGCTCTCCTCTGCAATTGGGATGCTAAAGAAAGCATTCTTTAGATCGATCACTGAGAACCATGCAGCGGAAGCTGGAATCATGGTTAACAAGGTAGTTATATCAGGGACAACTGGAAACTGTGGTACAACAATCTTATTAACCTCTCTAAGATCAATCACAAACCTGTAAACAGGTGGCTGTGAAGGGTCCGTTCGTTTTAAGACAGGTAAAACAGGACTATTGCAAACGTTGCCTCTTGTCTCTTCAATTACGCCCTTCTTAATCAAATCGCTGACAATTGCTAACAATGCTTTCTGACCTTCATTGGAGATCTTGTACTGGGGAATACGTGGCAATCTGACATTGGCTTTTAAAGTGACCACATATGGCGGTATTTCCAAAAGACCCACATCATTGGGACCAGTAGCCCAAAGGGCATCCGGAAGGGATGACAATTCAGGTGGCATTGCATTTTTAGACAAATACATCGGGGAAATCACTTTCTTGCCTAATGTAAGTTGTACTCCTGAAGGAGAACAATACAGCGTGGCATGCAATCTTTTTAGCAAATGTAAGCCTAGCAAATTTTCACCACAACCTGTTGTTAGAATGAGGGGTGCTTTCAGCTCACAAGGTACAACAGAAAGTGACATAGGACTAGAAATTGGGTTCCTAACTGGGGCGCCAGAAAATCCTACTGAGACATTTATTTCGCCAGACAAAGGCGCGCCACGGAGTTTTGAATGCATAATTGAACTCTTTGCAGCACCAGTGTCCAGCAGAAAGGGCTCCGTTACATTCGCTGTAGTTACTTTAACATAAGGTCCGCTCTGATCCACTGGCACTGAAACAACTCCCTCTCTCTGTCTACGGCTGTCCTAGTAACCATCATCTTCTACATGGTTGTCTTCTGCATAATAATCGTTACTGTAGTACTGAGCTGTATTGCCAGTCGCATTGGCTTGCTGATCAAAGCTATTTATGGTATTTTGAGGCGGAAGAGGGCGCGCGTTCTGGGGAATATTTCCACGCCCTCTGCCTCTAGGAGCTTGCTGACCACCTCTACCTCTTGCGCCATACGCATTACTGTTACGCTGCATTAATTTAGGGCAACTATATTTAAAATGACCTTCCTCTTTGCAATATGAACATTGGTTGGGACCTACAGGGATTCGTGGTTGATAATACCCGTTCATTTGCTGATTATTCTGAAACTGTTGGGGCTGCTGATAAATACCTTGTATTTGCCTATAATTACTCTGTCCTCCACGTGGTGGATAAGCCTGCTGCAAGAGGACCTTTGTCTTTAGTTCGTTCGTTTTCTTATCTGTTCTATCCTTCTCATCTTTGTCTCTATTCTCATAATACTGTGCAGTAGCCAGTATTTGCGCTGAAGAGGAAACAGCCCAAGAACTTTCTGAGTCTTTAAGTTTCTTACACAACTCGGGGAGTAGATTCTGCACAAATTTATCGACAAATAACCGTTGGCCACCTTCAGTGCTCATGTCTTGACCACTGTGGTCGATAAACGTTTCTTCAAACCTGGTGAAGAAATCGGACACTGTCTCATCTTTCTTCTGCTTGCATGCAGACAGTTTATCCCAATTTACGCGCATCGCAGGCATTATAGTTTTCATGTAGGTAATAATTCTACCAGGGAGCACTGCTATGAGGGGCTCAGGTTTTGCACCACCAACTTGTCTAGCGTCTGCAGCAACGATATTAGCCCACGTGTCACCTAGTTCCGCAGCGTGATCTACATTATGAATAGATCCCCATAAAGGCTGTGGAACCACATTCCCAAACAGCATATCTATATCGGCTAGATTCATTACACAAGATTCTGCAGTTTGGGATAACTCCTTATAATATCCTGCAGGGTTTTTACGGGGATCAGGTAATGTCTGTTTAAGTGCTAACACCTCAGATCGCTTCCATGGGACATGTACCCAAACACGCTGAAAATGTGTTGGAGCAGCAGCAATACCTTGAGCGGCATTAGCCGCGACGGCTTCTTTCCATACCGGAGGGACTTCTCTCATAGGGTATTGTCGCGCTTTTCCCTTCTTCCCCTTAGGGAATTCCTGTTCGAACAATGATTGCTGACAATCCCCATTTCTGAGGGACAATAAAGTCGCAACTGCTTTATCTACATTGGGGCCCACAATTACACCTGTCCGAAATCAAATCGCACTCGACACAATTCCTGTGGGTTTGGGTTTGCACCCTCATCCTCCAATTCCTCACAGAGGAATTCACACATTTTATCAAAGACATACCTCTGTTTTGGGGCATCCCATTGGTGGAAAACGTTAACAACCTGTTCCACATCATAGAGTGAAGGGAAACCAATCCACCTACGCGCCAGATGATCTAACACCTCTTTCTCTTCGGGACCAGGTAGCTGACTACGCAATTGCTTACGCTGTAAACCAGGAGTCGCACTAGATGACCCAAAGAGAGGCGACATTAGACTAGTAACTACATTAGCTAGTCGTTGTCGTGCTAAAGGAGAAGTTGAGGCGAAAACAGGGGGATAGACAGAGGGAAGAAAAACAGACTCAGATACAGGTACCGGGGTAGTGTAAGAAGGAGCGCCAGGGGAAGCCGCTGGCGTGCAAGGCAAAGTTGCAGAAAGCGCGGGGGTAACAGGTAGCAAAACTGGCGGTCCTTGAGAGGGCTGCACTGCAGGGATAGGAGCCAGCTGAAGAGGAGCTGGCGGCTGCAGGAAGGCTTGCGGCATATTTACTAGAGGCTGCGCATTTACAAGCTGTGGAGGTGCTGTGGAATTTTGCGCGTATGGGGGTGGCGAACTTAGCAAATGGGACATTAGGGAATCATTTTCTTTCTCTTTTGTCTCATCTTGCACAAGGGGTGACAAAACAGGGTAACATTTATCAATCCCTAATTTGCGCTGTCTGTGTAATTGCTCATTCCTTTGTTCCTCCTCATTATCTTTAAATTGCACAGCTGCTTGCATCACTGACATACCTCTCTCTCTCTTATCCCTTTTCGCTAGCTTTATTTCCTTCTGTTTGGCTTCCTTTCGCCATAGGCGGAAAGAATCAAACATCGCCGGCCGGGCTTTCTTTTTAAACAATTTAACTTCTAAATTATCTAAGATATCTGTATCGAAAATATCATTTTGGGGCCATTTTAAAACACCGTCCTTTCTGGTGTATCGGATCCATATTTCATTATATGCAATGGGGCCCACGCCATGTTTTACATAAAGCTCATAAGTTGGAGTTCCAATTGGAGGAACCGGACATGAATCCTCTAACTGGAAATCCCTTCCACAACCCAAACAAAACAATCTACAAAATACACTAGAACCAGGCATCTTCGCTCACTAGTCTAGTTTCAAACGTCAAAGGATTATCGAATACGATAGTCTCGTGAATACACGAGTCCTCTGGCTTTGGGACTTGCAAGCACCAAATCGAAATGATCCCGAAGGATACCAAATTCAAACTGGGAGACGCTCCACTTATACTTAACTGAATATTGATGATCGATGGCGTCATCAGAAGACTCTCTCGATTGTTTCCCTCTACCAAAATCGTCAAGGGTCCAAAACAGGGCGATTAATCAGGGCAGCAGTCCTTCGTAGCCGTCGGGACGCGGAGAACCTCGCAGAAAAGACCTTCGGACCACGTCGACATGCAGGGGTCGATGAAGTGGCGGCCTTCCTCCAGAATTTCCACACAAAGCTCCTCACGAACCTCTGGCTTGGACCGGTACCGCTGAAATCGCGCCGAGTTGGGCGCCAACTGAAGTACTGGGTATTTTAAGCCCAGCGGTGCAGGGGAACACACCCTATGACTTCGGGGTTCTTCCTGTTTCAGACCTACAGAAACACAGAGTCTTCTGGGTGAAGTCAAAGATCGTTTATTGGCTGCAGACCAATTACAGGCGTCCTAGAAGTACAAATGCGTGTATGTTCTCAGGAGACTGCTGCCAATCACAGAAACGGGCTTCTCCTTAAATACAGATTTTCCTGCCTCAGGCATACATTCCTAGGTTTATGGCATGGTCATTCAAAGTATACATTACAAACGAAAAAGCAGAGTCATGATGACCATCCCACATTCCAGTTAAACAAGCCCGTAATTATTTACACAGTAAAGCTCAGATCCCACATCAGATATCGATAGGCCCCAATAAACATGAGCATCTCCTGTTTTGGGAAACAAGCCATAAAGCAGGAACAGCCAGGTGTGAAAGAGATTAGCTGGAGGCTCGTGTAGGATGAAAAGACTTTATGGTGTGTCAAGCCCTGATGCTAATCACAGGCGGCCAGAGGACGGGGAACTCGTGAGACCAGTTTGACCTGGGGCAGCGGAGCCAAGCTGCCCAGGTCACAGAAAAGTCAAAGGAAGGCACATGTGCTCCAAAAGGGCCCGTATTCGCTTCATGCTATATAGCCTATGTGAGGGCAACCATAAGATGGCCACCGATACAAAATGGAACCCACGCAGTGATGTGAAATAGCGTATACACAGTGCATTCATAGCTAAAACGTTACAGAAAGCACTCGTACATACCGCATTAACCATTCGCGGTTCACTATTACCGAGATAGACAGGGGTAGGGCCCTGTCTCCTACGCGGTCCCAAATTCTAAATTACGACACATCCAGTAGACCCTTCTAGCAGTAACATTTGAACTTTTACGCACCCATTGAAAACCTATGGGAGCCCGCGTGTAACTTTCCTCACTGCACACGCGACCCGTGGACCTCCTCGTCACTAACTGAAGTTAGCTCCTTGTAGGCCCAGCGATTCTAGAGCCCCTAGACCTTTTCCCTTTCCTGTTCGTGGTACTTATACCACTATTTTAGTATATGGTTTGATCGGCCACCAGGGCCTATCCATATAAAGTGCAACTTCTGTATATTGTAATACTTTCTTGTTTAAAGATTTGTGCTCCTGTGCTCATAAAGAGTCTAGGAGATACTTTGAGTAATAAATACATAGATATTTTGAATATATATCTGTGTGGTGTCCTTTCATTGGTATAAAGGGGGGTTACATATGGTAAAACAGATTGCTTCACATGCCTAAACGAGTTTAGCCTGAAATACTGCTTAGCCTACGCTACCACTAGGGCAGCTGGTCCGAAAAGGTTGACTTACAACCACACCATAAGGGTTGCTTGGCATGGTACAAGGTGGTCACTTTAACTAGTGAACATCATATACCAGGCCAACTTCTCACAATATTGCATCACCCTTTTTTGTGCCCTGGCTGATTTCAGTCAAAGTATGTCACAGTCTTATTTGGATCCAAATATTTACCTTGATACCCCTTTACTTTGGACAGGGAAAGGTCTTGAACTCACCATCCTGAGTAGTCTTTTGGGGGCCTTTAGAGAACTCACTCACTCAGTGCTCACCTCCTTCTCCTTTTGCAAAGTCTGTGTACCCTTCTTGGGGTCACTATCTTTTTCTGGGATACATTGGATCTCACCCATTTATCTGTCTTCCTCCCCAGCTCTCTGGGACCTAACCTGGGATCTCTGGGACAACTCAGAATCTTCTAGATGCTGTTGCAATAGCTCTGTGGTACAATTAGTCAGGTTGTGCTCTTTCATCAACAGATTATACAGCCCATCATGTGTCTACCTATTGCTTTTAAACCAGCCTTCTAGTGCCTTGACTGGGGCGTCAACAAAGTCTACCCAAGTTTAGTGTTCGTCTTTTTGGATTTCCCTAAACTTGAATTTGTACTCCTCCGTGGTAAGTCTAAACCCTTCTATGAGGATCTCCTTCATATGATAATAATAAGACATCCTCATTAAGGGTCAGAGTCTATCTCTACCCTTCACTGAGAATTACTCCCAAAGTAGAGAGCTCCAGTGTTGGTGACCTACTGTCCTCATTTTGTAAGCCCTCTGAAAAGCTGCAAACCATTTATCAATGTCCTCTCCATCACTGTACTTGGGGCCTCTTTTTCCCTATGTGAATTTCTGCCACAATCTTTGGGAACTAGGCCCAACTTAACCTTCTTTCCTCAAATGCTAGTCTCCTCTCCTCTAGTTCAAGCTTTCTTTCCTCTAGGGAGATTTCAGCAAGCTTATCCTCAAGAGTTTCTATCACCTTACCAGTGGGGGGAACACTTCTTGGGAAGGGAGCAGAGTCATGGTTTACACTCCCTTCCCAGTTATCAGTTTGTAACAGGAGGTCACCCTCATCCTCATCAGGATCACCCTCAGAGCTGTGAGTATCCTTATCCTGTTCTTCCTCAATGCTCCTTCTCAAGATCTTCTCATTTGTCTGTATCTCAAAAGCTAATGACCCTACGCTTGCGCAACATTCTTAGATCATTCATCTTAAGAGTAGGGAGGGCCTGCATATCGAGATTTGGACCATTCTCCATTGTGTACTACTTTATCTGAAAGTTGGGACCTTATTACATTTTTACTGTAAACTTTTAAACCTAACTTTCTACTATACAGGAGATGTTCTTGTGGTATTGGAATAGGGGTTTACACACGGCCTTAGCAATTCCAATTAAAACATGATTTAAAAACAAATCTGTTTTGTAAACATTTGTGTAAAGACAATAGAGGATTTTTTCGTGCAAAATAAATATACATATGCATATAGCCATGTGGTAATTCGAAACACAAGTTTTAGGTCTCACTGCAGTAACAAATACAAAGAGATGATGGACGGAGCGCTGAAACTTTTCAGACACTCACTGAACTGGAAACAAGCATCCTGGGAGCGGTTTTGTGGTAACACCCCTCATTGGCCAGGCTAGCTTGAATCCAGTGGCAAAGTGGGCAAGGGACCCACGTCAGGGCATACCCTGCCAACTTAAGACTAACAAAGCAAACACAAAGAGGTGATGGACGGAGCGTTGAAACTTTTCAGACATTCACCCCCGGTCACAGATCTGGGTTGAATCCATCACTGTTGTTTAGCTCACTTCGCCACCTCAGTTCAGACCCAGCTATACGCAAATCAGTCTTGACCCTGTCCCTCATGGAAACAGTCCAGCCCAAACTGCCAAGCCAGGTCTTCCCTGAACCGTAAACAAGCATCCTGGGACCGGTTTCATTCATCTTAAGAGTCGGCATATCGAGAATTGGACCATTCTCCATTGTGTACTACTTTATCTGAAAGTTGGGACCCTATTAAAATTTTACTGTAAACTTTTAAACCTAAATTTCTAGAACACATGAGCTTTTCTTGTGGTATTGGAATGGGGGTTTAAACAGAGCCCTGGCAATTCCAATTAAAAATTGATTTTTAAAAAAAAATATGTTTTTTAAACTTTTGTCTAAAGACAATTGAGGATTTGTGTGTGCAAAATAAATATACCTATGACCATGTGGTAATGCGTCACACAAGTTTTAGGTCTCACGGCGGTAACAACAATGTAGCAAGGTAGACATATTATGTGGTATTGCTGGGGGGACGTTGCCATATAATATTAACACAATACCCAAAGATGGACCTCTGATTCACTTTAGTAATCCCTAGCTCAGTCCTGGTAGAGTGGCAAAGAGTAGTCAGGCTTATTAAGATGAACATGTGTTAAGTATTTCAGAGTACTAACATGGACAATAAGTAATTGAAATGACTCAAAAGAAATCTGATACAAATTTAAAACAATATAGCTTATTTTTTATATACATTTAGACTCCAAAACAAAGTCAATACAGTTTGTATAACTGGAGTTATAGATTTTAAAGTGCAAATTAAATCAATACTTTGCAGAGCTGTCAAACTTTACCATTGCCGTCAATGTGGAAAACACTATGTGACACTCGGTCACTTGCGGGGTGAGTTCAATGGAACCCACTTGGAGTTAATGTCTTGCGGGTCCTCAGACCAAGCTTTGACAGTCAGAATAATGTTACCTTGCCCAGATGTCTGGGTACAGAGGGACTTGGCTGTCCTTTGTGCTGAAAAGCGGGAACCGTGGTCGCTGAAAAAGAAGTACACTCGGTCGCTTGCAGGTTGAGTTCAGAGAAACCCCTTGGTTGTAAAGCTTAGAGAACCCCTGGACCAGCAATCACTCGGCAGAACACCTCTACCTAGCTCGGGATTCTCTGGTGCAGAGGTGTACCTGGCTTTCAATGGTGTCAAAGGGGGCTGGGAGGCGACTTAATTTACCAGGCATGCCAATGCTGGCTAAAAGGGGATGCAAACATTTGACAACTGTGCCGCAGAGGTAAAGAGTTAAAGTTACAGGATGATTCTTTCTTCTTGGAGCATTGAGTAAAGCAGTAAGTAGTTGGTCGGACCGCCACGGAAAATGCAGCGATTTGGGAAATCGTTTTCCAGAACTACTGGGAACACTGTGGAGGGCTGAGACTCTCTGAGGTTCAGGATTATGCTTCCCAAAAGGCACCTTGCCAGTTACTTTCAGGATGGTCCTCTACCGAGCCTGGCATACTGTCCTTCTTTGTCTTGGAAGTGCGGTTTGTGCCTGTCGAATGCAGGGAACCTCTAGCCCTAGGGTGTTCTGGTGATGCCTTTCGGTTGCAGAGGGGTTCACCTTCCTTTTGGAACCTGTCTATGGTCTGGGATGAGTCCAAGCTCAGTGGGTGCGGGGGGCTGCCACAGGTGCAATACTTCACGCCTTGTTTTTGTGGAGTCCTGCCTTGTGCAGATACAGGTCTCTTCTTTGTCCTTTTCTGCTTCAAAGCAGATCTGGAGTTCTGGTGTCAGGGTTTACCTTAAATCCTGGACTTAGGGTACGTTTAGGGGTGTGAGGGTCAATAGCCAATGGGCTCATGGTCCTATTCCTGGGAATTTTCAAGATGACACAACACATATTAGGCTGTATAATCCAGCCAGCCCATTCAAGAGGTCTGGCTAGCCTTTTGGGTGTGTAGGTCTCCTGATTGGCTAATTTCCCACCTGCTTGCAAATACCAGTGCCTGGGGGCAGAAGGAGTCTTTGTTTCCACTGGGTAACAAGTCACTTGCATATCAGAGGCAACATGACATTTGAGGCACACCGCCCTGATGTGCCATTCAGTAGCCATCCTGGGAGGATGAAAGAGTGACCTCATTCCTGCTTAGGCCTTTATGTCTTCATCCTCTAGGAGAGTTAGCACCTCCTAGTAGGAGGTAAGACTTCTGTCTTGGAGCAACTGCCTCGGAAAGCCACAAAGGCATAGGGAGACGGAGGCAGCTCAGTGGCAACCTCTAAGGATCCCACCAGAATACATGCCAGCTCACTCTCGACACATGAATCATGTCAGGGGTAAAAACGTACGGTGTTTGATACTAAACACAGCTGAATTCGGCGGTACCAGAATGGAGCTAGCAAACTCGGGTTCACTCTGTAACCAGTCCATGATAACCTATTAACCGTCCTTTACTTATTGTAATCTTGAACGCCAAGGTTATTGTAGAGATATTTATGTTTGCACATATATGTCTGTACCGTTAATATAATGCACCCTGCCTCCTGAACTATAGAACACCTATTTTAAGGGTGACTTACTTATTTTAAGGGCAGTGAGGGGACCTTGTCACACATGTCGGCGCAGAGTCAATCCTGAGCAGGGAAGCTGCTCATATAGGCTGCGATGGCAGACCTGCAGACTTAACTTTTACTCGGGTTCTTAGGTTGGTACAAATAGGCCTGGGACACCCTTGCCCTGGGGACTACTAGTTCCACAGGGATGTATAAGGGGGTTTAAAGCATCTTGTCATGTGAGTGTATCATTTCACATTACCTTTGAGGGAAAGAGCACTCACACCGGGGGCCTGGATAGCAGGGTCCAGTACACTTTCAGATCAATTACCACATCATCTAGAGCAAAATGTGGGGAGGTGATAATCCATACAGTATATATAAAGAAGAGTAAAGAACAAGGGTTCAAAGTTGTAGGAGAGAAGATTTGAGGAAATTAAAGTTTTTCCTTATCCTTCAAGTATTTGCAACATCTAAATGCATAGTGAGTATGCTGCAGCATGGAATCCAAAATCCTCCCTTCGTTACAGACCGAAATTCTCACTAACGCATTCAATCAATACATTCACTGGGGGGGCCCATAACACCAACATTCATACATCATTGGTCCGTTTTTTCCGAGAGATGATTGTTCCAAACGCTGACATGAAAGGAATACCTTATAACCTAAAGATAGGTATATTTACATATCTATTCACATAATATATATGATCCAACACATACCATACCTAACTTTCTAGATATCCCTTCCACGTAATTCGATGGATCTAATTTAGTTGTTTGGTAAAATGAATCTTCAAATCTTCTAATTTACATTTTAGATTTAAACATTCTCTATGAATAAACAACTCAACTCATTTGTCAGCAATCATTAACAAGCTTTATCTTAATTAGTGCAAATTAAAATGGACTGTTATTCAAACCACAGATCACCATATTTACCTATTCTGGCTAATTGTCGTCCTCTAGGTCAATCAAATCGTCCCGCAACACGCTACAGTCCCATAGATTGGGTAGAGACCATAAGCGCGTACCAGTCAATCTCTGCCCATTAGATCAAAGAATTTTCAGTTCATCAGGAAATTGGGCAGCAATTCAGTCCGTCAAAGATTCAGGGAAACAGCTGTCCTGCAGTGTCACCGTCCTCTCCATCAGCAAAAGAAAAAGAAAAAGAGTACACAACTCACTATTCTATCGGATTTTTATACTAAAATCGATGTAAAATTGTAACAAATATCAATTTTAGACGATTCTCATTGGTGGACTTTGGGTCGGTCGGTGAAGTTCTCACATAGTCCATTAAGTTAGATCATCGCACTTGCTGGTTCCGGTTTTAAAGACAGTCCATTGTTCATTTTCTTTGGCACTTCTCCAAGTATGTCCTTGATTAGAACAGCCTGGCTGGGGTCAGGACGAGGCCACTGCTGTCCTTTGTCGCGCAGGCGCATTTCACCAAAAACCTCGTGGAGTGTTGTCAGTCGGGTCGAGTCAAAGGAGCGGCCATCTTAGCGAAGGCCCAAATGGTCAACTTAAGTAAAACAAACACAAAACATAATTAAAACATGGAAATGGCTAATAAAACGTTAAACCCTCACTAATTCCCCTATGTGTATGTAATTATCTAGCATAATAGCAACATTCAAAGCGTTTATACTCACCCAGTGATGTCATCTGGTGCAACTTACAATTACGTCACAAAAGCAACACATAACATGCAATTTTCTAATTTTCTAATATTAGTATGCGTACATATTTTAGTTTACGAATCATTTTAGCCATGCAAATGCAAACCCCACGTATAATTCATACATTAATCGGATTGATTAGTATTCCACTTCAAACACTTAATATAGTTATAATTAATTGATTATTCAAATTAGTATGCACATGCAAATTGAGGGGGTATACAAAATTTAGCATTACCCGCTCCAGCAATCCCCTCTTTGGTGATTTTATCACCACACCATCAAAATTTTGTATTACGGAATTTTAAAATTATTTCTTGCTCTTATTCATAATTCAGTTTCCCCTAATTCTTCTATTTTGCCGATTCGTACATGCTTTCTTTAAGCTCTTCTAATTCTATCTCATCAAATTCTGAAGTACTCCAATTTTTGAGACTCCAGAGGTGCTAGGGGTAGCACCCTATGACTTCGAGTACTTCCTGATGTGGTATTATAAAATTCTGCATATCTTGATAATATCACAAAGAACTTGGCAACAGAAGCTGAAATATGAAAAGACATCTTTATTAAACTCAAATGAGTGAGACTACGTTGCACAGAAGCCTTAGCAACTGAATGAGGCAGTCTGCAGAACAGAAACCAGTTTCCTTTTTTATACAGAATCTGGGCAACACCGCCCTTCTCTTGCAGTTGGTCATTCACATATTTTACTTCAATGAACAAGCAGAGTCATGATTGCAATCTCACATTTCAGTTCAGCCAGCCCGCAATTATTTACCCAGCAAGGCTCAGATCCCACATCAGATATCAACTGACCCCAATAAACATGAGCATCTCCTGTTTTGAGAAACAGGCCATAAAGCAAAAACATGCAGGTGCGAAAGTGATTAGCCGGAGGCTTGTGTGCGATGAAAGGACTTTATGGTGTGTCAAGCCCTGATGCTAATCACAGGTGGCCGGAGGAAGGGGAGCTCGTGAGACCGGACTGACCTGGGGCAGCGGAGACCAGCTGCCCAGGTCATGGAGAAGTCAAGCAGAAAGTACATGTATTCTAAAGGCCCGTACTTGCTTATAATGTGTTTGTCTATGTGAGGGCAACTATAAGATGGC
Organism: Triturus cristatus; assembly: GCF_964204655.1. Taxonomy (NCBI): domain Eukaryota; kingdom Metazoa; phylum Chordata; class Amphibia; order Caudata; family Salamandridae; genus Triturus; species Triturus cristatus. Next base: position 1,121,104,343 of record NC_140590.1, read on the forward strand.
CACCGCTCCAAGATGGAACCCACGGAGTCAATGTATAATAACGTATACATAGTGCATTTGGCAATGGGACGTTATGCAAAGCGCTTGTACATACCGCATTGACCAATCGCGGTTTGCTAATACATGAATAAACAGGGGTAGGGCCCTGTCTCCTACGTGGTCCCAAATACCAAAGTACAACAATTCCCTGTCTTGTTTCTTTTCTTTTCTCCTCAATTTTTCTCTTTTTAAGTTTTTTTGATGTTTATTGTTTTTACAACAGATACAACCAAATCTTATCACTAATATTATGAAAATTACACATGTTAATGGAAATGATATTTTACCTAAAAACGTACTACCTAATTTTACCATTAAATCCTTAATAGCTGATATTTTCTTTGCGATCTTTTCCCAAACACCTTCAACCTCCAGTGGTGCAATTTCGTCATGCAATTCTGTAATATTTTTAATATAAATTTTAAGATCTTTATTTCATCCGGAAAGTAAGTACAACAGTGTTGAACTTTCAGCATTCCACAGACTCCACCCTCTTTTGCCAATAATATATCAAGGGCAAGTCGATTTTGCATTACCATAGCACGCATGGCAACCATTTCAATGTTTACTAATAAAAATCCTCCAGCGGTGCTTGTTGACAAGCGATCCACTACAGGTGATAATTTTCTAATTTTGTTTGCATTCAGAGATATTCCCACTGCTGGTATCAATGCTCCAAAAATGTCACCCACAATTTCTGTCCAAGATTCTCTCTTACTACGTGCTAAATAACTATCTAATCTATGTACACCATCTTCTCCTCTGTCCATATGAAAGATCTTTGGAAAAACCAGGCCTACGTACCATGTGCAATACCAATTGTCTGGCAAACGATAATATGCCCTGTTCCCACACATAAAATATAATCCAAGGAAAACTGGATCTTTTCCACCTTTAAATCCCCATCCACCCATGATTCGGCACTCACTATTACCTAAAAAATAATTGTCATATGCAGTTTGATTTCTTCTAATACACAATTTCCCTTTCTGAGGCCAATCTAAAGCCATAGTTGGACTAGCTTCAACTTTTCAGTGTTTTTCCATTTCTACATCCCAGACTGTCTTCTCCACCTTTCCTTCAGATGCCTTTCTTTGCATTTTCAGTCTCCTTTCTTCAACCATAACTAAAAAAGTATTTTCTTCTTTCTTTAAACTGCAAGTCAGATTATTTATAAATATGTATTCTAATGTCAGTTCTTTCGTTTCTAAAAAGAATTCACCTAACACTTTAGCAGGTTTTACCTTGTTTAGTTTGTTAATTGAAAGTACTTGTGCGAAAATGATATCTACATCTGAAAAATAGTATTCTAATTTTCCGGTTTGATAAAATAAATTAGCTATTACACTACATGTTATTCCATAGGTTACTGGAAGGTGATGATAAGTCACTCCTTCTGAAACAGAGGCAGGTAACTGCATACAGACGTAGCAGTCCCTTACATCCATTGTCTTTACATATTCATACAATAATTTTGAAAACACATTGTTAGAAAAATCTGTTATAGACCTATCTTTATGTAAATAGTTTTTATCTACTTCAGTCGGTACTACCCTTTGAATTTTCCCTATATTAGTTTTGTTCTCACTATGTCCTTCTAGTGTATCTATAGTAACTTTAAAAGAGATCAAAAGAGCAAGTATGCTCCACAGAAGCATTAGTAATCCTGTACAACAGCAACACATTTTACACCATCTTCTCAAAAATGTACATCTACCTTTGCTACTTTCTATGTTTGCCATCTTTGCTAAAATGGACCGTGTCTTTTGACTTATCCTCTTCTACTTCTCAACTAGTTTTCTAACCCAAGGCTCTAAGCACCTACTTGGTTCTACCAGTTTTTATCTTTTTGTCTTATTTTATGGTTTCTTCATCAGCAGCTCTCTTGGTTTATTTAGTTTGGCATCTCATCGTCTTTCACTTTCCTCTTGTGATCCAAATACAGAATTTCCTGAACTTCCGTTTCTTCTTCCCCAATGTCGGACAAGAGAACTCTCAGGATTTCTGATTATTCCTCTTCTTCAACCACTTGCAATACAGTCTCCTCTGGATTTCTTTGACCATCTGCCTCTTCTCCTCTTTCAGGCAGAGCCACAAACGTCCATTCCAGCGACTTATACTTCTGGTTAGGTTTCCTTGTTCTTTTGCTTTTTTTAATTACAATTGTCTCTTCTTCTTTTGATTTCTCCTGACTCATCACTTCATTCACCTGTTCAGCCCTTGGTGAGTTTACTCGTGTCAGTCGATATCTCAATTTCTTTATTTTATTCGGCCAAATGCCGTCTTTTGCAGCTCTTTTCAATTTACTTCCTTTATCGTTCTTTTCAGTTCTCCAAGCTCTCTTTCTTAGAACTCGACCTTCAGGTATTTCATCTTCGCTTTCTTCAGACTCTGTCTCAACTTGCTTTTTACTTTCAACAATTTCCTTTTCCACCACTTGTTTTGATTTCCCTACTTCTGTCCCTCCTTGAATCTCCGACACGCAATCTTCCTGCTGACTACTTATCCCTTCACCTAACTGGATGTTGCAGTTCCCTACGCCTCCTCGGGGGTCTTCCGAAGTAAGCTGTCCCTCTCTCTTTGTACCTGTCCCTTGTTCACATAAGTTTGTTATTTCAAGTGGAATTTCTCTCAATCTTTCATCTGGTATTTTTTTTTCACTAATTTCTTTTATTGTCTCTTCACTGTCTTTTTCTCTGTTCTTTCCTTGTTCTTTTCTGGAACATTGCGTTCCTTGTTCGTTTTCTGAATCTGAACTGGTATCAGAAATTTGCAATCTTCTTCTCAGAGAGCTACTTCTGGGGACAAACGTTAGACTTTGTTCTGCTTCCCCCCTTTCAGAGTTTTCTCTTGTTTTTGACTCTCCGTCATCTGACTCAGTACTGGATTCTGATTCATCAAAATATTATTTTTCTGTGCTGTCCACTGGATTTGGAATTCTCAATGTATGACTTGCATGGATACAGTTCTTCAGTCCAGCACACTTTACAGCTGTTGTCGTGGTCAGAATGACTTGTCTTGAGTTTCCCCACCTTGGAACCAAACAGTTTCTTCATCTGTGGACCTTTATCCTTACCCAGTCCCCTGGGCTCAGATCATGGGCTGGCTTCTTTTCAAGGGTGGTGGTATCCGCTCCAACCTGATAAAACACAGAATGAACTGCGTCAGCCAGGCTTTCAAAGTACTCCAACACCATGTCATCAGTTATAGTCATCAGCTTTTTGACTGGTATAAACACGTGCCGCATGGCACGTCCCATGATGATTTCATGGGGGCTTAACCCTGTAGTTCTGTCTGGAATTGATCTAATAGTCATGAGTACCAGAGGCAAGATATCAGGCCATTTCATACCTGTGGCTAACCACATTTTTCCTATTCTATTTTTGATAGTACCATTCATTTGTTCAACCACACCAGAAGCCTCTGTTCGGTAGGCACAATGTAATTTCTGTTGTACATTTAATGCTTTGAAAATCAATTTTATGATCTCATTATGGAAATGTCCTCCTCGGTCTGATTCAATTGTCACTGGGAACCCAAATCTAGGGATGAATTCTCTCAAAAGTAGCTTTGCCACTGTCACCCCATCATTTCTTCTTGTTGGAAATGCTTCCACCCATCTGGAGAATAGGCAGACCACAACCGAAACATACCTCAATCTGTTACAGGGAGGCATCTCAGTGAAATCCACTTGCATTCCGGTAAAAGGCCCTCCTTCTCGGCCTATTGTTCCTAGACTCACTACTGTCTTTCTCCCAGGATTGTATTGCTGACATATTAGGCATCTTTGACACAGACTTTCTGCTACAAGTCTGAACTTTGCATTGTACCAGGTCTGTTTAAATGACCTTGACCATGATACATCTGTGCCATGGCAGACATCATGCTATCAGGCATAACTGGTCTTCCATCTCGATAAACCCACACATGATCCTTCTCTCTTGGTGCACATCCTGCTTTTATCCACTGCTTCATTTCCTCATCTCCTGCCTCTTCCTGCAATTGTCTTACTTCTTCCCATGTTCCCACAATGTTAGTAAACATCAAGGAGCAAGAATTAATTTCCCTTTCCTTAGCCCGATAGATGGAATTCTGATTACGTGCACAGTACTGTGCCATGTCGTTTGCATACTTGTTTCCTGTGGCGATATAATCACCACTGTGACTATGGGCAGCACATTTCACAACAGCCAATTGTCTAGGCAGCTGTATCGCCTCAAGCAGCTTTCCAACCACTTCAGCATTCTTAATGGGAGTCCCACTTGAGGTTAAGAAACCTCTCTGCAGCCATAGTTGGCCAAAATCATGGACGACTCCAAAGCCGTACTGCCTGTCTGTTATCACAGTCACTCTCACACTTTTCCCAATCTTACATGCTCTCGTTAGGGCCACTAGCTCTGCTACTTGGGCTGATTTTACTCCTTTCAGATAGGATGCTTCCATTACTGCTGCGACTGTGCATACTGCATATGCTGCACATAACACTCCGTCATCCGTTCTCAAACAAGACCCATCAACAAACATCACGAAATCAGGTAAAGGTACATCTTTTATGTCTGGTCGTGGTTTTGTACAAAAATCAAGTACATCCAATCAATTATTTCAGGTGTCAATTCATATTGAGGGACATTTGGATAGCTTACTCCTTCTTTTACTGTTATTTTTACTGGATCTACATTCCTCATTAGTCCAACATCTTCTCCGGTGAAATCCCAAACTTCGGCTTTTACAGACTGTTTCAATTCTTTAGGTAATTCATCAGGGTTAAATACAGCATAGGTTTCAATGACCTCATTTTCCCTGTTAGCTATTGTCATTTTATACAGTACATCATCATCTGGGCTTTCAAATGCTATCCGCTCCGGGATACAAAATATCTTACAATTCATTTTGCACAACAGATCCCTACCTAATATATTCACAGGACTGCTAACTTTCACTGGTTCTGTAAGGTAAGTTTTAATCTGTCTGTTGGATACACCAACTACTTGGATTGTTTCATCCGAGAGAGGAAGATTCTTAACATCAGCTGATCTAACAGTTGATCGAGTAGCACCAGTATCAACTAGGAAAGTAATATTTTCATCATTAACCTTCCCATCTACAAATGGACCTGTCTGGTCTATTTCTAGAGTTGCGCCAAGTACGCACTCTTCTTCCTCCCTTCGGCACCGTCAATAACCTTCTTCCGAATCACTCTCGTTGCGTCGTAGCCAATACTGTGAGACAGCGCTAGCGCTTGACAGCTTATTTACCTGTTCTTCATCGTAGAATCCCGTTTCACTACTATACTTCTGAGAGTTTCTGCTCTGTGGAAAAGGCGGTTTTGGCACCTGATTCTGGGGTGTTACAACCTGCTGCTGTTGCTACAGTTGACCACTCACCTCATTCTGCACCTGTGGATTCAATGATGGATTTCCATTGTTAGTACTTGGGGGAAATTTACACTCGGATTTCCTATGCCCTATTCTACCGCTATTATGGCATGGGAACTTCTTCTTAGCTTCTTCTATATTTCCCTTTCCCTTCCCCTTCCCAGGGACACATTTTGGTCTTGTTCCTGTATTATTCGCTTGTTCTGCTAATTGAGCTTCCTGCCTTTCTGCTACATTTATCTGTGCCCACATAGCCTTTCCTTTCAATTTTCGCTGCTTTGCTTCAATCTCATCACTAAAATATTTAGCATGTCTTAGTACTTCATCCATTTTCTTATTTTGTCAATCGACAGTATGTTGTTTTATCATTTCACTAATTTCTGGACGTAGACCATATACAAATCTATATACAAAATGACTCAAATCCTTTTGACTCAGATTCTCATCTCCACTAAACTGTTAAAAAGCTAGTATTAGCCTTTCATAATATGCATGCACTGACTCCTTATTTTCTTGATTTGTTCAGTCAATCTTTACCCAATCTGTCTCTTTAGGAGGTACCTTGTTTTTCAGAAATGCAATAACCTGTTCATATTTCTTCATTACCTCGGGTCTGGAGCCCCTGTTTTTGGATCCCTAGGGTATTCCTGAGTTGGCCAGTGTATCATGAGCTTGCACTCTGTCCACAAATCTGCTGGTACTATTATGTCAAATAGACTATTCAGATCAATCCATAATACTTTAGACAATTTTACAAATCTATCCACCTGCCTGTACCACTCGACAGGCTTCTCGCGTAGTCGAGGGAAATCATTTGCAAAGGACAAAATGTCCTGTTTCGTCCATGGGACGTGTACGTATCCTCCTCCTGGAATTTCTCTCATAGGGCATTCTGTTACTACCTGTTCCTTTTCTCTTACAGGAAATGCTGCAAATGTTTTCTCTGAAGCATCATCTCGCTTCCTATACCACCTGCTTCTCCATTTTTCCACATCTCCCCATTTTCTCAACAAGACAATTATTTCCTTAATCTGACTTATCCGTCCTGTAGTATTCAAATTTTCAATATCCCTTTCAGGGGAAATCAATTTGATATGGTTTTTGCAAAGCCTTCACCTTTTCAATGTCTATTCCCATTTCATTTGCTACTTCTTCCAGTCGCTCATGTAGGTTTTTTGCTCTCCATGTCACACTTTTGCACAAAAATAGTAATTCCTCATCTTGGTAAGTTTTTAATTCCTCTGTGGGGATAGTTCCTACTATTAACTCTTCTAGTACCATTCGTAATTTGGCCACATCTATTGATTGGGATTCTTTACCTTTTCTCTGCAACCTTCTTAACCATTCACTTAATTCTTCTGTAGATGGTCCTACTGGGTTTTCTATACTACCTTGCTCCAAATTCATTTGTGTTCCCAATATTGGCTCCACTGTTGTTATACTCTTCTCAGTAAAATTCTGGCTTATAAACGGATTACTTGATACATTTGGTTCAATCATTGTCTGTCTCCAAGGATTTTCATTTTGGCTCGGCTTTGGCTGTTCATCCTGTTTATGGCTTTTATAAGGGACTGTCAAACAATGTTCACTATCTTTTTGTTTATCGAAAATAGGCATTACTAGTCCTATCGTTACTGGAACTGTTACAACTACCAATTTTTTAGTCAGTTCTCTTATTTTCTCTGTTAATTCTAAGGTTGTCTTTGCTAACTTTGCTGAATTTTCACCATTTATTCTACTCTCTGACTTCTTTTCTACCTCTCTAATGGAGTTACTCTTCTCTAACTCTTGCGACATTGGTTCTGTCTTAATAATTCGTAATGTTTCTTTCATTGGGGCACTTGGTGTTAATATTTCTGGTTCTGGTGGATACGGTGGTGGATTTTTATAAAACATGTCATCAAGAACATCATCCTCTGATTCATTCACTCCATACCCTCTCAATCCTACATTATGCCTTTTCTCTGTACATTTTCGTCCTCCATTATCCTCTGCAGTTCTTACAGGAAACAAACCTTCAGTCATACTAGCATTCCACCACCTTCTCATCCGATCATCATGACTTTCATGTCCGTACTGTCTACCAAACATGTACCTATATCTTCCACCAGTCCTCTGTCTCTCTCGTTCATGCATCTCATCTTCCCATTCTGTCAATGCTTCAAATTGTGTCGGTCTAGGTCTTGGTTCTAAATTCATCATTTTCTCTATTAAATTTCTCAGAACTGCCAAATTAAATGAACCATGTTCTGGAAAAGCCAAAACTTTACCCAATTGTCTAACCAGATACAAGTGTGATATCCATATTTTGCAACCATAAAGGATGCAGAGGTTTTCGGTGGAGGAAGTAACTGTCCGTCCCTAGCCACAATTGGTTTGTCCTTTTTAAACCATTTCTTGGTTCTCCCAAACCAGGACTTTTTCTCCTTTTCTGGTGGATCGTAATACATCTTTTCTTGTCTTCCGTGTATCACTAGTCTCTCCTTACAACTGTACTGTTACTCTGTCCAATCGTAGCGCGACTCACACTAGAGCACCAATCCGGAGCGTCTACGTCACCTGTGCAATTTTCCAGTCCCAGCGCGACTCTTACTATCGCACCAATCAAGAGTGTCTACGTCACCCTGCAACTCTCCAGTCCTAGCACGGCTTACACTAACACACCAATCAGGAGCGTCTATGTCTCTAGCAAACTGACCACTCTCAGCGCGGTCTCTCTGTTGTCAACAGCCGCTGCTCCTACTTCTGCTTCTACTGACCCCTCCTTTACAACATTTTCTCGGTAAGTTTCCAAACTTTTCAAATGTACAAATCTGTTAGTAACTACATAAAAAAACACCACCATTGTCCGCTTCGCTAACCAAAGAATAGTAAAAAGACCTTTTTCACAAGAATTCCATCTTTCCCGAGAGCAGCGCTTACGTCTGCCCTACTACGGAATTGTTACTTACGTTGATAAAGTAGCACATCCCTCAACTTCACCCTTCTAACAAGCATTAACTAACCGCTTCTCTAGAATTAAGACACCTAGTTGGAGACCCAATGCTCCTGAGAAATGAAACCAGAGTTTCGCAATTAATCGGAATGCTTTTTCATTCACACACTTTCACACAGAAAATGTAGTTCATTCACACAGAATCCTGTCTTTCCCGAGAACAGCGAACAGTCTGTCCTACTACAGAATTATGACACTCGTTAACAAGGTAGCACTTCCCTCTACCCTACCCTTCTAGCAAGCTCAGAGAACACCTGCTAACTTTTCAGTGATAAGTAATATCAGAGTACCTTCCGGCCCCCTGGTACCTAAGACCAAAATTTTCACAGGTAACCTTTGCTATCATACACACTTCTCTTATACAGATAAATATCTTCTAATGGGAACACACGACGATGCTACAGAATCGAACCCAGACAATGCGTCGTACAACTCCAATCGTTACACGTTTTCCCTGTGTACCTACAGGGCAACAACAATTCCGTCTATCCCGAGAGCAGCGCTTACCTCTGCCCTACTACGGAACTGTTACAAACTTCCGACTTCCTACATCCCAGAAACTGTGCAAACAACATACAGACTCAACATAACTCACATAGAGTGTTAGTTCGTAAACCAATACCAATCAATAATCAATAGGCAATGTACAAGCAAATATCACCAAACCAAATCAATAAAAACCATCATCCTGCTACCAGAAAAACTGCTGCAGCGTGGAATCTAAAATCCTCCCTTCGTTACAGACCGAAATTCTCACTAACGCATTCAATCAATACATTCACTGGTGGGGCCCATAACACCAACATTCATACATCATTGGTCTGTTTTTTCTGAGAGATGATTGTTCCAAACGCTGACTTGAAAGGAATACCTTATAACCTAAAGAAAGGTATATTTACATATCTATTCACATAATATATATGATCCAACACATCCCATACCTAACTTTCTAGATATCCCTTCCACGTAATTCGATGGATCTAATTTAGTTGTTTGGTAAGATGAATCTTCAAATCTTCTAATTTACATTTTAGATTTAAACATTCTCTATGAATAAACAACTCAACTCATTTGTCAGTAATCATTAACAAGCTTTATCTTAATCAGTGCAAATTAAAATGGACTGTTATTCAAACCACAGATCACCATATTTACCTATTCTGGCTAATTGTCGTCCTCTAGGTCAATCAAATCGTCCCGCAGCACGCTACAGTCCCATAGATTGGGTCGAGACCATAAGCGCGTACCAGTCAATCTCTGCCCATTAGATCAAAGAATTTTCAGTTCATCAGGAAATTGGGCAGCAATTCAGTCCGTCAAAGATTCAGGGAAACAGCTGTCCTGCAGTGTCACCATCCTCTCCGTCAGCATAACGTCAGGAAAAAGAAAAAGAGCGCGCATCTCACTATTCTATCGGATTTTTATAGTAAAATCGATGTAAAATTGTAACAAATATCAATTTTAGACGATTCTCATTGGTGGACTTGGGGTCGGTCGGTGAAGTTCTCACATAATCCATTAAGTTAGATTGGGGAGACACAGCGCCTGGAGCACCAAAGGCAGGGAGGAGGCGGGAAGAAGCGCGAAAGGCACCAGCGCTACCCGGCCACGCCCCCCTGACACCGGACAATTCAAATTCACCTCGCGCCTCCTGCTTCGCGGGAGACGCAGCGCCTGGAGCACCAAAGGCAGGGAGAAGGCGGGAAGAAGCGTGAGAGGCACCAGCGCTACCCGGCCACGCCCCCCTGACACTGAACAATTCAAATTCACCTTGCGCCTCCCGCTTTGCGGGAGACGCAGCGCCTGGAACACCAAAGGCTGGGAGGAGGCAGGAAGAAGCGCGAGAGGCACCAGCGCTACCCGGCCACGCCCCCCTGACACCGGACAATTCAAATTCACCTCGCGCCTCCCGCTTTGCGGGAGACGCAGCGCCTGGAGCACCAAAGGCAGGGAGGAGGCGGGAAGAAGCGCGAGAGGCACCAGTGCTACCCGGCCACGCCCCACTGACACCGGATATTGCCTGCAGATCGCTTCCGCTCGCGGAACGCGCGCGGGCGGCGCCGGGGGAAGCCCGGGCAAAGGTTCGGGATGTCTACGGCCGTCAGAGGCCAAAAGAGGTCAGGCCGGGCCACCCCCCCAAAACTTCGAAATGGGTAAATGCAAACAAACAGCTAACATGGAGGTGGAGGGGAAGAAAGCGAAGATTGCCAGAAAATCAGACAGCATTATCTCCTATTTGTCTACTGCAGTGGGGGCTTTATCAAAAGAAATTGCCAATGCAGAGCAGGAACTTGGACTGGTAACTCCCTCTTTACCCTGTGAACCAACTGACCGCGTGGTAGCGCCTAGTATACCCTTGGAGCATGTGGTGGTTATTTCCAATCCACCCATTATGAGTGCCCCTGCCAACTCTACTCAGTTGGGTACTGTTCAATTGGGACAGTATGCTCATGGCAATGTAGGTCCTGTAAGGGGGGGTAAGAAGAAGAGCGTTAAACGGCCCAAATCCCCAAAAGCTCCGCAGATTACTGATGCTTCTATAGGAAATTTTTCGGCGGACTTACTGGGAGACCTAATTGCATCTCGACCAGAACCGTTACTTGTGGGCATTGCTAAAGACATTGTCGAGACTCTGCACGCTTGTGTTGCCGACTTGCTTACTAAATGTTCCAAGATTTTTGCCTCCATTAAAGATTTTAGTTCACAACAATTGGGGGTTAGTCAAGAGAGGCTTAGCTCACAAAGGGTTGACGGGGGCTTGGGAGTTTCCTATGGGCCAGTGGCCATTCCAAGTGCTTGAGTGAACTGTAGTTCCCCAGGCAGGTTACAGAGTGCGGGACCTCCTCCCACTGTTGTGCAACTGTCTTTAGGCAGGCATTCCCCTGGTAACACGCCGCGGGCGGTTAGCCCTGATGCAGTCCAGCCCCCGGGCCGAAGTGTGAAGCAGGTAAGGGGCTGTTCGGTTACCCTTGACCTTTCCCCGGAAGCGGCCCGGTTGGTGGCTGTATTTTTAGGGGTCCCTCCGTTCCGTGTGGGAGAGATTGAATGTACTCATGATTTGTTAAGGGTGACCAGATCTTGGTGCACAGCCTCCAGCTGTGGGGGACTGGACATTTCCTCTAATATCATTATGGCGAGAAGGGTGGGGTGGGTTGGGCGTCGGCCAAAGCGGCTTGTGGGTGATTGTGTTATAGTCAATTTTAATAGTCCTGACATTGCAGATAGACTGTTTTGGGATGGGTCAGAGGTAGCGCTAAGGGGAATTAGACCAGTTCCCCTTGGGTTTTTCTACCCACCACCAGCTAAATTGTCAGGCGGCATACACAGTCATTTTGGTGTAGGTCGTGTAGTAAAAAACTCTCTCCCCCTACCCCCAAGGCCATTTTCTACTATTCGTCAGCCAACCATAGCGGGGTGTCAAAGCTCTGGGGAGACCCTAGGGCTTGGTGATTGGGAGCTACCCTCTAGTGTCCCTTTGCCCCATCCCCCCAATCTGATCTTGAATAACCGTTTTACCCCACTGTCAAATTTGGAGGCAAATGATTGACTGACAGTGTCGGACCAGTCTCCTGCAGCTTGTCACCTAAACCCTGTTGCAGGGGTATGTTGTAAACTAATTAGCTGGAATGTTGCCGGGATTAGAGCGAAGAGAGCGGTCCCAATCTGGCTCGATTATTTAGGGAATCATGACATTATTGCTATGCAGGAATCATGGGACCTGTCTAGTAACTTCTGTTTAAATGGTTATTCTAGCTTTGCGCTTCCAGCAGTCATGGGTGGGGCGGGACGAGCGAGAGGGGGTTTAATATTTCTTTTTGCATTACATCTGAAGGGCACATTTACTCGTTTGTTCTCTGGCTCGAACAATTTTCTTTGTGTTGAATGGTCCGTCTCCCACTCTTTGAAAATTTTACTGATTAACTTTTATAATGCTAGGGACTGTATTGTCTTTAATCAACATGTGGTCGCCTTGCAAAGTTTTATTTTAGAGTATAGCCAAAAACAAAACACTGGTTTCGAGATCGTCCTCATGGGCGATTTTAATGTTCATCCCTGTGATGCTGAGTGTTATGTGTGGGGCCATGAAGCCCATGAGGGGCCATCAGGTGCTGTGACCTCGCATTTTGAGCACACTAAGTATGGGGAGGCCCTAGAGGATTTCCTTGCCACCATTAATATCTTTGAACCCAATTTTATAGAGGTAGGGGGTAGGGTTACTACATATAAAGGCACCACTGCGTGGTCAGTGATTGATTACATCTTCTTGTCTTCCGGTGCCCTATCCTGGGCAAGAGCCTATAAAGCTGTCCCGTCGGCCTTTAGTGATCACAATCCAGTGTATTTGGAGTTGGAAATGGCCGAGAGCTTGGGTGACGTGCGCCGCGTTCGCCAAAATCCCCCCCTGATCACGAAAGATCAGGGCTGTAGGATCAAGTGGGCGAAAGTGGTCCCCGCAACCTTTTTATAGGCTCTATGTGCAAATACTGACGGGGCCTGGGCCACTTGCCTTAACGAGAATTTGCCTGCGGCGGAGGTTGTCTGTGCTTTTGAAGCAATTTGCTCACAGATCTCTAGGGACCTGACTTCCACCAATATTGGTGGATGCAGCAATCCCTTAAGATGGTTTGATGGAAGTTGCTCCTGGGCCCATAGGGCTTTGCATCAGGTGTTAAAAAGCAGCCCTAGAGATAAGGTGGCAATTGCTGTAGCGAGAGGGGCCTATAAGGAGGCCATTGCCAAACGGAAAAAGGTGATAAAAGCGGAGGCCTGGGATAATCTCCTATCAATCGATGTCCTTCGGGACAGTGGAAAGTTTGGGGCTACAATTAATCACCCATTTTTCTCGGGTACTGAGGGCACTAATATGGATTGTGTAATCCCGGACGAGCAGTGGTTTGATCACTTCAGTAATATGTATGGGGCAGGTGGCTCAAGTCACCCAAGCAGCAGCACTTCCTTTGAACCCCACTCTTAGCCTTGCTTATTTTTTGATTTTATGGATGTGGAGAAAGCTATAAAAGAATCCTCTAGCAACAATGCACCTGGCCCTGACGGAGTGCCGGCGGACCTATATGGCTCCTCACCTAAAGTATGGGCAAGGATTCTAACAAATGTTTTTAATGCCGTCTCTGGTTATAGGTTCCCTGCTTCGTGGGCTACTGCGGTCATTATTCCAATCTTTAAAAAGGGTCCCCGTGATGACCCCTCTTCCTATTGTCCCATTTCCCTGATAGACTCGGCAGTGAAGATATTGGGCAGGGTTTTACTTTCTAAACTCAGGGAAGGCTTAGACAGCCGGGGTGTTCTGTCTAATCTGCAATATGGGTTTAGAGAGAATAGGGGGACCCTGGATCAATGTTTAAATCTTCAGCTTTTAATTAGCAAATACACAGTGGCGAAGGACGGGTCCCTTTTTATGGCCTTCATGGACCTGTCGTCCGCTCTTGATTTAGTTAACCGGGAGAAGTTATGGCTTATTTTGCTGGAATTTGGTATTGATCCCCCTCTAGTGAGGTTTTTAGCAGCACTCCATCAGGACCTTTTTGCCTCAGTAAGGGTCACTCAGGACAGGAAACGCACTAAGCACTTTAGGTCAGGGAGGGGGGTGAGGCAAGGGTGTTTCCTGGCCCCACTCCTCTTTACTATCTACATCAATGGCCTGGAAAAGTCCTTGGGGAACTCGAGGGCGGATGTGCCGCGTGTAGGGGATTTAGTTATACCGGTTCTCCTATACGCGAACGATGCTGTCCTGTTGGCCCGCACTGCTGTGGGGCTTCAGAGATTGCTGGCTGCCTTCAGTGCCTTTATGGCCGCATTAGACCTTAAGGTGAATATAAAGAAATCTCATTTTATGGTAGTGGGGAAACAGGGCAAAAGGCCCAAACTTAGGTCTTTTTTCAGTAACGGGGAAGTAATTTCCAGAGTGAGGGTTTTTTGTAATCTGGGGGTCCTCTTTGATGAGAGAGGCACTTGGGGCCCGCAAATTAAGCTCAAAAGCAACTCGGTAGCCAGATCTACCTCAGCGCTACTGAGTTTTGCTAGAAGACTGGGGGCACGGCCGATGGAGGCCCTGCTGAAAGTCTCTAATTTGAAATGCTTGGCCATCGCCACTTATGGTGCTGCTTTGTGGGGATACGTCGCGCAGGACATGATCCAAGTGGTAGAAAACAGATTTCTGAGACATTTGCTCTCAGTTCCCCAATCTACTCCCACCTTCTCTATTCATTCGGAGGTTGGTTTGGGTTATGTCATGGATAAACTGAAGATGGCCCCATTATTGTGCTGGATGAAAACTAGGCCTGGGCAAAAATTTCGTTCCGTTCGCGGAAATTGCGATAATTTGACATTTTTGCGTTCCGCGGAGAGCGCGAAAATGTCAAAAATTCCGGTTTCCGCAGCTTGGCGATAATTTGTTTCTTGCTCGCGCTGTAAAATGATACATTCTCGCGCGCGCGCGATCGCCTTACCTGAATCCCTGCGTTCGCCGACAAGTTTTCTTGATCCGGTCGCGTTCTCCATGAGATGTTGTATTGTTTTTAGCCATTTGCGCTGTCTCGCGACAGTTCGCGCCCGCAGTGACGTCATGCGTCGCGCGATCACGTCTTTCTTCTCGCGATCATGCACCGCGAGAACAACTCAAAACAAGATGGCCGCGCCCGCAAGCAACCACATGGGTAAGTTGGCGACCCGCAACCATGCAGAAAATCTCGCGAACATGCCGGAAAAAAACTTCCGCATCTTCGCGATATTTCTGCTTGTTTGCGATAATTTTAAACATTCTCGCGATAATTTGCGAAGGTTAATTCCGCAAATTCCGCCCACCCCTAATGAAAACCTGGTTAAATCAGGAAATTACTCTTAATCACATGATTCTTAGCGATGTCTTAGCTATGGACAATGTTAAGAGAATACCCTGGCTGGAGTACGTTAGAGCGGCGTTCTTCCGTCTCGGGCGTCCTGAGCTTTTTTTATTCCCCTCACATATCGTTAAGGCAGATGTAGCATGGATTAAGCAGTCTTTCTTAGACAGGGTAAAACTGGATCGTGAAGAGAGGGAACTAAAAAAAAAAACCGTTAGAGCGCATTATTTGCTTCTCTTATCCCCCTCTCTGGAAC
This sequence comes from Triturus cristatus, assembly GCF_964204655.1. Lineage (NCBI taxonomy): Eukaryota > Metazoa > Chordata > Amphibia > Caudata > Salamandridae > Triturus > Triturus cristatus. The sequence continues at coordinate 1,121,119,868 of NC_140590.1, forward strand.
CCTGTTTAAGTATTGTTTCTAACCCATTTCATAGATTTCTATTGTTTAGATTCAGATTTAATCTGATTCATTTTTCACTAGGTTTTTATCCGTCCTGGGGCAAACCTGAATGTGGTAGGCCATGTCCATGTGATAATTTCTCATACCAAGACACATTGCACTTTATCATGTTTTGCGAGTTTTATTCTGCCAGCCGGAAAAAAATTTGCGCCCAATTCTAAAGGATGCCGGCTTCTTACAAGTTAGACCTGCTTTGTTATTTTTACAGCAGCTGAGCAATACTCGCATTGTATTTAGTGTGCCAAATTTCCTGGTGGCAGCTGTGTGTTGCAAACCAAAAATTCTAAACTCAGGGAAGGCTTAGACAGCCGGGGTGTTCTGTCTAATCTGCAATATGGGTTTAGAGAGAATAGGGGGACCCTGGATCAATGTTTAAATCTTCAGCTTTTAATTAGCAAATACACAGTGGCGAAGGACGGGTCCCTTTTTATGGCCTTCATGGACCTGTCGTCCGCTTTTGATTTAGTTAACCGGGAGAAGTTATGGCTTATTTTGCTGGAATTTGGTATTGATCCCCCTCTAGTGAGGTTTTTAGCAGCACTCCATCAGGACCTTTTTGCCTCAGTAAGGGTCACTCAGGACAGGAAACGCACTAAGCACTTTAGGTCAGGGAGGGGGGTGAGGCAAGGGTGTTTCCTGGCCCCACTCCTCTTTACTATCTACATCAATGGCCTGGAAAAGTCCTTGGGGAACTCGAGGGCGGATGTGCCGCGTGTAGGGGATTTAGTTATACCGGTTCTCCTATACGCGAACGATGCTGTCCTGTTGGCCCGCACTGCTGTGGGGCTTCAGAGATTGCTGGCTGCCTTCAGTGCCTTTATGGCCGCATTAGACCTTAAGGTGAATATAAAGAAATCTCATTTTATGGTAGTGGGGAAACAGGGCAAAAGGCCCAAACTTAGGTCTTTTTTCAGTAACGGGGAAGTAATTTCCAGAGTGAGGGTTTTTTGTAATCTGGGGGTCCTCTTTGATGAGAGAGGCACTTGGGGCCCGCAAATTAAGCTCAAAAGCAACTCGGTAGCCAGATCTACCTCAGCGCTACTGAGTTTTGCTAGAAGACTGGGGGCACGGCCGATGGAGGCCCTGCTGAAAGTCTCTAATTTGAAATGCTTGGCCATCGCCACTTATGGTGCTGCTTTGTGGGGATACGTCGCGCAGGACATGATCCAAGTGGTAGAAAACAGATTTCTGAGACATTTGCTCTCAGTTCCCCAATCTACTCCCACCTTCTCTATTCATTCAGAGGTTGGTTTGGGTTATGTCATGGATAAACTGAAGATGGCCCCATTATTGTGCTGGATGAAAACCTGGTTAAATCAGGAAATTACTCTTAATCACATGATTCTTAGCGATGTCTTAGCTATGGACAATGTTAAGAGAATACCCTGGCTGGAGTACGTTAGAGCGGCGTTCTTCCGTCTCGGGCGTCCTGAGCTTTTTTTATTCCCCTCACATATCGTTAAGGCAGATGTAGCATGGATTAAGCAGTCTTTCTTAGACAGGGTAAAACTGGATCGTGAAGAGAGGGAACTAAAAAAAAAAACCGTTAGAGCGCATTATTTGCTTCTCTTATCCCCCTCTCTGGAACCCTGTTTAAGTATTGTTTCTAACCCATTTCATAGATTTCTATTGTTTAGATTCAGATTTAATCTGATTCATTTTTCACTAGGTTTTTATCCGTCCTGGGGCAAACCTGAATGTGGTAGGCCATGTCCATGTGATAATTTCTCATACCAAGACACATTGCACTTTATCATGTTTTGCGAGTTTTATTCTGCCAGCCGGAAAAAAATTTGCGCCCAATTCTAAAGGATGCCGGCTTCTTACAAGTTAGACCTGCTTTGTTATTTTTACAGCAGCTGAGCAATACTCGCATTGTATTTAGTGTGCCAAATTTCCTGGTGGCAGCTGTGTGTTGCAAACCAAAAATTCTCCCAAACCTGTGCAATCCTGATTGACTCTTTTTCTTTTTTTTAAATCGTTTTTAGGCTCTGTTTTTAGGTATGGTATTTTTAAAATGTGGTAATGATGTAAACTTGATGGTGTAGATCATGCTCGTTGATTGTCTCATTTATTGTATGAAATTTGTACTTTTATGATTTTAATTAATCGAATAAAGTGTTTTGACTGACTGACTGACTGAAGTTAGATCATCGCACTTGCTGGTTCCGGTTATAAAGACAGTCCATTGTTCATTTTCTTTGGCACTTCTCCCAGTATGTCCTTAATTAGAACAGCCTGGCTGGGGTCAGGACGAGGCCACTGCTGTCCTTTGTCGCGCAGGTGCATTTCACCCTAAACCTCGTGGAGTGTTGTCAGTCGCGTCGAGTCAAAGGAGCGGCCACCTTAGTGAAGGCCCAAATGGTCAAATTAAGTAAAAAAAACACAAAACATAATTAAAACATGGAAATGGCTAATAAAATGTTAAACCCTCACTAATTCCCCTATGTGTATGTAATTATCTAGCATAATAACAACATTCAAAGCGTTTATACTTACCCAGTGATGTTATCTGGTGCAACTTACAATTACGTCACAAAAGCAACACATAACATGCAATTTTCTAATTTTCTAATATTAGTATGCGTACATTTTTTAGTTTACGAATTATTTTGGCCATGCAAATGCAAACCCCACGTATAATTCATACATTAATCGGATTGATTAGTATTCCACTTCAAACACTTAATATGGTTATAATTAATTGATTATTCAAATTAGTATGCACATGCAAATTGGGGGGGTATACAAAATTTTGCATTACCCGCTCCAGCAAGTATTTTGGGGAAATGCCTAAAATGAACATAATTAAGTCTAAATTGGGGGTTTTCATGGCTATGCGTTAAACCAGTAAGCCCTAATCATTGTATGGCTGATTCCTTCCAAGCTGTGCAATATTAAGCATTTCATGTAGTCCGCCCTCACGTCTGACCAATCAGGACTCACATCTGTGACATTATTATTATGCGGTTGTGATTATTAGATGGTATGAAGCCATGAGCAAAATTATTCATTGAATTGGATGCCCTGAAATTCTGAGCAGATCACAAACATGACTGCTGCTCATGAGCCTATGCAGACTAGAGAGTCCAGGAATACACTGTCCATTGAGGCAAAGAAGCAATGGTGAAACTCAGGTTTCTGATTTTTTTATGAAAAGGTAAAATAAAATTCCAGCTAGCACACATCCTTGTCGTATACCACGTCCCACTTTGAATTTAGGTGTATATTCGGCCTGAGGGCCAAAATGGACCACACTAGTTAATGTTTCATTTAGACGTGAAAAGAAAGTTGATAATTGTCCGAGGGGCTCCCAGGTCGGTCAAGGTTTGCCATAGTAAATTGTGAGCAACTAAATCAAAAGCACTACTCAAATCGAGAAAGCATAAATAAAGGAGACCCATCTTTGCCTTAGTGTATTTGCCGTTGAGTAGCTCCAAGTTAAGACATTGTTCAATTGTCCCCAAACATTTCCTGAACCCATACCGCATGGGCGTTAAAATATGATGCTCCTCAACTCATTCCTCCAGCCTTTTAAGTAGGACCCTACTCATGGCTTCTAAAGAAGTATCCAGGAGGGAAATCGGGCAGTAGTTTTTTGGGTCACTTTTGTCTCCTTGTTGTATATTGTGACAATAATAGATTTGGCTGAATTAAACACTCTAGTGTTCTCCATAATTCTGGTTCAGATTTATAGACATCAACTGGGACTCCATCGGGACCTGGTGCCCGCCCCCCAGCACTCCCCTAAATTGCCTAGAGAACCTGTGCACATGTGATATCTAGGATGCAGAGCCTCTCTTTGTGGGGTTCCCAATCTAATCCCCCCACTGACTCCACATTTTTGTGGAAAATTCCAGAGAAATGTGCCACCCATTTTTCTACCGGGACAAGTGAACCACACTCTGGTACATCATCATTAGGCACAGTCGCACAATAGCATTCATTTTCTAAGGATTACTCCATTGTCACCTGCACCCCTGAGCACCACATCCCAACTTGATACACATAAAGCAAACAGCTGTATCTGTATGTTGCTGTTGCTCTTTCTTATCCTTGCTCAGTGTACATGAAAATTTATGTTTGGTGTGGTTTTACGAATGGATACACTGAGTTGTTAGTTATTTGTAACTTAATTGACCACATTAAATGACACTGTTTGCACTACTAATTGAACTGCAACAATGCCACGTTTCACTGATGTTCTTCTTGCTTGTTTGCTTTTAGGTGCCCAAGAAAAGAGGCATCACCCACTGCATGACCACACAATAAGGACAAATCAAATCAAATCAAATCAGGTGGTTGTTAAGTGTGACTACTCACCCATAAGAGTCTCAAGGTGCTGGGGGGTGTGTGGGGGGGTTTGCAGGTTCCAGTCCATCAAGGAGGGGGTCTGTCGAAGAGCCAGTTTTGAGGTTTCTTGCGAAGATGGGGAGCGATGTTATCTGTCTGAGGTGGAGCAGAAGGTCGTTCCAGGCTCTGGCCGCGCGGAAGGAGAAGGAGCGGCCTCCCGATCTGGTCTTTCTGGTGCGGGGGACCATGACATAGGAGAGCTGGGCTGATCGTAGGGTCCTTTGGGGTGTGTGGAATTTGAGTCGGCTATACAAGTATGCTGGTCCGGTGTCGTGGAGGGTCTTGTGAGCGTGGGTTAGCATCTTGAAGGTGACTCTAGCTTCGATGGGGAGCCACTGAAGGGAAATGTGGCAGTGGCTTGGTAGGTTGAGGACCAGTCTTGCGGCAGCATTTTGGATGTTCTGTAGCTTGCGGGTGAGGTTTCTGTTTATTCCGTCATAGAGTGCGTTGCCGTAGTCGAGTCGTCTGGTGACCAGGGGGTGAGTGACGGTCTTTCTGTGTTGGAGGGGGATCCATTTGAAGGTCTTACGTAGGAGGTGGAGGGTGTGGAAGCAGGAGGACGAGACGGAGTTGATCTTGCGGTCCATTTTGAGACAGACCTTCTCTAGCTTGTGAAGCTAAGTGCCACTGCCAACTGCCAACTTCAAGATGTCAGCAAAGAAAGGTGCTGCCAAGAAAGTGTCCAGTTGTGAGGAGAATAAGAATTCGATTTCCACAACTGGCATTCTGACCAGGACCTATTTCAGCAAACTTGTGTCTGCCGTGCCGGCCTCAGGGGAGCAAGTTGGGAGCAGCTCTACCACATCAATGGCCATACCCCAAGCTAGGCCCAAGCCTGTGACTGACATGAAGGCAGCAACTCTAATCATGGCAACGCCGATGAGCAGTGACATTGAATTGGACAGTTGCAACCAACAATAGTTATTCTGTCTGAAATAGAAGCACTTCAGAAGATTGAGCTTCATGCGGAGGAAGTAGAAGAATCCCCTCTTTCAGAAGATCTATTGTCTTCCACTTTTCCATCAGGAACAAGGAGGGGTAGGGGTATCCCCCATCTGATGATCAAGACTCCATACGGATGTTGCTCCACGTAGATGCTGCCTAAGACTGAGACACGGCAGGAGACTCTACTGAAAAGGATGCTTCCTGAAAGCCTTAGAGTTATGGATGAAGAAGAAGAGCATGACGCTGAGCTAGTCATCATGGGTGTTAGCCCAGCCCCAGTTGAGACTGACGTTGTCCCAGCTTAACCTGCTCTGAGGGATGAGGCAGAGATACCACCACTGCCAGCTTCCATTTTGCAAGGCCCCAGCAGCGACCTACATCCTCAACCAACTCAGTAGAAGTAGGTACTGCAGAGAGGCAAATGTCAAAATGCCCATCTACCGTCACTTTGACATAGTCACTATTGCCAGAAAGTAGACCTTCCCAGTTTGGGACTTCTTTATGGTTAGCAATAAGGAGCCAAACATTTCCATATGCCCATTTGCGGACCAAGTTTTAGTTGAGGTAAGCTTGGTACAAATATGGGACTGGAGGCTAAACAAACTATTTGAGTAAAGACCACAAAATCCACTGGGAGGCGCACCTTAGCAGCCAAAAAACTGCAACTGGTGCTGGAGAAGGGGGTGGGAGCGGAGAATCTGATCGGATCATGTTGGAACGTGAAAGTGAAGAAGATGGTGCCATTTCTGTTACTCAAATCAGCCCTGTCTCCAGCAGAGCAGTTGTGTTGCCCACTTCAGCAACATCGCAATGGCACAAGACTCAGATCGAGCACCAAGACAAGACCATACAGTGACTGTCCCGCTGTCATGGTTACGGGCTGCGGCTCCAGGGGCGCCAACAACAGTTGGAGGGGCTGCTCAACAATGTGCCTCCTTTATGCGATGTAAACGTCCTGTTTGTGGTACAATGCATGGCTTTACAGCACGCTACCGGTGGCACTGTAGCCGCTCTCATTGTGATGGTTCGTTGGTTGCTTAATCATAATGAGGAGGTATACACGAATGCTCACGTTCTGCTTGCAGCACACTTTCGACCAAAAGTGACATTTGTTGTTTGCTTCCTTCTTTATTTGCTATCCTTATGTGTCCTTCTATGTTTGCCTCGTTGCTTAGCTCCGCACCTCAAGAAATGTTACCGAACGTAACGGCCATCTTGGGTGTGACTCATCTATAAAAGAAGGCTACACCCACTCCTAAACGCTCATAATTCTTTCCGGCTCGGGAGTGCGTGCGAGGACATCCGACGGTGTTTGGCGACTTCAGCTGATCCCGCTGCAGAGAGCTGCTGAGCAGAGGCGTTGCAGCGGTAGAACACTTCCGATTCAGGTGGGGATTAGAAGCTCTTCAGGAAACGAGTAAGAGTGTGAACTCTCTCTTACTTTGCTACAGTTTCACTAACGTGTGGAAAGGATTCAGAGACTGCTTAGAATGTTGGAAAGGCAAAGAAGCATTATAGTAATTTGTTATAGGAAGCTAACCTTTGACTACAGCTTTGATTTTGAAACCAATAAACAATAGAAAAGATCGAGTTTTGGCACTAAAGAGACATACTTCCAACCTGAAGCATCATGTATATAGTTGCGAGGCAGATCCGGCTCACATTGTAAAAGTGTTACAGATAAGAAAACAAATTGAACAGTGTTGTCTATCTTTTATCTCACAGCATTAACAAGGAGCTGTGCAGTATTTAAGAACCAAGAGACAAGAGCAATGGTAGGTCACCAGTGAATCGTTTAATAATAGAAATTATCACGAATATATTGGTGTTTATAAGTGCCTATGGTTTTTTGAGCCAACATAAAGAAAAGTTACCATACCTTTGTCTTATAGCTCTCTTCCATGCTCACAAGTGTTCAAGAAAACCACAGGTGAATACACAGTTTATTATCAAGTAAATAGAAGAAATGCTAGCAACCTATTTAACCTAATTCGTAGTGTTTTCTCATTACAGATCTCCTTCACTGCTGTGCCCTTCCCAAACCCTTTCCCCCACCTGGCCACTCTAATAGTCTGAGCCATAACGGCAAGCAGACTTGGAGCTGCCTGGAGGTGGACCCTTCTAGCATCGTACAAGTCCTGAAGAAAAGGAAAACCTGTGACACCCGCTGAGACGCACATTGAGCCTACCACCTTCTGCTCTCTAGAAGTCACCTGTATCAATGGCACCAGAAAAGAAAAAAATCCAGGCTGCTAATCCTGGAATGTTTAGTCAGGAAGGACAGTATAAACACAACCACCCAATGGCACATTTTTTACAATGCGAAGCACTTTTGTATAAGGAGTGGGTTTTCTTGAATTTGTGGTGGCCATCTGCCTGAAATGGAAGGTTACCTGCCGGACCAATTTTGCCAGAGTTCCTGTTTCAAAAGACACACAATTGATGGACAGAATGCAGAACAAGTCAAAACATTCACCCCCAGTCAAGAGATCTGGGTTAAATCCATCATTATTTTGCTCACAATGCCACCCGAGTTTAGACCTGGCCATATGCAAATCAGTCTTGACCCTGTGCCTCATGGGAACAGTCCAGCCTGAATTGCCAAGCCAGGTCCTCCCTTGACTGGAAACAAGCATCTTAGGACCGCTTTTGAGGTTTCACCCCTCTTCAGCCAGGATAGCTTGAGTCCAGTGGCACAGTGAGCCCGGGACCTACATCTGGGCATACCCGGCGCACTTAGGGCAAGGAAGCAAAAGACACACAATTGATGGACGGAATGCAGAACAAATCAAAACATTCACCCCCAGTCAAGAGATCTGGGTTAAATCCATCATTCTTTTGCTCACCATGCCACCCCAGTTTAGACCTGGCCATATGCAAATCAGTCTTGAACCTGTGCCTCATGGGAACATGGAACAGTCCAGCCCGAACTGCCAAGCCAGGTCCTCCCTGGACCGGAAACAAGCATCCTAGTACCGGTTTCATGGATTCACCCCTCTTCTGCCACAGTGGCACAGTGAGATCGGGACCCACGTCTGGGCGTACCCGGCGCACTTAGGGCCAGGAAGTAAAAGACACTCAATTGATGGACGGAATGCAGAACCAATCTGTTTGACTTGGGGGTCTCTAGTTGGCACAGGTAGGTACTTGTGACAAATAGGGACCCTCGCCTCTAGTCAGGGTAAGGGGGTACACTCCTAAAATAACCCCTGCTCACCCCCTTGGTAGCTTGGCACGAGCAGAAAGGCTTATCTCAGAGGCAGTGTGTAAATTATTTGTGAACACATACAGTAATCAAGTGACACCACACCAGTTTTATATAAAAAAATAAGTATTCTTTATATAGATTTACCACAAGACCATAAACGACAAAAATCCACAATACTGTTACTTTAAGATGGTGGAATTTAGCTTAGTTCTCTTTAGTTCTTAAATGCGACACTTTAAGTCAATGTACCTTTTAGATGCGACACGCAGGGCAACGAAAGTGTTGCAACGATGTTAATGATATGAAAGTGTGGTGCAAATAAATAAAGACGTGAAGATGCGGCATGCTTCTCCGATGTTGCAAGAAGACTCGATTCGATGCGTCAGCTGCAGTGGCGACACCCCTTTACGCGATGCGACAACAGCGGCTTTGGCGGCGACACTCTCCTCCGACCTTGCGAGACGCTTCCACTCGATGCGACAATTGCAGCGGCGACACCATTTACGCGATGCGATGACAACAACTTTGACGGCCGCACGCTTCTCCGTGGATGTGAGGTGCTTTACTTGATGTGGTGCAATGCGACAGCTACAGCGGCGTCATCCAAGATGCGACGTCAGCGGCTGCGACACGCTTCTTCCTCGATGCAAGTCTCTTCTCTTGATGCAGTGCAATGTGTCAGCTTCGATTGCTGCGATGGTGACACGCTTCTTCGGTGTTGCAAGACCCTTCTTCGAAGATGCGAGATGCTTCCACTGGATGTGACAACTGCAGCGCCGACAACCTTTACGCGATGCGACGACAACAACTCTGACGGCGGCACGCTTCTCCTTCTTGAGTCACGCTTCCAGCTCCTTGCGACACGCAGTCCCTCAGAAGGCCCCAAAACAGCATCAGGGACTTCCAAGGAACTCTGGGGAGCTGGTGGTTGAAGTCTGTTGTCCCTGAGACTTCAGCAGGAGGCAAGCTCTTTTCCAAGCCCTTGGAGATCATTCACAAGTTGAGCAAAAGTACACACACAGTTCCTTTTTCCTCCCTTTGGCAGTAGGCAACCACTGCAGGCCAATCCCCCAGTTTCAGGGCTAGTTTCTCCTCAGCTTCTTCTTGGTTCCTCTCCTCAACAGAGTTTTCTTCTTGTTTCCCAAAGTGATCTAAATTCTTGGGATCAGGGTCCCAATATTTATACCCCAAAATCCTTTGTCCTCTGAGGGTCTTGTTCAAACCAGTTCTGGTCAGTCCTGGGACACTTTGTTTATCTGACTCCTTCTTTCCTTTGAGAGTGCAGGGCAAACACATCAGATACATCAGATGCACCACAGGAGGCTGAGCCAGCATTGTGGAGGGAAATCACAGCCCTATTCAGGTCCCAGGTGCAACTCCTCCCACCGATCTAGATGCAGATATCTCTATTCACCACTGGGCTACCTCACCCTGTCTCCCAGAATTGCCCAGTCCTGTCACTCAAACTCCAGACAAGGAATACACAACCTAGCAGAGGCAGGTTTGAATGGTTAGACAAGAAAATACCTACTTTCTGAAAGTAGTATTTTCAAACACAGAATGTTAAAACCAACTTCACTAAAAGATGTATTTTATCATTCTGAGTTCAGGCATACTAAACTCGAATTTCTACCATGTTCCCTGAGTCAGTTAGGATTATAAGATGTAATAATCAAACTGCCCATTCTGGCCTATGGAGAACAGGTAGCCTTGCAATAGTGAAAAATGAAAATGGCTGTAATTCACTATTAGAACATGCCACACATACCAGGGCATGTCCTACCTTATCCTTCAAATGCACCCGGCCCTTGGGTCTACCATAGGGGTGTCTGATATGAAGAAAAGGGAAGGTTTAGGGACTGGCAAGTAGGTGCACTTGCCCAGTCAGCATGACAGTACCAGACTGCATGCAGGCTCTGCAATGGCAGACCTTAGACACACTTTTACAGGCTGCTTCTGTGGGTGGCACAACCAGTGCTGCAAGCCCACCAGCAGCATTTGGATTACCAGCCCTGGGCACTCCTGGTGCACTGTACTAGGGTCGGACAGGTAACCCAAACCAGACAATCATGGAATCACTACTTCACACATCAATTTCTAATAGGGAGCACTGGCACTGTGGCACTGAACAGCAGTCGCACAGTGCCCATAGCATTTAAAACCAGCAAAAACACATGAGGCAACAGCAAAAAGTGGAAGGGAGACCCATGCCAAGGTGCCAGGTCTAACAAAATCAAAACATTCACCCTCAGTCAAGAGATCTGGGTTAAATCCATCATGATGTGCTGGAATTGATTGGATAAGCTTTGTAGCAGATTGCTGTTCACACTATCCACCTGAAGACAAATGTGGACCAGTTGCCAAGCCAGTTATTTCATGTGCATCACTGCACACTGGATCTCTTTAGTAGGGGTTACAGAAATGATATTTGCAGGTGTTGACACTGCTGAAATTATTAAGGGCGCTCGGAGGCCTGCAACATTAGCCATGTTCGCCATGGAGAAATGTGATTTTGCTGCAAACATCTTGGATGACTTTAACAACAAAGAAATGAATGGCTGCAACCATTTGGGCTTAACATTGGATTTGTTGCCACAGACAATATTAATAACATAGTTATGTTCATTGCAGATGAAGTGTATTTTAGGGTCTTGTGTTTGGTGCACCGCATCAAATTCATTATAGAGGACTTTCTCAGAAAAGAAGACTGAGTAAGCAACTCACAGTCCACCTGCAGAAACATATGCACTAATTTCAGCCATTCTTTTAAAGCCCAGAAGCAGCTGGGGATCATTCAGTGTGATAATAGAATGCCAGTTAGAGCACTTACACAGGAGGTGCCAACGTGTTGTAACTCAACTTATTGTATGTTGCATTATCTGTTTGAGCAGTACAGACTGAAGTGTCATGCAAAGATGGGTTCCAACAGTTAAATGCATGATCATTGAGATGAACCAACAGTGCCTAGTCAAATGCCTCACAGAGATGCTGCTTCCTTTTGAGGTTTTCGGATAGGAAGTCAGCATGGAGGACAGTACCATTGGCCAAGCTATCCTGTATTTGCATATGCTACAGAAACAGCTAAAGGAGATGTCTGAAATGAACATAGGTGCGAATCAAAGAAAAGATGTGCATGAGTTGGTGGAGAGCTTAATCCTTTGCTTATCTCTTAATCAAAGGTGCAAAGAGACATTGTGTCTTTAAAAAATTACATGTGTGCAACAATTCTTGATCCACTGTACAAATAATTGCTGGCCACTTTAATTCCCTTTTCAGATAGAGATGTTTCAAACTACAAGGCGTAGCTTGCTGAGCAAGCAAGCTACCTAGAAGAAGAACGGCTGGGAATTAGAGTCCCACTCCAGGATGCAAGTTCTGCAGTGGAGCCTTCAACCTCAGAGCCTGGAAGCACTATTGCTGGCTCACAGCAGCCAAAACCAACAACAAGAACACAAGCAGCAACAGGAAGAGGAGTATCAGCCCCAAAATCTGCATTTGATTTGTTTCTAAAGGAAGTGCTTTCGTCCAGTGCAGAGGCTAAGGCAAAATTGTTTGAGCAAGGAGATGCACCAATGACAATTGAGAGGATAGTCCAGGCCTATCTGGATGACCCAACAGAGCTCTATCTTGATCAAAACCCATTAGTGTATTGGTATGGGAATAGGTGCCAATGTGTTACATCCTGCTTTTCCTTCTTCTCTGTCCTTCTTCTGTGTTTGTTCTAAGCCCCTCAGCCTGTATCTGTGATGTCACCCAAGAGTTCCTTTTGTGTATGTTTGATTCTACTGCCAGTTAGATCTGAGGCTAAGCAGCAGGGTAGCTGTTCCCGGTGAGGCTTAACTCAGACTTTAACTGGATCTTAACTGGGGCCTGTATCCTGTACATTGATTCCTGATTAATGAAAATAAACTTACATCTGGATGCAGCAACCCAAGGACCCATCTTTTATTTTATGAAATGTTACACAATGGCCAGTGCTCAGCAGGCTGTCAATAAATTATTGTGCTTGCCCAGTAGTCAGTGTGTCTACTGAGCATGTGTTCAGTGCAGCTGTGCAGTTGTCAAGGTGAGAAGGACCAGGCTCCCACCCCAAAACGTGGTGGATTTAACCATGATCAAAATGATTCAGCACTTTATACAACCCAAATACATCATACTTGAAGTACTACAGGAGGAGGATGAGGGTAATTGGTCAGATTCAGGTCATGCTAGTGTGCAAGCTGACCATCTTCTGGGCAAGCACCTGAGTTTGAGGATGAACTCTACCACCCTGACTACTGAGTAAGCCTGGGCCACCATAGAACTTTCTATTGTTGAACTTTGAGAAAAAAAGCAAGAAAAAAGGACATAGCTAGGGGAAAATGAACATTATATTATTTTGCTTGTTTGTGTCTCACTTACTAATGCAGTGCCAACATTGTAGACACATATATGAATGTATGAGCCGATTGCATTTGGACAAGTGTGTAGTGAAGAAGCCTACCCCCTTTCCCTTCAATGGCATTGGAGAGCCAAAGCCTGCCTCCATCCCGTGCCTATCCTTTATTTAATCCCCTAGCAGGACTGCCCTAGAACAGTTGATTTACAAGACAGGCCGATGTGCCTTTTGTGAATCAAAGATGATATGCAATGTACCACCATGATTGAACTGCGACAGGTAAGGAATGCATCAATTAATGATATAATATTGTTTGTTAGGGTTAGGATGATTCACTTGGTGGTAAACAGTGAAAGTGAGTGTTTAACAATCCTTTTTAAGGTTGATTGTGTTTGTGATGATTTACAATGTTGGTGGCCTAATGCGTGATCTGTTCATTTTTTTCCTGAAGTTGAATGTTTCCTTCCCCTTAGACACTCAGTGAGATTTGTTTGCCGGGTGCACACTGCTTTATTTTCTGGTTCCCACTCCTTAAAGACCCAATCAGTCTCTTTAGCTAACAAACACAAATCTAGTCTTCACAAAAAAGACTCAATATTTCTCTTGTTTTTTATCAATAGCATTGCACTACTGTTCCATCTCTTACACCACATAAACACGGGACACCATTACCACCCACACACCTGACGTAATGATCATCACTAAAATCTGACTCACCCCCTCATTGGCACCCAACATCACTATTGCGATGCCAGCAGGATACAAGATGATACACTACGACCGCCCCTGCAAATGCAGTGGAGGCATCGCCATCATCCACAAGGACACCCTCCATTGCTCCACCCAAATGATGACCCTATGCCAATAATGGAACACCTCAACTTTCAGCTTAGATCAGATGCCCAAGAAACCATCAGAGGAACCCTCACCTACACACCTCGAGGACCCTGATCTAGCTTCAGCAAATCCATCCCTGACTTCATCTACACCCTGGCAATTCACTCCAATAACTATATCTTCCCGGGAGACCAAAACTTCTACCTCAAAGACTCCAACAATGCTGACTCTGCCACCCTCCTGGAGAACATGAGCAACTTCGGCCTCACACAGCTGGACACCACTCAAATGCACAGTGCAGGACACACACTGGACCCTATCTTCTCCACCAGAGACAGAGTCAAGTTCTACCATGTAACTGAACTGACCAAAATGAACAACAGCATCATCCACTTCACCCTTCATGGCCCACGAGAACTTCTGACCAGATCTCTCACCCACCCTTGCCCAACTGATACAGAGTTCCAGGACACCTCTAGACCATCACACTCAAAGATACCAGGCTCATCTTCTCTGAAACCATCAAACTCAGTGTCCACAACTTTTCCTATTGGATGTACATAGCTTCCGACACCATTGCCCCCTTGATCAACCCCACCAGCAACAGACCTGCCAAACAAGTCATCTGTTCACACTAAAACTACTGACCCTCAAACACCACTGCAAGAGATTAGAAAGGCACTGGCACTCTAGCAAGAACCCCACCAACCTCAGCACCCTCAGGGCCACCCTCAACTCCTACTACCATTACTTCAGGGAGACCTAGAAGGACACCCTCGCCAACTGCTTAAAGGCAAAAACCAACCACACCAAGGATCTCTTGAGAATAACCAGGGAATTATCCTGCCCCGTTGCCTCTGAAAACATGATCCGCTCCTTCCAAAACCTCTAAGACTCTCCAGCTGACTGCTTTCACCACAAGATCTCCAACATCTACAGCAAATTGGACTCCTAACCTACTGACTTCATCCTCTACTGCACTCAAACTGATACTAATCACACCCAGAGGCTCACTGGCTGGAATTAGCCCTCAGCCCCACACACCATCAACATCATGAACTCCATCCACTCTGGAGCACCCTTGGGCCCCTTCCCCCAACAAATGTATAACCTAGGAAAGAAAGATATCAGCAGCATTCTCACAGAAATTCTCAACACATCCATCACTACAGCCAGCGTTCCCAATGCATAAGCGAATTCAAGAACTTCCAGCCCATCTCACTACTTCCTTTCCCTGCCAAGGTCCTGGAAAAAGCCATCAAGCACCAGCTCACAGATTACCTCAAAGAAAACAACATGATCAACACCTCCCAATCAGGCTTTTGGCCCAACCACAGCACAGAGACCACCCTGATCAAAGCAACAGATGATATGAGACACCTCCACCACATAGGTGAAACAGCTGCCCATATCCTTGTCAACCTCTCTGCAGCTTTCAACATTGTCTCCCACCACACCCTTTTCACCAGACTTTACAACATTGGCATCAAGGCAATGCTCTCAACTGGATCTCCTCCTACCTCTCATGCCGAACACAAAGGACCCATCCTACACCCTTCTCCTCCGCACCAAAAATCTCATTTGTGGCGTAACCAAGGGTTCCTCCCTTAGCCCCACCCTCTTCAACACCTACATGTTGGAACTTGCTGACATCGTCCGCACTCATGTAGTCAACATCATGTCATATGCCGGTGATACATAGCTCATACTATCCCTCATAGAAGACACTGACACCACCAGAGCAAACTTGCTAAACACCCTGTCCACCATCACCAACTGGATGAAGTACAACTGCCTAAAGCTCATCTTGAACAAAACAAAGGTACTAATCTTTGGAAACACAACTCCCCCTGGAATGACACCTGATGGCCTACTGCAATCGGGCCTGCACCAACTCCCACTGACCACCCATGCATGCTTGGAATTGTCCTGGATAGCCAACTGACCATGAAGCAACAAATAAATGCCATCTCATCTGCCTGCTTCCATTGTTATATTTCATATAGGTACCCTGATATAGGCCCAGGTAACATTGTGAATCTTTACCTATATTCTTCCCTATATTACACTTATGACGGTTTGCAGGGGCTGACCTTTTACCTAGATATGACACTGCATTCAGAACGCAGATTTTACCTAGTTGAAATCTCAGACATTATGCATGAGGATTCTTGGAAGCGCAGCAGGACTACTATCTCCTGTATAATATATATGTTTAAAGTTCATGCCCAATGCCATCCTAAGTCCGACACAGTAATACAGTGAGTTAGGACCAGTGAGGAGACCTATGGGTATATATACAACATATATTGCTAAGATAGGCGGAGGAGACCAGGACTTCCGAGCCGACATACTGACCAGAGACGCTGAGGTTCCTGCATGCAGACACTGCAGCTCGCAGTGGTCTAAACACATTCCTTGCGGGGTGTCCAACTCGAGACCAACATGGGGTCCCACAGTCTCTCACTTCAGGTAATGGGGTTGACTTTATCCTAGTGGGATTCTTGGCTTAACACCTAAACACATGCTAGGTACACTTAGGTACGTCTAGTTAGGGAGGCATCGTAGGAGTATGCATCTTTTTATTGTCATTTATTTTATATACTCTTATGTATCCATGATCATCACAAGATGGTAGAACTTTACCATCCATTTACTTTTATAGTACTGCTAATCATTTATATCTTTGACTGTCTAACAGTTGTTGCAGCTCATCTATTTAACACCAGAATAACAACTGTTCAATAAATACTTATTGAAAAATGCCCAGCCTGTTTATTCTGTGTATCTCTCTAAGACAGACTAAATAAGCACGAGTGACTGAGCAATAAGTAGTATATTGTTGCCACGGTCCTGAGGGATCAGGGTTGTTTTGTTCAATGGTTGCCAAGAACTATTCTCTCCTTGCTAAGAGGTGATTATAGTGGTACTGTTAGATAGCTGATACAAAAGACCAACATACTCGGTGGAGGTGGTTCTTAATCAGTCTGACACCAATAATACAGTGTATGCTGTCCAAACGCGCAGATCCTATATAGTTTTATAGGAACTACACACCACTACACCCTTTGCATGCTCAGCAAGACCATTTGATGGAGCCCCATCTCCACCAGGAAGATAGCCTCCCAAGCCCTCGTCTCATCTGCCTTGACTACAGCAACACACTCTATGCAGGGACCACCAAAAAGCTACTAAACTGCCTTTAGATCATCCAGAACTCAGCAGCAAGACCCTTCCTCAACTTCCCCAGAAGAACCAGCATCACCCCTCACATTAAAACTCTCCACTGTCTTACCTTTCAAGAAAGATTTCTCTTCAAACTCCTCACGCATGCCTACAAGTCCCTCCACAATCATGGTCCCACCTACATCAACCATTGAATGACATTCCACCAACAAACCAGAGAGCTCAGCTCCTACTCTATTGACCTGGCTCACTTTCCCTCCATACATCAGAGCCACTGCAGAGGGTGTTCATTCTCCTACGTCACCTCCAAATCCTGTAACAACCTCCTGCTCCACTTATTCACCTCCCCATTATTTGAAGACTGCAGAAAAAAGCTCAAGACTTGTCTCTTCGACCAAGGCTCACAGAAGCCGAGCGCCTGGAAAACCCCCAAGGTGACAAGCAGCTCTCTACAAAAACCCACTGATTAATTGATTGATTTGAGTAGGGACTGGAGTCGTTAAGGAATTGGACATATTCTTGATTCAGGATCAGGAGGATGATGAAAGGACTCAGGGTGTGACTACTTCAACACTGCCAGAAGAAGTAGGTTGTCAACTTCATGGAAACTAGCATGTGGATGACTCTAAGAGGCCTACTTAACTCTGTGGACTGGTGAGAGGTGCGTTGATTACTTGATCTGGGAAATACAATGCTGCTGAGTGTGTTCTGTCTGACTCAAATTTGAAATTATGTGGTGGTTAGGTGGGGGGACGGTTGTTTTAGGTAACTGGAGACAGATACGTGATGATCATCACATTATGCATGGGCTAGGCTACATATTATGAAGATGGCCATGACAGTTGTAAGCTTGATCAGCCCGATACTTGTGGCCACTTGTCTGTGATTGTTGGTTGTTGTAATGCTCTCACCAAATTGATCGCACATCAGTAATAAAATGAATGATTGCAAAGGACTATTCTCTTGCTCTGCCTCTGAGTCTTCTTGGTGAACTCCTCATGAAGTTTACCTTCTGCTCTTGTCCTTGATTCTAATATATCATTTCTTTTTTTACAATCCCCAGGCCTTCTCTCCTCATGCACAAAAGAATAAAGCACTATAACATTCACACTTACCTTACTGGACCGGTTCAGCCAGGTACTCAAGATAGACGGACAATCCAAGTTGAATGCAGATGCACCTCTTAATTTGGCAATAGAGTATTTTTTTCCTTTTTAAAATCATTTTTTAGAAATGTGTCATAGTCATTCCTGCACTTCCTTTTCCTCCCACAACAGATTGATGACGGTTTAGAGAAAACCAATAGCCTCCCCGGTTTGTTGCGCCTCTCCCTTTCACTTACTGGATCTGCCTCTCCCACTAACTTGTCCTCTGCTCAAACTCCTTTTACACTTTCCAGATATTCTACACCAACCGAACATGATTATCCTGGTAAGTTGAACTTGACTGGCAGTCCACAACTACCCCCTATCACCTTGATTGTTTACTGAGTGTATTTCCTGCGTAATAGCAATATCGATAATTATGCCCCTTGAATTATCCGCGCTATCACAATGTCCAATTCTGCTTTACTGAGTGTTACTCCTGTATAATAAGCAATATCGTTATTTGTGACCATGTGAACTAACGTGCGCAATCACTTGAATTGCCCGCGCTATCACAATGTCTAATTCTGCTTTACTGAGTGTTACTCCTGTATAACAGCAATATCGCTAATGGTGACCATTTGAACTTACCTATGCAATCACTATGTCCAATACTGCCTTGCCGTATGCGAGACTATACGCTTCTGTTCTCTGGTGCTCTACAGTATATATATATATTACACAGGCCACTCACTACTGCGTTGATGCTACTGGTGTTTTTGTCCTGTTGAACTCATTCTCTTTACATGACGTTTATACAACTTCACCTACCGGTGACAGATTTGACCACACCTTCAATGTGACTCCATTTCTCTGTACCTCATGAATATGATACTTATTTATGCAGATTGTATTATAGATTTGTCATTCTTTTTCATTTTCTTTATTTGTTCATAGGTACTGTGTTAGGCTTACTTTTATGACCAATATCTAAATGACTGTACTATGACCTTTTGACATTTGGATATGGCTCTGTTCTTCTGTGTCCCAATAATATGGCTTAATATTTTGGCTTATCTAAGGACTAGATCCTTTTCCTGTAACTACTGTGTGCCATTTGATGTATACACTTATGATTTGTGTTGAAATGACTTAATTTTAACATTAATAATTTTGCCCGAGCCCTCAAGGGTATATTGGGTTGTCCACTGCACTTACCTTAATTTTAACATTGGCACCTTATGGTTTTTGAATTATCACTCACATTGTACCCCTTCTCAGTTTCAACTTACCTTCTCTTCCTTTCTTTCTTTGTTCTTTCGTTATTTGACTCACAATTCCCCTTTCATTTTCAACATTTCCCTATACACTCTGGTCTTTACTATGTGTCACCCACAACCCGCAAACCGCCTCCCTCGCTATATAAACCACTTGTCCTGTTCCTGTCCTATCGGTTTTCATTTCTCTCCGTTTGCAACTCATGTCTACCCTTTTTCTCTTTCTCCTCATCCTTTATGTTCTTCGCACTTTTTTACCCCCTCTTTTCAACTTCATGACTTTCCAACTGTCCCATTCCCTATCCACCCACCACCTACTTAACATACCTATTTTCCTATAACCTCACTACCCCACCTTCAGCTTTGAGAAAGCCCTGGCTTGTTAGCCCTCGGAAGAAACACATGTCGGCTGTCTTTCATGACTTCGAATAAAAAGAAAGGAAAACCAGAGACGAGTACTCATTTTCTCAGCATATATGACGCCGAAAACCTAATTTAGGGATTCAACTACCCCTGAAATCCATATTCAGAAGAGCATAAAACGCATTGCATATTGAACTGACTATGTATTTTTCGTTTGTGCTGTATGCTTTCTTTGGAAAATCAATAAAATGGTAATCCCCAAAAAATATTTCCCATGATATTTAGCGCTCAGTGGAATCATATAACAACTCTGCTTCCGCGTTAGCATTAAAATATAAGATTGTTGACTTATGTAGTTCATTCTGGCTCCCGTACGGTCATTGGCCCACTGAGATGGGCAGGGCAGGTCATTCTTCGCAAATCAGTAGTATAAACTACTGTACTCCCGAGTTGCTGGTTGTCCTCCCCAGGCACAAACTAGCACCCATGGCATAGCCCGATTAGAAGTAAGCAATAACAGCATTTTCAATCTTGTTCTTTTTTTGCACTTATTCACTACCTTTGTGATACTAATAGTCGTGATGATATATAGCGCCCAACATTGCCCCCTGCACCACATTCCAAAGCACTTTAATTATCTTTGTTGTATCAAGATTTACTCACTAGTTGCAGCACAGTAGACAGTACCAGCTGTGTAAGGTTTGTTCCGGGCCCTCCTGTTGGGATATATAGTCATTGACTGCCCATGATTTGCTTAACAACATATGTTTAGTGAGACCAGGGTGACCCCGGTTTCTAGGCTTAACATTTGAGGACAATATTGCCCATAACCTTTTTGATCTGCTTATTATTCACAAAAGCTACCCATCACCCAATTACTGTTACTACATCAGTGATTAATTTCCTCACAAGGAGTTTTCCCCTCTTAACCTACCAGATCTAACTAGGTTTCTGCTTCATTGAGTTGCTTTTAATCACAAGTCAGCTGCCTTTACAATGTGGATGTCAAATTCATTATGAATGTACCACTGAACTCCCACCTCTCCCTCCTTTTTCTAGGACACAGATGCACCCTCGAGTTTGCACCGAGGTAGAGGTGCTATTGATGACCTTACACAGTGGGTAAGTTATAATTGCATGCACTTTAATATGTTTTTGGGTAGCAGTTATGTATCCTAAGATTTATGTCAATTACATGTTGTGTGTGGACCCACAAGACACACAGTGCTGGATGTATATGGCACATCTATCTTTCTTGATGCGTTATCTCTTTACAGGTAACATCATTACCAGTGGGGACTTGTCTTGTCTGAGTGGCGATCCACTCCAACGACTGGTTCAGTATATTTATTTATGGTTGATTCATTGCTACGACACACGCATTCCAACCTATACTTCACTTTGGTCCTGAAGAAAGCTGTCAAACCTCCATGGAGGGTATTAGGCTGAAACATGTCAACCAACACTTCTCTATGATAGGTTACATTTCCTCCTGTCTTAGTATTGTTTATAGCTCTAATATACAATCTACCTAATAAAGTTTGTTTGCGTACTTTAAAGTTAGTTTTTATCATCCCTCACAATCTCTCTCACCACACCCTGCTCATTTATAGGTTTTATGAGACCTCACTTGAACACTGAAAACACCCCTGAGCTCCTCCCTCTCAGTGAGGGGGTTGTAGCCCGCACTGCAACTAAGTTTGCAGTACTAGGAGGTTACTCTATGATGAAGCATGCCACCTACGGGTGGGTGAAGGAAACCATCCTGTAAGAGGGATACACCTGCGCTCTCCCTCTCTGTTCAGACCCAGGGCCCTTATGTGCTTTTACTTAATAATTGACACCATTCATTGATCACACCCTTGGTGGGGAAGATATGGTGAAAGCAACACCAACTCAGTGCAGGATCTTCAGTTCTACTCCTAATAGCCAACAGTGTCCCCATTTCCTCACCCATGCATAAAATATGGTTGATATTTTAGATATAGAAGATCATTCATCAGCATCATCATTCAGGCATTGTGTGTTAAATTACGTTAACGCTTAACCATGTCACTCCAGACTTTGAGTCCTCTTCACAATGGTTTTAATTGAAATATTAGCTCACCATTGCTCTGAATAATTTGTATTGGGTTTTATATTTTCACTATAGGGAATTTTTTGTTGTGTGTTTTGATCTCAACTGTTTGTAAAGCTATGATATAATAATATATAACCCACACTAACCCAGTTAATATTTCAATTTATTTCCCAGTGAAGTATAATCCTTCTGATTCCTTCACTGCACTAGAATGCTACTACTACCACCACAATGGCAGCTTGGGAAACCCTGCAGCCCTCACGTCATGTATTCGGTAAGAGAACTATGGAGCATTGTTCTAAAGAGTTGTAGGCAATATAGGCAAAGGCAATCCCCCCTCAGTGGTCAATATAGTTGAAGACTGCAGAGACTGGGAGAGTAGTAGGATATGGGTTCTCACATACTTAATTGTTATCCACTATCAGTAAATTAGTAAAACAGGTTGCACTAAAAGGCAGCAGTGAAAAAAGATTTAAGGCATAAATAACGTGACATAAATATTTATTACCCGAACAATAAAAACTCACCCCTTCAATCCACCTCAATTGGCCCAACCCTTTCGGCAAGTAAATCTCCTGCCCTAACCATTGTCCCAACAAAATGTCCATCAATTTCCAAAAAAGAAAGTTCAAAGTGTCCCTGTCACAACTCCCACATTCCTACCCCCCACCCACAACAAGTCCCACCCACCAAAACAAAATAAAAAAGGGGCAGAAGGGCACTACACATGGTGGTCACAGACCAGAAGCTCTTTTAGATGCCCGTCCAACTGGCTCTGCCAGGCTTCTATCCAGACCAGCCTCAACATGATGCAGGTTTGGAAAGTGTAGTCAGAGGAAGGGAACAGTGAAGAATTGGTAGCGGGTAGCTTCCATCGGACTGCAGTGCCAGCTTAGAAGGGCTGGAGGCACTGGGGCTTGGCTGAGGCCCTGGGCAGCTGTCGCCTCCTCCTCCAGGGCCACCAGCCACAGGTACTCAGCCCATATTACCTCACGCTTTTTCTGGTGCAGCTGGGCTGCTATATCCTTGTGAGATTGACGATTCTAGGAGTATCTAGAAAGAAAAAAGACAAATTGTAAACAATGCTCTGAGCAAAAAATATGTTTAAAATGATGTAGTGGGTGGCACAGTAGTAGTACATTGATGGTTACCTCGGACCATTTGATTTGATGTGATTAGAGTCACAGCCATTACAGGGAAATAGCCATTACTGGAACATGATACAGAATGCGGCTGCCAAGCTTCTCCTGTGGATTACTAAATCTCAATCAGTGGGAAAGGACCTTTGGAGTCTGCATTGGCCATAGGTCAAGAGTCGTATTAAGTTCAAGGCCTTGTGCATTACATATAAGGCATTACAGAGTACCAGTCCTCAGTTTCTGAGGCGTTCACTGCACTGGTACTCACCAAAAAGATGCCTCCGGTCAGAAGGGGTGAAACTTATTCTTTCTCAGAGATTTTTTAAGTCTAACTTGGGCGGCAGAAGTTTCACAGTGGGTGCTATGAAGCTCGGGAACACACTCCCCATTAGCATCAGAAAGCTTCCCTCCTTGACATCTTTCAGGAAAGCCTTTATGACCTGATTATCTCCAGCTCACTTCTTGACTGTTAGTGCCAAGACACCGTTTGGTATTCGTGTGCTGTATACATTTATAACATAATACATAACATTCCTCAGATGAAACTAAAGGCAAATGGCAAATGCACTCACTGTCTGAAAGGTATTAAGGCATAATAAACACAGAAGCCCGCCAGTTAAAAAAAAAAAAAATCTTGTGAAGGAATTCCTAGTAAAAAGTACCTAAACAGACACATTGTGTGGAAAAATAAAAATAAATTACCTCTCATAAATGAGGAAGGCACTATGCACTATGGTGTACAAGTATTCAATTTCTCTCTCTTGTTGTGCCAAATGAATGAAAGTATGCTAGCTTCGCTGGTGCCCTGTAACAGACAACTATCTTATTCCAATGACTCTGCTCTTCTCCAAAATGCCTTTCAATTTTACCCTGACTACAAGGCAGAATAATATTATGAGTGAAACATGTCAAGTATAAAATTAATGTCATGCGGATATCCTGTCTGCCATGAGTACATGGTAGAAAAAGAGATGTTCTGCAGTACTAAGGAACAGGAAATAGCTTTGGCACGTTTGTCAGAGAGTTTCCCATCCACAAAAGTCATGCAATTATTCATTCTTTATTGCATTGTTTTTCCAGTATTCTTAATCTTCACCCGTGGCTTTGATACACAACATTTACGCTTTACATTCTCTCATCCAGTATTTCACCATAGAAAACCATCCATCCATATATATCCAATCCATCCATCTAAACATTTCTCCCAAGGAATCTTTCACCATCCTCCAATTACCCACCCATGCATCATTTCATCCATTCATCCATCATACATTTTACCCTCCCAAGAACATCCTTTCACCTATACCCTTTCATCCATTCAGACATGAATCCTTTCACCAATATACCCTTTCATCCATCCTTTACCCACCCATGCTTTTTCCTTTCACCCTTCTATATGCATCATTTTGCACACATATCCTTTCATTCATATTACATATTTTTAGCCCATCCTTTCTCCTTCCATCCTGTTTTCTGTTTCCCATCAACCCATGATTGTTAAAGTTCATTTATGAACCTTTGTCTGCTGAGTTGCAGATAGAAGAGGCCATATTTACTCAACTCCCACTGTATCTGCTAAAGAGTGGCGTGCCCTTGCAGTGACTGTATTACTAATTGTCAAGAAGCAAGCAATGTGACTTACCACTTCCTGTCCCTGCCACTACTGGGACTGACAACTGTGCAGCTAGGAAAAAATATATCACATTTCACATGCCAGAAGTGCCACCCCCTAATATTTAAAAAAGAAAATACAACCACAAAACACCACTGCAGTTTGCTTACAAAATCTTCTATCAAAATATCAGGTTAGACATTTTGTTGGTTAGCAATGTTTCAAAAGCCAGGTAGTCAAGCCAACCAAAAAACAATTTGTAATGGAGGGGCAGAGCTATCATGAATCTGAGTTATTAAAGAGCAAAGAAGGGGTGAAATAATGGTCAATAAAGGACATATGGCCTTGGGTGGCAAATGCAATGGTGCCGTCCTCCCCATATTTGCAGCCATGCTGCACTGTCATCAACTGCTGGTATACTATGATAATGATACATACACAATATTGGGGAGTCCACCATGACCATGGCCACTCTCTCGTTTTACAATTTAAACAAGAAAAATAAAGCCTTCTCAGCAAACATGTTACTTGTGCATGCAATCTGCACAGTGGAGTACCTGACCTAAAATGGGTTCCCTGAATCTTCGTGTACCACCTGTCCACAAGATATATAAGAGGAGAAGGAAAACTCACTAAAAGAGCAGAAGAAAGAAAGCTACAAACAGACAAGCACCGAGAGTTTGAAGTCAAGTACAGGAAAATTAAAATATCTTATTTTAGTAGATAGGATAATGCAAGAAAAAGGAGAATTTATGGAAAAAGATAGATGAAGAGGATTCGGAAAAATAATAGGAGGCAGGAACAGTATAAAGGAAAAATAATTCTAAATATAGAGCAGTAAAAGTTAGGGAAATAATATTACCAACAGAGGGACTTACTCACCTCCAGCTCCCTCACCCGACTCAGTGGTATTCCTCTTGCCCCTGTATGCTAATGTAAGAAATAAATAAAATAAAAAAAGATCAGCGGTGCAGTTAATAATTTCCCCAAAAATATTTTGACATGGAAAGGTAGACGCAGTAACATTGAACTTTTCTAAATCAGATCTGCCATCAGTATCTTGGACCTATTCCTAATTTCCGAAACATAACTCTATTCAAAATTTCCTAAACTACATTTTGGAACTGCTAATAAATTGAAATGAATGATCTATTTTCTTCTCATTTCTCATTCTCAATCTCTCAGGGCCAGATGTACGACCTGCAAAATAACGCATCGCAAATTGCGAGTCATTTGCGACTCACAATTTGCAAGGTGCTATTTTGCATGTACAACAGTGTGTTTAAAACCGTGTGCAATTCCAAATGGGGTCGCAAATTGCAAGGCTCATGAATATTAATGAGCCTCTCACAATTTGCGAGCCCATTAGGAATGATAGGCCGTCCGAGGGATGGTGGCCTGCTGGGCTCAGCAGACCACCATGCCTGGGACTGCTTTTTGAATAAAGCAGTTTTTTTTAAAAATGCAGCACGTTTTCCTTAAAGGAAAATTTTATGCATCTAAAAATGAAAAACTAAACTTTTCAGTTTCATTTTTTTAAGGGCGGGCAGTGGTCTCTGGGACCACTGCCTGCTCTTAAAAAATATTTTCCAACATACTCACTAAGGGACCCCTTCCCCTTTGCGAGTGGTTTACCACCTACTTGAAGTAGGTGGTAAACTGCAAGTGTTTTGCGGCTGCAAATGCAGTCGCACAACACTAGTACATAGGATGTTGACTCACTATCAGGAAGGGATGCCCCTTCCTAATAGCGAGAGTCGCAAATGCTATTTTGCAAGTCAGTGGCTCGCAAAATAGCATTTGTACATGCTATTACCCTTTTTTACATCCGCAAACAGGAGGTTCTCCCATTTGCAGCCACAAAAAAGGGTCGTACATCTGGCCCTCAGTCTCAACCCCTGTTGATGCGCCAACTCATAGATGCATGTATAATTGCATACTACATATCACTGGGAAATTGCCTGGTATTGGGATTGTACAAGCTATGATAAAGAAAGGTGCAAAGAAGTGAGAGAACGCTAAGTCACTAACACCAATAACTACCATATCTTAGTGACAGGACAGAGGAGTCTCTGCATGACTTCTTCAAAAATCAGCCTAAGCGATCGACACTGAGTAGGATTAGGTAGCAACGTCGAGCACCTGTCTAGATGATGTTCGCATAATATTTGTAACATAAACTTCACTTACCCGAGCATAAGAATACAGCATGCTTGCTATTCAGGAAAAAAATATAAGCATAGAATGCAACAAATAATTAATTATTACTCACCATGCCCCGCAACCTCCAAGTCGAGCAGGATGAGAAGGTCCTGGTCCCTATCCAGGATGTCAGTCCAGTGGTGCGTAAGATGTTGTCGGGTGCGCAGGGCCACAGAGCTGCGACGCATAGCCCGGCACACACTCTCCAAGCACTGCTGATGCCCCTTGAGGCCTTATCTGCTGCTAGGCTGCCACCGGCTACCAGGGTGGAGGGGAGTTGGCCCTGCATATAAAAAACATTTGCAGCCTCCTTTCATTTCATAAAAAATGGTACGGGGCTGTACCCCTTTGCGGCGCTACTGATCGCAAGGTAGGTGACTGGTGCTACCGGTGGTTTGGGGGACCTAATACTGCTGCTTCCCTACACTGCCATGTTGCTGGGTCGGAGAAGAGAGTGAAAAAGGAAAGAAAGAAAGAAGGAAAATAGTAAGTAAAGAAAAAATATAAAAAAGGTCAAAAGTCTCTCAAAAACACACAAACGTTAGAAAAAATGAAAAATACACAAACACAAAGACACATGGTAAGATAAGAAATAAAAATAAGTTTCAGAGGGGTAGGATTATTAGATCAGGAAGGGATTCAAAAAGTAGGCCCCAGCACCATGGACAAAACAGACACAAGTTGGCCATGCCCATGCCAACCACGTAATGCCACTCGCGTGTGAGTTCTGCCGCAAGAACGCCCTTTGCATTACATATGATGAAAAACATCATGTGAGCGGGTGCAACAAGCAAGTCCGCCCACTCACGGAACTCCGATTAGCACTGAAGCGTTTTTTCCCACTTCGCTGTGCTCCGTGCAGCACGACTATACAAACTCCGCCCAGTACTACTCCAGATAGACTTCCCTTTCTGGTCAGACGTAGACCTGGTGGTCACGGGACCCACTCAGGCAACATCAACATTTCCAAGTGTGACCTGAGATCCATTTCCTTCCAGGCAGCATTCTTCATATTATTCCCTAACAGAGAGTCAACAGGCATGCCTGGGCTCACAGCAACTTCCAAAAGATCGGAAACTCCCCAACCTAAATGGAATCAGAGGCCCAGGATAGTGGCTCTCCAAGTTGTCTGCTACTACAATCTGTTGGTATGTGTTCCATATCACCTGTTCTGAGTAGTCATACTGGCTACTGTGTCCTTCACAGTCTCCACCCTTTGCCCAATGATCGTGACCCACTGCCTATACTTTGAAGTATTTGAAGGCATGGGGGACATGTTTAAAGAGCTACTCAACTGGGTGGCACAACAGGTGCTACAGGCCCACGATTAGCATTTTTTACAGGCTCTGATTATATGGTATACCACTTTATAAATTAAATGTGCTCATCAGGTGTGAACCAATTTAACCATGTATACGAGAATGTTTACAAGCACTTTAAATCTGATTAGCAGTGGTAAAGTGTGCAGAATCCTAGGGACAACAAAAACAAATTCCATCAAAAATGAAGGGAAACAGAGCAATATTTGTGGAGAACATAGCAGCCAGTTAGGTAGCAGGTTGCGGCTGCGTTTACAGTCGGGATTCAGAATTAGCTCTTACTGTTATTAAGTGTGGCTGTCCAGAGGTTTATTCTAACAAACAGAATTCTGGGGTGGCCAATCTCCCCTGCAGAACCCTCAGGCAAACACGACATGCGAGGCTGTTTCAGGCAAAGTCGATGTAGGTCAGTGGCTGAGGGCTGCTCATGAATTGAGGACGGCACATAGAGTGACAACAAGGAGCTCACTGCAGGGAAGGACAGCAGTGGCAAAAGCAGCACATACATATTGGCTGTTCAGCAACCAGGTGTGGAAGAAGAATTTAGCATCTCCGATGTTACAGTGGGGCTGAGAGTGGGCAGAGAGCTGTGTCGCGTGCAGACACACAGAAAAACAAAGGGGGCCCAGCATCAGAGGAGTTGTGCAATGTATCCCACATGAAGTCCCAGAGAAAGGTAGGCTGAATGAGGGGTAAATTGACGGATGGACAGAGACATACAAGCAGGATAAAAGAGACAGATACGTTTTGAAGAGCACAGTAAGGGACCTTCACACAGATTGGCAGAGAGCGCCTGCAGGGAAAGGCAGAATCATTGCATGCCCAGAGGCTGTAGACCAAAGACTTATGGCACATATCAATTTGCACACTTTACGCCCCTTTTTGAGATGGAACCATCTTTTCTCCCCCCACGCAGTGTATTGATCACCAAGAAGGATCGCATAACTGAGAGAGACAGATTCGGCATCCTGCTCGAAATGTGGAATAATAGAAGGTGATAACATCCATAAATTCATGATCTGCGCTCTAATCCCACAGTACTAAGATGATGTAGAAAAGATCTTGAGTGACATACTTTGAGTAAATGTCAAGGTAAGTCTTGAGATTATTATTTCTGGGGGTGGCCCGTGTCCATGAAACTGTGTAAGGAGAGCCGTAAGTTGTTACCTAACACTGCTGGTGAGAAGAACATTTGCAGGAAATGGCTATCTAAGTCATATCTCAACAAAGCAGATGGTTGGATTCTGTTATGTATACTTTTAAAATGGTCACAAACACTAATGGAAAGTGGTTTATTAGTAGTAATAAGTAGGGACCTACCTCTGTAATAAGGCCACAAACCCAATAAATGGATCAGTCAAGGTCTCAATAAATGTTCCCTTGCTCAACCCCTGGTAGCTTGTAACAAGCAGCAGGCTTAACTTTCGAGTCTGGTGTGTAAAGCATTTAAATACACCAATACATTAAATAAGTAAGACACAATACACAATAAAAACCAACACCAATTTATAAAAATAAGCTTATATTTTTGTGAGCAAATGGACACCATAATGAAAAAAATCAAATGTAGGAAACCGGAGACTAACATTTATTTCCAGTGGTTAAGCAAAAGCGGCAACTTGGTAAAACTGGTTGCGCTTGATGGGGACACAGTAAAAGCTTGAGACAGGCAGGAATTAAGCCCTGGATGGAGACACTAAGTGGGAGGCTGTGGTCAAAATGTAACCTTCACAGTTAGAAACTTTGTTGGCACCATTTCTCTTGATGTTGAGTGAGGCTTCTCTTCAGGCCAATTTGTGTCGACATCTTGGGATTGGCTCAGCACAAGTCCTCGGTCGACTCTTGGAAGTCTTGAGCTCCGTAGCATTCAGTGGTACAACCCTGTAAAACAGGTTGAGTTGAGGTTAGAAGTAGTCTGCTTGACTCTCGATGTTTGGTCAGTCACCTTAGAGAGCTTTTTTCCAAACTTCTGGAACTTCTTCCTGAAGTTCCTCTTGTGGGTTCAATGTGTCCAAAACACCAATTGAAGGGCCTAGAAGCTCTGAGATGGTTCTTGGGTTGTTGGGACTATAATTCCTGAAATGTACCTTTCCAAATCCTTAAAAGTCCACAGGAGGTAATCCAGGATGGGCACTTCTTGGTGGAATTGATGCAGGTGGGCTTGGTTAACCTGTAACTTTCAGGAAGTCCACTCCTTAATACTTGTGAAGCCAGGCAAAGTCCTTAGGGCTGTAGTACCAGGTTGTGCAGCAGGTGCAGTCCTTCAAAGTGCAATCCTTAGGGCGCAGATCAGGGTTCCAGCAGGGCAGTCCTTCTTCTCTGTGTTGCTTCAGGCAGTAGATCTGATTTGCTTGGCAACTCTTCCATACTACCTTCTGTATTCAGTGTTCTTGGGCATCAACAGGGGTAGCCCAGATTCATAGGGGGACGAGTGTCACCCTCAGATGTGACCACATTATCCAAAGTGTGGCAAATTCCTGTCCCTGAAAGCACTATTCTTCTGAAATCCAAAATGGGGAAAGTTTCTTCTGGAGGGTTAGATCTGGCTAAGCCAACCCTCTGGTGTGGCTAAGTTTCTCTAACACTCCCCTTCCAGTGCCCTTAGTAATCTAAGTACAGGGGATTCTGTTTGGCTGGGAATGCAGGATGTGGAGGTACACCTGTGCTGTCCTAAAGCGTTGTTCTTCCTTTGAAGACCAATCTGGATACTCTACCCCCATCCTGTGTTCTGCCCCAGCAGCTGCCATTTTCTACTTGCATGACATCCTTTGTCTCTCTAGCAGGCTACTTCCCACCTCATTAAGGCAGCTTGGCTCAGCCTGGCAGGGGGTGACAAATCAGGAGAGGGTAGCTGGAAGGCTGGATTTTGCCTCACTGAAAGAAAGTTCTATAACTTCTATTCTGTAATAGTTATAACAAATCTAACAATGGAATGTTGATGATTTAATCTATTAATTTAAGTCTTTGAGTTGCATTTCCAGCTCGCTCCTGTCAATTTTTATCGTTAAATGACATATTCCCTTCTTAGCCTATGGAACTCGTTTTCTACAATGGAGAAACACAAAATTGGCAGTTTGTCCCTCACCAGGGCTTATACAACATCTTTATAATGCCCCTGCTTATAGTTACAAGTCACCCTACTCCTGGGGCACATAGCAGAGACCGTAGGGGGTGGCTTATATTAAAAAATAAGGTAGTTTGAGACTGTGGAAGTACCTTTAAATGCAAAGTCAAATTTGCATATAAATTGAATGTAAAAGCAGCCTGAAAAGCAGTGCTGCCTTTAAAATGACAGCAGGCAACACAGTCTGTTAAGTCTACAGGGCCTCTATACCCATATACCCTATTAGATACTAGGTACTTACAGCTAGGCTATCAGTGCCAATTGTAATTAAACCTAATTGCCACATACCTTATAATCAGCTCACTGGCCCTGGGTCTTGTAAGCAGAACCCAAGGCACAGTCAGAGTCAGTTACCACCAGTATAAAGGAAAAAATGGGGGTGATCAGGGCAAAAGGAGGACTTTCTCACAAACACCACTTGTGTCACAAGATCAAGGATATGGGCAGCGCTGATCACATGGAAAGGGAGCAAATATTAGGGGATCAAATAAGGAGGAACAAGGATGTAGCAAAGAGCAATGACTTCCTTCCTCATTGTCCTATGGTGACATTTGCCATGGATCTTGGATTCATGGCGGGGCAAGAACTAGTACCATAAGAGTCATAATATACTTCCTCAGCTTGGTAGCCTCAGGACTCCACAAAAAGACAAAAAGGCCATAAGAGAGACTGTTGAATGAGGGAGGACAAACAAAACAATTGTTAGAAACAGGCAGAAAGTGTGGGGGATGACCACCTTAAGGGTGACAGGTTTAACAGCACTTTTACTTGAATTCAATATTAGTTCTGTATGTTGGTGCTACTGAAATTATTTTTTTATCAACTATAGTTCTCCTTAAAGCTTCCTAACTGGATAATAATAATTTTGAGGTGATAAACAGATATGTTTCTTGTTTTGTCACCGACAAAATTAAAATGTAATTCTCCTTTGTGTAAATTTGTTTTTTCTTTTTCTGCTCTGCTCTTACATAACCGTGCTCTCTTGGTGGCTACCAGCCTGGGTGGTTGCATGTTCCAAGCTTTCTATGTTGATAAAACTGAAATATTGGATGAGAATTATGTCATTTTTAAAACTGAAAAGTGACACGAAGATATTTTGTGTATTGTAAAATTGACTCCCAACACCCAAGTAGGATTTGCAACACAGAAAGACAAGTTACATTATGGTACATTGCACTATGACTCACAGCTTTGCATCGTAGGACACTGCATAGTAAATATGGCACTGCCCTTATCATGAAAAGATTTGTAAAGTAGCCCAATGTTTTCTGATGACACAAACAGCACTCCCATCGCTTTTTGTAAAGCTATGCCATCATCTCTGTCAATAGTAAGCACATTACATTTATTTGATTATGTGTTTTGTTATGTGTTTTACATGTACTCTTGAGATGAATTGTGGGTGAGAAATCTGGCAAATATATTGTCTGCGGTAAAATCATGCATGATGCCAAGCCAACTAGTTCCTTGTAAAAATGTTAGAAAAGTCATAAAATTTCAAGTCAATAACTTTCTCTTCTCATTTTTTCTAATGCCTTATTGTTCTGCCAATAGCTGTGTCACTGGTAAGTCATTAGTGGAAATGTTGGACTGTTTCAATGATAATTTCCAGAGAGAGCTGCATTGCAAGGTGCATGCCCACAGGTAGAATTATGATACATTCTCCTGTGTTTGCAGTAGCCTTCATATAAGTCACAGAGTAATATACATGGACATCAACAAAGGGTGTGAAAATGTGGCGTATGTCAAAAAACTGTGAACTCAGACTTGATATTCTCAGCTCAACACAATCAATGAAAAATTGGAATATTTTCAGTATTCATCTTAAACATGAGAGCAGCCAAAATTATTATAAAGACTCTCCTTTGGGATCCTATACTATTTTTAGTGTCAATTGACCAAAATATAAACATGCAAAAATATTTCATATATGACTATTTTTCTACCTGAGCTTTCCAATGTTGTGTCTTCTTTGAAAGTTCTGTATTTACATGAGTGTCTGTACACACTGATGACACATCCTTTTTTCTTACTGATGTATATGATGTCTAGTACATTTTAAAAAATTTAAGACCGCAACCATTTTCTGTTCATTTAGAAGTACATATTAGTTTGAGAATTACTCTTTGTGGTACTGAAATCTGTATTGTTTGTCTTCACATATTGATTATCAATGGTATTAACTGAGAAACCACTTCTTTATGGATTGTAAAAAAATCAATTTTAGGTAAATTTATCTAAGAGGGCGGTACGCATGCACATTATTAGCATCAACATATTCATGTAGTATTAGTAACTTTGACTTTGGATAAGAAACTTCCGATTGTCCAACAGTTGCTTAGAGCACCTTTGCCGACAACTGGTCTATGAGTGAATGGCTTACGTATTATCATTGGATGTATAAAATAGGGAGAATTATTTGGAGTAGTACAGCTGGATATAACTTTTTTGCTTTCTTGGTGGTAGGTTTCCTGTTTTTTCCCTCAGTTGCGTAGGATGAGTAAACCCTCTTAAGGACCACTGGAGTGCCTGAGTGCGACTAGGGAGTTTGGTGTTGGCTGTGCCTTCATAAGTAGCAGTTTCATGCTTTCCACAGTGTGGCAAGTTAGATAAGTTTTAGTGTCCCAATTGGCAGTAGATAGTGTTTGTCCACAGAAAGTGAATGATAATTCCGATACTGAAGCAGTCAGAGTTTTGAAGGCATCTTGCGCTACCCCAGGATGTGGAGTTCTCATGTACAAGTGAAGCCGGGGAAAATCCTGTGGGCTCTCTGCATATCGTTCTGGGATCTCAGCAGATTGTTATGGGCTCTAGGGAGGCCAGTAATCTTGGACAACTGATCCTCTTGCTGCATAGATGCCTCATCATGTTGTCTGTCATGTAGACCACATTGGTATTAACATCCATCAGGTCCTGTACTATCACTTCCCAACTGTGTGACTATGACTGGTTGGTCACAGGTATTGCCTGTCTTGGCTGTAGAGGAGATATTGTGTCCTTGGATGTTGTAGGAGCCAGGAAAAAGTAGTCACATCAGTTGTGGAGTGGGGCTACAGATAGCTTGTGTGGGCACTGATATTTGCAATGGAGGCAGAACTCTGATATATGTTCATGATCCACTGTCCTCAGAGAGAGGGAGAGATCTAGGCACTCGCCAGCCAAACCTCATGGATTTGGCTGGTCACCAATGTCTTGCTCCTTGGTAGGAATGCTTGGGATATTGTTTCCACAGACAGAGTGGAACATTTTGTAGAATGAGATCGCTGGGATCTTTCAGTGTCACCTGAAAATGCAGGAAACAAATAGATAATGTTGCAATGTATGCAGTGGTAGTTTTTAATATGTAAGCTTCTGTAGTATGCTATTAGACATTGTATTTACATTGATGTTTGTAGGATCAGAAACTTCAATAATTATTTAGGCAGCCTACAGATGGAATGGAGGGGTCTTAATCTAAAAACCTTGTTAAGTGAGACAAGTAAGATATCTTGAGGGATCTATTGGTGCAGCGAAGCTACTGAGGCTAAATATCCTTTCTTTCACTATCCCTTTTTAGTTTGCAGAAGGCCTAATAGCCTGCCTGGTATGGTGGTTCTAAATGTGACTGTTGACTTTGTTTTTTTTCTCAATGTTCCGACCACTTTGGAATGGGCATTTTTGAGTAACTTATCTAGTGTATGAAGATAAGTCTTCTGAAGGGTTTATTTCTGATAGTGTGTTTATTCTTCTATCACATGTACAATTTGAGGAGATTCATGTAAAGGGTATTGCTAGTAAACATAAGATTAATTTGCACATGAAGAGAGTGATAGTAGCACTGTGACTGTGGCCTATTGTGCTCCATGCCTTTGGTGAGGTGAGTGTATTTTGTTATGTTAAGTTGGTGGGGGCTTATCCTTTAGGCACTTTCCATGTATGAGCTTTTCAAGCCAATATCTTCGTCGAATATATATTCCAACATGTCCTACATTTGTATTTTTTGTGGGCAGCTTATGTGTTCTTTGTATTAACATTTGATATACCTTATAAATTGTTGTTTTAACCATTGTGAGATCCTATTTGAGGGTCCAGAGAGCATGCCTTTGTTACTGAACTTTGACTGTATGGGCTATGATTGATTACCTCCTCTGTCCATGGGTCCATCCTACTCCTTATTTGAAAAACAGGGCCAAGTACAACCCCACCAGAACTTGACTGTCAGCAGTAGCAATGGTGAGCAGTCATAGAATTTTCAAGAAAGGTGTAGGGATATATCAGACTCAGGTTTCAACACATCCATAAGTCCAATAAAATGACTTTTCATTTTATTGCTTGACATCCAGTAAAGAGACATACTTTATAACAGTGTAAAATGCATCCATACGTAATTGTCATAAAGTAGCAGCTATGCAATATGCAGGTGTAAGGCTAAAGACATCTAGGTTCAAGCTACATACCACTCAACCAATCCTTTTTTGTAATATAGGGTATAGTTGGCAAGATGCACAGTAGTGTAGTTTCAGCACTATCCCTCATTATTAAATAGTCTGTATCTGTATTTTCTACATACTGCCATTCGTTGTCTGGGTAGCAGTAGACCTCTGTGGACCTTATAATTACAGTTTTCTGCTCACCAGTGTCATGCAGTCTGGAGTGGAGTCACAAAACTGTATCACTGTGGCCGGCATATGCATGCCACTTGGCAGTGTCCTGGAGGGACTTATATCTACTTCCCTTTATACCCACTTCAAAGTAGATGTATTGATAGATGCGCAGTTTCACTTGAATGCACCAGACAACTTGTAGTTTCTTTTCCCACTGAGTCATTGCTATAGGTGAGTAGCATGTGTAACCCAGCAGTTTGTTACTGGCTATATATAATGTGGTTCAGTTGTACCTTCTTTGGGTTAGAATGTGCTATCTGATTGTGACAAATGTGGGGGCCCATTAGGGTGGGACAAGTAACTTGATATATATTTCGATTACATAGGAATGTTGTGAGTTGAGGCTGTAATCTGATAGCACATCTGTAATTACTTACAAATGAGAGTTGTGTTATGGAGACTTGTGTCACAGAGTGAGGAAATGGTAGATTGCAATAACGTAGGCAATTGTGTGAGTTGTGACAGATATCAGGTAGCATATGTGTGTGAAAAAGTTGGCATTTGTAGAGATGGCTGTGTTAATGAATATGGTCCCAGAGTATGAGAGTATGATAGAGAGATAGGGCCTTGTTTTTGTGCTGAACGGCACATTTGCCACTATTTAGAATGAACGCATTTTCTAAACACACTAGAAATTGTGAATGGTACATCTGTTGCTTTTGGGCTCATAACCCACATCCAGAAAGCTCTAAATACGGGTAATTTTGATTGTACTCACCACTGTCCACTCCTCTTGGAATTACTTTGATGTCTTCAGTAGGGAGTATGAACAACACCTTCTCCTCACAGAGCATGAGCCTGAGGGGACAGCGAGACCCAACTCCAGTTGTCAGGTCATCTAGCTAGGGAATAGGCTCTCACCTGCTCCTCCTTCTACTGCTTGCAGATGTTCTGCTGTGAGCATCTGGCACTGAACACAGCATTCACCTAGCAAACACTTATGGCCCACATTTCCCTTCTCTGGCCTCTGGTTGTTGTCTGTACCAGTGTTCCAAACAACTGAGGATAGGCCCTAATTATCTCAATTGCTATTATAGTTAGCATTTTCTGTGAATATGGATCACCTTCTGCCAGATATATTGTAGGTAGGTTCCAAACATGGCCTTTCAAAGCTTCTGAGATTTGTGATTGGTAAATGATTTGGGTGACTTCATCAGCCACTTTTGCAGTATGATCTGCAGGTGTTGTTAATGAGCTTATTTAGAGCTGGTGTATGTTGGAGGATGCACCTGTATAAGTTGGCAGCCACATCAGCCATCATAAACCCAGTGCACAATTGCTGCACTGTGTCATGAGCGCCCCTCCACTCCACTCTGTCAGATAATTCTAAATTTGACCAGAATACCAATGTGCTAGCTTTTAAAAAAAATGTAAAATGTGTAAATATTAGGTTCGGTGCTCTCTGGATTTAAGCTAGCCTGGCTGATGAGGGGTGATACAAAACATGAGATGGCCCCTGGGGTTGAGATACTCAGGCAGGGAATCAGGGGAAAATAGCAACATTGAAATTAGTACTATCCTGCCTAGAAGCTACTTTAATTGGCGGAAAAACTCACCTTCAAACTGTGCTTGAAAGGAGTCACACATGAGCCAAATGAAACTAAACTCACTGAATGTGCAGATAATATGTATATTGACATTATATACATTCTTGAAGATCACAATAAATCAACAAAGAAAATATACATTATTTTTATTATGAGTATCAAAACAGTCAGAACTAAATACTTTATAATCATACTGAGGTAAATAATACAACATGAGAAATAGAGCAGTTAATGGAAAAACAACACCAAGACACAATCAAAAATATCAATGTATCTGATCCCACACTTCCATACATACCACATTCATACCACAAACAAATTACACAATCTATAAACAGCACCAAAAAAATAAGGAAATCTGGGAAGACCATCCCTCTGACATATTCAGGGCACAACATAGAAGCTTTGAGTAGTATCTGTATCAGGCAGATGTTTTCCACAGTAGTGCTATTTTATCTCAGTAAGGTTTTCTCAATTTCATAAGTAAATACAGTTCTGAATGGAAATAAATGTATCACTACAGCAGGCGTTTATTTAGCAATTCCTTTTTAGGTGGTCTCCACAGTGTTCACCTACGCACGTTTCGGTGATGACCTGTCAATGAGTTTGCACCTTCTTCAGGGTGATAAAAACATAGGAGGATCAGGAAGTCTTGGAGTCAAACAGTAGCAGCTTCTGTCCAAATGAACGAAGTTCACAGTCAAAGAGTATAAGTGCTTTTAAAACAGAACAGGAGTAAAATGAAAATGGCCCAGACAGAATGGGCTCCTAGTGCAGGCCTTGTGAGTGGTCTCCTAAATAGTGGTCCTCAGAGTAGTTATATGGAACCAAGGGTCGTGTTGTGACCGCTTGTTACCTATTCATTTGAAACGGTGCCTATTCCACCCTGTTGTTGGGAGATATCTTTAGACCTCCTTACTTCTCCACTGAAGCCTTGTATCAATTTACAACATTTTGAACTTTGGCTTCCATATAACTACTCTGAGGACCACTATTTAAGGGACTACTCACAAAGCTTGGTGTACAGAACGTTCTGTCAGGGCGGTTTTCTTCTAGAGTTTTTCCACCAATTAAAGTACCTTCCAGGCAGGCTAATACTCATTTCAGTGTTAAGGAGGGGTGATGCTCCAAAACTGGTCCCAGGATGCTTGTTTTCAGTCCAGGGAATACCTGGCTTGCCAGTTTAGGCTGGACTGTTCCCATGAGGAACAGGGTCAAGACTGATTTACATATGGATGTGTCTAAACTGGGGTGGCAAGCAAAAGAATGGTGGATTAAATCCAGAGCCTTAGGTGTGGAGGTGATTGTTTCCATTGTTAAGCAGTCTGTCCATCAATTGTTCCTTTTGCGTCTGTCACCCTGAGTGTGAAGGGTATGCCAAGACGTGGTTCCTGTGCTCACTGCGCCACTGGATTTGAGCTAGCTTAGTTAATGAGGGATGATGAATCATAACCGATTCCAGGATGCTGTTTCCGGTCCAGGGAAGGCCTGTCTTGACAGTTTGGGCTGGACTGTTCCCATGAGGAACAGGGTCAAGACTGATTTTCATTTGGCTGGGTCCAAACTGGGGTGGCATGGTGAGCAAAAGAACAATGGATTAAACCCAGATCCTGGTGACTTAGGGTGAATGGTTGCATTGCTCAGCATTCTATCCATCAATTGTTTCTTTTGCTCATATTTTCATATGAGACACCATATATTTTAATATGGATGCCCTTCATAGTGTTCTGATCTTCTTGCTTCTGCTCCTTTCCCCTCTCAATCAGTGCTTTGCTGCTAACCATCTCTCCTCTCATTTCTGCGAAGCACCAAATGAATGACGTCAAAGATGAACAACTGTGTTAGGAAGTGTGTATTGTGAATGAAGCTTCCTTTGTGTATCCAAAGTATTCTATTTAAGGACTTCAGCTGAAAGTTCCAATAAAGGCATGGTATGAGCCATTGTTTAATAAATGTTTCATTTTGTGTTAAACAACTCAGAAGAGTAGTTGCTGAGGGAATAGGTGGAGGATTTCTTTTGAAATGATTTAGTACTAAAGATTTTAAATATTATGTTGCTTTTTCTGACGTGCCTATGTAACCCTAAATATGATCCTACCATGCTGAATTTGCAAAATCTATTAATAGATTGTGTGAATTGTGAATAAAAACTCTTTGGTTTTGGAATCATGGCTGTAATTTTTATAGTTGTTTCAAGGACTGCAGTTGAATCAGCTGCTCCTCAGGTAACATTCCCTTATCACCTGAGACTCTGTCTATTTTTCTTTCTCGCTTGATCAATTGGAGATTTTGGAATCAAATTGATCAAATAAAAAAATTGGAGTATTCAAAATATTGGGGTTCAGGTGATTGTTGCGTTACAGCTCCTACACCAACATCAATAGAAGTTTATCCTTCGACTGGATATGGAAACCAATGAGGGAGAACTGAATGATGGACCCTCCTTGACCATGGCGGATGTAGCTCCACCAGCCAAAACCATAAATAAAGCCACTGCTTGACTGTCGTCTTGTTGGATTGATAAGCCCTGCCATTGGCAGAGGAATGACAGCCCATCCGCCAAAATTCAAACCAGGTCCTATGTCCTCTGGTTCAGTCTGCACCCAAAGCTGATACGTAGCACTTATTTATTCATTTATTATTTAACAAAGATATTTGTATTGTCAGTAGAAGGTGCAACAGAGTTCGTAACATGAAACAAGGGAAAAAAGGGCAGCATTCTGATTGAAACACTGTATTGGTAGGGTAGAGTCTAAGACTGACCATTGGGTTGTGAATGGTGGCGGTATTTGGTATAAGTCATAAAGTGGCTGTAGTGGTAGGTTTTTCTGAGTTGTACATGAGAGAGTAAGACAGTGGAGATTGAGAATGCAGTAAAGTCTTCAATATGAGTATTGCCTATCAGTTGGAATGGAAGTTATTGACTGAGCCGCAGGATCAGTATTACTTCTGAGTTTTCAAACCATTTGCATTGACTGGTAATTTGAGAAGGTAAGAAGCTGATGTCTATAATATGCTTATTTTAATTATGGTGAAACATCTGGTATATGGTTAGACTATTCCACTATTGAGCTGTTTGTATGGCTTTGTTATACATCAATTCAGTGTATGCAGCATTTGGATGACACTACTATGATTACTACAATCCTAGACAAAGGAAAGCCCACAGTTCTAGAAAGCATCAACATGAAATTATGATATTATGAAATAAAAAATAACTCCAACATGCAAGCAGAATGCAAACTCTAGACAATCTTTCTTTAAATGCATGGGTTTTTCTGAAGATCAGTAGCTCGTTGTAAAGACTCTAAAGACATTTAGCTTCTTCAAAGGTTAGAGAAATAGAGATGCCAAGTTCTAGCAGTAGGTCTACTCCCAGGTAATTGCATATAGCTTGGAGCCTAAGTAAACATTGCAAAACCATTTTATATTTTGAAATGCCAAATTTTTTTTAAGGATGGCTCTCGTATGGAAATGTTTGCAGATGAACAGCTATTTACTCTAACCTGGTGACTGGCACTTAAATTGTGTCGGTTAAGTAAATGTTTTAATCATTGGTTTTGAACAAAAACTACAAAACTCACTGAAATGGCAAAAAAGTATAATGACATTCATGCAATTTAGAAAGTCAATTACAATTGTGAATGCTAAAAAATAAGAACCAGCAATTCATATTAAATTTGTGTAGAAAATTATTTTTAGGGTCTTTTAGAAGGTGATTCATAAATTT
The DNA here is from genome assembly GCF_964204655.1 of Triturus cristatus. Lineage (NCBI taxonomy): Eukaryota > Metazoa > Chordata > Amphibia > Caudata > Salamandridae > Triturus > Triturus cristatus. The sequence goes on from NC_140590.1 coordinate 1,121,160,956, forward strand.
AAATTTTACCTAAAATTTGGGGATGCCTTTTTTGAAAAAGCCATGCGTCCAAATCAAAATGTGGTTTATTAACAGAGCAATTAACCTACAACTGAAATCACATATGAATATTGACATGAAACTATTGCAGTTGAAACAAATGTCCTACAACATTTTGAAGTATGTTTTCATGGCTTAAACTAAGCAGCCCTCCTGGCTTAGGCTAACTAGCCCTCAGTTAGGCCTTCTTGGCACCATCATGTTTAAAATGGCTCCTGCATCATACTGTTTATTATGTTGTGATTTGTTTATTTCTTACTGCCTTTGTTCTCGAAAAGGCCCAGAAATGTATTAATATTTTCAAGGACCATATATTTGTATGTGATATTGAATTAATTCACAATTGTTCACTGTTTATGTCACTAGTTTGTTCTGACACCTCCGGTGTCATACAGCTTGTACTGTCTCAGGTAAAATTGTGACTTGTTGGATAATATAAATGATGGATTGATGTGAGACTGATCCTTAGCACCCCTCAGGATATGTTGGTCTATAGTCATGCTAGCTCACAGTACGTTTGCCCCCGTAACCCTACAGGTCAACAAATGTTTGTGCAAACTGAGAACATGACATCCCTGATCCCCCAAGGCAATCATGGCAACAGATCTAGAACCCATTTTCTCTGTTACTTATGCATACCTGAAGAGTTTCATAAGAAATACACAACATGCAGTTTCACTATTTATTGAAGCATTGTGATTCATAAGTGAAAGACATGTGCTGCAATATTCAATAGAAGGAAGCAGAATAATGGTGTTAGCATTACAAGAATGGTGAAAAGATGAACAATTCAACCTTTTTGCAACTTACTGAAAACTATATGCTTGCATACAAGTACTGTAATATTGTGTACTCCTCCTAGCACATTGTACACTACTGTGTCTAAAGTGAGTGGATCTGCCAAATCTCTATCCGGGTTATTTGACTCCCCATTACCTGTGGGTAAGTGTCAGCAAGCTGCCCATTTCTCGCATGAGGTGCCAGGAATTAGCTGAGCTGGAATTCTGGCCTAGATCAACCTCTTAGTGCCAGTAAAATGTTCCTCTGAATAATATCTTCACATTTTGGATTTCATATATGTAATAACATCTTCCATGTTACCATATCAAAACCCCAGTCAGATTGCTATTATTTATGCTATTATGATAGTTCTCTTGCAGAGCGAAGTGACCAAAAAACAAATACCAACATCTTGTGTCCTGAACTTAGCCCTTGTACAGAATGTTTAAGGTGTCTTGATAGAGTGCTGATGAAATGATGTTGTAAGCAAACTGAGTATGAAGAATATTATCCCATATGTGCACACAAGTTAATGTGTGTCAAATGTCACTGTGCTAAGGGAGTGAAGGTAATTCAAGAATATGTGCATGTAAAATGGGGATTTCTTAACCAGGCCTAATACCTCCAAATGACAACGGATGACATTAGGTCAGAAGGGTCAATTCAATTTTCATGTAGTGGGCTAGTGCTAAGGTGATGGGGTTATATATCAATTTATAATTTGGACTGTGATGTGTTTCAAATATAAATCTTTGCTCACACTAAGATGATTTTCAAGTTTTAATACTTTCTTATGAAGAAAATGGCTATTGAAGCCTTTGAATTTGGGGGTGAGTGAGAAGACCTGCCTGACCCCTAGGGATGCTGCCTTTTTCTTCTTGATTTTGCTGCACATTTGAGACTTAGGGCCTAATTTAATTCTTGGCAGTGTATATATTTCGTCGCAGCAGCAACAGAGTATACATACCACAAAGACTGTTTGCCACCAACAACTTTAATATCAGGCTGAGCTTAGGTTTAATCATAGCAGAGATCACCGTGATTAAAACCCTCTGTCGGACCTATAGAGTAAAAGCCATTGGAGGCAGACCTCTCATTCCACCCGACTGATTTAGATGGGCAGAATAAGGTCACTTTTAACTGCCCATCACCACCAGAAATCCCCTGGCAGTAAGGGGCTGTGAAAACTGCTAAATGCTCGCCTTGGGAGAGGATTCCCATGTTGAAGGGAGCATTTTCTTTTTAATTTTAATAAAGAAAATCCTGCTTTTGGATTATTTTTTTTTTAAATAAAAAAGAAAACAGTTTGGTGCATGGTTCCATCATGTTGATGGAGCTCTGCATCCAACTTCTAAAAACATTGACTGGACCTGCTGCGCCAAACGTTCTTCTCATGCTTTAGGTAATGACTGCCTGCTTTGTGGTCATTTCTCAATTTGGTGGGGACACCTCTGTCAAGTTGACAGAGTAAATGAGTCTGTCTCCCTGATGGAGAAATGGTCTACCCATCTACAAATAAATCATGGCCTAAGCCTATTTCTGATTTTGTCTTTTATACTGGATTGCTCTATTTACTGAGAGCCTTCATGGCAATGACTTTATTCTTCTAAATGAGAATATTGCTGCATCTGCATTTTTAATGTCTGTATTATATCATTTTGAATATATGTAATAAACCTTCATGGTTTTTCTAAACTCCACTCTCCCTCAATGTCAGAGGTTAACTCTGACCCCAATCCACCAAACTCCTGAGCATGTTATTAAAGTGTAATATTTTAGATTTACAGCACACTCACACCTTCATAGACAACAGAAGTTCTAGAGAAAAAAAATCTCTATATTCCAGAGAAAGATGCACTAAATGTTCTTAAGAAGAAGGGTACAGAAAAAGCTGCATGATTATAAAAGTTTTGAATGAGTCCTTACGGAAGCAACAATATCTTAAGTTAAGAGACACCCTTCTGCTAAGTCCCTTGATCCATCAACAATAGATTAAATCAAAATAGTTTAAGGGACTTCAGCATTTCAAAATGTAATGCGTATTAACCTATATTTTGCATCAAACTTTTCAAATCAAATGCTGTGCTCATTGATTGTATCCAATTCCATCAAGATGTTTTTTTGGCTTTTCTTAGAGTGATCACAATTAGTGATAGCTCCAGAAGAGACAGCTGTTTAAGGCCACTATCAATACATATAACTGCAAAACAAGTTTATAATTGTTATCAAGTGGTAATTACTCACTGTCCCAAATCTCCCGGTGTAAATTATAAAAAAGTAGCATGAAAACCACCATGTTTATCAATGTTTAGTCCTATAGATAGTGTGTACAGACAAAACAAATTGGGTGGAGTCCATATTGATATCTTACATGCATATTGCTGAAAAATAATGTTGCTAGTCAGTGGTAATTAAGGAAAATAAGCAGGTGTGAAAAATGTTATATAAAATGTCCAAATACAGGGAGCAATATTGATTCAAGAATTATTTGCACATTCATATGAAAACTGCAAACATGCTACCAAAGTGTTTTCAATCTTCTTTAAGAATTCCATTCTTCATTCTTCTCCATGATACAAAGCTTCACTGTTTCTTTCAAAATATTGGAAACGTTTCATATCTCTGTTTTAATTGACTTTACATTGCTTTATTTTAATTGGACTTTAGCCAAATATTTCAGAGCTTAACCGAGGAACGTGTTAGCCATGTTTCCAAAGTCAATTGTGCTAGGGTTTCAATTCCTTACTAAGTTAAGTTTGTATTTGCGCATTGCATCTGAATGTACCTCCTGTTTATCTGCAGTACAAATATAAAGACAGCTTTACATTTTGTGCACAATTTTGTTTTGATAATGGGGACCATTTAATATTTAGCAAAGAAGTTGAACATCTATACTTTTCTGATGCATCTTATGTGGTGAATCGGTACTCCCCCTGCCCCATTTAGAGAATGAAGATCATTGAATGTCTATTGATGAAGCCTTACCCACCACCACCACCAGTGGAAACCCTTGACCTGGAAATGAGACCTGCAGGTGAAAATGTTGACATATTTATCACAAGCAGGTGTGAAAAGCCAACACGTTGGGGATTTTTGTTTTTTTATTTTCACATTTATGTGAAAATGCTTATGGAGCCCGGAATAAAAAAACAAACATCGTTTCAGAGTGGGACAAGCAACAGTGACATCTACTTTGTCTTCGGAGGAACCAGAGCACTAGTGATTATACTGAAGACTTAAAGATCCTGGCCAGCCATGTTTGGATCTCTATATATGGCAGACAATCCTTGGCTGGGGGCAGGCCACAAATCAGCATTTTAATGACGCTGAATATCTTTTGATCATAACAAATAATAAATGCTGGATTTTAAACAAGGTCATGAACCTTATCTCCCGATGATATTAACCTAGTAAAGGATTATAAACCCACAATAAAATTCAATAGGTGGTAAAAACTTCCCTTTGTCATTCAACAATCTGAAAATATGGGCACTCTAAAAAGTCAATAGTCGAATAAAGTTCTGAGACACAACAGGAGGGCAGCTTCAGAATATCATTATTAAATCTGAAGTACTGGGTATTTTAGACCCAGCGGTGCAGGGGCACACACCCTATGACTTCTGGGTTCACCCTGTTCCAGACCTACAGAAACACAGAGTCTTCTGGGTGAAGTAAAAGATCGTTTATTGGCTGCAGACCAATTACAGGTATCCTAGAAGTACAACAGCGTGTATGTTCTCAGGAGACTGCTGAAAATCATAGAAACGGACTTCATCTTAAATACGCTTTTTCCTGCCTCAAGCATACATTCCTAGGTTTTATGATACGGTAATAAACAAGTGTACATTACAAAGAAAAAGACAGAGTCATGATGACCATCCCACATTCCAGTTCGGCCAGCCCACAATGATTTACACAGTAAGGTTCAGATCCCACATTTGATATCAATAGGCCCCAATAAAACACGGGCAACTCCTGTTGATAGAAACAAGTCATAAAGCAGGAACAGTCAGGTGTGAAAGAGATTAGCCGGAGGCTCGTGTAGAATGAAAGGGTTTTATGATGGGTCAAGCCCTGATGCTAATCACAGGTGGACGGAGGAAGGGGAGCTCGGGAGACCAGTTTGACCTGGGGCAGCAGATCCAGCTGCCCAGGTCACAGAGAAGTCAAAAGGAAAGCACATGTACTGTGAGGCCCGTATTTGCTCCATTATAGCCTATGTGAGGGCAATGACAAGATGGCCACCGCTTCCAAAATGGAACCCGCGTAGTAACGTGAAACAACGTGTACACAGTGCATTCATAGCTAGAATGATATATAAAGCACTCGTACATACCGCATTAACCATTTGCGGTTTGCTAATACCAGGATAGACAGAGATTAAAGTACGACAGACCCTCCTTTTGCCCTTACATAGGCAATCACTATACTCATCTTAATCCGAGTCTAGGTCAATGTTCACGAAGTCATGGAGATGTTGCTGTAGCATCATCCTATTACTTAGCTCGTCCCTCGATACCAGTTTCCTTACACATAAGGTAGCACAGAGGCCACATATCGCAGGAGCACACTGTATGCACAGACAGAACAGGAAAAGAATGGCTAAGATCATTCCAATGACCATCAGAACTTTCCAACCCCAGGCAGATATCAGTTCCCAGAACCACCCCACCAGTGACCAGTCTCCCTTATCCACGTGTATGGATTCAGATATTTTATGGAGTTTGGAGATGGCTTGATAGACTGTTGGAGTGTTATCTGGTATGAAAATGCAACAACTGGATTGGATAACCTTACATACCCCACCACGGTCTGCAAGAATAACGTCTAGAACCATGCGGTTCTGCAAAGTCATAAGGCGATCTGCTTGGAGCTCAGCTGTCAGATTACCAAGGGCACCAGCCGTTACATTAACAGTGGATTCAACCACACGTGTCAGTTGTCTCAGGTTCCTACTATTCACCATAGGTCCCCAAAACGGCAGGAAACCCAAAAAGAAGTCTCCCGCTTCCTGACCGGCAGTATCCTCCTTACTAATCACACCTCTCACAACTCTGGTCTTGTGATAATCAGAGGCGGCAGTAAATGTTGGCGGTAGCAAGTTCGCAATATAACATGTGCCCGAGAAATCAGGGGGCAACCATGTGTATGCTCGGTCATTGCAGATGAAATATGTGCCCTTGGCAGCCAAAAACGCAGGGGAAAACTGTGACGGGAAAGTGTACGTTTCAGTACAGTCACTTCTTCCCAGTTGAGCTCTAGGATTCTGACCATTACCCTGTAAGCAGAACCGACCCATGTGGGGTACGACCCAGATTGGGGATGAGATTTTTCGCTGTCTTTCACCCAGACTAATACTATAACCCGTCGCGTTCCACCCTACATAAGCTCTCAGCTCTTCTTTGGGAATGGATGAGTATGCATCAATATCCCTACTCATATCAGCAATTCCTCTCACTAGGGCTTTATTATTTGTACCAGGTCTGATGGAACGCGGTTGTCGCGGGGAGTAAGCATCTAGAGCATAGAGGAACATGGTCTGGAATGCCCATGACGATCCATTGTAACTAAATGGCAGCACCAAATAAGGAATACCCTCGTTAATGGTATGTGGCATTAACCCACACACCCAGCAATTGGTCGTATTCATTACTAGTTGGTGCTGGTGCAAAAGCTGGATAAACGAGTTATTTACAAACTCTGATCGTCTGGTTTGTTCGTGCTCAGGCAGAGGGTGAAAAGAGTGAGAGGAGGCAGTAGAAAGAGGTATAGGCTGTACAGTGGGCGCAATGGTCTTTTGAGAGGAGAAAAACACAAATCCTATGATAAACATTATTATACTACACAGTGTAAAAAGGCACAAAAATACAAAACATTTACTTTTTACAATTCTACACAACCTTTCTTTAGAGTTCATTTCCTCAACGGATCTCTCCATCTTAAAAAACTCCATCCTCTAAACGGGCCGCTCGCGGCGGATGAGTTTCTTCTGCTAAGGGGTACGCCTGTCAGTCCAGGGAAACGCCCTAGACCAACCAGAACCGTTGACCTAACGTCTTCGGCCTGTACCCCAAAGTCTTGGCACCGCGACCCTGCGGCTGAACCCGGATGGTGGTTCGAAAAGCAAAAATCAAGAAAGTCCTTCAGATGGGAGAGCTAAAATGTCAAAAAAAGGAAATAGTAAGGAAATCTTTATTTGTCCATAGGCCTTGGTCTCAAATTATAGCGGAGACGGCCAGGTGCTGTTTGGTCTTGGAACAAAAGTTCAGGCTCTGTGGTGTCCAGTCGATGTGATGGTGGTACAGCTTCCTGTAAAATATCGTTACTCTCTTGGTCTGAAGCTGTGTCTCTTATGTGTGCATCACTGAATGGTACAAAACGAGGTACAGTGTCTGCCTCAGAGTCGGCGATACCCTCCTGGACCCACTGGTCGTATGGCAGAGGCAAGGGGACTACTTTGCAGTGGGTGCCATGGATCCAGTGTTTCTTCCCCTTTACTCGCACCGCTGATCTTGTTGATAAAAGCACAAGGTGAGGGCCGATCCAGCGAGGCTCGTCGTTGCTCTAGCACTGGAAGTTTCGGACCAGCACCCACGTACCAGGGTTGATAGGGTGTCCAGGAGTTTCAGAAGCTTGAGGAAGAGTATCATGTACCCGTTGGTGCAAAACACGCAGTTTAACAGTCAAATCATACAGGTAATCGGCACAGACACGCCGAGTTGCCACGCGTCTTCGATAGGACACGACTGCGACATTCAGGGCTTATCAAGGTCCGTTATTTTGGTTCCCGCACCTGAAGGGGTACCTCAATCACAACATGTGATGCGGCTCGATCACTACGTGTCCCAGACTGCCTCTCAAATACTCGAAAAGAACATTAAAGTAGATACGGATTTAACAGGAACTAATCCAGACAGTTACGGATTTACAGCGCATGACTTTAATCTATTCAGGGGACGTTGGTATGATTTATTAGCCTTGAAAAAGCCCGGTGGGCGAAACGCGCGTCGGCTGCTGCTGCTCTGCGTTGTTTTTTGATGAATAAAATAATCTGCAACAGGACCTGATTGGGAAACTTCTTTATATCCAATTACAAAAAAAAGAAAAAAGGACACTCTAACAATTGACTACCATTCATGTTGCTGAGGTTCTGACTAAAACCTTTGGATTATAGTGACTCTAATTGGGTGTGCTCAGGTGTATTTTGACTTTGTACGTTGCCTTGGGATTCGTCCCATGGTTGTTTATACCCTGATGGGTGGGTATTGTTGACACCGTGACAGCACCTCCATATGCGATTCGAAACATATATGTACATTTGTGCTTTTTACTGTATTCGTGGATGTGCAGATCATGTATGCAAAAACCCATGTCTTTTGTGATTGTATCTTTTAAATCTACTCTCCCTTTCGTCTCTTCTTCCGTTCTGAACAGACAGTCATGTTGCTCACTCTCATCTAGGTCTGCTGGAACTGGCAATAACGTAGCTGGATTCAGCGTATTGCATCTCTTTATGTGTATGTGATTTGCTAACAGTGTGAGCTCATAGCCTGATAATCGCGCACTAGTTAAGTGTTGTGTCTTGGTCCTATTTAATAATGTGTCTACAGCATGTGGAACCATAACGATCAATGTGTTGTCCATTACCAGACCAGCAGATTGTCGGATAGACATAGCTGCAGCAGCTGTCGCTCTCAGACAGCTTGGCAATGCCCTCGCTACAGGGTCTAAGGTTGATGAAAAATATGCGCACGGGCGCGGTCGGTCGCCAAAAGGCTGTGTTAACACTGACAACGCACATCCATCTTTCTCGTGAACATACAATGTAAAAGGCTTACTGTAGTCGGGGGTACCCAACACAGGAGCTGAACACAATGCATTGCGTAATTCCACAAAACTTTTCTGGCACTCTTCAGACCATGGGATAGGATTCGGTGTGTCTTTGCATGTTAAGGCTAACAAAGGTTTTGCCAACAAGGAAAAATTAGGGATCCAATGCCTACAGTATGAAGTGATGCCCAAGAAAGCACGCACTTCTCTCTGTGTTTTTGGCACACTCAACTGTGCAATGGCTTGAATTCTTTCTGGGGTCAGTTTCCTTCCCTCCTTCGATAAGAGATGACCTAAATAGGTCACTTCTTGTCGACAATATTGCAGCTTTGAGAGAGACACTTTATGATGGAAAACAGATAAATGGCGCAATAATGACAATGTGGCTTCTTTGCAGATCTTTTCAGTATCCGCGGCGATTAGTAAATCGTCCACGTATTGAATCAGAATAGCGCCACTAGGTAAAACAATTGCATCAAGCTGCGCTTTCAAAGCTTGACTGCATATGGATGGACTCTCACAGTAGCCATGGGGAGCGCGTTTGAAGCGGAAGCTTCGGCCTCCCAGACTAAAGCCAAAAATGTCTCTGCTCTCTTCTGCAATTGGGATGCTAAAGAAAGCATTCTTTAAATCGATCACTGAAAACCATGCAGCAGAGGCTGGAATCATCGTTAACAAGGCAGTTATATCAGGGACAACTGGAAACTGTGGCACAACAATCTTATTAACCTCTCTAAGATCAATCACAAATCTGTAAACAGGTGGCTTTGAAGGGTCCGTTCGTTTTAAGACAGGTAAAATCGGACTATTGCAAATGTTGCCTCTTGTCTCTTCAATCACACCCTTATTAATCAGGTCGCCGACAATGTCTAACAATGCTTTCTGGCCTTCATTAGAGATCTTATACTGGGGAATACGTGGCAGTCTGACATTAGCCTTTAAAGTTACCACGTATGGCGGTATCTCCAAGAGGCCCACATCATTGGGACCAGTAGCCCAAAGGGCATCCGGAAGGGATGACAATTCCGGTGGCATTGCATTTTTAGACAAGTACATCGGGGAAATCACTTTCCTGCCTAATGTAAGTTGTACTCCTGACGGTGAACAATACAGTGTAGCATGCAATCTTTTCAACAAATCTAATCCCAGCAAATTCTCACCACAACCTGTTGTCAGAATCAGGGGTGCTTTCAGCTCGCAAGGCCCAATAGAAAGTGACATGGGACTAGAAATCGGATTCCTAACTGGGGCGCCAGAAAAACCTACTGAAACATTTATATCGCTAGACAAAGGTGCGCCAGGGAGTTTTGAATGCATGATTGAACTCTTTGCAGCACCAGTGTCTAGCAGAAAGGGCTCCGTTACATTTGCTGTAGTCACCTCAACATACGGTCCACTCTGATCCACTGGCACTGAAATAACTCCCTCTCTCTGTCTACGGCTGTCCTAGTAATCATTATTTCCTGCATCGCCGTCCTCTGTACAATAATCATTAGCGTAGTACTGAGCTGTATTACTAGTCGTGTTAGCTTGCTGGTCAAAACTATTGATAGTATTTTGAGGCGGCAGAGGACGCGCGTTCTGGGGAGCATTTCCACGCCCTCTGCCTCTAGGAGCTTGCTGACCACCCCTTCCTCTTGCGCCATACACATTACCGTTCCGCTGCATTAATTTAGGGCAACTATATTTAAAATGACCTTCCTCTTTGCAGTATGAACATTGGTTGGGACCTACAGGGACACGTGGTTGATAATACCCATTCATTTGCTGATTGTTCTGAAATTGTTGGGGTTGATGATAGACTCCTTGGGGTTGCCTATAATTATTCTGACCTCCACGTGGCGGATAGGCCTGCTGTAAAAGGACCTTTGTCTTTAATTCCTTCGTTTTCTTTTCTGTTCTATCTTTCTCGTCTTTATCCCTGTTTTCATAATACTGTGCAGTAGCCAGTATTTGCGCTGAAGAAGAAACAGCCCAAGAACTTTCTGAATCTTTTAACTTTTTACACAGGTCAGGAAGTAAATTCTGCACAAACTTATCCACAAATAACCGTTGGCCACCCTCAGTACTCATATCTTGCCCACTGTGGTCGATAAACGTTTCTTCAAACCTGGTGAAGAAGTCTGACACTGTCTCATCTTTCTTCTGTTTGCATGCAGATAAATTTGTCCCAATTTCCGCGCATCGCGGGCATTATTGTCTTCATATACGTGATGATTCTACCAGGCAGTTCTGCTATTAAAGGCTCAGGTTTCGCACCACCAGTTTGTCTAGCATCAGCAGCGATGATGTTAGCCCATGTGTCTCCTAGTTCTGCAGCATGATCCGTATTACGTATGGATCCCCACAAAGGCTGTGGAACCACATTCCCAAACAGCATATCTTCATCAGCCAGATTCATTGCACAAGATTCTGCAGTTTGTGACAACTCCTTATAATAACCAGTAGGGTTTTTACGGGGATCAGGCAATGTCTGCTTGAGTGCTAATACCTCAGATCTTTTCCATGGAACATGTACCCAAATACGCTGAAAATGTGCTACGACAGGTGGAACGGCATTTGCATCAGCGGGTCTCCAAACTGGGGGAACCTCACGCATCGGATATTGGCGTGCTTTTACCCTCTTTCCCACAGGGACATCAGATTCAAACAACGACTGTTGACAATCATCATTCCTGAAGGACAATACAACCGCAACTGCTTTATCCACCTCACGATCCACAATTATACCAGTTCCAAAATCAAACCTCACTCTACACAACTCCTGCGGGCTTGGGTCTTTACCACTATCTTCCAATTCTTCACAGAGAATTTCGCACATTTTCTCAAAGACATATCTCTGTTTTGGGGCATCCCACTGATGGAAAACGTTGACAACTGATTCCACATCATACAGTGAAGGGAAAACAATCCATCTACGTGCCATACTATCTATTACCTTTTTCTCATCGGGGTTAGGCAACTGACTACGCAATTGCTTACGCTGTAAACCAGGAGTCGCACTGGATGACTCTAAGAGAGGCGACATCAACGTAGTAACCACATTAGCTAAGCGCTGTCGTGCTAAAGGAGAAGCTGAGGCGAAAACAGGGGGAAAAACAGAGGGGAGAAAAGAGGATGCAGAAACAGGTACTGGAGTGGTACAAGGAACGGTATCAGGGGAGGCAGCTACTGAACTAGACAAAGTCGTAGGAAGTGTGGGGGCAGTTGGAAACACGGCTGGTGGCCCTTGAGAGGGCTGCGCTATGTGGATAAGAGCCGGCTGTGCAGCAGCAGGCGGTAGCGGCAAGGCTTGCAGTATATTAACTGGAGGTGGCATATTCACAAGCTGGGGAGGTGCCGTGGCATTTTGAGCATACGGGGGTGGCGAACTTAACAAATGCGACATCAGGGGATCTTTCTCCTTTACTTTGGGCTCATTCTGCGTAGAGTGTGGTAAAGCTGGGTAACATTTGTCGATCCCTAACTTACGCTGCCTGTGCAATTGCTCATTCATCTGCTCCTCCTCATTGTCTTTGAATTGTACAGCTGCTTGCATTACTGTCATACCTCTCTCTTTTTTATTCTTTTTCGCTAGCTTAATTTCCTTCTGTTTGGCTTCCTTTCGCCATAAGCGGAAAGAATCAAACATCGCCGGCCGTGCTTTCTTTTTGAACAATTTAATCTCCAAATTATCTAAAATATCGGTATCGAAACTACCATTTTGGGGCCATTTTAAAACACCGTCTTTTCTGGTGTAGTGGATCCATACTTCATTATATGCAATGGGGCCTACGCCATGTTTTACATAGAGCTCATAAGTTGGAGTTCCAACCGGAGGAACCGGACATGATTCCTCCAGCTGGAAATCTTTTCCACAACCCAAACAAAACAATCTACCAAATATTCTAGAACCAGGCATCTTCGCTCACTAGTCTAGATCCAAACCTCAAAGGATTATCGATTACGATAGTCTCGTGAATACACGAGTCCTCTGGCTTTGGCGTTTGCAAACTCCAAATTCCCAAATCAAAACGATCCCGAGGGATACCAAAACAAATGGGAGAGGCTCCACTTATACTTAACTGAATGTTGCTGATCGATGGCGTCACCAGAAGACTCTCTCGATTGTTTCGCTCTCTCAAACTCGTCAAGGGTCCAAAAAAGGACGATTAATCAGGGCAGCAGTCCTTCGTAGCCGTCGGGACGCGGAGAACCTCGCAGAAAAGACTTTCGGACCACGTCGACATGCAGGGGTCGATGAAGTGGCGGCCTTCCTCCGGAATTTCCACACGAAGCTCCTCACGAACCTCTGGCTTGGACTGGTACCGCTGAAATCGTCCCGAGTTGGGCGCCAAACTGAAGTACTGGGTATTTTAGACCCAGCGGTGCAGGGGCACACACCCTATGACTTCTGGGTTCACCCTGTTCCAGACCTACAGAAACACAGAGTCTTCTGGGTGAAGTCAAAGATCGTTTATTGGCTGCAGACCAATTACAGGTATCCTAGAAGTACAACAGCGTGTATGTTCTCAAGAGACTGCTGAAAATCATAGAAACGGACTTCATCTTAAATACGCTTTTTCCTGCCTCAAGCATACATTCCTAGGTTTTATGATACGGTAATAAACAAGTGTACATTACAAAGAAAAAGACAGAGTCATGATGACCATCCCACATTCCAGTTCGGCCAGCCCACAATGATTTACACAGTAAGGTTCAGATCCCACATTTGATATCAATAGGCCCCAATAAAACACGGGCAGCTCCTGTTGATAGAAACAAGTCATAAAGCAGGAACAGTCAGGTGTGAAAGAGATTAGCCGGAGGCTCGTGTAGAATGAAAGGGTTTTATGATGGGTCAAGCCCTGATGCTAATCACAGGTGGACGGAGGAAGGGGAGCTCGTGAGACCAGTTTGACCTGGGGCAGCAGAGCCAGCTGCCCAGGTCACAGAGAAGTCAAAAGGAAAGCACATGTACTGTGAGGCCCGTATTTGCTCCATTATAGCCTATGTGAGGGCAATGACAAGATGGCCACCGCTTCCAAAATGGAACCCGCGTAGTAACGTGAAACAACGTGTACACAGTGCATTCATAGCTAGAACGATATATAAAGCACTCGTACATACCGCATTAACCATTTGCGGTTTGCTAATACCAGGATAGACAGGGGTAGGACCCTGTCCCCTACGCGGTCCCAGAGATTAAAGTACGACAAATCCCCACCTAAGAATCTGAGATAATATTTCTTAAATACATTTACAGCTATTTTACCTATCAGATATCATTACCTGCATCTGCAATAACATTTCTGATGTACCAAAGGGGAAAAAATAGCATTTAAATATCCAATTGCATATACCAAAACAGATTTTCCACTGGCCCCCACAAAGTGACAATTATGTCTAAAGCTAGTACTCATTTTTTCACGTTAACAGAATAAATGGTCATGACTATATGTTAAATGGAATTATTGGAGACAAACGTGTAGAAACAATTCAAAATAAGTGTTTTTATAGGTGCACATTTGCAAATTCAATAAACTTATTATCCAAATCTCAATCTAAAGTATTCAACAAATATATTAAAAAACACAAGTGTCTACTTAGCCCATCTGATTTTCACTTAAGATCATCAGGTACTTTATAATCATACTGAGGTAAATAATACAACATGAGAAATAGAGCAGTTAATGGAAAAACAACACCAAGACACAATCAAAAATATCAATGTATCTGATCCCACACTTCCATACATACCACATTCATACCACAAACAAATTACACAATCTATAAACAGCACCAAAAAAATAAGGAAATCTGGGAAGACCATCCCTCTGACATATTCAGGGCACAACATAGAAGCTTTGAGTAGTATCTGTATCAGGCAGATGTTTTCCACAGTAGTGCTATTTTATCTCAGTAAGGTTTTCTCAATTTCATAAGTAAATACAGTTCTGAATGGAAATAAATGTATCACTACAGCAGGCGTTTATTTAGCAATTCCTTTTTAGGTGGTCTCCACAGTGTTCACCTACGCACGTTTCGGTGATGACCTGTCAATGAGTTTGCACCTTCTTCAGGGTGATAAAAACATAGGAGGATCAGGAAGTCTTGGAGTCAAACAGTAGCAGCTTCTGTCCAAATGAACGAAGTTCACAGTCAAAGAGTATAAGTGCTTTTAAAACAGAACAGGAGTAAAATGAAAATGGCCCAGACAGAATGGGCTCCTAGTGCAGGCCTTGTGAGTGGTCTCCTAAATAGTGGTCCTCAGAGTAGTTATATGGAACCAAGGGTCGTGTTGTGACCGCTTGTTACCTATTCATTTGAAACGGTGCCTATTCCACCCTGTTGTTGGGAGATATCTTTAGACCTCCTTACTTCTCCACTGAAGCCTTGTATCAATTTACAACATTTTGAACTTTGGCTTCCATATAACTACTCTGAGGACCACTATTTAAGGGACTACTCACAAAGCTTGGTGTACAGAACGTTCTGTCAGGGCGGTTTTCTTCTAGAGTTTTTCCACCAATTAAAGTACCTTCCAGGCAGGCTAATACTCATTTCAGTGTTAAGGAGGGGTGATGCTCCAAAACTGGTCCCAGGATGCTTGTTTTCAGTCCAGGGAATACCTGGCTTGCATATGGATGTGTCTAAACTGGGGTGGCAAGCAAAAGAATGGTGGATTAAATCCAGAGCCTTAGGTGTGGAGGTGATTGTTTCCATTGTTAAGCAGTCTGTCCATCAATTGTTCCTTTTGCGTCTGTCACCCTGAGTGTGAAGGGTATGCCAAGACGTGGTTCCTGTGCTCACTGCGCCACTGGATTTGAGCTAGCTTAGTTAATGAGGGATGATGAATCATAACCGATTCCAGGATGCTGTTTCCGGTCCAGGGAAGGCCTGTCTTGACAGTTTGGGCTGGACTGTTCCCATGAGGAACAGGGTCAAGACTGATTTTCATTTGGCTGGGTCCAAACTGGGGTGGCATGGTGAGCAAAAGAACAATGGATTAAACCCAGATCCTGGTGACTTAGGGTGAATGGTTGCATTGCTCAGCATTCTATCCATCAATTGTTTCTTTTGCTCATATTTTCATATGAGACACCATATATTTTAATATGGATGCCCTTCATAGTGTTCTGATCTTCTTGCTTCTGCTCCTTTCCCCTCTCAATCAGTGCTTTGCTGCTAACCATCTCTCCTCTCATTTCTGCGAAGCACCAAATGAATGACGTCAAAGATGAACAACTGTGTTAGGAAGTGTGTATTGTGAATGAAGCTTCCTTTGTGTATCCAAAGTATTCTATTTAAGGACTTCAGCTGAAAGTTCCAATAAAGGCATGGTATGAGCCATTGTTTAATAAATGTTTCATTTTGTGTTAAACAACTCAGAAGAGTAGTTGCTGAGGGAATAGGTGGAGGATTTCTTTTGAAATGATTTAGTACTAAAGATTTTAAATATTATGTTGCTTTTTCTGACGTGCCTATGTAACCCTAAATATGATCCTACCATGCTGAATTTGCAAAATCTATTAATAGATTGTGTGAATTGTGAATAAAAACTCTTTGGTTTTGGAATCATGGCTGTAATTTTTATAGTTGTTTCAAGGACTGCAGTTGAATCAGCTGCTCCTCAGGTAACATTCCCTTATCACCTGAGACTCTGTCTAATTTTCTTTCTCGCTTGATCAATTGGAGATTTTGGAATCAAATAAAAAAATTGGAGTATTCAAAATATTGGGGTTCAGGTGATTGTTGCGTTACAGCTCCTACACCAACATCAATAGAAGTTTATCCTTCGACTGGATATGGAAACCAATGAGGGAGAACTGAATGATGGACCCTCCTTGACCATGGCGGATGTAGCTCCACCAGCCAAAACCATAAATAAAGCCACTGCTTGACTGTCGTCTTGTTGGATTGATATGCCCTGCCATTGGCAGAGGAATGACAGCCCATCCGCCAAAATTCAAACCAGGTCCTATGTCCTCTGGTTCAGTCTGCACCCAAAGCTGATACGTAGCACTTATTTATTCATTTATTATTTAACAAAGATATTTGTATTGTCAGTAGAAGGTGCAACCGAGTTCGTAACATGAAACAAGGGAAAAAAGGGCAGCATTCTGATTGAAACACTGTATTGGTAGGGTAGAGTCTAAGACTGACCATTGGGTTGTGAATGGTGGCGGTATTTGGTATAAGTCATAAAGTGGCTGTAGTGGTAGGTTTTTCTGAGTTGTACATGAGAGAGTAAGACAGTGGAGATTGAGAATGCAGTAAAGTCTTCAATATGAGTATTGCCTATCAGTTGGAATGGAAGTTATTGACTGAGCCGCAGGATCAGTATTACTTCTGAGTTTTCAAACCATTTGCATTGATTGGTAATTTGAGAAGGTAAGAAGCTGATGTCTATAATATGCTTATTTTAATTATGGTGAAACATCTGGTATATGGTTAGACTATTCCACTATTGAGCTGTTTGTATGGCTTTGTTATACATCAATTCAGTGTATGCAGCATTTGGATGACACTACTATGATTACTACAATCCTAGACAAAGGAAAGCCCACAGTTCTAGAAAGCATCAACATGAAATTATGATATTATGAAATAAAAAATAACTCCAACATGCAAGCAGAATGCAAACTCTAGACAATCTTTCTTTAAATGCATGGGTTTTTCTGAAGATCAGTAGCTCGTTGTAAAGACTCTAAAGACATTTAGCTTCTTCAAAGGTTAGAGAAATAGAGATGCCAAGTTCTAGCAGTAGGTCTACTCCCAGGTAATTGCATATAGCTTGGAGCCTAAGTAAACATTGCAAAACCATTTTATATTTTGAAATGCCAATTTTTTTTTAAGGATGGCTCTCGTATGGAAATGTTTGCAGATGAACAGCTATTTACTCTAACCTGGTGACTGGCACTTAAATTGTGTCGGTTAAGTAAATGTTTTAATCATTGGTTTTGAACAAAAACTACAAAACTCACTGAAATGGCAAAAAAGTATAATGACATTCATGCAATTTAGAAAGTCAATTACAATTGTGAATGCTAAAAAACAAGAACCAGCAATTCATATTAAATTTGTGTAGAAAATTATTTTTAGGGTCTTTTAGAAGGTGATTCATAAATTTAAATTTTACCTAAAATTTGGGGATGCCTTTTTTGAAAAAGCCATGCGTCCAAATCAAAATGTGGTTTATTAACAGAGCAATTAACCTACAACTGAAATCACATATGAATATCGACATGAAAATATTGCAGTTGAAACAAATGTCCTACAACATTTTGAAGTATGTTTTCATGGCTTAAACTAAGCAGCCCTCCTGGCTTAGGCTAACTAGCCCTCAGTTAGGCCTTCTTGGCACCATCATGTTTAAAATGGCTCCTGCATCATACTGTTTATTATGTTGTGATTTGTTTATTTCTTACTGCCTTTGTTCTCGAAAAGGCCCAGAAATGTATTAATATTTTCAAGGACCATATATTTGTATGTGATATTGAATTAATTCACAATTGTTCACTGTTTATGTCACTAGTTTGTTCTGACACCTCCGGTGTCATACAGCTTGTACTGTCTCAGGTAAAATTGTGACTTGTTGGATAATATAAATTATGGATTGATGTGAGACTGATCCTTAGCACCCCTCAGGATATGTTGGTCTATAGTCATGCTAGCTCACAGTACGTTTGCCCCCGTAACCCTACAGGTCAACAAATGTTTGTGCAAACTGAGAACATGACATCCCTGATCCCCCAAGGCAATCATGGCAACAGATCTAGAACCCATTTTCTCTGTTACTTATGCATACCTGAAGAGTTTCATAAGAAATACACAACATGCAGTTTCACTATTTATTGAAGCATTGTGATTCATAAGTGAAAGACATGTGCTGCAATATTCAATAGAAGGAAGCAGAATAATGGTGTTAGCATTACAAGAATGGTGAAAAGATGAACAATTCAACCTTTTTGCAACTTACTGAAAACTATATGCTTGCATACAAGTACTGTAATATTGTGTACTCCTCCTAGCACATTGTACCCTACTGTGTCTAAAGTGAGTGGATCTGCCAAATCTCTATCCGGGTTATTTGACTCCCCATTACCTGTGGGTAAGTGTCAGCAAGCTGCCCATTTCTCGCATGAGGTGCCAGGAATTAGCTGAGCTGGAATTCTGGCCTAGATCAACCTCTTAGTGCCAGTAAAATGTTCCTCTGAATAATATCTTCACATTTTGGATTTCATATATGTAATAACATCTTCCATGTTACCATATCAAAACCCCAGTCAGATTGCTATTATTTATGCTATTATGATAGTTCTCTTGCAGAGCGAAGTGACCAAAAAACAAATACCAACATCTTGTGTCCTGAACTTAGCCCTTGTACAGAATGTTTAAGGTGTCTTGATAGAGTGCTGATGAAATGATGTTGTAAGCAAACTGAGTATGAAGAATATTATCCCATATGTGCACACAAGTTAATGTGTGTCAAATGTCACTGTGCTAAGGGAGTGAAGGTAATTCAAGAATATGTGCATGTAAAATGGGGATTTCTTAACCAGGCCTAATACCTCCAAATGACAACGGATGACATTAGGTCAGAAGGGTCAATTCAATTTTCATGTAGTGGGCTAGTGCTAAGGTGATGGGGTTATATATCAATTTATAATTTGGACTGTGATGTGTTTCAAATATAAATCTTTGCTCACACTAAGATGATTTTCAAGTTTTAATACTTTCTTATGAAGAAAATGGCTATTGAAGCCTTTGAATTTGGGTTTGAGTGAGAAGACCTGCCTGAACCCTAGGGATGATGCCTTTTTCTTCTTGATTTTGCTGCACATTTGAGACTTAGGGCCTAATTTAATTCTTGGCAGTGTATATATTTCGTCGCAGCAGCAACAGAGTATACATACCACAAAGACTGTTTGCCACTAACAACTTTAATATCAGGCTGAGCTTAGGTTTAATCATAGCAGAGATCACCGTGATTAAAACCCTCTGTCGGACCTATAGAGTAAAAGCCATTGGAGGCAGACCTCTCATTCCACCCGACTGATTTAGATGGGCAGAATAAGGTCACTTTTAACTGCCCATCACCGCCAGAAATCCCCTGGCAGTAAGGGGCTGTGAAAACTGCTAAATGCTCGCCTTGGGAGAGGATTCCCATGTTGAAGGGAGCATTTTCTTTTTAATTTTAATAAAGAAAATCCTGCTTTTGGATTTTTTTTTTTTAAATAAAAAAAAAAAAAAATTTGGTGCATGGTTCCATCATGTTGATGGAGCTCTGCATCCAACTTCTAAAAACATTGACTGGACCTGCTGCGCCAAACGTTCTTCTCATGCTTTAGGTAATGACTGCCTGCTTTGTGGTCATTTCTCAATTTGGTGGGGACACCTCTGTCAAGTTGACAGAGTAAATGAGTCTGTCTCCCTGATGGAGAAATGGTCTACCCATCTACAAATAAATCATGGCCTAAGCCTATTTCTGATTTTGTCTTTTATACTGGATTGCTCTATTTACTGAGAGCCTTCATGGCAATGACTTTATTCTTCTAAATGAGAATATTGCTGCATCTGCATTTTTAATGTCTGTATTATATCATTTTGAATATATGTAATAAACCTTCATGGTTTTTCTAAACTCCACTCTCCCTCAATGTCAGAGGTTAACTCTGACCCCAATCCACCAAACTCCTGAGCATGTTATTAAAGTGTAATATTTTAGATTTACAGCACACTCACACCTTCATAGACAACAGAAGTTCTAGAGAAAAAAAATCTCTATATTCCAGAGAAAGATGCACTAAATGTTCTTAAGAAGAAGGGTACAGAAAAAGCTGCATGATTATAAAAGTTTTGAATGAGTCCTTACGGAAGCAACAATATCTTAAGTTAAGAGACACCCTTCTGCTAAGTCCCTTGATCCATCAACAATAGATTAAATCAAAATAGTTTAAGGGACTTCAGCATTTCAAAATGTAATGCGTATTAACCTATATTTTGCATCAAACTTTTCAAATCAAATGCTGTGCTCATTGATTGTATCCAATTCCATCAAGATGTTTTTTTGGCTTTTCTTAGAGTGATCACAATTAGTGATAGCTCCAGAAGAGACAGCTGTTTAAGGCCACTATCAATACATATAACTGCAAAACAAGTTTATAATTGTGGTAATTACTCACTGTCCCAAATCTCCCGGTGTAAATTATAAAAAAGTAGCATGAAAACCACCATGTTTATCAATGTTTAGTCCTATAGATAGTGTGTACAGACAAAACAAATTGGGTGGAGTCCATATTGATATCTTACATGCATATTGCTGAAAAATAATGTTGCTAGTCAGTGGTAATTAAGGAAAATAAGCAGGTGTGAAAAATGTTATATAAAATGTCCAAATACAGGGAGCAATATTGATTCAAGAATTATTTGCACATTCATATGAAAACTGCAAACATGCTACCAAAGTGTTTTCAATCTTCTTTAAGAATTCCATTCTTCATTCTTCTCCATGATACAAAGCTTCACTGTTTCTTTCAAAATATTGGAAACGTTTCATATCTCTGTTTTAATTGACTTTACATTGCTTTATTTTAATTGGACTTTAGCCAAATATTTCAGAGCTTAACCGAGGAACGTGTTAGCCATGTTTCCAAAGTCAATTGTGCTAGGGTTTCAATTCCTTACTAAGTTAAGTTTGTATTTGCGCATTGCATCTGAATGTACCTCCTGTTTATCTGCAGTACAAATATAAAGACAGCTTTACATTTTGTGCACAATTTTGTTTTGATAATGGGGACCATTTAATATTTAGCAAAGAAGTTGAACATCTATACTTTTCTGATGCATCTTATGTGGTGAATTGGTACTCCCCCTGCCCCATTTAGAGAATGAAGATCATTGAATGTCTATTGATGAAGCCTTACCCACCACCACCACCAGTGGAAACCCTTGACCTGGAAATGAGACCTGCAGGTGAAAATGTTGACATATTTATCACAAGCAGGTGTGAAAAGCCAACACGTTGGGGATTTTTGTTTTTTTATTTTCACATTTATGTGAAAATGCTTATGGAGCCCGGAATAAAAAAACAAACATCGTTTCAGAGTGGGACAAGCAACAGTGACATCTACTTTGTCTTCGGAGGAACCAGAGCACTAGTGATTATACTGAAGACTTAAAGATCCTGGCCAGCCATGTTTGGATCTCTATATATGGCAGACAATCCTTGGCTGGGGGCAGGCCACAAATCAGCATTTTAATGACGCTGAATATCTTTTGATCATAACAAATAATCAATGCTGGATTTTAAACAAGGTCATGAACCTTATCTCCCGATGATATTAACCTAGTAAAGGATTATAAACCCACAATAAAATTCAATAGGTGGTAAAAACTTCCCTTTGTCATTCAACAATCTGAAAATATGGGCACTCTAAAAAGTCAATAGTCGAATAAAGTTCTGAGACACAACAGGAGGGCAGCTTCAGAATATCATTATTAAATCTGAAGTACTGGGTATTTTAGACCCAGCGGTGCAGGGGCACACACCCTATGACTTCTGGGTTCACCCTGTTCCAGACCTACAGAAACACAGAGTCTTCTGGGTGAAGTCAAAGATCGTTTATTGGCTGCAGACCAATTACAGGTATCCTAGAAGTACAACAGCGTGTATGTTCTCAGGAGACTGCTGAAAATCATAGAAACGGACTTCATCTTAAATACGCTTTTTCCTGCCTCAAGCATACATTCCTAGGTTTTATGATACGGTAATAAACAAGTGTACATTACAAAGAAAAAGACAGAGTCATGATGACCATCCCACATTCCAGTTCGGCCAGCCCACAATGATTTACACAGTAAGGTTCAGATCCCACATTTGATATCAATAGGCCCCAATAAAACACGGGCAGCTCCTGTTGATAGAAACAAGTCATAAAGCAGGAACAGTCAGGTGTGAAAGAGATTAGCCGGAGGCTCGTGTAGAATGAAAGGGTTTTATGATGGGTCAAGCCCTGATGCTAATCACAGGTGGACGGAGGAAGGGGAGCTCGGGAGACCAGTTTGACCTGGGGCAGCAGATCCAGCTGCCCAGGTCACAGAGAAGTCAAAAGGAAAGCACATGTACTGTGAGGCCCGTATTTGCTCCATTATAGCCTATGTGAGGGCAATGACAAGATGGCCACCGCTTCCAAAATGGAACCCGCGTAGTAACGTGAAACAACGTGTACACAGTGCATTCATAGCTAGAATGATATATAAAGCACTCGTACATACCGCATTAACCATTTGCGGTTTGCTAATACCAGGATAGACAGAGATTAAAGTACGACAGACCCTCCTTTTGCCCTTACATAGGAAATCACTATACTCATCTTAATCCGAGTCTAGGTCAATGTTCACGAAGTCATGGAGATGTTGCTGTAGCATCATCCTATTACTTAGCTCGTCCCTCGATACCAGTTTCCTTACACATAAGGTAGCACAGAGGCCACATATCGCAGGAGCACACTGTATGCACAGACAGAACAGGAAAAGAATGGCTAAGATCATTCCAATGACCATCAGAACTTTCCAACCCCAGGCAGATATCAGTTCCCAGAACCACCCCACCAGTGACCAGTCTCCCTTATCCACGTGTATGGATTCAGATATTTTATGGAGTTTGGAGATGGCTTGATAGACTGTTGGAGTGTTATCTGGTATGAAAATGCAACAACTGGATTGGATAACCTTACATACCCCACCACGGTCTGCAAGAATAACGTCTAGAACCATGCGGTTCTGCAAAGTCATAAGGCGATCTGCTTGGAGCTCAGCTGTCAGATTACCAAGGGCACCAGCCGTTACATTAACAGTGGATTCAACCACACGTGTCAGTTGTCTCAGGTTCCTACTATTCACCATAGGTCCCCAAAACGGCAGGAAACCCAAAAAGAAGTCTCCCGCTTCCTGACCGGCAGTATCCTCCTTACTAATCACACCTCTCACAACTCTGGTCTTGTGATAATCAGAGGCGGCAGTAAATGTTGGCGGTAGCAAGTTCGCAATATAACATGTGCCCGAGAAATCAGGGGGCAACCATGTGTATGCTCGGTCATTGCAGATGAAATATGTGCCCTTGGCAGCCAAAAACGCAGGGGAAAACTGTGACGGGAAAGTGTACGTTTCAGTACAGTCACTTCTTCCCAGTTGAGCTCTAGGATTCTGACCATTACCCTGTAAGCAGAACCGACCCATGTGGGGTACGACCCAGATTGGGGATGAGATGTTTCGCTGTCTTTCACCCAGACTAATACTATAACCCGTCGCGTTCCACCCTACATAAGCTCTCAGCTCTTCTTTGGGAATGGATGAGTATGCATCAATATCCCTACTCATATCAGCAATTCCTCTCACTAGGGCTTTATTATTTGTACCAGGTCTGATGGAACGCGGTTGTCGCGGGGAGTAAGCATCTAGAGCATAGAGGAACATGGTCTGGAATGCCCATGACGATCCATTGTAACTAAATGGCAGCACCAAATAAGGAATACCCTCGTTAATGGTATGTGGCATTAACCCACACACCCAGCAATTGGTCGTATTCATTACTAGTTGGTGCTGGTGCAAAAGCTGGATAAACGAGTTATTTACAAACTCTGATCGTCTGGTTTGTTCGTGCTCAGGCAGAGGGTGAAAAGAGTGAGAGGAGGCAGTAGAAAGAGGTATAGGCTGTACAGTGGGCGCAATGGTCTTTTGAGAGGAGAAAAACACAAATCCTATGATAAACATTATTATACTACACAGTGTAAAAAGGCACAAAAATACAAAACATTTACTTTTTACAATTCTACACAACCTTTCTTTAGAGTTCATTTCCTCAACGGGTCTCTCCATCTTAAAAAACTCCATCCTCTAAACGGGCCGCTCGCGGCGGATGAGTTTCTTCTGCTAAGGGGTACGCCTGTCAGTCCAGGGAAACGCCCTAGACCAACCAGAACCGTTGACCTAACGTCTTCGGCCTGTACCCCAAAGTCTTGGCACCGCGACCCTGCGGCAGAACCCGGATGGTGGTTCGAAAAACAAAAATCAAGAAAGTCCTTCGGATGGGAGAGCTAAAATGTCAAAAAAAGGAAATAGTAAGGAAATCTTTATTTGTCCATAGGCCTTGGTCTCAAATTATAGCGGAGACGGCCAGGTGCTGTTTGGTCTTGGAACAAAAGTTCAGGCTCTGTGGTGTCCAGTCGATGTGATGGTGGCACAGCTTCCTGTAAAATATCGTTACTCTCTTGGTCTGAAGCTGTGTCTCTTATGTGTGCATCACTGAATGGTACAAAACGTGGTACAGTGTCTGCCTCAGAGTCGGCGATACCCTCCTGGACCCACTGGTCGTATGGCAGAGGCAAGGGGACTACTTTGCAGTGGGTGCCATGGATCCAGTGTTTCTTCCCCTTTACTCGCACCGCTGATCTTGTTGATAAAAGCACAAGGTGAGGGCCGATCCAGCGAGGCTCGTCGTTGCTCTAGCACTGGAAGTTTCGGACCAGCACCCACGTACCAGGGTTGATAGGGTGTCCAGGAGTTTCAGAAGCTTGAGGAAGAGTATCATGTACCCGTTGGTGCAAAACACGCAGTTTAACAGTCAAATCATACAGGTAATCGGCACAGACACGCCTAGTTGCCACGCGTCTTCGATAGGACACGACTGCGACATTCAGGGCTTATCAAGGTCCGTTATTTTGGTTCCCGCACCTGAAGGGGTACCTCAATCACAACATGTGATGCGGCTCGATCACTACGTGTCCCAGACTGCCTCTCAAATACTCGAAAAGAACATTAAAGTAGATACGGATTTAACAGGAACTAATCCAGACAGTTACGGATTTACAGCGCATGACTTTAATCTATTCAGGGGACGTTGGTATGATTTATTAGCCTTGAAAAAGCCCGGTGGGCGAAACGCGCGTCGGCTGCTGCTGCTCTGCGTTGTTTTTTGATGAATAAAATAATCTGCAACAGGACCTGATTGGGAAACTTCTTTATATCCAATTACAAAAAAAAGAAAAAAGGACACTCTAACAATTGACTACCATTCATGTTGCTGAGGTTCTGACTAAAACCTTTGGATTATAGTGACTCTAATTGGGTGTGCTCAGGTGTATTTTGACTTTGTACGTTGCCTTGGGATTCGTCCCATGGTTGTTTATACCCTGATGGGTGGGTATTGTTGACACCGTGACAGCACCTCCATATGCGATTCGAAACATATATGTACATTTGTGCTTTTTACTGTATTCGTGGATGTGCAGATCATGTATGCAAAAACCCATGTCTTTTGTGATTGTATCTTTTAAATCTACTCTCCCTTTCGTCTCTTCTTCCGTTCTGAACAGACAGTCATGTTGCTCACTCTCATCTAGGTCTGCTGGAACTGGCAATAACGTAGCTGGATTCAGCGTATTGCATCTCTTTATGTGTATGTGATTTGCTAACAGTGTGAGCTCATAGCCTGATAATCGTGCACTAGTTAAGTGTTGTGTCTTGGTCCTATTTAATAATGTGTCTACAGCATGTGGAACCATAACGATCAATGTGTTGTCCATTACCAGACCAGCAGATTGTCGGATAGACATAGCTGCAGCAGCTGTCGCTCTCAGACAGCTTGGCAATGCCCTCGCTACAGGGTCTAAGGTTGATGAAAAATATGCGCACGGGCGCGGTCGGTCGCCAAAAGGCTGTGTTAACACTGACAACGCACATCCATCTTTCTCGTGAACATACAATGTAAAAGGCTTACTGTAGTCGGGGGTACCCAACACAGGAGCTGAACACAATGCATTGCGTAATTCCACAAAACTTTTCTGGCACTCTTCAGACCATGGGATAGGATTCGGTGTGTTTTTGCATGTTAAGGCTAACAAAGGTTTTGCCAACAAGGAAAAATTAGGGATCCAATGCCTACAGTATGAAGTGATGCCCAAGAAAGCACGCACTTCTCTCTGTGTTTTTGGCACACTCAACTGTGCAATGGCTTGAATTCTTTCTGGGGTCAGTTTCCTTCCCTCCTTCGATAAGAGATGACCTAAATAGGTCACTTCTTGTCGACAATATTGCAGCTTTGAGAGAGACACTTTATGATGGAAAACAGATAAATGGCGCAATAATGACAATGTGGCTTCTTTGCAGATCTTTTCAGTATCCGCGGCGATTAGTAAATCGTCCACGTATTGAATCAGAATAGCGCCACTAGGTAAAACAAGTGCATCAAGCTGCGCTTTCAAAGCTTGACTGCATATGGATGGACTCTCACAGTAGCCATGGGGAGCGCGTTTGAAGCGGAAGCTTCGGCCTCCCAGACTAAAGCCAAAAATGTCTCTGCTCTCTTCTGCAATTGGGATGCTAAAGAAAGCATTCTTTAAATCGATCACTGAAAACCATGCAGCAGAGGCTGGAATCATCGTTAACAAGGCAGTTATATCAGGGACAACTGGAAACTGTGGCACAACAATCTTATTAACCTCTCTAAGATCAATCACAAATCTGTAAACAGGTGGCTTTGAAGGGTCCGTTCGTTTTAAGACAGGTAAAATCGGACTATTGCAAACGTTGCCTCTTGTCTCTTCAATCACACCCTTATTAATCAGGTCGCCGACAATGTCTAACAATGCTTTCTGGCCTTCATTAGAGATCTTATACTGGGGAATACGTGGCAGTCTGACATTAGCCTTTAAAGTTACCACGTATGGCGGTATCTCCAAGAGGCCCACATCATTGGGACCAGTAGCCCAAAGGGCATCCGGAAGGGATGACAATTCCGGTGGCATTGCATTTTTAGACAAGTACATCGGGGAAATCACTTTCCTGCCTAATGTAAGTTGTACTCCTGACGGTGAACAATACAGTGTAGCATGCAATCTTTTCAACAAATCTAATCCCAGCAAATTCTCACCACAACCTGTTGTCAGAATCAGGGGTGCTTTCAGCTCGCAAGGCCCAATAGAAAGTGACATGGGACTAGAAATCGGATTCCTAACTGGGGCGCCAGAAAAACCTACTGAAACATTTATATCGCCAGACAAAGGTGCGCCAGGGAGTTTTGAATGCATGATTGAACTCTTTGCAGCACCAGTGTCTAGCAGAAAGGGCTCCGTTACATTTGCTGTAGTCACCTCAACATACGGTCCACTCTGATCCACTGGCACTGAAATAACTCCCTCTCTCTGTCTACGGCTGTCCTAGTAATCATTATTTCCTGCATCGCCGTCCTCTGTACAATAATCATTAGCGTAGTACTGAGCTGTATTACTAGTCGTGTTAGCTTGCTGGTCAAAACTATTGATAGTATTTTGAGGCGGCAGAGGACGCGCGTTCTGGGGAGCATTTCCACGCCCTCTGCCTCTAGGAGCTTGCTGACCACCCCTTCCTCTTGCGCCATACACATTACCGTTCCGCTGCATTAATTTAGGGCAACTATATTTAAAACGACCTTCCTCTTTGCAGTATGAACATTGGTTGGGACCTACAGGGACACGTGGTTGATAATACCCATTCATTTGTTGATTGTTCTGAAATTGTTGGGGTTGATGATAGACTCCTTGGGGTTGCCTATAATTATTCTGACCTCCACGTGGCGGATAGGCCTGCTGTAAAAGGACCTTTGTCTTTAATTCCTTCGTTTTCTTTTCTGTTCTATCTTTCTCGTCTTTATCCCTGTTTTCATAATACTGTGCAGTAGCCAGTATTTGCGCTGAAGAAGAAACAGCCCAAGAACTTTCTGAATCTTTTAACTTTTTACACAGGTCAGGAAGTAAATTCTGCACAAACTTATCCACAAATAACCGTTGGCCACCCTCAGTACTCATATCTTGCCCACTGTGGTCGATAAACGTTTCTTCAAACCTGGTGAAGAAGTCTGACACTGTCTCATCTTTCTTCTGTTTGCATGCAGATAAATTTGTCCCAATTTCCGCGCATCGCGGGCATTATTGTCTTCATATACGTGATGATTCTACCAGGCAGTTCTGCTATTAAAGGCTCAGGTTTCGCACCACCAGTTTGTCTAGCATCAGCAGCGATGATGTTAGCCCATGTGTCTCCTAGTTCTGCAGCATGATCCGTATTACGTATGGATCCCCACAAAGGCTGTGGAACCACATTCCCAAACAGCATATCTTCATCAGCCAGATTCATTACACAAGATTCTGCAGTTTGTGACAACTCCTTATAATAACCAGTAGGGTTTTTACGGGGATCAGGCAATGTCTGCTTGAGTGCTAATACCTCAGATCTTTTCCATGGAACATGTACCCAAATACGCTGAAAATGTGCTACGACAGGTGGAACGGCATTTGCATCAGCGGGTCTCCAAACTGGGGGAACCTCACGCATCGGATATTGGCGTGCTTTTACCCTCTTTCCCACAGGGACATCAGATTCAAACAACGACTGTTGACAATCATCATTCCTGAAGGACAATACAACCGCAACTGCTTTATCCACCTCACGATCCACAATTATACCAGTTCCAAAATCAAACCTCACTCTACACAACTCCTGCGGGCTTGGGTCTTTACCACTATCTTCCAATTCTTCACAGAGAATTTCGCACATTTTCTCAAAGACATATCTCTGTTTTGGGGCATCCCACTGATGGAAAACGTTGACAACTGATTCCACATCATACAGTGAAGGGAAAACAATCCATCTACGTGCCATACTATCTATTACCTTTTTCTCATCGGGGTTAGGCAACTGACTACGCAATTGCTTACGCTGTAAACCAGGAGTCGCACTGGATGACTCTAAGAGAGGCGACATCAACGTAGTAACCACATTAGCTAAGCGCTGTCGTGCTAAAGGAGAAGCTGAGGCGAAAACAGGGGGAAAAACAGAGGGGAGAAAAGAGGATGCAGAAACAGGTACTGGAGTGGTACAAGGAACGGTATCAGGGGAGGCAGCTACTGAACTAGACAAAGTCGTAGGAAGTGTGGGGGCAGTTGGAAACACGGCTGGTGGCCCTTGAGAGGGCTGCGCTATGTGGATAAGAGCCGGCTGTGCAGCAGCAGGCGGTAGCGGCAAGGCTTGCAGTATATTAACTTGAGGTGGCATATTCACAAGCTGGGGAGGTGCCGTGGCATTTTGAGCATAAGGGGGTGGCGAACTTAACAAATGCGACATCAGGGGATCTTTCTCCTTTACTTTGGGCTCATTCTGCGTAGAGTGTGGTAAAGCTGGGTAACATTTGTCGATCCCTAACTTACGCTGCCTGTGCAATTGCTCATTCATCTGCTCCTCCTCATTGTCTTTGAATTGTACAGCTGCTTGCATTACTGTCATACCTCTCTCTTTTTTATTCTTTTTCGCTAGCTTAATTTCCTTCTGTTTGGCTTCCTTTCGCCATAAGCGGAAAGAATCAAACATCGCCGGCCGTGCTTTCTTTTTGAACAATTTAATCTCCAAATTATCTAAAATATCGGTATCGAAACTACCATTTTGGGGCCATTTTAAAACACCGTCTTTTCTGGTGTAGTGGATCCATACTTCATTATATGCAATGGGGCCTACGCCATGTTTTACATAGAGCTCATAAGTTGGAGTTCCAACCGGAGGAACCGGACATGATTCCTCCAGCTGGAAATCTTTTCCACAACCCAAACAAAACAATCTACCAAATATTCTAGAACCAGGCATCTTCGCTCACTAGTCTAGATCCAAACCTCAAAGGATTATCGATTACGATAGTCTCGTGAATACACGAGTCCTCTGGCTTTGGCGTTTGCAAACTCCAAATTCCCATATCAAAACGATCCCGAGGGATACCAAAACAAATGGGAGAGGCTCCACTTATACTTAACTGAATGTTGCTGATCGATGGCGTCACCAGAAGACTCTCTCTATTGTTTCGCTCTCTCAAACTCGTCAAGGGTCCAAAAAAGGTCGATTAATCAGGGCAGCAGTCCTTCGTAGCCGTCGGGACGCGGAGAACCTCGCAGAAAAGACTTTCGGACCACGTCGACATGCAGGGGTCGATGAAGTGGCGGCCTTCCTCCGGAATTTCCACACGAAGCTCCTCACGAACCTCTGGCTTGGACTGGTACCGCTGAAATCGTCCCGAGTTGGGCGCCAAACTGAAGTACTGGGTATTTTAGACCCAGCGGTGCAGGGGCACACACCCTATGACTTCTGGGTTCACCCTGTTCCAGACCTACAGAAACACAGAGTCTTCTGGGTGAAGTCAAAGATCGTTTATTGGCTGCAGACCAATTACAGGTATCCTAGAAGTACAACAGCGTGTATGTTCTCAAGAGACTGCTGAAAATCATAGAAACGGACTTCATCTTAAATACGCTTTTTCCTGCCTCAAGCATACATTCCTAGGTTTTATGATACGGTAATAAACAAGTGTACATTACAAAGAAAAAGACAGAGTCATGATGACCATCCCACATTCCAGTTCGGCCAGCCCACAATGATTTACACAGTAAGGTTCAGATCCCACATTTGATATCAATAGGCCCCAATACAACACGGGCAGCTCCTGTTGATAGAAACAAGTCATAAAGCAGGAACAGTCAGGTGTGAAAGAGATTAGCCGGAGGCTCGTGTAGAATGAAAGGGTTTTATGATGGGTCAAGCCCTGATGCTAATCACAGGTGGACGGAGGAAGGGGAGCTCGTGAGACCAGTTTGACCTGGGGCAGCAGAGCCAGCTGCCCAGGTCACAGAGAAGTCAAAAGGAAAGCACATGTACTGTGAGGCCCGTATTTGCTCCATTATAGCCTATGTGAGGGCAATGACAAGATGGCCACCGCTTCCAAAATGGAACCCGCGTAGTAACGTGAAACAACGTGTACACAGTGCATTCATAGCTAGAACGATATATAAAGCACTCGTACATACCGCATTAACCATTTGCGGTTTGCTAATACCAGGATAGACAGGGGTAGGACCCTGTCCCCTACGCGGTCCCAGAGATTAAAGTACGACAAATCCCCACCTAAGAATCTGAGATAATATTTCTTAAATACATTTACAGCTATTTTACCTATCAGATATCATTACCTGCATCTGCAATAACATTTCTGATGTACCAAAGGGGAAAAAATAGCATTTAAATATCCAATTGCATATACCAAAACAGATTTTCCACTGGCCCCCACAAAGTGACAATTATGTCTAAAGCTAGTACTCATTTTTTCACGTTAACAGAATAAATGGTCATGACTATATGTTAAATGGAATTATTGGAGACAAACGTGTAGAAACAATTCAAAATAAGTGTTTTTATAGGTGCACATTTGCAAATTCAATAAACTTATTATCCAAATCTCAATCTAAAGTATTCAACAAATATATTAAAAAACACAAGTGTCTACTTAGCCCATCTGATTTTCACTTAAGATCATCAGGTAAATATTGAAAGTACACCCTGCTCAGAAGCACCAAAAAGCTAATATGACTGCTGCTGCTAGACAATATTCTATCATCTTTTGGAAGCTATGTTTTGCTTTCATTGGTACATGAAGGATCCACTTCTACATATCCCTTAACAAATAAAGATTACATTATGCTTTCAGAATCAATTTACAGGGAGTCATCATGATAATCATCAACCAACTTTATTTTGCCCTTCAATTACAATGCATTAAAGTACACATAACATGTAATTTCATTACATGTAAACACCAAGCATTTATTTCAGGTAAATACAGTAAAAAGGACAAAAGGAATTTTTCCATTTCAAGGTAAAATAAAGTCATATAGTAACAATCATAAACTTTAAGAACTAATACTTTGATTAAAACAATGATGCAAGCCCCAGCAATATTAAAGTTTGTCTAACATATGATAGCCAGGGTATTTTATGAGCTTGATCCTGGTTCAGGATATAATTCAAAATCTTCTGGTTCAAATCCACAATGCCCCTTTTCTAGACGGATAGCCAAAGAGAGAGTGGGCATCAATAATAAAAGGCAGGTTAACTTCATTATGTACAACAAGGTTTTTACATGCTAGTGGGACTGACAACAATCTTTTAACCCCTTCAGTGCCCGCCCCTTTCCCCGCCCTGTGCCGGCCGTTGTATTTGCGGGCGGGGTCTATGACGAGCTGGACTCGTCATGGGCACAGCGCCACCGCGGCCCATGACAAGTCCAGCTCGTCATGGGCACTGAAGGGGTTAATAAATGTATCTTAATATGACTTGAAGAACCATCACATCTGTTATCCCCCCATATTGCTGCCCCATTTATGGTTGTTGATAAAGTTTTGGCCAGATACATTTTTGACATTTCTATTGTTGAATTACACCTCAATTCTTTAGAGAATCTAAATATACCAGCAATACTTTGGGCCATTAAATTAGATTGACTCTGTAACAACTCCTTCCAATTTTGTTTGTGATCAAAGACAACCCCTAAATAATTAAAATATTGTACTTGCTCTATTTTTTTCTCATTTAGGTGATATTTCATCGCCTTCTTTCTATCGCTAATAATTGCCATAATATAAGTTTTGGCTTTGATTAGGTCCAAATCAGACAAAAGATGTGTAATGTGCAATGTGGTTTTGAAGGAACAGAGGAATCCTCACCAATAAAACGACATCATCTGCATAAAGCAGGATATGGGGGGGAGACTTCAATACTTGTGGAGTATCTTTCAAGGTATTGATCAGGGCGTTGTTTAGAATATTGGTATAAAGGGCGAACAAGAAAGGGACAAAAACGCACCCTTGTCTGATACCCCTTTCAATTTTAAATACGTTTGTACATTCACCATACCTCCCATGGCGTACCATGGTGGCAGAGTCCAAATAAAGCTCCCTTATAAAATGTATTATGCGTCATCCACTCTCATGTCCTTCAAGATATACCAGAGCTTGCTATTTACCATGCAATCAAAAGCCGTAGACAGGTCCATAAAGGCCATGTATATTTGGGCCTTTTTTACCATGGTGTACTTTTCTAATGTCAATGTCAGATTAAGATACTGATCTATGGTACCCCTACCCTGCCTAAACCCATATTGAACTTCAATGAGAATTTTTGTTTCCTCTGCCCAAACTTCCAGTTTATTTAGCAATAACCTACCCATATGTTTGGCAGTACTATTGAGCAATTAGATAGGGCGAATTTTGGCAGTGATAGAAGCACCCCCTTTTTTACATATTGGAATTATTTCATATTTTTTTCAAGAGGGAGGGGGACCAGTCTTAGCTATTGCATTAAAAACCACAGTTAATAGTGGGGACAAAAAAGGGATATCTGTAAGAAAGATGTCAATAGGGACCCCATCGGGCCCCAGTACTTTCATAGATGGAGTCTGGGTCAAAGCAAGTTTGATTTCCTCGAGATCTAATGAATGGTGAGTGAAGGCCTCTGTGTCAGGGCATGTAGCTAAGATATGGGTTTCCCCTGGTTTTTGGAAGATCTCCTGAAAAAACCTTATCCACAAATCTTTGTTTATGTGTACATTTATGGAAGGACAGCCATTATCTTTCGAAAGATACAAATAGTTTACCTTCCAGAAAGCAGTGATGTCACAAAGAGATGATGCTTG
Source organism: Triturus cristatus (assembly GCF_964204655.1). Classification (NCBI taxonomy): domain Eukaryota; kingdom Metazoa; phylum Chordata; class Amphibia; order Caudata; family Salamandridae; genus Triturus; species Triturus cristatus. The sequence goes on from NC_140590.1 coordinate 1,121,195,127, forward strand.
CTTTAAGTTGTCCCGGACCTCAGATTTAAGCTGCCTCAACCTGTTTTTCCTTGCTAGTTTATAAGCTTTCCTCAAGGTACAAACATGCTCTTTAGCTCTATGTGATACTATAAGGGTGTTACGAAGGTTTGTAGAGGCAGGGGAGCATTACTCGTCAAACCACTCATGCAGTTTGTTATTTCTTACCTATATCAGATGAATCAGTTGTGACTTTATGTAGTTCAAAAGGTTAGTTATCTCCTGAGTTACCTGAATTTATTTTAAAGATAGATCCAGACAGAGTTTCATGTCCTCTTGATTTGCCGCTATAAAGTTCAGAAAAAAGTTGGTCTCATCAACCTTATCCCATTTTAAAATAAAACCATTATTTCTTGCTAGGGTTATATTAGGGAATATAGTGCCATTACAAGTTTTTGAATCCTGGCATGATTAAGCACAAAAAAGCATAGCATGACCACTAAATTCAGTACATTTAATCTCGATTTTATTTAAGCTTGGTATAAGAGTGTCAGACGAGATAATATAATCATTCGTGGACAGGTATTCAGCTTTATGAAAAGTAGGGGAAAATTGCCCCCTGAGTGAATCTATTTAGTTCTGGAGCGTGAGTTGCCATCTAATTAAAATACTGTTTATAACATTCCCCGGAGGATCATGGTAAAAATGTGGGATATAAACCTTCCTATTGTCTACGATCCCACATAAATAAATATAATTTGATGAGCATGCCTTTACATTACAATCTACCTGACAAATAATGTGTAAAGGTTTGGGATGAGATGTTACTATGTCCTCTATTAGGTTATCTAAATGCTGGGGTACCATCTCAGGGTTTAAAAAGTTGTTATTATAGTAATATACTAATAGTAAATCCCAAATATTATTGCCTTTAATTACTAAAATATGAAAGTAGGAGGATGTGTTTATAAAACCTAAACCATTAAATATGACCACGTTAGATATCAATGTAAGTAAACCCCCTAGGCCTACCCCCTGCAGAGGGCAAAGCGAATGTTTGAAACGATCAATATCCATTAATAAAAATTGGTGCAATCTACCAAGTTTCTTTCATGGAGATAATATGGAAATCAGCCAGGGCAGTGAGCCCGTCCTCATTAATCCGCTTGCTGCCATAGCCTGCTATATTCCAGAACAAGAGAGTATAAACTAGAATATGTGCACCCAGTTATGTACCTTGGCAGCCTCGTGGGATGGATCCAAGGGGTGGGAACAAATACAACTCAGCTGTTCTGTTTCCCCCTGAGAAGACCATATTACAGCATTTGCCTCAGCCCCATCTCTCTCTATTTGGGATAGCGTGTGAGATTTCAGGTTGTTAACCACTTGTCAATCACAAGAGTCCAGGCCTGATAACGGAACAAACCTATTCTAAGTACAAAGTTTTGTGTAATCATTTAACAATGGTCTTTTATCATTTATGAAACGATCCAAGGCTCTGATTGTGACCTTTCATATTGAGAACTCTATGGTTTATAGAAATAACCCCTGGGTACCGAAAAGATCTTGGCCACTTTCTTAGAAGCTAATGGGGGGTAAAAAAGTAAATCTCTTACGAGTTGTGGTTTAAAACAATACAATCGCCCTCATAAACCTTTAGGGATGGACCGACCCACGGAGTTCTCCTCACCATTATAAGATGTTTCTGAATTAGGTGCCCTGACCTGGTATAATTGGATAGTCACTGATGCGATTTGTCCATTAGCTGAATGGTAGATTTTCTTTGTAATGGTCTAAGCATTGGAGCATTTACCAAAACTAGGACAAGAGGACAGGCCGCTGGGGGAAGGTTAAGAGTTTGGTGTTTGAACTCCCTTTGATTCTGCAGGGGTAAGGTTGGTGTAGGTGTGGTTAAGATCGCCTAACCCTACAAAGGATTATTAATAACTAATCTATCCTCACACGTGGTTAAAGGTAGAAGGCCTGCAGATGTCTCATTGAAGGGCATTGCTGTTAAGGTCAGATCTTCCCAGCCTGGTTGTGTCGTACAGTTATACGGTTGTGCTATGGCTGTACAAGATGCCTTTCCCAAGGCAAGCCCTGTTTTACCAGTAACTGAGGCCCTGCCAGTCTGAGAGTATGAAGTACTAGCAGTGAGGGGATAATTAGTGGTATGTGTAGGTTGATTATTGGAGATGGTTGTCTGTATGGGCGCTCTGCTAGAATTTAATAACTCTTGAAGTTTCAATTCAATGTTTTCCATACGTAACAAGATAGGGTGTAACATAGAGGATAACAGCACAAGTGTCCTCAAGAGGGGCCAAAGACTGTGGCAAATCAAGATTGTCCACTCCAGGCTCTAAACTAATCCGTAAAGGTGTTGATTTCCTTAGTTTCTTTGGTTTAGAGGAGGGAGGTTCTTTATAAGGTCCTTTCTTCCTCTTGCCACTTGTGGTTGGTAAAGAGATAGACTTCTCTACAAATGGAAGGCTAAGAGAAATGGGGGTGTCTTTGGAGGCTGCTGTTGCACTTATTGGTTTGCTACTGCACTCTGAGACACCCTGGGTTACAGAATTAACATTAGGCTCAGTAACTATGGCGGCACACATACCTTCAGTCCCGTCATAAGCACCATCCCCCAAAGATAGTCTTCGCTCAGCCAAGGTGATCTCCATAGAAACTGCGTTATTCGCTTTAGTTAAAAATGAGTCAAGAATGGATATAGTTACCCCTGGGGTTGATGTAGTGATTGTCTTCTTCTTGCCCATCATGATCCTGGTGTCAAACGCAGCACAGGGCAGGTCAGTTGCCAGGAGTTAGAGAGGTGGCCCAGCCCAACCTCTTCTGGGCTCCAACAGGCGTGGACTGGCCCGCCCTTGGCGCAGGCTTTGCCCGGGTGCGTCCCCGCATGCCCCCCATGCCGCGCGACCAGGTTGAACTTTTATGTACAAGTACCAGAAACAGTGGCAGGAGGTGATGGGAGTTTTAGTCCTCTCCCCGGCGGTGATTGGTGGTGCACAGCTCTCCCCTCAGCTGGAACTGGCAGACAGGCACAAGTAAGTGGGGGACTGCCTTGCACTTTTATGCATGAGTCCAGGAAAAGTGGCAGGAGGTGCTGGGAGTTGTACTCCTCTCGCCAGCACTGCATGACGGTGCACGGCTCTCCCCTCATCTGGAACTGGTAGACAGGTACAAGTAAGTGCAGGACTATGTTGTGCTTTTATGCGTGAGTCCAGGAAAAGTGGCAGGAGGTGATCGGAGTTCTAGTCCTCTCCTCAGCGGTGCTTGGTGATGCACAGCTCTCCCCACAGCTGGAACTTTGTAGCGATTTTCAAAGAAAAAAGCCAATGTGTAAATGACCACATGCATGTCTGCACTGTGTTGTCAGCATAAGCCCAGTACATAGTCCACCTACGGATAGGGTTACCCCTACGGGCTTTCAAAAAATCTGTCACCCATGCTTCATAGTTAGATAATACCACTGTAGATAGGTTGTTCAAGAGCATAACTGCTGCAGGGGTGCCAATCACTGTAGGAATGCTTCTCTGCTCCTTCATGTTAAGTAAGATAGGATGCTAACAAGAGTAAATGCCACAAGAGTGCCTATCATTGAAATCCACAAACAATACTCACAGGGAGCCATAAGTGCAACTAGCCCTCGTTGCATGACCAACAATTGAAATTCCATGATAAATGACACTAAGGGGTTGATTTTTAACCTCATTAGGATGTGACCGAACACTGTTCGGTCGCATTCCTATATTTCACTATGGAAGCATGCATTAATGCTGCAAACTGGCCATAATGCATGTTACCATAGTGAAATGAGAGGTGCGGTTCATCCCTGCACCCTGTGGTAGGTACCTCAATGTGCGTGTCATAAGGTGCAGGGATCAAGAGGGGGCACCACAGGTGCACCCTCCGCCTCCAATAAGAGGCCTTGCACCAAACAGGGCCCTGCTGGAAGCCATCAAACATGCTTTCCAACATGGTTTCCATATCGGACAGGCCAGCATGAAAACCATGTAAGAAATGTGCATTGCAATCTCCAGAGCGGAAAGGCCTGCTCTTGGGATTACTGGCTGGCTTCCAACTGGAATCTAGACAGAATGACCAGACGATGTCCTTTCCAACCACCTCCATCATAATGAGGTGGTTGGAAAGGAAACTGCAAGGCCGAGTACGATGCGGCCCGAAGGAGCCTTTACGGGCCGCATCGTAATCAACCCCTCTGTATTCAGTCACAATCATGCTAATAAAATAGATTGATTTTCCTCTCATGGTCTTTCACTAATCTCAAAATGTAATAGTATTATGACTTCAATAAATTCAGTACTTGTAGCTAAAGTATTTGATAGTTAAGAGTAAGTATTTTCTCAGTTCACTAGGAACAGGCTTGATTGTTTTCATTATCAAACTGAAAAAACATAAAGATTGATACTTGTTAATAACCCATCACAATAAAAGAATTGCTCTATGTAGAGATGAATTAAGATCACCACAATTGCTCAGCTCTATCAGTAAACTAATGTCCTACATGCTGGGTACTTGTTGTATCCTACCTAGATTATACCCTTGATGAAATAGGTGTAATTCCTCTTTTAGATACCAAACTCCGGCATAGGTATTTTTTGCAAGCAGGTTTTAGGTGTGTGTGCTTCTCAGAGTTTCCTTTTCTTCCTAATTTGTCTCCAACTTTTACTTCATACAAAATAGAGCTATGAAGTGTCATTGGAGGCCACAGTGGAGATGTTCTGGCTGTTGACTTGTCTTTATCATCAGTCTCACGAGGAGTGTAATATTTCTCTATATATTAGTCATTATTCACAGTTAATTTTATTATAATCTATCTTAGTTTTCAACATCTTGTGAACTTTTTGATGGACTGATTTTCCCACCAATAATAACACTTTTCAAAGGTCTCACAGGCCTGATGGGCTTCATACATATCAGTAGTTCTAATATTTCACAACCTGATATTGTAGTAGGTATCCAGGAAGGATGCAATATGGGTTTTTTCGCTTTTGAAGCTTCTGTCGTGGTGACCTCAATCATAATGGTTAAGAGGTACTTTTCCATCCCTTAAATGTATTGAGAATTTGGATTACATCATAATAACATAACTATTATTTTGATATTCTCAACATTGTTGATACTGTCTGCAAATGAAGGGTAGCCAATATCTTTTACCATTGTTGGTCTAATATTTCCTGTTTTCCTGTTAGAAAAATGCAAGAAGAAAAATTTGGGATGACTCACTCTTAAGCTTTTTGTCAATTTCTTTACAGTTGAAATAATTGTAAGTCACCACATCACTCTTAACGTCTGCACGGTCACACGGCAAACATCATCCCTCTTTCTTTCAACTTACAAAGAGCTGCAGAAGATGATACCTTTGCTGCAACAGAACGTTTCAACTAGGAAATTAATATCAAACCAATTGAAACATGTTTTTAAAGTAGTCAAAAGATTATGTAACCATTGTAGGAAAGTAGGATCTGCTTCTTATGGTTACCCCCGCATTTTGCTTTTTGCAACCACTGTTTTGACTAGTCTGGCTGGGATCCTGCTATTCATTCAGGACCCCAGCCGATCTGCTTTCAACCTTAAATTGTTATGTATGTACTTTGTTACAACTCCAGATTGGATACTGGGGTGCCCTTATCAGTCCCTAGTATATGACACACATGTACCCAGGGCATAGGTACCCCCGAGGCCTCCCATGGACTACAGAAAGTAATATGCCACCCATGAGAAGCCATGCAAAATGGAACCTCGGGTCTGCTACTGCAGCCTGTGTAAGCTGGTGCTTGCACCACTTACGAGAGATATAGGTTCAATTTATCTACATATATCACTACACTTAAAAAACGTATAAGTCACGCCTATAGCAGCCCTTATCAATCCTAAAGGCAGGGTGCTGGGTTTTACGTGAGAGGGTGCTCCTGCATGAGCAGAGCCCCTCTGAAACCTTCAGAGACTATTCTCCCGGGCTGTGTGTAATACTACCAGACATATAGGTTTAGGTGCATTATAACCTCATGGTAAATGCTATCTCAAAAATGACTGCAACAAAGTATGTCGTGTTTGGTGTCAAACACCTTGGAATCATACCTCCACACCAGTAACTGGTGTGGGAGGTATGATTCTTCCTCTCAAAACCAATGTTCTGGGGGTACCTAAATCTACCGGTACCAACTTTCTTGAGCCTTACAGCACAAAATGAATGCTGCCAGCCACAGTAACACGTCTGCCCTCCTGGTGCTGAGCCAAGCTCGAGCAGGGGGAGGCAGCCCAATAGGCATCCTGTCACAGGGAGGTGTGACCACCTCCCAGACAGGATTTATTGTATTGGGGCTGGGTGGGTGCACTGTCACAGTGCCAGAAAGTCTGGCTCAGGGGCACATTTGGTGTCCCTGTGCATATTCCACTTCAAACCAGTTCTGGTAGCCATTTTCTCCTGCTCTGGCACAAAAATGGACAAAGGACATGGGAGTAGACTCCCCCCTGTCCAGTTCCTCCCCTAGGAGGGTCCCAAGACTCTGTCCAACCCTTTCCCCTGTTTTTAAAATGGTTTACCAGGCTACAGGACATTAGATTTTACCTCGACCAGATTCTGCAAAAAGATACCACTACACTTCGACCGTCTGGACACGCTGGACTTCGCTGGACCTCCTTTGGGCTCACCTTTTCCCTATGCCGTCCCATCTCTCCACTGTCTGTGATCCATACAGGCTCTGTAATAGACCCTGTGGACCTCCAAGACAACTGAAGAATCTCCCTTGGGGTGAAGGAGTCACTCCTCTGCAAACACAGGCAGCGTAACGCATCTGACCATTTTGCTAATCCTGAGCTCCTGTAGACTCCTAAGCCTCCAGCAACACAGGAGGTAGGTTTCTGAAGGTCTCTGAGGTTGAGCTGCCCTCTCACTGAGTTTGAGACAGATATCCCTCATTAGGACCGTTAAACTGTACTCCTGTGCATCGTGTTTATTTGCAGCTGCACATGCTTGTCGTGCAACAATTCTATGCATTGGGCCATTTGTAGCCCTGACCTCTGCACATCCTTTCTGAGAAGGACTCCAGTATCCTCACACTTTGTGCCCTGCTACCATGTATCCCGTGAAACCACATGAGGTCCCCTCGCGACTCCTGTGCCTTCAGCCTGTGGGTCCACTTAAGGGTCAACTCAGCTTTTTTTGGGCTAGCCTGGTTGCTTCAGGCCTGGCCTGACTCCCCTTGCTGTGTTGGGTCTCCTGGTCCTTGCTGGGCCAGATCGACACCGAATTTGACCATCTACGTTTTTGCGCTGCCAAGGCTTGTTTGTGCTCTTGCCCGATAACGACCCCTCAGCACTTGACATCCTTCATGAGACAGCTCGCCTCTGGCTCCTGGTCATCCTAGATGTCTCCTGGTCCTCGCAGCTGAAGATTCAAGATCACCGTCATCACACCTGAAGCACCCGACATCGGAATGTATACGTCTACTGAGCCCCTGGTCACTCCAAAGTGACCCAGACTCTGTCCCCTCTGCTTTCAGGTTCTGCTCATCTAGAATCCACCTTTGGATTCCACTGGACACTTTTCATTCTTCATGCAGCAGCATTTCTTTGTCGACATCCATAGAGAATGACAAGGGTTTCCGACACCACTTCGTGCCTATGCACCCAGCTCCTCTGGGATAGGTAAATACGGTGAAAAGGTATCCCCAGGTGGGGTGGCTCTCCAAACTCTTAAGTTCCAAGGGTTGTCTTTGTAATCTGCTAGAAAGGGTCCTTAATCTCTCATTTTCAAACCATGACTTTCCCATTGAATTCTACAGGGCACGCGGTTGGGTTCTCACTCTGCACCCGTCCTCCGTGGGGTCCCTCCTCACTCACCTTGGGTGGTTTCTTGGGGTCCCAGCGATTCTGCACCTTCTAGACAGGGTCTGGGCCCGAATCGTGGTTTTTATACCTCCTATTTCATATATGGTTTGGCCTCCCCCCGGAGCCCACTATGTATTGTGCTACTTACGTTTGATTCTTTGCAACTATATTATTCGATTTGAGTTCTATCCACATGTAGAGGATACTAGAGAGTGTTATAGATAATAAGTACATATTTTTATAACTATTGTGTGGTTTCCCTTTCATATAACCAATACTATAAGGTTGTCTTGCATTCTGGTAAAACAAGGTGCTTAACATTACTTCAAGACTTAGCCTGAGGGCTGCTCTCCATAGCTACCACTAGCATAGCATTCAATAAAGGTTATCTTTGACCTAATCACCATAAGGATTGTTTGGAATGGTACAAGGTGCCTACTTTAACTAGTGGACCGCATATACCAGGCCCACTTTTCACATTGGTGTGCAGCGGTTGGGTTTCCAGCCTGCATTGTTTAATCCGGAAAAATCTTTTGTATTGATGAACTGAAAAACCACTAGTTTCTAGGAAAATATAATACTAGCTTAAGATAGTAAGTTTTACTAAACTTGGGGTTGGGTAAGTCAGGTGTCTAGCACACCCTTTCTCTAACCTAAGAGAGTTTAGTTTCCACTCTGTTAGGTAGGTGCCTACACCACACCTCACTTAGTATGTCTTCTACTGGGAATGCCACTGGTGGCATCCTGCCTACTAAATATGATAGCTTTGCATTCACTGAATTGAAAGCCATGTGTGTATCTAGGAAGCTGAAGACAGGGAGAAATGCCAACACTCAACGAATCATAGATACATTACTTCTAGATGACATTAGGAAGACTCCTGGGTCAGATTAGCAGGATAGAGTGAGTGGTACAGGGGAAGAGGATAGGTCTGGAGGGGACACCTTCTATGACCTAGTGTCCAACCCTGGACAGGAGTATCAAAATGATCCACCCCTGAATAGTTCAGATCCACAGGAAGGAGAAGAAGAAGAGGAGGGTCAAGAGGACCAACCCTTTATTCCTCCCGGGAGTGAGCAAAGTTTACCAAGGAGATCTAGATAGCCCTATGCTGAGTAAGATCATTCTAGACATTCTATAGGGACCTCTGTTTCTTGCAAGAGGGACAACTTTTATGACAGTGTGTGCCAATTACTAGAGCTTGAGAAAGCTAAATTTAGACTCAGGCAACAGCAATTGGCCCTGGATAAATAGTGCCTAGAAGTCCAGAAGACTAGAATGAAATTGGGAATAGAGGCCCATGGTGGCAGCTATACTGTCCCTAGGGTTAGGGAACACACCTTTGATCATAGGAACCTGAGCAGGATTGTCCCTCTCTTCCACGTAGGGGAGGACATCCAGAAATTGATAACTGCTTTGGAGAGTCCTGTAAAGTACAGAGGGTCCCTCAAGAGCAGTGGGCAGCTATCTTGTGGCTCTCCTTTGCGGCCAAGGGTAGAGCTAAGCTCCTCACTGTTAGAGAAGAGGATGCTGGCAATTATTCAGTCCTGAAGAATGTTCTCATTGAAGGGTTTGGCTTAACCACTGAACAGAACAGGATTAAGTTCAGAGACACCCAAAAGGCACAGACTCAGTACTGGGTAGACTTTGTTGATTGTGCCATTAAGGCTCTGGAAGGCTGGTTATTTGGTAGCAAGGTGAAACGATTTTAAAGGATTGTACAACTTGACAATGAGGGAGCAGATCCTTAATAATTGACATAGCCAGTTGTTGCATCAGTACCTGGTTGACTCTGAGCTGACTTCTCCCAAAGAACTGGGAAAGAAGGCAGATAAAAGGAGCAGAACCAGTATGACGCAGAAAACTCAGATCAATTGTGGTGACCAAAAGAAACCAGACTCTAAGAACTCAGATAACGGTGAGGACAAAAATAAAGACAAAAAAACTTAATCAGGGCACCAAAAACCTGCATCTGGGGGAGAAACACAATCTAACAAGGGCAAAGGCAAAATTAAACCTTGGTGTCATATCTGTAAAGAGAAACCCCATTGGACAAAAGATGCCACTTGTCCAAGGGCCAAGGATTCTACTCCTACCACCACTGCCCCTAAGGCAACTACTAGCACAGTTTCAAGTGGTGGTTCACAGACCAAGGGATTAGTGGGGTAATCTTGAGCTCAGAGGTGGGTTCTGGCCTAGTCAGAACTCCAGTTCAGGCTCTTCTAGTCTGTGATGGAGGCATTGATATTGCCTCCTTATGTGTTAGTCCGAGTAACCTGGGCCAACACAGACAACACCCTTTGATAAATGGTAAGGAGGCCATGGCATACAGGGACACAGGAGCAAGTGTCACCATGGTGACAAAAGATTGTGTGCACCCTGACCAGATCATAATTGGTGAGATGTACCAAGTGACCAATGCTAGCAATGTCAGGACTGACCAGTCCTTGGCAGTTGTTAATTTCACCTGGGGAGAGGTAACTTGCCTTAAGAAGGTTGTGGTAAGTTCAGACCTCCCTGTGGAATGCTTGTTGGGCAATCATTTGGAGACTTCAGCCTGGGCCAAAGTGGAACTCAGGACTCATGCAGCAATGTTGGGCATGACTACATATGTGTTTGCTGTGACTAGGTCACAAGCCAAACAGTTAGCCACTGAACAGGCCCTGGATCCTGAAAATATGGACCAGTTGCCTTCCAAGAAGAGGAGCAGGAGGGTTAAGGCTGTGTCTTCCCCCCAGGCTCAGAGTGAGAGTCAGTGTTTGAGGAAGATAATTTGAGTCCTCCAAAAGGAACTGTCCCAGATAAATCTGATCAGGTTGAGTTTTTGGGGACAGGGGAACCTTCTAGGGCAAATCTGAGCCAGGAGCCTTTATTGACCCCTCAGACAGCAAGCTGCTGCTGAGGCTGCAGGGAATGTCAGTGGGTCTCACAAGATCAATTGGGATGAGGTACTCCTGACTTCAGAGGGTAGAGACACCAAGTCTGGTGCCACCAGGAGGTTGGTTATACCTCTGAAGTGTAGGGCTTCCTACTCACCTTAGCACATGACATTCCCCTGGCAGGACACTTAGGCCAAAGCGAGACTTGGGACAGGCTTGTCCCTCACTTTCACTGGCCTCAGATGTCAGCGGACACAAAGGAATGTTGTCGCTCCTGTATCACTTGCCAAGCCAGTGGTACTGCCGGTGGTTCTACAAAGGCCCTCCCTGATACCACTACTTGTGGTGGGGGTTCCCTTTAAGAGGGTTGGAGTTGACATAATTGGAGTATGTAAGAGCTGTGCTGTGAATTATCTTCACTTTTTAAATTTCCCGCAATCACTTTTTGTTACACTGCACTCTTCTTCTTGTGTCACAATTCAGGACAAAAAGCATGTTGCTTTCGATTCTCATTCCAAAAATAAATTCAAGCTATGCAAATGGGTAACTGAGGAACACATTTTGAGTGGAATATAACTTTTATTAAACCCAGAACTTGACAAATGATTCATGACTCATTTCCATAACTCGTGAATTCAGTAACTTATGCTTATTTGCTTGTGAACTCGATATCCTTTTGATGTAGGCTCTTTTTAGGTCTCGCCTGAGCCAGCGCTTTAGCGCTGCTCTCGCGAGAGCTTTTGTAAAAGGGGGATCTGGAAGTGCAAACTAATGCTTTTCAGGCCTCCAAATACAGTGCATGTGCGCCATTTGGCAGCCTGAAAAGCACTGCCTGCCCCTTGCGACGCACCGGGCGCGCGCACCATTTGGCAGCCTGAAAAGCACTGCCAGCCCCTCGCGACGCACCATTTTGTTGCCATAGCAACGAAAATGACGCTTCGCGTGTCTTTTTTTTAATGTCAGTCCCCCCGGGGCACAAGCAGGAATCCACTTCTGTCTTTTTGCTACGATCAGCTGTCCTGACAGAAGTGGATGCCTGCTTGTGCCCCGGGGGAACTGCAGGACAGCTGATCGCAGAGGTTTCCCCCTTAGTTCTTGCTGTTCTTTAAAACTGTCCCCTTCTCTTCTCTATTGGATTCTGATGTGGCTCAACCCTCCCTTCTCCCCTCAGCGCCACACCAACCCCCGCTAAGGTCTCTGGATGTACAGATCAGGCACCAAGGGCCAGAAGGAGTGAAGGAACTTGCACAAGATCACACCATTCGTCGTGGTTATATTACAAGATACAACATAAAGTCCCTGTCTGCTAAGACACTGAGTGACTGCACATCACAGGGACGGCCCCACGTGACTGGTTTCAGGTTCCGGCCACGGCACCAGACACGGTTTTTACTCTCTTCATTATCTTTTCACACAAGTCATTCCGATTTGTTTAACTGAATAAAAAGACTATAACTCCCAGAATACACAAATTCATTATCTGCATCATCTCTCAGCCTCCATGAACTCGCAAGGCCCCCTTAACCCCTCCCCTCCTCCTTTAGCTCCACATTCCCCAAGGATGAATTAACGTGATTTATAAAGCGCCTTATACTCAAAAGTTCATAAGGAGCCGGTACTTGAAAACAAATGCCCTCCCCCCGCCAGCTATCAGTGTGCCTCTCACTCCCTACCATGAGACGCCCCCCACCAGCTATGAGTGAGCCTCCCCCTTCACATCCTGAGCTGCCCAGTATCTGAGGCGGGCTCCGGAGACAAAGGCCTCCAGCTCGGCACCCCCGGCCTTTCCTTTCATCCTGCCGGGGACTTCACACCTCAGTCTGGGGCATTGTCCGAGCGAGAGCAGGAACTGACGGGGGGCGGGGGCCGAGACAAAGCGCCCGCCATAAAATGCTAAAGGCAGCTCTTCCTGCGTCTCTTTCTTCCTATCTGTCGCCCTCCCGTTCTTTTTTTCTATCTTTCCCTTACTTTGCTTTTCATTCTTTAAGTATTGTCATTCCTTTTACATGTATTGAACGTTATATGTTTCTATGGTTCTTTCTTTTCAATATTCTTTAAGTATATATCTTTCTTTGTTGCTTCTTTTCTTTCTTTGATGCCATATTTCCCTCCGTTGTTCCCCTTCGGCCCTTCAGTTCGTGTGAGTGCTGGTAACTCTTCTTTCCGTATCTGATTGTGTAAGGTGCGTTTTCAGTGACGGTAACTCTTTCTTTAATGTTCGTGTGACGAGCTTTTTCACTGTTGCTATCTTTTTTTCCTTATTGTTGTTTGTGTGAGGGGTGTTTTCACTGCTGCTGACTCTTCTTCCTTCCCTGTTCCTGTTTGTGTGATGGGCATTTTCACTGCTGTTAACTCTTCCTTCCATATTCCGTTTGTGTGAAGGGGTTTGTCACTGCTTTTAACTCGCTCGTCCTTCCCTATTCTGTTTGTGTAAGGAGGTTTTTCATTGCTGGTACCCCTTCTTTCTCTATTCTGTTTGTGTGAGGAGCGTTTTCACTGTGGCTAACTCTTTCCTTATTGTTTGTGTGAAGGATGTTTTCACTGCTGCCAACTCTTTCTTCATTGTTCCTGTTTGCGTGAGGGGCGTTTTCCCTGCTGGCGTCCAACATGTCCCTATCCTTGGTGTGTGAGTGGTGGTTACACTGCTGTGCCCGTGTAAGCCCCATCTCTGTGTGTGAGGGTATTTTCTAGTTCTGCTTCCCTGCCGGTGCTTACTCTGTTGTTGCTTTGGTGTCCCTCCATTGAGTGCGAGGGGAGCATTGCAAGAAGAGTGAGGGGATATTTGTTGTGCCAAGAGGAACAGTGTCCCATCATCTGAGAGTTCACTGCGGGCAGGCAGTATTTAAAACCATGAACCCGAGTGTAGTTCCAGGACGGCCAGAATCTGAGCTTGTTAATGGCCCTTTATTGACAACTAGGGCGCAGTTGGAGGGCTGTGTTAATTAGGAAACCCTGCATTTCACAGTCTGCTTATTGGAATGTCCGGGTCATCCATGCCGGGAGGGAGAGTGTGTCGGAGACGTGGGAGAGAGAGAGGCAGTGAGTGCATTTGTACAAAGATCATGGCACGACAAATCAGTGAGTATGGGTGCAAGAGTGTGAGTGGGTTTGCATGAGAGAGGGAGTGGGCAAGCTTGCTTCCAAAAGAGCACAAATGTTATGGGACGTGAATTAACTAATGAAGTGAACGTGTGTATGTGGGAGATAAGGGAAAGTTAGCGTGTGTTTGTGAGAGGGTTTCTGTGCATGTGGGAGATATAAGGCTTGCTAGTGTATGTGAGAGAGATGCTGTGGGGCAATCGAGAGACACAGGGGTAGTTGGAGTGTGTGTGTGTGCAGGACTGGCTGTGGTGCATGTGAGGTGCTCTAAATTGGATGTAAATGTGGGGCGTGACTAAAGAGGCAGAACTAGGAGTTCTTTCCAAATGGCGTGGCTTGTGTACTTGACGGGGTGGCTTTCAGTATGCAAACTAAACTCCTGTGCTTCACAACTCTCACCACCGGAGCAGTACCTGGGTGCCTCTGAGAGTTTTATGTTGTTGCATCCATACATTTAACACAATAATGGCCATGTGTCTAAAAGAAGCCAGACTGATAGACCTTGTTTCTTTCTGTTCCCGTTGGTTTCTCGGCCTCTGGCTGCCCTTTCGCACCTCCTGTCAGTGGGGCCTTGTGGAGGGGAGGGGGCTGCAGTTCCGCGCAGACAGACATCTTGCGTGGAGACGGTAAATCTGCACAACAGACCTGATGGAAGTGTAGTGGGGGTGTGGTAGGTGGGGGAGTCTCCCAGGTAGGGCTTGAGCGACTCTTAAGGAATGAAATGAGATGTGAAAGTTGTCACTTGGGCCCCTAGAGCCCCTAGAGACACGATCTGCTGTGTAGATATCAGTCACTGCTGCTAGGTGCCAGGAAGACCTGTCTCCCCTCCGTGCAGCGCTCTAGCAGGGCCGAGGTGACAAGGAGAGCGCAGGAGTGCGGTACGTGACCCCAGCGTGCGTCTCGCGGATTAAAACTGGTAATAAAAGTACTGGTAATATAGGAACCACCTCAATAGTTAATAAAAGAACCACTCAACAGGTAAACAAGCATTTGCAATGGAATAGGTCTCGCATTTATGCAAGTTTAAGCTATTGGCATTGTAAATGACATGCCTTTCATATATGTTTTGAAAACGAAAACAAAAATAAAAGCCATTGCCATTTGCAAGGTCAATCGCTCAAACTCGCGTAAATGCGAGACCTATTACATTGCAAATGCTTGTTTCTCTTTTATGCCATCGCTATTGTATAAAATTATTTAAAATCATTATGTTATGTTATGTTATGTTAGTAACATTTATTACGCACACAGCTGCCCCAGCTAAGGGGTGTCCCGGCGCGCGACAAGGTACAACACATCTAACATAAATCCACAGGAGGCAGCAATATTAAAACAAGAAAGTTTTTAAGGATTTCCGGAAAAGCAGGAGGTCATTAATTGTACGGAGGTGAAACGGGAGCGTATTCCAAAGGGCTGCAGCCTTCACCCGGAAAGAGCGCCCACCAGCTCGGCAAAGCCTGAACCTCGGGACTACAGCAAGTGCCTGCTCCGAGGATCTAAATACATGTGATGGGACATAGCCGGAAATGAGATTGGAGAGAATCAGGGGAGCAGAACCTTTCAAGATTTTAAAAACCAAACATAAAACTTTAAAATGAATACGCGACTTAATCGGTAGCCAATGTAGTGCTCGGAGAGTGCTAGAGACCGAGCAGAACCTAGGCAGACCGACAATAGCTCTGGCCGCGGCATTTTGCACGCGTTGAAGCCGCACAAGTTCTGCCTGATTGCTCCCAAGCAGGAGCAAGCTGGCATAGTCCAGGCGAGAAAGAACAGTAGCCTGCACTACCATCTGCCTGGTTGGGGGATCGAAGAACTTAAGGACAGGCCTTAAGCCCCGAAGGACACCAAAACAACACGCCGCAGTCTTCTTGGTGTGCCCCACAAAACTGAGATTAGCATCCAGCCAGACTCCCAAGTTACGCAACTCCATAACTGGAGTTGGAGCTACACCAAGTTCCGGCGGCCACCATCTGTCGCCCCAGAGGTCCCTTCCTTTCCCGACGATCATAACCTCGGTCTTCTTTGCGTTCAGCTGGAGACAGTTAGCTGTCATCCAGCTAGCCACTGCCCTTAGCCCGTTCTGGAACTTGGGGGCATCCACATCGGTATCCCCACTGATAGTAACCGCTAGCTGACTGTCGTCAGCATATGAGACCATGAACATGCCCCATTGCTTGACGACATCAGCCAGCGGTCTCACATAAAGATTGAATAAAGTGGGACTCAGTGAGGAACCTTGCGGTACTCCCAAGTCCAGGGGATGAAATTTGGACTGATGGGGGGGTATGGCGACGCAAAAGGACCGGTCCACGAGAAAGGAACGGAACCACTGAAGGGCAGGCCACGTAACGCCAATCTCTTCCAGGCGGTGCAGAAGGATACGGTGCGAGACCGTATCGAAGGCGGCGCTCAGGTCTAATAATACTAGCGCCGCCGTCTGTCCCTGATCTAGCACCGACCGGAGGTGTTCAACCATGGCGAGAAGGGCGGTCTCCGTACTGTGCCCAGCTCGGAACCCATGTTGGGTCTCGTCCAGAATGTTAGCTTGGGTTAGATGGTCAGTAAGTACCTGATTGACATGGGCTTCCATCAGCTTGGCCGGCCATGGAAGCAAGGAAATGGGCCGGTAGTTCTCCGGTCCCGAAGGGTCCAAGCTAGGCTTCTTCAAAATAGGAGTAACCACAGCACACTTCCATTTGGGTGGTAACGTGCCCGTAGCCAAAGAGGTATTAATCAAGGAACAGACCGTAGGAGACCCCACAAAAGACTGGTTCCTAAACAGGGCAGGACATACCGGATCCAGAGGCGAGCCAGATTTGACCTTCTGAGCCAAAGTATCAAAAGCCTCGGATGAAAGTTGCGGAATAGATGCCAGCGTAGAGCACGCAGGGGCAGTCACCACGGTCTGCTGAGCGGGCCCTGAGCTTGGAAAGGCACGATAGATGTTCTGGACTTTTTCCAGAAAAAAAGAAGCTAATGCTTCACAGTGCGAGATAGAGGCCGTGACTGTGGAGATGGAGCGCTTAGACAACAGCTCCTTAAGAGCTTTGAAAATATTCGTAGATGGATTAAGGCTATTACGAATTTCCAGAGAGTAGAACGACGCGCGAGCCCTACAGATGGCACGGTGGTAGATTTTAATAGAGGCCAAGTATAGCGCTTTCTTCGCCGTGTCGTAGGATCTCCGCCATTCTCTCTCGGCACGCCTGCAGCTCCCTTTCAGTGCACGTAAAGCACTGTCATACCAGGGGTTAGACTTTTTAGGACTGATCTTACTAGTCCGAATAGGAATCAAAAGGTCCAGCCCCCTGGTAATCCAAGTACAGAACTGATCGTAGCCCAATTCAACATCACTCGAGAGTTCGAGCGGGTCAGCAGTTAGGGCAAGATGGAGATCCTCTAACCTGAGCTTGCCCCAATGTCTTCTAGGGATAGATCGAGCTAAAGAAGTTGGAAAAATATCAGGTAGAGGCACCTGAATATCCACTACAAAATGGTCTGTCCAACCGAGGGGCGATACGGAGCGGATAGAGGCTTCCGTTAGATTTGTAAAAAAGGGATCTAATACATGCCCTCCAGAGTGAGTTGGATGAGAGACTCTTTGGAACAGTTGCAGGGCCTCAAGGTCCGTGAGAAAATTACTTACAGCCGGGGACTTCTGGTTATCAAAATGAAGATTCAGATCTCCCAGTATAGAGAAGTTGGCGCACCCTATTGCCAGGGCACTGACGGCATCAGGAAAAGCCTCTCTAAATGCAACGTCATTGCCTGGAGGGCGGTAGACCACCAACCCCGAAATCGAATACTGGGGATTAATCCCAATCTTAAAAGATGCACTCTTGCACCCAGCGATGTGCACGGCATTCCAAATGCAGGAAAAGTTGGATTTCACTGCAAGTGCGATACCCCCCCCTCTAGTGGGACGATTGAGGGTAAAGGTAGAGTATTCCGGTGGAAAAGCAAGATTGATTACTGCTGCATCGTCCTCCCGCAGCCAAGTTTCAGTGATAGCGAGGATGTCTGGGGACTCATCATGTAGAAGATCAAAAACATTTTGATAATGTGATACCAGTGACCTGGCATTTAGGCTAAATATCCGAAGTGCGTTCGGCACATTAACCCTGGTACTAGGACCTTTAGCGGCATCAACCGTCTGACGAATAGTAGTCGGAGAGGGCAAAGCAAAACCTTTGCAGGCACAGCAGAACGGACCGCGTAAGGGGTGGATGACCTGGGTACATTTAGTAATGGTCGTACCAATAGACCATAATGTTTCAATCGGGTATGTGATCATCTTAACCCCAATGCCTAACAATACGAACGCACTCACCTGCTAAGCCCCGCGCGCCCTGCACGTCCCTAGCGCGGACGAGCGCAGGCGGGCAGGACTCAGGCACGACTCCGGCTAAGCGACGGCGTCCCACTGCGCGGTACCGCTGCGCGGGAGGAAGCGGCTTTAAATAGGCATCCTGCAAGGCAAACCCGAGCGCTGTAGCGCTCAAAATGGCGCCCGCCACAGAGATCGACTGCCCAAGCCAAAATGGCATCCACCCCGGGAATCCCCGTGACCCGGACCCACCAAAGCGGCGGTGAAAGAACAAAATTACATGCGGTGAGAGGGGGGGGAATTTAGCAGCCCACTAGCACCCTGAGCAACAGTTTAAAAACAGGGGAAAAAGAGAAAGCAACAAAACGAATAAAAACAGGATCGTTTAAAAGCTAACGCTAACAGCAGCGCGAGCGTCGTGATGCTGAGTACAGTACTAGACTGCAGACCCACAATACATTCAATGCTTAAACTTCATGCCTCCAAATACACTACATGTGCGTCGGCCGGGCGCGCGCACCATTTGGAGGCCTGAAAGCACTCATTTGCTTTCACTTTCGCGGGCCACACGGCCGTTTTGATGTTATCGCGATTACTTTCACACACGCACATACCCTACCACGGTCAGTCATTCCCTCGTGAGTTTAGCAGAGTGCACTTCAACCAGCTTGCTACTGCATTTGCTCTTGAAGCTTTAAACAAGCATTTGCAATGCAATAGGTCTCGCAGTTACACGAGTTAAAGCTATTGGCATTGTAAATGACAATGCCAATAGGCATTGTTATTTGCAATGTCAATAGCTCAAACTCGCGTAAATGCGAGACCTAATGCATTGCAAATGCTTGGTTTTTTAATGTCATCACTTTGTCTTAGCTCATCAGATTTATTACACTGAACCCCATGTCTGTTATGTGGATTTAACACAATTTCTTCTTCAAACACATACCCAGAGGCGTAGCTTCAGGGGGCATGTTTTGGGTGTTACACCCCCCCCTAATAAATATATTTTCAAGTAAATAATTGGGTACAGGCTCTTCCAGTCTGGTTTGGTGAGGTGTCTGTCGGATTTCACCAGGACTTTACATACACACAGACAAAAACGCTTACACACTCTCTCCATCTCTCTGTTTTGAAAGTCTTGAAAAATGTTCGATACTTTACAAAGTATTGTGATGTCTTTCCATTGCAAACTATAGAAAACACGTATTTCATGTCTATAGTTGGCCTCCCCACCTCGACCCCTAACTACATTTTGCACTTAGAACTGGGACTCCCCTATATCACCGACTCAATACAATAGGCCCCTGTCCTTCTGTGGCACGCAATCTGGAGGAGGGACGCACTCCCCCTGACACACACAATAATTAAGAATTGCTTAAATGTGGATAAGTGGAGGAGATCCAGATGGTTGTGCTACGTAGAAAAACTCCTAAACAAGATTGGGTTACCCGAACTGTTTCAAGATCCAGATCAATGTAGAAAGATCTCTAAAGAAAAGGTCAAACATTTATTTAGGATGAGGGTATAGTTTGAGAGAAGGGAAACTTATGGTAAAAAGCAGGCAATGGTGAACTATAGATCAATCCCCCGAGTGATAGAGAGAGGATATATGTTTTATTTGTCAGACATTACAAATGCACATCACAGATTTATATTTATTAGGTGTCTTCTGAATATGACCCCTCTTATGTTAGCTTACCCTGGTAAAACTTATAACCATGCTGATTTAACTTTGTGCCCCTGTGATGGCTTGTCAAGACAAACTGATCTGCACCTTGTTTTATTCTGCAAATTGTATAAGGAGAGGAATAGTTATTTAAAACCGATATTGCAGAAGATGAATTTTAAACAATGTAGGGTGGCACTATATTTTTTAAAGAGTCTATTAGATCCTCTGACTTGTTTTACGTTAGCTTCGTCTCTATGGGCGTGCATGAAAAAAAAGAAAAACCCAGCACTAGAACCAATCACTGGATGAAAAGTATGTAATAAAAGTAAAACCCTGAAAACTGACAATCCTTTATAGATTTAATTTAACATTTTTTAGTAAGATTAAAATGAACTATTGTATGTTGGATTTTAAATTAAATTAAATATCGAAAATAGTTATTTTTTTAATACATGTAATTTTATGATCATTTTCTAATTGATCAAATAACTAACAAGTATACCCCTAAATTCTTATGGGAACTGGAATAAAGGGGCTGTACTGATATTAGCCCCTTCCTAGCTAGCAGAGTAGGAATATATACTCCTTTCAGCAAATATACCATTGCTTGTGGTATCGAAACAGTCACTCATGCCAAACATATCCCAGCTAACAGTCGAGTTATGTTCTCGTTGTCAAACGCATTCCATAATGTACAAACGAGGAAGCCAAGCAGGGGGGCAGATCCCATACCCTCCTCTACCACACTTAAAAAGTCAAATTGAATTCTATTTTAAAGACATGTCCCGTGATAGAACTTACCAGTATACGGCTGTGGCGAGCACCCGAAAGACCCGGAAATAACGACTGGCGGGCAGCAAGGAAATAACGAGCAAGTAAAAACCGATTGGGATTCTTATGTTTAAATACACGCGATAATTAGCGCTCACAAGGAACACCTGTAGCAATTCATGACGAAAAACGTGAACTTCCCCGAACCTTGCACGAAAGGCGTTCTCCAACAAAGTGGCCATCTTAAAGTGGTGTGTTAACACGGTCGCACTATTGTAATTGATTTATCGAGTGACCTGGATATAACATTAAAATTAAATGTTTGCCAAGAGCAATTTATGTTTATTGCTGTAGCGCCCATGGCAAACTTTCTTTTTGGAATAAGTGACGCTCATAAACCGGTTGCTATCCACGAAAAGGGTGACATATATGGCAGCCATCTTAGGTCAGGCAACAAACAGCAAGAACGGCCGTTTTCCTAAGTCGTGCCAACTTAGACTGCTGATCGATTCAGGACGTGTCAAGCAATTAAATATAAATTGCGGACAATCTTGCTTTCGACTTTGAAAAAATAAATAAACACCATAAAGTGATCTATATCCATATATGTGAATATGTCTAGCCCTAAGTCGGTTTTAGGTGTGTATACCATATTTATAATTATCAAAATAAAAAAGTGAAGAAAAGGGTATCCTAAGCACCAATAATAATGCCAGTTGGGAATCTAAGGATGCCATGTAGGCATATGAGCCCATGGCTCAACAGGACCTGTCACAAGGTAATACATATGAATCCAAGCCAGATGACTAATTAAAACTGAGAATCCAGGACAAACTTAATATGACAAACAAAGAAAAGAATAAAAGTAGCCAAAGGAGCAGAACATTGAGAAAGAAGGGGCCAAGGTCCCATAGTTGTGAAGCAAACGTTAACAGAGACGGAATAGTGAAGAAAACCATGATAATGATGAAAATTATTACACAAAACATCAGTGATAGACAGATATGTTCAATCCACATTGTTCATTTCCAGCAAAAACCTCAGCGAACCAATGTTAGTTATAATAGATACAAGATTCACATAATTGTAGCTAAACACCACACATTGGCTAAAGAAAGTAGTGCATCTCGTCATCGCTGTTATGTCCCAGTTCTACACACTTGAGTCTACATATCCATGCGGCTTCATTTTTTCTCAGGGCCAATTCCCTATCACCTCCTCTTGGGTGAAGTGGGATATGGTCTATTCCCATAAACCAAAAATCCTCCATATTACCATGATTTTCCTGCATATGATATGTAAGGGAATATCTAAGATCTCCCTTACGAAGTGCCCGTAGATGCCCCTGTATTCTTATTTTTAGGGGTCTATTGGTGCTGCCCACGTAGATCTTATTACACGGGCAGCCCAAAATATAGGTCACAAATGTCGATTTGCAGTTAATCATATGATAATATTATATGTGCGATTGGTGTTATGACAAAACGTTTTGGTCTTGTTTTTGCCTAGCCTACATACATTACACTTGTTGCATGTATAGAAACCCTTTGTCATAGAGGGTAACCAAGTCTGAGGTTTAGGGGTCGTGACATAGCTGGGGCAAGGTTTGTTACGTAAGTTTTGCCCTCTTCTGTAGGTCACTTTTGGTTTTTCAGGGAGTATCCCTTGTAGAGTCGGGATATCCTTCAGCAAATGCCAATGTTTACGCAGAACATTATAGGTTCTGCTGCTATTGTTGTTAAATTGTGTATTAAAGGAGATTCGAGTTTGTTTATCCTCTTTTTTTAGGTTTGATCTAAGCGTATTAGCCCTAGGCACATTCATAACCCTTTTATGTGCTTTATCAAGTATTTCCTTTGGATAACCTCTACTGAGGAATCGTTGTTCTGTTTCGCTGATGTTTTGGAGGAAAGTACTTTCCATACTACAGTTGCGCCGCATCCGGATCATCTCCCCATAGGGGATATTGTTTACAACATGATTTGGATGAGCGCTTAAGAAGTGTAATGTACTGTTACATGCAGTCTCTTTCCTGTGAGTACGACTCTGAATTTGATTGTCATGGATATAAAAAGTGACATCAAGGAAATCAATAGTTTCCCTGCTGTACTCAATCGTGAACTTAACATTGAATGGGTTGTCATTTAGGTAGGCATAGTATTCCAGAAGATCCGGGGCAGGTCCATCCCATAACATAATAATATCATCGATGTACCTGCCCCAGAAAATGACATGCTCCATCCACTTCGCAGCATGGCGTCCCCAGGCATGCCCCCGCTCAAACCAGCCCATAAAGAGCCCGGCATAAGCGGGAGCAAACCTAGAGCCCATGGCCGTCCCCTGAATCTGATGAAACCACTCCGAGTCGTGCAAGAAAATGTTTTTTGATAGGATGATCTCCGTCATCTCCAAGAGGAACTCGTTATGCAAGTAATGATCTGCTGTTCTTTGACCTAAGAAACATTGTAGTGCCCGAATCCCAAACTCTTTTTTAATACACGTATATAGACTAGTCACGTCAAGGGTAACGATCATGAGGCTTTCGGACCAGGTTAGGCCCTCAAATTTACCCAATATGTCCTTCGTGTCCTTAATATAAGCAGGGAGGTTTTGGACCAATGGTTGGATATAATGATCCACATACTCAGAGAGTCTTTCGGTGGGTGAATTCACCCCCGAAATGATGGGACGGCCAGGTGCAAATGGGCCTCCCTTGTGTACTTTGGGCAATATATATATACAGGGGGAGGTTGGTTTTTGTACCATAAGGTATCTACACTCATCCTCGCTCAGTAAGTCATTATCTCTCCATTCCATTAGTCTCATATTGATATGTATACTCAGAGTCTTAATAGGATTACCTGGTAGTTTTATGTAACATGAGGTGTCTGATAGCTGCCGTGCAATCTCACCCATATAGCTTGTTCTTTCCATGATCACGACATTACCCCCCTTATCCGCCTCACGGATAACTATGGACGTATCAGATTTTAGTCCCCTCAACGCTTCATTTTCACCTGCAGTTAAATTGTACTTTCTTTGATTCCGGGGGGTCGGATATTCCCAGATTTTGTAAAAGCCCTGTGTGACTTTATCTCTGAACAAGTCTATATTAGGGTGTGTGCCACATGGAACATATTTAGATTTAACTCTTAGACCACTGTCTAGTGACACATCTTCCGAAATATCCAATTCATTTCTGATCAACTCTGGTTCAATTTGAGTTTCATACTCAACAGACAGCATTATTTGCAAAACTTTTATTTCATTTACAGTATGTGAGGTTGGAACATACTCCTCAGATGGTTTAATACATGTAGATGGATTACGAGAGAAATGGTCCTTCAATTTTAACAATCTGACAAATTTTGACAGGTCCACAAATACATCAAAATCATTGCCCGTTTGATTAGGGCAGAACCCAAGTCCCTTACTTAGCACAGAAATATCATCAACTGATAATGTTTTTTCAGAGAGGTTAACTATCATCAGTTCCATGGTCCCAGGGACACCATTCTAATTTAGTCCCTTATGTTCCCTGTTTTCCTGGATCGAGTCAACCTGCCCACTGGTTCCTGCTTTGTCTTTTTGTTGGTCCTGTTTGTGCTTCTGCCATTTCCACCCCCCCCCTTCTAGTTTTTGATCTTTTGGTGCTGCTTTTGCCCCCAGCCTTAATCTCTCCATTTGTAATAAAAAATTAGATCTATTTTCAGTCCCATTTGTTCCTATGGATTCCTCCGAGATTACTGAACTGGTCACCGAGGACACAGAAGTAACACTACTAGCTGGAGTTAAATCCAAAGTGTCCTCACGTGGTCTTTTTCCCTCTCCTGGGATCTTAACATTATCATATTTATGCGAGAACGTGTATACTCTCCCATCTCTGTAGTCTTTATCATCCCTTTTAATCTTTTTGATCTTTTTATCCCTCAGGTACAGTTGATGGCTCTCTAAGACTTCATCTAGGATGGCATAATTTTTCTTGACCACATCCTTTAGTTCTGATGTTGAGCTCTCTTTCTCTATTTCCTCTATTTCTTGCTGCAACTTAATTCCTTTTTTTTCAGCATTTTTTATAAGTATACGCATCATGTTAAATGATGCATTGCGTAAGTTTCCCTCCCAGTCCTCAAGTGAGTCTTTGTCCAGGTCTTCAAAGGTCGGAAAAATCAAAATTCTGAGGCCCCTTGGTATCTTCATTTTCAATATACTTTTCCAGGGTGGTCCCGTCCCACCATCTGGACATCTCATGTTTTTTCAATTTTTCCAACCTTTGAAATTTAGCCTTCAGGCCCTCTGGTTTGGTGGCAGCGCTACCCCCACCTCCAGATTTAGAGCTTGGGGCAAATAGGTCTTGGGCTAATTCTTGTCTTCTGTCTTTAAATCCCGGCATCATTAAATATTAAGATCCCAGGAGTAAAGGAGGATTTTATGAGAAGATTTGTTTCAAAATTAATTATATACAGTAACACGAAGGGCAAATTAGTGCTAATTGAGGGGTTTAACACATATGCAAACAAAAATGGCATGAAACACACCCAACAGTGGAGCCCTCTATAGACCAGCACCTAAGCTGCTATCCCTTCTTTATTTGTATCCCTATGTAGTTACTAGTGGTATGTGTGCACGCTGAATCGCACCCACTGTTACAATGCAAGTCCAAACGGACCTAACAGTTTCAAAACACAAGCACAGGTGCACCACACATCGGAAGATCGGGAAAGGCAATAATATAATTCATTCCCCACATCAAGGTTATTCAAAAATAGTTCATTTTTATTCAAAAGTTATAATAATTATCTCATCTTAAAACATAAGATTGTAGATACAATTTGATCTTGACAACACAGCCGACGCGTTTCGTCCTTGAAGCGGACTTCTTCAGGGCTGTTTGAACACAAACACATAAATATTCATAAAAATACACATAAAAATACATATACAACCCAAGACATTCCATGCTACAAATTCCATAAGTGCAATTATTTGTAATTTTCTTACATCAATGTCATCTTATTACAGGCTACAAAGCCTCTTTATGAAACGTTAGTATATTCATTCAGTTTAACTCTTCTTATCTACTTCCAAAATATACAGCGCTATATTGTTGCTCTTAACAGTCATTGGTATCTGTATCCCAGAGTTAAAGCAAATCACAAAGATCATATATAAACCGAGCACGGGGGTAGGGAAAGAGAGACATGTTCAGCATAACCCCAAATGGCTACTTTAATGGATTTCTAGAAAAAGATAAATAGTAAAAAAGCGACAAGTGAAAACAGAAAAATGAAAACAGAAAAGATAACAAAACTATAAACTATAAACTAAATATTAATAGTCATGCAAAAGAAACTCAATCGGGCTTTATGGTCTCAGGCATTGCTACACCGGGACCATGGACCATCAGTGACTTCAAAATTACACAGTAACGCTAGGAGTAACGGATTCATAAGCTCCTATCTTCTAGAGTACATAAGGGTTCACTAATACCCACCATGTAAAAGATGCACGAGCTAATCCTATTCTGCATGAATGGATACAGTGCCAGATCCGTAAAATCCGTAGAGAATTCCCCTGGTTTCTTATGTTAGCTGAAATTATCTATAAGTCAAAAACAGCAAAGGTAATCAACGTTCAGAAATACTAAGTAGAGATGCTGCACTGTATTATTTGACAGTGAGTACCAGCCCTCAGGTTAGATACTTACATTAGAGCATGATATTCTATAGTATCACCATATTTTTAAAGGGATGACCAAGTCACGTCATTTCAAGTATTTTCAAGTATTTTCTTGTTGTGTGAAACGAATGATAACAATCTTCACAGTCTATGGCAAAAGATAATTAGTTTATAATACGGATCTTTTGATAATATAACATAAACAACTAGCTGTTCCAATAAGTCACCATCTACTAGCCCTTTGCATAAACCACCTCATAGCTGCTGGTACCTGATAAACGAGACTACCACTATAATGAATGAAAGTCTAAGTAAGAAACCGCCGGAGTATCTGGCTCTTGTTTCGCAATATTTGTAAAAACCCCTAATAGAGGAAAAAGTCATAAGCACTGCGCTTTAAATATCATGTGCTTAAACTATCATAGGAATGAGAATCATAGTGCTAACCGGACAGCGTAAATAACGTTGTGCTATCCGTGCAACGAACAAGTATACCCCTAAATTCTTATGGGAACTGGAATAAAGGGGCTGTACTGATATTAACCTCTTCCTAGCTAGCAGAGCAGAAATATTATACTCCTTTCAGCAAATATACCATTGCATGTGGTATCGAAACAGTCACTCATGCCAAACATATCCCAGCTAACAGAGTCGAGTTATGTTCTCGTTGTCAAACGCATCCCATAATGTACAAACGAGGAAGCCAAGCAGGGGGGCAGATCCCATACCCTCCTCTACCACACTTAAAAAGTCAAATTGAATTCTATTTTAAAGACATGTCCCGTGATAGAACTTACCAGTATACGGCTGTGGCGAGCACCCGAAAGACCCGGAAATAACGGCTGGCGGGCAGCAAGGAAATAACGAGCAAGTAAAAACCGATTGGGATTCTTATGTTTAAATGCACGCGATAATTAGCGCTCACAAGGAACACCTGTAGCAATTCATGACGAAAAACGTGAACGTCCCCGAACCTTGCACGAAAGGCGTTCTCCAACAAAGCGGCCATCTTAAAGT
Source organism: Triturus cristatus (assembly GCF_964204655.1). Classification (NCBI taxonomy): domain Eukaryota; kingdom Metazoa; phylum Chordata; class Amphibia; order Caudata; family Salamandridae; genus Triturus; species Triturus cristatus. The sequence goes on from NC_140590.1 coordinate 1,121,222,395, forward strand.
GGTGTGTTAACACGGTCGCACTATTGTAATGGATTTATCGAGTGACCTGGATATAACATTAAAATTAAATGTTTGCCAAGAGCAATTTATGTTTATTGCTGTAGCGCCCATGGCAAACTTCCTTTTTGGAATAAGTGACGCTCATAAACCGGTTGCTATCCACGAAAAGGGTGACATATATGGCAGCCATCTTAGGTCAGGCAACAAACAGCAAGAACGGCCATTTTCCTAAGTCGTGCCAACTTAGACTGCTGATCGATTCAGGACGTGTCAAGCAATTAAATATAAATTGCGGACAATCTTGCTTTCGACTTTGAAAAAATAAATAAACACCATAAAGTGATCTATATCCATATATGTGAATATGTCTAGCCCTAAGTCGGTTTTAGGTGTGTATACCATATTTATAATTATCAAAATAAAAAAGTGAAGAAAAGGGTATCCTAAGCACCAATAATAATGCCAGTTGGGAATCTAAGGATGCCATGTAGGCATATGAGCCCATGGCTCAACAGGACCTGTGACAAGGTAATACATATGAATCCAAGCCAGATGACTAATTAAAACTGAGTTTCCAGGACAAACTTAATATGACAAACAAAGAAAAGAATAAAAGTAGCCAAAGGAGCAGAACATTGAGAAAGAAGGGGCCAAGGTCCCATAGTTGCGAAGCAAACATTAACAGAGACGGAATAGTGAAGAAAACCATGATAATGATGAAAATTATTACACAAAACATCAGTGATAGACAGATATGTTCAATCCACATTGTTCATTTCCAGCAAAAACCTCAGCGAACCAATGTTAGTTATAATAGATACAAGATTCACATAATTGTAGCTAAACACCACACATTGGCTAAAGAAAGTAGTGCATCTCGTCATCGCTGTTATGTCCCAGTTCTACACACTTGAGTCTACATATCCATGCGGCTTAATTTTTTCTCAGGGCCAATTCCCTATCACCTCCTCTTGGGTGAATTGGGATATGGTCTATTCCCATAAACCAAAAATCCTCCATATTACCATGATTTTCCTGCATATGATATGTAAGGGAATATCTAAGATCTCCCTTACGAAGTGCCCGTGGATGCCCCTGTATTCTTATTTTTAGGGGTCTATTGGTGCTGCCCACGTAGATCTTATTACATGGGCAGCCCAAAATATAGGTCACAAATGTCGATTTGCAGTTAATCATATGATAATATTATATGTGCGATTGGTGTTATGACAAAACGTTTTGGTCTTGTTTTTGCCTAGCCTACATACATTACACTCGTTGCATGTATAGAAACCCTTTGTCATAGAGGGTAACCAAGTCTGAGGTTTAGGGGTCGTGACATAGCTGGGGCAAGGTTTGTTACGTAAGTTTTGCCCTCTTCTGTGGGTCACTTTTGGTTTTTCAGGGAGTATCCCTTGTAGAGTCGGGATATCCTTCAGCAAATGCCAATGTTTACGCAGAACATTATAGGTTCTGCTGCTATTGTTGTTAAATTGTGTATTAACCCCTTCCATGCGGCGCGAATTCCGCCGCGGTGCTGACCGTTTCTTGCGCGGGCGGGCTCATGACGGAACGGTTCCGTCATGAGCACTGCTCAACCGACGCTCATGACGGAACCGTTCCGTCATGAGCATGGAAGGGGTTAAAGGAGATTCGAGTTTGTTTATCCTCTTTTTTTAGGTTTGATCTAAGCGTATTAGCCCTAGGCACATTCATAACCCTTTTATGTGCTTTATCAAGTATTTCCTTTGGATAACCTCTACTGAGGAATCGTTGTTCTGTTTCGCTGATGTTTTGGAGGAAAGTACTTTCCATACTACAGTTGCGCCGCATCCGGATAATCTCCCCATAGGGGATATTGTTTACAACATGATTTGGATGAGCGCTTCAGAAGTGTAATGTACTGTTACATGCAGTCTCTTTCCTGTGAGTACGACTCTGAATTTGATTGTCATGGATATAAAAAGTGACATCAAGGAAATCAATAGTTTCCCTGCTGTACTCAATCGTGAACTTAACATTGAATGGGTTGTCATTTAGGTAGGCATAGTATTCCAGAAGATCCGGGGCAGGTTCATCCCATAACATAATAATATCATCGATGTACCTGCCCCAGAAAATGACATGCTCCATCCACTTCGCAGCATGGCGTCCCCAGGCATGCCCCCGCTCAAACCAGCCCATAAAGAGCCCGGCATAAGCGGGAGCAAACCTAGAGCCCATGGCCGTCCCCTGAATCTGATGAAACCACTCCGAGTCGTGCAAGAAAATGTTTTTTGATAGGATGATCTCCGTCATCTCCAAGAGGACCTCGTTATGCAAGTAATGATCTGCTGTTCTTTGACCTAAGAAACATTGTAGTGCCCGAATCCCAAACTCTTTTTTAATACACGTATATAGACTAGTCACGTCAAGGGTAACGAACATGAGGCTTTCGGACCAGGTTAGGCCCTCAAATTTACCCAATATGTCCTTCGTGTCCTTAATATAAGCAGGGAGGTTTTGGACCAATGGTTGGATATAATGATCCACATACTCAGAGAGTCTTTCGGTGGGTGAATTCACCCCCGAAATGATGGGACGGCCAGGTGGAAATGGGCCTCCCTTGTGTACTTTGGGCAACATATATATACAGGGGGAGGTGGGTTTTTGTAGCATAAGGTATCTACACTCATCCTCGCTCAGTAAGCCATTATCTCTCCATTCCATTAGTCTCATATTGATATGTATACTCAGAGTCTTAATAGGATTACCTGGTAGTTTTATGTAACATGAGGTGTCTGATAGCTGCCGTGCAATCTCACCCATATAGCTTGTTCTTTCCATGATCACGACATTACCCCCCTTATCCGCCTCACGGATAACTATGGACGTATCAGATTTTAGTCCCCTCAACGCTTCATTTTCACCTGCAGTTAAATTGTACTTTCTTTGATTCCGGGGGGTCGGATATTCCCAGATTTTGTAAAAGCCCTGTGTGACTTCATCTCTGAACAAGTCTATATTAGGGTGTGTGCCACATGGAACATATTTAGATTTAACTCTTAGACCACTGTCTAGTGACACATCTTCCGAAATATCCAATTCATTTCTGATCAACTCTGGTTCAATTGGAGTTTCATACTCAACAGACAGCATTATTTGCAAAACTTTTATTTCATTTACAGTATGTGAGGGTGGAACATACTCCTCAGATGGTTTAATACATGTAGATGGATTACGAGAGAAATGGTCCTTCAATTTTAACAATCTGACAAATTTTGACAGGTCCACAAATACATCAAAATCATTGCCCGTTTGATTAGGGCAGAACCCAAGTCCCTTACTTAGCACAGAAATATCATCAACTGATAATGTTTTTTCAGAGAGGTTAACTATCATCAGTTCCATGGTCCCAGGGACACCATTCTAATTTAGTCCCTTATGTTCCCTGTTTTCCTGGATCGAGTCAACCTGCCCACTGGTTCCTGCTTTGTCTTTTTGTTGGTCCTGTTTGTGCTTCTGCCATCTCCCCCCCCCCCTTCTAGTTTTTGATCTTTTGGTGCTGCTTTTGCCCCCAGCCTTAATCTCTCCATTTGTAATAAAAAATTAGATCTATTTTCAGTCCCATTTGTTCCTATGGATTCCTCCGAGATTACTGAACTGGTCACAGAGGACACAGAAGTAACACTACTAGCTGGAGTTAAATCCAAAGTGTCCTCACGTGGTCTTTTTCCCTCTCCTGGGATCTTAACATTATCATATTTATGCGAGAACGTGTATACTCTCCCATCTCTGTAGTCTTTATCATCCCTTTTAATCTTTTTGATCTTTTTATCCCTCAGGTACAGTTGATGGCTCTCTAAGACTTCATCTAGGATGGCATAATTTTTCTTGACCACATCCTTTAGTTCTGATGTTGAGCTCTCTTTCTCTATTTCCTCTATTTCTTGCTGCAACTTAATTCCTTTTTTTTCAGCATTTTTTATAAGTATACGCATCATGTTAAATGATGCATTGCGTAAGTTTCCCTCCCAGTCCTCAAGTGAGTCTTTGTCCAGGTCTTCAAAGGTCAGTATCTTTTCATTTTCAATATACTTTTCCAGGGTGGTCCCGTCCCACCATCTGGACATCTCATGTTTTTTCAATTTTTCCAACCTTTGAAATTTAGCCTTCAGGCCCTCTGGTTTGGGGGCAGCGCTACCCCCACCTCCAGATTTAGAGCTTGGGGCAAATAGGTCTTGGGCTAGTTCTTGTCTTCTGTCTTTAAATCCCGGCATCATTAAATATTAAGATCCCAGGAGTAAAGGAGGATTTCATGAGAAGATTTATTTCAAAATTAATTATATACAGTAACACGAAGGGCAAATTAGTGCTAATTGAGGGGTTTAACACATATGCAAACAAAAATGGCATGAAACACACCCAACAGTGGAGCCCTCTATAGACCAGCACCTAAGCTGCTATCCCTTCTATATTTGTATCCCTATGTAGTTACTAGGGGTATGTGTGCACGCTGAATCGCACCCACTGTTACAATGCAAGTCCAAACGGACCTAACAGTTTCAAAACACAAGCACAGGTGCACCACACATCGGAAGATTGGGAAAGGCAATAATATAATTCATTCCCCACATCAAGGTTATTCAAAAATAGTTCATTTTTATTCAAAAGTTATAATAATTATCTCATCTTAAAACACAAGATTGTAGATACAATTTGATCTTGACAACACAGCCGACGCGTTTTGTCCTCGAAGCGGACTTCTTCAGGGCTGTTTGAACACTAACACATAAATATTCATAAAAATACACATAAAAATACATATACAACCCCAGAAATTCCATGCTACAAATTCCATAAGTGCAATTATTTGTAATTTTCTTACATCAATGTCATCTTATTACAGGCTACATAGCCTCTTTATGAAACGGTAAGTATATTCATTCAGTGTAACTCTTCTTATCTACTTCCAACATATACAGCGCTATATTGTTGCTCTTAACAGTCATTGGTATCTGTATCCCAGAGTTAAAGCAAATCACAAAGATCATATATAAACCGAGCACGGGGGTAGGGAAAGAGAGACATGTTCAGCATAACTCCAAATGGCTACTTCAATGGATTTCTAGAAAAAGATAAATAGTAAAAAAGCGACAAGTGAAAACAGAAAAATGAAAACATGTCTCTCTTTCCCTATCCCCGTGCTCGGTTTATATATGATCTTTGTGATTTGCTTTAACTCTGGGATACAGATACCAATGACTGTTAAGAGCAACAATATAGTGCTGTATATGTTGGAAGTAGATAAGAAGAGTTACACTGAATGAATATACTTACCGTTTCATAAAGAGGCTATGTAGCCTGTAATAAGATGACATTGATGTAAGAAAATTACAAATAATTGAACTTATGGAATTTGTAGCATGGAATGTCTTGGGTAGTATATGTATTTTTATGTGTATTTTTATGAATATTTATGTGTTTGTGTTCAAACAGCCCTGAAGAAGTTCGCTTCAAGGACGAAACGCGTCGGCTGTGTTGTCAAGATCAAATTGTATCTACAATCTTGTGTTTTAAGATGAGATAATTATTATAACTTTTGAATAAAAATGAACTATTTTTGAATAACCTTGATGTGGGGAATGAATTATATTATTGCCTTTCCCGATCTTCCAATGTGTGGTGCACCTGTGCTTGTGTTTTGAAGATGTTTGAAAAAACATTCAACACACACCAAAGGAACAGTTGCTTCATCATGCACCCACCCATGACTAGCTCTGGGTCTACTGGCTACCCCCAACAATTTAAAAAAAAGAATGATAAGTACCAAAATTGTAGTTGCAGCAACTACAATGCCCCCAATCAAACAGACACACCACCAACTTACTTGTAAAATATAAAATTCAAAAGTCCTCAAATCCAATGATAATGATGCAGCAGATACAAAGAGTGATTCTTCCAGCTGAAATCCAAAGGCAGAATGAACAGGAGATGGACAAAGCACTGGGAGGAGCCTGCTGGACAGGAACAGGAAGTTGGATACTCTGTGGCACTTCCTCCCTCTCCCCCCAAAAGTCTTTTTTTAAAAGGACTCCTTGCACAAAAAAGGACAGTCAAATGTCAATCTGAGGAGTTTTTTCCATCCAAATCATCATTTCCAGAAGGTTTTATGCAGCTAGAGTTAATATTCTTCTCCAAATTGAAAATTTGGCGTATTCGCGATCGTGACCTTCATCACACTTCCGCCGGATGTCGATGGGACGTCCAAAATGACGTGTTCGCGTTCTCATGCTCTTTGTCGCGGTGGAGATTGACGTTTTTGCGACCTCACACTCTCTCCCGTGGTGGAAAATGACTTGTTCGTGATCTCAGACTCTCGCGGTGTCTGATGGCGAGGAGAATGACTTGATTATGATTGCGAACTCTCACGAGATAGCGCGATCGGCTATCAACATCTCGTGGGGAACGCGAACGGATTAGAAAACTCGTTGCGCATGCAAGAATCCCGATAAAGCGATCACTCGTGCGAGAACGCATTTCCAAAGGGCGAACATGAAAAAAATCTTCGCAACGTGGCAAATAGCGGACATTTTGGCATTTTCGCGCTCTCTGCGGAATGCGAAAATGCCAAAATAAACGTAAAATTATTCAAGAAGTAACTCGAACCATGGAGAATGAGAAAGACTCCTGATAACGTTGGAATACAAGAAACACAAATCCCATTTGTATAATTGAAAACAAAGAAAAATAATAACAACACTCACGAATGACAGCTCGACGAAAAATAGACTGCATCAGATATTTATTTTTATTCTATTGTAAAGCGCCCGAATCCCCCCAAAGGGGCATCTCAGCACTATGGAGGTACAGCAGTCAGGGCAGAATAGAAGTGGGTATTTTAGAAGAGCTCAATTTTAAGGAGCTTTCTAAATAAAAGGTAATCTGGGCATTTCTGAAGATGAGTAGGAAGCTGATTCCAGTAATTGGGGGCTAGGTGAAAGAATGCTTTCCCACCTATGCGAGATTCCTTAAAAACGCAAAAAAAAGGAGCACGGATTTTGCTCCTGAATGAAGCAGTCTGGGTGGCTGGTATTGGATACGTTCTTTTGCTAGGTAACCAGGACCTTTAAAGTTTAGTTCTTTGTGCACAACGCAACATATCTTGAATCTAACCCGCTTGTGTATTGGAAGCCAATGTAAGCATTGTAATAGCGGGAGAGAGGCAGTTCTGGCTGTAGAATTTGAGGCAAGACAAGCCGTGGTGTTTTGGACTACCTGAAGTCTATTTAACGAAGACTCACTGGCTGAAATCAAAAAGGCATTACAGTAGTCCAGGCGGCTTATCATCAATGCTTGTAGGAGTATTTTTTGTACGGTCAGGGGGAGAAAAGGAAATACCCTACGTAGGATGCTCAACATCTGAAAGCATGAGCCCACTAGGTTGTAACTTGCTTTTTCATTGTGTCTTTCTGGTCCAAACATATGCCTAGGTTCTTAACCGCAGCCTTTGGGACCGGGGTAGCACCTAATTCGGGTGGCCACCACTCTGGAGACCAGAGCGGAGGGGCTTCTCTGAATAGCATGATCTCCGTTTTCCCGTCATTTAGCTGTAGGATGTTTTTCCTCATCCAGGTGGCGATAGCAGTCATGCCTCTTGAGAAAGCGGTCTAGGTGTTGTGGGAGATTTTATCAAATGACAGTAAAAGCTGGGTGTCATCAGCATACGAGATCGGAGTAAAGCCCAGTTTTCTAAGTAATCCAGCTAACGGAGCAACATAAATGTTGAACAAAGTAGGACTAAGACAGGATCCCCGAGGTACTCCTTTGGTGAATTTCATGGTTTGTGATCAGAAGGAGCCAAGATTGATGGTCTGGGTTTGTTGTGTAAGTAAGCACAAGATCCACTAAAAGACTTGTCCTCAGATTCTGATTTCTCTAAGTCTACTGGGTAGAATTGAGTAGGATACCATGTTGAATGCCGCTGATAGATCGAGCAGCACTAGTAGTACTGCTTGTCCGTCGTCAAGGGAGTGTCTTATATTATCAGTAACGGCAATCACTGCTGACTCATTGCTGAACTTAGGCCTAATCCCAGAATCAGAGGAGTCAAGGCATCCAGTAACTTCAATAGACTCAGAGATATTTTTATAAATATGTTTTTCCAATAACTTACTCAGAAGTGGTAGAAGAGAAATTGGGCAGTATTTGGACAGATCCTCCCATTGGGCATTGGCTTTTTTTCAGCTGGGAATTATTTGAGCGGCCTTCCAATCAAGTGGTAGTTGGCCCTTTCTCATGGAGCGAATAAGGATTGAGCAGATAGAAGGCAACAACTGTTTATAGAGTAGAGAGGATATTTTAGCTGCAATAATATCCAAAGGTGAACTTGATTTAACTGTTTTCAACAGTGTCTCCACGTTATCTACTGTGAGGAGAGAAAAACTTTCCAGCGAATTCACATTGGTCACAGTTGGAGGACAGATGATTGCAATGTCATTCAAAGGGTTCCTGTCTTTAATGATTTTATCATAAATGAGCTCAATTGTCTGTACAAAATGATTAGCAATCTTATTACAGAGTTCTTGAGATGGAGTCACTTCGTTGCAGGCCTTAGGATTAGTAAAAGATTTAAGGAATTTATATAATTCTTTAGGGACATTTCCTGCATGGATAATTACAACATAGCATGGGCTCCGTGTGCGTTCTTTAGGTTCTTATGACTCTTTGGCACTCACATAATGGGAGTGACACCAACATCTTTCCAGATTTTTACAGACCCCTTTTTCCTTCCGTAGATCTGGAGAGAACCAGTCTGCGTGTGGGCGCCTTGCCGAATTAGGGTGCTGTTTTAATGGGGACAGTTAATCAATGGTTGTTTCTACTATGGTATTGTATCTGGCCAAGCAATTCTCAACATTCCTTCATTCCAGTTTAGCAGTTTCTGAGGATATATTCATAAAGATACTTTCCAAATCCATCATACATAAAAGTGCTGTCCAATGTCGAGTGGGTGCATAATTTCGGGTAGTAAGAACAGGAGGTATTACAGAAATAGGTAAAAATGAGAAAGCCACCAAAAATTCCCACTTGTTTTGTCTACCTACATCTTTGGTTTGGAAAAGGCTGCTTTAAAAGATGACCGACCAGCATATATCTTTACTTTTGGATAAGTCACTGCAACCGAGTTAATGCTGTGCTGGATGACAGGGTGTCAGATGGTCCAATTTATCTCAAATCAGTGGGAGGGGCCCCTTGAACACCAAGGGAGTAGGGCACCGAATAGACCTCAGTCAAAAAAGGAATCCCCTTTGGGAACACCACAGCACATATGCTCAAACACATAAACGTATCACCAGAACACAACACTACCCCCATCAAAGGGCTAAGTGCTAGAAAATTTAAAAATACAGATATATTATTGAAAATAACCAGACAAATGGTCACATAAAGAAAATAATTCCCATACATATAACATAGGTTGAGGAGACATTTGCTGTAACCACTGAATTATCTGTTTGTAATTTAAATGTTGGTCAAATGATCTTGGTCTGATGTATTAGCCACAAATGATTAGAAATATTTTTCTTGCAGGGTCTCCCAATAATGTACTGATTTGTCTTTTTAAATTTTTTTCTTGCATTATATGTCATGTATGATGCTTTTATTGTTTGATGTAGAGAAAAGTTTTTTTAACACTGCATGGGAAATATTTTCTGTATGTGACCATTTGTCTGACTATTTTTAATAAAATATCTGTATTTTTAAATTGTCTAGCAGTTAGCCCTTTGATGGGGGAGGTATTGTGTTCTGGTGATACGGTTATGTGTTTGAGCGTATGCGATGTGTTGTTCTAATTTACCCAAAGGGGATTACTTTTTTGACTGAGATGGTCCAATTTAAACGAGAGTCCTTCAGGTTTTATATCGCAGTGAAGATACCAGACAGCAAGTGCATGAAAATGAACTCTGAACATTGAGTGAAATCGGTGAAATCTCAGGAGCATATGTACAGGAGTTAACAATGCCATAGCGTCAATTTTGTGATGCTACGGTGGCTTTTTTTATCACCGTATTTACAAGCTGCCATGAATCACAGTAAGCGGCAGTTTTCTTTCGTAAACGTAAATTTTTTAGATCGCCACTTCTGTTAGCGGTACTTAACGAAAATGAGATGCAAGGTGGGTGTTCCCATGTAAAAATTCCCGCAAGGCCTACTTTGCGATATTTACAATGATTTATCGGTCAGGGGATACTTAAAAAAAACTCACGCTAAGGCCAGTTAGCGGCTGGATTTTAAGACCAGAAAAAAGCTGGTATAAAAATGGTGCAAACACACCTGTATATAAGGTAGACAATCACAGACCCTCATTTGCTCACCTAATGATGCCATGAAGGAACTACTCTTGCAGCTTGGAGCCCCAAGAAGACCACAACCACCACCACCACTGTACCACCACCAGAAACACCACAGAGGCAGCGCCAAAGAAGAGAGCGTGTGTACAATCAATGCAACACCCTGATAGACCTCCGTCCAGAGGATGTAATAGCACACTACAGGCTGAAAAAAAACTCCATCTTACGCATACTCACACAGATAGCACCAAGGCTGCAGGCACCAGAACATACATCCCTCCACAGATAAAGCTATTTGCAGTGCTGCACATGATGCCCTCTGGTACCTTTCAACCAACCACTGACAGAGTGGGTGGAGTCTCACACTCACCCTTCTCCAGGTTCCTCCCAAAGTCTTGTATACCATTATCAGCCTGACACCACAACACCTACACTTCCCCAACACTGCACAAGAACAACTTGACAACAAACAAGGCTTCAATTAAATGCCTGGGTTTCCGCATGTGTTGGGGCCAATTGACTGCACCCATGTTCTGCTTGTGCCTCCTGCGTACACTGCACATATATACATAGGAACAGGAAGCACACACACTCAATGAACATTCAGGCAATTGTGGACCACCTGGGCCTGTTCATTAATGTTGTTGCTAAGTTCCCTGGGAGCATGCATGACTCATACATATTTTGCCAAACGGTCATCAACCAGCGGTTTGAGAATGACACATATGCAAATGGACTGCTTGTTAGTAAGTAGAAACTGAACAAACACCACACACCTCAAGTACATAAGCATGTAGCTCAAATATGAGGCAATGCACAGGTAGCCAATGTAATACAACATGCCTTGGAACAGGCCCAAACAATATGCACAACCACACAATGCAAAATAATTAAGCCATTTGGAAGACAGCCCAACAAGGGAAGAGCCATAAAAATCTCACACAAACCACTGTGGCATTCTTGGAACATAGATTTATTAGAACTCATCAGACAAAATTGAAATTAATCCATGACACAGAACTTATGCTTCAGCTGTGCCACATACATATTGAAATCAACACATGCACCATATGTACAACAAGATGACCGATCACCCTGCTCTCACTTGTAAAAGTGCACAATTAGTTGACATGCAAAAACACAGTCAGCCATGCACCATGCAGTGGGTGTACCTGCATCATGACTGTGCAAATATTGGTGAATGAAGGGAGCACTAACTGTCCACAAATAAAATCAAAAGTTGCTTAGAACATCATTCTGGTGCCGATTCCGATCCGTTAAAAATAATTGGGGTCCACACCACATATACACCAAATGCACGCAACTTCCCCCAAGCACTCACCGCACACAACCACACTCACAAACCACGCTCATGCCGCTAACGTCTCCATGCACCCTTCACAAATAAAGGCAAGGCCATGTCCAAGGCTACTACAACCACAAACACAAGACTGGATGTCCGGGAGGCTGGGAGGGTGGGCCCCACACAACACATTGTGGTAATGAGACGCAGACAACAATGCCCTCAGCCCATATGGCATAGGTACATACCCATGCACAATGCACAGGGACTGGCAAACTACTGACAAGGTAGCTGACACTGGGCCCTGCTGTATGCAGCACAAGGCCCTCCTGGGACCACTGTACACTCAAACACCAACTCCACAAGCACAGGTATCTAGGACAGGAACTCACACTCCCTGTCATGCCAGCATGTACCATGAGGGGACAGACACATCACCTGTGAGACCCAATGACAACTCACACTACACACAACAGCACGCCCGGTCACAACCCTCCGCTAACACAAAAACACACCCTCGGGGCAGGCAACGGATTTACACACTCTCACAATGGACATGTGACACAAGACCAATCCATAGCCAAATAAGCATCCTAGCCTAATTTCTACAGGTCAAACACTCAGGAGAACATCCCAATCTGTCCCCCGCAACATACCCATCGCCAAGTGGAATGCTAGGCACATCCAACTACCTGGAGGAAATGTGTCAACTTGAATATGTATGAAACATAGATGTCGCATTAAACACCATTAACATTGTCTCTCTCTCACACACAGGACAACGTCGTCAATCTCCCCCCAACACTGGGGGGGAAGAATCACAGTCCCAGGCACTGCGTGAAGACGATCCCACCGGCAGCGACGACTCTCACCACTCCGTGGATGACCCCGACCAACCTGGACCCTCTGGTGCCCAAGCCCCTGCAGCACCTGCGTCAGGTACATCTGTGCCAACCACCACCCCCATTCCTGCCACATCCCAGGACACACCCAGGAGCCCTGCTCACACTGAACAACAGAGCTAGTCTGACCAGGAGGGACAAGGTTCTCTGGGCGCCCAGGAGGAGGCAGGCAACCCTGCAAATGCCATCCCTCAGGGGTCCCGTAGACCCGATGTGCCCACAACGGCAGGCCAGGCTCAAGTGGGCAGGGGTGGTGGGAGTGGAGGCAGGCGGAGGCGCAAACCTGACCAGCCAGCTCAGGACCCTGGTATGTCACACATACGCAACATCCTGGACTCATACCGGCGTGACACCAGAGGCATCAACCAGGTCGTGTCAAGACTCTCCGAGATGCAGGGGACCCTCGATGACATTAAGAACATGCAGGTTGAGCATCATGCCAGTCATCAACAACACCAAGGACGGATGGAGGCAAGACTGGCTGAGCTCCTGGCGGTGCACAGCGACGTGAGCCAATCACTTCATCAGATCGTCCAAAGCCTGGCAAACCCTCCCTGTGCCACCAGGCATAGACCAGCACCAGACACAGGGAGGGAGGAGGAGGAGGATTCATCTGACAGAGCGTCCCCAGCATCGTCAAGGCCTGCATCTGAGGGTCCCCGGAGGAAGGTGGGTCGTCCACGGAAAAGACCGTGAGAGTCAGCGGACCAGCCCCATCTCCCAGGTCACCTGGCCTGGCACCTTGCCCTCTGGCGCAACAGCAGCACCTCATCCAATGACATTCTCTGCCACATGGACTTGCTGGTCACAGTCTGACCAATGATGACCAACACTGTGGTCTGGACTCTGATGTCTCCAACTGACAAGGATACCATCTCCCCCTGTGAACTTTGGATTCTATTCCCCCGGTACAGCACCCAATTGCATCTACCAAACCACTTACCCCACCGTAAATAAATATTTCACTTTGGACATGAGACGTTCCTGTCATTTTGCATCATTCAACGACATATGTGTGTGGAAATGTCAAACCATGGCTGAGTATTGAACCAACTCCAGCCATCCATACCCTGGGATCAGAGTCTGGTACAGGACACACATGGATCACAAGGTATCATTCAATGTAGGCATGGAGCACAACACTCACCTGTGATGGCCTCTGGCTGCTGAGGGGGGGCTTGCTAAACTGTGCGGAGAGACCTATTTGGGAGATCATCATCAAGGCGTAGAGGTCATGGCTCATGTGGAGGTTCCCGGGGAGGGTGTCCCAGGTATGTGTGGCCAGGTGGGAGAACAATGTCCTGTATGCTGGAGTATGGTGGATGTGAAGAACGGTGGCCAGGGCAAGGTTGGATGCACGGAGATGGCCCAACGGGATCTAGGATGACAGACGTACAAGGTTGGTTGGGGTCGGGGTTGTGGACTGCCTCCTGAGTGTGGGTGGGGAGGCTGGAGGTCAGCCTACAGCAGACAGTGATCCATTGCAGCTATCCATGGTGGACGGTGAGGTGGCTGGGGCACAGGGGGTTGAATCTGAGGTGTGCAGATGTCCCCTGGAAGTGGACCAGTTTCCTGGGAGTTTGGATGTACTTGCTCCGTAGAGGGCAGGGCAGTATTTGACACGGATGTTGTCATGGACCTGGGGATGGTCTGTCTTTTCTTGGAGTGGATCTATCTGTGGATCATGTGCATAATGCAGAGGGCGTTGCAGCATGAGGTACAGATGCTGTGGACTAGCATGGCATATGTGAGCGAGCCAAACATGATGCACACCATCTTGTGTGTGTGGTACTGGGTGCTTGTGCAGTGCTCTTGTGGGTGGGACACAGGCACTTGACCCAGCTGGAAGGGGACAATCCTCAGATGTTCACCTCAGTCCTGTACAAGTCCAGCCTCAGGTGGCTCGTGTGCAGCCATTCATCAATAGATCTCATGCATACTTGAATGACGGAACTGCCAATGTCTGTGTCTTTGTTGAGGGTGAGGAGCACCTGGCTGTCAATGGCATACAGGCTGATGATGAGGTGCTGAGCGCATGTGATGGTGGAGAGGGGGGTCCTGGACACTCTGTAGATTGACATGCTGAGAAATGATACCTGTGCCATGTCCCAGACGATGACACCATACTACATGCTGAAGCCTTGAGTCCCACTCCCATGCCCTTGCTGGGCTACAGAGCCGGTGGGGAGTATTAGGGAGGTGACCTGGTTGTTGTGACAGGGCCTGGAAGGAGGGGCAGCGCAGTGTAGGCAGTTTGAGTTGCACACTCAGCATGCAAAGGTGTCGTGTGTGTGCCCAGGGTATGTCTGATAGCAGGCGTTAGATGTGCGGATGGACATAGCTCGGAGTGTGGCTGATACATCAGACTGTAGTGTGATGTGAGTAATGCAAGGACAGGATGGTGGTGCAATGTGCACATTGCATGTGCTGAAGGTCCAGCCTTTGGCTCCGCGTGGCGGCAACAGTGGCATAGACAAGCTGAGGACAGCAAAATTAATGGGTGGAGGGAGGAAGTGAGGAGCATCCTGGAGGCGTGTGTGTTGCCAAATCTGGATACTCTGTTGGCCCTTGCTGCAGGGGCCACAGCAGCAGGCGGCATCTCCTTGCAAAATGACAGATTTTGCACACATAGACTAGGATGTCAGAAGGACAACTGCAACAGGTGCGTGTGTAAAGAAAGGAGTGTCCAGATTCACATGGCACACCTAGAGACCATGCATGCACAATCACCAAAGATGCATGACACCGGATCAGGAAACTGAAGGCCGACCTGCGCACAGGAGACACACCCTCAGCAGCTGTTGGTGGCCCATTGTGCGGACCAACATGCCAAAAAACATACACGACCATGTACTTCATGCCCAATAGGGAGCCTAACCCATGAGCAACTGCATGCATGTTGCTAAACTACACATGGATTAATATGCATAATCTTCCACAACTATGCCAGATATGCCGCATGCAAAGTGGCAAGAGACCTGCATTGACAGAGATGAGGCACCTTGGAGTGTGACGAACACCTTTATTACTCAGCCGCACACTGAGGGAAATGCATCAATTGGAACAGACTCACAGGTCATTTGGCTGACCATGTGTGACCTACACTGGACACCCCCTTCAACACACAGATGTGTAAATCCTACTGAGCTGGCACACAAGTGAAGGGGTTGAGCCCAACACCCCTTGCTGCACACGGAGAGTCTACAATTCCCCATTGAGCCTTGTATGGGGATGTCCCACACTATGTCCACCATTAGCATCCCGTATGTTCCTTGGAGCCGTTATACACACATTGATGCCTTCATCAGAATCCACACACCATTACAGATGACTGTCAGGAAGGGTGACAATCAATTTATGGGAGCCATGCAACACGTCATGTGGCCCATGGTGAGTCGACATGTATGCATGGTAACACAACATGCACAGGAGCGGTCCCCACATATCACAAAAACGTACCACCCACAAAATGCCTTGCTGCACTCCTTACCCCAAATGACTTTTCACCATGTCTGTGCATGTAACTCTGATCCAGCACACGTTGCAATACTCATGAGGAATAGCAAGAGGGCAATGATGACATGAGCAGACAACAGCCGCAAGAACCTGGGGAGGACAGACACACAACAATTCAGCGAAGAGGTAGTAATCCGCAGACATGTACATGTACTCTACAGGAATGATGTTGTCACCATGCCCTTAACAAATTTAGTGTCCCAGCTAATATGTGTGGAATGACATCATCACTTGAATGACACATCAGAACACACCTCCAAGTTACTTAGCACACAGTCAGCTCAACACACACATTGCAACACATGCCACACAAGGCTCAAAGCGTGCACACTCAGACACAGGGACTCACCATCATGAGAAGAAGTTGCGGATAAGCTGACTCCAGATGTCCTCATCCTCATCCTCATCATCATCCTCACTTGCCCCGTGCCCAAGCCCTTCATCCTCCACGGGTGGATGATCCTGCTCATCCGGATCAAGGATGAGTGGCACGGACTTCTCCACTGCCATGTTGGGCAGCATGCAGCACACAATGAAGATTTTGCAGACCTTCACCGGGGCATATGGGAGGGCGCCGCCGGTCTTGTGGAGGCACCGGAATCTGCTCTTCAGGAGCCCAAACGTCCTCTCAATCACGCGCCTCGTCTGCCCATGGGTGTCGTTGTACCGGTGTTCTGCGGCTGTTCTGGGGTTGCGGAGAGGCGTCATCAGCCATGGCATGTTGGGATAGCCAGAGTCCCCTACATGGAAACATCATGTGAAGAAGTGGGTCAGGAGATGCCGTAAGATACAAAGATAGCGCTGAACACAGGACTAACAGAGTATACCCACCAACAAGACATGCTCGTTCCGCCTGCAGCTGCAGCATCATTTCTGGCACCCTGCTATGCCTCATGATGTATGCATCGTGTGCGGACCCTGGAAAACGTGCACAGACATGGGAAATCAGCATGTTAGCAAGACACACCACAAGGGCATTAATGGAGTGGTAATGTTTACGGTTACGGAAGGCTACCTCCTGTGCCTGTGGTGATACCAAAGCCACATGTGTCCCATCAATGGCCCCAATTACATGAGGCATCCCTCCCAGGGCATAAAACTCACCTTTGACACCTGTCAACTGCTCACGAGTGGGAAAATGGATGAATTCATCCAGGTGCAACAACATGGCTTCTATAACATCATGCAGGACACGGCTGAACATAGTCTGGGACATGCCACCGACATCAGCTATGGTCAATTGAAATGTGCCAGTGGCAAAAAAATGTAGGGCTGCCATCACCTTCACCTTGGGGGTCAGAGGTGTAGGATACCTGTGTTGTGGTTGGAGGTGTGGTGCAAGCCGGGGGGTCAAGTCCTCTATCAACTCTTGCGAGAATCGGTATCTGCGTATGCAGTCATGTTCACGCATGGCATCCAGGTCTGGCATTCGTCTGGGGAGAGGCGGTGCCCTGCAGAGATTTGGAAGGAATAACGAAGAGTGAGTACATTACCACACCAATGTCACTGAGGTGAGCACATGTTCAGCAGCTAATACACATCTGCTTAATACAGAGTCTGTGCTGTGCAATATATCCAGGACACGTGGGCCAGCAAGGTGATACTCCTACGAAGAGCCAGCCACAATAGTTGCATGGCAATGTTGACGTGACATGCCATGAAATAGCTGTTGGCCAGTGTAAGTGACAAGCCAGACACATTACATGAGTGACAGACATCCACATATCAGCATTAGAAGGATGTCATCTCATACAGACAGCTGGCGGGAGTCTAGACGCACAGGTCACATGTTATCTGGAAATGGACAGATGACACACATTTCCATTAAGGGGACCATGTCAAAAACTGATGTCACAGACATTGAGACAACGCAGATATTGCCTCATGTCAGGAAGTCATCTTCGAACCATCATGACACATGTAATGTGTGAGTCCACATGTGGCATGGTGTGCGTATATGTGTGTCATGCACAAATGCACACATACACATGTTGGATGCTGCAACAGCAGATGGAGTTAACGGAACACCAACGGAAAGCTCATGGGAACATATGACACACACATGACATAGTCACATCGTGGCACACTGGGAGTCACATGTGAGGTGTAATTATCCGTGTACCTGCCATCAGGGGACAGTTGCGGGTGTTTCTGACTGTGCCATACCAGTGATGCAGTGCTTGACACGTGTGTCGCACATGCACACATGTGCAAAGTGTGAAGGGGAAGTGTGCCACATAGTGCCCCATCACAGATAACATGTGTAAACAGCTCATCACACATCTATTGTGCCACGACATGAGGAGACATGTGCCACATCACTGCCTGACACACCTAGGCCCTGCACATGAAGGACTGCACTGACAATGACTTGATGTACAGCCTTGTGCGAGTCTGACACCTCCATTCCTTTCGTGTCCACCTCCTCTCACCAGTGTAAGCAGTGAAACGCAGTACACACGCTCTGAGGGCGTGTGTAGGGCCCGTATTCATGCGTGTACGGGCCGTACATGCGTGAGTACGTGCCTATCACTATCGTTGGGGGTACCGTAGGGCCTAGTGATAGGCACGTACTCACGCGTGTATGGCCCGTACACGCGTGAGTACGTTCCGTATCACTAGGGCCTACGGTACCCCCAACGATAGCGATAGGCACGTACTCACGCGTGTACGGCCCGTACACGCGTGAGTACGTGCCGTATCACTAGGGCCTACGGTACCCCCAACGATAGTGATAGGCACGTACTCACGCGTGTACGGCCCGTACACGTGTGAGTACGTGCCGTATCACTAGGGCCTACGGTACCCCCAACGATAGTGATAGGCACGTACTTACGCGTGTACGGGCCATAAACACGTGAGTACGTTCCGTATCACTAGGGCCTACGGTACCCCCAACGATAGTGATAGGCACGTACTCACGCGTGTATGGCCCGTACATGTGTGAGTACGTGCCGTATCACTAGGGCCTACGGTACCCCCAATGATAGTGATAGGCACGTACTCACATGTGTACGGCCCATACACGCCTGAGTACGTGCCTATCACTAGGCCCTACGGTACCCCCAATGATAGTGATAGGCACGTACTCATGCATGTACGGCCCGTACATGCGTGAGTACATGCTGTATCACTAGGGCCTACGGTACCCCCAACGATAGTGATAGGCACGTACTCACGCGTGTACGGCCCGTACACACGTGAGTACGTGCCTATCACTAGGCCCTACGGTACCCCCAATGATAGTGATAGGCACGTACTCACGCGTGTACGGCCCGTACACGCGTGAGTATGTGCCATACTACTAGGGCCTACGGTACCCCCAACAATAGTGATAGGCACGTACTAACACGTGTACGGGCCGTACACGCGTGAGTACGTGCCTATCACTATCGTTGGGGGTACCGTAGGGCCTAGTGATACGGGCCGTACATGCATGAGTACGGCCCGTATCACTGTAGTGATGGTGCCCTAGGGGTACGTGTGAAAAGCGCCGTACCTGTGTGGGGATTTAAAAATTACAATGGGGACACATGAGGGACAAGTATTAGGGCCCAAATGCATGCTGGTTGTCATGGATACCGAGTTTCAAGTTCAAAATTTTACACCATGTGAGCTGGAAAAATCAGTTGGCCACATTTAACAATGTTGCAAAGTGGTTGTTGACTTGACATGATGCTGCAAAATCGAAAGATGCAAAGGCTGTCACTGGTGTATGTTTAAAGGGATTGGAGGATACGCAGGATGCAAATGAGTCTTACCAATCACTCTGTACTCCTGTATATGAAATAGGCCAGCAAGGCAGAACCCATGAGAGGGCACTTGCCTGCACAACATGTCAGTCGATACCACTGCTGCTGTATTGTCTCCCTCGGGCACCATGTCAAGGACTGTGGAGAGGGCCCAGCCTTTCACCCAGGAGGAGAACGAGGCCATGCTGGATGTGATCCTCCCACAGTACCCCATGCTGTAAGGTCGACCAGGGGAGCAGGTGAGTGCTGACTCCAGTACCTTTGCCTGAGCACCTTTATTGTGTCTTTCACTTCTGGCATTGTGGCCAGGTGTGACAGACATGCAATGTTGGGTGGAGTGGGTCCCGGGGGTTGGGGTGGCTTATGTCTCATGCAGGGCATGATGTAGTTCATGTGTGCACTCCTCACTTGCATTGTGCTTACTGTGACATTCACTGCATAGTGCATGGGACATTCCGCCAGTCAAATCCTCTTGGGCATTCTTGTTCTATTGTCCTGCGGTGATTCAGTGGTCACCCCGGTGTGACAGGTGACTGCACCCACAGATGTGTGTGAGAGTTGAGTGGAGCTGTGGTGAGAGTGGGGAGAGTGTCCAAATGATATGCATGCCCCGTGGACATTGATGTGTGTGAATGTTTCTTGTCATGTGGATTAGTGTCTATGTGGAGTGTTGCACCACAGCTGCATGGAGGAGGCAACTGCTCAATCCATCTGATGTGTGAAGTAAGCCGTGCTGTGTGTCTGACTTGCTGAGCTAGCCCCACACCTCTGACCCCCCCTGGCAAGTGGCACATGTGCAGAGTGAGGTTTGCATCTGCTGTTGCCAATGGCAGGTGATTGATGTGTGTCTGTGTGTGTCTGTGAACTCTGCTGATGTGTCCATCAGCCTTGTGTTGTTTGGGATGCACAGTGTGTGCCATGATCAGGGATTGGTTCGCACCCTCATGCCACCTGTGTACTTACTATGCCATGTAGTGCATTGCTGCATCCCCAGTGGAAAAAGTCCCTATGACTAAGGTGCTATTACTTGCCAGCATACTATGCCCTGTTCTACAAATCTAAGATGTTCAACTGTGTGTCTCTGTGATATGGTGCAGGTGTAGTGATGTTGTCCCACTTTGTCATCCACACAGGTATCCCCCTACCACAAGGGGAAGATCTGGAAGGACACCGTCAAGGCCGTGCAATCGGTGGAGGGTCGCAGGCAGCGCCTGCCACAAGTGAGGAAGAGATGGCAGGACATCCGGTGCCGGACCCGGAGGATCGCCCGGGTCATGCTGAAGGACTCACCTCCTTGCAAGCATGGTGGGCGCCGGCGCCTGACCCACCAGATGCGGCGTGTTGTGGCGGTGGTCTTCCCTGACCTGGATAGGTGGATACAGGAGTTACAGCAGCAGGAATGGGGTAGGTACATGTGTGTTTGTTGTGTGTCACCAGCTTTTGTTGCTGCTCAGTCACCTGGAGACACTGCCAGGGCATATATGTGCAGTGCATATCCTGTTCCCCCACAGACAACCTGTGGTGTTCTTCCTCCCTTCCCCTCCTTGACATGTGTTACCTGGTCTGTGTGTGATCACTATTGCACATGGTCATCTAGGCTGCCAGTTTACCAAGGTGCACACTGCTTTCAGCATCATGTGTGGGGGTGGTCTGCCTGTGCCCTGTCCTGTACAGTCATTAGGGGGTGCATATTTGTTGCCACTGATGCTGAGTCCCAACATAGGAGTGTGAGGTTTCAAGTGAACAGACTTGCTGCATGCATTACCAATGTTGTGGCTACAGACATGATGTGCATGAGTGGGATATATGCATAGTGCCGGGACGGTTGCTCCTGTAACAGTCAGCTCATTCCAGGACCATGGAGCAGTGTGCACACTACAGTCCCCTGTCACAGCCTGCCCTGCTACTCATGTGTGTCATCCAACACTGTGCACATTCACTGTGGGTTCATAATGGCTCTGCCTCTGTGGCATTGTTCCCTGGCCTAGGTAGTAGTTTTCACATGTGTGATACATTTGCCCACTGGACAGGGATACAGCAGTTTGCTTGTGCATACTCACACTGGGCGGTGCCTGTGTGGCTATTCACAACAATCTGTTGATGTTTGTTTGTGACCAATATGTTTTGCCAGCCCTACAAGGTGATGTCGTGTTCATGAAGCTAGTTTTCAAGCACAGTTATTGTAACCCTGAATAAGAACTCTCACTTCTTGATTGGTATCAGTCACATTGACTCAGGTATGGTTGGGTGTGCGCGGGAGGGGAGTACATGTTCAACCTTGATGTTTCATTGCCAGTTCTGACTTGTGTGTGATGATTCGCAGAACAGAAAGTCATCGTGCAGTGCCCCCGTGATGTTGGCCAGTGCTTGCTGTTGGTGCTTCATTGCCTGTGTCAGTGCTTGGCAATCATGTATCCTGCTTGGACATTTTTGGCACCTGTGTGTGGTTCAGATGCTACACAGTTGTGACTTTGTGTGCAGACATCTGTGGGTACATTCTGGCTTGCCATGAGGGGGAACCCACAGTACAGCTAGGCTTTTTTGCAAAACAATTGCAGGCCCATTAGCTTATGCATAGTCCTGGGTGTGGACATGTGTGCCACTCCAGATGACAGTCAGTAGGTCATATGTGTAGCCAACTGTGTGATCAGGTGATGGATAGCCATGTGACAAATGACATTATTCAAGTTGTTACTCTGGGAAAATGTCCATTGGCACTCACTACACCTGTCAACATGTCTCAATGTTTCATATGCTTGACCTTGTTGTTTGGTTGTGAAGGACAATGATGTGCCTGCATGACATATGTCTCCCAGGGAAGTGCACATGACACCACCTTTACACTTTCCAGGGACACGCTGGCACATTTTAAAGTAAGGCACAGTGTGGACAACACTTGTTTGGAGTTCATACATATACATGTTCCCACAGTGTGCTAGCATTTGGGTTAGTCCTTGGTTGTTGCTGATACCAACTTACGAGTGTCAAGTCATCCAGCCACCCTGGTGCCATGTCTATGTACTTACTGCTACGCCATTTCTGCCTAACAGTTGCTGATTTGAATGAGTCTGGCAGCTCAGACAATGACTGTGTACATGTAGTTTGGTGTGCACCTCCTTGTGTGACTTCTGCTATACAGACACATATGTGTTGTGTTCACAGAGTGCCACATTCACACATGCTAGACATGTCCATTTTGTAAAGGGTTGTGATTCTCCAGGAGTCA
Source organism: Triturus cristatus (assembly GCF_964204655.1). NCBI lineage: Eukaryota > Metazoa > Chordata > Amphibia > Caudata > Salamandridae > Triturus > Triturus cristatus. Next base: position 1,121,245,428 of record NC_140590.1, read on the forward strand.
CAATGTATTTCTTTGGGGTGTCAAAGGTACTCACAGGTCTCTGAGTGTGGGGACACCTTCTGAATTGGCATGTGGTATTTGGCCTTGGGTGCGACAATACTGTTTGTTTCCCAGTGAACAAGAGGTGGCATGCCTTCATATTCTTGCTGTGCTCAACTGATGCCAGACACTAGCTTCTCATGATCTTGTGAATTCAAGTTATTTGCTGTTGTGTCCCAATTTTCATTGTTTGCAAGTGGCATGGTGCGTCAACCAACTGGGGAGTGCAGGGCTTACAGTCAGTCAGTCAGTCAGTCAGTCAAGATAGCTTTATTCAATTTCAAATTTAAAATCATAAAAGCGACACACAAATACATACATGTTAATAAGTAAAATGGAAATCGAAGTAGATAACAGCACAAGTACATCATAGTCGAGGTAACCAAGATAAAAGCAAACTCTGGACTTAATTCATTGACAATCCGCAGCGAATGGCGAATTTTAAAAAATTGGATAAGGCAATGATAGTTATTTCATCTTGTAATAAAAGCAGTTTTAAAAAAGCAGGTCTACACTGCCTTAGACCCCAGGTCTTTAGGAGGGGAATCAAGTATTTCCTTCTTCCCCATGTATAAAATTTACAAAAAAGAACACAATGTATTTGCGATTGCATTGCAAGATCATCACATGGGCAATTAATTAGATTTTGGGACCAATCATTTCTATCTGGGAAAGTTATCAACCGATAATAGGTCCCAACTCTCAAACGAGCTAACAACATTCTGTCGTAGCTGGAGTGATCAGGAGACAAATATAGCTGTAGGCCAGGGGCCTGTAAAAGTAAATTGTGTTGGGATAGAGATATCTTACTTTTCTCTTCACACCATCGTCGACTTTCCAGGAAGTCAAGACAGCATTTTTTAAAAGCCTTCCTGGAAATCGAGGTTAGGGAACAAGGATTATCAAAAAAGGTTGAATGTCCCATGTTGATCATAAACTCTTTTACATAGCCAATCCAGGGGATGTCCTTGCATCTCTCTAATTTAAAGCAATCAATCAAAACAGTTCTATTAAAAACAGTTTCCTCTGTAGTCCATATCTTGTGCCATAGCAATAAGGGACTAACTTTGATTAGATCAGAAATGAAAACCAAATCTAATTCCTTATGGCAAATAAATGTGGAGGTCGAATTGGGAACCGTTAACAAATAACGCAGGAAATAATTTTCTTTTACTTAAATCTCCTGACAGTCAGCGATACCCCATACGCCAGAACCGTATAATGCAGTTGAAACACATTTTGAATTATAAATTTCCATTAAGATACGGACAGGCCTACCCCCCAACTTATTGGCGAACTGTTTTATTGCACCTAATGCACGAGCAAAAGCAAGGTTCCTACTCCTAGTCGCTGCTTTCCAGGTACCTATTTCGTTAAAAACAATCCCCAAGTATGAAAAAGTAAGTCCTATCTTAGACTTTTCAATAAAAATGTTACAAGGAAGTTTTTTCTTCGAAGAGCAGCACATGGAAAATGTTTTCCCTATGTTTATTTTTAGGCCTCTAGAACTCATAAAAGATGAGAAACAAGTTAAAGCTTTTTGGAGGCCCATTTGGGTTCTAGCCATGATGACTGCGTCATCCGCATAAAGTAAAATGGGAACCGCCGTGCCATCAATTTGAGGGTAATCTAAATTTTGTGTGATTAAAAATTCCGCCACACCATTTATATATAGATTAAAAAGGAATGGTGCCAGGATGCAACCCTGTCGGACCCCTTTCATTATTGGGAACTTATTAGAGCACTCTCCTTTTTTACCAAAACGAACTTTTGCCCCAGCCCCCCTGTATAATTCTTTAATAAAATTAAGAATGTTTGAGTCGATACCCAAGCCTATCAAAGTGTTCCATAATACCTCATGATTCAAACAATCAAAAGCTGAACTTATATCAATGAACGTCATAAAAAGGTTACCCTTTTATTGCGGTCGTATATTTACCAATAATTAAAGCTAAATTTAGTCCTTGTTCGATTGTACCTAAAGCTGACTTAAAACCATATTGGAACTTAGAGAGAACATTGTTTTCCTCAGCCCAGGAGTGTAATCTATTTAAAATAACTCTACCTGCCACTTTCATCAAAGAATCAAGTAGGGAGATAGGCCTATAACATTTGGGATCATTTCGATCTCCCTTTTTAAAAATAGGCACGACTATGGCTTCCTACCAAGTCGATGGAAATCCCATGATATTAAAACTGTTTAACACATTGGTCAACAAAGGGGTCCATAGAGAAATTGTATCTTTATATATGTCTATAGGGACTCCATCAGGACCGGGAGCTTTATTCCTTGAACTTTCGAGTAAGGCTAATTCTGCTTCGGAGACAGAGAAAGAGATGCTCAAAGGAAATAAAGTGGGAGAAGAAGGCTCAGTAAGAAGCTGGTAATTTTGAAGGTTTAAGTCTGTAATAGGCAAAACATCTTCTTTATAAAGCTCAGTAAAATGTTCCACCCAAGTTGGTCCTTCAATTGCGAAATCTACCTTATCAATTTTTCTATCTACAAAAAAGGGAGCATTTACTGCTTTCCAGAAAGCAGTACTATCTCTCAACAAGCTGGCTTTTACTAGAGTATCCCACGCATTCTCCTTCAGCTCCTGTTTCCGTTTGCTCAGGGAAGTTTTATAGGCTGCTCTCGCAGCTCTAACTGCTAGCAGATCTTTCGGTGTTTTCTTTAAGATCTGTTTTAGGTGGGAGTATGCTTTGGTACAATCTGAATTAAACCATCTCTCAGCTTTTTCACTCGCCCCTGCTCGACGTGTTCCTGTCAGCTTTTCCCCAATATACAATGCAATCTGGTTAAAAGCATTAACAATCATACCCAAATCAGGATTTTCCTCTAGGCAGATTTTAATATTATTGTATTGATTCTCAATTAAACTCTGGAGAAAATTTGTAGTGTCAACTTTGTTCCATTTTATGACATAGCCGTTTTGTCTCGCCAATGAACAAGCATGGCGATACAAATTTTCAGCTACATTGGTGCCTGATCTAATACTCGTCTCAATATCAAAGGTTGTGCAGATCGGAAATCCAATGTTTTAAACGACAGGACATTATGGTGATAAAAAGTAGAAACCAGGGTATAGTCTATAACAGACTGGAGGCCACGCCCATTAAAAGTAGTTTGAAATAGAACTGGGGGGCTGCAGAGTTCATTTACGAAACCCAAGTTCCAGTCAGAAGTTAAATTATTAAACAAATTTTCCAAGGAAGTATGCTCAAAATGTGTACATGGTTCACCGATTTGGTTAACCATACCACATAAGCCCAAGTTACTATGAGGGCATAGGTGGCAATTAAAATCACCCGTCAAGATGATGCAAATGTCATTATGTCTTGGATTAATGCTAGAAGAATAAATACAGTTGTTTAAATCTTCAAAGACTTTGTAATGTTCTTCCTTTGGGATATTGTTATACAAGTTGACTAAAATAATGAGTCGATTTCCTCCTGCTGTCAGACTAAAAACCTGGAAACTATTATGCCCCCGTGTAGTCTGTTGCTTTATAGACAAGTTGACTGTGTTAGAAATATAAGTGCAAAGGCCCCCAGAGCTCCTGCCTCTCCTTGACTGGGTAGCAGGAGTAAAATATGTCCGATATCCTGCAAGATGAATCTCGGTCTGTTCCCAACACTCCTGAAGACAGATAATATCATTTTACTCAATTAATTCAAAACAATGGGGTCATTAACCTTGTTTGATAAGCCCGCTATATTCCATAATAAAAGAGTCAACTCCCCCCTTTCGGCTACTCCTCGGCATTTTAAATCATAGGAAAAGTCAACACGATGATCTGTTTCAATCGATGGAGAAATACTTTCGATTTCTCTCTCCATAATAATTTGGGAATATCGTAAGTTTATTGCAGTTTCCAGTTCCAAAACGGGATGTATTACCTGCTCTGGTTTATCTGAACTTTCGTTAAAAAATGGAGTAACTATTGGAGTTACTAATGAGGTTACTGATGGCTGATTGGACCTGCCCTCATCAATATCCCCTAAAGAGCCAATAGCCCAGTGGTTAGAGCTATTATACAATTTATTTGGACTAGGACAGTATTCGTTGGAACTCCAATCATTCCGATAGAGTCAATCCACCATCTCCAGGCTATTAAATCTATTGGAGGTTGGTATTCCTCTCCAGGTATCCCTGGATATTTGAACCCTAAGTGGTTGCCTTTCCCAAAACCTTTTAGCCGCTCCACTAACTTGAGTGCCCACAGTCACCCAATTTTCATCATAATAGAATGGATGAGGATAAAATCTAGGTGGATAAAAACAAGAAAGTCGTTTAGTTTCAATGCCCACATCATTAGATTGGTTATCCCAAGAGCAGATATAATCAACCGTGGCTGGATCATCAAAATTGACCAGAACACAGTCACCTTGTGTTAGTTTTCTTTCTGGCCCCACCCAGGGTACCCTACGGACCATTAAAAGCTTACTACTCCTTTTAGGAGGGAGGGGTCGATTATTATTTAACCAGTGTTGAACCTTGTTTTTTAGTGATCCAGTGGATTCTTCTTTATCCTCCTGCAATTTAGGAACCCCAGTCATGATTACCATATAAGGCAATGCTTCTGGGGGCAAATTAATAATTGGATTCTCTGGTTTGGATCCCCTGGTACAATCTTTACGAGTATTAACCTCCTGTACGGTGTTAGTAGGAGGATTTTTAATTTCTTCCCTAGTTATTTTCTCAGTCATGGTGGATATCGATTTATTTACCTTTTTTACGGGGGCTTGTGATTTAACAGTCAAGGAGCTCACTAATGGTATTTTTGTACAGCTTAATGTCCCACTCCCGGCCTTTGTTACCTCAGAGGTAATCGAGGTCTTAGAGAGAACGATCAGATCCGTTAGCTGTACCTCAATCCGCTTTAACCTAGTTTCTAAGGGAGAGAGATTTAAAGAGCTCCTTTAGATACTTGAATAAATTATTATCAGACTCAATAGTTTTACAATTTATATCAGTGGCGGGAGAAGCCTCAGCGCTAGTCAGATCCAATATAGCAGCAGTTTCAGATGGGCAGTTTCGTGTGGAAACAACCTTTAACTGCTGTTCTATTGGAGCTGCTGACCTGAGGGAGCGTTTACTTTCCCCTTTATCCGCAAGTACAGTCATTTTTTGTGGCTTCCTAGTCTTTTCGGCATTATTTTCAGTTTTCTTTTTCCTGGGGTCTTTAGATGTTTTTGTTGTTTTTATACTAACTCCCTCACTCGCTCCTCTCGTTAAATCTGACCATTTGTTAAATCTTGTGGCGGTGATTCAATACCCGATAGTTCTGAAGCAAGGAGCGGGGACCTCTCTAGTTGTGTAAGGGGGCTTTCCTGGACGCTTGCCGCTGCTGGGGGCATTGGAGGACCCTCACCTGCCCTTCTGTTTCCCTCGACCCTCCACAGCTGTCCTGCTCTCCCTCCCGCCGCTGCAGTAGAACACCCTGCGGCCGCTGTGAGGAGGGGGAGACCACAACTACCGTCAGCCTCTGCACCAGCTGACAACAATCACGCGCCCGGAGGCGCACAAAAGCGGTGACATCCTCGGTGGAGCGGGGCTTTCCTGGACGCTTGCCGCTGCTGGGGGCATTGGAGGACCCTCACCTGCCCTTCTGTTTCCCTCGACCCTCCACAGCTGTCCTGCTCTCCCTCCCGCCGCTGCAGTAGAACACCCTGCGGCCGCTGTGAGGAGGGGGAGACCACAACTACCGTCAGCCTCTGCACCAGCTGACAACAATCACGCGCCCGGAGGCGCACAAAAGCGGTGACATCCTCGGTGGAGCGGGGCTTTCCTGGACGCTTGCCGCTGCTGGGGGCATTGGAGGACCCTCACCTGCCCTTCTGTTTCCCTCGACCCTCCACAGCTGTCCTGCTCTCCCTCCCGCCGCTGCAGAAGAACACCCTGCGGCCGCTGTGAGGAGGGGGAGACCACAACTACCGTCAGCCTCTGCACCAGCTGACAACAATCACGCGCCCAGAGGCGCACAAAAGCGGTGACATCCTCGGTGGAGCGGGGCTTTCCTGGACGCTTGCCGCTGCTGGGGGCATTGGAGGACCCTCACCTGCCCTTCTGTTTCCCTCGACCCTCCACAGCTGTCCTGCTCTCCCTCCCGCCGCTGCAGAAGAACACCCTGCGGCCGCTGTGAGGAGGGGGAGACCACAACTACCGTCAGCCTCTGCACCAGCTGACAACAATCACGCGCCCGGAGGCGCACAAAAGTGGTGACATCCTCCGCGTCGCGGGACCGCGCGCGGGCGGCGCCGGGCTAAGCCCGGGCAAAGGGCGGGCCGTCTGTGGCCGTCAGGGGCAGGCAGAGGCTGGGCTGGGCCACTTCCCTAACATCGGCACGAAGGAACTTGACCTCTGAGGTACTGTTTAGAACTCTCATATAGAGTAACGTACTATGGGCGCTTATTAATGCTGTTAGCTCCGCACAAGGAGGCCGGGCTGGGCCATTTCCATTTCTTGTCTCACCAATTATTGTTGCAAAAGTTGGGCATTGGAGTTGCCTAGATTATCAGAGCCCTGTAGCTAACTTGTTGAACTGGTAGCAGTGTTCGGTTTGCGCAGCACCTATAGGTCTAAACCGAAGACTAGATCGACCAAGCGTAAAGCATGTACCCCGCTGATTACGACAAATAGCCAATCTAACACAGATACTCTTGCCGGCTATTCTGCACCCCCAACGGCCATAGATTTAATGCTACGGAAGGTCATTGGTGCAGTAAACGGAGAAATTGAACGCACTCAGAGACGTTTATCATTGACCCCTATGCACAACTCCCATATACAAACACACAGCAGTCCTCTGCTAGCCCCACAAATAAACCTTTGTGACAGTCCTTTGGATAAAAGCCCGGATATCTCGATTGAAAATTTACCCTGTGGCCAACAGTTAATAGAGGCCGACCCATTAATTGGCAAGGTAACAAAAAGACCCGACCCAATTAAGTCTAGGCTGCCTAAAAGAGGTCCCAAGAATACACAAGCCAGGAAGCTAAAACCAACCAATAAAGGGGGGAAGAAACAACTAAGGGAGGATGAGCTCATAGAAGTAGATACGTCAACACCATTAAGCCCTCCAGGATGGCTACAATTAGTTATAGACGATCTGCAAAAACATATAGAAACCTTCATCATTGCTCAAATAAAACCTCTTTGCAGCAAAGTAGACAAAATTACTAATGAGCTCCACAAACAGACGAAGCTGAAGGAAAGTAACTCTAACTCTACTGGAAATTTAACTTCAACTGTAACCCCCCCCCCCAGAACTACTGCCTATGGAGAATATTGGTACCAGAAATGAGCTACGCACTACTGCACAGGTTCATGCTCCACCCTATAAGTGTAGACCAGTTACAGGATAGATGCCGCCCTGAAAGTATGAAAGATTGTCTCCCTATAAATAAGGACCAGCTTAGGAGAGCGCAGTTAAAGTTAGGTCAGGATGTGTCCCATGAGCAGAGGGATGTATGGCAGAAAGTTCCTGTTAGCAAGGGAAAATCTCCCCCTCCCCCCCGGAGTAAATTTACCACCTGAAGCAAGCCCCTATGTTGTGATTTTCGCCGGGGTCCCCGAACTCAGGGGGGGTCAAAGGGAGACACACCTTGAACTAAAAAATAAGATTATACACTGGCTAAATATACACAGACCTCTTCAAGGGAAGGAAAGGGGAGAAATTATCCATGTGAGAAGAGTACCATGGTTGGGCAACAGAGGAAAGGACATCGAAGGCGATTGCATTATTGCAAATTTCAGGAACCCAAAGTTAATGGAGTATATACTGGGAAATTATAATAAAAATGAAACCAGTACTATTCAAACTATGCCTCTGGCCTATTTCTATCCCAGACACATCCTTACATATCCTTTGGCTCACAATTTGGGTGGGAAAGGAGGAGGATTAGATGGAGGTTGGAGAAGAAATCGTGAATATATTAATCTACCACTATTACATTCTAATGGCCCACAGTGGGAGAATAGATTCAGTCCCCTCCAATCGTTGGATGAAAATGATTGACTGACTAATCCAGAGGCAGGTTTGGCAGGGACGGAAACAAGGACACCCACAAAAATAATTGAACTAACATCAGTGGGAAGGCACACATTGAACCCCAGAGAAATCTGCCCGCAAAGCCAGATTGGGGAAAGGCAAAACCCACCACTAGAGGGGAAAGAGGCACATGAATTGGATACCTATGGTCGAAGGCTGTCTGGGACACAGGGACCACGGGTGGTAATAACATCCTGGAATATTGCAGGCTTAGCGGGGAAAATGAGTAACATAGAGTGGAAGAACCAATTAAGGGACTCCCATATAATAGCCCTACAGGAGACATGGGCAGTTGATTCCGATAACTGTCATCTAGAGGGGTTTAAGTCCTTCTTTGTACCAGCTCAGGAGAGCAGGCCAGGGAGAGCAAAGGGAGGCTTAATAATATATGCTGATGTAAATCTGAAGGGGAGATGGACTGTGCCATCATGGAGCTCAGATAACTTGCAAGCAGTAACCTTCCAGGGACAGGGGCTGAGGGTACAATTATTCAATTTTTATAACCCTGCCCCAGGAAGCGGCATTAATGCTGCACTTGAGGAACTAGACCTTAGACTAAAACAAGAATTTGATTTAAGAAAAGGCGGTGAAAATGTATTTGTACTTTTAATGGGGGACCTAAACTGTCATCTTTGCCCACGCTTGACACCGGTAACTACCCACTGGGATCTCTGCCCAATTAAAAAGGGCCCACATCTGGAGCACACAGCTGAGGGTATATTAATAACAAAAATATTAGGGAGTCACTCACTAGCGCATACTATTGATCTGGTAACTCCTGAACCAGGGGGCACTCTGATACCAACTTTTAAAGGAAGGGGATGTTCGTCTATTATAGACTACATCTTTATATCCACCTTAGCTAAACATCGGATCAGGAAGGTAAACGCTAAATGGAGTGCCTTTAGCGATCATAACCCCTTGGTTATAGAAATACCATATAAGGATCTTCCCGAAATAAATAAGCAGCTGGATACCATTTTAAAACCCACCGATCAGGGAAGGCGTCTAAAATGGACAAAAATCAATGCCCCTGATTTTTATATTGCATTAGTACAAAAGGGGAGAAAGTGGCTTGAGGAGTGTTTAGATCTGCAAATAGAGGGAGTAGATTTAACTGCCGCCTTTAAGGAGCTAACTAAATGTGCTGGGCAACTATTAGTGGCAAAAGGCCCTAGAAAACTAGTGACCCACCCAAGATGGTTTGATGTAGAATGTGCGCGAGCACTAAGAAATCTTAAGTCAAGTCTTAAGACAATCCCGAGAAACTCAGTGGAGGTGGCAAAAAATAGGAAAATCTACAGAACTAAGATTAAAGAAAGAAAAACCACCTTAAAAGTGGAATTATGGGCTGACCTAAGAGAGGCTGGTGAAAACAGGGATTTCACCGAATTCTGGAGGATTATAAATAGGCCCTCTCTCTATGATTGCAATACACCGGTTCTTAGTACAAATATCTTTCCACAGCAATGGGTAGCTCACTTTGAGAAGCTTTATAATCATACCGAGGCTTGCAAACAAGAAGGGGAATGGGTTGGTAATAGGAATAAGGCTCAGGACTTTACACTCACCGAGATTGTGCAAGCAATTAACGGTTTGACACCAAATAAAGCTCCTGGACCTGATGGCACTCCCCCAGATTTGTACAGAAGCAATGTTGACTTGTGGGCACCAATTTTAATGAGAGTGCTAAATGCAGCTATTAAAACAGGCCTCCCGAGGTCATGGTCCACTGCCTTAATAGTTCCCATTTTTAAAAAAGGAAATAAGGACAATCCCCAGTGCTATAGACCTATATCATTAATTGATGTTTCGGCTAAAATACTGGGGCGGGTGGTCCTAAATCGCTTAATGGCCTGGACTGAAGAGCAGCACACAATCGTTGACACCCAGTATGGCTTTAGAGCAGGAAAGTCAACCAGCGATCAATGCCTAAACTTATATTTCCTGGTCGCTAAATACACTATTGCAAGTAATGGGACCATTTACATGGGATTCATGGACCTAGCAGCTGCTTTTGATAACGTGAATAGAAGTAAGCTCTGGGAAATGATGACCTCCCTGGGGATTGACCAGGGACTGATAAACATCTTGAGAGAGTTACACTGGAACACTACAGCGAGGGTCCGATATAGTATGGAGGGGGGGCAAACTGACTCCTTCCAATGTTCCAGTGGCGTAAGGCAGGGGTGCATTCTTGCCCCCTTCCTATTCTCATTATACATAAATGACCTGGAGTCAACCCTCATAGCTAAGGCAGCCGATTGTCCTAGGGTAGGAAAGCGCCATATACCAGTCCTCCTTTATGCGGACGACGCGGTTCTCCTTGCCCGGACACCGCGTAGTCTCCAAATACTGATCAATGGATTTGTAGATTTTATGAAAAAATTAGATCTGTCAGTCAATCTGACTAAATCCTTTGCGCTGATCGCAGGCAAAAAACCGATCAAAAAACCGACATTTAATATTGGGACCCATGCTATGGAAATAGTAACCACCTTCCCGTACTTAGGTCTACTGTTTGACTGCAAAATTCAGTTTGATAAGTTGTTGGAGGAACGCTGCACTAAATTAGCTTCGTCATGTGGTGCAATCATGAATTTTGCACAAAGATTAGGCTACTGGTCCCCTGAGCAAGTAATGACCTTATACAATTCAATTAGTATAGCCAAAGCGGCATATGGAGCAGAGGTCTGGGGCTTCAGGGATGTTAAACAGCTGCAACTGTAAGAAAATAAATTCATCCGTAGAATTCTGAAGATCCCACATGCGATACCAGCAGAAATTGCACACTCTGAACTCGGTATCCCATATATTGCCGATTTGGTTAAAACTAAGCCAGTTTTGGCATGGCTCAGCATATGGGCTAACCCGGATGCTGAACTAAGCAAGGAAATTATTAATGATTGTTTACAAAGGGACAAAGGAATGTCAATCCCATGGCTGAAATATGTTAAAGCAACCTTAGAATCTGTAGGCCAACACGCACTCTTTAGTACCCCTACTTTAATTACAAGAAATAGCAAAATGCAAATTAAAAGATTGTTGCTGGACAAAATGGAATCCCATAGGGAAACTAAAGCTCTCATATCAAAACGCTCAGTGGTAGCCCACTGTTTAACTAAAGAGACAGTAGGTATGGAACCCTATCTATTTCTGCTGCATAATCAACAAGAGAGATTTTTAATGTGTCGTTTTAGGCTCAATTTGTTGCATAATATTTTATCTTATCCATCGGATTTTTCTGCGACTATTGAGCAGAAGGGGGTCTGCGGCTGCGACAATTTGTCTCCGCAGGACTCCCTTCATTTTGTATTGTTGTGCCCATTTTATTGTCTCCCTAGACGCATGTTTTTAATTAATATTTTAAAATGTGGGAAATTTCGACATGCGAAGGTAGCTTTGTTGTTCCTTCAAAGAGCAAATGATATGTATACTCTATGCTCAGTAATAAGCTTCTTGAAAGCTGCCGTAAGACTAAGGAACACTAGAGATTAGCTTACTTTTCGTATTGTGATAAAGTGTAACAGTTCAGTTGATGGTCATTTTGTAATGAATTGTATGATTATATGTGTTGTTGTGTTTTTAACATGTACTTTTTATGATGATTTTTTAACCATCGAAATAAAGAATTTGAACTGAACTGAACTGTGTAAGGGATATAGAATCCGTTATTGACAGTGACAAATCCACTACATTTGGGATGCTATGTATATCCACAATGTGTTAAGTTCGAAGCTACCTTATTACTTTGTGGTACGGGAGTTTTAGCTGTTGCAATGTGGCCCATAGATGAGCGCCTTGCTAAAAGTAAATCTTGTGACACTCTCCGTTCCATAATTGCAATCCCTTGGTCAATGACTGAGTTAGCTCTAACAATAAAATTATCAAGTGGGCCAGTAATAGTAGATACATCCGTATTTAACCTGCTCCTACTCCCTTGCGTAGTCGCCATTTATAACAGCAGTAAATGAAACTATCTGCAGTAATGCAATTAAATGGCGAGATATTATATTCTCCTACTGGAAAACGAACAGACTAGAACGTTAGAGGGGGGGGGCCCGGTCCTGTCTTACTCGGTCTGGAACGGGCCCGCCCTTGGCCCGGGCTTCGCCCGGCGCGCGTCCCGCGTGCGTCCCGCGCCGCGTTATGCAGCTCAGAGTTAATAGGTAACAATTGCTAATTGGGGGAGTGTCCGGGAAGAGGCCGCAGCTGTTGCTGGTTTTAACGCTGCGAGCCTCACAGTCCCTCACACCCGAAACAAACACTGAATCCGCTGGCAATGTTCCTCAAACACGAATGGCTCACGCGGAGCGGGGGCCGTGAGTCGTCTTTTAAAGGCAGGCAGGCAGGCAAGGGGGAGTGTCCGGGAAGAGGCCGCAGCTGTTGCTGGTTTTAACGCTGTGAGCCTCGCAGTCCCTCACACCCAAAACAAACACTGAATCCGCTGGCAATGTTCCTCAAACACGAATGGCTCCCGCGGAGCGGGGGCCGTGAGTCGTCTTTTAAAGGCAGGCAGGCAGGCAAGGGGGAGTGTCCGGGAAGAGGCCGCAGCTGTTGCTGGTTTTAACGCTGCGAGCCTCGCAGTCCCTCACACCCGAAACAAACACTGAATCCGCTGGCAATGTTCCTCAAACACGAACGGGCTTACATATGTGGGGAGTATCCTAGATGTTACTCCTGATGCCTTTCCTGATATGCACTGTTGCCTATTTTGTTTGGACTCATGTGTCAGATGTATACAAGTGACTGATTTTTTCCTGTCTCTTCACCTTGCCCACAGCATCATTGGAGGACACCGAGGGAGACACCGGCACGGACGTGGAGGAGGGATCGAGCAGTGGTGCCACCACTGCTGTGGAGTCGGTGGAATCTAGTGGCACGGAGGGCGAGGGGAGTGAGGCGGAGGACCTGCCCAGTACCAACACAGACTACGAGGCAGACGGGTTCGAGGCTGAGCTCCCTGAGGGGGCGGAGGCTGCTCCCCGAGCTGAAAGCAGCAGTACATCTCTCGCCGCCCCCTCCATTCCCATCACTGCCCTCCCACTTGCTCGGGTCCCTTCTGTCCGTGCTAGGCCACACCGTGTCTCCTTCGTGCCAGGCACCGCATCCCTTGCCCCTGTGCCCCCTGCTGCCCTCACTGCCGAGTCTGTGGACATTCAGCGGCAGTTGCAAGTTGGGCAGACATCGATCCTGACTGTCCTCCATGGCCACACCAGACTGCTGACCCAGATGGTGTCGTACATGGAGGACATGTCATCAGCAATGTCTGACCAACGGATGTTGCTGAGGTCCCTGGACTCGTCACTGACGGCAGTAGCGAGACACCTGCAGTGCTGCCTCCCCCCCTACCACTGGCCCATCCACAAGTCCAACACCCATGCCTGTCCAAAGCACACCCAGACATCCACACACATGCACCCCACCAGACACAAGCAGCACACCACCATGTAAGGGCAAGCGCACACCTCCTGACACGCACACTCAGGGGGTAGCAGGCACACCCACTGGGTCTGGGGCACACAGGCAGGCACGCAGCCACAGTCCTCATCCACATGACTCACTCCCCAGTCCCTCCGATGTCACTCCCCTTGGCTCCCCTGCCCCAGATTCGGAGAACGAGGCGTACTTTGCTGGGCTGGGCCTCAGCCCCACTAGTTCACCTGGACGCAAACGGTCACGCCACTCCACGGGTAGGGGAGTTAAGTCCCCCAGCCCGTCCACCACCTCCCCCAGTAGCCCTGCAACCCATCCCTCCGACCCCCGCTCCTTGGGGCCTGTTGTTTCTCCGGGTGCAGGGGAGACGCTTGAAGAACTGGCAGAAGTGTGTAGCGCTGAGCTCGCCTCCACCTTTGGCGCTGCCCCATCCCCTGTGGTGGAGTCGTCCGTCCCTGCACCCACAACACTTACCCTTCCCCCTCCTGTACTTGCGGTGCCTGGTCCTTCCCCACATGATGCCCCGCCCAGTCGACGAAACACTCTTGTGATGTGCAGGCAAGCTAGGGGAGACGCATGGCCATGTGTCCCCCCCCCAAGGACTGCTGATATGGACTGGCCATTGGCCTTTGTGAATAGTCTTGTTTACACATTATTATTTTCATGCTGAATAAAGCATTTTCTTTTTCTTTGGAAAAGTCTTGCATTTCAGGTATTGATGTTGATGCTGATGCTACAGGAGGTGGGGTTGTGGGCATGTGTTATGTTTCAGGGAAATGTTGTGATCTGCTGCTCATGGGGTGGAACCTGGTATCTGCGTGCCATCACGCAATCTCTGCAAAGATTCTTTGTCGTGTATGCTCTTTGTGTTTGGAGACATTGTCCCAAGGGGTATTCCTTCCTCTGTGGCACCTTACATCTCCCCTGCAGAGAGTTGCACAATTGTTGTGTTGCCCTGTGTCTACATGTCCTTTGTTGGTGATGGATCCCTTCAACTCTGGGCATGCCTGCTCAGCAATGTGTCCGGCTGCATCGTCTGTGCCATCCTTGGTACTCACTGTACTTGTGTATAGAGTATTTTGCCATGACTTCATGGATAAATGGCTCCTTTTCCGCACAATGCATGTGTGTAATCCCAGCCTAGTACACATATGGTACTTGATCTGCTGGGTATTTGAACACCTGACTCACAATTGTGGCCATTGTATCTGAGGGAACTCCACACTATTCCTTCCATGACAGACAACATCTTGGTGGCTAGCCCAGCACCCGAACATTCCTATCAGTCCTGGGATGTGCGTGACAGTGTGTGTTCTCTTTGGCTCTCTTAGTTTGTTAGGCAGTGACATGACTATACAGTCTTGTGGCATGATCCCAGTGTGTGTATTGTGCTGCATCTGCCAGGGGTGGGTATGCATGTGTTATTTGTCCTCACACCCACATGTGGTGTGTCATGCAGTGGGGCTAAGACCTCCTTCATCCTGGGAGTGGGATAATGCTGTCAGTGATGTGTTGTTATGGCACTATCCTCTTTGTCCTAAGTTAGGGATACGTACATTCACCCATGGAGCTGTGGTCATCTGATAATGATGTACACCCCCCATGTCTCTGTCCACTGCTGGGAGTCCTCTGCACTCACCCCTCATATGCCTGGGCACTGCTGGGAGTGATAGGCATCCACCCCTCATATGTCTGGGCACTGCTGGGAGTGATAGGCACACACCCCTCATATGTCTGGGCACTGCTGGGGGTCCTCTGCACCCACCCCTCATATGTATGGGCACTTCTGGGAGTCCTCTGCACCCACCCCTCATGTGTCTGGGCACTGCTGGGAGTCCTCTGCACCCACCCCTCATATGTCTGGCCACTGCTGGGAGTCCTTTGCACCCACCCCCATGTCTCTGTCCACTGCTGGGAGTCCTCTGCGCCCACCCCTCATATGTCTGGGCACTGCTGGGAGTCCTCTGCACCCACCCTCATGTCTCTGTCCACTGCTGTGAGTCCTCTGCACCCACCGCTCATATGTCTGGGCACTGCTGGGAGTCTTCTGCACCCACCCCTCATATGTCTGGGCACTGCTGGGAGTCCTCTGCACCCACCCCTCATGTGTCTCGGCACTGCTGGGAGTCCTCTGCACCCACCCCTCATATGTCTGGGCACTGCTGGGAGTCCTCTGCTCCCACCCCTCATGTGTCTGGGCACTGCTGGGAGTCCTCTGCACCCACCCCCATTTCTCTGCTGGGAGTCCTCTGCACCCACCCCTCATATGTCTGGGCACTGCTGGGAGTGATAGGCACCCACCCCTCACATGTCTGGGCACTGCTGGGAGTGATAGGCACCCACCCCCATATGTCTGGGCACTGCTGGGAGACCTCTGCACCCACCCCTCATGTGTCTGGGCACTGCTGGGAGTCCTCTGCACCCACCCCTCATATGTCTGGGCACTGCTGGGAGTCCTCTGCACCCACCCCTCATGTGTCTGGGCACTGCTGGGAGTCCTCTGCACCCACCCCTCATATGTCTGGCCACTGCTGGGAGTCCTCTGCACCCACCCCCATGTCTCTGCCAACTGCTGGGAGTCCTCTGCACCCACCCCTCATATGTCTGGGCACTGCTGGGAGTCCTCTGCACCCACTCCTCATATGTCTGGGCACTGCTGGGGGTCCTCTGCACCCACCCACCCACCTGTGCCCTTGCTGTGGTACACTGCTGTCCTGGCCATACACCACCCCCAATTTACAGCTGATGTGCTGCACCAAGCCGTACACCTACATCTGTGGCGTGTGTACGCCTTGTATGCATCATGTTTGGGGCTGTAGGGGTACGCGTGTACGGACCGTACCCACACCCCCAGAGCGTGGGTACGGTCCGTACATGCGTACCCCTACATCACCACTGCAATGGTGGTACAGCCCGTGACCATGCTCTGGGGGCGTGGGTACGGGACGTACCACCATTGTGGCGGTGACGTAGGGGTACACATGGTACGGCCCATACCCACGCTCTGGGGAGCGTGGGTACGGGCTGTACCACCATTATAGTGGTGATGTAGGGGTACGCATGTACGGACCGTACCCATGCTCTGCGGCGTGGGTACGGTCCGTACACGCGTACCCCTACATCACCACTGCAATGGTGGTACGGCCCGTACCCATGCTCTGGGGGCGTTGGTACGGGCCGTACACGTGTACCCCTACATCACCACTGCATTGGTGGTACGGCCCGTACCCACGCTGTGGAGGGCATGGGTATGTCCCGTACCACCATTGTGGTGGTGACGGGTACGCGTCCACGTCCACTTCCATTGTGGCGGGACGTGGAATTGGTGAACACGCCCCTAGAAGTGACCAGTCCATGGAGGTAATTAATGTGCAGGATGTATTAGTAATTTTTGGGATGTGGGTTATGTTTCCTGCACCTTGCACCCCCCTCCCCCTTTGCCCCTGGGGGTTGTTCTGACCTTCTGCGGCATCTACGTCGGTTTCTGAACACGAGATGGTAGGCTATGAGGGCCGGGATGACGCGTAGGTTGGGGTCCATCGCTGTCCGTCGCGTACCGGTGCTCCTTGTTCGCGTCGTCCTCAATTTCCCGGCAGTTTTTGGCTCCCGTAAAAAATGCTACGTGCGAAGTGACGTAGGCACGAATCGTACTTGCTGGTCCGTAAAACGCTGCCTGACTCTGTCCAGACGTCGCGTATGCGCCGTCCAGAATCAGATTTGTATGTATTTTTTTGCCGGTCGGTGTTTTTTTATGACTCGTACGGAAATGGTAATTCTGTGCGAATCGTAATTGCGACTTTGTAAGGTGTTTTTCCCGGGTACGAGTCGGACGGAGAAAACGCTCCGTACAACCATTTGTACCCGGGTTTTACTGGATCGGAATCGGCACCTCTGTGTTGTTGCAGAATGGACCATGCACATGAAGAGCATACAAACAATCCAAATCACATTCTCAACACATGTTGTGCATCCACATGTCTCCCTTGGTGAGGTGTAGCAATCTGATGCAGAAAATAAGAACTCATAATGTGTGTTGATTGGGAGCATACACTCACAAGGGTAAATTGATGTGTCGTACCACAACATGCATACATGCAGAGTCTAAGTCAACTCATGAAGAAGGACATCAATGCATATGTATGTTGTCTTTCAAATGTCACAGTAAGTCAAGTGAACCAGTTAGCAATGCCACTGTCACCTAGACACTGCCCCACCTTAGTGGCAAGGTGGATGTAAAGAGCCCAAAATGAGTTTAACGTGTTGCAGAGAAGGATTTTCACTCTCAGTTACCCTCAGCACAATGACAACAAATGAGGTCCCCGGATGATGTCCCAACATAGTATTCAACAAAAACTCAAGGTGGGTGCCTAATCAGGCACATGTGCCAATGGTGCACCCTCTACAGTATATGCACAGGAGATGTTCTGTTTGTGCAGCAGGCCTATTATGTTATTTTTCATTGACCCATATCTCCTGACAGTCACAACATGGAGGCAATACACAGGACACAGACAATGACAACATGGTGATGTGTAGTCTGTCAAGTATAGACAAGTTAATTTCACAGATGCTGGTAAATTGTTGGAAACTCAACATGATAGAAAAGAAAGTAGAAATTAGCAAAATGCACATACACCTAAAAAGGCACACTGCAAACACAGCAGGCACATATACTAATGGACACATATCTCTTTAATATGTTTCAGGTAATCAAGGATATGCACTCAAGCCATGGCTGATGACGCCCCTCAGAGTGACACACACACAGGACCAGAGACTACAACATTGTACTGGGACGCACAAGGGACATAGTTGAGCGGACATTTGGAGTTCTCAAATCCAGGTTCCAATGCCTACACATATTGTGGGGCAGACTCCTGCACAGGCCTGAACTTGTTTGCAAGATCATAATGGCCTGTTGCATTCTGCACAATATTTGTGTACCCACAAACACGCCATTAGATGAAGACCAGGAGGAGCCGCACAACCCATCTGATGGCCAGGACGAAGAGGCAGATTCTAGACACACCACACCTTCTGCTGCTGGAACAGCAAGAAGAGATCACATAATCTCTCATTTGTTTACATAATCACAGGAAATAAATATCACATGTTTATGTTTACACAAAAAAAAGAGATTGGCACTTTTTGAAAGAAAATATCACTACATAAAAGTCATGTATGCTTGTTTTATTACATCACAAGTTCATATATCTGTCAAGTGAAAGGTTATAAAAAAAATGTGTCACCCAGCTATCACATATAGCAGTGGAGAGAACATCAATCATTGATGTAAATAAATCATACAACAAACTGCTCACTAGCAAGTGTGGTTGATGGGATGCAACACATGTTTGCCTCTTGAATGGCAGCATTTGCAAGCAGAGCACATCTCATATCGTTCATGTAAAACTGTTAGGTAGAAGCAGTTTTTTTCCAGGAAATTCAGCAAATACAACCCCTGATTCTCCTCTCCTTCACTCACAACTATCACAACCAACTCAATACTACAGCAGGCGTCAATATACAACACTCTTTCTGACTCACTAACTCAGCAAGCATAATCCTTGGTGAGCACAGCTAATAATATACAGGGCTACAGCATGGAATGCAAACTATGAAATTCAAAATACTGATGCAGGGGATGCAAGTGGACACTCAAATTTGCCTCATCACATATCCCTTGCATCACAAGTCTTGTAGAGCAGATGGGCCTCATCCTTAACAGTGATGGGATTTGCACCATACTCTTGCTTAAATACGCTGAGGGGACATTCCATAAGATAGGATGTCTACCCTGTAACATCAGTGTACTCATGGTGTGTGTCCTGCAATGCACACTAACATTTGAACATTACCAATAGCAGCCTTCAATTATGAGCACAACAAGTTGCAGCATGCATACTTCGCATATCACTGATGTTAAAACAAGAACATGACAAGTCTTGCCATCAGGTAATGTACATTGTTCATATAGGAAGCTCAAGAAAATGGGACCACCATATCCCACACAACGCAGGCACTGCCATCCCTGTCACTCTGCTGTAACTCAGCAGTATCTGTCTGTAGAGACCAAGGTCTCATATAAAGGCACTGCATGATGATTTTGCAAGGACTGTGACATGCAAAGTGCAGCCTTGCATTTCCAAAGTCACAAAGATATGTTCACATGTGAAACTGGGTCTCCAACATGCTTGTACATGGCTCACTGTGTCATGTAGAGCTATGCATAAATCTGATATTTTAGTCCCATTATGCTATCTGTTACACACATTTAAACATGCATTATCTTACCTGTGTAGGATATTGTACTCCATAGTGTACTAATAATGTTTGGAGACACAACACCAAACTAACTTGCAATGGTATCTGTCCATTCAAAACATATTTTTACAAACCAGATAATATTAGCTCATTGCTGACATGCAAGAATTTTCTTGTGATGTTGCGTGCCCAAGAACATACTCACACCATGTAATGTCTTGACTCGCGAGCATTTGTAACTTTGGATGTGATGCGGTCGGGATTTCTGACAGCAGTAAGGATGTAACATGGTCCCAAGAATGACATATATATATACTGAGTATGACGAGGACTGGATCTATTAACATGCACATTTGAAGTTGGACAGCATATGAGATTGATTATCCAGAAATTATAAGAAATGTTACGATAGGACTTGATACTTTATGCGAGGCAATAGATGCAAGAATTTCCTACTTTGGAGCCTTGAGGAGGCCCCTTGGGCGAAACTCGCGTCGGCTGCCTGTGAATTGGAAATGGCTGTTTTTATGAATTTGGAATAAATGCCAATCATTAACAACTCCAAGTGAATCAATATTTGAACTCTCTTTTTGAGATATTCAGTGCTATGGAATGGACTTGATGATACTAAATTAATCACTGCTTTCGGTGTGCTACAGTGTCCTTGATGTGAAATTAATTTTGAGAGTCATTTGTGATCTCAATGTTTTCGATACTGGAGGTGGATAAGTATCAAACACTGTATTAGCACCAAATATTCAACATCTTTAATACTACATTTGAAGAATTACGCTTTATAACTTATGATGATGTGCAAGTCGATATAGCATATCCACCCTGTCTTTTGTGTATAATCATTTTATTTGGGTACACTTCACATGATCAACTGGCTGACAATCTTTGTGAGATACACAGTGGAAAAACTGATTTGACCCTCAAACACCATGTCTATTGAGGTGTGATAGCAGATATGACATGCAGGAAGCAGTGGGACAGGTCATAGTATGTTCTGTCACTTAGACCGTGGCATGGATGTCCATTAGGCCACCAGTGTTAGATTGACATATGTTGTGGGTAAGACAGGCTCAGGAGATTGCAAATTATATGTAACATGGCAACCCACATGACTATTCCAATGACTGAAATTGTATCATGAATCCACCAATGATGCATGTGAATTTTGCAAAATGTGATGTCAAGACATTAATGATACTTTCCACAATTTTTCAACATCAGTAAGACCCTTTATCACTCAAGGAGATGTGGATGCATTTATGGACCCACATGCCACAGGTGAATGTATCGCCCCTAACTTTGGATTATATGTGCTGACATATGCAAGCAATGTTACAGGCCCTGTATGTTGTAGTACTCAGTGTGGATATGCATCACATGATATTCACCTCTGGTGTGATGATACTGCATGAAGTCAACGGTAATGCGCATCAGCAATATGTGATGCTGGAGAACAGAATTGCCATTTGTGACTTGATGTTGCAAAGCCTCATATGTTTCACAACATCCTAACTATATGCAAGCACAGAGTCCAGGATGTGGGTGATGTCATAACCATGTCATAGAACCAATCACACAGCATCACAAACATCTATATGCCCAGACATGATTGTGCTAGTGTTGCAGATCTGCAGCACCCAATTTCAATTGGAAAATGTTTTATATTATGATAAGTTTGTTCCACTGAGCATGTCACATCTGTTGTTGATTATCATTATGCAAACGTGATGTGACATTCAGACATAAACCATTGACAAAAATCCACATACAATCTTATTGTTAACTAGCTAGAATGTACTACCATCACCATATGATATTTGCCCCCATGGCATCAACTGTGTCACCACAAAACAGTAGGGCATATGTACAATCTTCTATGGCCACCACAACGTCACTTTTATTGACTTAGTGGTGGCAATGTGGGGTGTGCCTTATTTTCAAGGCAGCGTTAAGCCACTTAATGTGGATTAACACTGCCTTGTTTATAAGGCCCCCTTTCATGCTGTGTTTAGCGTGAATGGGGTCGGCTGTGGGTGTTGCGGTGGGACATGGGTAAATAATGTCTATAATGTGCTCTTTCCCATGACATGCTCAACAGTTCTGACAATTCACATGTTACTAGTTGGTCATCTAAATGTGTCACACATGAAATAATCAATAGTTCACTGATGGATCAGGTGCATGATGGTGATCCTTGCGTAACATTGACTAACATGTGCTAAAATCAGACAACTTAGCACTTTTGGGCGAGGGTACTTTCCTTTGCCCTACCATAAATGTCTTCACACTGCCACTATTCTAAAAGCAGTGCAGACAAATGCGTGGTTCACATGGAGGAGCTCTGCTGTCCAATTGGCTGGGCTCAAACTGGAATGGCATGGTGAGCAAAAAAACAATGGACTTTGGCCCAGATCTCTGTACTAGGGTGAATGTATGACATTGTTCTGCATTCTGTCCATCAACTGTTGTTTTTGCATTTGTGACCCTGAGAGGGACAGGTATGCTCAGACGTGAGTCCTGTGCTCTCCATGCCACTGGAATCAAGCGATCCTGGCTGAAGAGGGGTGAAACCCCAAAACCGGTCTTAGGATGCTTGGTTCCAGTCCAGGGAGGACCTGGCTTGGCAGTTCAGGCTGGACTGTTGCCATGGGGCACAGGGTCAAGAATAATTTGCATATGGCTGGGTTCAAATTGGAATGGCATGGTGAGCAAAAAAACAATGGATTTAGGCCCAGATCTCTGTACTGGGGTGAATGTATGACATTGTTCTGCCTTCTGTCCATCAACTGTTGTTTTTGCATTTGTCACCCCGAGTGGGACAGGTACGCTCAGATGTGAGTCCTGTGCTCTCCATGCCACTGGAATCAAGCTATCCTGGCTGAAGAGGGGTGAAACCCCAAAACCGGTCCTAGGATGCTTGATTCCAGTCCAGGGAGGGCCTGGCTTGGCAGTTCGAGCTAGACTGTTCCCATGGGGCACAGGGTCAAAGCTGATTTCCATGTGGCTTGGTTCAAACTGGAATGGCGAGCAAAATAACGATGGATTTAGGCCCAGATCTCTGTACTGGTGTGAATGTATGACATTGTTCTTCATTCTGTCCATCAACTGTTATGTTTGCATTTGTCACCCCGAGTGGGACGGGTATGCTCAGACGTGAGGCACATGCTCTCCATGCCACTGGAATCAAGCTATCCTGGCTGAAGAGGGGTGATACCCTGAAACCGGTCCTTGGTGTCTTGGTTCCACTCCAGAGAGGATCTGACTTGTCAGTTCGGGCTGGTCTGTTCCCATTGGGCACAGGGTCAAGACTCATTTTCATATGGCTGGGTTCAAACTGGAATGGCATGGTAAGCAAAAAAACGATGAATTCAGGCCCAGATCTCTGTACTGGGGTGAATGTATGACATTGTTCTGCATTCTGTCCATCAACTGTTGTTTTTGCATTTGTCACCCCGAGTGGGGCAGGTATGCTCAGACGTGAGTCCTGTGCTCTCCATGCCACTGGAATCAAGCTATCCTGGCTGAAGAGGGGTGAAACCCCAAAACCGGTCCTAGGATGCTTGGTTCCAGTCCAGGGAGGACCTGGCTTGGCAGTTCGGGCTGGACTGTTCCCATGGGGCACAGGGTCAAGACTGATTTGCATATGGCTGGGTTCAAACGGGAATGGCATGCTGAGCAAAAAAACGATGAATTTAGGCCCAGATCTCTGTACTGGGGTGAATGTATGACATTGTTCTGCATTCTGTCCATCGACTGTTGTTTTTGCATTTGTCACCCCGAGTGGGACGGGTATGCTCAGACGTGAGTCCCGTGCTCTCCATGCCACTGGAATCAATCTATCCTGGCTGAAGAGGGGTGAAACCCCGAAACCGGTCCTAGGATGCTTGGTTCCAGTCCAGGGAGGACCTGGCTTGGCAGTTCGGGCTGGACTGTTTCCATGGGGCACAGGGTCAAGAATGATTTCCATGTGGCTTGGTTCAAACTGGAATGGTGAGCAAAAAACGATGGATTTAGGCCCAGATCTCTGTACTGGTGTGAATGTATGACATTGTTCTGCATTCTGTCCATCAACTGTTGTTTTTGCATTTGTCACCCGAGTGGGACGGGTATGCTCAGACGTGAGTCCCATGCTCTCCATGCCACTGAAATCAATCTATCCTGGATGAAGAGGGGTGAAACCCCGAAACCGGTCCTAAGATGCTTGGTTCAAGTTCAGGGAGGACCTGGCTTGGCAGTTCATGCTGGACTGTTCCCATGGGACACAGGGTCAAGACTGATTTGCATATGGCTGAGCTCAAACTGGAATGGCATGGTGAGCAAAAAAAAGATTGGATTTAGGCCCCGATCTCTGTACTGGGGTGAAAGTATGACATTGTTCAGCATTCTGTCCATCAACTGTTGTTTTTGCATTTGTCACCCCGAGTGGGACGGGTATGCTCAGACGTGAGTCCTGTGCTTTCCATGCCACTGGAATCAAGCTATCCTGGCTGAAGAGGGGTGAAACCCCAAAACCGGTCCTAGGATGCTTGGTTCCAGTCCAGGGAGGACCTGGCTTGACAGTTCGGGCTGGACTGTTCCCATGGGGCACAGGGTCAAGACTGATTTGCATATGGCTGGGTTCAAACTGGAATGGCATGGTAAGCAAAAAAATAATGGATTCAGGCTCAGATCTCTGTACTGGGGTGAATGTATGACATTGTTCTGCATTATGTCCATCAACTGTCGTTTTTGCATTTGTCACCCGAGTGGGACGGGTATGCTCAGACGTGAGTCCCGTGCTCTCCATGCCACTGATATCAATCTATCCTGGCTGAAGAGGGGTGAAACCCCCAAACCGGTCCTAGGATGCTTGGTTCCAGTCCAGGGAGGACCTGGCTTGGCAGTTTGGGCTGGACTGTTTCCATGGGGCACAGGGTCAAGAATGATTTCCATGTGGCTTGGTTCAAACTGGAATGGTGAGCAAAAAAACGATGGATTTAGGCCCAGATCTATGTACTGGTGTGAATGTATGACATTGTTCTGCATTCTGTCCATCAACTGTTGTTTTTGCATTTGTCACCCGAGTGGGACGGGTATGCTCAGACGTGAGTCCCGTGCTCTCCATGCCACTGGAATCAATCTATCCTGGATGAAGAGGGGTGAAACCCCGAAACCGGTCCTAAGATGCTTGATTCAAGTTCAGGGAGGACCTGGCTTGGCAGTTCATGCTGGACTGTTCCCATGGGACACAGGGTCAAGACTGATTTGCATATGGCTGAGCTCAAACTGGAATGGCATGGTGAGCAAAAAAAAGGTTGGATTTAGGCCCAGATCTCTGTACTGGGGTGAATGTATGACATTGTTCAGCATTCTGTCCATCAACTGTTGTTTTTGCATTTGTCACCCCGAGTGGGACGGGTATGCTCAGACGTGAGTCCCGTGCTCTCCATGCCACTGGAATCAAGCTATCCTGGCTGAAGAGGGGTGAAACCCCAAAACCGGTCCAAGGATGTTTGGCTCCAGTCCAGGGAGGACCTGGCTTGGAAGTGCGGGCTGGACTGTTCCCATGGTGCACAGTGTCAAGATGTATTTGCATATAGCTGGGTTAAAACTGGAATGGCATGGTGAGCAAAAAAACGATGGATTTAGGCCCAGATCTCTTTACTGGGGTGAATGTATGACATTGTTCTGCATTCTGTCCATCAACTGTTGTTTTTGCATTTGTCACCCCGAGTGGGACGGGTATGCTCAGACGTGAGTCCCGTGATCTCCATGCCACTGGAATCAAGCTATCCTGGCTGAAGAGGGGTGAAACCCCAAAACCGGTCCAAGGATGCTTGGCTCCAGTCCAGGGAGGACCTGGCTTGGAAGTGCGGGCTGGACTGTTCCCATGGTGCACAGGGTCAAGACGTATTTGCATATAGCTGGGTTAAAACTGGAATGGCATGGTGAGCAAAAAAACGATGGATTTAGGCCCAGATCTCTGTACTGGGGTGAATGTATGACATTGTTCTGCATTCTGTCCATCAACTGTTGTTTTTGCATTTGTCACCCGAGCGGGACGGGTATGCTCAGACGTGAGTCCCGTGCTCTCCATGCCACTGGAATCAAGCTGTCCTGGCTGAAGAGGGGTGAAACCCCGAAACTGGTCCTAGGATACTTTGTTCCAGTCCAGGGTATACCTAGCTTGGCAGTTCGGGTGGGCTGTTCACATGGGGCACAGGGTCAAGAGAGATTTGCATATGGCTGGGTTCAAACTAAATGGCATGGTGAGCAAAAAAACGATGGATTTAGGCCCAGATCTCTGTACTGGTGTGAATGTATGACATTGTTCTTCATTCTGTCCATCAACTGTTGTGTTTGCATTTGTCACCCCGAGTGGGACGGGTATGCTCAGACGTGAGGCACGTGCTCTCCATGCCACTGGAATCAAGCTATCCTGGCTGAAGAGGGGTGATACCCTGAAACTGGTCCTTGGATGCTTGGTTCCAGTCCAGGGAGGATCTGACTTGTCAGTTCGGGCTGGTCTGTTCCCATTGGGCACAGGGTCAAGACTCATTTTCATATGGCTGGGTTCAAACTGGAATGGCATGGTGTGCAAAAAAACGATGGATTTATGCCCAGATCTCTGTACTGGGGTGAATGTATGACATTGTTCTGCATTCTGTCCATCAACTGTTGTTTTTGAATTTGTCACCCCGAGTGGGACAGGTATGCTCAGACGTGAGTCCTGTGCTCTCCATGCCACTGGAATCAAGCTATCCTGGCTGAAGAGGGGTGAAACCCCAAAACCGGTCCTAGGATTCTTGGTTCCAGTCCAGGGAGGACCTGGCTCGGCAGTTCGAGCTGGACTGTTCCCATGGGGCACAGGGTCAAGACTGATTTGCATATGGCTGGGTTCAAACTGGAATGGCATGGTGAGCAAAAAAACGATGAATTTAGGCCCAGATCTCTGTACTGGGGTGAATGTATGACATTGTTCTGCATTCTGTCCATCAACTGTTGTTTTTGCATTTGTCACCCCGAGTGGGACGGGTATGCTCAGACGTGAGTCCCGTGCTCTCCATGCACACGGAATCAATCTATCCTGGCTGAAGAGGGGTGAAACCCCGAAACCGGCCCTAGGATGCTTGGTTCAAGTTCAGGGAGGACTTGGCTTGGCAGTTCATGCTGGACTGTTCCCATGGGACACAGGGTCAAGACTGATTTGCATATGGCTGGGCTCAAACTGGAATGGCATGGTGAGCAATACAACGATGGATGTAGGCCCAGATCTCTGTACTGGGGTGAATGTATGACATTGTTCTGCATTCTGTCCATCAGCTGTTGTTTTTGCATTTGTCACCCCGAGTGGGACGGGTATGCTCAGACGTGAGTCCCGTGCTCTCCATGCCACTGGAATCAAGCTATCCTGATTGAAGAGGGGTGAAACCCCGAAACCGGTCCTAGGATGCTTAGTTCCAGTCCAGGGAGGACCTGGCTTGGCAGTTCGGGCTGGACTGTTCCCATAGGGCACAGGGTCAAGACTGATTTGCATGTGGCTGGGTTCAAACTGGAATGGTATGGATAGCAAAATAACGATGGATTTAGACCCAGATCTCTGTACTGGGGTGAATGTATGACATAGTTCTGCAGTCTGTCCATCAACTTTTGTTTTTGCATTTCTCACCCCGAGTGGGACGGGTATGCTCAGACATGAGTCCCATGCTCTCCATACCACTGGAATCAAGCTATCCAGGCTGAAGAGGGGTGAAACCCCAAAACCAGTCCTAGGCTGCTTGGTTCCAGTCCAGGGAGGACCTGGCATGGCAGTTCCTGCTGGACTGTTCCTATGGGGCACAGGGTCAAGATGTACTTGTATATGGCTGGGTTAAAACTGGAAGGGCATGGTGAGCATTAAAACGATGGATTTAGGCCAAGATCTCTGTACTGGGGTGAATGTATGACATTGTTCTGCATTCTGTCCATCAACTATTGTTTTTGCATTTGTCACCCGAGTGGGACGGGTATGCTCAGACGTGAGTCCCGTGCTCTCCATGCCACTGGAATCAATCTGTCCTGGCTGAAGAGGGGTGAAACCCCGAAACTGGTCCTAGGATACTTTGTTCCAGTCCAGGGTATACCTAGCTTGGCAGTTCGGGTGGGCTGTTCCCATGGGGCACAGGGTCAAGAGAGATTTGCATATGGCTGGGTTCAAACTAAAGGGCATGGTGAGCAAAAAAACGATGGATTTAGGCCCAGATCTCTGTACTGGTGTGAATGTATGACATTGTTCTTCATTCTGTCCATCAACTGTTGTGTTTGCATTTGTCACCCCGAGTGGGACGGGTATGCTCAGACGTGAGTCCTGTGCTCTCCATACCACTGGAATCAAGCTATCCTGGCTGAAGAGGGGTGAAACCCCAAAACCGGTCCGAGGATTCTTGGTTCCAGTCCAGGGAGGACCTGGCTTGGCAGTTCGGGCTGGACTGTTCCCATGGGGCACAGGGTCAAGACTGAATTGCATATGGCTGGGTTCAAACTAGAATGGCATGGTGAGCAAAAAAACGATGAATTTAGGCCCAGATCTCTGTACTGGGGTGAATGTATGACATTGTTCTGCATTCTGTCCATCAACTGTTGTTTTTGCATTGGTCACCCCGAGTGGGACGGGTATGCTCAGACGTGAGTCCCGTGCTCTCCATGCCACTGGAATCAATCTATCCTGGCTGAAGAGGGGTGAAACCCCGAAACCGGCCCTAGGATGCTTGGATCAAGTTCAGGGAGGACCTGGCTTGGCAGTTCATGCTGGACTGTTCCCATCGGACACAGGGTCAAGACTGATTTGTATATGGCTGGGCTCAAACTGGAATGGAATGGTGAGCAATAAAACGATGGATTTAGGCCCAGATCTCTGTACTGGGGTGAATGTATGACATTGCTCTGCATTCTGTCCATCAACTGTTGTTTTTGCATTTGCCACCCGAGTGGGACGGTTATGCTCAGACGTGAGTCACGTGCTCTCCATGCCACTGGAATCAAGCTATCCTGGCTGAAGAGGGGTGAAACCCCAAAACCGGTCCTAGGATGCTTGGTTCCAGTCCAGGGAGGACCTGGCTTGGCAGTTCGGGCTGGACTGTTCCCATGGGGCACAGGGTAAAGACTGATTTGCATATGGCTGGGTTCAAACTGGAATGGCATGGTGAGCAAAAAAACGATGAATTTTGGCCCAGATCTCTGTACTGGGGTGAATATATGACATTGTTCTGCATTCTGTCCATCAACTGTTGTTTTTGCATTTGTCACCCCGAGTGGGACGAGTATGCTCAGACGTGAGTCCCATGCTCTCCATACCACTGGAATCAAGCTATCCAGGCTGAAGAGGAGTGAAACCCCAAAACCAGTCCTAGGCTGCTTGGTTACAGTCCAGGGAGGACCTGGCATGGCAGTTCGTGCTGGACTGGTCCCATGGGGCACAGGGTCAAGACGTATTTGTATATGGCTGGGTTAAAACTGGAATGGCATGGTGAGCAAAAAAACGATGGATTTAGGCCCAGATCTCTGTACTGGGGTGAATGTATGACATTGTTCTTCATTCTGTCCATCAACTGTTGTTTTTGCATTTGTCACGCGAGTGGGACCAGTATGCTCAGATGTGAGTCCCGTGCTCTCCATGCGACTGGAATCAAGCTGTCCTGGCTGAAGAAGGGTGAAACCCCGAAACTGGTCCTAGGATACTTTGTTCCAGTCCATGGTATACCTAGCTTGGCAGTTCGGGTGGGCTGTTCCCATGGGGCACAGGGTCAAGAGAGATTTGCATATTGCTGGGTTCAAACTGAATGGCATGCTGAGCAAAAAAACGATGGATTTAGGCCCAGATCTCTGTACTGGTGTGAATGTATGACATTGTTCTTCATTCTGTCCATCAACTGTTGTGTTTGCATTTGTAACCCCGAGTGGGACGGGTATGCTCAGACGTGAGTCCCGTGCTCTCCATGCCACTGGAATCAATCTATCCTGGCTGAAGAGTGGTGTAACCCCAAAACCGGTCCTAGGATGCTTGGTTCCAGTCCAGGGAGGACCTGGCTTGACAGTTCGGGCTGGACTGTTCCCATGGGGCACAGGGTCAAGACTGATTTGCATATGGCTGGGTTCAAAATGGAATGGCATGGTAAGCAAAAAAATGATGGATTCAGGCTCAGATCTCTGTACTGGGGTGAATGTATGACATTGTTCTGCATTATGTCCATCAACTGTTGTTTTTGCATTTGTCACCCGAGTGGGACGGGTATGCTCAGACGTGAGTCCCGTGCTCTCCGTGCCACTGATATCAATCTATCCTGGCTGAAGAGGGGTGAAACCCCGAAACCGGTCCTAGGATGCTTGGTTCCAGTCCAGGAAGGACCTGGCTTGGCAGTTCGGGCTGGACTGTTTCCATGGGGCACAGGGTCAAGAATGATTTCCATGTGGCTTGGTTCAAACTGGAATGGTGAGCAAAAAAACGATTGATTTAGGCCCAGATCTCTGTACTGGTGTGAATGTATGACATAGTTCTGCATTCTGTCCATCAACTGTTGTTTTTGCATTTGTCACCCGAGTGGGACGGGTATGCTCAGACGTGAGTCCCGTGCTCTCCATGCCACTGGAATCAAGCTATCCTGGCTGAAGAGGGGTGAAACCCCGAAACCGGTCCTAGGATGCTTGGTTCAAGTTCAGGGAGGACCTGGCTTGGCAGTTCATGCTGGACTGTTCCCATGGGACACAGGGTCAAGACTGATTTGCATATGGCTGGGCTCAAACTGGAATGGCATGGTGAGCAAAAAAAAGGTTGGATTTAGGCCCAGATCTCTGTACTGGGGTGAATGTATGACATTGTTCAGCATTCTGTCCATCAACTGTTGTTTTTGCATTTGTCACCCTGAGTGGGACGGGTATGCTCAGACGTGAGTCCCGTGCTCTCCATGCCACTGGAATCAAGCTATCCTGGCTGAAGAGGGGTGAAACCCCAAAACCGGTCCAAGGATGCTTGGCTCCAGTCCAGGGAGGACCTGGCTTGGAAGTGCGGGCTGAACTGTTCCCATGGTGCACAGGGTCAAGACGTATTTGCATATAGCTGGGTTAAAACTGGAATGGCATGGTGAGCAAAAAAACGATGGATTTAGGCCCAGATCTCTGTACTGGGGTGAATGTATGACATTGTTCTGCATTCTGTCCATCAACTGTTGTTTTTGCATTTGTCACCCGAGCGGGACGGGTATGCTCAGACGTGAGTCCCGTGCTCTCCATGCCACTGGAATCAAGCTGTCCTGGCTGAAGAGGGGTGAAACCCCGAAACTGGTCCTAGGATACTTTGTTCCAGTCCAGGGTATACCTAGCTTGGCAGTTCGGGTGGGCTGTTCCCATGGGGCACAGGGTCAAGAGAGATTTGCATATTGCTGGGTTCAAACTGAATGGCATGCTGAGCAAAAAAACGATGGATTTAGGCCCAGATCTCTTTACTGGTGTGAATGTATGACATTGTTCTTCATTCTGTCCATCAACTGTTGTGTTTGCATTTGTAACCCCGAGTGGGACGGGTATGCTCAGACGTGAGTCCCGTGCGCTCCATGCCACTGGAATCAATCTATCCTGGCTGAAGAGTGGTGTAACCCCAAAACCGGTCCTAGGATGCTTGGTTCCAGTCCAGGGAGGACCTGGCTTGACAGTTCGGGCTGGACTGTTTCCATGGGGCACAGGGTCAAGACTGATTTGCATATGGCTGGGTTCAAACTGGAATGGCATGGTAAGCAAAAAAATGATGGATTCAGGCTCAGATCTCTGTACTGGGGTGAATGTATGACATTGTTCTGCATTATGTCCATCAACTGTTGTTTTTGCATTTGTCACCCGAGTGGGACGGGTATGCTCAGACGTGAGTCCCGTGCTCTCCGTGCCACTGATATCAATCTATCCTGGCTGAAGAGGGGTGAAACCCCGAAACCGGTCCTAGGATGCTTGGTTCCAGTCGTCCAGGGAGGACCTGGCTTGGCAGTTCGGGCTGGACTGTTTCCATGGGGCACAGGGTCAAGAATGATTTCCATGTGGCTTGGTTCAAACTGGAATGGTGAGCAAAAAAACGATTGATTTAGGCCCAGATCTCTGTACTGGTGTGAATGTATGACATAGTTCTGCATTCTATCCATCAACTGTTGTTTTTGCATTTGTCACCCGAGTGGGACGGGTATGCTCAGACGTGAGTCCCGTGCTCTCCATGCCACTGGAATCAAGCTATCCTGGCTGAAGAGGGGTGAAACCCCGAAACCGGTCCTAGGATGCTTGGTTCAAGTTTAGGGAGGACCTGGCTTGGCAGTTCATGCTGGACTGTTCCCATGGGACACAGGGTCAAGACTGATTTGCATATGGCTGGGCTCAAACTGGAATGGCATGGTGAGCAAAAAAAAGGTTGGATTTAGGCCCAGATCTCTGTACTGGGGTGAATGTATGACATTGTTCAGCATTCTGTCCATCAACTGTTGTTTTTGCATTTGTCACCCTGAGTGGGACGGGTATGCTCAGACGTGAGTCCCGTGCTCTCCATGCCACTGGAATCAAGCTATCCTGGCTGAAGAGGGGTGAAACCCCAAAACCGGTCCAAGGATGCTTGGCTCCAGTCCAGGGAGGACCTGGCTTGGAAGTGCGGGCTGAACTGTTCCCATGGTGCACAGGGTCAAGACGTATTTGCATATAGCTGGGTTAAAACTGGAATGGCATGGTGAGCAAAAAAACGATGGATTTAGGCCCAGATCTCTGTACTGGGGTGAATGTATGACATTGTTCTGCATTCTGTCCATCAACTGTTGTTTTTGCATTTGTCACCCGAGCGGGACGGGTATGCTCAGACGTGAGTCCCGTGCTCTCCATGCCACTGGAATCAAGCTGTCCTGGCTGAAGAGGGGTGAAACCCCGAAACTGGTCCTAGGATACTTTGTTCCAGTCCAGGGTATACCTAGCTTGGCAGTTCGGGTGGGCTGTTCCCATGGGGCACAGGCTCAAGAGAGATTTGCATATTGCTGGGTTCAAACTGAATGGCATGCTGAGCAAAAAAACGATGGATTTAGGCCCAGATCTCTGTACTGGTGTGAATGTATGACATTGTTCTTCATTCTGTCCATCAACTGTTGTGTTTGCATTTGTAACCCCGAGTGGGACGGGTATGCTCAGACGTGAGTCCCGTGCGCTCCATGCCACTGGAATCAATCTATCCTGGCTGAAGAGTGATGTAACCCCAAAACCGGTCCTAGGATGCTTGGTTCCAGTCCAGGGAGGACCTGGCTTGACAGTTCGGGCTGGACTGTTCCCATGGGGCACAGGGTCAAGACTGATTTGCATATGGCTGGGTTCAAACTGGAATGGCATGGTAAGCAAAAAAATGATGGATTCAGGCTCAGATCTCTGTACTGGGGTGAATGTATGACATTGTTCTGCATTATGTCCATCAACTGTTGTTTTTGCATTTGTCACCCGAGTGGGACGGGTATGCTCAGACGTGAGTCCCGTGCTCTCCGTGCCACTGATATCAATCTATCCTGGCTGAAGAGGGGTGAAACCCCGAAACCGGTCCTAGGATGCTTGGTTCCAGTCCAGGGAGGACCTGGCTTGGCAGTTCGGGCTGGACTGTTTCCATGGGGCACAGGGTCAAGAATGATTTCCATGTGGCTTGGTTCAAACTGGAATGGTGAGCAAAAAAACGATTGATTTAGGCCCAGATCTCTGTACTGGTGTGAATGTATGACATAGTTCTGCATTCTGTCCATCAACTGTTGTTTTTGCATTTGTCACCCGAGTGGGACGGGAATGCTCAGACGTGAGTCCCGTGCTCTCCATGCCACTGGAATCAAGCTATCCTGGCTGAAGAGGGGTGAAACCCCGAAACCGGTCCTAGGATGCTTGGTTCAAGTTCAGGGAGGACCTGGCTTGGCAGTTCATGCTGGACTGTTCCCATGGGACACAGGGTCAAGACTGATTTGCATATGGCTGGGCTCAAACTGGAATGGCATGGTGAGCAAAAAAAAGGTTGGATTTAGGCCCAGATCTCTGTACTGGGGTGAATGTATGACATTGTTCAGCATTCTGTCCATCAACTGTTGTTTTTGCATTTGTCACCCTGAGTGGGACGGGTATGCTCAGACGTGAGTCCCGAGCTCTCCATGCCACTGGAATCAAGCTATCCTGGCTGAAGAGGGGTGAAACCCCAAAACCGGTCCAAGGATGCTTGGCTCCAGTCCAGGGAGGACCTGGCTTGGAAGTGCGGGCTGAACTGTTCCCATGGTGCACAGGGTCAAGACGTATTTGCATATAGCTGGGTTAAAACTGGAATGGCATGGTGAGCAAAAAAACGATGGATTTAGGCCCAGATCTCTGTACTGGGGTGAATGTATGACATTGTTCTGCATTCTGTCCATCAACTGTTGTTTTTGCATTTGTCACCCGAGCGGGACGGGTATGCTCAGACGTGAGTCCCGTGCTCTCCATGCCACTGGAATCAAGCTGTCCTGGCTGAAGAGGGGTGAAACCCCGAAACTGGTCCTAGGATACTTTGTTCCAGTCCAGGGTATACCTAGCTTGGCAGTTCGGGTGGGCTGTTCCCATGGGGCACAGGGTCAAGAGAGATTTGCATATGGCTGGGTTCAAACTAAATGGCATGGTGAGCAAAAAAACGATGGATTTAGGCCCAGATCTCTGTACTGGTGTGAATGTATGACATTGTTCTTCATTCTGTCCATCAACTGTTGTGTTTGCATTTGTCACCCCGAGTGGGACGGGTATGCTCAGACGTGAGTCACGTGCTCTCCATGCCACTCGAATCAAGCTATCCTGGCTGAAGAGGGGTGATACCCTGAAACTGGTCCTTGGATGCTTGGTTCCAGTCCAGGGAGGATCTGACTTGTCAGTTCGGGCTGGTCTGTTCCCATTGGGCACAGGGTCAAGACTCATTTTCATATGGCTGGGTTCAAACTGGAATGACATGGTGTGCAAAAAAACAATGGATTTATGCCCAGATCTCTGTACTGGGGTGAATGTATGACATTGTTCTGCATTCTGTCCATCAACTGTTGTTTTTGAATTTGTCACCCCGAGTGGGACAGGTATGCTCAGACGTGAGTCCTGTGCTCTCCATGCCACTGGAATCAAGCTATCCTGGCTGAAGAGGGGTGAAACCCCAAAACCGGTCCTAGGACTCTTGGTTCCAGTCCAGGGAGGACCTGGCTCGGCAGTTCGGGCTGGACTGTTCCCATGGGGCACAGGGTCAAGACTGATTTGCATATGGCTGGGTTCAAACTGGAATGGTATGGTGAGCAAAAAAACGATGAATTTAGGCCCAGATCTCTGTACTGGGGTGAATGTATGACATTGTTCTGCATTCTGTCCATCAACTGTTGTTTTTGCATTTGTCACCCCGAGTGGGACGGGTATGCTCAGACGTGAGTCCCGTGCTCTCCATGCCACTGGAATCAATCTATCCTGGCTGAGGAGGGGTGAAACCCCGAAACCGGCCCTAGGATGCTTGGTTCAAGTTCAGGGAGGACTTGGCTTGGCAGTTCATGCTGGACTGTTCCCATGGGACACAGGGTCAAGACTGATTTGCATATGGCTGGGCTCAAACTGGAATGGCATGGTGAGCAATACAACGATGGATTTAGGCCCAGATCTCTGTACTGGGGTGAATGTATGACATTGTTCTGCATTCTGTCCATCAACTGTTGTTTTTGCATTTGTCACCCCGAGTGGGACGGGTATGCTCAGACGTGAGTCCCGTGCTCTCCATGCCACTGGAATCAAGATATCCTGATTGAAGAGGGGTGAAACCCCGAAACCGGTCCTAGGATGCTTGGTTCCAGTCCAGGGAGGACCTGGCTTGGCAGTTCATGCTGGACTGTTCCCATGGGACACAGGGTCAAGACTGATTTGCATATGGCTGGGCTCAAACTGGAATGGCATGGTGAGCAAAAAAAAGGTTGGATTTAGGCCCAGATCTCTGTACTGGGGTGAATGTATGACATTGTTCAGCATTCTGTCCATCAACTGTTGTTTTTGCATTTGTCACCCCGAGTGGGACGGGTATGCTCAGACGTGAGTCCCGTGCTCTCCATGCCACTGGAATCAAGATATCCTGGCTGAAGAGGGGTGAAACCCCAAAACCGGTCCAAGGATGCTTGGCTCCAGTCCAGGGAGGACCTGGCTTGGAAGTGCGGGCTGAACTGTTCCCATGGTGCACAGGGTCAAAACGTATTTTCATATAGCTGGGTTAAAACTGGAATGGCATGGTGAGCAAAAAAACAATGGATTTAGGCCCAGATCTCTGTACTGGGGTGAATGTATGACATTGTTCTGCATTCTGTCCATCAACTGTTGTTTTTGCATTTGTCACCCGAGCGGGACGGGTATGCTCAGACGTGAGTCCCGTGCTCTCCATGCCACTGGAATCAAGCTGTCCTGGCTGAAGAGGGGTGAAACCCCGAAACTGGTCCTAGGATACTTTGTTCCAGTCCAGGGTATACCTAGCTTGGCAGTTCGGGTGGGCTGTTCCCATGGGGCACAGGGTCAAGAGAGATTTGCATATGGCTGGGTTCAAACTAAATGGCATGGTGAGCAAAAAAACGATGGATTTAGGCCCAGATCTCTGTACTGGTGTGAATGTATGACATTGTTCTTCATTCTGTCCATCAACTGTTGTGTTTGCATGTGTCACCCCGAGTGGGACGGGTATGCTCAGACGTGAGTCACGTGCTCTCCATGCCACTGGAATCAAGCTATCCTGGCTGAAGAGGGGTGATACCCTGAAACTGGTCCTTGGATGCTTGGTTCCAGTCCAGGGAGGATCTGACTTGTCAGTTCGGGCTGGTCTGTTCCCATTGGGCACAGGGTCAAGACTCATTTTCATATGGCTGGGTTCAAACTGGAATGGCATGGTGTGCAAAAAAACGATGGATTTATGCCCAGATCTCTGTACTGGGGTGAATGTATGACATTGTTCTGCATTCTGTCCATCAACTGTTGTTTTTGAATTTATCACCCCGAGTGGGACAGGGATGCTCAGACGTGAGTCCCGTGCTCTCCATGCACACGGAATCAATCTATCCTGGCTGAGGAGGGGTAAAACCCCAAAACCGGCCCTAGGATGCTTGGTTCAAGTTCAGGGAGGACTTGGCTTGGCAGTTCATGCTGGACTGTTCCCATGGGACACAGGGTCAAGACTGATTTGCATATGGCTGGGCTCAAACTGGAATGGCATGGTGAGCAATAAGACGATGGATTTAGGCCCAGATCTCTGTACTGGGGTGAATGTATGACATTTGTTGGACAGGCCACACGAAGGGCTTGCTCCCTCCCCGCATGACAGGGCCCAAGCCCCGGCCCGCCAGGTGTGACCCACAAGAATCACCCGCACCCCATCTCCCGACGGAACTCCTGCCCCCGGACCTCCATGTGTCACGGGACCGAACCACCACCGGCTTCCCCGGCCGGATCCAGCCGCCATCTTGGGCCCTGCGCCACGAGGCCGCGTGGCCTCCACCCGACCCCAACCCTGGGCCTGGCCGGCCCCGACATCCCGGCACCACCATCCACCCAGGAGGTGAACGGACCACTTGGCAGGTCAATGGGAGAACGAAGCGTCAAGGGCTCTCCCCCGCCAGGTGCCGATCGCCTCCAGCTCCCTAGGCGCTGGCTCCACCCCCTGCTGGGTGTCTGGACACCTTCATCCCGGACCCTCCGACCTCCAAGTGCGAGGGTCCGGACATCAAAGGGTGCCAGACCTATAACTAGGGCAGCCCCGGAGCAGGAAGTAGTTGTATCCTGGAGTCGAGAGACACCGAGAGAACTCAGCCTTGACGGACTACTGGCGCTGCCATAGCCTGCCTTGTGAACTATCGTCCTGCCTGCTGGCGCTGCCGCGGCCTTCTGCAACATCCATCCTCGTCGGGACCTGCTGGCGCTGCCGCGGCCCGTTGTAACGACCATCTTCACCGGGACCTGCTGGCGCTGCCGCGGACCGTGTAACGACCATCTTCACCGGGACCTGCTGGCGCTGCCGCGGACCGTGTACCGACCATCTTCACCGGGACCTGCTGGCGCTGCCGCGGCCCGTCCCAGCTAGAACACCAAGCTCGAGGATTGTGAGCTATCCACCATACCATCTCAACTACCCGAAGGGTAACCAGACTGTCCCGCTACCCCCTTTCCCCCATCTTGAGAGACTTGAATCGAGGGGACCCCTGAGTCCAGACCTCCTTGTACCATTTCATCGTACCTTAAGAAATTGCCTATAAAGAACGCTAATTCTTCTCCTTGTGTGGTATCTGTCTGTGGGGGGGAAGTTATTTATCTGTACGATCGCTGGAGACGGCTCTCCCCGGAGACCTCTCCCCTTGTCCTCGGCCGACCCTCCCGGTCCGTCTAACATTGGTGGCCAGCGGCGCGATCCGAATCAACGCGTAATCGTACAGAGAGTAGCTCACCCCGCGACAAAACCACGATGTCA
Organism: Triturus cristatus; assembly: GCF_964204655.1. Lineage (NCBI taxonomy): Eukaryota > Metazoa > Chordata > Amphibia > Caudata > Salamandridae > Triturus > Triturus cristatus. The sequence goes on from NC_140590.1 coordinate 1,121,283,714, forward strand.
GCCAAAGATAGCGGTTCCACTGAAAAGTTCCAAATGGATAAGTTGGAAGAATATAGCCACCGCGAACTTAAACAATTCTGCATGGAACTAGGCATTGCTACCACCGGCCTGAGTACCGAATACGATTTAAAGCGCGCCCTTGAGTCGTGGGCAGAAAATGGGGTCACCGGATCCCCCGACCAAAACAGTGTCGTACGAGAGGGGAACGCCACGGCTCCCGAGGAGCGGGGAACGGGCCTCTCGCAGGAGGAAATCCAAGAAAGAGAAAGAACCAGATTACATGAGTTGGAAATGGCACGACTCAAGATGGACGGTGAACTAAAGTTAGCCGAGCAGAAACTAAATCTAGAACATCTGCGGCTCCGAGAAGAACGGGAAGAAAAACAGAGGCAGAGAGAGCTCGAGGAAAAAAGAATAACACTCGAACACGAGCGCAAACTGGCGGAAATAGAACTCCGGAAACAGAATAAAGAACCGGGGGTGCCTGAGCGACCGCACACCCCGGGAGCAACCGAGAAAAAAGTCCACATCCCCAAGGATGTTGTCCGAGAATATGTCCGAGAGGACGACATACAACAGTGGTTCAAAGCCTACGAGATCGCCATGACCTCCCACCGGATCGACCGGAGTGATTGGGGAGCCGGACTATGGGGGAGGTTCGTCAACGAAGGCCGCGATGCCCTATTGCAGCTCCCAGATCACCAAATGTCGTCCTACGACCACATGAAGGCTGCCCTCCTCAACCGCTACGGCCTCACACCTGAGATGTACCGCCAGAGGTTCAGAGACTGCACCCGGATCCCGGGTACAACTTGGGTGGAGTACGTCAACTATTTCAGCCGGGCCTTCGAGGGTTGGATAAAGGGGAGCCATGTAACAACTTACGAGCAACTCTTTAACCTTATAGTATGGGAACACCTGTCGAACAACTGTTTCGTCGAGCTCAGGCAGCACCTCCTCGACAGTAAGTTGACTGACCCCCGGCAACTCGCCGCTGAAGCTGACCGATGGGAAAGCACCCGAGTGGGCCGGAGAGGACCACACGAGCAAAACCGAAACAACCAGGGTCAGCACCGTCCCCGAGGAGGAGGAGGCCAGGGGCGAGGGAGAGACACCATCCCGGCAACACCCGTGACCAGCACCCCGCCCCCGGCCGGCCGGGGCAACCCCCCGATGCGCCCGGGGTTCCGAGCCAACGTCACGTGCCACCGATGCCAGCGAGTCGGCCACTACGCCAATGACCCGAGCTGCCCGCAGAACCAAACACCAAAGCCCCGCCAGGTAGCCGCCGCCGCCCTGGGGGAAGAACGACTATCAGAGGAACAGGAAGAGTATGAGCCGGCCCAGCAAGAATGGGAACCGGCCGCCATGGTTCTAGCGTGCCTAGGGGGAAAAGACATGGTCCCGCGGGCTCCCCTACCCGCCAACACCAGGAAATACGGTCAGGGGGTGACCATTAATGGGCATCGGGCCGAGGCCTTACGTGACACAGGCGCCAGTGTGACGGCCGTCCGCGGTCACCTGGTGAAGCCCGAGCAGATCCTGCCGAACATTCTCTGCCCCGTCCGCTCAGCCGACAATTCCGAAAGTCTGTGTCAAATGGCCTGCGTCCCCTTCGAATGGGGAGGGGTCTCCGGCCTGTTGAAAGTGACGGTCCGGGATGATGCCCCCGTGGACTGCCTCCTGGGGAATGACCTTGAGAGTTCCCCGTGGGCCACCGTCGAAAGAAGAGAGCACCTGGGGATGCTGGGCCTCCCGGACTGGGCCTGCGCAACCACCCGGTCCATGGCCGCCCGTGCCGTCCCCCGATCAGAAGAACCGGAATGGCCAGCACCTCCGCCCCCGGTCGCCCCAGTAGAAGACAACGACGAGGCCAACCCCCCAGAACCAACGACCGAAGGGGACGCGCACCCCCAGGACTTTCCCGGCCTGGCTCAGTCGCGTCAAGAAGGGGGGCCCACCCAAGAACAGTTCCGCCAGGAGCAAAAGACCTGCCCCTCCCTCGAGGGACTCCACCAACAAGCCAGCGCCCAGAGCGCAGGGGACTCCACCGGAACTCACTGGGTCTACTGGGATAACGACCTGCTATACAGCGAACAAAGAATCGCAGAACTAGGGGCCGGTCGAGTACTGGTGGTACCTCTCCGCTTCAGAGACTTCCTGCTCAACCTGGCCCACGATGTCCCCCTGGCTGGACACCTGGGCCAGGACAAAACTTACAGTCGCCTAGTGACCCACTTTTTCTGGCCGAAGATGCGGAACGACGTCCTGAACCACTGCTGGTCCTGCCCCACGTGCCAGGCCAGCGGGAAGAGCGGCCGTAAGCTGAAAGCCCCTCTGCAACCCTTCCCAGTGGTCACCACCCCGTTCGAGAGGGTAGGAATAGACATTGTGGGGCCCCTGGACCCCCGCACGGCACAAGGGCATAGGTTCATCTTGGTACTGGTGGACCACGCCACCCGCTACCCCGAGGCGGTGCCCCTATGAACTGTAACAGCTCCGGTGGTTGGCCGGGCCCTAATGGGGATCTTCTCCCGGGTGGGCTTCCCCGAGAAGTCGTCAGCGACCGCGGCACGAACTTTATCTCAAAATATATGAAGTCCCTCTGGCAACAGTGCGGGGTCACCTACCGATTCACGACTCCCTATCACCCCCAAGGGAACGGACTAGTGGAGCGATTCAACCGCACCCTCAAGGGGATGATTGGGGGATTGGAAGAGCCCCTCCGTCGCCAGTGGGATGTACTACTCCCGTGCCTCCTCTTCGCCTACCGAGAAGTTCCCCAGAAGTCCCTCGGCTTTAGCCCTTTTGAACTCTTGTACGGGCACCCTGTGCGGGGGCCCCTCAGCCTAGTCAAAGAAGGTTGGGAGATGGCCCCCCTAAAGACCCCTCCAGACGTCTTCAAGTACCTCCTGGCCCTACGCAATCAGACCCGGCGCTTCAGGGAGATGGCCAAGGCGAACCTCGTGGCCAGTCAGGAGGACATGAAAAGATGGTACGATCACAATGCCTCCTCCGTCGAGTTCGAACCTGGTCAACAAGTGTGGGTGATGTCCCCCACCGAACCCTGTGCCTTGCAAGATAAGTGGACGGGGCACTTCAAAGTGGTCGAGCGCAAAAGCCCCGTCACTTACCTCATCGACATGGGGACCCCCGGGAACCCCCTTCGGGTCCTCCACACCAACAGACTCAAACCACACTTTGTGCGCTCAGAACTCAGCCTCCTGATGGCTACGGACAGTGGGGCGGAGGAGGACTCGGAACCCCTCCCGGATCTCCTGAGGACTCAGGAGAACGACGGTTCCGTAGACGGGGTCCGGCTCTCCGATGCCCTCACCCCCGAGCAACGCCAGGGCTGCCGGGACCTCCTGCTACGGTTCGCTACACTGTTCTCCCTCACCCCCGGGATCACCCCTTGGTGCTTGCACGACGTGGACACCGGGGACAGTCCCCCTATCCGGCACCGGGCCTACCGCGTACCAGATCGGGTACGGGCCTGCATCCAAGAAGAAGTGGCCAAAATGCTCACGATCGGGGTCATCGAGCCCTCGGACAGCCCCTGGGCCAGCCCGGTTGTACTGGTCCCCAAAGCCGCTGCCCCCGGCACCACACCTGAACTGAGATTCTGCGTCGACTACCGGGGCTTGAACGCTGTCACCCGGACCGACGCTCATCCTATCCCCCGAGCGGATGAATTGATCGACCGGCTGGGGGCCGCCCGCTACCTCAGCATCTTCGACCTAACAGCGGGCTACTGGCAGATCGGACTCACACCCCGGGCTCAGGAACGGTCCGCCTTCTCTACCCCCGATGGCCACTACCACTTCAAGGTCATGCCCTTCGGCATGAAGAATGCCCCCGCTACGTTTCAACGTCTGGTGAACCAGGTCTAGGCGGGGCTCGAAGAATTCAGCGCCGCCTACCTGGACGATATCGCTGTGTACAGCCGCCACTGGTCCGACCACCTCCTCCACCTCCAAGAGGTCCTGCAGGCCCTCCAGCGGGCCGGCCTCACGATTAAGGCCGGCAAATGCCAAATTGGTCAAGGGTCCGTGACCTACCTCGGGCACCAGGTAGGAAGCGGGCTGGTGGCCCCGCTGCAACTTAAAATTGCTGCCATCCAGTCCTGGCAGCCCCCCGTCACCCAGACCGAGGTCCGAGCCTTCTTGGGGCTCACCGGCTACTACCGGCGGTTCGTGAGGGACTACGGCAGCATTGTGGGGCCCCTCACGGGTCTCACATCCAAAAACCAGCCGAAGCGGATCAACTGGACTCCCGACTGTCAAGCGGCCTTCGAAAAGCTGAAGGCCGCCCTGTGCACCGCCCCTGTGCTCCAGGCCCCCGATTACAGTCGGGAATTCATTGTACAGACAGACGCCTCCGACCACGGCATCGGAGCAGTTCTTTCCCAACTGAACCCCGAGGGTCATGACCAGCCGGTGGCCTTCATCAGCAGACGCCTCCTGGCCCGAGAACAGCGCTGGAGCACAATCGAGAGGGAGGCCTTCGCCGTGGTGTGGGCCCTCAAAAAGCTCCGGCCCTATCTCTTCGGTACCCACTTCCGGGTACAAACCGACCATCGACCCCTGCAGTGGCTGATGCAGATGCGGGGGGAGAACCCAAAACTATTGCGCTGGTCCATCTCCCTGCAAGGAATGGACTTTACCGTAGAACACCGACCGGGCCAAGACCACGCCAACGCAGACGGCCTGTCACGCTTTTTCCGCCTCGACGAGGAGAGTCCCCAGGAAGATGGGTGACTCTCCCCACCTTCAGCTGGGGGGGACGCATGTTGGACAGGCCACACGAAGGGCTTGCTCCCTCCAGACATGACAGGGCCCAAGCCCCGGCCCGCCAGGTGTGACCCACAAGAATCACCCGCACCCCATCTCCCGACGGAACTCCTGCCCCCGGACCTCCATGTGTCACGGGACCGAACCACCAACGGCTTCCCCGGCCGGATCCAGCCGCCATCTTGGGCCCTGCGCCACGAGGCCGCGTGGCCTCCACCCGACCCCAACCCTGGGCCTGGCCGGCCCCGACATCCCGGCACCACCATCCACCCAGGAGGTGAGCGGACCACTTGGCAGGTCAATGGGAGAACGAAGTGTCAAGGGCTCTCCCCCGCCAGGTGCCGATCGCCTCCAGCTCCCCCAGGCACTGGCTCCACCCCCTGCTGGGTGTCTGGACACCTTCATCCCGGACCCTCCGACCTCCAAGTGCGAGGGTCCGGACATCAAAGGGCGCCAGACCTATAACTAGGGCAGCCCCGGAGCAGGAAGTAGTTGTATCCTGGAGTCGAGAGACACCGAGAGAACTCAGCCTTGACGGACTACTGGCGCTGCCATAGCCTGCCTTGTGAACTATCGTCCTGCCTGCTGGCGCTGCCGCGGCCTTCTGCAACATCCATCCTCGTCAGGACCTGCTGGCGCTGCCGCGGCCCGTTGAAACGACCATCTTCACCGGGACCTGCTGGCGCTGCCGCGGACCGTGTAACGACCATCTTCACCGGGACCTGCTGGCGCTGCCGCGGACCGTGTACCGACCATCTTCACCGGGACCTGCTGGCGCTGCCGTGGCCCGTCCCAGCTAGAACACCAAGCTCGAGGATTGTGAGCTATCCACCATACCATCTCAACTACCCGAAGGGTAACCAGACTGTCCCACTACCCCCTTTCCCCCATCTTGAGAGAATTGAATCGAGGGGACCCCTGAGTCCAGACCTCCTTGTACCATTTCTTCGTACCTTAAGAAATTGCCTATAAAGAACGCTAATTCTTCTCCTTGTGTGGTATCTGTCTGTGGGGGGGAAGTTATTTATCTGTACGATCGCTGGAGACGGCTCTCCCCGGAGACCTCTTCCCTTGTCCTCGGCCGACCCTCCCGGTCCGTCTAACAACATTGTTCTGCATTCTGTCCATCAACTGTTGTTTTTGCATTTGTCACCCCGACTGGGACGGGTATGCTCAGACGTGAGTCCTGTGCTCTCCATGCCACTGGAATCAAGCTATCCTGGCTGAAGAGGGGTGAAACCCCAAAACCGGTCCTAGGATGCTTGTTTCCAGTCCAGGGAGGACCTGGCTTGGCAGTTCGGGCTGGACTGTTCCCATGGGGCACAGGGTCAAGACTGATTTGCATATGGCTGGGTTCAAACTGGAATGGCATGGTGAGCAAAAAAACGATGAATTTAGGCCCAGATCTCTGTACTGGGGTGAATGTATGACATTGTTCTGCATTCTGTCCATCGACTGTTGTTTTTGCATTTGTCACCCTGAGTGGGACGGGTATGCTCAGACGTGAGTCCCGTGCTCTCCATGCCACTGGAATCAATCTATCCTGGCTGAAGAGGGGTGAAACCCCGAAACCGGTCCTAGGATGCTTGGTTCAAGTTCAGGGAGGACCTGGCTTGGCAGTTCATGCTGGACTGTTCCCATGGGACACAGGGTCAAGACTGATTTGCATATGGCTGGGCTCAAACTGGAATGGCATGGTGAGCAAAAAACGATGGATTTAGGCCCAGATCTCTGTACTGGGGTGAATGTATGACATTGTTCTGCATTCTGTCCATCAACTGTTGTTTTTGCATTTGTCACCCGAGTGGGACGGTTATGCTCAGACGTGAGTCACGTGCTCTCCATGCCACTGGAATCATGCTATCCTGGCTGAAGAATGGTGAAACCCCAAAACCGGTCCTAGGATGCTTGGTTCCAGTCCAGGGAGGACCTGGCTTGACAGTTCGGGCTGGACTGTTCCCATGGGGCACAGGGTCAAGACTGATTTGCATATGGCTGGGTTCAAACTGGAATGGCATGGTGAGCAAAAAAACGATGAATTTAGGCCCAGATCTCTGTACTGGGGTGAATGTATGACATTGTTCTGCATTCTGTCCATCAACTGTTGTTTTTGCATTTGTCACCCGAGTGGGACGGGTATGCTCAGACGTGAGTTCCGTGCTCTCCATGCCACTGGAATCAAGCTATCCTGGCTGAAGAGGGGTGAAACCCCGAAACCGGTCCTAGGATGCTTGGTTCCAGTCCAGGGAGGACCTGGCTTGGCAGTTCGGGCTGGACTGTTCCCATGGGGCACAGGGTCAAGACTGATTTGCATATGGCTGGGTTCAAACTGGAATGGCATGGTAAGCAAAAAAATGATGGATTCAGGCTCAGATCTCTGTACTGGGGTGAATGTATGACATTGTTCTGCATTATGTCCATCAACTGTTGTTTTTGCATTTGTCACCCGAGTGGGACGGGTATGCTCAGACGTGAGTCCCGTGCTCTCCATGCCACTGATATCAATCTATCCTGGCTGAAGAGGGGTGAAACCCCGAAACCGGTCCTAGGATGCTTGGTTCCAGTCCAGGGAGGACCTGGCTTGGCAGTTCGGGCTGGACTGTTTCCATGGGGCACAGGGTCAAGAATGATTTCCATGTGGCTTGGTTCAAACTGGAATGGTGAGCAAAAAAACGATGGATTTAGGCCCAGATCTCTGTACTGGTGTGAATGTATGACATTGTTCTGCATTCTGTCCATTAACTGTTGTTTTTGCATTTGTCACCCGAGTGGGACGGGTATGCTCAGACGTGAGTCCCGTGCTCTCCATGCCACTGAAATCAATCTATCCTGGATGAAGAGGGGTGAAACCCCGAAACCGGTCCTAAGATGCTTGGTTCAAGTTCAGGGAGGACCTGGCTTGGCAGTTCATGCTGGACTGTTCCCATGGGACACAGGGTCAAGACTGATTTGCATATGGCTGGGCTCAAACTGGAATGGCATGGTGAGCAAAAAAAACGATGGATTTAGGCCCAGATCTCTGTACTGGGGTGAATGTATGACATTGTTCAGCATTCTGTCCATCAACTGTTGTTTTTGCATTTGTCACCCCGAGTGGGACGGGTATGCTCAGACGTGAGTCCCGTGCTCTCCATGCCACTGATATCAATCTATCCTGGCTGAAGAGGGGTGAAACCCCGAAACCGGTCCTAGGATGCTTGGTTCCAGTCCAGGGAGGACCTGGCTTGCCAGTTCGGGCTGGACTGTTTCCATGGGGCACAGGGTCAAGAATGATTTCCATGTGGCTTGGTTCAAACTGGAATGGTGAGCAAAAAAACGATGGATTTAGGCCCAGATCTCTGTACTGGTGTGAATGTATGACATTGTTCTGCATTCTGTCCATTAACTGTTGTTTTTGCATTTGTCACCCGAGTGGGACGGGTATGCTCAGACGTGAGTCCCGTGCTCTCCATGCCACTGAAATCAATCTATCCTGGATGAATAGGGGTGAAACCCCTAAACCGGTCCTAAGATGCTTGGTTCAAGTTCAGGGAGGACCTGGCTTGGCAGTTCATGCTGGACTGTTCCCATGGGACACAGGGTCAAGACTGATTTGCATATGGCTGGGCTCAAACTGGAATGGCATGGTGAGCAAAAAAACGATGGATTTAGGCCCAGATCTCTGTACTGGGGTGAATGTATGACATTGTTCAGCATTCTGTCCATCAACTGTTGTTTTTGCATTTGTCACCCCGAGTGGGACGGGTATGCTCAGACGTGAGTCCCGTGCTCTCCATGCCACTGGAATCAAGCTATCCTGGCTGAAGAGGGGTGAAACCCTAAAACCGGTCCAAGGATGCTTGGCTCCAGTCCAGGGAGGACCTGGCTTGGAAGTGCGGGCTGGACTGTTCCCATGGTGCACAGGGTCAAGACGTATTTGCATATAGCTGGGTTAAAACTGGAATGGCATGGTGAGCAAAAAAACGATGGATTTAGGCCCAGATCTCTGTACTGGGGTGAATGTATGACATTGTTCTGCATTCTGTCCATCAACTGTTGTTTTTGCATTTGTCACCCCGAGTGGGACGGGTATGCTCAGGCGTGAGTCCCGTGCTCTCTATGCCACTGGAATCAATCTATCCTGGCTGAAGAGGGGTGAAACCCCGAAACCGGCCCTAGGATGCTTGGTTCAAGTTCAGGGAGGACCTGGCTTGGCAGTTCATGCTGGACTGTTCCCATGGGACACAGGGTCAAGACTGATTTGCATATGGCTGGGCTCAAACTGGAATGGCATGGTGAGCGTATGCGCTGGTGTTCCGCAGCATACCTATGGGGGTGGGGGTACGCTCCATACCTACAGGGTGGGGGTATGCACAGTCCATGGGGGGTGGGGGTAAGCACCGTCCATAGGGGGGGTGGGGGTATGCACTGTCCATAGGGGGGGTGGGGGTATGCACCGCCCATAGGGGGGGCTGGGGGTACGGCGCGTACATACGGGGGGCCGGGTGTACGGCGCGTACATACAGGGGCTGGGGGTACTGCGCATACATACGGGGGGCTGGGGGTATGTGCTGGGGGATGGTGCTTACATACGGGGGCTGGGGGTACACACCGTCCATAGGGGGGTGGGGGTATGCACCGTCAATGGGGGGGGCTGGGGGTACGGCGCAAACATACGGGGAGGGCCGGGTGTACAGCGCATACATACGGGGGTTGGGGGTACTGCGCGTACATACGGGGGCTGGGGGTATGTGCTGGGGGACGGGGGCACACACCGTACCCCCAGCACCCCGTATGTACGCACCATACCCCCAGCCCCTCCACCCTGCCCGTGCCTGTACGCACCCTACCCCAGGCCCCTACACCAGCACCCTCATCCAGCCTTGCGCATGTACGAGTCGTACCAAGCCATAGCAAATGTGAGCACTGTACAACAACATGGCGATGTACGCAACTCACAGACGCGAAAAACACACGTACTGAACCAGGACACTGCAAAACAACACAAGGTGACTCAATTTGAATCGCACAACACCACAAAACACGTCCAACAAGTCCAAATACATCCAATACACTGACCTGCAACAGCCAAACAGGTAAACAGAGGCCCAAAACACAACCACTCCTTATAACACACCCACCCAAAGTTCAAACACAGCCACACCCACAAATGGACCAATAAAAAGGACCCACACACACAAACCATAAGCCTTTGCAACAGACCCACTGCTGCCAGACCCCACAGACAACCCACAGCACCATACTTGAACCTTTACTACACCTTACACTTGCACACCTTTACACAACCACCTTCACAAACACCCCCTCATCACATTCACACACACACCTTCACAACCACACACACACCCACAACCATCCACACCCACACCCCACACCATGCCCACAGACAGGAATCCAAAGTTCACAACAGCGGAGCTGGAGATCCTTGTCAACGAAATCATCAGAGTCGAGCCACAGCTCTTTGGAACATTGGTCAGACAGACCAGCATATCAGCTAAATCAGCCATGTGGCAGAGGATCATCGAGAGGGTGAATGCTCTTGCGCTCATCAGAAGGACCAGGCATGAATGCCAAGCCAGGTGGTACGATTTGCGGAGGACGGTCCGCCGCAAAATGACAGACGAATACAACCAGGGGAACATCACTGGAGTTGGCCTGCCCCGCAGACCGGTACACTACCATCCCTGCGAGGAGAAGGTGATGCGCATGCTGCCGCCGGTGGGAGTACACGGAGAAGAAGGAGTCACCGAGCCTGGTGAGTACACAAACAACTCACCCCACATGGGGGGAGCCGCATCAACAACCCAACTCACAATAATGCACGCAACTACCCCAAAGCCATCACCGGACACAACCACACTCCAAAAGCACGCACATGCCACTAGCGGCTCCATGCCCCATGCACCAAGCAAGGCCATGCCATGTCACAGGCCACACAAAACACCAACTCAAGACAGGATGTCCGTGATGCCGGGAGGGGGGCCTCCAAAATCACTTTGTGCAACTCAGAAGCAGACACCAATGCCCTCAGCCCATATGGCCTAGGGCAGAGCTATACAAACAGTGTGTCCTGACACTGTACTGTGTCGCCTGCAAATGGCGGCCGCGTCGCAGGATGACATGGGTATGAAGGCCCAATTTGCACATAACAGCAGCTAATGAAGAGGCATCACTGTGAAAGAGTGTCATCACACACCGCCGCTGCAGCGCAGACTCAGAGACACTCTGCCCAATGGGGTCCAGGAGATTCTAAACAAAGCCACATGAACAAGCCAATGGCCTTTGAAAGGCCTGCAAAGTGTGTATGCCCAGGAAGCTGGGCTGAGCTGACAGAGGGAGACAGACAGACGGAGGGAGAGGAAGAGAGAGGGAGGGAGACAGAGGGAGACAGACAGAGGGAGGGAGAGGGAGAGAGAGGGAGGGAGACAGAGGGCGGCAGAGGGAGACAGACAGAGGGAGGGAGAGGGAGATAGAGGGAGGGAGACAGAGGGTGACAGAGGGAGACAGACAGAGGGAGGGAGAGGGAGAGAGAGGGAGGGAGACAGAGGGTGACAGAGGGAGACAGACAGAGGGAGGAGGGTGACAGAGGGAGGGAGAGAGGGAGACAGAGGGAGACAAAATCACCCTTGGGTGGTGTGGGCATGTCCGCTCATCAGCAGGTGGACTGTGTGCATGTTGAAAAGGTCTGGCAGTGCGTGAAACACCCCTCATTCATTTGTAAAGCACTGGACCATGTGTCAAACTGTGCACGAGTCGATCCTTGCTGCAGGCACAAACCTAACCTCACACCCAGTATACCCACTCACTGTGTTTGTTAGAACCCAGTCACAAATGCTTAAGTTACCTACCTGCATTCTCCAATAGACATGACAAAGCAACATTTGGCCATGTACAGTGCAACACGTAAGTCGGTTCTGCAGCGCTCGCTACGCACGCTCGCTACACTGCTCACTGCGTTCAAAACTGATGCAACAACAAAGAGTGTGTCACACATAGGAGAAGTGTTGACAGCTGTGGCCAAGGGACATACCCATGCACCATGCACAATGCACAGGGACTTGCCAAGTACAGACAAGGTAGATGACACTTGGCCCTGCTGTAGACAGCACAAGGCAAACCTGTGACCACTGTACACTCAAACACCAACTCCACATGCCACCTACCTACCACAGGAACTCACATTCACTGTCATGCCAGCAGGCACCATAAGGGGATAGACACATCACCTGGTAGACCCAATGACAAATCACACCACACCCAACAGCATGCCCGGTCACACACACCCCCCCCCCCTTACACAAGCACACAACCCCGGGGCAGGCAACGCAAATTGGCACTCCCACAAGGGATATGTGAAACAACAAGACCAATCCATAGCCAAATAAGCATCCCAACACTCATTAGACAGGCCAAATAACCAGGAGTACATATCAATCTGTCCCCCGCAACATACCCATCCACAAGTGCACTGTGAGAGGAATGCTAGACATATCCAACTCACCCAGAGGCACTGTGCCAACTTGAATATGTATGAAACATGGATGACGATGATCTCACCGGCAGCGACGACTCCCACCACACCGTGGATGACCCCGACCAACCTGGCCCCTCTGGTGCCCAAGCACCTGCAGCACCTGCGTCAGGTACAACTGTGCCAACCACCACCCCCATTCCTGCCACATCCCAGGATACACACAGGAGCCCTGCTCGCACACAACACAGCCAGTCTGACCAGGAGGGACAAGGTACCCTGGGCACCCAGGAGGAGGCAGGCGACCCCGCAAATGCCATCCCTCAGGGGTCCCGGAGACCCGATGTGCCCACAACGGCAGGCCAGGCTCAAGTGGTCAGGGGTGGTGGGAGTGGAGGACGGCGGAGGCGCGAACCTGACCAGACAGCTGAGGAACCAGTTATGTCACACGTCCGCAACATCCTGGACACATACCGGCGTGACACCAGGGGCATCAGCCAGGCCGTGGAGGCCCTCAATGAGATTAAGAACATGCAGGCCGAGCAATATGCCAGTCAACAGCAACACCAAGGACGGATGGAGGCAAGACTGGCTGAGCTCGTGGCGGTGCAAACGGACATGACCCGTGTACTCCGTCGGATTGCCGAAAACATGGGCAACCCTCCCTGTGCCACCAGGCGTAGATCACCACCAGCCACAGGGAGGGATCAGGAGGAGGAGGATTCGTCCGACGGAGCATCACAGACATCATCACGGCCTGCTTCTGAGGGTCCCCGGAGGAAGGTGGGTCATCCACGCAAAAGACCGTGAGAGTCAGCGGACCATCACCATCTCCCAGGTCACCTGGCCTGGCCCTCTGGCGCAACAGCAGCACCTCATCCAATGACATTCTCTGCCACATGGACTTGCTGGTCACTGTCTGACCAATGTTGACAACGACTGTGGCATGGACTCTGATGACTTCCAATGGCAAGGATCCCAACTCCCCCTGTGAACTTTGGATTACAGACACCCTGCGAGCACCACTTTACATCCCCCCAAACATGTACCCCACCACCAATAAAAATCATAATAATTGCATTATTCCATTACATGTGTGTGTTGGAAAGTCAAACCATGCCTGAGTTTTGAAGTAACTCCAACCATGCATACCCTGGGGTCTGAGTCTGGCACAGGACACACATGGGTCACAATGTATCATCCAATACAGACATGGAGCACCATACTCACCCGTGATGGACCCAACCAGCTGAGGGGGTGCCTGCACAACTGTGCGGACAGACCTATTTCAAAGAGCAACAGTCATGCGCAGAGGTCAGGGATCATGTGGAGTGTCCTGAGGTGGGAGTCACAGGTATGTGTAGCCAGGTGGGAGAACTATGTCCTGCATGAAGGAGTCAGGTGGATGTGGAGAATGGTGGCCAGGCCAAGGTTGGATGCATGGAGATGGCACAATGGGGTCTTGGATGACAGTGCCACAAGGTTGTGTTGGGGGCGTGGTCGTGGGCTGCGTGGATTGTGAAGGTCATCCTGCAGCTGTCAGTAATCCATTGCAGCTATCTCTGTTGGACGGTGATGTGGCTGGGTCGGCGGATGTTGAAGCAGAGCTGTGCAGATGCACCCTGGATATGGACAAGTCTCATGGGAGTTGTAACATACTTCTCCCTAGAGTGCAGGGTAGGATTAGACACGGATGTTGTAGTTGACCTGGGGGATGGTCTGGCTTGCCTTGAGGTGGATCGAACTGTGGATCTTGTGCATAATGCAGAGTGTGCTGAAGCCTGAGGTACAGATGCTGGTGATCAGCATAGCACATGTGAGCAAGCAATCCATGATGCACACCAGCTCGTGTGCGTGGACACTGTGTGCCTGTGCAGGGCCCTTGCGGGTGGGACACAAGCAGTTGACCCAGCTGTAAGGGGACAATCCGCAGATGAACACCTCAGTCGTTTACAAGTCCAGCATCAGGTGGGCAACGTGCAGCCATCTGCCAATGGATACCATGCATTATTCAATATGAGAACTGGCACGGACTGCGTCTTTGGGGAGGGTGAGGAGCACCTGACTGTCAATGGGACACCAGATGATGATGAGATGCAGTGCGCATGTCATGGTGTAGAGGGGGATCCTGGACACATAGTAGACTGACACGCTGAGACATGATACATGTGCCATGTATCCCACAACGACACCATACTACATGCAGAGGCCTGAAGTACCACTCACATGGCCATGTTGGGGTACAGAGCCGGTGGGAAGTAGGAGGGACATGACCTGGGTGGTGTGACAGGGCCTGGAAGGCGTGCCAGCGCTGTGTAGGCAGTTGGAGTTGCACACCCATTATGCAAAGGTGTTGTGTGGGCGATGAGTGCATGCCTGAGTGCATGCAACAGATGTATTGGATGGACATTGCTTGGCGGGTGGCCTCAACATCATGGTGTAGCATGATGTGGTACATGCAAGGACATGAGGCACGTGCAATGTGCACGTAGCATGTGCAGACAGTCCAGCCTTTCCCACCGCAACTGTGTCACACATAAGCAGATTACACCAAAATGAATGGGTGGAGGGAGGAAGGGGGGTGCATCTTAGAGGTGTGTGTGTGAGGGCAAATATAGAAACTCTGTGTGCTCTTGCTGCAGGGCCTGCAGCAGCAGGTGCCATGTCCTGAAAACCATGCCACAAGTTGCACACTAACACAAGCATGTCAGAAAGGACTACTGCAAAAGGTGTATGAGAAGGGAGGAGTGTCTGGTTCAACATGGCACACACACAGACAATGGATGCACATGCAGCAAAGTGGCCGTTGTGGGGTCTGAGATGCCAAAATACCTACACAGCCATGTACATCATGCACAATACATATCATAATCCCTGACAAACAGCTTGCATCTTGCTACTCTACACATAGACTCATATGCACAATCTGTGACAACTATGCCAGACATGCCGCATGCACAGTGGCAAGAGACCTGCATTGACAGAGATGAGGCACCTTGGAGGCTGAGGGACACCTTTATTAGTCATGTTTGCCGGAAGGCAAATGCATCTATATTAACAGATGCACAGGTCATGTGGATGAACATGTGGAACCTACACTGGCACCCCCCTTTGCACCACAGATGCAGGAAACCCATAGAACTGGCACAGAAGTGACGGGTTTGAGGCAAACACCCCGTGCTGCTCACGGAGAGGCTGCAATTCACCATTGAGCCACTAATGGGGATGTCCCACACTATGTCAACCCGGTGCATCCCGTATGTTTCCAAGGGCAGTGTTACACACATTAATGCCTTCATCCCAATCCACAATCACATTACAGATGACTGTCACCAAGTGTGACTATCAATTCAGGTGAATCCAGCTCCATGTCATGTGCCCCATGGTGATTCTACATGTACACTAAGTAACCAAACAGGAGCAGTGCACACACATTCCAAACAAATAGCACACCCAAAAAGCTGTGGTGCATCCCTTACCCTAAGTTGAAATTTCAACATGTCTGTGCATGTTACGCTGATTCAGCACACGTTGATGTATTCATGAGGAATAGCAGGAGCACAACAATGCCACCAGCAGACAGCATGCGCAAATACCTGGGGATGAGAGACACACAAGAAGTGAGCCAAAAGAAGCAAATCCGCATGCATGGGCATGTACTCGACACGTATAAGGTTGTCAACATGCTAGGTGAAAATAGTGTCTCAGGAAAGACATACTTTCATTACACCATCACTCGAGTGACACATCCAAACACACCTCTGACTCACTTGCCATACATGCAGATGGACCCACACATTGCAACACATGCCACACAAGGCTCAATGCGTGCACACTCAGACACTGCAACTCACCACTAAGCAAAGAAGTTGCGTATGAGCTAACTCCGGATGTCCTCTTCCTCCTCAACATCACTTGCCTCATCACCAAGCCCCTCGTCCTCCACGGGTGGATGTTCCTGCTCATCCGGATCCAGGAAGAGTGGCACAGCTTTCTCCACTGCCATGTTGTGCAGCATGCAGCACACGAGGAAGATTTTGCAGACCTTCACAGGTGCATATGGGAGTGCGCCGCCGGTCTTGTGGAGGCACCAGAATCGGCTCTTCAGGAGGCCAAAGGTCCTCTCTATCACTCGCCTGGTCTGCCCATGGGCGTTGTTGTATCGGTGATCGGCAGCCGTTCTGGGGTTGCGGAGAGGTGTGATCAGCCATGGCATGTTGGGATAGCCAGAGTCCCCTACATGGAAACATCATGGACAGAAGTGGGCCAGGAGAAGCAGTAAGACAGAAAGATGACGCTAAATACAGGAGTAACAGAGTGTACCCACCAACAAGACATGCTTGTTCGTTGCGCAGCTGCAGCATCATTTCAGGCACCCTGCTACGCCTCATGATGTAAGCATCGTGTGCTGATCCTGGAAAACGAGCACAGACATGGGAAATCACCATGTTAGCAAGACACACCACAAGGGCATTAATGGAGTGGTAATGTTTCCTGTTTCTATAGCCTACCTCCTGTGCCTGTGGTGGTACCAAAGCCACATGTGTCCCATCAATAGACCCAATGACATGGGGCATCCCTCCCAGTGCATAGAAGTCACCCTTGACACCTGTCAACCGCTCAGGAGTTGGGAAATGAATAAACTCATCCAGGTGAACCAACATGACCTCTAAAAAATCATGCAGGAGACGGCTGAACATGGTCTGGGACATACCACCAACATGAGCTATGGTCTCTTGAAACGTACCCGTGGCAAAGAAATGTAGGGCTGCCATCACCTTCATCGTGGGTGTCAGTGCAGTAGGATACCTGTGTAGCGGTTGGAGGTGTGGTGCCAGCCTTGCTGTCAAGTCCAGAATCAACCGTTGGGTGAAGCGGTAGCGGCGTATACAGTCACGTTCCCTCAGGGCAGCCAAGTCTGGGATTGGTCGGGGGAGAGGCGGAGCCCTGCATTAATTTGGAAGGGACAACAGAGAGTGAGTACAGTACAACAACACTGTCAATGTACTGAGCACATGTTAAACAGCCAATACACATATGCTACATGCAGAGTCAGGTCTGTGCAATATATCCTGGACACGTATGCCAGGCATGTGACACTCCTACCAAGAGCCAGCTACAAACGTGGATTCACAAGCTCAACATGACATGGCATGAAACTAGCTGTGGGCCAGTGTAAGTGAACAGGCAGACGCATTACAGGAGTGACAGACATCCACATGTGGGCAGAAGAAGGATGTTTATCATACAGACAGGTTGCGGAACACTAGAGGCACAGGTCACATGTCCCTGAAAAAAGGACAGACCACACACCTTGCCATGAAGGGGTACATGTCAAGAATGATCACACATACATTGATACTACGCAGATATGTCCTTGTCTCGCAAGTCCATGTTCGATGCATACATACACACGTTACGTCTGATTCCACATGTGTCCTGGTGTGCATAATAGTGTGCCATGCCCATCCACACACATGCACATGTTGGATGCAGCAACTGCAGATGCATTTGACGGAACACCAACAGCAAGCTTATGGGAACACATGACACTCACATGACATACTCACATCGTGCAACGCCGGTAGTCACATGTCAGGTGTCATTATCCATGCACCTGGCATCAGGGGACAGTTGCGGGTGTTGGCGACTGTGCCATGCCAGTGACGCAGTGCTCAACAAGTCTGTACTACATGCACACATGTCAAAGGTGTGAAGCAGATGTGTGGCACATAGTGCACCATCACACATGACATATGTACACAGCTCATCACACATCTATTGGGTTCAAACATGATGAGATTTGTGCCACATCACAGCCTCATACACCTAGGCCCGAGACATGTAGGACTGCACTGACAATGACTTGATGTCCAGCCATGGCCAAGTATGACAGCTCAATTCCTTTCTGTGTGCCGCCTGTCACCAGTGTAAGGTGTGAAATGCACCGTACACACGCTCTGAGGGCGTGTGTAGGGTCCGTATGACTATGGTTGTGTTGCCGTAGGCGTATGCCATAGGGATACGGTCCGTACACGCGTGTGTAGGGTCCGCATCACTATGGTTGTGTTGCTGTAGGCATACGCCATAGGGATACGGTCCGTAAACGCGTGTGTAGGGTCCGCATCACTATGGTTGTGTTGCTGTAGGCGTATGCCATAGGGATGCGGTCCGTACACGCGTGTTATCCAACACTGTGGACATTCTCTGTGTCTTCAGCATAGGTTGGGCTCTGTGGCATTGTATCCTGGCCTAATTTGTATTTACGTAAAGTGTGCTACATGTGTCCACTGTACAGGGTGACCCAATTTGGCTTGTGCATACTCACAGTGGCCAGTGCCTGTGTGTCTTGATACAACTATCTGATGATGGCTGTGTGTCAATTATATGTGTGGACAGGCGGACGAGGGGTACTTTGTGTACACTCAGGATTTATTGAAGGGCATGTTTGTAATCCCCGAGTAGGAGGTGTAAGTACTTCCTCTGTCTCAATCACATTGTCTCAGGTAGGGTGGGGTTTGTGCAGGGAAGGCCTACATGTCCAAACCTTATGTCTCCTTGCCAGGTCTGGCCTGTGTGTGATGATTGTCTGAACATACACTCAACATGCAGTGACCCAGTCATGTTGGGCATGGTTTCATGTATTTGCTAAGCAGCATGTGCCAAAAGTTAGGAGACATGGTTCCTGCTCATCCCTGTTTTTGGCAACGGTGTGTGGTCCAGATGCTGTGCTTGACTGTACCCAGAGACTGGCTCCTCTGTCTAATTTGATTTCAAGTCATTTGCTGTTGTGTCATGCTTTCCGTTGTTTCCCAGTGGCATTGTGGGTCAACCAACTGTGTGGTGCAGGGCCTACATATGTGCGTAGTATTGTAGATGTTACTCATGTTGTTTTTCATGCTATGCACTGTGACCTATGTAGTTTTGAATCATGTGTCATATGTATACAGGTGTCTGATTATTCCTGTCTCTTCACCTTGCCCACAGCATCGTCGGTGGAAACCGAGGGAGACACTGGCACGGACCTTGAGGAGGGATCCAGCACCGGTGCCACCAGTGCTGGCGAGTCTGGCGCAGCGAGTGGCACAGAGGCCGAGGGGAGTGAGGCGGAGGACCTGTCCAGTCCCACCACCGACTATAACGCTGACGGGTCCGAGGCTGAGCTCCCAGAGGGGGCGGAGGCTGCTCCCAGAGCTGAAAGCAGCACTCCATCTCTCGCCGCCCCCTCCATTCCCATCACCGGCCTCCCACTTGCTTGGGTCCCTTCTCTCCGTGCTAGGCGACAACATGTCTCCTTCGTGCCAGGCACCGCACCCTCTGCCCCTGTCTCCCCTGCTGCCGTCTGTGGACATTCTGCGGCAGTTGCAGGTTGGTCAGACATCACTGCTTAATGTCCTCCATGGCCACACCACACTGCTGACACAGATGGTGTCGTACATGGAGGGCATGTCAGCAACAATGTCGGACCAACGGATGTTGCTGAGGTCCATAGACTCGTAACTGACTGCAGCAGTGGATCTCCAGCAGCGCTCCATCCCCCACCCTACCCCTGCACCATCCACACTTCCCACTCCCATGCCTGTCCCATGCACACCCAGACGTCCCCATGCATGCACCCCACCAGACACAGGCAGCACACCACCAGCGAAGGCCAAGCGCGCACCTCCTGTCACGCACACACAGGGGGAAGTAGGCACAGCCACTGGGTCGGGGGCAAACCGCAGCCACGCAGCCACAGTGGGAGTGCGCAGTCCTCACAACACACTTCCTCTAAAACCACTCCCCTTAGCTCTCCTGGCCAACTGTCAGATAAGGAGTCCTTCGTGGCCAGTGTGTCCCTCAGCCCCAGTGTGGCAACAACCCGCAAGCGGTGGAGGCAGTGTCCGGCCAGGGTAGTTGAGTCCCCCCCCTGTCCACACCCTCCCCCAGTAGTGCTGCAACCCATCCCTCTGACCCCCCCCTCCTTGGGGCCTGTGGTTCATTCGGGTGCAGGGGAGACACTGGAAGACCTTGCGACCGTGTGCAGCGCCATCCTAACCACCACCTTTGGCACTGCCCCACCCCCTGTGGTGGAGTCGTCCGTCCCTGCACCCACGACACCTACCCTTGCCCCTCCTGTCCCTGCGGTGCCTGGTCCTTCCCCCCCACATGATGCCACCCCTTCTGTGGATGATATGGAAGTGTGAACTGTGCAGGCAAGCTAGGGGAGACTCGTCCCCAAGTGTCCCCCACCAGGACTTTGGACATGGCCTGGCCTATGGGCCCTGTCTATAGTTGACATTTCTTTAGCTATGATTTTTCATGCTGAATAAAGCATTTTGTTTTTCATTTGCACACAAATGCTTTACTGGTCTTGCTGTTGGTGGTGCTGCTCCATGATTTGGGGTGGTGATAATGTGTTAGGTGTCTGGGAAATGTTGTAGTGTGCTGCTCATGGGGTGTACCCTGGTATCTGTGTGCCATCACAAGGTATCTGCAAAAAATCTTTGGTCCTGTAAGCTCTTACTGTATGGTGACATTGTCCCAAGGTGTGTTCCTTCCTGTGTGGACCCTGACATCTTCCCTGCAGAGTGTTTCCCAATTGTTGTGCTGAGCTCTGTCTACATTGCCTGGGTGTGTGATGGATCCCTTCAACTTTGGCCATGCATGCTTGGCAATGTCTCCACCTGCATCATTTGTGGCATCCTTGGTGGTCACTGTACTTGTGTATGGAGTATATTGACATGACTTCATGTGGACATGTTCTCTTTACGCACTATGCATGTGTTTTCTCCCAGCCTCGCACACATGTGTTACGTGTTCTTTAGGGTCTTTGGGCACCTGACTGACAATTGTGGGCATTGTATCTGTGGGTACTCCACCCTTTTCCTTCCATGGGAGGCACCAACTTGTTGGCTGCCCCAGCACCTGTACATTACTATCAGTCCTGGAATGTGCGTGACAGTGTGTGTTCCCTTTGGGTCTCTTAGTTTAGTAGGGTGGCACATGAATATACAGTCTTGTTGCATGCTCTCAGTGTGTGTATTGTGCTGCCAGTGCCAGGGGTGGGTAAGTATGTGTCATATGTCATCACACCCACATGTGGTGTGTCATGCAGTGGACATCCACCCTCATGGGAGTAGGTCACTGCTGTCAGTGATGTGTTGGCATGTCACTCTCAATATAGTCGCACTTTGTGTATGCCTTCATGCACCCATGGAGTTTTGCTACTTGTAGGATGGTGTACACACCACCATGTCTCTGTCCATTGCTGGGAGGACTCTGCACCCGCCCCTCATTTGTCTGGGCACTGCTGGAAGGACTCTGCACCCACCCCTCCTGTGTCTGGGCACTGCTGGGAGGACTCTGCACCCACTCCTCATATGTCTGGGCACTGCTGGGAGGACTCTGCCCCCACCCCTCCTGTGTCTGGGCACTGCTGGGAGGACTCTGCACCCACTCCTCATATGTCTGGGCACTGCTGGGAGGACTCTGCACCCACCCCTCCTGAGTCTGGGCACTGCTGGGAGTGATAGGCACCCACCCCTCCTGTGTCTGGGCACTGCTGGGAGGACTCTGCACCCACCCCTCCTGTGTCTGGTCACTGCTGGGAGGACTCTGCACCCACCCCTCATATGTCTGGGCACTGCTGGGAGGGCTCTGCACCCACCCCTCCTGTGTCTAGGTACTGCTGGGAGTGATAGGCACTCACCCCTCATATGTCTGGGCACTGCTGGGAGGACACTGCACCCACCCCTCCTGTGTCTGGGCACTGCTGGGAGTGATAGGCACCCACCCCTCATATGTCTGGCCACTGCTGGGAGGACTCTGCACCCACCCCTCCTGTGTCTGGGCACTGCTGGGAGGTCTCTGCACCCACCCCTCCTGTGTCTGGGCACTTTTGGGAGTGATAGGCACCCACCCCTCCTGTGTCTGGGCACTGCTGGGAGTGAAAGGCACCCACCCCTCATATGTCTGGGCACTGCTGGGAGGACTCTGCACCCACCCCTCCTGTGTCTGGGCACTGCTGGGAGTGATAGGCACCCACCCCTCCTGTGTCTGGGCACTGCTGGGAGGACTCTGCACCCACCCCTCCTGTGTCTGGGCACTGCTGGGAGGACTCTGCACCCACCCCTCATATGTCTGGGCACTGCTGTGAGGACTCTGCACCCAACCCTCCTGTGTCTGTGCACTACTGGGAGGACTCTGCACCCACCCCTCATATGTCTGGGCACTGCTGGGAGGACTCTGCACCCACCCCTCCTGTGTCTGGGCACTGCTGGGAGTGATAGGCACCCACCCTCCTATGTCTGGGCACTGCTGGGAGTGACAGGCACCCACCCCTCATATGTCTGGGCACTGCTGGGAGGACTCTGCACCCACCCCTCCTGTGTCTGGGCACTGCTGGGAGTGATAGGCACCCACCCCTCCTGTGTCTGGGCACTGCTGGGAGGACTCTGCACCCACCCCTCCTGTGTCTGGGCACTGCTGGGAGGACTCTGCACCCACCCCTCATATGTCTGGGCTCTGCTGGGAGGACTCTGCACCCACCCCTCCTGTGTCTGGGCACTGCTGGGAGGACTCTGCACCCACCCCTCATATGTCTGGGCACTGCTGGGAGGACTCTGCACCCACCCCTCCTGTGTCAGGGCACTGCTGGGAGTGATAGGCACCCACCCCTCCTGTGTCTGGGCACTGCTGGGAGTCATAGGCACCCACCCCTCATATGTCTGGGCACTGCTGGGAGTGATAGGCACCCACCCCTCCTGTGTCTGGGCACTGCTGGTAGGACTCTGCACCCACCCCTCCTGTGTCTGGGCAAAGCTGGGAGGACTCTGCACCCACCCCTCATATGTCTGGGCACTGCTGGGAGGGCTCTGCACCCACCCCTTGTGTGTCTGGGCACTGCTGGGAGTGATAGGCACCCACGCCTCCTGTGTCTGGGCACTGCTGGGAGGACTCTGCACTCACCCCTCCTGTGTCTGGGCACTGCTGGGAGGACACTGCACCCACCCCTCCTGTGTCTGAGCACTGCTGAGAGGACTCTGCACCCACCCCTCCTGTGTCTGGGCACTGCTGGGAGTGATAGGCACCCACCCCTCCTCTGTCTGGGCACTGCTGGGAGGGCTCTGCACCCACGCCTCCTGTGTCTGGGCACTGCTGGGAGGACTCTGCACTCACCCCTCCTGTGTCTGGGCACTGCTGGGGGGACTCTGCACCCACCCCTCATATGTCTGGGCGCTGCTGGGAGGAATCTGCACCCACCCCTCATATGTCTGGGCACTGCTGGGAGGACTCTGCACCCACCCCTCCTGTGTCTGGGCACTGCTGGGAGGACTCTGCACCCACCCCTCCTGTGTCTGGGCACTGCTGGGAGGACTCTGCACCCACCCCTCCTGTGTCTGGGCACTGCTGGGAGTGATAGGCACCCACCCCTCATATGTCTGGGCACTGCCGGGAGGACTCTGCACCCACCCCTCTTGTGTCTGGGCACTGCTGGGAGGACTCTGCACCCACCCCTCCTGTGTCTGGGCACTGCTGGGGCTGATGGCCACACACCCCTATGTGTCTGTCCACTGGCGTGGTACGACCCGTACCCACGCTCTTGAGGCGTGGGTACGGGCCGTACCCCCACGGCACCCCAACAATGGCGGTACGGCCCGTACCCATGTCCCACAGGCATGGGTACGGGCGTACCGCCATTGTTGGGGTGACGTAGGGGTACGGCTCGTACCCACGCCTTTAATGCATGGGTACGGGTCGTACCACGCACACCCCTACGTCACCCCAACAATGGCGGTACGGCTGGTACCCATGTCCCAAAGGCATGGGTAGGAGCCATACCGCCATTGTTGGGGTGCCGTAGGGGTACGGCCCGTACCCACGCCTTAGTAGCGTGGGTACGGGTCGTACCACGGCCACCCCTACGTCACCCCAACAATGGCGGTACGGCTGGTACCCACGTCCCAAAGGCATGGGTAGAAGCCGTACCGCCATTGTTGGGGTGCTGTAGGGGTACGGCCCGTACCCACGCCTTATGAGCGTGGGTACGGGTCGTACCATGCCCACCCCTACGTCACCCCAACAATGGCGGTACAGCTCCTACCCATGCCTTTGGGACGTGGGTACAGGCCGTACCGCCATTGTTGGGGTGACGTAGGGGTGGGCGTGGTACGACCCATACCCACGCTCTTAAGGCGTGGGTATGGTGCGTACCACAATTGTTTTGTTGCCAGTTCACGTCCATGTCGACTTCCGTTGTGGCGGACGCAGGCCTTGGTGGAGACGCCCCCGCTCCCCGAAGTGACCATGCCCTGGGTGTCAGGTATGTACAGGGCATGTATGGATTTTGCCCCTGGGTGTTGTTCTGACCTTCTGCGGCATCTGCGTCGGTTCCTGTACACCAGGTGGACTGCTATGAGGGCCGGGATGACACGTAGGTTGGGGTCCATGGCTGTCCGACGCGTACAGGTGCTCCTTCTGCGCGTCGTCCTGATTTCCCAGCAGTTTTTGGCTGCTGTAAAATATTATCCGTGCGGAGTGACGTGGGCACGAATCATACTTGCTGGTTCGTGAAACGCTGCCTGACTCCGTCCGGACGTCACGTCCGCGGTGTCCCGGATCCGATTTGTATGTTATTTTTTGCTGGTCAGTGTTTTGTACAATTCGTCCGGAAATGGTGTTTCTGTACGAATCGTACTTGCAGGTTTGTATGGTGTTTTTCACGGGTACGGGTCGGACGGAGAAAACGCTCCGTCCGTCGATTCATACCTGGTTTTTCCAGGATCGGAATCGACACCATAATTGTTTAGTGTGTATTTATAGTTAGTTGATGTATAGGTTAAAGTGTCTTTGTGCCTCCCGGATTTGCCGTAAGGGGGGTGATGGGTTGATATATATGTTGTTATGTGTATAGTCTTCGGTGAGCTAGTTAGTTTCGTGTCGTTTAAAATTAGTACAAGTTAGGATAGTGTTGTTTAGGATTAGTAAGAATAATTAGTTAAGTTTTTTAAGAGTGTTTAAAAAAAAAATTGCCATTGGTTGATGCTTTGTGCTCCCATTCATTTTTGCTGTGTGGACATATATTATTGGATTGGTAGTGAATTATGACAGATGCATCCCTCCACAATCAAATAGAACATATCAAATGTGATTACAGCATCTGCATGGGACAGGATACCAACAAACCTAATTTGAAATGTGTTAATCAAACTGATTGATGTTTAGGGTAACAAACTTCAGTTAGGAAAAGAGTTATTGATTGGTCTGTGAATAATGTATCCATATGTGATTATTTTGCTAGGAGAGATTTAAACGGGATGCACTGTGGGCATGGTGCTCTGCACAGCATTGGTTGAATGCTGTGTGTATGGTGTCAATCAATCAATCAATCAATCAATCAGAACATTTATAGAGCGCACTACTCACCCCCAAGGGTTACAAGGCGCTGAGGGTGGGGGGGTGCTGCTACTTCTAGAACAGCCAGGTCTTGAGGTGTCTCCTGAAGGTGAGAAGGTCTTGGGTCAGTCGGAGGTGGGTGGGGAGGGAGTTCCAGGTCTTGGCGGCGAGGTAGGAGAAGGATCAGCCGCCTGTTGTTGTTCTTCTGGTGCGTGGTATGTTGGTGAGGGCGAGGCTGGCTGAGTGGAGTTGGCGAGTCGGGGCGTAGAACGAGAGGCGTTTGTTGAGGTATTCGGGTCCGACGTTGTGGAGCGATTTGTGTGCGTGGGTGAGGAGCTTGAACGTGATCCTCTTGTTGATGGGGAGCCAGTGCAGGTCTCTCAGGTGGGCTGGTGATGTGGCTGTGGCGGGGGATGTCCAGGATGAGGCGTGTGGAGGCATTCTGTATGCGTTGCAGTCTTTTCTGTAGCTTGGCGTTGTCCCTGCATAGAGTGCGTTGCCCTAGTCGAGCCGGCTTATGACGAGGGCTTGGGTGACAGTCCTTCTTGTTTCCGTGGGGATCCATTTGAAGATCTTTCGTAGCATGCGGAGGGTGTTGAAGCAGGAGGAGGAGATGGAGTTGACTTGCTTGGTCATAGTGAGCGATGCGTCCAGGACGTAGTCGGTGTGTGTTGGTTCTGTGCCCAGGGCGGCGGGCCACCAGGAGTCGTTCCAGGTGGAGGGGGATGGTCCAAGGATGAGGACCTACGTCTTGTCTGTGTTCAGTTTCAGGTGGCTAATCTTCATCCATTTGGCGACGGCCCTCATTCATTCTTGGAAGTTGGATTTGGCGGTGACTGGGTCTCTGGTCAAGGAGAGGATCAGCTGGGTGTTGTCGGCGTAGGAGATGATGTTGAGGTTGTGTGCGTGGATGATGTCGGCGAGGGGGCTCATGTAGATGTTGAAGAGCGTCGGGCTGAGTGATTAGCCTTGGGGTACGCCACAGATGATCTTGGTGGCCTCTGAGTGGAACGGGGGTAGGCGGACTCTCTGGGTTCTGTCGGTGAGGAAGGAGGAGATCCAGTCCAGGGCCTTTCCCTGGAACACTGTATTGTGGAGACGTGTTTTTAGGGTGTGGTGGCAGACCGTGTCGAAGGCAGCTGAGAGGTCTAGGAGGATGAGGGCTGCGGTTTCTCCATTGTCGAGCAGGGTTCTGATGTCGTCGGTGGTGGCGATGAGGGTGGTCTCGGTGCTGTGGTTGCTGCGGATGCGAGACTGTGACGGGTCGAGGGAGCCGTTGGTTTCGAGGAAGTTGGTCAGTTGTTGTTGACTGCTTTCTCTGTGACCTTTGCCAGGAAGGGGAGCAGGGATATGGGACAGAAATTCTTGAGGTCCTTGGGGTCTGCTGTCGACTTCTTAAGGAGGGCATTGATTTCAGCGTGTTTCCAACTCTCAGGGAAGGTGGCAGATTCAAAGGAGCTGTTGATGATGTCTCGGAGGTGGGGTGCGGTGATGGTGTCTGCTTTGTTGAAGATGTGGTGAGGGCAGGGATCGGATGGAGAGCCGGAGTGGATGGTGTTCATGATCTGGGTGACGTCTTCGGTGTTGACGGGGGTCCAGTGACTGAGGAGGTCGGTGGGGGGCATTGTTTCTGCGGCTGGTGGCGGCGTCTGGTTTGCGAAGCTGTTGTGTATGTCGGCGATCTTGCCGTGGAAGAAGGCCGCGAGGGAGTCCCAGAGGTCCTGTGAGGGGGGATGTTGTTGGAGTTGGAGCTTGGGTTGGAGAGTTCCTTCACGATGCTGAAGAGCTCCTTGCTGTTGTGTGCTGTGTTGTCTATGCACTCTCTGAAGGCCGTTCTCTTGGCGATGCGGATGAGCTGGTGGTGTTTGCGTGTGGTGGTCTTAAGGGCCTTGAGGTTTTCCGCAGTCTGTTCTTGGCGCCAGATTTTCTCTAAAGTTCGCTGGATTTTTTGGAGTCCTTGAGGTCTGTGGTGAATCATGTGGTTCTCCTGCTGTTGTGCTTGTTCGGAGGGTTCTTGATAGGGGCGAGGGTGTTGGCGCAGTTGCTGATCTACTGTGTGAGGTTTCGGGTGGCGGTGTTGGTGTCCGAGGCGTTGGTCGGGGGGCCCTGGGCGAGGGCGGCGGTCAGCTGGTAAGTGGTGACTTTGCTCCAGCATCTTCGGGGGATCTGCGGCGGTTGGATGTGTGCAGTGAGTTTCTTGTAGGAGAAGTGGATGCATCGGTGGTCGGTCCAGTGGAGAGTGATGGTGTGGCTGACCGTGACGTTGGTGCTGGCGGAGAAGATGGGGTCCAGCGTGTGGCCTGCGTGGTGGTCGGGGTGTTCACTAGTTGCTTCAGTCCGAAGTTGGAGAGGTTGTCAAGCATTGTGGTGGTGTTGTTGTCGTTGTTGTTCTCCAGGTGGAAGTTCAGGTCCCCCAGGAGGATGTAGTCTGTGGTGGCGAGGGTGTGCATGCTGACGAAGTCGGCGATGGATTCATTGAATTGTGGGCGTGGACCCGGTGGTCTGTAGATGAGTGTTCCTCTGACGGTGGTCTTGGGGTCGGTGTGGATCTGGAAGTGTAGGTGCTCAGCGGTGCTGAGAGTTTCTTCGGTGCTGGACGTGACTCTGAGGGTGTTCCTGTGGACGATGGCGATTCCTCCTCTGGGCTTGTTGGTACGGTCCCTACGGATGATTTTGTAGCCGTCTGGGATGGCAATGGCGATGTCAGGGGCCCAGGAGGCATTCATCCAGGTTTCCGTCAGGAACGCAACGTCCAAGGCTGTTGAGTCGAGGAAGTCCCACAGTTCAATGGCGTGCTTGTGTGCGGAGCGGGTGTTGAGTAGGATGCACTTGATGTCATTGTTGTTTCCTGGGCTGGTGTGGGAGGTGGTGGTTCGGGTCCTGGTGTAGCAGTAGTTTCGGCAGGAGAATGGTCCGTGAGTGCGCTTCGGGGTGGCTTGGTAGCAGGCAGTCGAGCGGCCGGTGTTGAGTGCGGGTGGCGGCGGCTTAGGTCCGTCATGCGTGGTGGGCCTGTTGGGGGCCAGGAGTTCTGGCACTGGGCGCGGTCCAGGCGTGGACGGGAGCAGACGGGCTTGCCTCTGACGAGCCTCTGTCACGCCAGCGGCGTGCCCACGTAGCGGCCTGCATTAAGAAGGGGTGGAGGGAGGGAGAAGCAGCTGGGAGGCGGGTAGCGGGAGCCAATGTGAGGGAGGGGGGGCATGGCTGCAGGGGACGCAGCGGCGGGAAAGAGTTGGAAGCGTGCGGTGGGGAAAGGAGGAAAGGACGACGAAAAAAGAAAAAAGACAAGGAGGCAACTTTATTCACTCGGGGGGGAAGCAGAGGGGAGCAGAGGCAGCACAACGGGGGATCACGAGAAACGGAATGAAAGCGAGGTATACAGGGACACAACGCAATCAGATGGACTGAAAACAAGCACAGATGAGCAGAGAGAGTGAAAGCAGACAGAACACAATCGGATGGACGGAGCACGCACAAATGAGCAAAAAAGAGAGAAAGCAGACAGAAACAGGCAGAGCAATACTTACAATACTTACAGCCCACCACTGGGCCACCAGGGATGAGGTGCAGACGGGAGCCTGTGGGTGGAGGAGGGCTTCGAACTTCCAGCATTAGCAGCAGTAGCGAGGGGCAGGGACACGGCACCAGCAGTGTGTGCTGATGCGGCGGGGGAGCGGCCTGGCCTGAAACAGTTTCAGGATACTTTGTAACATCTTTGATTACACCAGTCCCCACAAAGGCTTCACTTTCCATGTGGGGGTGCACGGGTTGTATGCTTAGCACTCTTCACAAATCATCCTGATGCCGCTTTACATGTTTCTACACAGCATTGTACATTGTGGACTACACTGTGAACAAATTGGCAAGTGTTGGATGAGGGATGTAGTGATGTACGTTACAGCAAACCTGTGCACATATTTGAACCATTATCAATTTTTGATCTATGATTTCCCACACCATTCCTCTTATTCATGCTCCATGGATTAATTTTGAATATGTGTAAGTGAACAGTCTTTACATGTGTCATACCACAACACACATCTTTTTTAAACATTGTCCTCCACGTTGACTATGGGTAGATCTTCTGAGTATATATGTATCACAAATTGCTTGTAGACACTTCATGTGGCTTTACAGTGACGTGAGTATTGTTCCCAGTCATGATCAACTTCATGGGCATGGAGTAATTTTGTGTTTCTGAGACAGTGTTGTCTTACAGATCAGAGCACTGTTTAAGTCACATGTGTCCGGCCCTCACAACGCTTATTATGGACACTGAGTAATCATATTCCCTTTGACAAATGTCCATTGATAAGTAATGATGACTACCCTGAACATGCATTGTTGGCACATTTAAACATTATTGACCACAGGCAACACACATCTTAGTGACTCAATTGGTTTTATTTACATGTGCAGTAACTGAGGTAGTAGACTGGCCCAGTTCTTTGTGTAGCAACTCCCCACAGTGTGAATGTCCAGGGGGGGAAATGCGAAGAGACATGTTGAGAAAGAGGCAGAGTTCAGTCAGCAAGCTGATTGCTGTGTCATTGGAAACAAAAATTGGCAATCCATAACAAAGTCCAAGGTGAGTTTAGTAGAGTAATTCATGGGAAAGTGGAAGCTGATGTTCCGGGGCATGATGGTAGGCACAGTTCCAAGGAGAAACAGACAATTTGACAGAGATGAGTTCTACTGCTGAGTTTTTTGTAAGATTGTTGATTCATCCACATCTTCCTCCACTGGTGTTTCTTTTTTTGATAAACAAGTTTTATTGTTTTAAACAGTACAACAACAGAAACAGTCTGGTATTCCGAAGCAGTACCACACAGCAATACATAAGGAAGCACCCCCCGTTCCCCCCCGCCCCCAGAATCCCCCCTCCACCCCCCGAACCACCCTACTAAAGTATGTTGCCTAGCCATTTCCCCCAAACTTTCCGGTATTTCTTGGGGCATCCTCGTGCCCGATAGAGAGTCCGCTCCTGCGCCACGCACCAGTCCACCCCAGCACCCCATTTAGCCACACTTGGCGGCAGCGGCTGCTTCCATGCCGCTGCAATGTCGCGCTTGGCCACCATCAAGGCCGTCATGAGAAACAGCTGCTCTGAACGCGTGCCATCTAAGCCATCTGTGATGCCCAGCAGCGAGTGTCGTGGATCGTGCAGCACCTCCCACCCCAGGACCTCCGTAAGTTCGGTCTCAATGCCTCTCCAGAACCCCTCCAGGGCAGGGCAGGACCACACCATATGCAGGAAGTCTGCCGGTTCGGAACCACATCGGGGGCAGGCCGCATCCCCGGAGAGGCCCGCACAGTGAAGGCGAGCCGGTGTGAGGTATGCCGCATGGAGATAATAGATTTGGATGAGTCGCAGCTTAGCGGAGGCCGTCACCAAGCGGGGGGCCATAAGGGCGTCCCGCCAGTCGGCCTCATCCAGGGGACCCACCCATCCCTCCCAGCGCTCCTTAAGACCCGCAAGGGATGTAGGGGTGCAGTTAACGAGGGAGCGGTAAATCCTGGAAATGCCCCCCCTCCCCAGGTTGCCCAGCAGGACCTGAGCCTCCGGGGGGCTGTGATCTGGCAGCCGGACGTCCAGTGGGGTGTAGGTGCGTATGGCGTGGCGCAGCTGGAGGTACCGATAAAATTGAGAGGAGTGAAGGGAAAAACGCGCCTGCAGCTCTGAAAAGGAACACATCCGCCCTCCCCGCCAGACGACCCCAGCTGGGAAATGCCGATAAGATCCCATGATTTGAAGCCTTCCAGCTTTGTGACCTCCCACAACCACTTCCCGTGCCACAGGGGAGTGACCCGGGTCAACCGTCCCGTCCATCGGGTGAGGCGGAGCGCCGCTCTCCAGGACAGGAATACAGCCCTGGTTATGTCTGGGCAAGAAGCAGGGATGGGGGCGCCGTACAGGCGATCTTGGATGTCGGAGAAGCCCAAGCCGTTAAGTTCCACCCTGTAGGCCGGGTCGGACCAACCCCCTCCAAACCAGTGGTGAATGACCAGGAGGCGGGTGGCCATGTAGTAGAGGTAGAGATCAGACATGCCCAGGCCCCCGTCAAAGGTGGGTATGCGGCACGTCGACAGAGCCAGCCGCCGCCTCAACTCGCCCCAGAGAAATCTCGTCGCCATCCCGTCTAGCTCGCGGAACCACGGGCGCGGAAAGGAGAGGGGGGTGTTTTGCAAAACGTACAGAAACCGGGGAAGGATCATCATTTTGTAGAGGGCGACCCTCCCTAGCGGGTTGAGGGGCAGCTGTAGCCACCGCGCCAGATCGACCTTGGCTCTCTTGACCAGGGGGGCAACGTTGAGCATCCAGCTCAGCTCCGGGAGGAGGGAGACCCAGATGCCCAGGTACTGAAATGATAAGCGGCGCAGAGGGATGGTCTCCTGCCAGTCAAAGCATTCCCTGGAGGGGTGCAACGGTACCAGGACCGACTTCCGCGGGTTGAGGGAGAGACCCGACGCCTGGCCGAAGCGGCTCAGAATGGATAGTGCACGCGGTCCGGAGCGCGCTGGGTCCCCCAGGTACAGTAGGACATCGTCCGCATAGAGGGCGATTTTGTCGGCTTCCAGGCCAGGCCATTCCCACCCCCGAAGGAGGGGGTCAGATCTAATCAGGGCGGCCAGAGGTTCCATCGCCAGAGCGAAGAG
The DNA here is from genome assembly GCF_964204655.1 of Triturus cristatus. Classification (NCBI taxonomy): domain Eukaryota; kingdom Metazoa; phylum Chordata; class Amphibia; order Caudata; family Salamandridae; genus Triturus; species Triturus cristatus. The sequence goes on from NC_140590.1 coordinate 1,121,316,009, forward strand.
AAGGGGTGACAGTGGGCAACCCTGCCTCGTCCCCCGGCCGATCCGAAAGGGCCTTGACAACGCACCATTAACCAGTACTCTGGCACGGGGCCAGGCATAGAGGACTCGCACCATCCCCACGAACCGAGGGCCAAAGCCCATGCGGGACAGGACGTCGAAGAGGTAGATCCACCCCACCGAATCGAAAGCCTTTTCGGAGTCGACGAGGAGTAGAGCGAGGTACGGGGTCAGACGATGGCGATGGGCCAAGGCCACATGGAGACGATGCAGCATGACAGTGGCGCGTGCCCCGAGCGGGCATGAAGCCACATTGATCCGGGTGGACCAAGGTCGACAACATGGGCCTAAGCCGTTGGGCCAGGACCGCCGCATAGAGTTTCACATCAGTGTTGATGAGCGAAATTGGGCGGTAGGCCACTCTATCGGTGGACGGCGGCGTGGATTTGGGCAAAACCACAATCGTGGCCAGGTCAGACTCCGGGGGGAAGGAACCCCTCTCAAGCGCCTCCGCATAGTGAGCTCTCAGCCGCGGGACCAGGGTGTCCCTATAGGCCGCAAAGAATTCCTGAGGAAAGCCGTCCGGTCCCGGTGTCTTCCCCGCTGACGTACGCCCGATTGCCTCCCCGATCTCTTCGACAGAGATGGGCGCCTCCAGGCTCTCCATTTCGTCCGGCAGAAGCCGGGCCAGGCAGGCGCTCCCGGACGCGAGCAGGGCGTCCAGGGAAAGGTCCGGCGCACGCGCTCGGTAGAGCTGAGAATAGAACTGGGCAAATGCCGCTGCCATCGCCACGGAGGAGGACTGGAGCACCCCCGAAGAGTCGGTAATCGCCGGAATGATGCGCGAGGCCCTGGGGTAAGTGGCCAGGCGGTGCAACAGTGCGCCGTTCTTGTCACCCCAGCCATACACCCTCGCTACCGAGGACTGCCAAAGAAGCTTGGCCGCCTCGAGGGACCGCTGACAAATCTCCTGACGAAGGAGCCGCAACTGTCGGTCCACCGCCGGGTCGACATGCTCGGAGAGCGACTGCTCCAGCCGCAACGCCCGGGCTTCGCAAGCAGTGAGCTGCCGCAGCTGTGTCTGGCGGTGCCGCACCACCTGCGCCTTGGCCGCCCCCCTGATGGTTGCCTTGCAAGCCTCCCAGAGGGTGCCTGCTGACGATACAGAGCCCTCATTGGCACCATAATAATGAGCAAGCTCAGAGCCAACCGCCTCACGCAATGTCTTATCCTGGAGGAACCAGGCGCTGAACCTTCACACCGGCCTAGCCGCGTGAGGTGGGGGGCCCAGACCCAGGAGGACTGGTGAGTGGTCCGAAATGCCCCTGGGAAGGATGCGGACATCCTGGACGCTTCCGCACTCGGTGGGAGGGACAAAAATCACATCAATACGAGCGTGAGAGTGGTGAGCGGCTGAAGTGTGGGTGTATTGACGGTCGTGAGGATGCCAAAGCCTCCAGGCGTCCCAGAGGCCCTGGGCCTCCGCCCATCCCGCCAGCTGTCTCGCTCGCGCGGCGCGGGAATCCGAAATCGGTCCCGACGAATCCAGCTGTGGGGCCAGGACCGCATTAAAGTCGCCCCCAAGCACGATAGCGCCCACGGGGAGAGATTCCAACAACTAGGCGGCGTGGGATAAAGCCTGCGACAATCCCGAGGGAGGCACATAGAGCGAAAGGAAGCTGACCGGGCGACCCTCCAGCGTACCACAAATGGCAATCCCGATTCCAAGGGGTGCACGGGCCACCCTCTGAAGGACGAAGGGGAAGGAACGACGCAGCAGGACCGCCACCCCGCGGGAACCACGGGAAAACCCCGAGTGCCACACCCGGTCGTAGCCATAACGCGCCAAGAAAGGGCATTTTTCCCCAAGGAGATGGGTCTCCTGAAGGAGGAGGACGTCGGCCCCAACGCGCTGAGCATACTTAAGGACCGCCGTGCGCTTAAGCCTATCCAGCAGGCCGTTCACATTCCAGGACAGGATACGCAGCTGCGCCCTGGGGGCTACGTCAGCCATGGATACAACGGGTGCATCGGGACACTGCAGGGTCAGAGCCACCCCAGGGGTGCCGGGAGGACATCATGTCGCACCAGCGCGCTGGGAGAAAAGGAGGATCGCCCAGGACCCGTGGGGAAGGCAGGGGACAGGCAACAGGGGACCAGGGGTGCCCGGCTGGGAGCGGGTGGCAGCAGACCGCGTGTATGAGCCAGCGCGGAGCGCTGCAATGACGCCCGTGGGAGGAAGCTAAGGGGCGCCAAGACAGGAGCGGGCAGCAGCAGGTCATGTGTGTGAGTAAGCGCGGAGCTTTGCAGTAACGCTCACGGGAAGCTGCGATGCGGCGCACCCAGGAAAGACCAGACATGAACGAAAAGGACCACCCTCCCTAGGAGGAACATCCAACAAAACATCCAACAAAACCCACCCCACAACCCCCAACCCCCCACCCTACACTTCGAGAACTGAAGCATCTGTCGCCCTAACTTCAACAACTATTACAAAAGCCCCAAGCGAAACGCTCGGGTGTCAAGAGCGTGGTGGACCCCTCCAGAAGTACGGATGCAAGTGTTCCGGCCTAGACTACTACTCATGAGCGGAGATCCGCTGAGTCCAGGACCATGGCGGCGGCCCAAGCCGCGGGACCGGGCCGCCAGAGCTGCTGCCAAGACAGAAGACCACCCAAAGTCAAATGGCCGGGCTGCGGGAGAGATCAGAAAGGTCCACAGGCGCGATGAGGGGCGTCAGGGATGGGTCCGGCGGGCGCGGCGACTGGCTCCGGAGGCCCCCAGCCGCCTGAGAGGATGTCCCGGATGAGGCAGACGAGTCCCTCGGCCTCCTGCCTGACATGCTCGTGGACCGAGGCCCAGCTGCCAACCCCCCCCCCCGGGGCCGCCGGGACTGTGTGCGTCTCCTACGGCGTGGGCGAGGAGGCCTGGTTGTATCCAGGTCCGTAGGCCTCCGAGCCGGGGACGCCCGCCCAGATTGGCGCAGGGGTCGCTCCTCAGTGAGCCAAGTCCAGGCCGCCCGGGGAGTGTCGAAAAACAAGGTCTTATCCTGGAAGACCACACGGAGGCGGGCCGGGAATTGAAGTTGGTAGCGAAGACCCAAGGAGCGCATCTTATGTTTCACCTCCAGGTATGAGCGGCGTTGCTCTTGAACCTCCCGGGTGTAGTCGGGGAAAACCATGATGGTGTGGACAAGGAGACTGCACCCGCGCCTCCTTCAGAATAGCATCTCTGTCTCTGAAATTGAGGATCCGCAGGATGAAGGGGCGCGGTGGGGCCCCCACCGGAGGTTTGGCGGCCAACGACCGGTGCGCTCTTTCCACCACGAACCAGGTGGACAAGCTGGCCGCCGGCATCCAGGACTTAAACCACCTCTCAAGAAAGTCATCGGTGCGGCCAGATTCGACCCCCTCCGGAAAGCCCACCAGGCGGAGGTTGTTGCGGCGGGCCCGGTTTTCGGCATCCTCCGCCCGCCGGTGCAGTTCCTTGGAATGGGTCGTGAGCTCCCGGACCTGATCTTGGAGCTGCCGGATGTCGTCCTCCGCGGTCGAAATTCGGGACTCCGTCTCGGTGATGCGGGCCGTGGCATTGCGGAGATCTTGTCGTAGGAGCGCCACGTCCACCTTCACCTCCCCGACCATCCCCTCCAAGGACGTGCGGGAGGCGGTGATGGCCTGCAGAATGGTGGCAAGGTCCGTGCCGGGAGTCGGCGCCGCCTCCCCCCAGCACCCGGGGGCTCGGAGGTCGTGAAACGGTCAATCTTGGTCTGGTGGGGTGCAGCCGCCGACTTGGCACCCCGTTCCTTGCCCATGACTGCCCTCGGGGCGCGCGCGCCGGTGCTCAGGCGCTGTGTGGCTCGCCGTCCCAGTGTCCCAACAGCCAGCCGGTGCGGATTCGAGGGGCAGGAGTGGTGCCCTCACCCCGCTGCGACGGGCCAAGAGACCACCGGGGGTGCCGCAGCCCCGCGTAAAGGCGATCCAGCGTGGTCGAGTCCCACCGTTGTCTCAGGCACAGGGCCCGTGTCCAATCAGGCCCCCACAGCGGCCTCTCAGGCTTACTCCGGCGGCGCTCCCCGCCGCGATCGGCAACTGAGCCCCCCCTAAGGAGGGGGGAGGAAATAGGGGGCCCTCTCTGCCCAGGCGGCGACGGGGGAGGGGAGCGCACGGACCCCCGTGTGGCGATGGGCCCCCGCCGCCAACCGCCGATGCCAGTACCTGTTGTGGGCACTACACGCTGTCTGCGCCAGTTCTCGGCCACCACAAGGAAGGAATCCAGGCCCGGCCCCATGGGGCCGCTCACTCAGGTACGCGCCTCTCTCCTCTGATCGGCGTTGTCTCGGGGTCCCTGCAGGTCTCAGGCGTCCTGTGGGCACAGCATGCACCCCTCCACACCGGGATCGGGGTTCAGCAGCTCCGGGCAGGACCGGGACCCTCCTCCTCGGGTCTCGCGCTGTAGGACCAGCCGCCGCCGGCCACACGGCCCGCGCCTCCCTCGGGCGCCGCGGTCTCGCGTAGCCCCGGGCGCCGGCCTCAGATCCAGCCAGCCGCGTCTCCTGCGGCCGCGGAAGCGAAAGTCGGCAGAACTCGGGCCAGGCGGCAGGTAGACGGCCAAGAGTGTCACCGATGGTAGAGCCCCGGTCCCGCAGCAGATAGGGACCTCCGGGGCGCTGCTAGGTCAGCGGAACACGGAGAAAGTTCGGATGCGAGGGGTCGAGCATCGGGAGCCTCACATCAGTGCGGCCATCTTGCAGTGCGCCACCTAGCGCTCTCCCCTCCACTGGTGTTTCATGTGCATCCCGTGTGCGTGATGAGGATTGATTGGAGCACTGTGAGGCTGTGACAATTCAGGGGGGTGAGATATGGATGTTGATGGTGCAGCAGCATTCATCTGTGCCAAAGGTTGAGGCAGCACTGCAGTGATGATTAGCTGCAGGGCTTGTCAGACTCCAGCAATGTCTCTATGGTATGCAGATATGGCTGTCAAGTGTGAGGCCTACATCGGCGCCATGTTCTCCATTATCATTCTCATTTGACGCAACTCCTTGGTTACATCTTTGGAGCCACTTTGACTGGACCGTTGTTCTTGTCTGTGAGTCAGTACTTCAATTATGTCAGCCATGGAATGCTGGAGAGCATGCGGTGGACTGTGGGTGCCTGTGATGGACTCTAGGTGGTCCCTAATGGGACTGAGACACCCACAGACCCCATCCAGTTTGGCCACCAGGCTGTCAAACCCCACCCACTCCTGACCAGCCATCTCCCGCTGGGCCCCACTGAGTTGAAATCTTGAAAGTGGGTTATCAAGGTCCTGGTAGACAGATGTGGTGGTAGGTGTTTACTGCTGGGTGTTTTGTGCAGGGGTAGGGCTACAACAACGCAGCTGGATGTCCCTGATTCCAGAGATGTGCTGCCAATTGCGTTGAGCAGCTCTTGGAGGGTGTCCTGGTCGATAGTTGTGATGACTTTAACTTTATCAATGAAGAGTGGGACAGGCTGCTGCAGAGGAGTTGATGTTTCTCCCTCTGCAATGTAAAGGTGAGATGCTGTTGTATGTGCTTCTCAAGTATGATCATGCATTTGATCAGTTTAAAAGCAGACTGCATGACAATGTCCATTCAAAATGTTTTAGAGGAGATACCTATTTCATGCAGTTCAGTGAATCATTATACCATATCACTGATTTCACATTAGAGTTGTCAATTCTTTTCTTACAGTTTACAAGTATGCCAAATGTGAGTGGCCAATTTCTACACACATGCTGCACAAGTTGTGTCCTCTGTATAGTAGTGACAGTGGTGCAGGTTGTACCACATTGTTGTCAATGCCGTTTGGTTCAGATGTATGTGTCTGTACACTGCATTGTGGTAGAGTCATCCCTACTCATTACACTCAAAACCTCTTAAATATTTTCTACTTTTGGAGGTGTGGATTGCATACTACCAGCCCTTACTGTTGGCAATCCCACATGGTTGTTATGGTGCCATGAGTAGGACTAGCATGGTGTTGAGATCAGGGTTGATGTGAGGTGCCACATGATATGTGCAGGTAGATTTGCTTGATTTGCCATGATCTAAACAGTGTAGGTCCATTTAAATGTTTACATATCACATTGCCAAATGACACCCTCATTGATGAATGTTGATATGCAGGTGTGGTACTGCTTCTGTTTTACTGCCCCTTATTCCTTTCACACAGTGACCCTTGCACTTATGTGCATCTACAATGGTGAGATGTTGCAAGCTGGAGGAAATATGGCTCTTGGTCAAGGTTGTTACACTTGTGCATTGTTGGACTGCAGACATATTTCTTACATCAGAGATTAAATGACTATGATGAAGTGACAAAGTGAGGCCTTTTCCTTACAGGATTGACTCCGCACTCATCCACTTCAGTGACAGAGGCCTGCACCATGTTTACAAGTTTATGTTGCAGGCATGTGTTTCATCATGCACTGGCACGTGACTTGTCAGCATGGCACACAGACAAGTACCTTAGCAGGCTAGTGCAATTTTGTCTGTGTTCAGGACAAGAATGTTTATGTTGAAGGAGGGACTCTTTCAGGCACATTAGAAATTATTGACAAATTGCTGATGCTATGTGTGCTGCACCATGCAGTACACATGTAAACAGCAAAAGCTTTGGCAATTGAGGATTTGCTTTATTTTGCATGTTAGGGGTCATGGTTTTCCCTGCATACATTACTGGCATCGTATAGGCTTCACCGTTGCGAGTATAGGGCAGTGTGTCTTTCTATTGGTGTTGCATGGTGGACAGCTGAAACAACACCTATGACCCTCACCTTTCACACCATGTGAAGTGTGTAAGTGGTCCTATATTACATAGGTATGGATTTACACTGGCTTTGAGGTGGTGCTAAGACCCTATCACCACCCCAACGTCACATCAAGTGAGAATGGCATGGCGATGTGTGCTTGGAATGTATCCTCTGATGGACACAGGAATGATACATGCTCTTCTGCTCAGGGTGATTGGATGCCTTTGTTTGTGTAAGGATTTATACAGACATGACTGCCTATGTATGTGTTCCTTTCCACTGTTGACTAACTGCAAGGACTGGTTTCCATGTACGTCAATGCGTAATGACCATCTCAGCACCAGGACTGTGATTACTGTAGACTACTGTATCTGTATGGCACATGTGGAGACTTTGATGTGGGTGAGTGCAGCGTGAGGTTGATGTGACATGTAGCAATTTGGTATACAAGTCAAGTCAAAAGAACTTTATTTCGGAGAGAGTCTCCATAAAAGGTACATGAGATAAAAGTATAAAAGAACGTTTAAAAACATACATTGAATAGTTAAAAAGTGGTTAAAATGGTTACAACATTAAAAACACCAGGACATCTATATGTTTGCTAGTTACAAAAGTCATGTACAATTTAACCCGGTGCAAGTTGAATCAGGTAAGCATTTTCAGGTACCGTTTTCTCGTATGCCAGAAAGCCCCCAGAAATTTGGCCACAGCAAACACAATATGAGCAGCCATTTCACTCTTGAGGATTCTGAAGGCTTCATGGCACCTAATAAAACCCAAATTCCTACAAATGGGAATGATCCATTTTCTGCGCGCCTCACTATAGCCCGGGCAAAAAAATATGATGTGCAGCTCGGTTTCGTCACTTACTCTGCATGCCGGGCAAGTGCTGGGTGCAGACTCAGACCAATGACTAGTGAATGCACGGATTGGCAAGGACCCGTACCTCCATTGTAGATAGAGCTTCCTAATTAGTACAGGGTAAATATTGTCCAGGGTTGGTTCCAAACTGTAGGCATTTTTAATACAGAGAAATTGCTCCGTTAGAGTCCCTAAGGTTATGGAAGAATATAATGTGGGAGCCATGGAGTTATAATGCAATTTAGTTAGAACCTTTTTTGGGAGCCTGGGGCAAGCATCCTGGGGGTCATTCCAGAGAGTGTTTGGTATACATTGATGCCACATTGTTATTCTTGCACAGTGTCATACTTCACTTGACATTCAACTTGACAGGGACTGTATAGTTCTGTGAGCAAGGCACACAGACGAGACATGTAGATAGTTTTTATGAGACACATTCCTGATATGCGGAGTCCTTACACTGTACTATTTCTAGCATATCTCTTCTGCTCATAGTTGAACATCACATTAGCCCTCCAGTATGCTAATACTAGGGCATTGTGGAATATGCACCTTTTAGACACAGGTGCATATTCACTATTTTGGGACAATGCTTGTGTTTATGGTACTAAGACTCACTACATGCTTTGTCACTTTGGAAACACTGTGCTGCATCTCATGAACAAGCAAAGGGGCACATTGACTGGAAAGGTGGCATAGTGTTGCATTGGCCTCCTTGCCTCAACACCACGCTCTTACAAATTGTATGTTTTTTTTCCCCGCAGCAGTTGTCTCTATCATAGTAGGAATAATATCAGCGAAAAACACGTGTTGAGCTAATCGGAAACTTTAAATATTGCAATTGTCTATGAGGGGTCCCAAGTACCTAAATAAGCAGTACGAAGACTTTAATTAGACTCCAAAACACGTGAAAGATAGCAAAAAAAGAAAAATCACTCCACGTACATTTTCCCTAGTAATTGGTTATATCAATTATAAATTACATACTTATAATTAAAAATCAATCCTGTTTGTTGCATTTTTTTTTTAAAAAAGCATTGATTAACTGCAAAGTATACATGATCTGGCAATTTATGATTATAGACAATAAATGGAGATGCAAAGGCTAATGTGTCGAAAGCAAAAATTAATAGCGTGTAAGAAAAAAAAGAAATAGAGAATGAATACATGAAAATGTGATTGCTGTTAAACCTAAGAATTTAAAGTGTATTTGTTTTACTGACATGAATACATTCAAAGCTATTAAACAGCAGTTGTGAGAAAGATATACGCATAGTGACCGATTTAACTAAAAAATACAAAATATTCATATTGAATCGCTATCGGTAACAAAAAAAATAAATTTTTTAAAAATCAACAATACCACTGTTTTTGGGCTAACAGAATAACTTCAGGGCGTGAGGAAAGCTCTATGCCGCTAAGCGTTTTATCCTGACTGAGATATGCAGCCGAAGTCTAACATTAATCCAAGTTGGCATGCCGTGCAGGAATCCAAGAAAATGTTGGCTTTGTTGCGAGTCTCAAAAGAAAACAACAGAATTTAATTAACTAAAGCAACCAGGGCTGGACTGGGAACCGAAAATGGCCCTGGCAAACTGCTCAGCCTGCCTCCGTGGGGGGGGTGAGGGAGTACGGCTGAGCTGTTTGCAGGTGTCGGTTTCAGCTGACTTTGTTACAGGGGGCCAATATTGCCGGCCCTGGTAACACATACGGACACCCAGGGGCCCAAAACTGGCCCCCATCCTTGAGGAACACCAGGGAAATGCCCGGTGCCCATTAGGGCCAGTCCGGCCCTGAAGCAATTATTGCGTTTCTAAATACAAATCTTAAGGATACTGCCATAAGAGTTTAAAATCCTTGTTTGCTTTTCCCACAAAATAGAACACATCTACTACGCGGAAAATGCACCCTACCTAACTGGAAGTGCAGATGAATGCCAGAAAGCGTACTAGTTGCACATAGTTTGGCTAAGAAATTGTCTACATTGCCAAGCTGTTCCCTCAGAAATATATTATTTTGTTGTTGCTGGCTATAAAACGGCTACATCTGCAATTTTCTCTTGCTGATACTTACCCCGAGATGGAAGGCATAATTCAAGTCTCCATTTATAAATCTTTTTGAATTTGATTATACTTTTATTTTTTGGGTTTCCTGAATGTTAAATAAACAGCTGACAGAGAAAGATTGTGCAAATCATATTTACTAATACCTGAAATTAAATCCACAGTGCAACACATCTCAGAGGAATGAGATGACTACAAAATCTATTGATATGTACCTTTTCTGGCGCAAACATTTTAAATCATTCCTGAATGATTATATAAAAAACCCTTTTGTAGTCTCTAGTCTCTAGCTTCTATATTTATATTTGGTGAAAACCCACCTCAATCCATATGACACAAGACAGGAGAGCCATAAACTCAGGTTATGATACCTGTCAAAACCTACTGACAAGCATTCAGTAAATGTCCTGGGACTGTCCACCATGCGCTGGTATACAGCTATTGTAAATTAGACTTCAGGGTAATATTACATAAAGGAGTAACATACTTCTTTCTTTCTTTCTTTAATGGTTTCTGAAATTAGTGACTTGTGTAGAAAAGCCTTGGGCCAAACTCTTAGATTTGAAAAATTATTTTAAAGGATGTATACTAAAGGCACAATTTAACAACTTGTTTGTTTTAGTAATCTAACATCAAATCAAGTGTGTCTGTAAGCCGATGCCAAATCAGATCCTCCTGAGCAAGTGCAAAGTGGGGGAGCATGGATATGGCACTTCAGAATTAAGTCAAAGATGATTTTCTCATGCCACTACAAAATCAGGACAATTGTCCTGCAATTAATAAGTTGTTCATTTCAATTACTTAACAATGATACAATTACATAAACTGTGAATTAAAACATCAGATAATTAACATTTTAAAACATTAGATTCCGATCCTGTAAAACCCAGGTACAAATGATCGTACGGAGCGTTTTCTCCGTACGACTCGTACCCGGGAATTCCACCGTACAAACCAGCAAGTACGATTCGTACAGAAATACCTTTTCCGTACGAATCGTAAAAAACACCGTGCGGCTAAAAAACACATACAATTCCGACCCTGGACAGCGCGTATGCGACGTCGGCATGGAGTCAGGCAGCGTTTTATGGACCAGCAAGTACGATTCGTACCCACAGCACTCCGCACGGCTATATTTTTACGGGAGCGAAAAAGTGCCAGAAAAGCTAAGTACGCCGCAAAGCACAAGGAAAAGAGGGCCCAGTACGCACCGTACCCCCACCCCCGTATGTACACGCCGTACCCCCACCCCGTATGTACGCGCCGTACCCCCACCCCCATATGTACGCGCCGTACCCCCAGCCCCGTACGTACGTGCCATACCCCCATACCCATATTTATGCGCCGAACCCCCAACCTCGTATGTACGCGCCGTACCCCCACCCCTGTATGTACGCACCGTACCCCCAGCCCCCCGTATGTACGCGCCGTACCCCCACCCCATATGTACGTGCCATACCCCCAGCCCCCATATGTACGCGCCGTACCCCCACTCCTGTATGTACACACCGTACCCCCACCCCGTACATACAGGAGTGGGGGCACGTACATACGGGGGGCTGGGGGTATGGCATGTACATATGGGGGTGGGGGTACGGTGCATACATACGGGGGACTGGGGTTACGGCACGTACATACGGGGGTGGGGGTATGGCGCGTACATACGGGGGGCTGGGGGTACGGCGCGTACATACAGGGGGGGCTGGGGTACGGGGCGTACAGGTGCGGGGCTGGGAGACGGGCCCGGGGTGTGGCACCTAGAGGTGTGGGGCTGTGCTACGGTGTTGGGGTACGGTGCGGAGGGGGGGTACGGTGCTGACATACGGGGGTATGGTGCTGACATGTGCGGGGTGAGGGGGGGCTGTACGAATCGTATCCGGGAACAAGTTTACCCGTGTACATGTGTGCTACAGCGTTCGCTCCGTACGGGGCCTTTTACATGCGGTTGTGTATTCGGATGGGCGGCACGGATCGTACTTGCGCGCTAGGACTTCTGTTTTACGATTTGCACGTAAAAATGTCCGGCTCCCTATCGGACACTTTTCCCGACGCTATTCGGACGTAAAAATTTACGGCTCCCTCTCGGACCATTTTCCCGACGCAATTCGGATGTATTTTTCATGTACGAATCGTACTTCGCAGTTTGTACGGTACTTGTACGATTCGTACGTGAAAATATACGGATACGAGTCGTACGCAAATTTTTTTACCCGGATCGGAATCGCCACCATAATTGTTAACAGCCAAACTGTTAATCTATTAATGTTTCATACATAAAATTTATTTCAAGAGTAAAGTCCGTTGGAACACTGGTTCTCAGCAGGGCCGATTTTGGACACCTGGGGGGTGTTTTTGTTACAGGAGCCACAATATCGCTCCTTGTAACAAAAGAAGGTAAAGTGTTTTACACGTGCACCACCCCCAAACCCCCACCCCCTCCCACCCATGGCCAGCCTGAGTCAATGCCAGGGCTGGTTTGTGATCCCAGTACAGCCCAGTTCTCAGACAGTAGTCCGTGGCTTCTTTGCTGGTTGATATTCCATATTTTGAAAACAGTGGTTTTCACAAAATGTGACATGCATTGCTGACAAACATTTGAGGTGGAAGCAAAGCAGGTATAGCATAGATTCTTGTATTTGCAAAACCTGCAATTGGTTATAGCAGGTATGGTTTTCCAGTTTCCTGTAAGCTCATTAATAGGAAGAATAATAAGTCTTGCTTGAAGAATTTCATTTCTGCATTCCCTATTTAAGGCAGCTTTTAAGTATGAATGCATTTTCAGTCCCTTATAAGATTTTACAATTTTGTTGGCATTGGCAGCCCTTGGTCTTTGTCCAACCCCACCTCCTCAAGACCTGTTTTTTTAAAAGATGGATTTAATAGCCAGACACAAGACAAAAGTTGTTATTAAAGTATTTGGGTTCAATTTTAGATCCTTTACTGTGCTTGTTAGTTATGCAGGCATGGGGCCGTATTATAGAAGTGCCCTGGGGGTACAATAGACGTTTGTGCATGCTTTGCACAGCACCTAGGCCCATTGATATTACAGAAGAGGCTGCAGACGCTTGTATTACTGAGAGCGATGGTGCACATACAGCACCAGCACTCCCTCAGGAGGGCATTCCCATATTTGCATGGGGGCGTGATCCCAATGCAAAAGAGGGAGTTCCTCTGCCTATGCACTGTATTACAGATGCAAGCACAGACGCAAAGAAGATCTCAGGAGACGCACTGACAGTGTGCCGCCTAAAAGGTGGCACTCTGTCAGTGTGCCCCCTGATTGCAGCCCTCTGGTGGGGGAGAAGGTGCTCTCATGAACCCCCACACATCGCCTTGCAGGGTTGCCCCCTGCACTATGAAAACATAGGCGGCTTTAAAGCAGCTGCTCTGTTTTTCACATGAATGAGCTGCCGCCTGGTCAGCTAGAGTCCCAGCTGCACTGGGGGCAGGACTTTCACCATAATGCAGTGCATTTCCCAGGACTGCACTGGGCGCACCTTTCGAAAGCACCACCCAGGAGAATGAGCTGCATTTATAATACGTTGTTTAAAATATAGATTTTTTTTAATTAGTGTTATGTATTTTAGTATATATTTTAAACTTAAGTGATATTTTAATAAGAATTGCTTATGGTTTTTAATATATGTGTTACATTTTTAGTAGTTATCAATTTTATTTTAATTACATTTTGTTTGTTTTAGTTCTGCAGTGGGCTGTGGGTTTATAGGTGAATAGAGTGGAAAGTAATTTAATTATAATACATTAATTATAATTTTTTATGTATTATTATTTTTTTAATTGAGATTTTATAGTGTTGCTTGTGGGAGGTAATTTATTATTAACTAATTAGTAATTGGCTGTTAATGTTAATTAATTGATTGCCAATTAATTACAGTAATTGTCTAATTCTTTTTGTGCAGGTTGTGGGGTTTATGGGGGTGAAGGGTGGGAAGCATTTTATGTTTAATTAATAAAAAGTTGCTATTAATAATTAATTAATTGAGAATTAAAAATGAAAATGGTGTAATTAATTGTATGTGCCGGTTGTCTGGTTTATAGGGGTTATGAGTTGAAAGTAATTTATTTTTGAATAATTAGTTGTTAATTGATTGAAAATTAATTGATTGGAAATTAATTATGGAAATTGTATAATTAATTTTATGTGCAGGCTTTGGGGTTTATAGGGGCAAAGGGCAGGAAGTCATTTATGTTCAATCATTTTATAATTAGTTGGTAATTAATATAAATTAATTGAAAATTGAATATGGAAATTATGTAATTAATTGTAGGTGTGAGTTGTGGGGTTTATAGGGGTGAAGGGTTGGAAGTAATTTATGTTTAATTAATTATTAATTAATTGTTATTTATTTAGAGTAATTGTTTATTTTATGTGTGGGTTTTACTTTTATTGGGGTAAAGGCTGGAGAGTACATTCATTTTACTTAATTTAGAATTAGTTGTTAAATACTTGTGTAAATATTTTAGGTGCAGGTTGTGGGGTTTATGGGGGTGAAGGGTGGGAAGTAATTTATTTTTAATCAATTAATAAAAAGTTGTTAATAATAATTAAGTAATTGAAAATTAAATATGGAAATTCTGTAATTAATTATAGGTGCAGGTTGTATAGTTTTAAGGGCTAATGGGTGGAAAGTAATTTATTTTTTAATAATTCATTGTTAATTGATAATTAATTGATTTTAAAATGAATTATGAAAACTGTGTAATTCATTTAATATGCGGGCTTTGGGGTTTATAGGGGTAAAGGTTGGAAAGTATTTATGTTCAATCAATTAATAATAAGTTGTTAATTAATATTAATTAATTGAAAATAAAATATAGAAATTATGCAATTAATTATAAGTGTGAGTTGTGGGGATTATAGGGGTAAAGGGTGGGAAGTAATTTATGTTTAATTAATTAATAATTGGTTGATTGTCAATATTAATTTATTTATTGATATTGTGGGGATTAAAGGTGTAAAATGTTCAACAAAGATCCTTGAATAAATTGCAGATTTTACAGAAAGCTGTAGTCAGACTGCTTATAGGAACGCCAAGATTTTCCTCGGTTTCCAATGATATTAAGAAATTGCATTGGCTTCCAGTCAAAAGTCGAGTACGCATTAAGGCTCTATACCTGGTTTTTAAGGCCCTTCATGGCATAGGACCACATTATCTAAAGCACAGATGGTATATTCCTGAAAGAAAACTGCGGTCTAAAGGAGACAAGCTGGTCTTGGTGCCGCGCATAAATAAGGCCCGATAGGGTGGCAAAAGCTTAAATCACAGTGCAGCAAAAGCTTGGAACGATTTGCCATTCCACTTAAGAAACACTATGGATCTCTTGTCCTTTCGGAAAGGGCTAAAAACGTGGCTTTTTTCACAATGAGCTGGTCTTTCAATTTCCGTCTTTTGCCGCTAGCATTCTCAGAGGATCTAGATAGCACCAGGACACCTCCGGGTATTTGTTGCGCTTTACAAATGTCATTATCATTATCATGATCAAAGTGTGGAAAATTATTTAATTTTTATGAGTTTGAATTTGTTTTTTTACTAATAATATTACTTTAATTGAAAATTAATTATGTTAATTATGGAAGTACATTATTTTTTAAATTTAGATGTGGATTGTAAATTGTGTGGTCTTATAGTGCGGGAAATAAAAAAAACGAAATATATTTAATAATTAATGTTGTTGTCTCTAAATATTTTTCAATTAAATATATTTATTTGTTCGGAAATTCTTTTTTATTTTATTTAATATAATATTTGATGGTATTAGTCATATGTATTTAATTTTATAATCTGTTTTTATTTTTTTTACTTTTAAAATTATATATATTTGTATTTTAGTTTTTTACACAATTATATATTTATTTTGTTATTTTGTTTTTTTTATTTTTGTTGCTAATATTGCGTTTCTTTTTAATTTTCAACTGACTGGAGTGGGAATATTAATTGCTACCCCTCTGCAATCCAAAATTTTCCTTAATGTTGTACTGACTGGAGTGGAAATGATACATTTTATCCCGCTACTATCAAACACTTTCCCTACTGTTGCACTCACTGGAGTGGGAATTGTAATTTTTTATCCCTCCGCTATCCAGAACTTTCCCTATTGTTGCACTCATTGGAGTGCGAATGGTAATTTTTACCTCTCCACTATCCAACACTTTCCTTACTGATACACTTATTGGAGTGGGGACAATAATTTTTTCCCCTCCACATTCACCCTACACTATCCAACAATATCCCTATTGTTGCACTCACTGGAGTGGGAATAGTCATTTTTACCCCTCCGCTATCCAACACGTTCCCTACTGTTGCACTGACTGGAGCGAGAATAGTAAACGTTATTCCTCCATTATCTAACACTTTAGCTACTGTTGCACTCAAACTCCCAATAATGCTTGGGTTGTTCTTATATTTCAGAGAAACCATCTCCTTGGTTTTGTCTAATCCGCAGCCTGTAGGATCAATTTGTTGGGTTTGTCTTTGAGGGTGTGCTGCCTAGGTCTGGTATAAAGGTTAAACAGCATGGGGCTTAAATGTGGTCCTGCTTTGGACCAAGATTGACTGGTATTTGGCTTGTGAATGTTTATGATTTTCCTACCTTGAAGCAGACCCGCGTGCATATCAAAGAGAGATGATTTAATTAAGTAAAGGAGTGAATGATATTCCACTATTTGCAAGCTTAACCCAGAGTTTATTTCTGTCCACTCTGTCCAAGGCTGCAGAGTTGTCTATAAAACATGTGAAGAGAGGTGAGCGGGCACAAAGAAAGAAACAGTGAACCATGCAAGACAAGGCAACTATATTTTCTATAGTAGATGATTTTTTTTAAAATCCTGTATAATTAATCCCTTCGCTGCTAGGCCTTTTCCCCCTGTAATAAGCCTTCTTTGGCTATTTGGGGAAGTTCGCGCTTAGGCCCCTGTAACCTTTTGACCCCATACGGTATCCGCGCCAAATTTTCCTGCTTTTCTTCCAGCATGAAAGGGATTCAAAAGGTAGCCAGGGTTTGTGGATTTCCCTGAAGGGGACACACAAATTAGCCAAAATACACCTAAATATTGCAGGTTTTTGTTGGAAAAATTGGAAAAAGGGCTGCAAATGAAAGCTTCTGTTTTTTTCCCTGGAAAAGGTATCAACAAAGGGTTTGTGGTGCTGAAATCATAATTTCCACAGCTTTCAGGAACTGACAGACTTTTGTCAGAAAATCAACATTTTTTACACTGTTTTGGCATTTTACTGGAACATAGCCTATTTTTAATATTTGTTGTGCTTCTAACCTTCTTCCAGTTAATGGTAGACATGGGTATGAAAGCAATAATGGATCCTGAAAAGCTATAAATTTTAGACTAGTACACAAAATAAAAAATTCAGCAAGGGGTCCTATGTGTAGATCCTTCAAGGTTTCGTTATAAAAACTAACAGTTCAAAATAGGAAAAATTGGAATTGAGTTAAAAAAAACACCATTTGTGCCAACATTTTCATCTGTAACTTTTTCTAATTATGACAGATGTTAAAAAGCAGTATACCGTTACATCCACTGGACCTTTCTGATTGTGGGGATATATAGGATATGTAGGTTCACCAAGAACCCGATGAACCCAGAGCCAATACCTGAGCAGTGTCTTGCAATGTTTTTTTTATTATGTACCGGGTATATAGCAGTTAATTTGGGAAAATATATACAGTGAAAAATTGGCATGAAAGATACCTATGTATTTCTGAAATCAGAACAAAATATAGAGTTTATAAAAAGTAGCTATTTGCACATTTCCAAAATTGTGAGTACCCATACTAGAATGAGAATTATAGGACATTTTTCAAAGTGATTTTTTTTACACATTGGTGCCGATCACGATCCGGTAAAAAATTCCCCCGTGCGACTCGTATCGGGTCTTTTTACCGTACGAATCGTACAAGTGCCGTACGAACTGGCAATCACGATTCGCATGGTAAAAAGTCCATACGAACCGCACTGGGAATCATTCCCCACACGTCCTCGGGTCGGAAAATGTGTCCGACACGTCCTCGGACGATTTACCTTACAAACGTGAAAAGCCAAGTCCGACCGAGGAATCACGATCCATCCCGTGCGTCCGAGCGTACAACCGTATGGAAAAAACACCGTCCGCACCGAACACCTATAGCAACCATGGAGACATGTGCCCGCATACGCGCCCAACACTCCCCCCAGCCCCCGTACGTCCGACACGTACCCCCCGTATATGTATACCCCCACCCGTCTAGGTACACCCCAGTACGTTCCAGTCGTACCCCCACCCCAGTACGTGTCGTACCACCGTCAATGTACACCCCCCCACCCCTGTACGTGTCTGTTAGACGGACCGGGAGGGTCGGCCGAGGACAGGGGGAGAGGTCTCCGGGGAGAGCCGTCTCCAGCGATCGTACAGACAAATAACTTCCCCCCCACAGACAGATACCACACAAGGAGAAGATTTAGCGTTCTTTATAAGCACTTCTTAAGGTACGATGGAATGGTACAAGGAGGTCTGGACTCAGGGGTCCCCTCGATTCAAGTCTCTCAAGGTAGGGAAGGGGGTAGCGGGACAGTCTGGTTACCAGTCTGGTCGTTGAGATGGTCTGGTGGGTAGCTCACAATCCTCGAGCTTGGTGGTTTAGCAGGTACGGGCCGCGGCTGCGCCAGCAGGTCCCGGTAGAGATGGTCGATACACGGTCCGCGGCAGCGCCAGCAGGTCCCGGTGAAGATGGTCGATGTACGGTCCGCGGCAGCGCCAGCAGGTCCCGGTGAGGATGGTCGTTACAACGGGCCGCGGCAGCGCCAGCAGGTCCCGACGAGGATGGATGTTGCAGAAGGCCGCGGCAGCGCCAGCAGGCAGGACGATAGTTCGCAAGATAGGGCTACGGCAGCGCCAGTAGTCCGTCAAGGCTGAGTTCTCTCGGTGTCTCTCGACTCCAGGATACAACTGTCTTCCTGCTCCGGAGCTGCTCCAGTTATAGGGCAGGCGCCCTTTGATGTCCGGACCCTCGCACTTGGAGGTCGGAGGGTCCGGGATGAAGGTGTCCAGACACCCAGCAGGGGGTGGAGCCAGCGCCTGGGGGAGCTGGAGGCGATCGGCACCTGGCGGGGGGAGAGCTCTTGACGCTTCGTTCTCCCATTGACCTGCCAAGTGGTCCGCTCACCTCCTGGGTGGATGGTGGTGCCGGGATGTCGGGGCCGGCCAGGCCCAGGGTTAGGGTCGGGTGGAGGCCACGCGGCCTCGTGGTGCAGGGCCCAAGATGGCGGCTTGACCCGGCCAGGGGAGCCGGTGGTGGCTGGGGCCCGTGATACATGGAGGTCCGAGGGCAGGAGTTCCGTCGGGAGACGGGGTGCGGTTGCTTTTCGTGGGTCACGCCTGGCGGGCCGGGGCTTGGGGCCTGTCATGCGGGGAGGGAGCAAGCCCTTCATGTGGCCTGTCCAACATGCGTCCCCCCCAGCTGAAGGCGGGGAGAGTCACCCATCTTCTTGGGGACTCTCCTCGTCGAGGCGGAAAAAGCGTGACAGGCCATCTGCGTTGGCGTGGTCTTGGCCCGGTCGGTGCTCCACGGTGAAGTTCATTCCCTGCAGGGAGATGGACCAGCGCAATAGTTTTGGGTTCTCCCCCCGCATCTGCATCAGCCACTGCAGGGGTCGATGGTCGGTTTGTACCCGGAAGTGGGTACCGAAGAGATAGGGCCGGAGCTTTTTTAGGGCCCACACCACTGCGAAGGCCTCCCTCTCGATTGTGCTCCAGCGCTGTTCTCGGGCCAGGAGACGTCGACTGATGAAGGCCACCGGCTGGTCATGACCTTCGGGGTTCAATTGGGAAAGAACCGCTCCGATGCCGTGGTCGGAGGCGTCTGTCTGTACCACGAATTCCCGACTGTAATCGGGGGCCTGGAGCACAGGGGCGGTGCACAGGGCGGCCTTCAGCTTCTCGAAGGCCGCTTGACAATCGGGGGTCCAGTTAATCCGCTTTGGTTGGTTTTTGGATGTGAGACCCGTGAGGGGCCCCACGATGCTGCCGTAGTCCTTCACGAACCGCCGGTAGTAGCCGGTGAGCCCCAAGAAGGCTCGGACCTCGGTCTGGGTGACGGGGGGCTGCCAGGACTGGATGGCAGCAATCTTAAGTTGCAGCGGGGCCACCAGCCCGCTTCCCACCTGGTGCCCAAGGTAGGTCACGGACCCTTGGCCAATTTGGCATTTGCCGGCCTTAATCGTGAGGCCGGCCCGCTGGAGGGCCTGTAGGACCTCTTGGAGGTGGATGAGGTGGTCGGACCAGTGGCGGCTGTATACAGCGATATCGTCCAGGTAGGCAGCGCTGAACTCTTCGAGCCCCGCCAAGACCTGGTTCACAAGGCGTTGAAACGTGGCGGGGGCGTTCTTCATGCCGAAGGGCATGACCTTGAATTGGTAGTGGCCATCGGGGGTAGAGAAGGCTGACCGTTCCTGAGCCCGGGGTGTGAGACCGATCTGCCAGTAGCCCGCTGTTAGGTCGAAAATACTGAGGTAGCGGGCGGCCCCCAGCCGGTCGATCAATTCGTCCGCTCGGGGGATAGGATGAGCGTCGGTCCGGGTGTCAGCGTTCAAGCCCCGGTAGTCGACGCAGAATCTCAGTTCAGGTGTGGTGCCGGGGGCAGCGGCTTTGGGAACTAATACAACCGGGCTGGCCCAGGGACTGTCCGAGGCCTCGATGACCCCGATCGTGAGCATTTTGGCCACTTCCTCTTGTATGCAGGCCCGTACCCGATCTGGTACGCGGTAGGCCCGGTGTCGGATAGGGGGACTGTCCCCGGTGTCCACGTCGTGCAAACACCAAGGGGTGACCCCGGGGGTGAGGGAGAACAGTGTAGCGAACCGCAGCAGGAGGTCCCGGCAGCCCTGGCGTTGTTCCGGGGTGAGGGCATCAGCGAGCCGGACCCTGTCCACGGAACCGTCATTCTCCTGAGTCTTCAGGAGACCTGGGAGGGGTTCGGAGTCGTCCTCTGCCCCACTGTCCGTAGCCATCAGGAGGCTGAGTTCTGAGCGCACAAAGTGTGGTTTGAGTCTGTTGGTGTGGAGGACCCGAAGGGGGTTCCGGGGGGTCCCCATGTCAATGAGGTAAGTGACGGGGCTTTTGCGCTCGACCACTTTGAAGGGCCCCGTCCACTTATCTTGCAAGGCACATGGTTCGGTGGGGGACATCACCCACACTTGTTGACCAGGCTCGAACTCGACAGAGGAGGCATTGTGATCATACCATCTCTTCATGTCTTCCTGGCTGGCCTCGAGGTTCGCCTTGGCCATCTCCCTGAAGCGCCGGGTCTGATTGCGTAGGGCCAGGAGGTACTTGAAGACGTCTGGAGGGGTCTTTAGGGGGGCCATCTCCCAACCTTCTTTGACTAGGCTGAGGGGCCCTCGCACAGGGTGCCCGTACAGGAGTTCGAAAGGGCTAAAACCGAGGGACTTCTGGGGAACTTCTCGGTAGGCGAAGAGGAGGCACGGGAGGAGTACATCCCACTGGCGACGGAGGGGCTCTTCCAATCCCCCAATCATCCCCTTGAGAGTGCGGTTGAATCGCTCCACTAGTCCGTTCCCTTGGGGGTGATAGGGGGTCGTGAATCTGTAGGTGACCCCGCATTGTTGCCAGAGGGACTTCATGTATTTGGAGATGAAGTTCGTGCCTCGGTCGCTGACGACTTCTCGGGGGAAGCCCACCCGGGAGAAGATCCCCATTAGGGCCCGGCCAACCACCGGAGCTGTCACAGTTCGTAGGGGTACCGCCTCGGGGTAGCGGGTGGCGTGGTCCACCAGTACCAGGATGAACCTGTGTCCTTGTGCCGTGCGGGGGTCCAGGGGCCCCACAATGTCTATTCCTACCCTCTCGAACGGGGTGGTGACCACTGGGAAGGGTTGCAGGGGGGCTTTCAGCTTACGGCCACTCTTCCCGCTGGCTTGGCACGTGGGGCAGGACCGGCAGTGGTTCAGGACGTCGTTCCTCATCTTCGGCCAGAAAAAGTGGGTCACTAGGCGACTGTAAGTTTTGTCCTGGCCCAGGTGTCCAGCCAGGGGGACATCGTGGGCCAGGTTGAGCAGGAAGTCTCTGAAGCGGAGAGGTACCACCAGCACTCGACCGGCCCCTAGCTCTGCGATTCTTTGTTCGCTGTATAGCAGGTCGTTATCCCAGTAGACCCAGTGAGATCCGGTGGAGTCCCCTGCGCTCTGGGCGCTGGCTTGTTGGCGGAGTCCCTCGAGGGAGGGGCAGGTCTTTTGTTCCTGGCGGAACTGTTCTTGGGTGGGCCCCCCTTCTTGACGCCACTGAGCCAGGCCGGGAAAGTCCGGGGGTTGCGCGTCCCCTTCGGTCGTCGGTTCCATGGGGTTGGCCTCGTCGTTGTCTCCTACTGGGGCGACCGGGGGCGGAGGTGCTGGCCATTCCGGTTCTTCTGATCGGGGGACGGCACGGGCGGCCATGGACCGGGTGGTTATGCAGGCCCAGTCCGGGAGGCCCAGCATCCCCAGGTGCTCTCTTCTCTCGACGGTGGCCCACGGGGAACTCTCGAGGTCATTCCCCAGGAGGCAGTCCACGGGGGCATCATCCCGGACCGTCACTTTCAACAGGCCGGAGACCCCTCCCCATTCGAATGGGACGCAGGCCATTTGACACAGACTTTCAGAATTGTCGGCTGAGGGGACGGGGCAGAGAATGTTCGGCAGGATCTGCTCGGGCTTCACCAGGTGACAGCGGATGGCCGTCACACTGGCGCCTGTGTCACGCAAGGCCTCGGCCCGATGTCCATTGATGGTCACCCACTGACCGTATTTCCTGGTGTTAGCGGGTAGGGGAGCCCGCGGGACCATGTCTTTTCCCCCTAGGCACGCCAGAACCATGGCGGCCGGTTCCCACTCTTGCTGGGCCGGCTCATACTCTTCCTGTTCCTCTGATAGTCGCTCTTCCCCCAGGGCGGCGGCAGCTACCTGGCGGGGCTTGGCCGTTTGGTTCTGCGGGCAGCTCGGGTCATTGGCGTAGTGGCCGACTCGCTGGCATCGGTGGCATGTGACGTTGGCTCGGAACCCAGGACGCATCGGGGGGTTGCCCCGGCCGGCCGGAGGCGGGGTGCTGGCCACGGGTGTTGCCGGTAGGGCGTCTCTCCCTCGCCCCTGGCCTCCTCCTCCTCCCCGAGGACGGTGCTGGCCTTGGTTGCTTCGGTTTTGCTCGTGTGGCCCTCTCCGGCCCACTCGGGTGCTTTCCCATCGGTCAGCTTCGGCGGCGAGCTGCCGGGGGTCAGTCAATTTACTGTCGAGGAGGTGCTGCCTGAGCTCGACGAAACAGTTGTTCGACAGGTGTTCCCATACCATAAGGTTAAAGAGTTGTTCGTAGGTCGTGACATGGCTCCCCTTGATCCAACCCTCGAAGGCTCGGCTGAAATAGTTAACGTACTCCACCCAAGTTGTACCCGGGATCCGGGTGCAATCTCTGAACCTCTGGCGGTACATCTCGGGTGTGAGGCCGTAGCGGGTGAGGAGGGCAGCCTTCATGTGGTCGTAGGACGACATTTGGTGATCTGGGAGCTGCAGCAGGGCATCGCGACCTTCGTTGACAAACCTCCCCCATAGTCCGGCTCCCCAATCACTCCGGTCGATCCGGTGGGAGGTCATGGCGATCTCGTAGGCTTTGAACCACTGTTGTATGTCGTCTTCTCGGACATACTCTCGGACAACATCCTTGGGGATGTGGACTTTTTTCTCGGTTGGCCCCGGGGTGTGCGGTCGCTCAGGCACCCCCGGTTCTTTATTCTGTTTCCGAAGTTCTATTTCCGCCAGCTTGCGCTCGTGTTCGAGTGTTATTCTTTTTTCCTCAAGCTCTCTCTGTCTCTGCTTTTCTTCTCGTTCTTCGCGGAGCCGCATATGCTCTAGATTTAGTTTCTGCTCGGCTAACTTGAGTTCACCGTCCATCTTGAGTCGTGCCATTTCCAACTCGTGTAATCTGGTTCTTTCTCTTTCTTGGATCTCCTCCTGCGAGAGGCCCGTTCCCCGCTCCTCGGGAGCCGTGGCGTTCCCCTCTGGTGCGACACTGTTTTGGTCGGAGGATCCGGCGATCCCAGTTTCTGCCCACGACTCAAGGGCGCGCTTCAAATCGTCTTTGGTACTCAGGCCGGTGGTAGCAATGCCTAGTTCCATACAGAATTGTTTAAGTTCGCGGTGGCTATATTCTTCCAACTTATCCATTTGGAACTTTTCAGTGGAACCGCTATCTTTGGCTGACATCGTGGTCTTGTCGTGGGGTGAGCTACTCTCTGTACGTTTACGCGTTGATTCGGATCGCGCCGCTGGCCACCAATGTTAGACGGACCGGGAGGGTCGGCCGAGGACAGGGGGAGAGGTCTCCGGGGAGAGCCGTCTCCAGCGATCGTACAGACAAATAACTTCCCCCCCACAGACAGATACCACACAAGGAGAAGATTTAGCGTTCTTTATAAGCACTTCTTAAGGTACGATGGAATGGTACAAGGAGGTCTGGACTCAGGGGTTCCCTCGATTCAAGTCTCTCAAGGTAGGGAAGGGGGTAGCGGGACAGTCTGGTTACCAGTCTGGTCGTTGAGATGGTCTGGTGGGTAGCTCACAATCCTCGAGCTTGGTGGTTTAGCTGGTACGGGCCGCGGCAGCGCCAGCAGGTCCCGGTAGAGATGGTCGATACACGGTTCGCGGCAGCGCCAGCAGGTCCCGGTGAAGATGGTCGATGTACGGTCCGCGGCAGCGCCAGCAGGTCCCGGTGAGGATGGTCGTTACAAAGGGCCGCGGCAGCGCCAGCAGGTCCCGACGAGGATGGATGTTGCAGAAGGCCGCGGCAGCGCCAGCAGGCAGGACGATAGTTGGCAAGATAGGGCTACGGCAGCGCCAGTAGTCCGTCAAGGCTGAGTTCTCTCGGTGTCTCTCGACTCCAGGATACAACTGTCTTTGTAACATTTCATAAAAATAAATGATGGGTCCTTGGGTTGCTGTATCCAAATATAGGTTTATTCAGTAACAGTAACAGTAACAGTCTTCCTGCTCCGGAGCAGCTCCAGTTATAGGGCAGGCGCCCTTTGATGTCCGGACCCTCGCACCTGGAGGTCGGAGGGTCCGGGATGAAGGTGTCCAGACACCCAGCAGGGGGTGGAGCCAGCGCCTGGGGGAGCTGGAGGCGATCGGCACCTGGCGGGGGGAAAGCTCTTGACGCTTCGTTCTCCCATTGACCTGCCAAGTGGTCCGCTCACCTCCTGGGTGGATGGTGGTGCCGGGATGTCGGGGCCGGCCAGGCCCAGGGTTAGGGTCGGGTGGAGGCCACGCGGCCTCGTGGTGCAGGGCCCAAGATGGCGGCTTGACCCGGCCGGGGGAGCCGGTGGTGGCTGGGGCCCGTGATACATGGAGGTCCGAGGGCAGGAGTTCCGTCGGGAGACGGGGTGCGGTTGCTTTTCGTGGGTCACGCCTGGCGGGCCGGGGCTTGGGCCCTGTCATGCGGGGAGGGAGCAAGCCCTTCGTGTGGCCTGTCCAACAGTGTCGTACCACAGTGAACCTACACCCCAGTACGTTCGAGCCCCACCCCCACCCCAGTACGTGTCATACCCCCCGTGTACCTACACCCCAGTACGTTCCAGTCGTACCCCCACCCCAGTACGTGTCGTACCACCCGTGTACCTACACCCCAGTACGTTCCAGTCGTACCCCCACCCCAGTACGTGTCGTACCACCGTCAATGTACACCCCCCCACCCCTGTACGTGTCGTACCACCGTCTATGTACACCCCAGTACATTCCAGTCGTACCCCCACCCCAGTACGTGTCGTACCACCGTGAACCTACACCCCAGTACGTTCGAGCCCCACCCCCACCCCAGTACGTGTCATACCCCCCGTGTACCTACACCCCAGTACGTTCCAGTCGTATCCCCACCCCAGTACGTGTCATAGCCCCGTCTACCTACACCCCAGTACGTTCCAGTCGTACCCCCACCTCAGTACGTGTCGTACCACCGTCAATGTACACCCCCCCACCCCTGTACGTGTCGTACCACCGTCTATGTACACCCCAGTACGTTCCAGTCGTACCCCCACCCCAGTACGTGTCGTACCACCGTGAACCTACACCCCAGTACGTTCGAGCCCCACCCCCACCCCAGTACGTGTCATAGCCCCGTGTACCTACACCCCAGTACGTTCCAGTCGTACCCCCACCCCAGTACGTGTCATACCCCCCGTGTACCTACACCCCAGTACGTTCCAGTCGTACCCCCACCCCAGTACGTGTCGTACCACCGTGAACCTACACCCCAGTACGTTCGAGCACCACCCCCACCCCAGTACGTGTCATACCCCCCGTGTACCTACACCCCAGTACGTTCCAGTCGTATCCCCACCCCAGTACGTGTCATAGCCCCGTCTACCTACACCCCAGTACGTTCCAGTCGTACCCCCACCCCAGTACGTGTCGTACCACCGTCAATGTACACCCCCCCACCCCTGTACGTGTCGTACCACCGTCTATGTACACCCCAGTACATTCCAGTCGTACCCCCACCCCAGTACGTGTCATACCCCCCGTGTACCTACACCCCAGTACGTTCCAGTCGTACCCCCACCCCAGTACGTGTCGTACCCCCCGTGTACCTACACCCCAGTACGTTCCAGTCGTACCCCCACCCCAGTACGTGTCGTACCACCGTCAATGTACACCCCCCACCCCTGTACGTGTCGTACCACCGTCTATGTACACCCCAGTACATTCCAGTCGTACCCCCACCCCAGTACGTGTCATACCCCCGTGTACCTACACCCCAGTACGTTCCAGTCGTACCCCCACCCCAGTACGTGTCGTACCACCGTGAACCTACACCCCAGTACGTTCGAGCCCCACCCCCACCCCAGTACGTGTCGTAACACCATCAATGTACACCCCCCCACCCCTGTACATGTCGTACCACCGTCTATGTACACCCCAGTAGTTCCTGGCGCACCCCCAACACAACCTCCTAAGTACGGAGCGCACCCCATGCCCCAACATCACAACCGCATGTACGAGTCGTACAAAGCCACACACAAGGACATCATCGTACAACCAAATGGCCCATGTACACACCGTACACACGCTCAAAACGCACGTACACAACCAGGACAAAACAAAACAACACAAGAATACACCATTCGAAAGGCACAAAGCCACTAAACATGGCCAACAACCACTAAAATAACACAATCACTGACCTGCAACTGCCAAAAACAAACAGAGGCCCAATACACCACCACTCCTTATAACACACCCACCCAAACTTCAAACACTGCCACACCCACCCATGGACCAATAAAAAGGGCCCACACACACAAACCATGAGCCTTTGCAACAGACTCACTGCTGCCAGACACCACAGAACCAGACTACAAGCTACACCACACCTTACACTTGCACACCTTCACACGACCACCCTCACAAACACCCTCTCATCACATTCACACACACACACAACCATCCACACCCCCCCAACATCCACACATCCCCCACACCCACACCATCCCCACCCACACCCCTCACCATGCCCACTACCAAGAATCCAAAGTTCAGTCACCGAGAGTTGGAGGTCCTTGTTGATCAAATCCTCAGAGTCGAGCCACAGATCTTTGGAACATTGGTCAGAAGCACCAGCCTGGCAGCCAAAACAGCCATGTGGCAGACCATCGTCGATGCTGTGAATGCCGTTGTGGACACCAGGAGGACCAAGCAGGATTGCCAGAACAGGTGGTACGATCTGCGGAGGAGGGTCAGAGCCAAGAGGCAGGAGGAACACGACCAGGCCAACGCCACCGGAGGAGGGCCCTCCCGCAGAGCCGTACAGTACCATCCCTGGGAGGAGAGGGTGATGGCCATACTGCCGGTGGAGGCAGTTGAAGGATTAGAAGGACTCCGAGACCCGGGTGAGTACACAAACAACGCACCTCACATGGGGGGAACTGCAACCACAACCAAAATTACTAACAGGCATGCAACCACCACAAGCCATCGCATGACTCAACCACACTCCATGAGCAGGCACATGCCACTGCTGCCATTATGCCCCATGCACCCAGCTGGACAATGTCAAGTCACAGGCCACAGAAGACAACAACACATGACACGGTAACCCGGATGGCGGGAGGCTGGGCACCAAAAATCACATAGTGCGACTCCAAAGCAGACAACAATGCCCTCTGCCCATATGGCCTAGGTCACAGCCAGACAAACAGTGTGTCCCAACACAGGAATGACTTGCCAGCAAATGGCGGACGCCTTGCATCAACACATGGGGGTGAAGGCACTGGTTTGCATATGACGGCAGCTAATGAACAGCCAACATTGTGAAAGAGTGGCAGCACACACCACCACAGCAGCAGCGCACAGACACACATCACACCAAATGGGTGCCTGGAGATCAGAAACAAACTCACATCAACAAGCCAAGGGCCACTCAAAGATCTGCTAACAGTCTGTGCCCAGGAAGCTGGGCCGAGGTGACAGAGGGGGACACACAGAGGGAGGGAAAGGGGGACAGAGAGGGAGGGAGAGGGGGACAGAGAGGGAGGGAGAGGGGGACAGAGAGGGAGGGAGAGGGGGACAGAGAAGGAGGGAGACACAGGGAGAGCAAATCAGTCCTTTGGTGTGTGGGAATGTCTGCTCGTCAGCAGGTGGACTGCGTGCATGTAGACAAGGGTGGCCAGTGCCAGAACCCCCCCTCTTCATCATGGCAAAACGCAGGGCCATGTCACAACCTGTACACGAGCACAAGGACAGCTACCTGCATCATATAAGTGTGTGGATCCACTCCATGTGCACATGTACAGTGCTACAAGGAAGGCGCAAATGCATGGCTCGCCACACCTGCACACTCCACTGCTGACTGCAGTCACACTTGACGCAGCAAGTAAGACTGTGCCACACATAGTTAAAGGGGCCAAATTGGTGCCCAAGGGACACACCCATGCACAAGTGCACTGTGAGTGGAATGCAAGACAGATCCTAACTCCAAGAGGAAATTTGGCAACTTTGAAACGGATGAAACATGGATGTTGCATGGACCAAAATTAACATTGTCTCTCTCACACACAGGTCAACGTCGTGCTGCACCCCCCAACACTGGGGGGGAACACTCACAGGACCCGGATCTGCAGGAGACCGATCCCACCGGCAGCGACCACTCTCACCACTCTGCGGACGACCCCGACCGACCTGGCCCCTCTGGTGTCCAACCACCTGCAGCACCTGCGTCAGGTACAACCGTGCCAACCACCACCCCCACTCCTGCCACATCCCAGGAGACACCCAGGATCCCTGCCCCAACACCACAATGCAGCCAGGCTCGCCAGGAGGGACACGGTGTCCCGGGCACCCAGGAGGAGGCAGGCGACAACGCCAATGTCACCCCTCAGGGGTCCCGGAGACCCGATGTGCCCACAAGTGCAGGCCAGGCGCAAGTGGGCAGGGGTGGTGGGAGTGGAGGACGGCGGAGGTGCGAGCCTGACCAGTTGGCTGGGGATCCGGTATTTTCCCATGTCCGTAACATCCTGGACTCATACCGGCAGGACACCACGGGCATGGCCCAGGTTGTGTCCGTCCTCGAGGGGATCAAGGTCCAGCAGGCCCAGCAATATGCGGAGCTAATAGCCTGTCCACTGGTACACCAACGGAGGATGGAGGACAGACAGGCTGAGCAAGTGACGGCGTTCCAGGGGATTCACGCTACACTCCGTCGGATGGCCGACACCATGGCCGACCCTCCCTGTGCCAGAAGGCGGAGAACATCACCACCCACAGGGAGGGATCAGGAGGAGGAGGAGGAAACATCCGACGGAGCATCCCAGACGTCGTCACGGCCTGCTGGTGATGTTCCCCGCAGGAGGCCGGGTCGTCCACGGAAAGGACCGTGAGGGTGGCTGCTACATCACCATCTCCCAGGACACCTGGCCTGGCACCTGGCCCACTGGAGCAACAGCATCACAGCATCAAGAGACATTCTCTGCCACATGGCCCTGCTGGTCACTGGCTGACCAATGTTGACAAAGACTGTGGCATGGACTCTGAGGATTTCCAATGGCAAGGACACCAACTCCCCTACTGAACTTTGGATTCCCTAATCCCGGAAAGCCCCTCACTTTGTCCCCCCCCCCATAATAAATCACACTATTAAGAGTAGATGCCTGCTGGTAGCATTATTACCTAACATGTGTCTTGTAAAGTCTAAACATGCCTGAGTCATCTGTTCTCTTCAACCATCCACACCCTTGGGCCTGAGTCTGGCACAGGACACATGGGTCACAGTTTATTAGGCAAGACAGACATGGAGCACCATACACACCCGTGATGGGCACAACCAGCTGAGGGGGTGGCCGAACAACCGTGCTGACAGACACATTGAGTACAGCAACAGTCATGCGCAGAGGTCAGGGATCCTGGCCAGTGTCCTGGGGGGCACCCAGGTATGTGTAGACAGGTGGCAGAACCATGTCCTGCAAGCTTGAGTCCGGTGGATGCAGAGAATGGGGTCATGGACAACGTTGGATGCATGGGGATGGCACATGTCACAATACCCACACAGTCATGGACATCATGCCCAATACACAGTCTCAGCACACACACACAGCTTGCATCTTGCCACTCGACACATTGACACATAGCCACAATCAGGGAATACCATGCCAGACATGCAGGATGCACCGTGCCAACACACCAGCATTGACTGAGAAGAGGCACCTTGGAGGCATAGGGACACCTTTATTAGTCATGTTTTTGGGATTGCAGAGGCAACTTGAAGTACACATGAACACATCATGTGGAGTAACATGTGGGTCCAACACTGGCACCCCCCTTCTGCAGCACAAATGCGTGATAGCCATGGTACTGGCACACAAGCGTCGGCTAACAGCTAAATACCCACAGCTGCACACGGAGAGCCTGCCATACACCATAGATCCGCTGATGTGGAAGTCCCACGCCATGTCAAGCCAATGTTAACCGTATGTGTCCGAGGGCAGTGTCACACACATTGATGCCATCATCACAATCCACTATCCCATCACTGATGACTGACAACCAGGCATCCCATCTATTCAGGTGTACCCAGCTGCATGTCGTGTCCCATGGGGATGCCACATGTCTGCAGAGGAACCAAACCCCGACCGGGGCAGTGTGCACACATCGTGAACAACTGCCACACCCAATACACCCCAGATGCATCCCTTACCCCATGGAGACTTCCAAACGTGTCCGTGCCTGTAACGCTGAGTCAGCCCACGATGCCATGTCCATGAGGAATAGCAGTGCCACAACAATGTAACCAGAAGATGGCATGCGCAGGTACCTGGGGAAGAGAGACACACAAGAAGTCAGCCACAAAAAGCACAGCCACTTGCATGTGCATTGACTCGACACATGTATGGATGACAACATGCTAGGTCACAATTATGAGTGGGGAAATACTACCATCACTGCCACCATCACTCCAGTGACACACCCACACACACCTCTGACTCACCTGCCATACATGCAGGTGGAGACACACATCACAACACATGCCACACGGGGACCAAGGCGTGCACACTCAGACACTGGTACTCACCACTAAGCAAAGAAGTCGCGTATGAGCCGAGTCCGGATGTCCTCTTGCGGCTCCACATCCTCCACATCACTAGCCCCATTGCCAAGCCCTTCGTCCTCCATGGGTGGATGGTCCTCGTCATGTTGATTCAGGATGAGTGGCACAGCTCTTTCAACTGCCATGTTGTGCAGCATGCAGCAGACCATGAAGATCTTGCAAACCTTCGCCGGGGCATATGGGAGTGCGCCGCCGGTCTTGTGGAGGCACCGGAATCGGCTCTTCAGCATGCCAAACGTCCTCTCTATCACACGCCTTGTCCGGCCATGGGCGGTGTTGTAGCGGAGCTGGGCCGGCGTGATGGGGTTGCGGAGAGGTGTGAGCAGCCAAGGCATGCTGGGATAGCCAGCGTCCCCTACATGGAAAGCACATGGATATCGTTAGAACTGGCGAAGCGGTCGTGCTGCTCGGCCAAACAGAATACAGGACAGACAGACTGTACCCACCAACAACACATGCCCGTTCGTTGCGCAGCTGCATCATCATATCAGGCATCCCGCTACGCCTCATGATGTAGGCATCGTGTGCTGATCCTGGGAAATCACCATGTTGGACAGACACACCACAAGGGCATTGATGGAGTGGTAGTGCTTCCAATTTCGGTACGCCACCTCCCGTGCGTGTGGTGGTACCAAAGCTACATGTGTCCCATCTATGGACCCAATGACATGGGGCATCCCTCCCAGGGCATAGAATCCACGCTTGACCTCTGTCATCTGTTCAGGGGTTGGGAACTTGATGAAGTCATCCAGGTGAATCAACATGGCCTCTAAGAAATCATGCAGCACACCGCTGAACATGCTCTGGGACATGCCACCAACATGAGCTATGGTATATTGAAAGGTACCCGTGGCAAGGAAATGTAGGGCAGCCATTACCTTCAGCTGGGGTGTCAGTGCCGTGGGATACCTGTGCAGCGGTTGCAGGTGTGGTGTCAGTCTCGCCGTCAACTCCAGAATCAACGGTTGGGTGAAGCGGTAGAGCCGGATGCTGTCATTCTCCTGCATGGCAGCCAAGTCTGGAATTATCCGGGCAAGAGGCGGTGCTCTGCAGTAATGAGGAAGTGACAAGGAAGAGTGAGTGCACTACGACAACAATTCATATGTACTGAGCACATGTTAATCTGTCAATACACATATGCTACATATGGAGTCAGGTATGTGCTACATGCCCAGGACACGTATGGATGCAAGGTGACACTCCTTCCAAGACCCAGCTACACACGGTGATTGAGAACCTCCCCATGCCACGCCATGGGAATAGCTGTGTCCCAGTGCAAGTGAACAGCCCGACGCAAGACAGGAGTGACATACACCCACACATCAGCAGAAGTGGGATGCCGATTGCAGAGACTGGTAGCGGAACACTGGAGCCACAGGTCACATGACATTACACTAGTCCAGCCCACACACCTTGCCATGAAGGTGCACATGTCATGACTCACCACACATTCCTTGTGAGGATGCTGACATGGCCTTGTCACGCTACTCCGTGTCCCATGCATACATGTGCACCTCACATCCGATAACACATGTGGCATGGTGTGCGGAACAGTGTGCAATGACAATCTACACACAGACACATGTTGGTTGCTGCAACGGCTGCAGCTTTTGAGGGTGCTACAACATCAACCTGATGTAAATCCCGGACACATAAATGACATAGTCACATTGTGCACTGTGGGTAGTGACAAGTCATGTGTCATGACCCCTGTACCGGGCATCATGGGACACTTCCGTGTGTTGGTGTCTGTGCCATGCCAGTGACGCTCACCCCAAGTGCGCAGTCCGACATGCACACATGTCAAAGGAGTCAAGGGCATGCCTGGCAAACATTGCACCCTCACACAGTACACCTGTACACATCTCATCATACATCTGGTGCCTTCTCCACTCAGGAGGCATGTTCCACATCACAGCCTGTCACACCTGTGCCCCACACATGTAGTAATGCACAGTGTTGGACAGGCCACACGAAGGGCTGGCTCCCTCCCCGCACGACAGGGCCCAAGCTCCGGCCCGCCAGGAGTGACCCACGAAAAGCACCTGCACCCCGTCTCCCGACGGAACTTCTGCCCTCGGACCTCCATGCATCACGGGCCCAGCCCCACCGGCTTCCCCGGCCGGGTCAAGCCGCCATCTTGGGCCCTGCACCACGAGGCCGCGTGGCCTCCCCCCGACCCTAACCCTGGGCCTGGCCGGCCCCGACATCCCGGCACCACCATCCACCCAGGAGGTGAGCGGACCACTTGGCAGGTCAATGGGAGAACGAAGCGTCAAGAGCTCTTCCCCCGCCAGGTGCCGATCGCCTCCAGCTCCCCCAAGCGCTGGCTCCACCCCCTGCTGGGTGTCTGGACACCTTCATCCCGGACCCTCCGACCTCCAAGTGCGAGGGCCCGGACATCAAAGGGCGCCTGCCCTATAACTGGAGCAGCTCCGGAGCAGGATGGCAGTTGTATCACCGAGAGACACCGAGAGAACTCAGCCTTGACGGACTACTGGCGCTGCCGTAGCCCTATCTTGTGAACTATCGTCCTGCCTGCTGGCGCTGCCGCGGCCTTCTGCACCCTCCATCCTCGTCGGGACCTGCTGGCGCTGCCGCGGCCCGTTGTAACGACCATCCTCACCGGGACCTGCTGGCGCTGCCGCGGACCGTACATCGACCATCTTCACTGGGACCTGCTGGCGCTGCCGCGGACCGTGTATCGACCATCTCTACCGGGACCTGCTGGTGCTGCCGCGGCCCGTACCAGCTACACCACCAAGCTCGAGGATTGTGAGCTAACCATCATCTCATCCGAAACTACCTGACTGGTAAACAGACTGTCCCGCTACCCCTTCCCTATCCTAAGAGACCTAAATCGAGGGGGCCCCTGAGTCCAGACCTCCTTGTACTATTTCACCGTACCTTAAGAAGTGCATATAAAAGAACGCTAAATCTTATCCTTGTGTGGTGTCTGTCTGTGGGGGGGAAGTTACTTGTCTGTACGATCGCTGGAGACGGCTCTCCCCGGAGACCTCTCCCCCTGACCTCGGCCGACCCTCCCGGTCCGTCTAACACACAGACGATGCCTTGATGTCCATTCCTGGACAAGTATGTCCATCCATGGACAAGTATGTCCGCCCTATTCCTACCTGTGTGTCGCCTATCACCACAGTGATGTGTAAAAACGGCTCTCCCCGGAGACCTCTCCCCCTGACCTCGGCCGACCCTCCCGGTCCGTCTAACATTGGTGGCCAGCGGCGCGATCCGAATCAACGCGTAATCGTACAGAGAGTAGCTCACCCCACGACAAAACCACGATGTCAGCCAAAGATAGCGGTTCCACTGAGAAATTCCAAATGGATAAGTTAGAAGAATACAGCCACCGCGAACTGAAACAATTCTGCATGGAACTAGGCATTGCTACCACCGGCCTGAGTACCAAAGATGATTTGAAGCACGCCCTTGAGTCGTGGACAGAAACTGGGATCGCCGGACCCTCCGACCAAAACAGTGTCGCACCAGAGGGGAACGCCACGGCTCCCGAGGAGCGGGGAACGGGCCTCTCGCAGGAGGAGATCCAGGAAAGAGAAAGAACCAGACTACACGAATTGGAAATGGCACGGCTCAAGATGGACGGTGAACTCAAGTTAGCCGAGCAGAAACTAAATCTAGAGCATATGCGGCTCCGAGAAGAACGAGAAGAGAAGCAGAGACAGAGAGAGCTTGAGGAAAAGAAAATAACACTCGAACACGAGCGCAAACTGGCGGAAATAGAACTTCGGAAACAGAACAAAGAACTGGGGGTGCCTGAGCGACCGCACACCCCGGGGCCAACCGAAAAAAAAGTACACATCCACAAGGATGTTGTCCGCGAGTATGTCCGAGAAGACGACATACAACAGTGGTTCAAAGCCTACGAGATCGCCATGACCTCCCACCAAATCGACCGGAGTGATTGGGGAGCCGGACTATGGGGGAGGTTCGTTAACGAAGGTCGCGATGCCCTGCTACAGCTCCCAGATCACCAAATGTCGTCCTACGACCACATGAAGGCTGCCCTCCTCACCCGCTACGGCCTCACACCCGAGATGTACCGCCAGAGGTTCAGAGATTGCACCCGGATCCCGGGCACAACTTGGGTGGAGTACGTTAACTATTTCAGCCGTGCCTTCGAGGGTTGGATCAAGGGGAGCCATGTCACAACCTACGAGCAACTCTTTAACCTTATGGTATGGGAGCACCTGTCGAACAACTGTTTCGTCGAGCTCAGGCAGCACCTCCTCGACAGCAAGCTGACTGACCCCCGGCAGCTCGCCGCCGAAGCTGACCGATGGGAAAGCACCCGAGTGGGCCGGAGAGGGCCACACGAGCAGAACCGAAGCAACCAAGGCCAGCACCGTCCTCGGGGAGGAGGAGGAGGCCAGGGGCGAGGGAGAGACGCCTTGCCGGCAACACCCGTGGCCAGCACCCCGCCTCCGGCCGGCCGGGGCAACCCCCCGATGCGTCCTGGGTTCCGAGCCAACGTCACGTGCCACCGATGCCAGCGAGTCGGCCACTACGCCAATGACCCGAGCTGCCCGCAGAACCAAACACCCAAGCCCCGCCAGGTAGCTGCCGCCGCCCTGGGGGAAGAGCGATTATCGGAGGAACAGGAAGAGTATGAGCCGGCCCAGCAAGAGTGGGAACCGGCCGCCATGGTCCTGGCGTGCCTAGGGGGAAGAGACATGGTCCCGCGGGCTCCCCTACCCGCTAACACCAGGAAATACGGTCAGTGGGTGACCATTAATGGACATCGGGCCGAGGCCTTGCGTGACACAGGCGCCAGTGTGACGGCCGTCCGCTGTCACCTGGTGAAGCCCGAGCAGATCCTGCCGAACATTCTCTGCCCCGTCCGCTCAGCCGACAATTCTGAAAGTATGTGTCAAATGGCCTGCGTCCCATTCGAATGGGGAGGGGTCTCCGGCCTGTTGAAGGTTACGGTCCGGGACGATGCCCCCGTGGACTGCCTCCTGGGGAATGACCTTGAAAGTTCCCCGTGGGCCACCGTCGAGAGAAGAGAGCACCTGGGGATGCTGGGCCTCCCGGACTGGGCCTGCATAACCACCCGGTCCATGGCCGCCCATGCCGTCCCCCGATCAGAAGAACCGGAATGGCCAGCACCTCCGCCCCCGGTCGCCCCAGTAGAAGACAACGACGAGGCCAGCCCCCCAGAACCAACGACCGAAGGGGACGCTCAACCCCAGGACTTTCCCGGCCTGGCTCAGTGGCGTCAAGAAGGGGGGCCCACCCAAGAACAGTTCCGCCAGGAACAAAAGACCTGCCCCTCCCTCGAGGGACTCCGCCAACAAGCCAGCGCCCAGAACGCAGGGGACTCCACCGGATCTCACTGGGTCTACTGGGATAACGACCTGCTATACAGCGAACAAAGAATCGCAGAGCTAGGGGCCGGTCGAGTGCTGGTGGTACCTCTCCGCTTCAGAGACTTCCTACTCAAGCTGGCCCACGATGTCCCCCTGGCTGGACACCTGGGCCAGGACAAAACTTACAGTCGCCTAGTGACCCACTTTTTCTGGCCGAAAATGAGGAACGACGTCCTGAACCACTGCCGGTCCTGCCCCACATGCCAAGCCAGCGGGAAGAGTGGTCGGAAGCTGAAAGCCCCTCTGCAACCCTT
The DNA here is from genome assembly GCF_964204655.1 of Triturus cristatus. Taxonomy (NCBI): domain Eukaryota; kingdom Metazoa; phylum Chordata; class Amphibia; order Caudata; family Salamandridae; genus Triturus; species Triturus cristatus. The sequence goes on from NC_140590.1 coordinate 1,121,353,004, forward strand.
CCCTGTGGTCACCACCCCGTTCGAAAGGGTAGGAATAGACATTGTGGGGCCTCTGGACCCCCGCACGGCCCAAGGACACAGGTTCATCCTGGTACTGGTGGACCATGCCACCCGCTACCCCGAGGCGGTGCCCCTACGGACCGTGACAGCTCCGGTGGTTGGCCGGGCCCTAATGGGGATCTTCTCCCGGGTGGGCTTCCCCCGAGAAGTCGTCAGCGACCGAGGCACGAACTTTATCTCCAAATACATGAAGTCCCTCTTTCAACAATGCGGGGTCACCTACAGATTCACGACCCCCTATCACCCCCAAGGGAACGGACTAGTGGAGCGTTTTAACCGCACTCTCAAGGGGATGATTGGGGGATTGGAAGAGCCCCTCCGTCGCCAGTGGGATGTACTACTCCCGTGCCTCCTCTTCGCCTACCGAGAAGTCCCCCAGAAGTCCCTCGGCTTTAGCCCTTTCGAACTCCTGTACGGGCACCCTGTGCGAGGGCCCCTCAGCCTAGTCAAGGAAGGTTGGGAGATGGCCCCCCTAAAGACCCCTCCGGACGTCTTCAAATACCTCCTGGCCCTACGCAATCAGACCCGGCGCTTCAGAGAGATGGCCAAGGCGAACCTCGAGGCCAGCCAGGAGGACATGAAGAGATGGTATGATCACAATGCCTCCTCCGTTGAGTTCGAGCCTGGTCAACAGGTGTGGGTGATGTCCCCCACCGAACCATGTGCCTTGCAAGATAAGTGGACGGGGCCCTTCAAAGTGGTCGAGCGCAAAAGCCCCGTCACTTACCTCATCGACATGTGGACCTCCTGAAACCCCCTTCGGGTCCTCCACACCAACCGACTCAAACCACACTTTGTGCGCTCAGAACTCAGCCTCCTGATGGCTACGGACAGTGGGGCAGAGGAAGACTCCGAACCCCTCCCGGATCTCCTGAAGACTCAGGAGAAGGACGGCTCCGTGGACGGGGTCCGGCTCTCTGACGCCCTCACCTCGGAGCAACGCCAGGGCTGCCGAAACCTCCTGCTGCGGTTCGCTGCACTGTTCTCCCTCACCCCCGGGGTCACCCCTTGGTGTTTGCACGACGTGGACACCGGGGACAGTCCCCCTATTCGACACCGGGCCTACCGCGTACCAGATCGGGTACGGGCCTGCATACAGGAGGAAGTGGCCAAAATGCTCACGATCGGGGTCATCGAGCCCTCGGACAGTCCCTGGGCCAGCCCGGTTGTATTGGTTCCCAAAGCCGCTGCCCCCGGCACCACACCTGAACTGAGATTCTGCGTCGACTACCGGGGCTTGAACGCTGTCACCCGGACCGACGCTCATCCGATCCCCCGAGCGGACGAACTGATCGACCGGCTGGGGGCCGCCCGCTACCTCAGTATCTTCGACCTAACAGCGGGCTACTGGCAGATCGGTCTCACACCCCGAGCTCAGGAACGGTCAGCCTTCTCTACTCCCGATGGCCACTACCAATTCAAGGTCATGCCCTTCGGCATGAAGAATGCCCCCGCCACGTTTCAACGCCTCGTGAACCAGGTCTTGGCGGGGCTCGAAGAGTTCAGCGCTGCCTACCTGGACGATATCGCTGTATACAGTCGCCACTGGTCCGACCACCTCCTCCACCTCCAAGAGGTCCTACAGGCCCTCCAGCGGGCCGGCCTCACAATTAAGGCCGGCAAATGCCAAATTGGCCAAGGGTCCGTGACCTACCTTGGGCACCAAGTGGGAAGCGGGCTGGTGGCCCCGCTGCAACTTAAGATTGCTGCCATCCAGTCCTGGCAGCCCCCCGTCACCCAGACCGAGGTCCGAGCCTTCTTGGGGCTCACCGGCTACTACCGGCGGTTCGTGAAAGACTACGGCAGCATCGTGGGGCCCCTCACGGGTCTCACGTCCAAGAACCAACCCAAGCGGATTAACTGGACCCCCGATTGTCAAGCGGCCTTCGAGAAGCTGAAGGCCGCCCTGTGCACCGCCCCTGTGCTCCAGGCCCCCGATTACAGTCGGGAATTCGTGGTACAGACAGACGCCTCCGACCACGGCATCGGGGCCGTTCTCTCTCAATTAAACCCCGAGGGTCATGACCAGCCGGTGGCCTTCATCAGTCGACGTCTCCTGGCCCGAGAACAGCGCTGGAGCACCATCGAGAGGGAGGCCTTCGCAGTGGTATGGGCTCTCAAAAATCTCCGGCCCTATCTCTTCGGCACCGACCGGGCCAAGACCACGCCAACGCGGATGGCCTGTCACGATTTTTCCGCCTCGACGAGGAGAGTCCCCAAGAAGATGGGTGACTCTCCCCGCCTTCAGCTGGGGGGGACGCATGTTGGACAGGCCACACGAAGGGCTGGCTCCCTCCCCGCATGACAGGGCCCAAGCTCCAGCCCGCCAGGCGTGACCCACGAAAAGCACCTGCACCCCGTCTCCCGACGGAACTTCTGCCCTCGGACCTCCATGCATCACGGGCCCAGCCCCACCGGCTTCCCCGGCCGGGTCAAGCCGCCATCTTGGGCCCTGCACCACGAGGCCGCGTGGCCTCCCCCCGACCCTAACCCTGGGCCTGGCCGGCCCCGACATCCCGGCACCACCATCCACCCAGGAGGTGAGCGGACCACTTGGCAGGTCAATGGGAGAACGAAGCGTCAAGAGCTCTTCCCCCGCCAGGTGCCGATCGCCTCCAGCTCCCCCAGGCGCTGGCTCCACCCCCTGCTGGGTGTCTGGACACCTTCATCCCGGACCCTCCGACCTCCAAGTGCGAGGGCCCGGACATCAAAGGGCGCCTGCCCTATAACTGGAGCAGCTCCGGAGCAGGATGGCAGTTGTATCCTGGAGTCGAGAGACACCGAGAGAACTCAGCCTTGACGGACTACTGGCGCTGCCGTAGCCCTATCTTGCGAACTATCGTCCTGCCTGCTGGCGCTGCCGCGGCCTTCTGCACCCTCCATCCTCGTCGGGACCTGCTGGTGCTGCCGCGGCCCGTTGTAACGACCATCCTCACCGGGACCTGCTGGCGCTGCCGCGGACCGTACATCGACCATCTTCACTGGGACCTGCTGGCGCTGCCGCGGACCGTGTATCGACCATCTCTACCGGGACCTGCTGGCGCTGCCGCGGCCCGTACCAGCTACACCACCAAGCTCGAGGATTGTGAGCTAACCATCATCTCATCCGAAACTACCTGACTGGTAAACAGACTGTCCCGCTACCCCTTCCCTATCCTAAGAGACCTAAATCGAGGGGGCCCCTGAGTCCAGACCTCCTTGTACTATTTCACCGTACCTTAAGAAGTGCATATAAAAGAACGCTAAATCTTATCCTTGTGTGGTGTCTGTCTGTGGGGGGGAAGTTACTTGTCTGTACGATCGCTGGAGACGGCTCTCCCCGGAGACCTCTCCCCCTGACCTCGGCCGACCCTCCCGGTCCGTCTAACACACAGACGATGCCTTGATGTCCATTCCTGGACAAGTATGTCCATCCATGGACAAGTATGTCCGCCCTATTCCTACCTGTGTGTCGCCTATCACCACAGTGATGTGTAAAAACCGCCGTACTGCTGCTAAGAGGGCCTGTGTATGTTCCCAAATCACTGTGGGAGTGCTGCCGTATGTGTACCCATCGTGATGGCGAGCGTACAGGCATTTGTACGGTCCGTACCACTACGAGTACGCATACGCGTGCAGACCCATAGTGATAGGGCCGTACACACGCATGTACGCTCACTATCACTATGGGTCTGCACGCGTATGCGTACCCGTAGTGGTACGGACCGTACACACGCATGTACGCTCACTATCACTATGGGTCTGCTCGCTTATGCGTACCCGTAGTGGTATGGACCATACACACGCATGTACGCTCACTATCACTATGGGTCTGCACGCTTATGCGTACCCGTAGTGGTACGGACCGTACACACGCATGTACGCTCACTATCACTACGAGTACGCATACGCGTGCAGACCCATAGTGATAGTGAGCGTACATGCGTGTGTACGGTCCGTACCACTGCGGGTACGCATACGCGTGCAGACCCATAGTGATAGTGAGCGTACATGCGTGTGTACGGTCCGTACCACTACGGGTACGCATACGCGTGCAGACCCATAGTGATAGTGAGCGTACATGCGTGTGTACGGTCCGTACCACTACGGGTACGCATACGCGTGCAGACCCATAGTGATAGTGAACGTAGGCATGCCTGTACGGGCCGTTGCCATGCATTTGGGGTGCCCTAGGGCCCCGAAACGCACCGTACCTGTGTGTGATTCTCCAAATTACATAGGGGACAAGTATTCAGGCCTACATGCATGCTGGTTGTCATGGAGACCAAGTTCAAATTTCGAAATTGTTCTGGAAGGTGCACAGCAGAAGTCAGTTGGAATTCTTCTACTTTGTTGCAATGTGTTTGTGGGGCTGACATCATGCAGGAGAATGAAACCGATAGAGAACCCACAGACTGCTAGGTTTGAAGGGATTGGTGGAAACATAGGATGCAAATGTGAGTGACCAATCACTCTGTACTCCTGTGCATGAGACTGGGCAGAAGGGCACATATAAGGCAGCCAGGTCCCATGAGGGAGTACTTGCCTGCACATCTTTGCATTTGTCGACCAAGCTGCAGCTACTGATTCCCTGGAACCATGTCAAGGGCTGTGGAGAGGACACAGCCATTCACCCTGGAGGAGAACATGGCTCTGCTGGATGTGATCCTCCCACAGTACTCCATGCTGTATGGGCGACCAGGGTATCAGGTGAGTGCATAGGCCACTGCCACAGACTGTCCCTATGTTGTGACTGTGACTTCAGGCATTGTGTCCTGGTGTGACATACATGCCATGTACTGTAGGGGGGGTGCCAGGGGGGGGATGCCTGATGTCTCCCAGCAGTGCCCTGATACAGGAGGGGTGTGTGCCTATCACTACCAGCAGTGCCCTGAGACAGGAGGGGTGGGTGTGGAGTCCTCCCAGCAGTGCCCTGAGACAGGAGGGGTGGGTGTGGAGTCCTCACAGCAGTGCCCTGAGACAGGAGGGGTGGGTGTGGAGTCCTCACAGCAGTGCCCTGAGACAGGAGGGGTGTGTGCCTATCACTACCAGCAGTGCCCTGAGACAGGAGGGGTGGGTGTGGAGTCCTCCCAGCAGTGCCCTGAGACAGGAGGGGTGGGTGTGGAGTCCTCCCAGCAGTGCCCTGAGACAGGAGGGGTGGGTGTGGAGTCCTCACAGCAGTGCCCTGAGACAGGAGGGGCGGGTGTGGAGTCCTCACAGCAGTGCCCTGAGACAGGAGGGGTGGGTGTGATGCACAGTGTGAGCCTTGATCATTGATTGTGACATTGCCATCATTCCACCTGTGTACCCACTATGGCACGTACTGCCTTTTCCCTCACCAGAGGATGATGTCCCTATGACAAAGGTGCAATGCTGTGGTGTCACTTGTTCTTCCTCACAGGTAGGGGCCACTGCCAAGGAGCAGATCTGGCTGACCGCCGTCAGTGCCGTGAGGGGTGTGGATGGTCGGAGGCGGAGCCTGTCCCAGGTGAGGAAACGCTGGCAGGATATCCGGTGCTGGACGCGGAGGATTGCACGGCTCCTGCTGGGGGACTCACCTGAGAGCCACAAGAACCGCGGCCGCCGCCGTCTGAGCCACCTCCACAGGCGTGTGCTGCTGGTGGTCTTTCCAGACCTGGAGAGGCGCTTACAGGCGATGCAGCAGCCGGAAGGGGGTAGGTACATGTGCGTTTGTTGTGTGTCACCGGCATTTGTAAGGGCACAGTGGCATGAATTCACTGGCAGGGTTTAAAGGTGCTGTGCAGATCCAGTTTGCCCCAGTATAGCGCTGCGCCCCTGCCACCCTTCCCCTCCTTGCAATGTGTTCCCTGGTCTGTGTGTAGTCACTCCTTCACAAGGTAATGTAGGCTGGAGCTTTGTCCACAAGAACAATGACTGTAGCATCATGTCTGGGGGTGGTGTGTAACAGGTTGTGGGACCTTGCCTGTGCACTGTCAAGTTCACTGCATGTGGGTTCCATGTCAGTTGGCACTGATGCTGACTCCAGACATGGGAGTTGGTCTCTCATGTGTCATGCCTCACAGCGCGCATGTCCTTTGTAGTGGCCTGTGACATGATGTGCATGAGTGTGCGATACGCATAGTGCAGGGATGGTGACGTGTGTAGCAGTCATTACCATTCAGTAGCATGTAGTTGCGTGCCCACTACTGTCCCCTGGGGCACCTAATCCTCAGTGTTGTATGTGTCATCATCAACGTGGACACTCTCACTGTCTACAGCGTAGGTTGTGCTCTGTGCCATTGTCCCCTGTCACCATGTATATAGACGTGCTATTATGTACAGGTGTCCACTGTGCAGCCTGACCTGATTGTCCTTCTTCATACTCACAGTTGCCAGTGCCTGTGTGTCTTGTTATACTCATCTGAGGATGGGCACTGGTACCTCATTATTTGTACAGGCGCACCTTGGCTGTTTGGCGTCCAATCTTGCTTTTTGCCTGCCCCTGTGTTTATCACCCAGACTATGAGATGTTGGTGCCACCTGTGTCTCAACAATTTGCCTCGTGTGGGGGTTTGTTGGGGCGGGCAATGCCTATGTGTCAAATCCGGATTTCTACTTGCTGGGTCTGGCCAGTGTGTGATGTTACTGGACACACACGCAAGGTGCAGTGACCGAGTCATGTTGGGCATGTTTGCAGCATTACCTATGCAGCATGTGTCTCAAGTTCATGGATATGGTCCCTGGTCATCGGTATTTTCGCCAATGCTGTGTGGTGCAGATGCAGTGCTGGATTGTCCCCAGGGCCTGGGTGCTATGTCAGACTCCGTTTCCTGTCTTTAGCTATTGTCTCATGCTCTCCATGGTATTTCAGTGGCATGGTGGCTCAACCAACTGTGTGTTTCATGCCCTACATCGGTACCTTGTTTTGAAGATGTTAGGGATCTTCCTTTTCAGGCTATGCAATGTTACCTATGTCGATTGGACTCATGTGACTGATGTGTACAGCTGTCTGATTAATTTATGTCTCTCCACCCTGCCCACAGCATCGTCGGGGGACACAGAGGGAGACATGGACACAGGCAAGGCGGAGGGACCGAGCACCAGTGCCAGCCGTGACATCGGGGCTGGTACATCGAGTGGGACAGAGGTGGAGGATAGTGCTGCCGAGGACCTGTCGACTGGCACGTCAGAATACGAAGCTGACAGGTCCGAGGAGGAGTTCTCCGAGTGGGCGGTGGCTGCACCAGCAGCTGACAGCGGAACAACATCTTGCACCGCCCCCTCAGTTCCCATCAGCCGCCTCTCACTTGCTCGAGTCCCTTCCCAGCGTGCCCGGTCACCGCATGTCTCCTTCCGGCCAGGCACCGCACCCCCTGCCCCTGTCTCCACTGCTGCCGCCAATGCTGAGTCTGTGGACATCCAGCGGCAACTGCAGGTTGGTCAGGCTGCGATCCTTAATGTCCTCCATGCCCACGGGAAAACCCTCACCAACATCGAGGCATTCTTGGAGGGCATTCATTCTTCGCAGGCTGACCAACGCAACTTGCTGAGGTCCATAGACTCCACACTGACTGCAGCAGTGGGTCTCCTGCAGCGCGACCTCCCCCCACCTACCCCTGCCCCATCCACACTTCCCACTTCCATGCCTGTCCCACGTACACCCAGACGTCGGCATGCACCCACCACAACAGACACAGGCACCACACCAGCAGGGAAGGTCCACCGCACTCCTCCTGACACGCACACACAGGGTGAGATAGGCACACCCACTGGGTCGGGGGGCAAACGTGTGACACGCAGCCAGAGTGGGAGTCCGCATTCCACCCAATCCACTCCCTCCAAATCCCCTCCCCTCAGCTCTCCTGGCCACATCTCCCCCAAGGACTCCTTCATGGCCGCTCTGTCCCTGAGCCCCACAGTTCCACCACCACGCAAGCGGTCAAGGAAGTCCTCGGTCAGGGTGGTTGAGTCTCCCCCCCTGTCTCCACCCTCCCCCGGTGGCGCTGCAACCCATCCCTCTGACCCCCCCCCCCCCTTGGGGCCTGAGGTCACTTCGGGTGCAGGGGACTCCCTGGAGGACCTTGCTAAGGTGTGCAGTGCCATCCTGGCCTCCGCCTTTGGCCATGACACACCCCCTGTGGTTGAGTCCTCCATCCCTGCACCCACAACGCCGCCCCTTTGCCCTGATGTCCCTGCGGTGCCTGTTGCTTCCCCCCCCTGATGCCCTCACCAGTATGGAAGACGATGCCATTTGACTGTGCAGGCAAGGTAGGGGACACACATCCCACTGTGTCCCCCATCCAGCTGGGAATCATTGACTGCCCTATGGGCTTTGTTAAAATTGAACTGCCTGCGATCCACGGACATTGTGCTCATGCTGAATAAAGCTTAATTTTGTTTTCATTATCACACTCCTGCTATGGTGGTATTGGTGTTGGTGGGGCTGCTACATTGTTTTGGGTGGTGTTTAAGGCTTTGGGTGTGTGGGATTTGTAGTAGTGTTCTGCTCATTGGGGCGACCCTGGGATCTGTGTGCCATCACAAGGTGTTGGCTAACTTCCTTAGGTCATGTCAGCAGTTACTGCATGGTTCAATTGTCCCAGGGTGTATTCCTTCCTCTGTGTACCCAGATTTCTTCCCTGCAGGGTGTTCCCAATGTTTAGCGCAGAGCAGTGTCTACATGAGCTGTGTGTGTGACGGAGCCCTTCTACTTTGGCCATGCATGCATGGCCATGTCTCCACCTGCAACAATCGTGGCATCCTTGGTGATCACTGTACTTGTGTGTGGAGTCTGTTGACATGAGTTCATGGGGACATGTTCCCTTGTAGGCAGTATGGATGTGGGTAATTCCGGCCTCACACACATGTGTTACACCCCTCCTGTCTCTGGGCACTGCTGGGAGGACTCTGCACCCACCCCTCCTGTCTCAGGGCACTGCTGGGAGGACTCCACACCCACCCCTCCTGTCTCAGGGCACTGCTGGGAGGACTCCACACCCACCCCTCCTGTCTCTGGGCACTGCTGTTAGTGATAGGCCCCCACCCCTCCTGTCTCAGGGCACTGCTGGGAGGACTCCGCACCCACCCCTCCTGTCTCTGGGCACTGCTGTTAGTGATGGGCCCCCACCCCTCCTGTCTCAGGGCACTGCTGTGAGTGATAGGGCCCCACCCCTCCTGTCTCTGGGCACTGCTGTTGGTGATGGGCCCCCACCCCTCCTGTCTCAGGGCACTGCTGTGAGTGATAGGGCCCCACCCCTCCTGTCTCAGGGCACTGCTGGGAGGACTCCACACCCACCCCTCCTGTCTCAGGGCACTGCTGGGAGGACTCTGCACACACCCCTCCTGTCTCTGGGCACTGCTGGGTGGACTCTGCACACACACCTCCTATTTCTGGATATGTACGCTTGGAACATACACGGTGTGGGTGCGCTCCATGCATTCGAGGTGAGGGTACGGGTCTAGTTACACTGGTGTGGTGGGGGTACGGTGCGTGAGTCCGCGGTTGGGGGTACGGGTCGTACTTACACTGTTGGGGTGGGGGGTACGCTCCTTGCATACGCGGGTGGGGGTACGGGTCGTACTTACACTGTTGGGGTGGGGGGTACGCTCCTTGCATACGCGGGTGGGGGTACGGGTCGTACTTACACTGTTGGGGTGGGGGGTACGCTCCTTGCATACGCGGGTGAGGGTACGGGTTGTACTTACACTGTTGGGGTGGGGGGTACGCTCCCTGCATACGCGGGTGAGGGTACGGGTTGTACTTACACTGTTGGGGTGGGGGGTACGCTCCTTGCATACGCGGGTGAGGGTACGGGTCGTACTTACACTGTTGGGGTGGGGGGTACGCTCCTTGCATACGCGGGTGAGGGTTCGAGTCGTACTTACACTGGTGGGGGTGGGGGTACGGTCCGTACGTCCGCGGGTGAGGGTTCGAGTCGTACTTACACTGTTGGCATGGGGGTACGCTCCATGCATACGCGGGTGGGGGTACGGGTCGTACTTACACTGTTGGGGTGGGGGTACGCTCCATGCATACGCAGGTGGGGGTACGGGTCGTACTTACACTGTTGGGGTGGGGGTACGCTCCATGCATACGCGGGTGGGGGTACGGGTCGTACTTTCACTGTTGGGGTGGGGGTACGCTCCTTGCATACGAGGTGGGGGTAGGGTCCGTACATATCCGTCCCCACGCTATGTGATGCTTGTGCGGGCCGTACCCAGGCCTTTGCCACGTGAGTACGATCCGTCCCGCCATTGTTGGGGTGACGTGTGTGTGGGCGTCGTACGACTCGTACCCACGCTCTTCAGGCGTGGGTACGGGACGTACCTGTCTGGTTGTGTTGCCGGTTCGCGTGGTGACGGACTTCCGTTGTGGCGGTCGCTGGCTTATCAGGACACGCCCCCACCCCCTCGTGGTGACCAGGGCATGGGAGTCAGGTATGTCCAGGCCATGTGTGGTGTGTGACTTATGTGGTTGTTTTGTGGCCTGCCCTGGTCGTGCCACCCCCACCCCACCCCACTTTCCCCCCTCCCTTAGTTATTCTGACCTTCTGCGGCGTCTGCGTCGTAACCTGTAGAGGAGGTGGACTGCTATGAGGGCAGGGATGACTCGTAGGTTCGGGTCCATGTCTGTCCGTCGCGTACTGGTACTCCTTGATCGCGTCGTCCTGTCGCGTACGGGTCCTCCTTGATCGCGTCGTCCTGTCGCGTACGGGTCCTCCTTGGTGGCGTCGTCCTGTGTGTCCGTCACGTACTGGTCCTCCTTGTTCGCGTCGTCGTCTGTCCGTCGCGTACTGGTGGTCCTTGTTCGCGTCGTCCTGATTTCCCGGCAGTTTTTGGCTGCCGCAAAATATTCACCGTGCGGGGTGACGTCGGTGCGAATCGTGATTCCTGGGTCGTGAATGGCTGGCTGCGAGCGTCCCGACGTCAGGTCGGCGCTTTCCCGGATCGCATTGGTAGGTGTTTTTTTGTTCGGTCGGGCTTTTTTACGATTCATACGGTAATGGTGTACCCGTGCGAATCGTAATTCCTTGTTTGTAAAAATTGACGACCGGGTACGCGTCGGGCGGAGATTGTGCTCCGTCCGACGGTTCGTACCCGGTTTTTGCCGGATCGTGATCGGCACCATTGTCTTTCATTTGGAAGGCAGAAATGAATCGAAATTATAGAGGTCATAACAGTTACTCTATAATTCTTTCTTGCCCTAAGACGTAGTGCCCGTGACAGGAAACGGCCCAAACCGCAACGTGGGCACACAACATTTTCTGTGAAAACTGACCCTTTTTTGCATAGGGCCTAGCTGTAGATTTTGAAACCTAGCTCTGCCGGCACCTATGGAAACCTAGCAAACCTACACATTTTTTAAGATTAAACACCCAGGGGAATCTAGTATCGGGTGACTTGTCTGGCTCTCACCATGTTCTGTTACCCAGAATCCCTTGCAGACCTCAAACTTTGCCGGCACAAATGTCCTACCCCACAGCGTTCCCCTCTGTCTCCAGAGTAAAATGATACCTCACTTGTGTGGATGTCTAATGCAGAATTGGCTAAAAACGTTTTTTTTTTTTAAAATGTAGCGCTTCGAATTCTCAGTTCTATACCCTTGATCCCTATGTTTTGGGCTCTTCTCAGTCACAGGCCTTTGCCCCACCCATACAAGTGAGGTATCATTTTACACGGGAGACTAAGGGGAACGCTTTGGGGTAGGACATTTGTGCCGGCATGGTGATTACACACAAACATATGTGGAAAATTAGTTTTTTCAGCTAAATTTGAGGTTTGCAGGGGATTCTGGGTAGGAAAATGTTGGGGGATCTTTGCAAGCCTTTCCTTGCTGGACTCCCCTGGGTGTCTAGTTTTCAGAAATGTGTGGGTTTGGTAGTTTCCTAGGTGACCCTCTCTTGCAAAACCAGGTTGTTTTGTGATATGTAATTTTGATGTTGCCTCAATAAGTTTTGGGCCCTCACCTGTTACGGGTACTTGACCCACCCACGTGAGTGAGGTACCAATTTTATTGAAAGACCTGGGGGAATTCTGGGTGTTAGGAAATTTGTGGATCTATGCAGATTCCAGAACTTTCCCACACAGAAATTTGAGAATTTTTTTTATTTGTTCAGCTAAATTTGAGGTTTGCAGGGGATTCTGGGTAGGGAAACTTTGGGGTATCCACACAAGCCATACCTCGCTGGATTCACCCAGGTGTCTAGTTTTCAGAAATTTGTGGGTTTGGTTGTTTCCTAGCATGACCGCAGAGCCCGGGGCCAAAACCCAGGTGACCCTCCTTGCAAAACCAGGTTGTTTTCTGATAGGTAATTTTGATGTCGCCTTAATAGGTTTTGGGCACTTGCCTGTCGTGGGTACTTGACCCACCTACACGAGTGAGGTGCCATTGTTATTGGGAGACCTGGGGAAATGCTGGGTGGTTGGAAATTTGAGGATCCACGCAGATTCTAGAACTTTCCCACACAGAAATTTGAGAAAAATGAGATTTTTCAGCAAAATGTGAGGTTTGCAGGTGTTCTGGGTAGGAAAATGTTGGGGGACCCACACAAGCCATACCTTGCTGGACTCTGAAGGGTGCCTAGTTTTCAGAACTGGGTGGGTTTGGTAATTTCCCAAGATGGCGGCCAAGCCCTGGGCCAAAAACCCAGGTGACCACCTTGCAAAACCAGGTTGTTTTGTGATCAATAATTTTGATGGGTCCTCAAAACATTTTGGGCCTTGCCTGTCATGGGTACTTGGCCCACCCATGCGAGTGAAGTACCATTTTTATCAGGAGACCTTGAGGAACCCTGGGTTTTCGGAAATTTGTGTCAGTCAAATGGTCTCACAACTTTCCCACACAGAAATATGAGAAACATGTGTTATTTTCAGCTAAATTTGAGGATTGCAGGGAATTTTGGGTAAGAAAATGTTGGGGGGCCCACACAAGCCATACCCCACTAGACTCCCCTGGATGCATAGTTTTCATTAATGGGTCGGTTTGGTAGTTTCCCAAGATGGATGCCGAGCCCGTGGCCAAAAACCCTGGTGACCCCCTTGCAAAACCAGATTGTTTTGTAATAGGTAATTTTGATGTCCCCTCAATACATTTTGGGTCCTTGCCTGTCACAGCAACTTGGCCCACCCATGCAAGTGAGGTAACAGTTTTATCTGGAGACCTGGGGGAACGCTGGGTGGTAGAAACGTGTGGTGGTCTGGGGATCCTACAACTTTCATAAACATTATATATATGCGGGTTGCGACAACTTTCTTTACACAATTCGTCCGAATTTTTGAAAGTCCTTTGTGACGTAGCGTGCTCAATGGTGTCGTGCCCAGCCCAACAGGCACGTGTTTGACTGAACTCCAACACTTGGGACAACTTTCTGCCCCTGACCACTGGCACAGCGAATTGCATTTCAGTACATTTTCTTATTATCTTCATTGCTAAATCACTTTCTTTTCCGTCGTTATTAACTCCATTTATTCACCACTCTTGTACTCAGAAACTTTCCGACCAGCATGCAAGGTATTACGGCACTTTCCCAGGTTGCTAATGCTCCTGCTGGGCCATCCGCTCCTCTCATCAAGAACACGACATAAGCCAAATTCATCGATAGCAGTTTATTCAAACCCAATGCATTTCGGTCCTAAAGAGGTCCTTCGTCAGGGGAAACTGTAAATGACAATTGATCAATAATTAAAATTCCATACCACCAATGTATACACAAACGTCTCATTTTTAGAAATGTTACTTCTCGTCACAGACTCAGCTAGTCATGACCTTTAAATGTATTGTTGACATTACTCATCACAATCACCCCCTTGGTGCCTCTGTCCAAAGCTCGGTCTCTTCACTTTAACCTTAACGTTATAAAACTAGGATTCGCACAGTGATTATTTACTATATTTCCCTGACTGCTTATTTCTCCAGTCTCATCTTTCCCCATCAGCTCTCTCCCAAATAAACCTTCCCTTTCCTCTCCCCCATCAAAACATCCCTCTTCACACTTCCCTTTGCTCACTCCACCCCGCTTCCTTTCATATCTTCATCACGTACCTGCTAACAAACAAACTTCCTCCTCTCACCATTATGGAAAATTCTGCTTTTCCTTTTCACCCACCTGTTTTTAAACAACTTTCGCTCCTCCCATCTTGCAGCCTGTCCCCTAGTCTCTACATAATTATCACCTGCGCTGCTTTCAAACTCCCGAGCCTCCTCAAAACACTACTACTCCCATAATACATTTACTTGTACAAATTATCGAGTACTAAATACGTTTAATATATTTATAACATTTCAAAGCAGCTGTAGTCATTTTAAAACCTTTGCCAATTGTATACAATGTATGTTCTGAATAAAGTTCATATTGGAAAAAATAATATAATGATTTCCCATTCTTCTGACATCGAAAAATAAACATGCTTCATGAATTTCGATGTTCCGTCTTGCATGAGAATGAAGCACATGATTGCCAAACTGTTTCTTTTAATGCATTTTTCTTTTATGGGTGCTAACCGGATAGGGCATATCTCTGATAAACAATATATATATGCGTGTTGCGACACCTTTCTTTAGTCCTTTGTGACGTAGCGTGCTCAATAGTGTCGTGCCTAGCCCAACAGGCACGTGTTTGACTGAACTCCAACACTTGGGACAACTTTCTGCCCCTGACCTCTGGCACAGCGAATTGCATTTGCAGTACATTTTCTTATTATCTTCATTGCTAAATCACTTTCGTTTTCCGTCGTTATTCACTCCATTTATTCATCACTCTTGTACTATGAAACTTTCCAATCCGCATGCAAGGTATTACGGCAGTTTCCCAGGTTTCTAATGCTCCTGCTGGGCCATCCACACCTCTCATCAAGAACAAGACATAAGCCAAATCCATCGATAGCAGTTTATTCAAACCCAATGCATTTCTGGCCTAAAGAGGCCCTTCGTCAGGGGAAACTGTAAATGACAATTGATCAATAATTAAAATTCCATACCACCAATTCATGACTTCAAAGCACCAGTGGAATAAAAGTATATCCATATTCTACTTTAAATAAATGTCAATAAATAAAAAAATATTGCATTTCTATCAGCCTGTTGGGAGTTGATTTGGAATGTCGCACAGTCTTAGTCTCATTTTTATAAATTTTACTTCTCGTCACAGACTCAGCTACGCATGACCTGTAAATGTATTGTTGACATTACTCATCACAATCACCCCCTCGGTGCCTCTGTCCAAAGCTCGGTCTCTTCACTTTAACATTAACGTTATAACACTAGGTTTCGCACAGTGATTATTTACTATATTTCCCTGACTGCTTATATCTCCAGTCCCATCCTTCACTTTCTTTTCCGTCGTTATTCACTCCATTTATTCACCACTCTTTAGGCCTGAAATGCATTATGTTTGAATAAACTGCTATTGATGAATTTGGCTTATGTTGTGTTCTTGATGAGAGGTGCGAATGGCCCAGCAGGAGCATTAGAAACCTGGAAAGGTGTCGTTATGCCTTGCATGCGGATTGGAAAGTTTCTGAGTACAAGAGTGGTAAATAAATGGAGTGAAAAACGACGGAAAAGAAAGTGATTTAGCAATGAAGATAATAAGAAAATGTACTGCAAATGCAATTCACTGTGCCAGTGGTCAGGGGCAGAAAGTTGTCCCAAGTGTTGGAGTTCGATCCTATAACTTTCTCACACAGAAAAGTGAGAAAAACTTGATATTTTTACTAAAATTTGAGGTTTACAGGGGATGCTGGGTAGGAAAATGCTGGGCAATCCATGCAAGCCGCACTGCCCTGTACTCCTTCAGGTGTCTAGTCTTCAGAAATGTCTGGGTTTGGTAGATCTCCCTATATGGCTGCTGAGCCCGGGACCAAAAATGCTGGTGACACCCTTGAAAAACCAGGTCATTTTGTGATAGATATGTGTCCACCTGTGTTTCTGGTCCCGGGCTTGCAGACATCTAGGGAACCTAAATAACCCAGATATTTCTAAAAACTAGACACCCGTAGTAGTCCAGGGAGGCATGGAATATCTGTGTGGGAATGTTGTGGAATCACAGCACAGCACACATTTTATAACATTCAGAGTTCCTCTCAGTCTCTCAATAAAAATGATATCTTACATGTGTGGATTGGCCAAGTGCTTATGACATGAAATGGCCAAAACATGTAGAGATTGAGAGGGGCCCAAGGTGCGTCCAGAAGGGCAATTTGATTATTTGTTTTTAGGCTGACGCTACTTTGGGCACCTACACAGTGAGGTATAATTTTTTTCGCCAAACAAGGGGCACGCTGGGTGGTAGGAAATTTGTGCCTGAGCTGTGATCCTGCACCTTACCCACACAGAAAGTGAGGAAAATTTACTTTGTAAGTAAATTGGAGGTTGGCAAGGGATTCTAGGGAAGAATACACTGCAGGATCCATGCAAGTCACTCCGCCAGCCAATAGCCAGTACATGCACACCACAATCCACGCATACCACCAGAAAAGCACCATCCATGCACACCGTCAGCCAAGCGAAATCAATGCACTCTGCCAACCAAGTGCCATCCATGCACTCTGCCAACCAAGTGCCATCCATGCACTCTGCCAGCCAAGCACCATCCACGCATTCTGCCAGCCAAGCGCCATCCATGCATACCGTCAGCCAAGCGCTGGCCCACGTACACTGCTAGCCAAGTGCCACTCGACAAACACCACCAGGCAAGCGCCAATCTACACACATCATCATCAAGCGCGAGTCCACACATGCCATTATCCAAGTGTAAGCCAACACATACACCAGCAAAATGTCAGCCAAAGGTCAGTACATGCAGACTGTCAGCCAAACTTCAGTTCCCAAACACACAAACTCTCCCTGGTTTCTAGAGGTTTCAGGGCCCCCGCTTGGGGGGTAGATGAGACTAAAAATAATACTGAAACAACCAAAATGTGTGCCTAAAAAAAGGGGAGTGACCCTTGCCTATGGGGCTTCTCCATGTCATGCCCAGAAACATATCTCTGGTTTTTAGTGGGATCTCTGCCCCCACCTGGAGGGGCAGGTAAGGGGCAATTGCCCTGATCTGCCTTTCTGGTGGGGGGTCAGAAATACTTTTTGGTGTGTGGGGGCATTAGCATTCCCATTCTGGGCAGGCCCCACCCCATGTATAAATAAACAACATAATTCCTGGTGCCAAGTGGGCTTTCTGCCCCCGGGGAGCAGATTGGGGGCTGTTGCACCCATCTGCCTCTTCCAGGGGAAGAAAGACTGTGGAATTTAAGGGGGTTTGTGAGCATTGGCATGCCCATTCTGGGCTGCCCCCACCCCTACAAGTGCAACAACAAACAAAATACCTGGTGCTTAGTGTGCGTTCTGCCCCCCCCCGGGGGCAGATTGGGAGCTATTGCCCCTATCTGCCTCCCAGGGGAGCTAAAGACTGTGGGATTTGGGGGTTGGGTGGGGGAATTGGCATGCCCATTTTAGGTGGCTCCAAACCCTACAGGTGTAGAAACAACCCTGGTGCCTAGTGTGTTTTCTGCCCCCCAGGAGGGCATATTGGGGCAATTGTCACATCTGCTTCCCAGGGGGGCAGAAAGACTGTGAAATTTGGGGGCATTGGCATGCCCATTTTGGGCATCCCCACCCTTAAAGGCCTAAAAAAGAATCCCGGGGACTAGTGTGCCCTCTGCCCTCAGGGGGGTCGGTTGGGGACTAATGCCCCATCTGGTTCCCAGGTGGGGCAGGAAGACTGAAATTTGTGGAGGGGGTGGGGGTATTGGCATGCACATTTTGGGCAGCCTCACCCTTACCGGCATAAAAACAAAAAAATCCCTGGTGCCTTGTGGGCTTTCTGCCCCCCGGGAGGGCACATTGGAGGTGGGTTAAATCCATCACATAATGGATCATGGTCTCAGGGCCTGGCTCATCCATGTCTCCACCTGTTCAAAGTACTGATCTTAAATCCGCTCTGCTGTGTCCTGCCTTACTCTACTGGGACCCGCACAAAGAGAATCCCTGGGGACTAGTGTGCTTTCTGCCCCTGGGGAGTAAATTGGGGGCTATTGCCCACATCTGCCTCCCGAGAGGGCAGAAAAACTGGAATTTGGGGAGGGGTTGGGGCATAAGCATGCCAATTTTGGGCACCACCCACCCCTACAAGCGTGAAAAATAAATCGCTGGTGCCTAGTGTGCTTTCTGCCCTGCCGGAGGACAGATTGGGGGCTTTTGACCCATCTGCCCCCCAGAAGGGGCAAAAAGACTGTCTGTGCCTAAAGTGCCCAAAGAGGGGGGAGTGGCCCAAGGGGCCACTCCCCCCTCCGTGGTGCCTAGTGGTTGGATCCCTGCTTGGGGATCACACTCCTGAGGCGATCCACAAGCAAGGATCCACTAGGGATGGATAATATTGGAAAGGGGAGATTCTTCCCTTTCCAATGATACCCGTCCCGTCTGCCTCGGAGCTCAGGGGGCTGAGATAGCCCTCTGAGCACTGAGGGAGTGAAAATGAGTTTCAGTTTCCCCGAAATGACTTCAACGCGATATGCGCGCTGACGGTCATTTCTGGGAAATAATCAAAACTAGGGGTGGGTGAAATTTGCGTAGTCGCGCTAAGCAAAGCTCCGTAAAATGGTCAAAAATCACCACGAGCATGCAAAAGTTCTGCGAACACGCAGAATTGCTTGTTCTGCCTGTCCGCGATGCTTTTTTCCTGTCTGCGAACTCTGTTTGCGTGCTCGGGGAGAAATATCTTGCGAAAACGCATTTTGAATTCGCGAACAAGCAAAAAATTCCTTGAAGCTGCTTATCGCGGAATTTTGGGCAATTCCGCGTTCTCCGTGGAATGCGAAATTACCCAAATTCTGGAAATTCTGCGAGCGGAATGAAATTTACTGCCCAGGCCTATTCAAAACACCATCTGGAGCTGGAGAAGCTCTTACCCAGCTCGCGAGGATGTTTTGACGCACCGAAAGGGTTAAAAGGAATTCAATTTTCTCATTATGCCCAGTCCTCTAATTTATATAGTAGGGTGTTTTCCTCAATATCTAGTAGTACAATTAGTCAATAGTTCATTGGATCTGTATTGTCACCCCTTGTGTAGATCAGGATTAAGATAAATCCTCTCCAAGACTGTGGCACCTATGTGGTTTGTAGACATTCCTGCTAGAGAAGTGTTAAATGGTCGATCAAAATTCCTGTGTCAGTCCTAAGAAGAGAGCTTGGCAAGCCATTGGGGCCAGGCATGCAATTTTGTCTGAAGGGTTTGAGGACTTTATGAACATTGGTTTAATTGATTGTGTTGTTTACATTTTGTAGCTCTGAGTTGTCAAATTTGCTCTGTGCAGTTTACTCTAGGATCACAATCCCCTTGCTCACAGTTTTTATTGATTGTGCTAAATTCATTTTTTTGGAACTTAGTTATTGAATTCAGACCGATGTTTTTGTGGTTGCAAGTGACCTGTATGTTTAAGTCGGTGTAAAGCCTATGGACATGCTCATTACACCTTACTATAGAGACACCATTCCCTCTGCCACAGGATTTGCTACTTAATGAATCAATGTATTGAAAAAATGTAGCTAATTATTATGCCCTATCAGAGTGTAAACACATATCCATTCTAGTCACATGTTTTATCTTCGGCAAACAAAGTAGCTTGGGTTAAACTTTTTCAATACTCCTTAAATCCAGTTCCTCAGCGACATTTGTCTTTTTCCTTATTGTAAATTCTGACGCTTATCTTACGCTCAATGTAGAGACATTCTATTTCATCGAAGACCTTATATGACTGAAGTTACCCAGAATCCCTTGTGAACTTAAACATTTGTAAAAAAAAAAAACATTTTCCTCACATTTCTGTGGTGGAAAGTTCTTGAATCTGTGTAGAACCACAAAATTCCACCCACTTGGCTTTCCCCAATGTCTTTCGAGAAAAATGGTATCTCACTTGTGTGGGTAGGTCTAGTGCCCGTGACAGGAAACGACCCGAAACGCAACATGAACACACCGCATTATCACAATTAAATGGGACCCTTTTTTTGCAAAGTGACTAGCTGCATATTTTGAACCCTAGCACTGCCGGCACCTAGGGAAAGCTAGCAAACCCATACATTTTTAAAAACTAGACACCCTGTGAAATCCAGGATGGGGTGACTTGATTGGCTCTCACCAGGTTCTGTTACCCAGAATCCCTTGCAAACCTAAAACGTTGTCCCAAAAAACTATTTTTCCTCCCATTTCTGTGGTGGAAAGTTCTTGAATCTGTGTAGAGCCACAAAATTCCACCCACTTGGCTTTCCCCAATGTCTTTCAAGAAAAATGGTATCTCACTTGTGTGGGTAGGTCTAGTGCCCGTGACAGGAAACGACCCGAAACGCAACATGAACACACCGCATTTTCACAATGAAATGGGACCCTTTTTTTGCAAAGTGACTAGCTGCATATTTTGAACCCTAGCACTGCCGGCACCTAAGGAAAGCTAGCAAACCCATACATTTTTAAAAACTAGACACCCTGGGAAATCCCCCCAAAAATTTCCTCCGTTTTCTGTAGTGGAAAGTTCTGGAATTTGCGTGAATCCACAAAATTCCACTGATCCCGCGTTTCCCTAACTCTCCTAAGAAAAATGGTACCTCACTTGAGTGGGTAGGCGTAGTACCCGCGACACGAAACAGCCCAAAAGGCAACGTGGACACACCACATTTTACAGTGAAAACTGAAACTATTTTGCAAAGTGCCTAGCAGTAGATTTTGAACCTTAGCTTTGCCGGCACCTAGCGAAACTTATCTAACCTATACATTTTTAAAAACTAGACACCAAGGGAAATCCAGGATGGGGTGACTTGTCTGGCTCTCACTAGGTTCTGTTACCCAGAATCCCGTGCAAACCTCAAAATTTCCCCACCCACACAAGTGAGGTATCATTTTACTCGGGAGACTGAGGGGAACGCTGTGTTACAGGACATTTGTGCTGGCATGGTGATTCTACCCAAAAATATGTTGGAAAATATGTTTTTTTCAGGTAAATTTAAGGTTTGAAGGGCATTCTAGGTAGGAAAATGTTGGGGGATCCACGCAAGCCATAACTCGCTGGACTTCCCTGGGTGAAAAAAACACAATTTCCACATATTTTTGGGTGGAATCACTGTGCCGGCACAAATGTCCTACCCACAGCGTCCCCCTCAGTCTCCCGAGTAAAATGATACCTCACTTTTTTCTCAGGAGACTTTGGGGAATGTGGGGTGGGTGGAATTGTATAGATCCATGCAGATTCCAGAACTTGCCACCACAGAAATGTGAGGAAAATGGTTTTTTTTTACACATTTTGAGGTTTGCAAGGGATTCTGGGTAACAGAACCTGGTGAGACCCAGTCAAGTCACCCCATCCTGGATTCCTCTAGGTGTTTAGTTTTCAAAAATGTATAGGTTTGCTAGGTTTCCCTAAGTGCCGATAGAACTAGGGTTCAAAATCTACAGCTAGGCACTTTGCAAAAAAAGGGTCGGTTTTCTCTGTAAAAATGTGGTGTGTCCAGGTTGCATTTTGGGCCATTTCCTTATGCGGGCACTAGGCCTACCCACACAAGTGAGGTACCATTTTTCTCAGAAGACTTTGGGGAATGCGGGGTGGGTGGAATTTTGTGGATCCACGCAGATCCAAGAACTTTCCATCACAGTAATGTTTTTTTTTTGTAACTAAGTTTGAGGTTTGCAAGGGATTCTGGGTAACAGAACCGGGTGAGAGGCACACAATTCACCCCATCCTAGATTTGCCTTGGTGTCAAGTTTAAAAAAATTTGCAGGTTTGCTAGGTTTCCTATGTGCCGGCTGTGCTAGGGCCCAAAATCCACAGGTAGGCACATTGGTAAAAACAAGTTTGTGCCTAGTGGGCTTTCTGCCACCTTGGGGGGAATAGGGTGGTTTGCCTCGATATGCCTCCAAGGGGATCAGAAAGACTGTGGCTATGTTTTTGGGGGGTGGAGGAATTGATATGCCCATTCTGGGCAGCCCCCACCCCCACGCATAAAAAAGTGTTTGTAATCGCTGGTGCCTAGTGGGCTTTCTGCCCCCCTGAGGCAGCTCAGGGGCCACTGCCCCCATCCGCCTCTTGGGGGACGAAAGACTGTCATCCGCCCCTAGGGGGGGGGGGCAGAAAGACTGTGGCATTTTTGGGGGGGAAGTGTGGGCATTGGCATGCCCATTCTGGGCTGACCTCAACCCTGAATTAAAAAAATTAAAAGCCTGAGGCCTAGAGGGCTTTCTACCCCCCAGGGGGCAGATAAGGGGCTATTGCCCCAATATGTCTCCAGGGAGCGGCAGAAAGACTGTGGTAATTGTTGTTGGGGTGGGGGCATTATCATGCCCATTCTGGGCAGCCCCCAACCCTACATTATAAAAAAAATCCCTGTTGCCTACTGAGCTTTCTGTTCCCCATAGGGGCAGATCAGGGGCTATTGCCCCCATCAGCCCCTGGGGGAGCAGAAAGACTCCAGCAGTTTTAGGGGGTGGTGGGGGCATTGCCACCCAATGTAAATAAAAAAAATTATCCCTAGTTGTTGCCTTTCTGCCCCCGGGAGGGTTGATTGGGGCTACCGCCCCATCCGCGCCCCATGGGGGCAGTAAGACTGACATTTCTCTGTGTGCCATGACCTTTTTGGTAAGCCCCCACCCCAACGTCAATAAAAAAGAAAAATCAGTGGCTCCTAGTGGGTTTTCTGCCCGCCAGGAGGGACAGATTGGGGCTATTGCCCCATATGCCGCCTTGGGGTACAGAAAGACTGACATTTCTCTGGGGAGGTGGGGGCATTGCCATGCCCTTTTTGGGCAGCCCCCACCCCAACATCAATAAAAAAAATCCCTGGTTTCTAGTGGGCTATCCTCCCCCCAGGGGCATATTGGGGTCTACTGCCCCATCTGCCCCCCGGGGGGCAAAAAGTCTGTTGTGGCCAAACAAATATGGGGGAAGCAAAGGCCCTTGCCCAGGAGGACGTTCCCCCCTCCCTGGCACTAGTGAGTGGATCCCTGCTTGGGGATTACCCTCCTGGGGTGATCCCCAATCAGGGATCCACTCGGGAAAGGTACCATTGGAAAGAGGAGATTCTCCCCTTTCCAACGATAGCCCCAATCTGTCCATCTTTTTCGGTGCTCTGGGAGCTGAGATAGCCCCAAAAGCACCAAAACGGAGAAACTGAAACTAAGTTTTAGTTTTGATTTCATTGCAATGATGATTGCACGAAATGCGTGCAATCGTAATTGCAATAAAATACCAAAATATGCCTGGGGAAGTTGGGGAAGGCAAAAAAAAAAGGGAAATCCCTCTGCTGTCTTCAGCAGAGGGATTTCCTGAGCATGTGAACATGATGTAACCATTCCATCATGAGCACAGCAGAGGTTATAACACAGAGAGTGCAATCATCTGAGCGGCAGAATAACATTCTGGCACTATATTCTATACCTTTAGGAAGGAACATTTAATCTAATGACCTTCTAGGCACTACCAGCATTGAATACCATTTAGGAAGAAACTATCATTCTGATGACTCTCAAGGCACTATAATCCAAACCTATGCGATTAAAATCATTTATCTGATGCATAAAAAGTGCAAGCAATACATACAGTTCAAGCACTCAACTAATTCATCAGATGTAAATAAAAATACAATTCCATAACATTTTTAAAACATATATGGTTCAGTCAGACTCTTACTTCCTAAAAGATATGTGCAGTACCATCTGCTTAAAACCCATTAAGCGCTAGGTTCCAAAACAGTAAAAATGATTGATTAACGTGTCTAAAAACATAAACAGCATCATCAGTCTAGTGGTATAATAGCATTTGCGCACCCAAACTCCTATCCAATAAAAATAATCAGTTAATTTATCAACTGTCTCAGGCCAGATTACAAGAAAATATTGGGAGGTCATACGATTTGAACAGCAATAACTGCACAGTGCATTTTGAAGCATGTTTAATTGTCTGCTGGACCTCTGTATGAGCTAATGCCTTAGAGAGTGGGCAGCTCTCTCAGATGGGGCCAAGCAACCTGTAAAAATGTTGCCACAGAATTAACAACATCTAACCTCATGAATTTTGAAAAGAGGAAGAATCCATCTCCCCCATGCAGAGCCATATTTTTTAAAGAGCAAAAGACAATGGGTTAAGTGTTCTAACCCTCCTAAACTACAGTTACATAGGTCAGAACCACCAGTGAGCCTGTGGATACGAGTGAATTCATCCCTCATTGGCAAAATACCCAGCAGATATTTTACATACAGTGTTTGCTTGATTTCGGTATATACTACATCCAAATACCTGGTATTGGGGAACCATAGGTGTTGCTGAAAAAATGACATATAATTGCTCCTGAAAGCAAAAGACACACAATTGATGGACGGAATGCAGAACAAATCAAAACATTCACCCCAAGTCAAGATATCTGGGTTAAATCCATCACATGATAGATCATGGTTTCAGCGACTAGCTCTTCCATGTCTGTACCTGTTCAAAGTACTGATCTTAAATCCACCCTGCTGTGTCTTGCCTAACTTTGCTGGGACCCGCACACAGAGAATCCCTGGAGCCTAGTGCACTTTCTGCCCCGGGGGGGGGGGAGGGGGGTAGATTGTGGGCTATTGCCCCATCTGTCTCCTGGGTGCAGAAAGACTGCAAATTGGGGGGGGGGTGGGGTGCATAAGCATGCCAATTTTGGGCAGCTCCAACTCCTACAAGTGCAAAAAGCAATCCCTGGTGCCTAGTGTGATTTCTGCCCTGCTGGGGGTAGATTGGGGGCTATTGCCCCATCTGCCCCCAGGAGGGGCAAAAAGACTGTCTGTGCCCAAAGTAATGGGGGAGCAAAAGCCCTTGCTCCCCCTCCCTGGTGCCTAGTGGTTTGATCCCAGTTTGGGATCGCCCTCCTGAGACGATCCCCTAGCATGGATCCACTAGGGATGGGTACTATTAGAAAAGGGGGATTCTCCCCTTTCCAATGATACCCATCATGCCTGCCTCAGTGTTCAGGGGGCTGAGATAGCCCTCTGAGCACAGTGGCAGTGAAACTGAACTTGAGTTTCAGTTTCTCTGAAATAACGGCAGTGTGACATGCCGCCTGATGGTCATTTCGGAGAAATAATCAAATCACCATCTGGAGCTGAAGAAGCTAAAGGTCGTCCGACGCACCGAAAGGGCAAAAAGGAATTACATTTTCTCATTACGCCCAGTCCTATCATTTATGTAATAGGGTGTTTTCCTCAACATCAAGGCTTTGATTCCGATCCGGGTCGGACAGCTCTCCGAGAGTTGTTCGTAGCCTTACCTTGCGACCGACACGTACCCGTAGCCGGTCCGTACCGTTGATGAAGTACGATGCGCATAACTGCCAAAAATACGACCGACACGTAGGCTGTGATTCAAGCTTCATTCTCCGTCCAAGCCGTGCCTCAGAACGCTGAACCGAGTCTCCCGGAAGCAAATCCATGGCAGTTTCCGCCCTGACAAGTACGATGCGTACTTCCTACACGCCGGACGAGTCGCCACGTACGGCACACCACAGTATCCGGAAAAGAAGCATATCAGCTACGATTCGCGCCACAACTCAATCCACGGCTACGAGATGGACCAGCTTGCAACTGGTACGAGACGGAGCAACAAGCAGCGTGTACGAGACGAACACATCATGAATCCCATCGCGCTGGTTAAACCAGTACTCTACATCTATGACAGGATCAGGAACAGACGCGGATGGGACAGACGGTATGTCAGACACCCACGACACAAACAAACAACACATACCCACCAAATGTCAAACACACGCAGGGGATCCATATCCTGGTCACTAGCAACAGGCCACCATAGGGGTTGCATGGCCAGCACCACTACCACCCCCACTCAGAGGGCTTATGTTGCCCATCACTCCTGCCACCCCCACCCATAGGGCTTTTGTTTCCCAGAACTACTGCCACCCCCACCCATAGGGGACCTGTTGCCCAGCACTCCTGCCACCCCCACCCATAGGGCTTATGTTGCCCATCACTCCTGCTACCCCCACACATAGGGGACCTGTTGCCCAGCACTCCTGCCACCCCCACCCATAGGGCTTATGTTGCCCAGAACTACTGCCACCCCCACCCATAGGGTTTATGTTGTCCAGCGCTACTGCCACCCCCACCCATAGGGGACCTGTTGCCCATCACCTCTGCCACCCCCACCCATAGAGGACCTGTTGCTCATCAGCCCTGCCACCCTCACCCATAGGGCTTATGTTGCCCAGCACTACTGCCACCCCCACCCATAGGGGACCTGCTACCCATCACCCCTGCCACCCCCACCCATAGGGGACCTGTTGCCCATCACCCCTGCCACCCCCACTCATAGGGCTTATGTTGCCATTCACTCCTGCCACCCCCACCCATAGGGATTATGTTGCCCAGCACTACTGACACCCCCAAACATAGGGATTATGTTGCCCAGCACTACTGACACCCCCAAACATAGGGCTTATGTTACCCAGCACTACTGCCACCCCCACCCATTGGGGACCTGTTGCCCATCACCCATGCCACCTCCACTCATAGGGCTTATGTTGCCCATCACTCCTGCCACCCCCAACCATAGGGCTTATGTTGCCCAGCACTACTGCCACCCCCACCCATAGGGGACCTGTTGTCCATCACCCCCACTCATAGGGTTTATGTTGCCCATCACTCCTGCCACCCCACACATTGGGCTCATGTTGCCCATCACCCCTGCCACCCCCACCCATAGGGGACCTGTTGCTCATCAGCCCTGCCACCCTCACAAATAGGGCTTATGTTGCCCAGCACTACTGCCACCCCCACCCGTAGGGGACCTGTTGCCCATCACCCCTGCCACCCCCACCCATAGGGGACCTGTTGCCCATCACCCCTGCCACCCCCACCCATTGGGGACATGTTGCCCATCACACCTGCCACCTCCACTCATAGGGCGTATGTTGCCCATCACTCCTGCCACCCCCAACCATAGGGATTATGTTGCCCAGCACTACTGCCACCCCCACCCATAGGGGACCTGTTGTCCACCACCCCTGCCACCGCCACACATAGGGGACCTGTTGCTCATCCCCCCTGCCACCCCCATTCATAGGGTTTATGTTGCCCATCACTCCTGCCACCCCACTCATTGGGCTCATGTTGCCCATCACCCCTGCCACCCCCACCC
This sequence comes from Triturus cristatus, assembly GCF_964204655.1. Classification (NCBI taxonomy): domain Eukaryota; kingdom Metazoa; phylum Chordata; class Amphibia; order Caudata; family Salamandridae; genus Triturus; species Triturus cristatus. The sequence goes on from NC_140590.1 coordinate 1,121,380,154, forward strand.
ATAGGGGACCTGTTGCTCATCAGCCCTGCCACCCTCACCCATAGAGCTTATGTTGCCCAGCACTACTGCCACCCCCACCCATAGGGGACCTGTTGCCCATCACCCCTGCCACCCCCACCCATAGGGGACCTGTTGCCCATCACCCCTGCCACCCCCACTCATAGGGCATATGTTGCCCATCACTCCTGCCACCCCCACCCATAGGGCTTATGTTGCCCAGCACTACTGTCACCACTACCCACAGGGCTTACGTTGCCCAGCACTACTGCCACCCCCACCCATAGGAGACCTGTTGCCCATCACCCCTGCCACCCCCACCCATAGGGGACCTGTTGCTCATCCGCCCTGCCACCCTCACCCATAGGGCTTATGTTGCCCAGCACTACTGCCACCCCCACCCATAGGGGACCTGTTGCCCATCACCCCTGCCACCCCCACCCATAGGGGACCTGTTGCCTATCACCCCTGCCACCCCCACCCATTGGGGACCTGTTGCCCATCACCCCTGGCACCCCCACCCATAGGGGACCTGTTGCTCATCAGCCCTGCCACCCTCACCCATAGGGCTTATGTTGCCCATCACCCCTGCCACCCCCACCCATAGGGCACCTGTTGCCCATCACCCCTGCCACCCCCACCCATTGGGGACCTGTTGCCCATCACCCCTGCCACCCCCACTCATAGGGTTTATGTTGCCCATCACTCCTGCCACCCCACTCATTGGGCTCATATTGCCCATCACCCCTGCCACCCTCACCCATAGGGGACCAGTTGCTCATCAGCCCTGCCACCCTCACCCATACGGCTTATGTTGCCCAGCACTAATGCCACCCCCACCCATAGGGGACCTGTTGCCCATCACCCCTGCCACCCCCACCCATAGGGGACCTGTTGCCCATAACCCCAGCCACCCCCACTCATAGGGCATATGTTGCCCATCACTCCTGCCACCCCCACCCATAGGGCTTATGTTGCCCAGCACTACTGCCACCCCTACCCATATGGCTTAAGTTGCCCAGCACTACTGCCACCCGCACCCATAGGGGACCTGTAGCCCATCACCCATGCCACCCCTACCCATAGGGGACCTGTCGCCCATCACACCTGCCACCCCCACTCATAGGGCTTTTGTTGCCCATCACTCCTGCCACCCCCCCTAGGGCTTATGTTGCCCAGCACTACTGCCACCGCCACCCATAGGGGACCTGTTGCCCATCACCCCTGCCACCCCCACCCGTAGGGGACCTGTTGCCCAGCACTCCTGCCACCCCCACCCATAGGGCTTATGTTGCCCAGCACTACTGCCACCCATATCCATAGGGCTTATGTTGCCCAGCACTACTGCCACCCCACCCATAGTTGACCTGTTGCCCATCAACCCTGCCACCCCCACCCATAGGGGATCTGTTTGCCATCACCACTGCCAACCCCACTCATAGGGCATATGTTGCCCATCACTCCTGCCACCCCCACTCATTGGGCTTATGTTGCCAATCACCCCTGCCACCCCCACCCATAGGGGACTTGTTGCCCATCACCCCTGCCACCCCTACCCATAGGGCTTATGTTGCCCAGCACTACTGCCACACCCACCCATAGAGGACCTATTGCCCTTCACCCCTGCCATCCCCACTCATAGGGCTTATGTTGCCCATCACTCCTGCCACCCCCACCCATAAGGCTTATGTTGCGCAACACTACTGCCACCCCCACCCATAGGGAACCTGTTGCCAATCACCCCTGCCACACCTACTCATAGGGCTTATGTTGCCCATCACTCCTGCCACCGCCACCCATAAGGCTTATGTTGCCCAGCACTACTGCCACCCCTACCCATAGGGGACCTGTTGCCCATCACCCCTGCCACCCCCACCCATAGGGGACCTGTTGCCCCTCACCCCTGCCACCACTACTCATAGGGTTTATGTTGCCCATCACTCCTGCCACCCCACTCATTGGGCTCATGTTGCCCATCACCCCTGCCACCCCCACCCATAGGGGACCTGTTGCTCATCAGCCTTGCCACCCTCACCCATAGGGCTTATGTTGCCCAGCACTACTGCCACCCCCACCCATAGGGGACCTGTTGCCATCACCTCTGCCACCCCCACCCATAGGGGACCTGTTGCCCATCACCCCTGCCACCCCCACTCATAGGGCATATGTTGCCCATCACTCCTGCCACCCCCACCCATAGGGCTTATGTTGCCCAGCACTACTGCCACCCCTACCCATATGGCTTATGTTGCCCAGCACTACTGCCACCCCACCCATAGGGGACCTGTTGCCCATCACCCCTGCCACCCCCACCCATAGGGGACCTGTTGCCAATCACCCCTGCCACCCCCACTCATAGGGCTTATGTTGCCCAGAACTACTGCCACCCCCACCCATAGGGCTTATGTTGCCCAGCACTACTGCCACCCCCACCCATAGTGGACCTGTTGCCCATCACCCCTGCCACCCCCACCCATAGGGGACCTGTTGCCCAGCACTCCTGCCACCCCCACCCATAGGGCTTATGTGGCCCAGCACTACTGCCACACCTACCCATAGGGCTTATGTTGCCCAGCACTACTGTCACCCCACCCATAGTTGACCTGTTGTCCATCACCCCTGCCACCCACTCCCATAGGGGACCTGTTGGCCATCACCCCTGCCAACCCCACCCAAAAGACTTATGTTGCCCATCACTCCTGCCACCCCCACTCATTGGGCTTATGTTGCCAATCACCCCTGCCACCCCCACCCATAGGGGACTTGTTGCCCATCACCCCTGCCACCCCCACCCATAGGGCTTATGTTGCCCAGCACTACTGCTACACCCACCCATAGGGGACCTATTGCCCATCACCCCTGTGACCCCCACTCATAGGGCTTATGTTGCCCATCACTCCTGCCACCCCCACCCATAATGCTTATGTTGCCCAACACTACTGCCACCCCCACCCATAGGGAACCTGTTGCCCATCACCCCTGCCACCCCCACCCATAGGGGACCTGTTGCCCATCACCCCTGCCACCCCCACTCATAGGGGACCTGCTGCTCATCACCCCTGCCACCCCCACCCTTGGGGGACCTGTTGCCCATCACCCCTGCCACTCCCATTCATTGGTCTTGTTGCCCATCACCCCTGCCACCCCAACCCATAGGGGGCCTGTTGCCCATCACCCCTGCCACCCCCACCCGTAGGGGACCTGTTGCCCATCACCCCTGCCACCCCTACCCATAGGGGACCCGTTACCCATCACTCCTGCCACCCCCACTCATAGGGCTTATGTTGCCCATCACCCCTGCCACCCCCACTCATAGGGCTTATGTTGCCCAACACTACTGCCACCCCCACCCATAGGGAACCTGTTTACCATCACCCCTGCCACACCTACTCATAGGGCTTATGTTGCCCATCACTCCTGCCACCCCCACCCATAAGGCTTATGTTGCCCAGCACTACTGCCACCCCTACCCATAGGGGACCTGTTGCCCATCATCCCTGCCAACCCCACCCATAGGGAACCGGTTGCCCATCACCCCTGCCACCACCACTTATATGGCTTATGTTGCCCATCACTCCTGCCACCCCCACTCATTGGAATCATGTTTCCCATCACCCCTGCCACCCCCACCCATAGGGGACCTGTTGCCCATCACACCTGCCACCCCCACTCATAGGGGACCTGCTGCCCATTACCCATGCCACCCCCACCCTTGGGGGACCTGTTGCCCATCACCCCTGCCACTCCCATTCATTGGGCTTGTTGCCCATCACCCCTGCCACCCCAACCCATAGGGGACCTGTTGGCCATCACCCCTGCCACCCCCACACATAGGGGACCTGTTGCCCAGCACTACTGCCACCCCTACCCATAGGGGACCCGTTACCCATCACTCCTGCCACCCCCACTCATAGGGCTTATGTTGCTCATCACCCCTGCCAACCCCACTCATAGGGCTTATGTTACCCATCACCCCTGCCACCCCCCACTCATAGAGCTTATGTTGCCAATCACCCCTGCCACCCCCACTCACAGGGGACTTGTTGCCCATCACCCCTGCCACCCCCACTCATAGGTGACCTGTTGCCCATCACCCCTGCCACCCCCACTCATAGGGGACCTGTTGCCCAGCACTACTGCCACCCCCATCCATAGGGGACCTGTTGCCCATCACTACTGCCACCCCCACCCATAGGGCCTATGTTGCCCATCACCCCTGCCACCCCCACTCATATGGGACCTGTTGCCCATCACCCCTGCCACCCCCTCCAATAGGATGGGTGATGCGCCACACTTCCATCATACTCCAACATTAGGTATGTCAGCAAAATACATCCCCCCAAAAGAGTGTTGTCTGTGACAAATGGCCACAACAGTGATTATGACTTCGAACAGACAATGTAGCTACCATCACATGTTTGACCAAAAAATGAGTGTGCCTACACAAGGCAAGCATCACAATAGCCCTGTGTCAATGTAAAAATAACACCCCCTCACTTTGTAGAACAAAAGTTAAGTGTGGGGTTCCAAACTGCAGCAAATGTCGAGCATTGTGGTGATGGGGTCTAAACCCCCCTCATCACAGTGACCAAAAGGTAAGTGTCATCACGGTCAAAGCTGCAAATGCCAAATAGCATGTATGATCCCCGGTCCCAACACATGAAACTCTTTTGGGGAAACTAGTGGTTGTGTCCCATACCCACAGAGATGTGGTGAGGCTAACAGTGCTGTGAAAATAATAATAATAAAAATAATAATAATAATCCACATTTATAAAGCACAAACAATCACCCGTAAGGGTCTCTAGGCGCTGGGGGCCGTCGGGAAGAATAAGCGAGCTATTGCCCAGAGTCACATGGTGCTGGGCTAATCTGCCGCTTACACCGGGGATCGAACCGTGATCCCCAGATTCCAGAGTCAGTCACCCTGGCACGGCGCCACATAAAAACATAACATACTCTCGGCCATGTGCACACAAGCGCCACGCATGGGGGCTGACAATGCATACAATGTATAATGACACAAAAGCAGAAGTGACCATCACAAAGCATACACACATCTTGAAAATAGACACACTAATCAAACAACCTGTGTAGACTGTAGGTGTCAGGTCTCAAACTCCCATTCCATGCCAGCAATGGGACCTAACAACCAGGATGAATGTGCAGAATAATGTGATATGACTCACAGGGACAGCAGGGTAAATCACAAAAACAGCATCCAGACAATGGCCTACAACATCAATACCAATGCACTGGTGCAGATGCACAAACACAAACAGGCAACCTCACACTGCACGTCTGACACAACATGTGTGTGTGTGTGTCTCAGTATCCCCAGGCAACTACACAACACATGAGGGGGGGTGAACCACAGTGACACAGATGTGGACACAGTGCCATACAAAAGTAAACCATCATTGGGACCCACTTAGTGGGCAATCAGTCATTTTGAGATGAGAGGGAGCACAACAGACACATGTGACACAAGCTGGAATGAACACAAACTAACACAGCAAGAGACTGACACACAACAGCACAACTCCCAGGGACCAGACATTGAGGTGACACAAGCATGCATGACACCTCCACTGTGATGACAAAGGTAGATGTCGTACAAACTGTGAAAACCAGACATGTGTCCTGTGCTACAAACGTACATCACATCTACACAAACACAAATCACTCAGCATGGCCCGTCATCCATGGACAAACGGGAGCTAGGGGCCCATCCATGCAAACTTTTACATCAGTCCACGCTCAACACCACGCACCCTGAACCAAACATAGTCACACCACGCACCCTGAACTGCAACAATGTGCATCTGTGAAGCACACATGGACAGGTGACATTGCACATGCACCCATGACAAACACAGTAATGTTGGGAGGAACTAAGGTGCACAGACTCATCACACCAGGACAGTTTACAACCCTGGTGAATGACAGACATACTGCACAAGTATGCGGTACATGGCCATGATGTCAAAGCTCATGTAACCTTCAGAATACCTCCCAGGACAATCCAGAAGCCAAGGCGAACCACAAGGTACACATGCTGACACATGTAAACACTGCAGCCCTAAACCGGACAAGTGGGAGCAGTCACACACACACACACACATGTCTCAATCACTGAAAGGTATCACCTAGTGACTAGGGGTGGGCGGAATTTGCGAAAGCGACTTTCGCAAATTATCGCGAAAATGTTAAAAATCTCCGCAAACAAGCGGAAATATCTCGAAGATGCGGAAGTTTTTTTCCCGCCCGTTCGAGATATTTTCTGCATGATTGCGGGTCGCTAACTTACCCCTGCGGTTGCTCGCGGGCGTGGCCATCTTGTTTTCAGTTGCATGATCGCGAGAAGAAAGACGTGATCGCACGACGCATGACGTCACTGCGGACGCGAACTGTCGCGAGACAGCGCAAATGGCTAAAACAATATAACATCTCATGGAGAACGCGACCGGATCGGGAAAACTTGTCGGCGAACGCGGGGATTCAGGTAAGGCGATCGCGCGCGCGCGAGAATGTATTATTTTACAGCGCGAGCAAGAACCAAATTATCGCAAAGCTGCGGAATGCGGAAATTTTGACATTTCCGGGCTCTCCGCGGAACGCGGAAATGCCAAATTATCGCAAATTCCGAGAACGGAACGGAAATTTTGCCCAGGCCTACTAGTGACAACTACATGATACTGCAAACAAACAAGTGCCTTGGGGACCCCTGACTGTGTACCATCAGCGTCTGACAACATCATCACCACTTAGAGCTGACAAATCCCAATTATGAAACACCAATTAACAGTAGTGTGTCATGCACCCACACCTCTGGTAGCCCATGTCAAAGTTGTGGGATGAACACAGTACCACTCAGCAAGCATAAACAACAGGAATATATCAAGGGAACACTGCCTGTATATGAAAAGGAATTTGGACACACACACACACATGCTCACACAACACACACCATGGGCCCAGGCTATGTCACGGAACAACACACTTACTTGAGGGGACCCAATTCCTGTGGAAGTCCAGCTGTGCCAAACATAGTCACAGCACGTCTCACTCATGTCAGCAGAACACTTGGTCAGTCAGCCATCAGTTACCGCACAATGAAGGCTCTGGTCACAACAGCCTGGATACGGGAGTCTCTCTTAAGTCATCTGCACATACTCAACACATATGTACAGCAAGTTGCACTGAGGACCCAGTTGCTCCTACACCAATGATGCCCACACCTGTAGGTCCAGTGGTGATGCGCCCAAAGTCAGGGAAATAGACAAATTGGACAATGGGAAGCACATCATATGTGCATTGGTGCAAGCCACAGATGTGACCATACAAATGTAATGTTCACAGAGATGTCCACAAATTGTTGATCAGGACACACTCAGTTAGCTGCACAGGATGACATGGATACCGACCAGAATAGGATACATATCTCATGGACCACATGGAGTACCTCACATCAACACCTCAGTATTCAACATTGGAAACCAAGCATTACAGGTGCAAGGGCAAGCTAAACATCATCAACCTAATGTACAGCTAAATCAAGTTCACAAGGATAAAGAAAAAAGCTTTATTCAGAATATGAAAATGTAAATGTCTGTTCAAAACTAGGCCTGGGCAAAAATTTCGTTCCGTTCGCGGAAATTGCGATAATTTGACATTTTTGCGTTCCACGGAGAGCGCGAAAATGTCAAAAATTCCGGTTTCCGCAGCTTGGCGATAATTTGTTTCTTGCTCGCGCTGTAAAATGATACATTCTCGCGCGCGCGCGATCGCCTTACCTGAATCCCTGCGTTCGCCGACAAGTTTTCTTGATCCGGTCGCGTTCTCCATGAGATGTTGTATTGTTTTTAGCCATTTGCGCTGTCTCGCGACAGTTCGCGCCCGCAGTGACGTCATGCGTCGCGCGATCACGTCTTTCTTCTCGCGATCATGCACCGCGAGAACAACTCAAAACAAGATGGCCGCGCCCGCAAGCAGCCACATGGGTAAGTTGGCGACCCGCAACCATGCAGAAAATCGCGCGAACATGCCGGAAAAAAACTTCCGCATCTTCGCGATATTTCTGCTTGTTTGCGATAATTTTAAACATTCTCGCGATAATTTGCGAAGGTTAATTCCGCAAATTCCGCCCACCCCTATTCAAAACAAAGGCCAATGGCCAGTCCATTATCAAATGACAAGGAGTGAACTTGAGTGACAACTGTCACACGTTGCTTGCCTGCACTGGTGAGGACAGGGGACATCCCCTCGGAGGGGCATACATGTGGGCAGGCCAGGTACCGCAAGGACAGGATCAGGGCGTAGCAGAAGGAGGCAGTGAAGGGGTGTTGGATGCAGGAGAGTCACTTGCAACTGCAGTGGAGCTGACTGAAGTGGTGCGTGCAGTCACAACTGTGGAGCATAAGTCAGATGGGGTGGGTGCCAGCACAACTTCAGTGGGCAGGTCAGATGGAGTGGATTGGGTCCCCACTGCAGTGCCCAAGTCAGACGGGGTGGTCGTGGACTCCACTGCAGTGCCTAAATCCATGTGAGCGGAATGGGGTGCAGGTGAGGTCGGCAGGACATGGGGGGACACGGTCCCCACATCAGTTGCAATAACCATCTGACCGAGAAGTGGTAGGGGGGAGGGCCTCAGCATTTTTGGAATGGTATACTTTGTCTTGGAGCTGCGTGGCAGGGGTGGGGTCTTGCTCTTCCGGCTCCGGGGGGACTTGTGGGTGGGGGCCTCAGTCTGACTGCACCTGGGGAGGGTGTCCGGGTGTGAGGGGCAGTCCCCTCTGTGTGTGGGTACTTCCTCTTCCCCTTGTAATCTGGATCTGCTGGGTCAGTGGGGAAGAGGCCAAGGTCACAGAGGAAGAACTTCGGGGGAGAGGGGGTTGCAGGTGAGGCAAGGGAAGGGGGCTGGGAGGGAGAGTTTTTGGAGGACTGTGGATTGGTTGTGGCTGACTGTGTGTGTGTATCTGTAAACTATCCCCTGTGAGTGTGGTATCAGTCCCCTGCACTTGCTTTTGTGCACGTCTAGACCTTGGTGTGGGTGTTTGTGTGCTGCCTCTGTCTGTGGCTTTGTGAGAATGTGCAGGTGTGTGTGTTCTTGGGACAGGTAGGGTTCCAGGAATCGTGGGTGGTGCAGGGGTAGGAGGGGTGCAGGACTGTTGGAAGAGGGACACTGCTGCCGTCAGAGAGGAGGCCATGGACTGATTGGTCCTCTGTAGGGCAGACTTGCCCGATGAAATGCCCTCCATGAACGACACCAGTTGCGTCAACAGACTGGTGTGTGCATGGAGGCCACTCAGCATTGATGTCTGCCCTACATGGATCTGTCTAAGTAAGTCCACAGACTCCTCACTCAGGGCAGCAGGGGACACAGGAGCAGGGGTGCGGTGTCTGGCACAAAAGAGACATGCTCCCAAACACGGGAGCCTCCACGGACCTCTGGGATGGGAGCCGATGGGAGGGTGGTGATAGTGGTGGTGGGGGCGGTGGCGGAGACAGCCTCACTAGCTGGGGTGTGGTGGCTGCTGACACCCGCCTCCACAAGGGAGTCATCCTCCGTGCTGCTGTGGCCCTCAGTTGGGGTGGATGGTGCTGAGGACTCCTCGGTGTGGCTCCACTCGCCCTCTGTGCCACTGGGTCCCCCCAACTCCTCTCCTTCTGTCCCTGTCAGGCTCTATGGCTCCTCCTGGTCCATGGAGCTGTCCCCTCCTGTGGCCGTGGAAGTATATGGATAGAAATAGTGTTAGAAGGGCGCCCTCCGGGAGCCCGATGGTGTCGGACTGACCACCCCGAGGGCCACCGCTCCGTAGGCGAGTAGCCGAGCGCCGCTGAGAAGCCTCCTGGGCGAGGTCCTTCTCCTATGATCGTATCAGCCAAGCAGCCCCACCACCACAAAGGGACACAGCCAGGGTATTTATTCTTATAAGATTTTATCGGTTATCAAGGCAGGTTTCTGTGGCAATATTTACAGGTGGATTGGGGGATCCAAGAGAGTCTCAAAGTCTGGTTTGGGATGGGGTAGCGGGACAGTCTCAGTCTTAGCCTGGTACTGGACACCCTGCGCCTAGCTCTCAATCCTCGAGCTCGATCCTTGACTCCAGGATACAACTGCCGTCCTGGTTTGAGGCTGCCCCAGATATAGGTCTGGACCCCTTTGATGTCCGGACCCTTGCGCCTGGGGGGCAGAGGGGCCGGGATGGGAGAGGCCAGACACCCAGCGGGAGAGGCGCCAGCGCCCAGGAAGGCCGGAGGGCGATCGAAACCAGGCGTTGGGGACCGGTTAGGGGTCCCATCGAAACTACCCTCCTCCGGGATTGGTGGAGTGGCCACTTGGTGCCCCCTGGCCGGATCTTGATGCCTCGATGTCGGGGCTTCGCCGGGGCCGAGGCCGGGGCGAGCCGTGTCGCGTAGGCTGGTGCTGGTAGCAAGGTACAATCCGGAGGGACCCCGAAGGGTGGGGGCTGCCCTCGTCGGGTCGGGTAGGAGGGTTCGGGACCACGCCACGAGGCCGGGTCCAACAGGCATCCCCCCCAGCTGAAGGCAGGGAGAGTTACCCATCGTCTTGGGGATTCTCCTCGCCGAGGCGGAAGAAGCGGAACAGGCCGTCGGCGTTGGCGTGGTTGTTGCCTGGCCGATGATCTACAGTGAAGTCCATCCCCTGCAGAGAGATGGACCATCGCAACAACTTCGGGTTCTCGCCTCTCATCTGCATCAACCACCGCAAGGGTCGGTGGTCGGTTTGGACCCGAAAGTGGGTGCCAAAGAGGTAGGGCCATAGCTTCTTGAGGGCCCACACCACGGCGAAGGCCTCTCGTTCGATGGTGCTCCATCTCTGCTCCCGGGGCAGCAGGCGCCGGCTGATGAAGGCCACCGGCTGGTCAACCCCCTCAGAATTCACTTGGGACAAGACAGCCCCGATTCCGTACTCCGAGGCATCCGTCTGCACCACAAACTCCTTGCTGTAGTCGGGGGCTTGTAGCACGGGAGCGGTACACATCGCTGTCTTGAGGGTCTCGAAGGCCGCCTGACAGCGGGGCGTCCAGTGCACCTTCTTGGGCTGTTTCCTGGATGTGAGCTCCGTGAGGGGGCCCACAATGCTTCCATAGTTCTGAATAAACCGCCTGTAATAGCCCGTGAGTCCCAGGAATGACCTCACAGCGGTTTGGGTGGTTGGGGGCTCCCAGGCTACGATGGCGTCGATCTTTGGCTGGAGGGGAGCCACATGGCCGCTCCCCACTTGATGTCCCAGATAGGTTACTGATCCTTGGCCTATCTGACACTTGCTGGCTTTTACGGTAAGTCCGGCCCTTTGGAGGGCGGTCAGGACCTCCCCGAGGTGCCTCAGGTGCTCGGCCCAGTGGCTGCTGAACACCGCAATATCGTCCAGGTAGGCGGCGCTGAACGCTTCTAGGCCGGCCAGTACCTTATTTACCAGCCTCTGGAATGTCGCCGGGGCATTTTTCATGCCGAAGGGCATCACTCGGAAGTGGTAATGGCCATCGGGGGTGGAGAAAGCGGAACGCTCTTGGGCGCCGGGGGGGGAGCCCGATCTGCCAGTATCCAGCGTTGAGGTCGAAGGTGCTAAGGTAGCGGGCTGCTCCTAGGCGGTCGATCAGTTAATCTGCCCGAGGAATGGGATGGGCATCGGTTTTGGTGACGGCATTCAATCCCCGATAGTCCACGCAAAACCGGAGCTCCGGGGTGGTGCCGGGGGTGGCAGCTTTCGGCACCAGGACCACAGGGCTGGCCCAGGGACTGTCGGAGGGTTCGATGACCCCCAGGGACAACATCTTGGTGACCTCGGCGTGGATGCAGGCCCGCACTTGCTCGGGGACCCGGTAGGCTCGGTGTCGCACGGGGGGGCTGTCCCCGGTGTCGACGTCGTGGACGCACCATCATGTGACTCCGGGAGTGAGGGAGAAGAGAGCAGCGAAGCGATGCAGCAGTCCTTGACACTCTCGGCGCTGATCGGAAGTCAGGGTGGCGGAGAGGATGACTCCCTCCACGGAGCCGTCCTTTTCGGAGGTTTTCAGGAGGTCGGGTAAGGGGTCAGAGTCATCCTCGGCCCCATCGTCCGTAGCAATCAACAGGCTAAGTTCTGTTCGGGCAAAGTGGGGTTTGAGCCTGTTGGCATGGAGGACCCGGAGGGGGTTCCTGGGGGATTCCAGGTCGACCAGGTAGGTGACGAGGCTCTTCTTCTCGACCACCTTGAAGGGCCCGGTCCACTTGTCTTGGAGGGCACAGGGGTCGACGGGCGACATGACCCAGACATGCTGGCCTGGCTCGAACTCGAGGGAGGAGGCGTTCTGGTCATACCAGCATTTCATCTCCTCCTGGCTGGCCTCGAGGTTGGCTTCGGCCAGCTCCCTGAATTTCCGGGTTTGGTTTCGCAGGGTCAGGAGGTACCGATAGACGTCGGGGGGAGCATCTTGGATGGTGGTCTCCCAGCCTTCCTTGACCAGGCTGAGAGGGCCTCGGACAGGGTGTCCGTACAGGAGTTAGAAGGGGCTGAACCTCAGAGACTTTTGCGGGACCTCCCGATAGGCAAACAGGAGGCAGGGCAGCAGGATGTCCCACTTGCGTCTCAGGGGCTCCTCCAGGCCTTTGATCATTCCTTTCAATGTCCGGTTAAATCGTTCGACTAGACCGTTCCCCTGGGGGTGGTATGGGGTGGTGAATTTGTAGGTGACCCCGCACTGTTGCCACAGGGACCGCATATACTTCGAGATAAAGTTGGTGCCTCGGTCGCTCACCACCTCCCGGGGGAAGCCTACTCGGGAGAAGATTCCCATCAAGGCCCGGCCCACCACAGGGGCCGTCACTGTTCGGAGAGGGATGGCCTCGGGGTATCGGGTGGCATGGTCGACCAGGACGAGGATGAAGCGATGCCCCTGGGAGGTTCGGGGGTCCAGGGGCCCCACGATGTCGATTCCCACTCGCTCGAATGGGGTGTTGACTATTGGAAAGGGCTGGAGAGGGGCTTTGACCCTTCCCCCGCTCTTCCCGCTGGCTTGGCAGGTCGGGCAGGTCCGGCAATGATTGTCCACGTCTTTCCGCATGCGGGGCCAGTAGAAGTGGGTCACCAGGCGGCTGTATGTTTTGTCCTGTCCCAGGTGCCCGGCGAGGGGCACATCATGCGCCAGATTGAGGAGGAAGTCCCGGAATCTGAGGGGGACCACCAGCACACGGCTAGCCCCCAATTCTGCGGTCTTCTGCTCGCTGTAGAGGAGGTCATTGTCCCAATAGACCCAGTGGGTCCCCGCCTGGTCTCCGGCGGCCTGGGCAGCTGCTTGCTGTCGGGTCCCTTCGAGGGAGGGGCAGGTCTTTTGTTCTTGGCGGAACTGCTCCCTTGTGGGGCCACCTTCTTGGCGCCATTGGGCGAGTTCGGGGAGGTCGCCGAGTGCGGCGACCTCGTCCGGGGCGTGTTCTGGCGGCCCGGCCTCGGTGTCGGCTTCTTCTTCGACGGAGGGGGCTGGTGGTTTGGGCCATTCCGGCTCTTCGGGGGGAGCCTCGACGCTCGGTTGGATGGCCCGGGCGGTCGTGGACCGGGTGGTTGCGCGGACCCATTCGGGCAGTCCCAGCATCCCTAGATGCTCTCGGCGCTCAACGTGGGCCCAGGGGGAACTTTCCAGGTCGTTCCTGAAGAGGCAGTCCACGGGGGCGTCGTCGCGGACGGTGACCTTCAGCATGCCCGACACTCCCCGCCACTCGAAGGGGATCCGGGCCATCTGGCACGAGCTCTCAGTGTTGTCTGCCGACCGGACGGGGCACAGTACATTAGGCAAGATCTGTTCGGGGGTCACCAAGTGGCAGCGGATGGCTGTCACGCTGGCTCCGGTGTCTCGGAGGGCTTCGGCCCGGCGTCCATTAATGGTGACCCACTGTTGGGACTTCTGGGTGTTGCTCAGGATGGGAGCCCGGGGTACCATCTCCCGGCTACCCAGGCAGACTAATGTCATGGCGGCGGGTTCCCACTCGGTTGGTCCAGCGTCGTAGTTCTCTTCTTCTTCTCCCCCTTCCCCCAGGGCAGCGGCCGCCAACTGGCGGGGGGGTGGCCCGGTGGTCCCCGCCCGTCGGTTCACGGGGCAGGTAGGGTCACTGGCATAGTGCCCTGGTTGTTGGCAGTTGTAGCACGTCACCGTCGGTCGAGGCCCTGGTCGGGCTGGGGGGGCACCTCTTCGGGCGAGGGACGGGGATGTGCGGTTTGAGGGCGGTCCCCGGGGAGGACTCCGGGGTGGCCCCGCTGGAAAGTCTCTCTTTCTGTTCGATCCCCCTCCTCCGCCTCGCTGGCGGGGGGGCCCCGTGGGGTTCCGCTGGTACTCCCCCATCGAGTTCCGAGGGACCCGGGTGTTCACCCATCGATCGGCCTCGGCGGCGAGCTTCCGCTGCTCGGTCAGCTTGCTGTCGAGGAGGTGCTGTCTCAGCTCGATGAAGCAGTTGTTGGAGAGGTGCTCCCATACAATGAGGTCGAACAGTTGTTCGTAGGAGGCGACCTTGCTGCCCTTGATCTAACCTTCCAGGGCTCTGCTAAAAAAGTCTACGTATTCCACCCAGGTGGTACCGGGGAGCTTCTTGCAGTCCCGGAAGCGTTGGCGGTACATCTCTGGGGTGAGCCCATAGCGGGTGAGCAGGGCCTCCTTCATATGGTCATAGGAGGTCATCACTGCGTCTGGGAGCTGTAGCAGGGTGTCTCTGCCTTCGCTGAGGAACCGTCCCCATAGGCCGTCACCCCAATCTTTCCGGGGTACCCGATGGGCGGTCATGGCTACTTCGTAGGCCTTGAACCATTGTTGGATGTCGTCGTTCTTGTAGTACTCTTTGACGACATCCTTGGGGATATGTACTTTCGCCTCGACCGGTGTGGGGGTGTCTCGGTTTCTGGGGTGCCGGTCTCTCCATTTCTGGACTTGATTTCAAGTTCTTTAAGGCCCCGCTCATGCTCGAGGGTTAGCCTCCTCTCTTCCAGTTCTTGGTGCCGCTTTTTCTCCTCTATCTCTTCTTGCAGCCGCAGTTGCTCTAGGGACAATTTATTTTCGGCTAGTAGGAGTTCGCCGTCCAGGCGCAGTCGGGCGAGCTCTAACTCGTGGGTCCTGACCCTCTCCCGTTCTCGTATCTCTTCCGGGGAGAGGCCGGTCTCCATGCTGGTGGTCCTCCCGTCTGCCGGGGCTGCGGTTGGTTGCCGGTGTGCGTTTGGCACCGGGTTTTCTTCGGTTTGGGGGGAGGCCGCTTCGGACTCTACCCAGGTCTTTAGGGCTTTTTGCAGGTCCTCTTTTGTGTTTAATCCGGTGGTTGCGATGCCTTTGTCTTTACAAAACTGTTTTAGTTCCTTATGTGTATATTCCTCCAACCGTTCTTGTCGGAACTCCGCGGTTGGGGTGGTCTGCTGGTCATTCATGGTTACCCTGTGTCTAGGTAGGTAGTGGGTGAGTTACTCGCTGTACGATCTGCGTCGGGCTCGGATCGCACCGCTGGCCACCAATGTTAGAAGGGCGCCCTCCGGGAGCCCGATGGTGTCGGACTGACCACCCCGAGGGCCACCACTCCGTAGGCGAGTAGCCGAGCGCCGCTGAGAAGCCTCCTGTGCGAGGTCCTTCTCCTATGATCGTATCAGCCAAGCAGCCCCACCACAAAGAGACACAGCCAGGGTATTTATTCTTATAAGATTTTATCGGTTATCAAGGCAGGTTTCTGCGGCAATATTTACAGGTGGATCGGGGGATCCAAGAGAGTCTCAAAGTCTGGTTTGGGATGGGGTAGCGGGACAGTCTCAGTCTTAGCCTGGTACTGGACACCCTGCGCCTAGCTCTCAATCCTCGAGCCGGGGGGTTCCGGGAGCCGTCGTCCGCACGGTTCGGGGGACTGCTGCGGTGAGGTCGAGCCGCGACGAGGTCAGCAGGGCTCCGATGGTCTACTTCTGCGAGGTCGAGCCGCGACGAGGTCAGCAGGGCTCCGATGTTCCGTGAGGGTCTTCTTCTCAGCAAAATGGGGGAGCCGGGACGCAGTCAGCAGGGCTCAGAGGTCCAAGTTCTCAGTAATGAGTCTTTCTCCGTAGGGTCAGCCGCGATCCGATCAGCAGGGCTCTTGACTCCAGGAAACAACTGCCGTCCTGGTTTGAGGCTGCCCTAGATATAGGTCTGGACCCCTTTGATGTCCGGACCCTTGCGCCTGGGGGGCGAAGGGGCCGGGATGGGAGAGGCCAGACACCCAGCGGGAGAGGCGCCAGTGCCGCCGGAGGGCGATCGAAACCAGGCGTTGGGGACCGGTTGGGGGTCCCATCGAAACTCCCCTCCTCCGGAATCGGTGGAGTGGCCACTTGGTGCCCCCTGGCCGGATCTTGGTGCCTCGATGTCGGGGCTTCGCTGGGGCCGAGGCCGGGGCGAGCCGTGTCGCGTAGGCTGGTGCAGGTAGCAAGGTACAATCCGGAGGGACCCCGAAGAGTGGGGGCTGCCCTCGTCGGGTCGGGTAGGAGGGTTCGGGACCACGCCACGAGGCCGGGTCCAACAAATAGGAAGGAAGGGAACAACATCAGTCACCTGCACTGACTGCACACACCACAGTGAGTACATGACATCACAGGGCAAGGCCTGGCATCATCAGCTGAATACTGCTCAAAGTGCCATAACTGTTTAGAATAAGCCAATTGTCATTCTCACATCAACCATGGCACACATATCCCTCCTTGACTTGCACCCATATGCCTGTTGCATGTTGGATGCTAATACCCGAATGTGCCAACATGCACCACCCACACATTTGTTGGACATACAAGTGAACATGTAGGAGTATGTCACTATACACACAGCACATCTCTTGCCACTGACTCAGTACAGGTGTCCGGATGAAGGGATGGGCAGAGACTCATTTCACATGCTTGTGATGCATGCCAGCAACACACACTATGATGTTCTCATGTCCTGATAGTCAATGCCACACTGGGGTGCATGGTGCACACTTGAACACAATGCAGGATCACTCTTAGCAAGTTAAATGCCATGGCAATGGCATGCCTTTAAAGTCAGTCAACACTGTCTCCTGTCACAGGGGCAGGGCATCCAGACAACAACAGTATGCACTGTGTCACAATCATAGCTCAGGGCTAAAGCAAACTCTGGAGATGACAAACACATGACTTAGGATTGGGCCCCTTTGCGTTGGTTCTGGGAGGAGACATCAACTCATAAGTGCAGCAGTGGGGCACACATTTGAACCAACAATAGAGGTATGCCTACTGGGGCTCTTCCCTCGCCCTCCTAAAAGGAAAGCAGGTCATAGATTCCTGGATTTAGCTCTGGCTCCAGCCAAGAGAAGAATAGCGTTGGCCTAGAAGTCCCTTTCTGGACCAGCAGTACAAGCCTGGAAGAGGTTTGTCACTCACTGGGCCGGGGCAGAAGGTAGGTACCTGACGAGGGAGAAGGTTCGAGGTCCGAGGATACGCCCTATTGCTAACCTCTGGAAAGAGATACTAGAGTCATGGGAAAACCCAACAGAGACAAGAGTTACAAAGGGGGGGGAGTGAGGACAGGGCACAAACGAGCAGCGAGGATGATCATAGGGGGAATGTTAGAATAACAACACTGGGCGGACCTGCACAAACCTGCTGCTATAAACGGATCTTAACACACTGCCCATCTCTGGCTAATTAGGGGGACTCTATATATTGTCTAGCTTTTATATCCACACTGGGGGCACAAAAGGCCCATTGACTAGCAGGCGGAAGACGGCCTTCTGACAGGGTGGCTCACATTGAGCCTTATATAGTCTCACGCTTTTTATAGGCATCATCAATCATAGTGGGCCCTAGGAAAAGATGGTCACCACTGTTTCATTGTGAACTCCAGCAGTTATGGGCTAGCACACAAGCCAGGATCCAGTCCAAGATGGACACCAAAACCTCTCCCTACCCAGTTATATTTCAATTTCTTCAACCTTTCATGGTGCACGCTCTTCCGGTCCCATGGTACATTACGAACACTATCATGCAGCCAACTCAAGATGCAGCTATTCTACCATCAATTAGCACAGTAACTTTTCCCCATTCAGTTAAACGGGTTGCTAGTTGCCAGAGGGGGCAAGTTTAGTTGCACACTCGGTATGCAATGTTATTCCTTAGTGTGTACGCTCACCAACAAAGTTATTTACAGTCCTCCAGATTGATAGTTTGACCCCATCTCTCCGTACAGACGTTGATACATTTTTGGCTCACAGAATTCCCTGCACCTTTTGGCCAATTGGGACCGCTGCTTCAGCAGAGAGTTACTAATCATATACCAGCTGAACGTGAGGCTTGCATAGGTTATTCCTCACTGTTTATCCCTACTGCATAGACACACTCTTATTACATCCTTCCAACACTGGGTAATGATTGGTGTCTTTACCCTTCATCTCTTTTGATAAGTTGAGTACATTTTGTCTCATGGATGTCCACTCCAATTGTGGAATTTTCAAACAACTGTCCTGGCCAAGATTTGCCACTCTGCGGTTGTCAACTATACGCCTATGTCATTATACACTAGCCCCACTTAGTTTCAGTTACCGACTGGGATCTGCATTTTGACTTATATTGTATTCCCTCCGTTCTCTTAGGCATTCACTTTGGTATCTTTATGGTAGGACTATTGGACACATATTCAGCACATGTTGTTTGAATGAGATACCTACCCATTGGCATTGAACGGGTCATTTTAAAGCATTGGACTACTTCCAGATCGGCAATTCAGTTCCTGGTCCAAAAAGTGACCAGCCCTCTTGGTTGGCACAGGTACCCTCTACTCCTCCATTCACCTTCTCCTCATAACACCTGCAACTTTCAGGCTCATACAGTTTCCCCTTTTGATCATAGGTTATACAATTCTACAGTCTTGCTGTCCTCCCCCTCCTCCTGAGGGAGACCTCAAAAGGTTAGCAGGTCTATATTTTGCAGTATTTTGATAAGCATTAATTTCCCTACACTAACATGCATGAGTGATGTTCTTGTACTACATCACTGTCACCGTAAAAGCATGCCTGGATAGAGACCACTTCCATAGGCACAATATGCATGTCCTCTTTTGATTAGTGATTTGAAGTCTAGTTTCACATGCTCCTCTAAATCTGAAAGCTTTGAAGATTGAATGAACTTCAGGAATAGAAATGAACAATAAAAATGTTTTACAAACAATTCTCCTTTCTTTTTCTTTTTCCTTAACTTCACAAGTGTTAATAGTCGTATGATGCCATTGAGTTGTGTCTTAGGAAAATAATATGTTGTCCTAATTATTATCCCAGATTATTAAGAGATTAAAACATGATTTACTCACACTCTGACCTGTTCTATTGTACATAAACGTCATGATAGGGTGCAGAAGTGTTTTTCTGTTTAAATAAGTGACCCTAATTTATTGTACCTTTACTAGTCACAATTTGTTTTTCTTGCCTATATATCTATTGTTTTGTCTATTTAACATCTGTTTTAGAACTACCCCACCGGGGGTGTAGTCCTTACTTTATTTTTTTTTACCTTTCAAATGTTATTTATTGTCATTGGTACAAATATTGGGGACTATTATGTTTCTCTATATATTGTATGTACATTAATTACCTAGAGACCATTGCTCACCGTATTTAATGTTGAAATCTCTCAGGACATGGCAAGCCACACAGCTCAACGCTGCATATAGGAAGACACAAGAGGATGAAGGAGCCTAAACATTAATTGCTCCGGACCATACTAGCTGGTATAAAGATAGTGCTTATCAGCAAGAGGCAGACTCCTTTTAGCAAAACTGACATCACCTCTTTGAGTGCATTGCACTCTTCTGCATGAATTGCAGTATATTTGTTTTGGTAGGACAGCAAAGTACCCTTGCCAGGGACTAGTTCTTTACTACATAAGAACAAGTGTGCAAAAGGAAGTAGTATTTTTTTTTCTTCATGGATTCATGTTTTGATGCCCCTTTTTCATGTTTTTAGTCCAATTCTCAACAATTTTTAAAATAGTTAAAAAACAGTTTTTGTTAGAACCACCTTTCTTAATTAAATGATAGTGAGAGACATGTCGTTGTTTGTCATGTCTGTTTATTCATTTTTTATACATACTTATAGTCCACCACAGCAGGCTACAATGACCATTAAAGCCCTACTCTACTAATTCTGGTCCAACCTGAAGGCAAACACTTATAACAAGAGATTTTGTACTCTAATAGCTATAGAAGTCTGCTACTGCAGACTATAGGGGTATAATAATATCCTACTTTTTGATAATAAAAAATGTCCTTCTGTATCTTTGTAGCCTGTGTAGTAGCTTATACCGGCCATGAAAGGCCCACTCCAGAGTAAAGGTCCAAACCTAATGTGAGTACTTATAACAAAAGAGTGGGCCTTTAATAACCACTATAGGCCTTTGGTCATGGCAGCGTGGTGATGGGCACAGGGTCTGGCATGATGTTAGGTCCCATACCTAATTCTGATAGGTAGCATACACCCCCTATGCCACATGACCAAAGGCTCTACATGGCGGAGGGTTTCACGCAGGGTTTGCCTCGGGCCAGGGTTTGCACTCAACTCCATATGGTCATGTGTAGCCTGGTGTTGGGCACAGCAGGCCAGATCCTATGTCCAACCCTTGTTTGTGACCAACCCCCACTGCTTATGGCTAAAGCTAACACCTGATGGGTAAACAACCCCCTGCAACTCACAGCCTCTGACCGTTCCCTGAGCCCAACCACTCACTGGCAGCCTAAATGCCTCATACCTTTACCCCACATCTTTCATCCTTATTCGTTAAAATGTATTTTGCTGTACCCTGGTACTCCCACAGTACCAATGCTCAAGAGTCACCCAGACTCGCGCAAAATCGTGAAAGCTTTAGATGTAAAGCTTGCATGGTTTTGCTGTACCAAGGCTTCCACATTTTAATCTTGCGGGGTTCCCTCTATGCCCGCACAGAATCGCTAGGTGTCAGAGTACCTCTGCTCTGCACTATATGTTTTCACAAATTTATTTGCAGGACACTGTCTGGGGTCCCGTGGCCTGTAATGGTGGTGTCAACATTTCTTTTCATGTTGTGGCTAGCAAATCTGGGGGCTTGGTCCAGCATGACAGGCAACAGTCTGGAGGGATCAAAAGGAGCAACAGGAAAACAAGGTCTCTCAACCAATTAGTTTGCTTTATTTGTTTAAATTTACAGTACTGTTAAAGTACCCTAGTGCTTCCGCAGGGCCAACTGCCACGATATAGTTATTTTTGTAATCCCTTCATGACCACCCATAGCATATCAGTAGGGCTGGACGGAACTCGCAGAATTCCACCGAGTTACAAAAAAACTCCTTGAGATTCTCCAAAACTTTTGTGAAAGGGCATATATTGGCATTTCTCATTGTGATTGAAAGCTGGGAGCTCATTCTGTGTTGAAAAAAACAGCACAAACAGCACTGCATGGAGCACCAGAGGGCCAAGCTTCTCAAGATGATTTTGCTGCTGCTCAAGTGGATTTTCTACTTGAAAGGCAGCTTTCTGACCTCTCATGACCTCCTGCATTGGAGAAATCCTGCAGGGTGCCCTCCTAGTAACCGAAAATTATGCTAGAGGATTCCAAATCTCACTCAGGCTTGACAATTTACTGTTTTCGAGACATATGTGGAAAACAAACCCTGCCAAGGTTGTCAGAATTTGACCAGAACTCTGCATTACAAGAGGAATGGGAAGTGCCGAAATTCTACCACAAATTCCGCCAATTCCGCCAGCTTAACAGCTGAACTGATTTACATTTACACAAATTCACACAAATCAGTAAAGATCTAACTTTCTGGCAAATATTGTGTTGTTTTGTTCAGCTGTTTTTCCTTATCACTGCTATGAATAATGCAATAATACCCTTTTCTCCCTAGTGTGTGTGTTATGGATCATATTATTTTGTACTTCATAGTGCACTCTGGAGGGTGAGTTTTTCTTTAACTTAATTTGTATATTTCCAATCCAGTTGTCTGGTGTCTATGCTGCCCATTTCAATTTATAGTTTACTAACTGTTTTGCCAGTGGTTGGATCTGTCATCAAAGTCATCATTGTTTAGTGACCATAAAGATATGCCTAAGAGTTTTGCTACTTTTAATCCATACTATTACCACATTTCTTCCTTAGACATGTTAAAACATTATTTTCTTTTCTACAAGCTACCTAGTTTTTATTATAGTAGATGTTTATAAAACGTGTCATCTTTGTTTGCACACTTTCCTGTTTTTGTCATTGCAGTAGATGCACAAAAAGATTAGTCCTGGTTTAATCCCTTTCAATGTGACCGATTTTGTCTCTCTGTTTCCTCCTCTCTTATTTGTTTTTACTATGTTAATTGCACAAAACCTTAGCCGATCACTTTCATGTTTTACTTTAAATGTCTTACCACTAGATAGTTTCTAGCATTATTTCTGATGGCTGTAGTAATTCACATGTTGTGTTCTCACATAATTCAAGTTGTATTGGCATGTCAACATATATAATAAAAATGTAATTTTACATGTCACTTTCTTGTCTATAGTTACTATATTGAGGGATAAAAAGGTAGATTTCCCGTATATATGGAGTACCGGACCTTTATAATGTTAGCATGATGCATCTATACATACACTCTCTGTTTGATATATATGTTTTTGCTTGGAGGAAACTCGTTTATTTCCTTCTTGTAATTCTATTTCTAAAAGAGAAGGCAGAGAACCATACAGACGCAATCTTCCTCTCGTCTTCTCTAGCACAGGCCATGATCACACGTTGATCATGTGCAGTTGTTAGGCCCTAGATCATTTGAGTTACTGGTAGCAGCTGAAGGTGGGCTGTTCGCTCCTTTGTTCGGAGGCTCAAGGTTACATCTGGCTCTGGGGGTGATAAGCTCATTCCTGGAGGCGCCGTGCTCACCCTCCCAGGCACCAAGACGAAATGGAGTCATCCCTCCTGATCTCATCAATATTAGATAGTCAAGCCTTTGTACTGGTCTGATGTGTCCTTTCCTGGAGCTCGAGGGCCAACTGGTGTTTTTCCATTTACAGTGATTGTATGTGTTGAACCGAAAAGTATATAACCTCATGTTTGAATACAAGCCAACAGTCTTCTCGGCGCACCTGATGGGTGAGGTTCGGAGAGGCTCCTCTATAGAGTACCTTGTTTAATAAATGATTGAACCTTCTTCACTGCCAGCTGACTGACTATTTGGTAATGGTATTAGGACTATTGGTAGGTATAGTCCTTTAGTTATTTTTGGTACATCAATATGCAACTTAACATACTTTACAATGATTCCAAATCCCAATTTCTTTCTGACTGTTTAACCATCCTGAGGTGTGCTCTTCTTTAAAATGGTTTTCTACTAATTTATCTTGGATATTTTTGCCTCTACGGAAGGTCACTGCAAGTATAGTATCATGGAGATTTATATACCATTGAATCACTTTTTAAGATATACCAATTACTTCTTAAAATTATTTCAATTTGCTTAGCTTATCTTGAGAAGTTCAGTATCATTCTTACCTTATTCTTACCTACTGTTGTATCCTTTGCAGTTCTTTACTTTTTCACTAACAAGTCTTGTTGATTATGTTCTGATGCTCATCAAGACCATTTTTCAAATGTTTTAATTGAGTATCCTCTTTGCAAAAACAATAAAGTGAACAACATTTTTTTATCCTAGCAAACATACCATACAGGATAATGTTTTTTTAGATTCTCCTGATGGAAGCAATTCACTTACAAGAAATGCTAAAAACATTGTTTGACATTTCAAAGTTGTTGATTCTTCAGTAAAAATGTCAGTGACCCAAAAAGATTATTTGGTTGTTTGTAATTTCAGAGGTATAAATGAAGTTGTGATCTTTTTGATTTAGTATTAAGTAGCAATTCCTTTCTTGTCACAACTTATATTGTTAACTCTTCATCAATATATCATAACCTAATAAAATTGTTTCTAAGATTTCTTTGCTTTCTACCCATGCTATGACTTTTTCCGGTCATCCAATAGTGAGATTTGAAGACCTTGGACAAAAAGATACCCCCATTGCATTCCCAAAGTTCTCTCTGTAGATCTCTTGATGAACAGAAAAGGTTTAACTTCTGGCTGAAAGCTAGTCCCCGCATTCAACACCAATGTAACCAGTCAAATGGCATGTGCAGCAGGGATTAACTGTCCACTAAGAAGTGGGTGCAGCGCCTGGCCAAAGGTATATCTTGGCCCTGTTGTGAAGGCCAGACAATAAGGGCAGCCCCTCTGCACATGGCCATGGACAGCTGGGTGTTGTGCCTACAGAGTTTTGAGTATAGGACTGGGCATAAGATAGAACATGCAACCAACTGTTGTTGCATAAAAGCTGGAGGCCATACAGTAAATACATTGGCTGCCCATGGTAGGTTAACTGCAGGGGATGGTCGGAGACCATGCCATGCGGATCAGGGAGGATTAGAAACAGGGCCTGACCTCACCAACATCTTGGCTCAATGCTGAAGGCCATGCTCTGCAGGTGTTATCCACCCTTTATAAGTTGGATGAAGGGATGGCCAGAGGCCAGGTTCTGAAGTCAGTTCCTGTAGAGAACTGAAGACATTTGCATTGGTGAATGGCTGACTGCAGAGGGTGAGGTACAAGGACTTGAGGCTATTGTCTATGGTCAATTTCTCTGTGAACTCCTTTTAACTATACAAAGCAAGTATTTCCACCCATGGAGTGATGGGCATAGAGCCTGGCTGGAGGTCATGTCATCTGGTAAACCCATGCTATGCAATGCCAAATTTTGTGTGCTATAATCGTAGTCGGCTAAGGAGGGGTGGACAACAGACATGGTAAGAGAGCAGGCTCTGCCTCCAACCACAGCTGTACACGGCTGAAGGCCATATGCAGCTGGGAATAAGTGCCAGTGGAGGCCTGGGCACAATACAAAACTTCCAATATTCACTGAAAAAAACCACAAATGTTAAAGTGAAGTTAAGGTTTGCATTGGTTGTAACACCTTAACATATAATTAGAAAAAATTGAGATATTCACCTAGAAAACACACAGTTAAAGTGAAATTATGGTGCCAAATTGAAACTGAAACAAGACTGAAAGTTGTAAGCTATGCTTGGGAGCAAAATCCATAACTCAAACAACATCTATGCAAACCAAAATATACATGCAGAATGCAAAGCTTCTGACTTCACAATATTTATATCAATTTGTAAAAATACCTAAACATGAAATGTAATTAAACAGCAACACTTATTCAAACCAATTGATACTTCATTCATATTCATTCCTGGAAAAGTGTAAGAGCAATGTAATGTGTAGTCTTATGTGTAAGATGATCTACAACATTTGCAACTGTACCTTTTCATTAATGTTGGTGTCACAAGTACTATAATTGTTGTGCAAGTTAACCGAAATAAGAAGGGTGATTTATTTACAGACTGTTGACCCTCCTTGTGATCATAATATGTCTCCTCCTTATATTTTTCCAATTCCTTGTTCTTAAAGAAGGGCACATTACTCTTTTTTTTTATTGAGCAGAGCCAAAAAGGAAACAGTCATTATTTACACATAACAAAACATTTTGCACTGTAAATAAATCACATCCTGATTAAGCACATACTAAATACATATAGCAGCCAAAAAAAAGAAAAAAGACCCCATTAGCAAATTAACAATCAGCAAAATAATCCCAGACACTCGAAAAGTTCTTAGTTGCCCCCACCCGCTTAGCATAAGCTTCTTCAAAACATTTTGTACATTTCATTTTACTCAACCATTTCTCAAATGACGGTATTTCCAATGGTCTCCAGTTTTGTAAAATCAATGAACGGGCAATCAACATAGTGATAGCAAGAAAACGTCCCTGAAATTTGGGGAGTATAACCTCCTTGCTACCTATGCCGAAAAGAGCAGCTTCTACTGAAAGTTTATACATTTTCCTAAACGCGCCACTAAAATATGCAAGTATTTTTTCCAAAAAACCTTTAACTTAGGGCAGGAAAAAAAAATATGTTGCCATCCCCCTGCTGCTGAAGTACCACAGTGAAAGCAACTATTCATCACCTGTGGATACATTTTATTTAGTGCTTCTGGAGTATAATATACCATATGTTTGGCCAAAAAATGACATTCTTTTATAATTAGCAGCTCTCAAAACCTTATTCCCTAAAGATGAGATCTTTTGCCATTCCTGATAAGAAAGAACACATTGAGTATGAGCTTCGACTTTCTCCAACATCTTTAGTACCAAAGGAGATTCATCTTGATAATTCAATTAACGATACCAATTGCCCACTACAGATAATCTCGCAACATATAGTGCAGAAGCAATTTTACCAGGAGGGGTGTTAAATATAAAAATATACTTTTTTAAGAAATTAATAATTTGGATAAATTCAAAAAAAGGTTTATTGGGACCCAGAATTCTAGCCTGAACTTCTTCCCAGGTAATCAACCTGCCCTGAATGCCCAATTGATTCAAAACCCCCAAACCAGAATCGTTCCATTTTTTCAATTGAGTAGAATGAGTATATAAACCTAGATCTCGACACTCGACCCTTTTGTTTAAAAACGATTCACAATCGATTTGAAAAATCTAATAATGTTTTATATCGTGTTCTCTTTGGGAGTTTCAAAGTCTTTAAAAAAGTAGGGAGTTGAGTTTCGGCCTCTTGGATCATCTTGCTGATAAAACAATTATCGACCTGATAAGGTTTAGACAAAACACATGCTACATAATCAAAAAGTGATGCATCATAATATAAACGAATATTTGGAAGTGCCAACCCACCCAACTGATTATCTAATTGCAGAATTGGGAGCTTAACACTAGCAGTCTTTTTATTCCACACAAATGATCTAATCATAACATCGATTCCTTTAAAAAAAACTAACGTTGACCTTGACCGGGATATTTGTGAACAAAAAAATCAAAAGAGGTAAAATAGATATCTTAATTAATGCCACTCGTCCTATCAAAGTCAAAGGAAGATTGGACCATTTATTCAAGAAATTCCGAATCTTGATACTGGTGGCTTCATAATTATTCTTAAGAAATTCCCCATAATGACGTGTAACATATATTCCCAAATACCTAATAGGATCAGTTTTTCTTACCTGTTGTTTTAATTCTTCTGGAAGGCATGCCGGCCTGGAATTTAGCATTTAAATTTCAGTTTTGGAAGGATTAATTTTATAGCCCCCTATTTGTTAGAATTTCCTGAATTCCATCAATGTTGAATGTAAATTTGACTTTTCTGGATCTAAATATAAAATAGTGTCATCAGCAAAAAGTTTCAGTTTTGCCATACCTTCGATAGGGGCTCTAATATTCCTATTGGCTCGTAATCTAATAGCAGGAGGTTTGAAAAAAAAGTAAACAAAAGAGGTGATAAGGGACAGCCTTGGCTGGTCCCACGGTTTATCTTTATTATCCCTGCTTGATCCCCGTTGACTATAATCTGAGCCTGTGCCCCCTGGTAAATATTTTTAATCATAGTTATTACAAATGGTGGAAAACCAAACCTAAAAAGTGCATAAAATGATGAATCCCAATTAACTAAATCAAAGGCCTTTTCTGCATCTACCATAATAATACAAGCAGGAGTCTTATTCATATTAAAAAAATCAAGAGCTTGGATCAAAAAGCGGGTATTAGTCGACATCATTCGGCCTTCAATATATCCCCATGAATCACTTCCTTAGCTGCAGAAGTGAAACGCTGTGCCCAAATATTCATAACATTTTTTATAATTGGTATTCAATAAACTGATTGGACGGTAAGAATTCAAATCGCTTTTTTAAATTCAGAAGACACTGCTTCACCCATTTTAATATAATCAAATAACTTTGCCAAAAAAGGGGTCAACTCCTTCACAAAACATTTATATAGTTCACTTGGGAACCCGTCCTCACCACAAGCTTTTGCTCCCTCCAAATATTGTATCACTGCCGCTATCTCGGCAACAGTAATTTTCTTCTGCAGCATCGTCACTACATTCTGCTATTTTAGGAACTTGAAGTAAAGCAAAATACTCCTCAATCAGCTCGAAATTTACAGAATGATTGGTGGTATAAATTTGTTGAAAGTGATTAAGAAATATTCAAGGAATATCAGCTCTATCAGTAACTATTGTATTGGATTGGGATCTATTATTTAGACAATGCAGGCGGATTCTTGTCGAGCCCGAGTCGACCAGGCGAGCATATTACCCACCATTTGACTTTCTTCATAGACCTTCTGAGAATAAGTCTGGGAGCTATTTATTTCTTCTAAAATGAAAAAAATCTCTGAAAGCCTTCCTAGCCTGTTCCAACTGAGTCCGATTTAAAGAGCCCACCGGATTAGCAGCATAAATTAATGACTGCTGAAGTTGTGTTATTTTATCTAAACGTTCCCTAGTTTTCTTAACAGTGGTGGCAATCATCTGCCCATGGGCTGTAGCCTTAAAGCCCCCCCAGACAGAAAACATATCAGCGGTCCCTTCATTAATAGAAAAGTAGTATTTTATCAAACATCTGAATTCATCAATCCAGACTGGATCTTGCAAAAGAAGACGGTCGGCGAATGGCAGCTACGATGCTCCCCGCTAGCGCGTAGATGCGGTGATGCACCTCCGTCTTATTCAGATGGCGCCTCGAGGATCAGGTGTGTGGAAACGCCGAGGTCCGGCGTACCAGGCAGCTCCTTTCTCGTTTCTTGTTTCTCGCTCTCTGCGTTTTTACCGTGCAGCCGGAGACTGGTTCCAACTGAAGGGGAGAACTGAGGGCTTGTGTTCCTATGTGGTTCCGGTGGAGTCAGCAATTTCGTTGTTGCTCCTGCTTTCACTCCTGTTTGGTTTCCGCTGGCCAAGGTGATTTGAATGGTGGCTTGGACCGCGGGTGGATTTCATCTCTGCTCTGTTGGTTTGTGGGCTCCGGGTCTGTTATCTCGGATTTGACTGGACTTGGCTGCTTTCCGGAATGCTAAAGAAGTATTACTATAAGAGCACGGACATGGTTATGGACATGTGAGTACGATGGGGGAGTCTGCCGTCAATTGGTGGTGATTCCAAATGTATTCAGGAGGGAGAGCTGGGCGAGTGATATAATTTTGTTATAATGCCTTTTTTGGACTTGTGACTGCTGGTGAAGGACCTATAACGTAAAAATATAAAAACTTTTGGAACTATATAGGAGAGTTTGAGAGGTAAAAAAGAGAGAAGACGGTGATATTAATTAAAAACATTCTTTAAGTGAAAAAAAAACATTTTGCACAGAAGTAGTAGGAGGAGTCATGATGAGGAAACAGCTCAAGTTGGCGGCTGCAGAGAAGGAGGACGCCGTGATTGTCACAAAAAATAAAGTGCGGTCTACGAAAGCCAAACTGAATCAGTCCAAAGGGAGTAATAAATTACAGCATGCAGAGTCCTCCTTCAGCTCACAAAGTTCAGGTATTGAGGATTCCCCTTTAAAAGCTATAAGAATGGTGGCACCTACAGAAGTTGTTCCTAGGGAACAAAATCTTCAGTCAGGGATCTCTGAGTTTCGTCTGAATCAGGAGTTGAAAAATGCCAAAGATTTCCCTCTTTTTGCAAAAAAGATGGCACCCCTTGCTACTCTCACTGATAATTCAAGAAACGATGTTCTCGGGCAGGACGCTGAGCAGGCTATTGTGGGGGGTACAGGGGATGCAACAGCAGGAGCCCTCAACAAAACAATCAATGCTCTCAGCTCGTCCAGGGCCCCAAATCCTATTGGAAAGTAGCTCGAGTATAGTAAACACTGGGGCCGACTTAGATGAAAGCGGACATCAATCAGGAACCAAAGAGCCTGTCTTTATATATCAGGACGAGAAGGAAGTTTCATGCCTGATGGATATCAAAACTATGTTAAATATGATTCTTGAGGAAATATGAAGAAAACACAGCAGTTAGAAATTCAATCGATTCATCAACGTTTGGGAAAGATTGAGGAAGCAGTTGCTAGTCTTCCGGGTCGTCACCATGAGGCTGAATTAAGGACTTCTACTCTAGAGGACCAAATGATTGGTGTTATTCAACAAGTAGACTCAGTGGCACATGAAAGATCAATCATGGAGACCAAGATCGAGGACCTTGAGAATTTTTCCTGTCGTTCTAATCTTCGGATAGTTGGTGTTCCGGAACGGCTTGAAGGGGGTGACACCCTCAAGTGGTTGGAAACATTTATAAAAAAGGCAGTGCTACCTGACTTCGCGGGAGACTTAACACTAACTAGGGCTCATCAGGTCCCCGCTCATCTTCCTCCAAACGATAAGTTTTCCCGCACGATACTTGTCAACTTTTTTTTTTTTTAAACTTTATTTATTGGATTTTGCATCAAAACAATACAATCTCACAGTTATCATAATCAAACTTCAGTGGCATTTCAAGGTCTGAATCATTACATCAGTATATCCAATGCATGTCCGGGGGGGGCGGGAACAGCAAAATAGACATTATCATGAGTCTTAGCACAGGGACCCTGGGCAGGAGCAGCCGGCAACAGAGCCACACACAAGAAAAGCGAACAGTGTAGTCCTGAGGGGTTCTTCAGCGGACCCTCCCCATGCAGTATACCTCTCCCAGGGCATGACCGCAATCCTTAAGACACGTGTAACAGGTAAGCAACCCGATCATCCCAGCCTGGCAATCGTGGAAGAACTCCCGCCCCCACAGCACCGCAACAGCTCAACCGATCCCTTGCGTAATTTGTGAATCATGAGCAGCAGAAGCAACGCCATCAAGGGCCGGGGGAGGGGCATCCCCGGTCAGGGCTTCCGGGTATTGCAGTAGGTAACATTGTAGTGGGCCCCATATATCGGCGGGGCGGGATCGAGCCGGGAGCAGGTCGGAGTATGCCAGGATCTGTTCTTGGCAGTAGACAAGGTCTTTAAGCCATTCCTTAAATTTCGGAGCCCTCCCCCGCCCCCAACGGCACGCTATCCTCCGCTTCGCCAACAACAGCGCCGCCGTGACAAACCTGCGGCTTGCCCGCGGAATGTGTTTGGTATACCCCAATAGGGCCTGCACCGGGTCGGGCTCAAGGAGTAAGTCCACCATCTGTGAGACAGCGGAGAACACTTGGGTCCAGTAGGTCTGAATTGCGGGGCAACCCCAGGACAAGTGCAGGAAGTCCGCATGTGGGGCATGACATCTCTCGCAATTATCCGAGTTTTGCAGTTTGAATTTGTGTTTGGTGACCGGTGTGCAGTACAGACGATTTAGGAACTTAAAGTGTATGATACGATGTCTGCTGCTTGCAGAAATTTGCTCTGTCTGTATGCAACAGTATGACCACCTGTCATCTCCCAGCTCTAGCCCCAACTCCCGCTCCCACTCCCCACGAGCCCGCGAGGCGTCAAGTGCAGTGTCAGATCGAATTGTGTGGTATAGTATGGAGACCAGGTGGGAGGGCGAGGATGCCTGTAAGACTCTGTGCAATGGGTCAGTGATTTCGGGTTCCTCCGGGAATGTCTGTAATATGGACCGCATGCCGTGCCTCAGTCTCATGTAGGTGAATAGCTCCAAGGGGGTAGGCGCGTACCCATCAAAGAAGTGTTCCCGATCTCGAAAGCGCCCAGCCGAGAATAGATCACCCCACCTTTGAATCCCCAGTTTGTGGATCAAGTCTTGAAACAGTCTTTCCTGTAGAAGAGGCAGCTGCGGGTGGTAGGCAATGGGGAGAAGGGGCGAGTACAAGAACGAGCTCGCAGCTCGCTTAGATATCTCCAGCCATGCCCGTACCGTTCCCTGCAATGCATTATAGTCCGAGGTATTATAAGGGAGAGTACTATGCAGCAGACCGTGCAGAGGCAGAGGAGCCGCCAGCCAGTCCTCCGCAGCGAGTTGGGGCATAAATGCAATGGGGTGGAACCAGTAATATGCATAGTGTGCTTGAGCGCAATAGTAGTACAACTCCAGGTCCGGTATGTCCAAACCTCCCCGGGAGTAGGGGGAGGTCATCACCTCCCACTTCAGCCGAGGTCTCTTCCCGCCCCAAACTAGCCGAATCAGTTCCGAGCGCAGTCGATTGAAAAAGTGCCGACCTGGTGGGAAGGGAATGTTCATGAACAGATACAAAAGTCGGGGGAGCACCACCATCTTAATCAAGGCAGCACGTCCTGCCATCGAGAGGGGGAGCGCTATCCAGCGGTCTACGCAGGAGGAGACCTGTGTCAGTGCCGTACCATAGTTAGAGCGCATCAGTTCGTCCCTGTCGCGAGATATCCTGACGCCTAGATATTTTACGTCAGACTCACACCATTCTATGGGATAGTCAAGTGAGAACCTCCGACATCCATCCGTCAAATGGAGGATCTGAGACTTGGCCCAATTGATTCGCACGCCTGACATTTCCCCGTACGTGATGAATTCCCTGAGTAGCGGGTTCAGGTTGTTTTGGGGGTCTCGCACATACAAAGTTATGTCATCTGCATAGAGCGACAGCAGAAGCTGCCTCTGCTCGTAGATAAGCGCCCTATGTTGATGACGCTGTCGCAACCGCGAAGCAAGGGGCTCCACCGCCAGTGCGAACAAGAGAGGGGATAAGGGGCACCCCTGCCTGGTCCCCCGGGCGATTCCAAAGGGCTCCGACGTCCTACCGTTGATCAATACCCTGGCACGGGGGCCACCGTAAAGGATAGCTATCCAGCCCAGGAAAACTAGGGGGAAACCCATACTAGTCAGCACCGCCACAAGGTAATCCCACTCCAGGGAGTCGAACGCTTTCGTCGCGTCCAAAAAGACGGCCACCATCTGGAGGCTGGGGTCAACGTTCTGCAGAGTGGCGAATAGCGTGCGCAGGTTGTGCGACGTCGCCCTGCCCGGTATGAAACCCGACTGATCCGGGAGTACTAGCCCCTGCATAAGGAGCGACAGCCGGTTAGCCAGAGTTTTAGAGAGGATCTTTACGTCACAGTTAAGGAGGGACAGAGGCCGGTAGGAGTCAGGGGAGGCCGCCGGTTTACCCGGCTTCAAAAGGGAAGTAATCAATGCCTCTCTCATGGTAGGGGGGAGCTTTCCCAGCGTGTGGGCCTCCTCAAACACCTCTTTCAAGATCGGGGCAAGGATATCTATGTATGACTTATAAAACTCGATCGGGAGCCCGTCGAGGCCAGGGGCTTTCCCCGAGGCCATTTGCATGATGGCCTCACGAATTTCGTCAATCCCGAGCGGTGCCATGAGGAACTTCCTCTGCTTATCAGATAGCCATCCCAATGTGGTCTCCCCCAAATAGGGAGCCAGCTCCGGCGGTGCCGTGTGAGCGGAGGAGTACAGGTCAGTATAATGAGTAACGAATGTTTGCATAATAGACCGGGTGTCTCTGTGGAGCTCCCCCGACCCATCCTGAATCTCGAGGATTTGGTTGTTAAAGCGGGGCGGTCGGATTGCCCAAGCGAGGTATTTACCCGGGCGCTCCCCCTCCCCGTATCTACGAGCTTGAAAGTGTTTCCCCCTGAATCGGACCTCTCTGTCCGCTGTGTCTTTATATTCTGTCAGCAGTTCCCGAAAGCGGGCTTGAGCCCCAGCATCAGTATGAAACGTGGGGGCACTCTCCAAGTCTTTCAAGTCAGTTTCGAGTTTACAAAGGGTGCTACGTAAAACCTTGAGGACCCCCACCCCCTTTGAGATGCATAGTCCTCTAATCGTGACTTTAAAGGCCTCCCACACCACGGCAACACTATCCACCGTGCCACCGTTGCGCTGGAAGAAGCTCTCAATTTCCTGCGCTATTTCTGATCTGAAGACGTCATCCAGCAGGGCAGTGGGCTGCAATCTCCACGCCATTGGAGACCCGGCGAGGTCAGTCATGACAAAGTTCAGCAGGACCGGGGCGTGATCGGAGTACGTGCGCGCGAGGTGTTTTACCCAGCCTATCGCGGGGGCAAGCCCCGGTGAAACCAGGATATAGTCCAGTCTCGCCCATGTGGAGTGCGCGGCAGTCCAGTGCGTGCCCTCCCTTGTCACCGGGTGCCTAGAACGCCACGTGTCTAGTAGATGACGCTCAGTAAGAAGGTCATGCACATATGCCTGCGAGCGGGAGTAGTGGTGTGGGTTCGGCTTCAACCTATCACTCCCGGGGTCAACAGCTATGTTAAAATCACCCCCCCACACTAGGTGGGTGAAACCGATACGCAGAATCTCTCCCCACAGCGCCTGAAGACAAGACGGATCATCAGTGTTAGGACCATAATAGCACGCTAAAGTGAGCGTATCCGTGCCCATGCGCCCCCATACAATACAATACCTGCCCTCCCGGTCTATACGCTCGCCCATGTGCACAAACAGGGTATGTTTCCTAATGAGGATGGCCACCCCACGTGAGTAGGTGGAGTAGGAGGAGAAGGTACGGTGCACCGCCCAGCGCGAGGCAAATAGCACCGGCCTGGAGGGATCTAAGTGCGTCTCCTGAAGAAAGGCCACTCCCACGTGATGCCTGTCCAGGTATGCTAGGACGTGCCTGCGTTTCCTGTGGTCCCCCAAGCCCCTCACATTCCAGGATAGAAAGTTAAGCTGCCCAGTAGAGACCCTATGTGTTTGCGGATCACTCATGGAAGACCAAAAGACTCACATCCAGCAATATAGTGCAAACGCCACCCCCCGACCCGTATGTAGAAGACCATGCCAACAGCGCCACATCCCATACAAACTTAACAAACATTACAAATCCCCAACACCCCCCCCCCCTCCCCCCTCCCACAGCAGCATCCCAAACATGCTATCTGGACGGCCCCCCTCCCCCCCCCCTAACGAACTCCGTCCATAGCAAAGGCCACAGTGGAGCAACATGAAAACTTAAAGTCAATTGGGTAATACCCTTGGGAGGACAGTCTAGGTGAATACACAATAAACCCCTCGATCCAGGAGAGAGTTTCCCGCCCTTGGGCCGGGCTCACCCCATGATCAAAGAGGGTGCCCAGCGAGGCGATAATTTCCTGAGAGTCTAGTGCAAGAAAAAGAGTTTCTACCCCCCGCTATCAGCCCCTCACAGTGAAGAAAGCCGGGCCCGTGGGTCACTATATCAAGTCCCATAATAGCAGATATTCGCACCGCCTTACCAGCCGACAGGCCTCAGTCTCAAAATCGACAGGTCAACACTCCAGACCCATCAGTCTGATGCCAGCGGTGAGGAGCAGTCCTGATCACGTTTCTTGAGTCGTTTCAAAAACTCCTCCGCCTGTTGGGGTTTAGTGCAAAAGATTTGTTTCCCTTGATGCGTGATGCGCAGGCGGGAAGGGTAAAGAAGCGCATAGTCAACTTGTGCAGCGCGTAGTTTATGCTTGACCTGGACAAATTTCTTTCGCTCCTCCTGAACCACCGGGGTGAAGTCCGGAAAAATGGTGAAGGCGTTGCCGCCATAGGATAGGCTCTTCTTCTCCCTCGCCGTCCGAAGCGCGACATCTCGGTCACGGAAGTTCAACAGGCGTGCTATAATAGGGCGAGGGGGAGCCCCCGGCGGTGGCCTCAGGGCCAGAGATCTGTGCGCCCTTTCCACTATGAACTGGGGGGATAGGGAGTCCGTGCCCACCACCTCGCGCAGGAGACCCTCCACATAGTCCTCCATCTTGCCCGTGTGGGTCGATTCTGGTATGCCAATTATACGGATATTGTTCCTCCGACTACGCGCTTCCAAGTCTTCGTTTTTGGCTGCTATTACATGGAGGATTTTGTCCATGCGCGCCATAGCGGCGGACAGTTCCGTTGTGCGATCTTCGGTGTCTGAGATACGTCTCTCCGTTTCCGTGATGCGTTCGCCATGGCTGTCAACCTTATGTACGATCGAGTCCATGCGGGATTGCATGGAATCCATTTTGTCGACTATGGTCGCAAGACTTTGCCGCATGTCCAGCAAGATGGACTTGACATCATCCCCCGGCGGGGCCTCCACCGGCTCCGACCCCGCCGCAGCAGCCTCCGGCTGCGGCCTGGTCTGCTTTTTGGACTCAAAAGTAAGGCGAGGCTGTCGGCTGTCCGGCTTCCCCATGGCGGCGCCACCAGGCCACCCGCGGCGGGGTCAGGGGGGATGCCCGGGTGGGCCCCGGGGGCAAGCGGCCAAGGAGGGGGGGAGTGGCAGCCTAGGGAAGAGGGAGATCGGCCAGATCGTGCAGCAGGTCACTGGCTCAACCACCAGCACCTCGTGCAACCCCCTCCACCTGCCACGCAGGATCTCGATGGGGACCAGCCGCCCCCCCCCCGGGGCCAACCGCGACCCCACAAGCACACCGCTCACCTCCACGGCCAGTAGCGACTCTCCGTGAGTGAACGGGATGAGCTCCGCGCGGAGCGCCAGCAGAAGAGAGTCCGGTATATGGGGGCAAAGAGGATCCAAGTCGGGGCCCCACACGCCGGCCTCGCGATCGTGAGCGCGCCAGGCACACTCCGCCGTCTAGCCCCCTCTGTTCGATGGCTACCTCCTCCGTGTCGTCTCTCCCCAGCGTAGGCACCACCTCGAAGGCCCCAGCGCAGGAGGGTCAGCGGTCAGCGCAGCAGGTAACAGTCTCTCCGGGCCTCGCACCTCCTCCGATCTGTCCCTCCGGCGGACGTGTAATTGCCCCCAGTGGGCTAGCAGTAGGGTAGCAGCCGGGGGGGGGTCCGCGCAGGCCGGTACGAGCGGGACGGCACCGCGCCGCAGTAAGGATCCGGTGCGGGCAGGGAAGGCGGCGACCCCAGCCGGGGATTCAGCCAGGCGCGCCACTCACCAACGCCCGCGCC
Source organism: Triturus cristatus (assembly GCF_964204655.1). Taxonomy (NCBI): domain Eukaryota; kingdom Metazoa; phylum Chordata; class Amphibia; order Caudata; family Salamandridae; genus Triturus; species Triturus cristatus. Next base: position 1,121,416,832 of record NC_140590.1, read on the forward strand.
TGTTGTGCATCACGCCGTAGTCCAGTCCGTCCTCCTGCCCCCGGCCGGGGGGATCCAACACGGGTCCCAGCGAGCCCCAGCTGACACGTCGCAGGGCCGCCGCCCGCAGCCGTGGATCCGGAGGTGGGGCCTGTCACCCACGTGAGACGCACCGGACTCGCGTCGCAGCAGCCTCCCGGATACAGCTCCAGCAAGACGTCCTCCACAGCCGGCACAACTTGCGGCGGCCTCGCAGTCCGATATCTCCGGGTCGCCAGGGATGAGACAGCGCTCCAACTGCGGTGGGGATGTTGGTCCACCCACACAGGCCCGCGTGGGCTATCAAATGCGACTTTCAGGAAGGATTGTTAAGGATTTCTTCGCTGGGCTGCGGGAGCTTCACCCGAAGGCAGCCATTCCGCTGTGCGCCACCTAGCGCCTCTCCACGATACTTGTCAACTTTGCGTATTATCGTGTAAAGGAAAAAGTCCTGACTTCGGCAATTCAGTTGAGACAGTTTGAAACTGAAAATGGAGTAAGGTGCAGAATTTTTTCTGATATGTCGGCAGCAGCAGCTAGAAGACGGAAAGAGTTTGTTAAATTATTATATTTGTTTAAAGCTCAAGGGGCACTAGCTTCGATCGCACAACAATGAAAACTTAAAGTTCTTGTTTTTTTGTTAAGAAAATTTTCTTTTTTTTCTTTTAGATTTCTGATTTGGCGATTTAAAGACTTGTAGAGTCATTCTTTTTGAAGATTCGTTTTTTTTCTTTCTTTCTTTTGTGAGGGGGAGGGAGATCACTTTGTGGTACAATATCAGTGCACCAGTATGTGCTTGGGGGGTGGAGTGTATGGACAGCGGGAATATCCACATTTCCTAAGGGGTGGAGGGGTTTTTGTTGGAGGAGGATTAGGGTGGCTTGGGTTAGTTGGAAAAATGAGCAGGTGCTATAAGGAATGCGTTAAATGGTGTAGGAGTAAATTGAAAATAGAATTGCTGTGCATTGAGCTTTGAGATCTTTTTTGTACTTCGTGAATGAGCTCATACAGTAATTGCCAAATTCTTTCTGTCAACGTTAATGGAATTTTGAACAGACGTAAATATGGTGGATTGATAAGGTGGCTAGTTACTTTAAAACCTCAAATTCCTTTTTTTACAGGAAACTCATTTGAAATCCGATACCCCAAAATGTTATATTCCAGGAATGTTTTCAAGGTTTTTTTTTTGCTTCAGCAGGTGTTGTAATGTAGAGGGTGGCCATATATTTTTCTTGTGAATTTGATTGGGTGTTTCTTCAGGAACAAAGAGATCCCCAGGGAAGGTGGATATGGGTACATGTGTCATTAAACGGCCAGATTCTGTATTTTGTTAGTTATTATGGACCAATATTTGATGACGAATCTGCATTGTGTTCACTTTATAAACTTCTGATTGGGGTAACGGGGAAATTGTTTTGGGGGGCGATTTTAATTATATTCAGGACTTGATAATGGATACCTCAAATAGAGGGAAAAAACAATTGAAACCTAAAACAAAGAAGCTTTTTGATGCTTTGATAGATGATCTCCAGCTAGTTGATGCATGGCGGTTTTTAAATCAAAATGGTCGTAAATATACTTGCTCTTCACGCCAACATCAAACTGCATCTCGTATAGATGTTCTTTTGTTGTCACTCTCTTTGATTCTTAGAGATGCAGATATTGGTGCTAACGCTTTCTCTGACCACTCTTATGTTCAAGTATGTATAGAATTGGGTCTTTCTAAAAATCGCAGGCCTAAGTGGCAGTTGTGCACATTACTCAGCATGATATAGTTAGGCAGTTTATGTTTCAACATCTGTGTAGTACGCTAGTGCCTTCTAACACATCACTCAGGGCTTGCTTCTTCATGTATCAACTGTTTTGAACAATCAGCCACCACTACTGTTTCCCTGGCCACACCAGCCTTTTATTGCAGATCATTTTCTTTTGCAGGATTTCAGATAGAGTTCTGTGTCATTCGGTCTCCATGATCCTCAAATTGACAAATGAAGCTCCATCTGTCCAATCCCTACCTCCAACAGTTATTGACATGCTATGTGTTTCCTTTTAACATGTCTCACAGCTGAATGGTGAAGATCACCATGTATTGTGTTCCTCTTCCCTAAGAATCCTCTTCAGAAGATCAAAGCTCTTCCTATATGTTTGTATTGTAACATTCAAAAACTGCCTGTTTGTGAAATTTTCTTATTTCAGTCAAATGTATCTTCTGCCCATCTTTAGGATTGGGTCACAGTTGCAGTACTTGAAAACATGTGTGATGAGGGCTTCTGGTGGTGTGGAACAACCAGGGCCCTGTGTGCCTCCTGTACCAAGGAGTGTGATAACCCATTGGACTGAAGGACCTTCAACCCTTGGATTTGAAGGACTTTCAATTTCCACTCTTCAGGGAACAGTTTGACACTTGGCTCTTCAACCTTCTCTGGCAGCCCAATCATTCATATAGCATTCCTCCTCTATGTGCACTTTGCATCCTCAATCTAGCTTGGTTTGACCTACTGTGAATGTGCAATGGTCTCATGGTTGCTTTTAATGTGTTCATATCTGTAGTCGATCCCCCATCCGAGAGTCAATTCGCTTTGTTCTGCACTGCTATTGAGTATCTTAAAATCAGCCCTCAGTAGGTTATCCTCAAATGTAACCATATCTATGTTGTGCTCCAGCACTAATTTTCAGTTTTGGATTACAAGAAGGGCTTCTGTAATCTTGGATGCCATTATCTTCACTGCACCCCTAATCTCATTAGGTTCTTCTCACAAATCATTTATATCCTCACACAGATTGTGGCTGAGAAATATATATTTGTCTGGGCTGTGTTGCTGAACGATTATAGTTTTTCTTTTCCAACAAGTATATGGTTGTTTGGTTGCTCTATGTAAGGTCTGAAAGGTAAATTCACTTCTCTGTTACAGGCAACCATCTACTGTACTTCTCCCTATGTGGGTATTCAAAGTGGTAATCGCTGGACCCAGCCTACAGTGATCAGTCATTCTGGCCTTTTCCATTATTCCTGCCTGGCCTCTACAATTGCCTGTCAGAGTATCATTCAGTATAATGGTATATTGCCATTGTACCAGCCCAATTATTGGCACGAGCTCTGTAACCCAAGAAGAGTCCTTGGACACCCTATGCATATGTGCAACAATGTGAGTGTCTGCTGGGAAGGTCCATCAGCGCCCAAGTCGATGCCAAGTATATTCAATGGTGTTTAATGAGAGTCACATTAGATCCTCAATGGGTCCTCCATGAATTAATTTTGTTTTCGTCTGCCAGCTGGTATCTCTCAGTGCACATTTGGAAAGTGGTCATATTTACTTTAGCCAGCCAGTAGTTTGGCCACTGCCTTTTGTCAGTTTCCCGGCCATGCCCACAATAGAGATGATGCAAGTGATATCTACTGCTCTCAGTCTGATGGTATTGAACAGGCTGTACTCCACTTTTTCAAGGCAAAAAAAGGATTATGGGGAGGTGGTGCTCATCATATTTGGTAATTTGCCTAAAGGGCTCCACAATGAGGTGGGGTCCTCAGACAGTAAATGATCACTTGCATCAGCACAGGCCATACATTTAATGATTTATGGCATTGTATTAAAACAGAATTTCTGGGGGTTATAAAGGGGCACTGAGGAGCTCTGTAAAATTAGGATATTCGCTAATGGGGTAATTACCCATCTCAAGTACTATTTACACTCCCTGCCATGATGAGTCCCTAAAGTTACTAAATTAACTTGAGCTCAACCCCCTCATAGCCATTGTACAGAGCAGATATGCATAACTTAGAGAAATGTGTAAAGTACATATGCAGCGCTAAAACCATAGTAAAGTTGAAAAGAAACACAATAAAAGTCCCAAAGCTAATTAGAAAAAGAGAGTACAACTTAATGCACTAAATTACTTCATGTTGACAAACATCCAATAAGAAAAAACACAGATATGAATTCATGCAGCGATAGCGCCAGGAAGCGCAAAGTGCAGATGATATTCGATAAGTATATCGGTCCAGGGTTGCTTTTGTTCCAGTTCAAGGAGGATCTGGTTATACAGTTTGGACTGGACTATTCCCACTTGGGATTCAAGAGATGAGATGCACTCCTCAAAATCCATGTTTTAATCTTTCTTTTACCATTCGAACTTTAACAGCGTGCAATGCCTGCTTTGCACTTCGTCTCGTAGCGCTGGAACAGGGGCAACACTGATTTACAAATGGATGGGTACAAACTGAGGTGCATGGTGAGCAAAAGAACAATAGGTTGAAGTGCTAACCCAACTACTAGCCAGTGGTTAGGTTTACTGTAATCAGCCTCCAATCACCTTTTGTGTGTTTCATGATAGTCAATAGTCACAATAGATCATGAACTAGGCGCAATTTGACACTAACCACGATGGAGTGTGGGTCACAAACACTAGCCAGGCTTGTCCATAGAAAATATTTTAGCTTCTGATTTCGAGCCTAATTTACAGTTTGTCGGAAGGATATCTACTCCACCGGGGAGACTGAGTATAGTACTTCATCACTTTGAGGTAATACAGGTCTGCCGAAGGTTTGAGTGGTCGGCATGCCAAGTGGACATTTCTTGCATTTACGGGAACCACTGTCATGGCAGCTCCTGCAAATTCACAGAAAGTTTGAAAGATGGCTCTCAAAATTTAATCTTGTCTTTTATTTAAAAAGAAAAGAAACAAATAACCAAGCAGACAAATGGCAAGCCTGTTGGGCCATCAGAAGTGTATGTTGGCGGCAGAGACTACTGTAGTCAACATACTGAAGGTGCGCCTGACACTTTGGGGGTCATTAGCACGGTCGGCGGATCGCCACCGCCTGACTGGCGGTGATGATCTGCCCGCCAAAACACCACGCCGAAAGGCCTGTTACCCCCCACCACATTAGCATGGACAGCAAATTGTCTCCCAACCCGATCCTATCCGTAGGACTCTTACGCAGATGCTTCGTACAGCTCTATGGACACTGTTTCCAAGCGAGCAAGTACGAGTCACAATTCAGGTCGCCTTCACGATTCGGTATGTCGGATCAAAAAAAGCAGCTTGAATCATTCTTTTGGGGCTTGTAGCAGACCCACCACCACCTGGAGCCTTCCGATTCAGACCCGTGGGGGTACCCATGGGTCCCCCCTAACCATGCATGGACAGTATGGTGGGTAAAATGGGGTCGCCGCCACAGGGTGTACGCTTTTCCCTACTCACCCCTTTTTTGCTATGGGAGCCTGTGCACGCGTCCAGTAAACAGACTCCCATAGAGTTCAATGGAAGTCTGAGTGAAGCAAGTCCTAAGCATAAGAATGCATCGTACTCGCTCATTCGGACTCCAGTTGCATGAATCGCTCGTAAAGCCCTACGGATCTGAGTCGTACGGATGGCTTTACTAGCAAGATCGTAATCAGGCCCTTAATATTAAGCCTGGGTGGAGTTTGCTACTCGCAGTGATTTTCAGTGCCAGGTGCTTGTCCACTCTGTGCAATTATCGAGAACGGCACCATGCACTGTAAAAGCGGACGCTGCTTCCTTTCTTTTTTACTTGAGCAGCAGCTTTTCCAACACGAACAGAAGGTTTTTCAACGTGAGCGTTTGCGAGCATACACAACCACATCCAATGAGAATGAGTGCTTTCAGCTCCGCCCGCCGCAATGTTACAAATGCGGGATGCGCCAGCCAGTGTGGTGGGCGCATCCTAATTGTAGGTGCAGGACCGCTGCAAGCATTGCGGGAGGTCCTGTTTTCCGGGGGTATGGCGGGCAGACAAAGTCCGCCCGCCATACTATTGACCCCCTTAGGTGTTGCGAAACTCACGAACCTCAATCCACAGGAACAAAGAGAAACTGCCCACACTCCCCAAAACAGCCATCTATATGGAAATAGATATATCTCATACAGGAGGGCTAACTGAAGGAGATGTGGGGAACAAATCCGGAACAAACGGCCACCTGTTAGTTCCCCCAGGAGACTCAAGGATTGTAGAACACAAGAGGAGATTCAGGCATGGTAACCTAAAAGAAAGTGTAAAAACAGAAAACGGCTCTCAGAAATCCCTTCAACTGTACTATTAACAGATTTTAATTTATATAAACGTGCCTGTCCTGCAGAGATCAAAGCTCCAGTTACCAGCTAGATTCTCCAAAAGTTAGAAGAGATAGACTGAGCTTCAATGAGATGAAAGAGTCAAAGTCTATTTGGTTCCTTCTCCATCAGCAACAAATGAACTGTGATTCCAACGTGAAGATAATAATCCAATGTCTTGGTAAGTCTTTGTAACTCAAGACTTAGTCCAATGTATTAATATAGTTGTCCCACAAAACAAAAGGAATAAAGAAACTGCTGGGATCTCTCATGCAAAGGTCCAAAACACAGTGACAACTCAAACAGCTTCTTTGTGTTTATTGCAAATAAATAAATAAATAAATAAACGCTGCCGCGTATAAACTTAAAACGCGACTGCTAGACAACAAAGAGAACAAGGCTCAATAGCAAGGAACCTTGTCACAGTTGTGGTTCCTACAACAAAAAAAAACTACCGAGCAAAGACGCGGTCACGTATGCACCTTAAACGCAACCGCGAGTCTAACGGAAAACAATGGCACGACCGCTGCTTCCTTTGCTGCTGCAGGTGCAAAAAGAAAGACGCTACCGCGTATTTCTTTCAAACGCAGTCGCGATTCCAAAATACAAGATGCTGCTGCAAGTATTCACCAATCGCGGTCGCGAGTGAAAAATCCAAAACGCGACCGCGAGTGCTGGAATCAAGACACGGCCGCGAATATTGCCTAAACATGGCCGCGGGCAGCTACAAACATCCAACACTTAAAAATAGAATGATCGCGGTCAGTGAAGGTAAAATAAATACCGCCAGGGAAGCAAGATTCTCAGAATAGAGAAGCAGGAAATCCTCGAGAAGATTCAGGAAGGAGGCATGGTCCAAGGTCCAAAACCGAATGCCAAGCACTAGTTCCTTCTGCTCGTCTGCTTTTAACACCTAAGGGAGCGTGTATAGATGTTCCTGTTTCGGCTCTGGGTATAGCTCACTGTTACCTGCCTCACTTCTCCTTGGCTGCCGTCCTGTTCCCTGTTCTCCCTCCCGCCGCCGCAGCATACTATCTTGTGGCCGCCGTGTGGAGGGAGGAGGAGAAGACCACAACCACCGGCATCCTTTGCAGCCACTGCCGCTGACTCCATGCCTGGAGACGCTTAAAAACTGACGAGAGCCCCGGCAGAGCGGGTGCTCTATGGTTCCTGTTTTGGCTCTGGGTATAGCTCCCTGTTACCTGCCCCACTTCTCCTTGGCTGCCGTCCTGTTCCCTGTTCTCCCTCCTGCCGCCGCAGCATACCATCTTGTGGCCGCCGGGTGGAGGGAGGAGGAGAAGACCACAACCACCGGCATCCTTTGCGGCCGCTGCCGCTGACTCCGCACCTGGAGGCGCTTAAAAACTGACGAGAGCCCCAGCAGAGCGGGTGCTCTATGGTTCCTGTTTCGGCTCTGGGTATAGCTCCCTGTTACCTGCCTCACTTCTCCTTGGCTGCCGTCCTGTTCCCTGTTCTCCCTCTTGCCGCCGCAGCATACCATCTTGTGGCCGCCGGGTGGAGGGAGGAGGAGAAGACCACAACCACCGGCATCCTTTGCGGCCGCTGCCTCCGCGCCCGGAGACGCTTAAAAACTGACGAGAGCCCACGCGACGCGTGATCGCGCGTGGGATCAGCCGGGCCAAGCCCGGGCAAAGGGCGGGCCGTCTGAGGCCGTCTCAGGCCGAAGTAGGCCGGGCTGGGCCTCCCCCCTGACATTTGCGACAGGACATTGGACACCTTACCTGGAACGAACTGTGTAAGGTTAAATCTCCTTGTTTTGGGAATAAGTTTAAATTCTGAACTTACTTTTATCACACTGTTAAGTATTCTTAAGTAAACAAACCATCTTTATTCAAGGGCATCACGGTAGCTAATGTGAGCTTGATAGAATATTGTGGTGATAACAATGAGTCCTGGTAAAAAATCACTGGCGGGAGGGCCTGCTCAAGGGACACTGGACCTATTCATAATGAGGGCTGCAAATGTCTTAGAACCGGAAATAGCCCTCACGGAACGTCGCCTATCCATAGAGCTTTTGCATAACAAGCGCTCGTCTCTGGGCCTCATCCAGCAATCTATTACTCCCCTGAACACACTCACAGAAAGGGATTCTACTGGAGACATTGGCATCCCTCATCAACTATTAGAGTGAAGTGCTTCCACTAACACCAGCAGGGAGTCTGATATTGATGACTCGTATTTAGAACCCCCTATGACAACTAGTTCCAATGTGGTCACAAACCCCAAGCCTACCACGAAGTTAAACATACAAAATGCACCTGGTCTAGGACAAGTAAACAAAAGGAAACGAGGCGAAAATAGGCACAAGGGCAGGTGTGCCAAGACTCTAAAAACGGCTTCAACAGCCACAAGTTCCCTTAAGGGCTTGCCGGAAAAAGACGCTAATCTAACTCATATGCAATGTTCAGTCTTTCCCACTGATGTTCACTTAGAACTATTGGGAAATATTGAAGACTTAGTTAGATCTCTTATACGACCACTAATGGAGCGGGTAAAAAAAGTGAACAGCTGGGGGGTATAGAGGAGGTAATTTCATCAAATACCAAAATCTTACATGAATTGGCAGCCTCCAAAGCAAGCCCTACTTTTAATGTGCCAATATCTGATGGGCAAAAAATTAATCAAGTAATCAGTAATGGCACTACGTCTCAGCCATAGGCAAATAACCTGTCCCCCCCCAAATTAACCAGTACATGCAAGAAAGACAGGGAAGGAAGGGAGGGAGGACCAATAAACGCACAGAATACCATCCCAGATAGCAAATACGGAAAAACCGCCCGACCCCAAGATAGGGACGAACAAGGTATTTTTTGTAGAATAGATTTGCCACCTGAATCAGCAGCCTATGTTACAGTCCTTACTGGGGTCCCCGAATTAACAGCTGGAAGGAAAGAAGGGCACCACAAACTTAAAAACAAGGTTGTCCATTGGCTTACAAATAATAGGCCCTTACCGCCCAATATAAGCGGGGAGATCTTGCATGTAAGAAGACTGGGATGGGTGGGCCAGAGACCTAAAGATATACCAGGGGACGTGGTTGCTGTAAACTTCAGAGGTCGTAGGGCAACTGCGTATCTAAGGGACTGGTACCTGGAAAGCGGAGGGTGAGGAATATCCACCAAGGACTTAACATACTTCTACCCCCAGTACCAGATGATTAATACACGAGAGCCAAGGAAATATGGCGTAAGGGAAGCACGAGTTCCAGGCTTTAACATCCCAACATTTAACCATTATTTTATGTTGTCTGGACTCGATTCGGTGGATTGACGCACAAATGGAATATCCTGTAAACGATTTGTGCCCAGAGGCAGTGATTCGCTAGTGGTCATTAAGGGAACATATGACAGGGCCAAGGAAACCCTCATGAAAGATAGAAGGGGGAAAAAGGGGAAAGGAAACAACCCCCATCTTATTATGGCCCAAGTAGAAAATGGGAGGATTTAGATATAGACGTAAACTCTAGAGCTGAACATAGTCTAAATATAAAGTACACTGCACCCACAAGGACTAAAGCCATGTTCAGGAACATTCATACAGGGAAGCACGCACAGACAGACGAGTGCATTAGTAATAATAAATTTGCCCAACTATTGGTATCCTGGAATATAGCAGGACTCAAGAACAAACTAGTGTCCCTGGATTGGTTAACTTTTATTGACACGCATACGGTAATATTACTCCAGGAGACATGGCAGATGGTACCCCAGTTCAGGCAGGGCTATTTGAACTTTTTTGTACCTGCAGTCCATACCAAAAGAGGCAGGCCTATGGGGGGCCTGACCACCTGGATCAAGCAGGATGATAGGTACACAACCAAACAAATACATTCCAATTGCACTGATATTCTTATTGTAAAGCTACAATGTCTCGACTGTAGAGACTTACTTGTTTTCAATGTCTATGCTAGGGGCAAACCAGGAGGTAAACCCTCCGAGATAGTCACCAAGTTGGGCCAACATTTGGACATTTATGATGGTAAGGTAAACTTATTGGTAGCAGGTGATTTCAACTGTTCTTTTGAACCCTTGGATCAAAATTGACATCGAACTTACCAAGGGAGAAGATCGCAGTTGGCAGATTCCTCAACTGACCATCCCCCCCATTAAACGGTGGACTCAGGCTGCTCTTCAGCTCAAAGCCCTATGCCTTGAACAGGGCCTTAGGGCCGTAAATGGCAGGACAAAAACAGATAAAGAGGGGAGACCTACATTTGATAATGGGGTGCGTACTAGTCGGATAGACTATATCTTAGTGAACCTAGAGTTCTGGTCATCCATCCATGACATGGCTATTATAAAAAGAACAGAGAGTGACCACAACCCCCTTAGTTTAGAGCTTTAATTATTTAAAGCAAAAGATGCTGTAGCCAGTTCGATAACCATTGACATTTTTCCCACAAATGATACTAGGAGAGTGAAATGGGCTGAGTGCCTTCTGAAACAGGAAAACATTACTGAAATGGGCAAACTAGTAGTAAGCGCAACCACAGAGCTCCAGGGATGTATATTTGATGATGATCTTATGTCCAAGGTTGTTTCAATTCACACAACACTTTTTACTAGTCTTAGCAAATATTTTATCAAAGAGGTAACTGGCCCACAACGTAACAATAGAAAGCAGGCAGAATCTTGGTACGGTAAAAGTTGCAGGGCTGCATATAAATTATTTGCTGCAGCAGTAAGATCGAAAAATAGGGATCTAATACATGTTGCAAGACGCAACTATAAAATTACCCAGCAGGAAGCTAAAAAATCCTGGGATGAAAAATATTGGGAAGAGCTATTTGAAGCTAGCAAGTCGAGAAATATGGTAGGTTTCTGGGACTTGGTAAAATGGGGTAAGGGGTGCTATAGGGCCTACCCGCAAAATTATGTCCCTCCTGAATCGTGGGTGTCGCACTTTAATACTCAGTTTGCATGCCCTGATTGGGAAAAAGGGACAAGCTGTAATATCATCCTTAACGATGTAACTATTACTCCTTTGCAATTCAGCCTGAAAGAAGTTGAATATGTCTTAACTACTGTCCCTAAAGGGAGAGCTCCAGGGCTGGATACTATACCCGCGGATCTCTTTATACATGGCAGAGAGGTCTGGGCACCGTATATACAGCTACTTGCCAATGCCATTGCTAAAGGCTCCCCAATTCCAGATATCTGGAAGGGAGCCGAAATAATCCCTATCTTTAAGAAAGGAGATCGTGCTGATCCCGCAAACTGCAGGCCAATTAGCCTGATAGCCTGTATTCAGAAGGTGGTGGCTAGGCTCGTGCTGTTCAGGATCCAGAATTGGATAGACGACGCTGAGGTTATATCACCACTGCAAGCTGGCTTTCGCCCATTCACGAGTACTGTGGACCAGGTTTTTAGATTTGCTACTATTTATTGGAAGTGGGTAGTTCTCGGAGGAGGCACCCTATACGCGGCCTTTGTCGATCTGAAATCGGCCTTCGACTTAGTACCGCGTACAAGGATGTGGAGAGTCCTTCAGGAGCAAGGCATGCCACCGGAACTCCTCGCTTTTTTAATTAAATTCCACGATAATAATTTTGCGCAGGTCCGGTGGGGGGAGCAAGGCCAGGCCACCGATAAATTTCCAACTCTGAGAGGAGTAAGACAAGGATGTGTCTTGGCTCCGACATTGTTTACGTTGTACATTAATAGGGTTATTGATTATTATAAGGACTTACCTACAGATCCTCCTAAGTTAAATGGTGTCCCGATACGTCTGTTAATGTTTGCCGATGACACCCTTTTAATTTCCAAAACACAACAAGGGCTCCAGAGAGCAATTGGGTGTTTTGAGGCATTCTGTACAGACTACGGCTTAATCATCAATGTATCTAAAACAAAATTCATGGTTATGCACAGGCATAAGATAGTGCAAGGAAGGGCACTAATGAATGGAGAGCTCCTTGAGCAGACCCAATCTTTTACCTATCTTGGAATTACTTTGGGGTCAAGACTGGAATGGAAACCCCATATGAATTACTTATCGACAAAACATGCACAGCTGGCAGGAGTGCTCTTAAGAGAACTACGATCCTCGGCCACACAACCAATAGCTCCAGCCCTAAAAATATATGATACTAAAATACGGGCTTCTGTATTATACGGGGCAGAACTGTGGGGGCCATTTAATATCTCGGCCCTGACAACTGCCCAAAATAAGTTCATGAGGGGCCTGGTGAGGCTCCCCCCATCTACACCATTGATACCCCTCTGCTTAGATTTGGGCTGTCAGAGAATTGAGGACGTTGCACGATTTAGACCGATTGCATACTGGCGGAGGATCTGGGTTACCCCAGAACACTCTCACTATGCTCAGGCTCTATTAGAAACCAGAGATATGGACAAAGGAAGCAGAATACCTTGGTTCAGAGAAGTCAGGTTGATCTATAAAGCTATGGGTCTGGGGGACCTATGGGATAACTCATTACAAAATACTTTCCCGTCAAGCAAGACCCTAAAGGAGCTCTATTGGGCCATGTTAACTCAAAGAGATTTCCAGAAGTGTATTGCTCCTTCAACCACTAGGGATTTCTTGGAGCACAAACATACACCGGCCTACGAACTATATTGGGATGTCATTACCATTCCTGAGGATAGGAAACGGTTCCACCAGTACAGGGTGGGAACTCTCCCAATCAATACATTTACTAGCAAATGGTCAACCAGTAATGGTGTTTTGTGACCTTTCTGTACTACTCAACCAGAAAGCTTAGCTGACGTCCTCTTTATATGCCCTGAGTATAAATTCCCACGTTATAAGTGGCTCAGGTCAATATGCATTCAGAAAGGCATCAAAAGAGGAACAGATGCGCTAAGGATTTTCAGAACGGACTGTACCGAGAGTTTAGTAACTGCCGTGGCCAAATTTTTGAACTGGATGTGGGCAATCCGTAGGAACAAACTAAAAATAGTGAATACCCCACCAGTTTAATCTTGTTTTAAATGTTGACTGTCTAATCATTATAAATGTATTGTAAATTTTGTTTTATTTTTAGTGTGTTTAACCTCAATATATAATACTTATGATTTTAATTGACGTGCATGGAACAATCAGTAGATGGGATCAACCCAGTAGAACTTACAAGAACATCCTTTTGATCTTGCAGTATATCAGTTAAAATAATTATTTATACATTATATTAATGTACTATGGAATTGATGCTGTGTTTTTATTTTTTAAATATGTTGTCTTTTATGACATGTAGTCGAAATAAAGACTTAAGAAAGACACCCTAACCTCCTCAAGGTAGCATGGAAGGGAATCTCTAAAAAGAGTCTTTACTCCCTGCAGGACATGCACGTCTCTATATATCTAGTTACAGTGAGGCCATTTAATAATACAGGAGCTTTGAGCTCTGATTTTAGGGTGACGTATCAATATTTAAAAGGAAGGTTTAGGCCTGTCAAAAGGGAGTTATCTTGTTAATTTGCAGTTTAAAACCACACATTTAGACTACTATTGTAGGTCAGGAGACATGCTTTACAGTGCCACTGCAGTAGATTGCAAAATGAGCAAGCAGTCTACTGGTAGCATTTATTGTACCTCCACTGGGTACTTTTGATACCATATATTAGGGACTTATATATAAATTAAATACCCCGATCAGGTGTATGCCAATTTCATCATATTGAAACGATGAGCACAAGCCTGTTACTACTGGTTAGTAAGTGTAAAAGACACAAAAAGCTCTTTATTTTCACTGTAGGAGGGTTTGGTGTTCATAGAAAAACATTGGGATACAATATTAGTTTATATAAATGTTAACTGCACTGAGGAAAGGGATTCACATGTAAGTTGTTGACTTTTTAAATATTATTGGCCATTATTAAGATCCAGTTTCGCGAAAAATACCTACAGACATGAAGGGGATTTTCAAATACAGCAGTTTAAATGTGTCCCCCAGTGACACAAAAGTGATTGAGTACCAGGTTCATCAACTCCACAGTCCATCAACTCTATTATGAGTCTAGATAATGTCACCTTTCCAACAACAAAGGCCCAGGTTGCTCCATCATCAGACTGCTCAATCCAATGGCCTTCAGAGTAAGGAAATCAGACTGCCCACCTTACTTAGAAGGGAACGTCTGATGTATTTTTGCTATCTATCAGTGTTGGGAAAAGCCTGTGGGTCGTGAAAAAATAAAAGGAAAAAATACCCAAATATCCAGTTTGAGAGTTTGTTTTTGAAAACCAAAAAAGTCTGTTGTGCTGCTGTCTAAAAGATGCATTTCAAACTAGAAGTGACTTCAGAGGCAACGCTGTATGGGGGCTGCTCTGAAGGCAGTAATCTCTAGATATTGCAAGAGGTAGTCCATCTGGATGGCACAAATAATGTCCTTCCCTACCTTGACAGAGTTTGGGTCTCCAACTCACCTATAAATCAGCACCCAAGTCTTTAAATTATAGATGACTAAATTAATAGTACTCTTCAAAAAGGATGCGCATAGTGCAAACAAAAATTATCTCTCCACACACATTTTCTCTATCAATTGAATATAAACAATTATTTAATTGAAATAAAAAACAATTGTGTTTGCAGTATCTTTAAAAATATTATTTTGGATTCAAATTATATATAAACTGGCAATTTATGTATTAAAACAAAGTCATGGAGATGCAGTGAATAATATGTCAAAAGTAAAAAAAATAACAAAGGTGCAAGAAAACAAATAAATGGCCATTGACATAATACAATGTAATGAAAAAGGAGATAAATGAAGCACATAAATAGATACCAAAATGAATTTGAAATAGAACAGTTGACACTGATGTTAAATTTTCTAAATAAATGTTGTATTAGTACCATAAATAAATTACGGAAACTATCTAACAAAGGTAGCAGTAAGAAAGATGGACAAGTCAAGTATCTGTTTAAATTAAAGAAGACAAAATGAGATTTTATGGGAAAATCGCTATTGGCAAAACATAAATATACATTTAAGATACATTTACTTTATGCGGATGACGCAGTCATCATGGCTAGAACCCAAATGGGCCTCCAAAAAGCTTTAACTTGTTTCTCTTCTTTTATGAGTTCTAGAGGCCTAAAAATAAACATAGGGAAAACATTTTCCATGTGCTGCTCTTCGAAGAAAAAACTTCCTTCTAATATTTTTATTGAAAAGTCTAAGATAGGACTTACAAGTACTTTTTCATACTTGGGGATTGTTTTTAACGAAAAAGGTACCTGGAAAGCAGCGACTATGAGTAGGAACCTTGCTTTTGCTCGTGCATTAGGTGCAATAAAACAGTTCGCCAATAAGTTGGGGGGTAGGCCTGTCCGTATCTTAATGGATATTTATAATTCAAAATGTGTTTCAACTGCATTATACGGTTCTGGCATATGGGGTATCGCTGACTGTCAGGAGATTCAAGTAAAAGAAAATTCTTTCCTGCGTTATTTGTTAGCGGTTCCCAACTCGACCTCCACATTTATCTGCCATAAGGAATTAGATTTGGTTTACATTTCTCATCTAATCAAAGTTAGTCCCTTATTGCTATGGCACAAGATATGGACTACAGAGGAAACTGTTTTTAATAGAACTGTTTTGACTGATTGCTTTAAATTAGAGAGATGCAAGGACATCCCCTGGATTTTCTGTGTAAAAGAGTTTATGATCAACATGGGACAATCAACCTTTTTTGATAATCCTTGTTCCCTAACCTCGATTTCCAGGAAGGCCTTTAAAAAATGCTGTCTTGACTTCCTGGAAAGTAGACGATGGTGTGAAGAGAAAAGTAAGATATTTGTATCCCAACACAATTTACTTTTACAGGCCTCTGGCCTACAGCTATATTTGTCTCCTGATCACTCCAGCTACGACAGAATGTTGTTAGCTCGTTTGAGAGTTGTGACCTATTATCGGTTGATAACTTTCCCAGATAGAAATGATTGGTCCCAAAATCTAATTAATTGCCCATGTGATGATCTTGCAATGCAATCGCAAATACATTGTGTTCTTTCCTGTAAATTTTATATATGAGGAAGAAGGAAATATTTGATTCCCCTCCTAAAGACCTGGGGGTCTAAGGCAGTGTAGACCTGCTTTTTTAAAACTGCTTTTATTACAAGATGAAACAACTATCAATGCCTTATCCAAGTTTTTAAAATTTGCCATTCGCTGCAGATTGTCGATGAATTAAGTCCAGAGTTTGCTTTTATGTTGGTTACCCCGACTATGATGTACTTCGATTTCAATTTCAGTTTTTAACATGTATGCATTTGTGTGTCGCTTTTATGATTTTAAATTTGAAATCGAATAAAGCTATCTTGACTTGACTTGAAGATACATGTATACTACTACTTCTCTTACAAGCTTAGCATGCAGAGTAATTAACATTTTGTTGGCTAATAGAATACCTTCCTTGAATGAGAAAAGCTCTTTGCCAGTAACTGTTTTATTCCAAGTCCTAGATGAAGCCACAGATCATCAGTATTCCATGTTGGCGTGCCATCCACGGAACCAACAAAAACCTGTTTACTTTAATGTCACAGTAGAAAATAGCAACCCTATTGTAATTAAGAAGAGTTATTATTCTTTCCATCAAAAATTTGGCAGGATTCTGACTTAAGCATTTAATACATTTGATTTTGTTTCCTACAAAAATGAACACTGCTACTTTGTAGACAAAGCATCTCAGGTAACTGAACTTGAGCAACATCACCCAAAAATGAATATTAATTTATTTTTTTAACACATAATTTATGGTTCACTGACAGAATATAGATGTTCAAAATACAGTTGTTCAAAATATTGAGGAAAAAATATAGAATTCAAAAATATCAACCGCCTATACTCAAACAGGTAAGTCCAAAAACCATGAAAAAAATATCAATGTAAAAAATATAGTTGTACAAAAAAATCAACCACAAAAACAGCCACCCACACACTTATACACCAACTCATTCTTCAATACACATTGGCATTAACATATATAAAATATATTTAAACTTTACAGAAACACTCACTGGATGATGTCATCAGTGATGTCATTAGTGATGTCATTTGAGATGTCATTATTGATTTCATCAGTGATGTCACTGACCATGTCATGAGTGATGTAATATGTGACGTCTTCAGCAGTGCATTGCGGGGACGCGAGTTATAGTTAGCTCTACTAACTATAGCATTCGAATGTCTCTGTTTTTGTACGAGTGAAATGACCAATAAACTATAACAACCCTGAAACCTATTGTTTTTTCAATGAATTTCAAAGTTTTTTAAATGCTAATTTCTAGCTATAACGTCACTGAAACCTATTGTTTTTTCAGTGAATTTCAAAGGTTTTGTAAATGCTAATTTCTAACTATAACGTCTGTAAAACCTATGGTTTTTTCAGTGAATTTCAAAGGTTTTTTAAATGTTAATTTCTAATTATAATGTTCATTAAACCTATAGTTTTGTCAGTGTTTTTAAATTATCATTCCATTCTCAACCTGGTTATAACAGCCGATATCGCCAGATTTCCAGCAATAGCTCGCAACAAAAAAAATTGCCAAAAATGAGAGCAAATAATATGCAGAGTAGGCGTTCATGAACAAAAATAACACGAAAACACCACTTCCCGATATTTTCAATGAGCAGCCAAATCTGCGGTGCGTTCCAAAAACAGGCGATAAGCTGCATTAGCAGTCAGAATGTGACATCTGCCTTTTACTGGTGTAAAGTAGGACGACTACGTAAAGTGTGAAAGGGAGTCTAGCCCAGAATCACATCTGAAGACCAACACATGTCATAGAGCTACTGATCATGCACCTCAGACACCCAAGAAGGCCACAAAACCCACGGCCACCATCCTCAGGACCTCCCCATGGAGCACCCACCTACTAACACCGAGGCAGCGCACAACAGCGCATCTTCCAAAAACGGCATGGCCCCTCAGCCACGCAATAGCTGAATGTAGCGAGATGTGGCAACCAAACATGTGTGAAGAATGCAAGTCACCCACCAATAATAATGCACACAATACCAAGAGTACAGGGTGACACATTGTCGCTTGCGGCCCGGGTGGTGGCAGCACTACAACAGGGACACCCGCATCAATTGATTCCTCATACAGCCCAGGACAGATCCACGCCCAAAGCTCCGGAGTCATTGTTCACAGCCTCACGCAGGACTGGCATACGCCAGGCCAGCCCAATCTGTTTACATATACAGGGTGGAACAACAACACTAAATGGCCCAGCTTTTCATTGTAGTGATCTGCTGCTCAGAGGTCTAGTTCTCAGTATGCCACAGCCACTCCCTGAAGGCTGGTTTACACCCACACCACACCCATCAAGCACAGGCGTCACAGGACACGTGACCCTGCCAATAAAAATGACTGGACGCACGTGCTCCACACCATTTCCATTTCAGACTTGGTGCACCGGATGCACTGCTGCCGGCACAGGCACACCACCACGGGACGGTGTTTTTCAGTCCACTTAGGTAGTGGCATTGTAAGTGATGAGCGGGTGTGCAGCCTCCGATGAGGCTCCGTCCCGGTGGCCTGGACAGCTCATGTTGTGTGTGCCCTGCTGGACCGCAGTGTAGGCCTGAGCCACCAAACAGTGGGGGCCTACCGCCACGTGTGCGGCCTCGCTGGTCACTGAGTTAGTGGCACCGCAAGGGCTGAGTGGGTGTGCAACCTGCGATGATGGTGGGTGCACTGGAATGTCCTCTGCCATGGCAAAATCAAGACGCAGCACTAAATGAAAGACCTGTTGGCCTGCAGAATGGGGCTGCATGATGTGGAGGGTGCCTTGTCTGCGAAAAGGTGAGCAGTGAGGCCTGGGTGTGCCGGGGTGGGCAGACACCTCTGGGCGGCGGGAGTGGATGGGGTGCAGCAGCCTGGATGCGCAGCGGTAGGCAGACACCTCTGGGCTGTGGAAGTGGATGATGTGCAGCAGTCTGGATGCACAAAAGCGGGACAGCAATTTAGGCGTGCGCAGTCGTATATACTCTGCCATTCCTGATTCTGTACTATGTTTCAGATGTGGTACCTTGAGGGCTCCACTAGGTCCCGACACGTGGTTGGAGACACAGCAGTGGCATAAAGGTGAGCTGTGAGGGTTTTGTCCACAGTGTGGATACTCACTGTCCCTCTTCATCTCTTCCTTTCTCTCCTTCACACTCTTTCTCTCTTTCTCTCTCTCTTCCTCTCTCTCTCACTCTTTCTCTCTCTCTTTCTCTATCTCTCTCCCACTCTTTCTCTGTTTCTTTCTTCTTCTTTCTCACACTCTTTCTCTCTTTCTCTCTCTCTTCCTCTCTCGCACTGTTTCTCTCTCTCTTCATCTCTCTCACTCTTTCTCTGTATCTCTCTGTCTTCCTCTCACTCTTTCTTTCTTTTTCTCTCTCTCTTCCTCTCAATCTTTCTTTCTCTCTCTCTCTTCCTCTCTCACACTCTTTCTGTCTCTCTCTCTCCTTTGATGGACGCATGCCGCACAATCTTATCTTGCTTTTTGTTTAACAGGCTGTGATTCTTGGATTGAGGTCCCCCCAACACAGAACTCCCACCACTCAGTGCCACCAGAGCCAAACATGTGTGCAGCCTGCGATGATGCATGGCCATCCTGACAGTTAACAAGCAGTCTGAATTGTGCGCTCTGCTTTACCGCATTTATGCAACACCTGAGAAGGTTGCTTCAGCTAGTGGTGCACTCCGTTACAGACACGCCGGTGGCAGAAGGTGAGCAGAGAGGCTTGTTTCTGCAGCAGCGGGCAGTCACCTATGGGCGGTGGGAGTGGATAGTTTGCAGAAGCCTGGGTAAACAAGAGCGGACAGACACCTCTGGCCACTGGGAGTGGATGGAGTGCCGCAGCCTGGATGCGCAGGAACAGGCAGTCACCTCCGGGCACTGTGAGTGGATGGAATGCAGCAGCCTGGGTGCACAGCAGAGGGCAGTCACCTCTGGGCAGTGGGAGTGGATGGGAGTTTTTCGGAATTCTGTAAGCTCCGCGCAACACGGAGTTCTGAAAACTCCACAAACTCAGTGAGTGGAGCAGAGTTTATCGCCCAGACTTACTTAATATTGCATCACAATGCTTTTCTATTGACTAACTAACCTTACAGTGAAAATAGCTTTGAGATAATTTGTACTGTAAGGACATGATTAGCAATGGATGTTCACATGTCCTGCTTTTTAAAACTATGCATCCTTCCCTTTGGACACTTAGGGGCCCATTAGTATGTCGGGCGGGTCGCCACCGCCCTCATGGAGGTGGTGATCCGCCCGACATATGTGCCCGCCCGCATGCCAATTCCCCCCACCATAGTAATATGCCAGGGGGTATTCCGGAGGATGGAAAGACCGTCCGCCTGTTTCCCATCAGTAGGCAATCCGCCCGATTGCCTACCGGGCGGAAAAGCTGTTAATATGGTGGTGGTGTCTGATAGACACTGCCATCCATATTAGTATGCGGGCGGGGACATCCGAAAGCATGTGGCCTTCGACATAGAGGCCCGTAGCAGGCTCCCAGGGATTCTGGGGGGTTCACATGGGGGTACCTATGGTACCCCCCTGCATTTCAATGTACAACGTGGCAGGCACCACTCGGTGCCTGTCACGTTGTGCATTGGAAGGCACAACTTGCTTTTGTGGCATTGTGGCGGGCGGTACTTTTAGCACCGCCCGCCGCAATGTTACAAATGTGGGATGCGCCCACCAGTGTGGCAGGCACATCCTATTCGTAGGTGCGGGACCGCCGCAAGCATTGTGGGTGATCCCGTTTCCCAGGGGTATGGCGGGCAGACAAAGTCCGCCCGCCATACTAATGACCCCCTTAGGGTGACATATCAATATTTAAAAGGAAGGTTTAGGCCTGTCAAAAGGGACTTATCTTGTTAATTTTCAGTTTAAAACCACACAGTCAGGCTACAATTATAGGTCAGGAGACATGCTTTACAATGCCACTGCAGTAGATGGCAAAATGAGTTCAGCAGTCTACTGGTAGCATTTATTGTACCTCCACTGGGTACTTTTGATACCATATATTAGGGTCTCATACATAAATTAAATACCCCAATCAGGTGTATGCCAATTCCATCATATTGAAACGATGAGCACAAGCCTGTTACTACTGGTTAGTAAGTGTAAAAGACACAAAAATGCTTTCAATTTTATTTTCACTGAAGGAGGGTTTGGTGTTCATAGAAAAACATTGAAATACAATATTAGTTTATATAAATGTTAACTGCAATGAGGAAAGGGATTCAAATGTAATTTGTTGACGTTTTAAATATTATTGGCCATTATTAAGATCCAGTTTCACGAAAAATACCTACAGACATGAAGGTGATTTTCAAATACAGCAGTTTATATGTATCCCTCAGTGACACAAAAGTGGTTGAGTACCCTGTTCATCAACTCCACAGTCCATCAACTCTATTATGAGTCTAGATAATGTCACCTTTCCAACAACAAAGGCCCAGGTTGCTCCATCATCAGACTGCTCAATCCAATGGCCTTCAGAGTAAGGAAATCAGACTGCCAACCTTACTGAGAAGGGAACGTCTGATGTATTTTTGCTATCTATCAGTGTTGGGAAAGGCCTGTGAGTCTTGAAAAAATAAAAGGAAAAAATACCCAAATATCCAGTTTGAGAGTTTGTTTTTGAAAACCAAAAAAGTCTGTTGTGCTGCTGTGTTTTGGGCTGTTTCCCGTTGCGGCACTAGGCCTACCCACACAAGTGAGGTACCATTTTTCTCAGAAGACTTTGGGGAATGTGGGGTGGGTGGAATTCTGTGGATCCAGACAGATCCCAGAAGTTTCCACCACAGTAAAGTGAGGATTTTCTTTTTTTTTTAATAAAGTTTGAGGTTTGCAATGGATCCTGGGTAACAGAACCTGGTGAGAGCGAGATAAGTCACCCCATCATGCATTCCCCTGGGAGTCTAGTGTTCAAAAATATATAGGTTTTCTAGGCTTCCCTAGGTGCCGGCAGAGCTTGGGTTCAAATTCTACAGCTAGGTACTTTGCAAAAAAATGTCAGTTTTCACTGTGAAAATGTGATGTGTCTATGTTGCATTTTGGGCTGTTACCTGTTGCGGGTGCTAGGCCTATGCACATAAATGAGTTACAGTTTTTCTCAGAAAATTTTGAAGACTTCGGGATGGGTCATATTTTGTGGACCCATGCGGAATCCCGAACTTTTCACTACAGAAATATGAGGAAAATGTGTTTTTTTTACAAAGTTTGAGGTTTGCAAGGGATTCTGTATAACAGAACCTGGTGAGAGCCAGACAAGTCACCCAATATTGGATTCCCTTGGGTGTCTACTTTAAACATTTTTATAGGTTTGCTAGGTTTCTCTAGGTGCCGGCAGAGCTAGGGTTCAAAATCTGCAGCTAGGCACTTTGCAAAAAAAGGGTCGGTTTTGACTGTGAAAATGTGGTGTGTCTACATTGTGTTATGGGCCATTTCCTGTTGCGGGCACTAGGCCTACCCACACAAGTGAGGTACCATTTGTCTTGGGAGACTTCAGGGAATGCAGGATGGGTGTAATTTTGTGGATCCATGCAGATTCTAGAACTTTCCACCACAGAAATATGAGGAAAATGTGTATTTGTAATACGTTTTGAGGTTTGCAAGGGATTCTGGGTATTAGAACCTGGTGAGAGCCAGACAAGTCACCCCATCCTGGATTCCCTTCAGTGTCTAAATTTAAAAAATGTATAGGTTTGCTAGGTTTCCCTAGGTGCCAGCAGAGCTAGGGTTCAAAATCTACAGCTAGGTACTTTGCAAAAGAAGGGTCAGTTTTCACTGTGGAAATGTGTTGTGTTCACGTTGCGTTTTGGCCCGTTTCCTCTCGTGGGCACCAGGCGTACCCATGCAAGTGAGGTAATATTTTTCTCAGGAGACTAAGGGGAACACAAAATTGTAGAGCAACTATTATTATATATTGACTTTCAATGCATGTCTGCCTTCCAAATGCAAGAAAATGTGTCAATTTGAAAAATGAGCTATAATTCACATGCTGGTATGGATACCCACAGATGTTCAAAAAGCTACTTCATAGGAAATACATAGGTGACTTTCATAGCAATTTTTCCCTTTTTATATTTTCCCAAATCAATTGCTACATACCCGGTACATAATAAAAAACCATTGCAAGACGCTGCTCAGTTAAGGGCGTTGGGTTCCTCGGGATCCTGCTGACCAGAAGAGTCCAGTGGATGTAACAGTATATTGTTTTTAAACATCCGTCATACTTAGTAGAAGTTACAAGTGAAAACAGTGGCACAAATAACTCATTTCCATTTTTTTCTATTTTCAACTGTTAGTTTCTATACAAAAACCTTGAAGGATCTACACAAATGATCGCTTGCTGAATTAATGTAAAATGTTCCCTATTTTTTAGAAATGCATAGCTTTCCAGGATCCATCATTGCTTTCATACCCATTTGTACCATTAACTGAAATGAGGTTGAAAGCATATAAAATTGCAAAAATAGGATATTTTCCAGAGAAATGGCAAAACTGTGTAAACGTTTTCTGACAAAAGTCTGCTTGTCCCTGAAAGCTGGAAATATGGTGATTCAGTACTATAACCCCTTTGTTGATACCATTTGCAGGGGGAAAAAAAGATGTTTTTATCTGTAGACCTTTTTTCCCATTGTTCCCCCCAAAAAATGTAGCTGTATGTTGGCTAATTTATGGGTCCCCTCCAGGGGAATCAACAAACCCTGGGTACTTATAAAATCCCCATGATGTTAGAAGAAAAAGATGCACATTTGGAATGGATACCTTATGTGGTGAAACAGTTACAGGGGCCTAAGAATGAACTACTCCCAAATAGCAAAAAAAAGGCTCAGCACAGGTGGGGGGGAGGCCTAGCAATGTAGGGGTTAAACAGCAACATTACACTCTACAGTGCAACGATGCTTTTCAAAATAAACAATATACACAACCTCTATTTTAAACAATTTAATTTACATAACACATCACACAAATCTTTTTAAAAAATATATTTTTATTGTCATTTGCAAAGTCTTAATACCAGATAGAAAAAATACATAAGGACCTTGATTTTCTCTCCAGAAAATTAAAAAAAGAAGCTCCACCCTCAATACACCATTGGAAATACAAGAAAACAGACAAAAACAAAAAAGAGAAACAAAAAAAAGAAAAGAGCTTAGAGTGCAGTGCCATGCCGTCAAATTTATACAATTTATTTCAATTACTACCAATAAAAGCCATAAAAAATAAGCAGAAAAGAGAGATAAAGAAGATATTCAATATTGCACTACCAACAAACAGAATAGCAAAGTGCATTATATCTTGGTGTGCCTTATGCCAAACATCATCCAATCCAGTAGTGAACCCCGCCTCCTCCATCCTTTCTTTTTGTTACGTATCCCCTTCTTTGGAAAAATTGCCTTCTCTAAGTAAGAAGTAGCCGGTACCCTGGCTAGCCACTTCTGGACCACTGGTGGATTACAATCTTGCCAGGCTGAGGCAATACACAACGGAAAAACAGTCATAGCAATAAAAATCAGATCTTTGCCTCTTGCTGGACTCGCATGTTCAAATACTCCCAGGAGAATCACTGCATGGGTTAGCTGTACCTGGATCTTCAGTTTATTTGATAAGAATTCAGTTATCCTAAGCTCGATATTAGATATGGATGGACAGGTAGCATAAATATGTTCACTGTCGGCGCCCCTCAGATGACATCTGGGGCAGCGTGTTCCATTCCCAACTCCCCATTTAATGATCTTACTTGGGGTATAATATATATTAAAGCATGTTTTGTAATATTGAACATGTAGTTTGGATTGTATAAATGGGGTCTGAGCCAGAGCAAATGATTCCTGGAAGCAGGCATCTGAGATGGACAGCTTTTTTGCCATCTCTGCGAGTGTTTGTCTATATTGTCCCTCATATGTTTGTTGAGGAAGGAATAGATAAATCCTAATGCGGGTTTATGCTCGGCTATCAACGCGTCCACCAGATTGCAGTGCTGAAATCCAATTGTAGGAATTTGAAAAAATCCTTATGACTGAAACCAAAATTTTCTCTAATTTCTTGAAACAACTTTATCCCCCAGTGGTAAACAACAGGCCTACCTTATTTAAGCCAGTAATAATCCACCCTGACATATGTTGATCTGAAAAGATGCCTGGGAGAACAGGGTTATCCTTCAAAGAAGTGTAAAAGTTGAGGAGACCTATACACATCAGCTTGCAGACTATAGACCAGATTTCAAATGCATTCCTCAGGGTCTTAAAATGTACACGCTTGTAGTAACTTAATTCGATTAGCCTCCACAAATTTCTCCACACCCCCTGACCAATCAGTAACTCATAAAGAGCGGGAAAATAAACTACATCTGCAGGCCACAGAGTCCTTTCTTTCAGTATAGGCCCAACGTTCTGAAGCACAGTATGACAGTAGTATAGCTTTAAATTTGGGAGCCACCACCTTCCCTGATCTTTGGGGAGCATCAGAAATTTCATTGCATGCCTAGGCTTAGAATAGGCCCACACAAATCAGGAAATTAAGGGATGGCCCTAAAAAATAAAGAATTTTAGGAAAAAAGTCATTTTAATGAAGTTGCATTAACCTGCCAGAGATAAATGCAGATTATTTAGCCTCATTAGTTCTTTTTTAGATTTTTCAATTAGAGGATCAAATTTGTCCCTAATAATACAATCCACCTCAGGCATGATAACTACTCCCAAATAGGTTGCATTAGAAGCCACCAATGAGTCCTGCCAGGATATGTTGCTATTAATTAAGATTACAGTTTTATCTTTATTTAATTAATATAGCCCAAGATATGAAGAAATTCCCCTGCTTCTTTCTCAATCTCCACCATTGCCAATACGGGCTCGAGCGTCACTACCGCAATGTCGTCCGCATATGCAAGCATTTTAGTATCCCACCCGCTATATGTCATCGTACAGATCTTTTAATTGGCTTATAGCCTATGAATAAACGGGTCAAAATAGAGGGAAAAGAGCAATGGGGAGCAGGGGCAAACCTGTCTTGTCCCTCTTGAAATTGGAAATGAGTCTGTAAGGTCCCCGGCCACAAACACCCTAGCTTCAGCTTTGTAATAAAGTGTCTTACATGCTTGTCTAAATTCGGGCCCTATATTTACTTGCTCAAGCACTTTCCACAGGTAGCCCCAGGAGACCATATCAAAAGCCTTCTCAGCATCTAACAGAATTAAGGCCATAGGGTCCCCTGGTACCTGGACAGTATCAAACAGAGTTATTACCTGCCTAATGTGGTCTGTAGTGCTCTTCCCAGGTACAAATCCATGTTGCCGCATGTTTACCACTTTCCTAATTACAGGGGACAGCCAAAAACCTAAGATTTTGCAACATATTTTGGTGTCCCTGTTAATAAGCGTGATTGGCCTACATGATCCAAGTTCCCTGACAGATTTTGTTCTTTTAGGAAATACTACTATCTTCGCTTGAGACCAAGAGGGAGGGGGTTTATTACCTTCCAAAAAATGTTTGACTAATCTCACAAGGCAGTCCATAAGCTCCGGAGCAAATGTCTTATAACTCTGTTGGGATGCCGTCTTCAATCGAGGCTATCCCAGTCACCATAGATAAAATTGTGGTTAGAATCTCTTCCCATGGGGGGATCCCTTCTAGTTCTGCCTGGTCGTCTTCATCAAATTTCAAGATTTTACTGTAATTTACATAGTTATCAATACCTTCCTGATCCCCCGTACCAGTTTTAAGATATCATTTCTGGTAACATGTTTTAAATGCAGCTCTTATCCTCTTTGGATCTGAAACAATACCCAGGTCAGGATCCCTAATTTCCATAATTTCGTTCTGGACAATCCTATGCTTTGTCTTATAGCTAATGTGCGCCCCTCATGTTCTCCATATTAGTAGGCTTGCTCCCTGTAGGCTAAACATTTTGTAGCTGTTTTTTTTATAGCAATATCATTAATGGTTGCTTTAACCCTCATAACTCCTATCTGCTCTTCCTGGCAATCACCCCCCTGTTGTGCAGCTTAACTTTTCTCCTTCCTGAGCTAATAAGATATATATTTCGCACATCTTTTGCTTCTCCTTCCTTACCATAGTCAACGAAAACTGGAGGGTTTCCCCAAAAA
Organism: Triturus cristatus; assembly: GCF_964204655.1. Lineage (NCBI taxonomy): Eukaryota > Metazoa > Chordata > Amphibia > Caudata > Salamandridae > Triturus > Triturus cristatus. The sequence goes on from NC_140590.1 coordinate 1,121,444,023, forward strand.
TACCAGCCTTTAGCATATCCCAAAATATTTCCAGGGAAGTACTACCCAGATTCTCTTGAAGAATCATTCCAATCCAGTTTTTCATATGGGTTACATATTCTTCATTTACCAATTGTGCCCGCTCAAAGCTCCATTGCCTGCCACTACTATGGGACAACCCCACCTTGATCACAAAAACTAGAGGGTTGTGGTCAGACATGACCTGTGAGAAAAGTTTGATGTCACAGTCTTGTATTATAGCATGTGAGACAAAAAAATATTGCAGACGGGCATGTGATTGATGGGGTGAGGGGAAAAACGTGTAGCCATGTTCGGTTGGCTTCCACACGTCCATCAGGGTATGATTTTGCACAAACCTTTAAGAGACAAAACTACCCGGGGATTCCTACCATGATATTTAAAATGTTCCTCACATGACCAATTGTTGGCTAAATTGATGTTTAAATCTCCTCATAAAATAATGGGTGTTGGCCAAGACACAAGCTCATTATTCAACCAGTCATATAGCCCGCTTCATCTATAATTGGTGTATATAACGAACATAATGTGAAGGTGCACACATTGGACTCATATTCCATCAAGGCCCATCTCCCCGACTATCGGTATGCATTTACGAGAAAAACTGATCCCGATCCCTTCTACCTAACACAGGCATCCCACAAATCTGCATATTTTAACATGTGCCCGCAATTAGTTTAAAACCTAATGTGTCCAGTAAAGGCTGTTGCGTTCCCTCAATATGGGTCTCTTGAAGACATACAATGTCTGCCTCTAATGCTTGCAACTCCTGGGCTACCCTGGCCCTTTTTTCCTATCATTGAGACCACAGATGTTCACCATGGTATTTCTTAGTTTAGACATTCACCTAGTCTCCTACATCCCTTACTACACATCTCGCACTTAACCCCTTGCCTAACTACCAATAAGCAATCAGGCCAACAGCCTGAATGATAGCTCCTAAACCATGCCACCCATAAATGACAAAAAACATAGAAAATAGAAAAAGAACAGCCAAACAGAAATAAAGTCCTAAAATCCCCACTAACCCCATTCAGTGAGCACTAAATCATCCTTAGAGCCCCAAGAATGTTTAACTATCTAGTGATTGGTACCACTGATCATTAACCAGGAGTCATTGAGTGGTTATCCCTAACTATTTACAGCTTATATTTACTCTACATTTCCTCCACCTATTTCTTTCAAATACTCCTGTGCTCTGATTTCCGAAGTGAATGTTTGTCCTTTATAAGTCACTTTTAGGTGAGCAGGATTTAGGAGAAAAACGTCTGCTCCATGCTTCTGAAAAGGATTGAACAGCTGTCGCATCCACCACCGCCTCTCCACTGTAGCATGAGCAAAGTCTGGTCTTACGAAAAACGAGATATCTCCGAACACCTTACTTGCATTGGGACGGGTTTGGTCGTATATTTCTTGCCGCAAGAGGAAATTCCCAAAATATACCAAGATCGCCCTAGGCCTTTCAGAGTCATTAGATCATGACTTCTTTATCATTAGGGAGAATCTGTGGGCACGCTGGATATCTGTGCTTCAATCCCAGTGAGTTTTCTCTGGGAAGGCGCCCTTGAAAAGAGATATGATATAGGCATGTACATCAGGGTCTTTCAGGTCCCCCTCCTGAAAACACCAGGGCATGAGGCAGAGTAGTCCCATTGAAGCTTTCCCAAGGAGCCATCCTCGCTACTTCCTTTAGAGCCTTCTCTGCTTGCACGCCCTTTCTTGTCCCTTCACTTCTTTCCCCCAGATCCTCTCCCCGACCTCCTCCATTGGGTGGCATAGTTAGTGTCTTCTGGGGCCTCACTGGAAGAAGATTCTGAAACAGGATCATCGGTTAAGGAGGATGATGATTTTCTAGAATTCGAGAATTCTGAAACATCCCTCAGTGAATAGAACTTATCACCACCCTCTGGAGATTTAGTTGCAACTGGGATTGACTCGTCGGTCATCTTCCCAAGATCTAACACCGGATCCGAGGCAGCCCTAGAGCTATTTTCCCTAATGGACCTTGAGGTAGCCAGCATTCACAGGTTGAGTCATACATCTGCTTACTTCCGTCTTGAACCTGGCCCCCATTATTGTTCCCTTTTTCCAAAGCCTCTCTTCTAGCATCCTTCGGGCTCACTGTTACAGAAGTTACCTCTGCCGGACCCCCTACACCAATAGTGGGACGTAAGGTCTTGCTTTGCCCAACGCTGCTATTATTCACAGTCCCCAATGTCAAAACAGTCTCTTAGGAGGGAGTATCCTGTTTTCCCACAATTCCTTTTCAGACTTGACAGCTAGAGCTCCCCCTTCCCCCTAACTTGTTTTCTGGTCCATTACCTTGCTGCCACCTGAAAACAAGGCAGTGATTAGGGACTGTCCTCGTGCCTCATGTGTCCGAGTCTTCCCTGGCTGGGTCCTGGTCCCATTCTCCATGCTTTTATTATTGGTCCTCCCTTTATCGACAGTCTCTTCCTGATTTGAAATTTCCACCCACTCTCCCCCTTACCGGCATCCTGAGAGGAGTAAGGAGGTCCCCCCGCACTGCTGTGCTCGGGCCGATTTTCCATGATCCACGGCCAGGCATACTGATGTTCTGGAGTGCGCCGCCGGCTTCTTAGCAACAATGTATCAGGAAACGTATAAGCCGTAGAAACAGCGCCGGAAGCCGCACATTGTTGAGGAAGCTGCCAGTCAGTGTCTGCGGTCCTCGCTTTGTTTGCAGAGTGGTTTTCAATGCAGGGTGCCTATTCTGTACTAGCGTGTGAGTTCTGAATATCATACTCTTTTTCCTTTGTTTGCTAACTTCTTGGGAGCGGTCTGGTCCGCGTCCTACTTAGGCGCCATTTTGCATTTTTTTTTGATCAGTGGAACTCCTGTGTGAAATATTTCCTAATCACACATCATACAAATCTAAGTAAGAGATAAAATGCAAAAATGAATGCTACTTGCTTTATATAAGATAAATTGTATTTTCAATGATTTTTCTTGTCGCAATCCATATTAAAATTTGACTGCAGACACAAATGCTTGAATATTTTGTGTGTTTTGACATACATACATTTCTCAGTGGAATATAATTTTCCTGCTTAAAATATTGCCTTGAACATCTATCCTATGTAAGATGTGTTTTTAGAAGTCTTTGACTCAAATTGTAATCAAATATGTATTCATCATTTTTTATATAAGTAATGAACACTTTTAAGAATACGCTCTAAAAATGCAATCTTAAATGCGTGGATCAATTTTTAGGTCAATATTATTATTAAAATATAAAGTTATTGTGCATATTATATATTAAAAAGTAAACACTAATATTACATAATCTCATTCTATCATTTGTAATATTTCTGCACTAACAAAAGTGGCATAATGAATACATGACCATTCCTAGCTATCCATCCATGTGATTTCAGAATAATGCATTCTTCATTATGATTTGCACTTCCATTCCTTTCCTTTGACAGAAGACACCGTCTGCTGTGTAAAGCAATAATATTCATTGCAAAAATTATTATTTTTTAAAAGAATTGCTTATTTTCTAAATGGAGCATGATGTAAGAAATGCTAATTACATATATTACTTAACAAGTTTAATTATTTCAAAACCTTCTTAGGGAGCAATCCCACACACTTATAATAATATTGTATATGGTGACCTTTTTAGGTGTGTTGAAAAACATTGGAAAATTTAAATTTCAAGATTATTTTGTAATGCAACTTACCATAAAATGCAGGTGTGTCATCTAGATTGGCAGTATGTGTCCTTAATGCCAACAATCATCTATGGTTCTATGAGGGCTGCCATCTATTTCTCAATTGGTATATATTTCTCAAGGATATCTGACACTCTGCTACTTTGAATTGCAGCTGTCTCATTCCTTTCAATGTAATTATCCCACCTGGGAGAAATTGGGTTGTTGGTTGACTGGGGTGTTAGCCCTGATCAAGCAACATCCACAATCCCTGACAGGGCGAACCACACAAAGTGACTAAATTAGCATGTGCTTTACCCTGAGTAGCATGGCGGAAGAAGAAGTCAGGTTTAACTTAGAGGCCAAGTGTTAAGTATTTGTTCAGCCCTTAAACATTAATAAAGTGAGAATACAACACAGGGAAAATTCCACACTTATGTAGAAAAATAGAGTACATTTTACTGAATTATTCAACATCAAAATGACAAACATTCAATTAGTCGAACCGAAGTTATGAATTTTTAAAGATCAAAAGGGCAGACAGTGGGCATCCAGTCACGTTAGACCAAGTCAAAGTCAAAGAATATGGCCGACCACAATGGAGCACAAGTTAGTTACAAGAAGTGGTTTGGGCAATGTCGATGCTGGAGGTCCTGGCCTGGCAGTTTGGACTGGACTGTTTCCATGACAAACAGGGTCAAGACTGATTTGCATATGGCTGGGTCCAAATTGAGGTGGCATGCTTGGAAAAATGATGAACTGGGATTCAGACTGAGTGATTGCCAGTGGCTGAGATTAATTCAACCATTCCATCCATCACATTTACTTTGAGAAAGTTTACATTTTCCTACCCTTAGCCATTTGGTGCCTGAAGTCCCCTTTGGGTCACATGACTTGGTGCGGTTGGCAGTTGGGACTGTGTGAATTCCTCCCAGACAGTCACACAATAGCAGCATTAGGTGTGATTAAATGGAAATCTGGTGACAGCGATTGGGGGTGGATCTGGTCACAATTCTACTCACAGCTGAATAGGCTATGCTCTACCTTCACTCAAAGGGCTTGCCACCTCTACATTGTCTTTGCAGCTAGATTGGAGCTAGAGAAGGGTAATTAGGATGCTGCAAGCATTTCAAAGAGAAACCTCTAGAAAATTCTCCTAAATTCAAAGAAGGCACCAGGGATAAAGATAGAGCCCTCAGACACACACTTTAGTTTCCTTTGTGGACCTGCGGAAAGATTCTCAGAAGACTGCCTGCCTCTGTTACCTGCTGTGTGCTCAACAAGATTGCTTTACTGCACCTGGAAGGACTGTTTTGCTACCTGGAGCCTGCCTTGAATGCTCAAAGACCAGCCCTGCTGTTTGAGCCCTGCTTTGTCACCTAAACCAAGGACTAGCTGGGTGACTCTAAGGGCTAGTTTTCGAGGCCTGCTATTGAGAGCCACAGGAACATAAAAGGCTCCTACCATCTTAAACCCACACCTAGACTTGGCATTAGTGAGTCCTGAACCCCTATGTAATGTCCCACCAGTATTGGACCCTTGGTTGTGTTTGGTGCTAAAGGTGCCCAGATAGCCAAAATCCAAAATGTTTAGCTCCAAACTGCTCTGAGAACGAAAAGAAGCTGAGGACCAACCATCTAGTTGATCCACTCAAGGTGAATCGCCAGTCGGCCTGTCTTCGCAGCTGATTTCACTAAGTTCTGTTCTGCATCAGGAAATCATGTTCAACGGTCCTTCAACAAAGGCGTATCTGACCTCCCCGAACTGTCTTTGGCTACAGCTTCCTGTTTCCAACCACTGGAGAAGTTTAACTTCCCCAAAAAGTGATTAAGTCTGAACATAGAAACCTTCACCGCAACTTGGTCCCGTACCTCTTTGATGACGACACTCCTTCATTGGACTCTGTGTGCAGTCTTGCTTCTCTGAACCTTTGCCTTCTCAGAACATTTTTCTTGAACATTCTTCTAAGTTTGAAAGTAAGCTCTGATTGACCCCAGTCAACTTCTTGTATGTGACCCATGCTCCATTTCAGTCAGTCATACTTTGACCTCATCTTTGGCAACCAGACTCCACAGTTGGAACTTTGATCTTTTAGGTTTTAGTTTTTAGTAAAAAATGTAGATCGTCATAACTCCTTTTCTACTGATTGTATTTCTGTCATATTGTTGCCAAATAGTTTATGACAACTTACTCTATGATTTTTAATTAGTGTGGGATTTTCCTGTTTAGTGTTTTTACTTTTTTGCTGTTGGTGTGCTGCATAACTTCTTTACATGTTGCCTCTTAGTTAAGCCTGACTGCTTTTTGTACGAAGCTACTCAGAATTAAGCACAGGTTAATTTAATTGCTTTTTGTGGTTCACCCTGCCAGTGATTGTGGTTGTTACTTGACCATGGCTCACACCCCAGTCAACAAACACCCAATTTCTAATTAGGCGGTTGATATTGAGTACCTTTAAAGGGACTATGGGGGTCTTGTGATCCATGAGGTAGGTGGTCTTCCCCTTCATTGCAACTATCACATAGGGCCCAGTCCAACAGTCCGCTGGCTCCATCATCCACACTTTCTGGCCAGGTTGAAATACTAATATGGTAGCCGTTTGGTCATACCATTGCTTCATGACTTCACGGCTGGCCTCCAGAATTCTCAGAAGCTCACTTTCAGAACTTAGCAATCTGGTTCCTAGGGGCTAGCATATAGCTAACTATATCCAGAGGAGAGTATCTTGGGAGCCTGCTCCCACCCCTCCTTAACCCGACTAAGAGGTCCACTCACAGGGTGACCATACAGAGGTTAAAATGGGCTAAACTCAACACTCATTTGTGGCTCATCCCTGTAGGCAAAAGCAGGCATGGCAAGAGGTAATCCCACTTCTGCATCATGGTCTCAGGCAGGCCCATAATCATACCTTTTAGGGTCTTGTTGAATCTTTCAACAAGCCCATTTGTTTGTGGATGGTAAGTTGTGGAGAGCTTGTAAGTCACGCCGGACTGCCTGCTCATTGACTTCATGTACGCAGGCGTGAAATGCTTATCTGTCCCCAATCAAATGGTAGCACTTAATACATGTAATAGGGCAACCCAATCCTAATGTTATTCTATAGGACAGGTAGGCCTCACAGTAGTGAAAAACAAAGTTAGGAATTTGTCACTACGAGGACATGAAAAAGTTGAAAGTGCATGTCCAACTTTTTAATTATCATGCACCCTGCTCAATGGGCTGCCTAGGGCCTTCCTTAGTGTGACTAATATGCAATAAAAGGGAAGCTTAAGGCTTGGAAAGGGGGTTATGCAGCCAAGTCAAATGGGCAAATTAAACTTTATTCAAGCTTTTCCCTGCTGCCCCAGCAGCTTAGAATGTCAAACATGTCATGCAGAATGCATCTGAGGATATCTTATTCTCAGGCCATTAGAAGTGAGAGACAAGCATGCCAAATGTCTTGTACTGCCACAGATGTCCTGCCAGTGGAATATCATGAAATGGTCCCAGTAGGATGTCCCAGTAGCACTGGTGCACTACCAAAGCACGATAAAGGAGTTAATTCTCCTAGCATATAAGGTTATCTTGAGCAGTATCAGAATCTGTCTGATGTTCATCCTGATGCTTTCTGTGCTTTACAGAACTTTTCCCTGGTAGGTCCTCCCTCTACTGGCTATCCGGCAAGTTCAGGTAGGTCACCAAGGGAAGCAATGTCCTCCCTGTAGGCTCCTTGTTCCACTTCTCTGGTGCTCCATCCACCTGCACCATTGGGCATCATTCAGTTGCTAGTTTCCCACTTCCCTTGCCCTTCCCTTTCTTGCAGGTGTCTGGGCCATAATGCCAGGCTCCAGACTAGTCATGGGTATAAAACTCTGACCTGCTCATGAAGTTTGCGTAATTCTGTAACTCCGAGTTCTGCAGAGAACCCAGAATTACTGATAAACTCAACACTCCGAAAGGAGCGGAGTTTTGTTTTGTTAGTGTACTTGAACTGTTATTTTGACTGTGCGGGGTACAATGAGAGCTTTGTCCAGCACTTGCGGGCACCCTTTAGATTTTCTAGCTGCCTGGGAGCTCCCGCAAGATTTGTGGCTTTAGGCAATGCCAGTGAATTTTGGCGCTTCATTTGTTACGTATGCAACTGACAGTAAGTGTAAATGCCACAGTTTCAACCTGGGGAAGATTCACTCCTCAAGACCCTTCTCAAATTAACAGTTTGCGTTGTATTTCGGAGCAAGGAGTCATTTTGTTAAACTTTTTTCCAGGAAGGTAGTGACCAAGAGACTATAACTTCCTGTTCCTGTCCAGCAGGCTCCTCCCAGTGCTTTGTCCATTTCCCGGTCGCTTTTCTTTTGGATATGGAGCTGGAAGGATCACACTCCTTGTCTGCTGCATATATACCATTGGATTTAAGGGCATTGTATTTGAGATTTCACAAGTAAGCGATATAAGAGTGCTGTGTGTTTGATAGAGGACATGCACAAGGATTTATTTGTATTTTTATTTGATTTTTAAAATGTTTTTCTTCTTTTATGAAGGAAAATGGTGCACAGTTCAATACATTTTCTTCATGGTATTTTAATAAATTAGTAATATTTATTTAACACACTAAGTGGCCTAGACTGCCAATTGGCCTTCAGGGAAGAAGTAGACCAGTACTAATCATAGGTGCATGAAACAACTGCTCCTTGGTGCTTCTTGAATTGAAAAATCAATTAGGCTGTGAATGGCATCGGATTAAATTACACATTGTGTCTTTTGTGGTATTTCACTTTTTTCCTGCAAACAGTGTATAGGTAGGGTAACATATTTTATTCTTTTGGAAGATGTGCGTTTTAGCCCATTTAATTGACATTTTTATCATTGCTGAATTAATATTGTTTTTTCTGTTTTACCATGCCTCCTTTGCCTGGCATGGCCAGTGTGTGAGTGTGATTGCCATAGGCCACTGTTTGTCTTTGTTCCCCATACCATCTGGCCAGGGGCCATTTTGGATAGTCAGTGCTCATAGTCTTGCATGTGTTCTTTGTTTTCCATGCCTCCTGCTTGTTGTTTGACCATTTAGCTGGCAGCCATTTTGTGTAGGCAGTTAGTGTGCTTCTGCCAAAGACCTGTATGTGTTCTTTGTTTGTGGCCATGCCTCCTTGCTCCCTGTCTGACCATGTGGTTGGTGGTCATTTTTGTAACCAGCCATTGTTCCTTTGCCACAAACCTACATGTGTTATTCTTTGTTATGGGCATGCCTCCTTCTTGTTGTTTGACAATGTGGTCGGTGGTCATTTTTGTAGCCAGCCAGTGTCCTTTTGCCATAGACCTACATGTGTTCATCTTGGTTATGGCCATGCCTCTTTCTTGTTGTTTGACTTTGTGGTTTGTCACCAGCCAGTGTGCGTTTGCCATAGGCCTGCCTGTGTTCTTTGTTTGTGGCCATGCCTCCTTGCTGGTTGTTGTGACCATGTGGCTGGAAGCCATTTTGTGTAGGCTGCCAGTATGATTTTGCCATATGCCTGCATGTGTTCTTTGTTTGTAGCCATGCCTCCTTGCTGCCAGTTTGACCATGTGGTCGGTGGTCATTTTTGTAGCCAGCCTGTGTGCCTTTGTCATAGACCTGCATGTGTTCTTCTTTGTTCTGGCCATGCCTCCTTCTTCTTGTTCGACCATGTGGTCAATGGCCATTTTGTGTAGCCAGCCAGTGTGTTTCTGCCATAGGCCTGCATGTGTTCTTTGTTTGTGGCCATGCTTTCTTGTTGGTTGTTGTTGTTGTAATCATGTGGATGGCAGCCATTTTGTGTAGTCAGCCAGTGTGCTTTTTCCATAGGTCTGAATGTGTTCTTTGTTTGTGGCTGTGCCTTCTTGCTGGTTGTTGTTTTTGTGATCATGTGGCTGGTGGTCATTGTGTGTAGAAAGCCAGTATGATTTTGCTACAGGATTGCATGTGTTCTCTGCTTTGTGGCCATGCCTCCTTGCTTCCTCTTTGACCATGTGGTCGGTGGTCATTTTTTTTTCCAGACAGTGTGCTTTTGCCAGAGGCCTGTATGTGGTCTTTGTTGTGGCCAGGAGCTTGTTGTATTACAATGTGGCCTTTTTGTGTGGTATGCTTGAGGCCTAGCAGCTCGATGCTCATACTAAAAGTACTGTAGGAACAGTGTTTTATATATTATTATATAATTTTTTTGCATTTTTTATCTGCATCCTCCTTGTCTCCCAAAGCCCCGCAGGGTTTTAATTCTCATGGTAGTCCCATTTTCCTAGTTCATCAGCAACTATAACTTTTAAATTTTTATTTAATGGTATTTTTTTTCCAATTTCTTTTTGATTTCTTGCTATTTTTTTAAATCAGTGTTCTTTTCCATTTGTTCAATTTTTTTACTTTTTATCAATTTTGTAATTTTCTTGAACTTTTTGTAATTTAAAAAAAATATTTTCAATTTTTTTACAGTTTTTTTTTTTTTCTATTTTATTCCCCATTTCCCTAACATCCGTCATCAACCCCATGTCTGCCATAGTTGCAAAGCCGCACAACAGCATTCATTTTCTGAGGATTACTCCATTGTCACCTGCAGCCCGAAGCACCACATCCTAACTTGATGCACATAAAGAAAACCGCTATATCTGACTATTGCTGTTGCTCTTTCTTAGCTTTCCTGAGTGTACATGTAGTTTATGTTTGGTGTGGTTTTACGATTGGATACACAATGTGTTGTTAGTTATTTTTAACTTAATTGACCACATTAAATGACATTGTTTGCACTACTAATTGAAATGCAACAATGCCATGTTTCACAGCTGTTCTTCTTGCTCGTTTGCTTTTAAGTGCACAAGAAAAGAGGCATTACCCACAGTACTGCCAGACAGAAGCCTATGCATAACGTGATGCGTGACCACACAATAAGGACATATCTTCTCTAGCTTGTGAAGCTAAGTGCCACTGCCAACTGCCAACTTCAAGATAGCAGCAAAGAAAGGTGCTGCCAAGAAAGTGTCCAATTGGGAGGAGAATAAGAATTTGATTTCCACAACTGGCATTCTGACCAGGACTTATTTCAGCAAATGTGTGTCTGGCGTGCCAGCCTCCAGGGAGCAGGTTGGGAGCAGCGCTTCCGCATCAACAGCCATACCTCAAGCTCGGCCCAAGCACTCTAATCATGGCAACGCCGATGAGCAGTGACATTGAATTGAACAGTTGCAAACAACAATAGTTATTCTGTCTGAAATAGAAGCACTTCAGAATATTGAGCTTCTTGCTGAGGAAGTAGAAGAAACCCCTCTTTCGGAAGATCCATTGTCTTCCACTTTTCCATCAAGAACAAGGAGGGGTAGGGGTATCTCCCGCCTGATGATCAAGACTCCACGCGGATGTTGCTCCACGCAGATGCTACCTAAGTCTGAGACACACCAGGAGAGGCTACTGAAAAGGATGGTTCCTGAAAGCCTTAGAGTTAAGGATGAAGAAGAAGAGCATGGCGATGAGCTAGTCATCATGGGTGTTAGCCCACCCCAGTGGAGATTGACTTTGCCCCAGCTTAACCTGCTCTGAGAGATGAGGCAGAGATACCACCACTGCCAGCTTCTATTTTGCAAGGCCCCAGCAGTGACCAACATTCTCAACCACCTCAAAATGTCCCTCTACCGCCACTTTGTTTGACTTTGGCGCTAGTGCCAGAAAGTAGACCTCCCCAGTTTAGGACTTCTTTACAGTTAGCAATAAGGAGCCAAACATTGACATATGCTCATTTGCAGACCAAGTTTTAGGTTGGGTAAGCCTGGTACAAATATTGGACTGGAGGCTAAACAACCCAGAAAAGAAAAGAAAATCCACTGGGAGGAGCACCTTAGCAGCCAAACAACTGCAACTGGTGCTGGTGAAGGGGGTGGGAGCGGAGAATCTGATCTGATCATGTTGGAAGGTGAAAGTGAAAAAGAGGGTGCCATTTCTGTTACTCAATCATCCGTGTCCCCAGCAGAGCAGTTGTATTGCCCACATCAGCAACATCACAATGGCACAAGACTCAGATCGAGCACCAAGACAAGACCATACAGTGACTGCCCCGCTGAGACGCACATTGAGCGTACTACCTTCTGCTCTCTAGAAGTCACCTGCATCAGTGGCACCAGAAAAGAAAAAAATCCTGGCTATTAATCCTGGAATGTTTAGGCAGGAAGGGTAGTATGAACACAACCACCTAATGGCACGTGTTTTACAATGCGAAGCAGTCTAAAATGTTAGTGCTGGACCTCCTCACTTTTTCTTTTGTGCAAGGAGTAGGTTTTCTTGAATTTGTGGTGGCCATCTGCCTGAAATGGAAGGTTCCCAGCCAGACCCATTTTGCTAGAGTTCCTGTTCCAGCACTACATCATCATGTGCTGGAATTGATTGGCTAAGACTTGTAGCAGATTGCTGTTCACATTATCCACCTGAAGACAAATGTGGACCAGTTGCCAAGCCAGTGATTTCATGTGCATCACTGCACACTGGATCTCTTTTGTGGGGATTACAGAAATGATATATGCAGGTGTTGACACTACTGAAATTATAAACGGTGCTTGGAGGCATGCAACGTTAGCCATGTTCGCCATGGAGGAATTTGATTTTGCTGCAAACATCTTGGATGACTTTAACAACAAGGTCTTTGATTGGTTGCAACCATTTGGGCTTAACATTGGATTTGTTGCCACAGACAATGTTAATAATATAGTTATGTCCATTACAGATGGTGTGTTTTTTAGAGTCTTGTGATTGGTGCACTGCATCTACTTCATTGTACAGGACTTTCTCAGAAATGAAGACTGAGTAAGCAACTTACTGTCCAACTGTAGAAAAATATGCTCTCATTTCAGCCATTCTTTTAAAGCCTAGAAGCAGCTGGGGATCATTCAGTGTGATAATAGAATGGCAGTTAAAGCACTTATACAGGAGGTGCCTACATGTTGTAGCTCAAATTATTACATATTGCATCATCTGTTTGAGCCATACAAAGATGGGTTCCAACAGTGAAAGGCATGATCATTCAGATGAACCAATGGTGCCTAGTCAAATGCCTCACAGAGATGCTGCTTCCTTTTGAGGTTTTCACATAGGAAGTCAGCATGGAGGACAGTACCATTGGCCAAGCTATCCCATATTTGCATATGCTACAGAAACAGCTAAAGGAGGTGTCTCAAATGAACATATGTGTGAATCAAAGAAAAGATGTGCTTTAGTTGGTGGAGAGCTTAATCCTTTGCTTATCTCATAATACAAGGGTGCAAAGAGACATTGTGCCTTTCAAAAATTACATCTGTGCAACAATTCTTGATCCACTGTACAAATAATTGCTGGCTACTTTCATTCCCTTTTCAGATAGAAATGTTTCAAACTAGAAGGTGTGGCTTCTTGAGCAAGCCAGCTACATAGAAGAAGAATGGCTGGGAATTAGAGTCCCACTCCAGGGCACAAGTTCTGCGGTGCAGCCTTCAACCTCAGAGCCTGAAAGCACTGTTGCTGGCCCACAGCTTCCAAAGCCAACAACAAGAACACAAGCAACAAGGAAGGAAGTGCTTTAGTCCAGTGCAGAGGCTAAGACAAAATAGTTTGAGCAAGGAGAAGCACCAATGACTATGGAGAGGATAGTCCAGGCCTATCTGGATGATGCAACAGAGCTCTACCTTGATCAAAACCTATTAGAGTATTGGTATGAGAATAGGTGCCAATGGCCAGTGCTCAGCAGGCTGTCAATAAATTATTGCGCTTGCCCGGTAGCCAGTGTTTCTACTGAGCATTTGTAAGTGCAGATGGTGCAGTTGTCAAGTTGAGAAGGTCCAGGCTCTCATCCCAAAATGTGGTGAGATTAACCATGATCAAAATGAGTCAGCACTTTATACAATCAAATTACACCATATTTCAAGTACAACAGGAGGAGAATGAGGGTAATTGGTCAGATTTAGGTTATGGTATTGTGCTAGCTGACCATCTTCTGGGCAAGCACCTGAGTTTGAGGATGAACTCTACCACCCTGACTACTGAGTAAGCCTGGGCCACCATAGAACTTTCTATTGTCGAACTTGGGGAACAAAAAGCAAGAAAAAAGGATATAGCTAGGGGAAAATGAACATTATATTTTTTAGCTTGTTTGTGTCACAGTTACTAATGCAGTGCCAACATTGTAGATACATATATGAATGTATGAACTGATTAAATTTGGACAAGTGTGTAGTGAAGAAGCCTACCCCTTTCCCTTCAAGGACATTGGAGAGCTAACACCTGCCTCCATCCCGTGACTATTCTTTTTTTAATCCCCTAGCAGGACTGCCCTAGAACAGTTGATATACAGGACTGGCCAATGTGCCTTTTGTGAATCAAAGATGATATGCAATGTACCACAATGATTGAACTGGGACAGGTAAGGAATGCACCAATGAGTGATATCATATTGTTTGTGAGTGTTAAGATGATTCACTTGGTGGTAGACAGTGAAAGTGAGTGCTTAACAATCCTTTTTAAGGTTGATTGTGTTTGTGATGATTTACAATGTTGGTGGCCTAATGGGTGAACTGTAATTTTTTTTCCTGAAGATGAATGTTTCCTTCCCCTTAGACACTTAGTGAGATTTGTTTGCCGGGTCCACACTGCTTTATTTTCTGGTTCACACTCCTTAAAGACTCGATCAGTCTCTTTAGCTAACAAACACAAATCTAGTCTACACAAAAAAGACTCAATATTTCTATTGTTGTTCATCAATGGCATTGCACTACTGTTCGATCTCTCACACCACAGAAACACGGGACACCATTACAACACACACACCTGACGTGACGATCATCACTAAAATCTGGCTCACCCACTCATCGGCACCCAACATCACTATTGTGACGCCAGCAGGATACAAGATGATCTACCACAACCCCCCCTGGAAATGCAGTGGAGGCATCGCCATCATTCACAAAGACACCCTCCAATGCTCCACCCAGATGATGACCCTATGCCAATAATGGAACACCTCAACCTTCAGCTTAGATCGGATGCCCAAACAACCATCAGAGGAACCCTCACCTACACACCTCCAGCACCCTGTTCTAGCTTCAGCAAATCCTTCCCTGACTTCATCTACCCCCTAGCAATTCACTCCAATAACTATATCTTCCTGGGAGACCAAAACTTCCACCTCAACAACTCCAACGATGCTGACTCTGCCAACTTCCTGGAGAACATGAGCAACTTCGGCCTCTCACAGCTGGACACCACTCAAATACACAGCGCAGGACACACACTGGACCCTATCTTCTCTACCAGTGACAGAGTCAGGTTCTCCCATGTAACTGAACTGACCTAAATGAACAACAGAATCTTCCACTTCACCCTTCATGGCCCACTAGAACCTCTGACCAGACCTCCCACCCACCCTTGCCCAATTGGAACAGATTCCTGGAACCCCTCTAGATACAAGGCCCATCTTCTCTGAAACCATTAAACTCAGTGTTCAGAACTTCTCCAATTGGATGTACATAGCTTCCGACACGATTGCCCCCTTGATGAACCCCACCAGCAACAGACCTACCAAACAAGTCATCTGTTCACACCGAACTACTGACGCTCAAACACCACTACAAGAGACTTGAAAGATACTGGCACTCTAGCAAGAACCCCACCAACCTTAGAACCCTCAGAGCCACCCTCAACTCCTATTACCACTACCTCAGAGAGACCTAGAAGGACACCCTCACCAACAGCTTAGAGGCGAGCACCAACCACACCAAGGATCTCTTGAGCATCACCAGGGAATTATCTTGCCCCCTCACCTCTGAAAACATGATCCACACCTTCAAAAACCTCTGAGACTCTCCAGCTGTCTACTTCCACCACAATATCTCCAACATCTATAGCAAATTTGACTCCTAACCAACTGACTTCATCATCTACTGCACTCAAACCGATTCTAATCACACCCACAGGCTCACTGACTGGAAGTAGCCCTCAGCCCCACACACCATCAACATCATGAACTCCACCCACTCCGGAGCACCCTTGGGACCCTGCCCCACCAAATGTACAACCTAGGAAAGGAAGATATCAGCAGCATCCTCACAGAATCCATCACTACAGCCACTATTCCCAATGCACAAGCGAATTCAAGAACTTCCAGACCATTTCACTACTTCCTTTTCCTGCCAAGGTCCTGGAAAAAGCCATCAAGCATCAGCTCACAGATTACCTCAAAGAAAACAACATGCTCAACACCTCTTAATCAGGCCTTTGGCCCAACCACAGCACAGAGACAACCCTGATCGAAGCAACAGATAATATGAGACACCACCACGACCTAGGCGAAACAACTGCCCTTATACTTCTCAACCTCTCTGCTGCTTTCGACACTGTCTCCCACCACATCCTCATCACCAGACTTTACAACATTGGCATCAAGGCAATGCTCTCAACTGGATCTCCTCCTACCTCTACTGCCAAACACAAAGGACCCATCCTCCACTCTTCTCCTCCGCACCAAAAACCTAATTTGTAGCGTAGCCCAGGGCTCCCAACTTAGCCCCACCTTTTTCAATGTCTACATGTTGGAACTTGCTGACATCGCCCGTACTCATGGAGTCAACATCATCTCATATGCCGGTGATACATAGCTCATACTATACCTCCTAGAAGACACTGACACCACCAGATCAAACTTGCTAAACACCATGTCCACCATCACCACCTTGATGAGGTCCAACTGCCTAAAGCTCATCTTGGACAAAACAGAGGTACTCATCTTTGGAAACAAGCCTTCCCCCTGGAATGACACCTGACGGCCTACCGCAATCAGGCCTGCACTAACCCCCACTGACCACGCATGCATGCTTGGAATTGTCCTGGACAGCTAACTGACCATGAAGCAACAAATCAATGTCATCTCCTCCATCTGCTTCCACTGTTATATTCCAATTAGGTATCCTGATATAGGCCCAGGTAACATTGTGACCCTTTACCTATATTTTTTCCTACATTACACTTATAATGGTTTACAGGGACTGACCTTTTATCTAGTTACGACACTGCATTCAGAATGCAGATTTTACCTAGTCAAAATCTCATACATTATGCATGAGGATTTTTGGAAGCGCAGCAGGACTTCTATCCCCTGTGTAATATCTATTTATGAAGTTCATGCCCAACGCCACCCTAAGTCTGAAACAGTAATACAGCAAGGTAAGACCGCTGGGGAGACCTAAGGGTATACATACAACATATCTTGCAAAGATATGCAGAGGAGACCAGGACTTCCCGGCCAACACACTGACCGGAGACGCTGAGGTTCCTGCATGCAGATACTACAGCTCGCAGTAATCTAAACACATTCCTCGCAGGGTGTCCAACTCTAGACCAGGACGGGGTCCCACAGTCTCTCACTTCAGGAAATGGGGTTGACTTTATCCTAGTGGAATTCTTGGCTTAACACCTAAACACATGCTAGGTACACTTAGGTACGTCTAGTTAGGGAGGCATTGTAGAAGCACACATCTTTTTATTGTCATTTATTTTATAGACTCGTATGTATCCATAATCGTCACAAAATGGTAGAACTTCACCATTCATTTACTTTTATGTACGACTAATCATTTATATCTTTTACTGTCTAACAGTTGTTGAAGCTCATCTATTTTGCACCAGAATAACAACTGTTTAATAATTACTTATTGAAAACGCCCAGCCTGTTTATTCTGTGTATCTCTCTAAGACAGACAAAATAAGTATGGGTGACTGAGCGAAAAGTAGTATAATGTTTCCACGTCCTCAGGGCTCAGGGTTATCAAAAGGCTTCGATGGCTGCTAAGAACTATTCTTTCCTTGGTAAGAGGAGATTACAGTGGCACTGTTAGCTAGCTGATACAAGAGGCCAACATACTCGGTGGGGTTGTTCAGAATCAGTCTGACACCAATCCTACAGTGTATGCTGTCCAAACGTGCAGATCCTATATAGTGTTTTAGGAACTACACCACACCACACCCTCTGCATGCTCGGTAAGATCTTCTGACGGAGCCCCATCTCCACCAGGAAGATAGCCTCCCAAGCCCTCGTCTCCATCTTGACTACGGCAACACACTCTATGCAGGGACCACCAAAAAGCTCCTAAACTGCCTTCAGGTCATACAGAACTCAGCACCAAGACCCATCCTCAACTTCCCCAGAAGAACCAGCATCACTCCTCACCTCAAAGATCACCACTGTGAAATGCCTCTTCAAAATCTTCAAACTCCTCACACATGCCTACAAGTCCCTCCACAATCATGTTCCCACCTACTTCAACCATTGAATGACATTCTACCAACCAACCAGAGAGCTCCGCTTCTACTCCCTTGCCCTGGCTCACATTCCCCGCATACATCAGAGCAACTGCAGAGGGTGTTCCTTCTCCTACGTCACGCCCAAATCCTGTAACGACCTCCTGCTCCACTAATGCACCTCCCCATCACTTGAAGACTCCAGAAAAAAAGCTAAAGATTTGGCTCTTCGGCCAAGGCTGGAAACCTGGAGAACCCCCTGGGTGAAAAGCAGCGCTCTACAAAAACCCACTGATTGATTGATTGATTTGAGTAGGGACTGGAATCGTTAAGGAGTTGGACATATTTTGACTCGGAATCAAGAGGATGATGAAAGAACTCAGGGAGTGACTACTTCAATCACTACAAGAAGTGAGTACAAAGTTCCTCAGTGGGTCAAAGAACACAGTAAGAAAGTTTATGTGATGTCACATGGATAGGTTGTCCTGCAAGGAGGAGGGGGAAATCCTCCTTTTGGAACTAGGGCCCTCATACACCCAGCAAGCTAGGTGTCATACTTCATCATATGTGCCTGCTCCTCGTCGGGTCGGCACTGCAATACCAGACGGGCACCCATAAAGGGGCTCTTTACCGGAGATCTTTAGTTCCTTGCCGTATAGGTGCCGTGAGTGTAAGGGGCCTAGTAGGTGTAGATCTAATGGTGGATGTGCAAGATAAAACAGGGGAGGGACTCCTCTAAATTAATTTTATTCTGTAAGGATCCCAGCCTGGTTAAAATAATGAATAGGAGAGGTGATTATCTGGCTGTTATGTGTCAAAAAAGTGCTTTTCTCCTAAATGGTCGACATGTTTCTCGCCTAGTGGTCAAGAATGATCTGTGGCAATTCCTCAGGACAAAATGAAAAGAAAAACTATCTACACCTAATGTTGAGGTGAAAAACTACCTACCACGTAGTGTACCTATAGGAACGGTACTCACAGGTATAGAGACCAACCTGTGAAAGAAACAAATATATTTGATAACATAATACATTATTTATGCATTTGTGATCACACATAAGTTCAATTCATAATTCTACATCTATATTGTGATCAAAAGGTGACCCAATCAATACATGGTGATACCAGAGGTTATCACTCATGAAAATAATAGATATGCAGTGCTATAAATGTGGTAATTATAGCACACCCATGACTCTCAATTAAAAGCAACAATTAAAAACAACATCAGTGATGAATAGGCTGTGACAACGGTGGTGAACAGAGTTATCCAAACCTCACCTAATGTTTGTAAGATCGTGCCTCATCAGTTACAGCGGGATACTAGACACATGTAGTGTTGTGTCTAAGAAATGAATAAAGATAAATTAAGGGCAGTGATTAGCTGGTATGTATGAAAACTAATCTAGAAACCCAGTTAGTCAATTACAAGACAGTGGCGATCGGTAGGGCAAGGCAGTAAGTAAGATAGATTGCCCGTCCTCCTTGTGTTATTAAAAAAACCCTGCTTCTCTTAGCCTGGAGTAATGGGAGGAAATCACATAGTACTACAGACTACCGGGGTGACCAGCACAGTCAAGCCCCGGAGCTGCAGAACAGGTGAAAATCCCCCCGGACCCAGGGGAGTAAGCAACGTGGTTAATCTCGATCGCGGTAGGGACTGAGTAGTTCTTAACTCAACCTGAACAGCCCTCGATACCGCTTACCTCTGCCATTTTTGAAGACTGGGGGAGATTGTCAAAGCATCTTCAATACTCACCTGCTCCAATTAGAAGCCCAGTGGTAGACCTACCCCGCACCACTGCAACCCGGATGGTAATGTCTTTCGCTGTGGGCTCTCTCTTATACCAGCCACAGCTGCAGGCAGGCCCGGGGCGGGAAGCCAAATGGTTTCAGCTGTGGAAGAGTGTGTCATGTGATGTTTCTGTCAGGACAGCCGAAAAGCTAGTAAATGATGTCGGCCATCTTGGAGTGTCTGGGATGCTTATTAAAGATATGTCAGAGCAAAGAAACAATGTGGTGGGACGTATGTCATGGTCTAGAATGGGTGCAAAAATGTCCCGAATTTATGAATGCTATGATATATATAGTCATTCATCATAGAAGTCCGAGGTGTGTGACTGGGTTGGTAATGTGATTCTGTTATATTAATCTTTCAATAATGAAATCTGGTAGCCTAGGGTGCGTGTATATGTTTTGATTTAGGCCGACTCAATTTCTCTCAACCCTTCGGTTTGAAAATAGTGTGTTGACGTGTGTACATGGAGGATGCAGTCATTAGTTGGAATAGATGCTGCCTCATCAATGACAAGGTGGTCTGGCGGTAGTAGCATTATAGTATGGAGCAGTTTTCTCAAACGTGGGGTAATCTCCCATTTCCTTCAGTAAAGAGATATCTGTCATTGTGAATAAACCCCGCTAGGGGACACTGTGTAAGGCTTGGCTTATTTCTCAGTTATTGGCAAGTGACCCCCAAGGGATTTCATCATTCAGTAACTGATGGTCTGAGTCTTTGTTCCATCCTAAAGAGGGCAGAGTGTGTGATCTGAGGGTGACTTTCTAGGGTCACCCATCGTAAGCTTTCTGGAGGATGTTTACAATTTTTTAAGTGTGTGTACAATTTTGAGGTGTTTTTTTTGGCAACAAATGTTGCTCTTATGTTCTGTTATTCTTGTCTTTATATTCCTTATCATCATGCCTATGTATTTTTTATTGCATGGGCATATAATCAAATACACATATCGAGTTGTGTTACAATTGGTATGTTTGGTAGTCTTCCAGGTGAAGGAGTCAGATAGAGTTAACTCGTTTGTGGGTTTTGTTTGAGGGCACACCGCACATGAGCCACAGGGGTAATGGCTCTGGACCGGGGGAAGGTCACATAATGATCTCTGTTCAATGGTACTTGCCGGTTTAGGTTTGGTGTGAATGAGCATATCTCTAATATTTCTGCTGCGTTTAAAATGCAAAACGGGGTCTGGGTCTCCAAGGATCCTGTGTTTAGAATCCTCCAATATTTGTTGATAACCCTCCTTATTTTATTAGATTCTGGTGTGAATGTGACACATGTTAATGCATCTGAGGATTTGTTTGGTTTGACCTCTAGCAAAGTCTCCCGGTGATTGTTCCTGGCTCTTTTTATTGATAGTGCTACTTGTTTTTGTGGGTACTGCCTTTCCAACAGATTCTTGGATAAGGACTCTGCTTCCTTCTTGTAGTCATTAATAGAGCTGCAATTACGCCTTACGCGCAAAAATTTCCCAAAAGATAGATTGTCTCTAAGGGCTCGTGGGAGGTGGCTACTGTATAGTAATGAACTATTCCTGTCAGTTGGTTTCTTGTATATGGTCGTACTTAACTGACCATGGTCGAGTCTGATGGTAAGCTCCAAAAACATAATGTTAGTGAATGAAATGGTATGAGTCAATTTCAGATATTCGTTCTTTGCATTAATCCACTGGCAAAAGTTATTGCATGTGGATAAATCACCACTCCAGAAGATGAGGATATCATCAAAGAACCTCTTTCACAATCTCAGGTAATCATTGAAGGGGTTATTGGGATGTAAAATCACCTCTTCTTCAAATGCGCCCATGTACAGGCAAGCCACACTTGGGGCAAATGTACTCTCCATGGAAGTACCCTGAGACTGGTTGAAGAGTTGCTTCTTTTCTGTTCATTGTAGTGTAGCACACTGCATTATGAATGTGACAGGAGTGGGTGATGCCCACTCGACCTCATTCAGGGTTGTTTCAATGACTATAAGTGTCTCACGTTGGGGAATATTAGTGTACAGCTGTTCCACATCTAGTGTCACCAGTTGGTTTATATCATCTGTGTTCCTCAGTTCCCCTATTATGCGTAGGATGTCAGTTGTATCCTGAATATATGTGGGAGTCGATTTTACCAGCGGCTGGAGGAAATGAGAGTGGCTCCAAAATGGAGCCTATGCCCGATACTATGGGTCTACCTGGAACTGGTGTAGTGCCTTTATGAATATTGGGCAAGGTATAGAAATATGGTGTTCTGGGGTCCTTGGTAGTGAGAAAATCAGCCTCTTTCTTGCTTATCCAGCCGTTGGCTTCTGCCTCAAATACTGCACTGGAAATTTCTGTTTCCAATCTAGTAGTGGGGTTGGTGGTAATCAGTGTATAGAATTTCTATTATTGAGTTGGCGTTGGCATTCAAGGTCATAATCTGTAGTTGACTGTATGACTGTCGCACCCCCTGTCTGCCTGTTTGATAGTAATGCTACTGTCCTCCGCTAGGGACTTGATAGCATGTAGTTAATTTCTGGAAAGGTACTTCAATAAATGCCAGAAGAAGGAGGTTGTCAACTTCATTAGCATGTGGATGACTCTAAGAGGCCTACTTAACTCTGTGGACTGTTGAGATGTGCGTTGATTACTTTACCTGGGAAATAGTATGCTGCTGAGTGTGTTCTGTCTGACTCAAATTTGAAATTATGTGGTGGTTGTGTGGGGGGCTGGTTGTTTTAGATAACTGGAGCTATACATGTGATGATCTAGGCTACATAATATGAAGATGACCATGACAGTTGCGAATTTGATCATCCGATACTTGTGGCCACTTGTCTGTGATTGTTGGTTATTGTAATTCTCTCACCAAACTGATCGCACATCAGTCATACAGTGAATGATTGCAAAGGAATATTCTGCTTCTGAGTCTTCTTGTTGAACTCCTCAATAAGTTTACCTTCTGCTCTTGTCCTTGATTCTAATATATCATTTATTTTTTTCAATCCCCAGGCCTTCTCTTCTCCTGCGCAAACGAATAAAGCACTATAACATTCAAGCTTACCTTACCGGACCGCTTCAGCCAGGTACTTAAGATAGACATATAATCCAAGATGAATGTAGATGCACCTCTCAATTTGGCAATGCAGTATCATTTTTATTTTTAAAATCATTTTTTAGAACTGTGTAATAGTCATTCCTGCATTTCCTTTTCCTCCCACAACAGATTGATGACGGCTGGCTGCTCATCGCTCAGATGAACATTGTCTTTGTGCAGTGTTTGTCTTTGTCACACCTTTCCATAAATCCCCATTCCCATCCATTCATCAAAACCCTAACACTCTTCCATTGGGCTGTGTTATTTACAAAAAAGCAATGCACAAAATATAGGGCCTGAGGAGGTTTAAAGACCCAGCTGGACCAACTCCCCTTATCTGGAAAAGATAAGGTTATCCCACCAATGTCTTAACTCATGTAACACTTTCTTGAGATTTACTTGCAAATTTAGTCATGAACGGCTCCCTTTCTTGAATTTGATGAGCAACGTGTCAGCAGGCATACTCCAAATGGAACTTTAGAGAAAACCAATGGCCAAAAATGCATTGCTAACATATTCTAGCTTTTACCCCAAGTCTCTCAGAGATAACTTACCATTTGGACAATTTTTGAGACTGTGGCGGAATTGCTCTAATGCCAAAAAATACAGGAGCCATGCAGCAGAATTACATCTCTAATCCTAATTCCCAGAGGCCTTGATACAAAGATCAGCCAAGAGATCCAGGAACAATAACTGTGACTCTCTGCTTGAGGCTCAACCAGCGAAAGAACCCATAGACAGTCTGGTTTGTGTGCATGCTTTCAGCAATAAGTCAAGTCTCATCCAAAAAATGCATCAACAAATTTTGGAAAATTCTAAGCAAAGGAGCACTAACCTTACCCAGACCCATGTCTGCTTTCAAACAAAGTACAAACCACCGTGATAAATTGTTACACACTAGACCACGGTCCCCAAACAAAAATAAACAGGAAACCCTCTGGGGGTATTCCTCCAGTGAACGGTCATTTCCCATGTAGGTTATGTAACGCATGCCCACAGACGTCCCCATCCACGCATGTCAACATGGACAGAGACAAACAATGCGAGTTAAGACAACATGCAAATTGCAATTCAGATCCTTTAATCTATCTGATCACTTGTCCATGCGGTTTGAAATATGTTGGCATGACAGCAAAAAAGATCATGGATCAGGGAACACAAGAGTAATATCCATTTTCGAAAACAAGCCACAAAATTGGCAGGACACACTTCTTGGAAAAAAGGCACGATGCTGACGAATTGAAATGGAAAGTAATAGATAAAACCCACAATTCCACAAACAACAACTAATGTATCCCCAATACCTCCTCAAGATGGAACAATGCTGGATCTTTCAGTTACAAAGAGCAAGTCAGGGCCTCGATGATGACATCCCTTGGTTTAGTCTTACACCATCAAAGTCCCTTAAGATCACACAACTCAATGATCATTAGACAAAGAAACTGCCCCATCATACTTCCTACACGTAAGACACTCCACCTGAACACACCACCATTAATAACCCTCTTACCATACCATATGGTCACACGTATGCATACAAATATACTTGGTAGATTAATTGCAGGCCTTTTTCACCCTGCTGGACTGGGTAGGCATGTCACTCCATGGCTAACTATCAAGTCACAGGCCATTAGTCCATTTGTATTTACTGGCCCCATGGACTTTGATATTGTCTGAACAAAAATGACTAATAGCATTGATAAAGTTATAATAACAACGTCATGGAATCTACCATGGTGCTATATTTCCCATGATACTTAGCGCTCAGTGGAAGCATATAACAACTCTTCTTCCACGTTGGCATTAAAACTACAAGTCTGTTGACTTTTGTAGTTCATTTTGGCTCCCACACGGTCGTTGGTCCAACCGAGATGGGCAGGGCAGGTCATTCTTTGCAAACCAGTAGTATAAATTACTGTACTCATGAGTTGCTGGTTGTCCTTCCAAAAGTAACAATAACAATGCCAGTACTGATGGACTTTTTGACTCCACTTTCTTATGTGGGAACATTTCGAAAGAAAACAAAATGAACGGGGGACCTTTTGTTTAGTCGATTTAATCAATCTGTTTATGCGTTTTGTTTTTAATTTCACAAAAACTTTTTTTGTGTATTTCCACAATTAACATTGAACTAATAACACGAAATATTCACTGTACATAAATAGACACATTCAACCACAGTCATATTCACATTCATTCCCATACCACACTGGACAGTCCAGAACCAAACATACTATGTGTAAACAAGCAATCTAAATTCTTTTTAAAGACACAATTTACAATTTTGCCATAGAAAAAATGGTGTATTTCGTAGGGAACAATATTGAGGGTTCCAAATGTTTCTTTAAGTTCATTAGGCCAAAAGATAGAGGTCGACGCGTTTCAAGCCCCTTCTAGTACTGGGGCTCTCATCAGGACCTGGGAGCTGAAAGGAGAACACAAAAGGACTCTTACTAGACTGCTTCCTCCTTTTAAATGCAACAGTCTCGTTATTAAAAGTGGGTTGTACCTGTGAATGATGTGTCCACCAGATCTTTTGCCGTGTAAGATCTAAGTAAAAAAGTTAGACCAAGATTCAATCCAACTATGTCGTATTACCAACCAAAATTCAAAAACAACCAAACATACAAGTGACATTTATACTGTTTGACTTACGTGTATAGATGATGGGACAGAATTAATCTAAAGAGGAATAAAGGAACGATGTCAGGTCGTTGTCTAGGGATGTTACAATCAAATACCTGTGATGTATCAGATGCGCTGTGCACGCGGCTCAGAGGCGAATAGCCTACCTTGAATCTCCGGGTTGTAGGCAAAAATCTATTGCTTTCGTCGATTGTCATGCGTCGTGATCAAATCACTGAAAGAACCAAAAAAGGGGGGAATTTGTCAGCGGAGTTGACGGCCGCCAAGGCACAGATGTGCTTAAATGCATTAGAATCGTCTTCGTACCTTTGTTCGTTTCTTCTCACGCTTCAAACTCGGAGGAAATGAGCTTCCGTGTTTGTATTCCAAGTCTCGTGTGAATATAAACTTGTTTCACGCGCTGGGTGTATTCTGGGAAATGTAGTTTATACTGTGTTTGCCGTTTCTGATGGAGCATGTAAATACACTTCTCTTCACGCAATTTGGGTGTCCATGTGTGTGACGGACAGATAAAAAAGTGCGGCCAGTCCCGTACTCGGAAAAAAGCGCTGTGTGAACCAACAGCGAACTTAGAATTGGTTGGCAGGGTAAAAGTCTTGGGGAAGGAGTGTCAAGCTTTTAATGGAAAGCGCAAACAGGAGTTTTCCATTGTCCTCCACTGCGGTTTATATAAAACCTGATGGTGTTTGGTCAAAGATTATAAATTTCGGATAGTTCATTGAGGCCGTTGATGGCTGAGTTAAATTTAACAATGAGCATTGCTTCACGCTGCGAGAGTTGTCGTTCGAGGTCACCACCTCTTGAATCAGGATCCACTTTGGAAATAACAGTCCATTTTAGATCGGTTACTGAATGGTTGTGCGTTTTCCAATGATGGACCAGCGGAGCATTTTGGACATTTTTATTGATCCGCGATTTGTGTTGCGATATTCTCACTCTGATTTCTTGGCTCGTTTTCCCGATATACAATAGTCCACATGGGCAACGGATCGCATAGATCACATTTTTACTTTTGCAATTCGTAAAACAGTCATGTTTACGCATCTGATACATCACAGGTATTTGATTGTAACATCCCGTGCCTGATTAGACAACGACCTGACATCGTTCCTTTATTCCTCTTTAGATTAATTCTGTCCCATCATCTATACACGTAAGTCAAACAGTATAAATGTCACTTGTATGTTTGGTTGTTTTTGAATTTTGGTTGGTAATACGACATAGTTGGATTGAATCTTGGTCTAACTTTTTTACTTAGATCTTACACGGCAAAAGATCTGGTGGACACATCATTCACAGGTACAACTCACTTTTAATAACGAGACTGTTGCATTTAAAAGGAGGAAGCAGTCTAGTAAGAGTCCTTTTGTGTTCTCCTTTCAGCTCCCAGGTCCTGATGAGAGCCCCAGTACTAGAAGGGGCTTGAAACGCGTCGACCTCTATCTTTTGGCCTAATGAACTTAAAGAAACATTTGGAACCCTCAATATTGTTCCCTACGAAATACACCATTTTTTCTATGGCCAAATTGTAAATTGTGTCTTTAAAAAGAATTTAGATTGCTTGTTTACACATAGTATGTTTGGTTCTGGACTGTCCAGTGTGGTATGGGAATGAATGTGAATACGACTGTGGTTGAATGTGTCTATTTATGTACAGTGAATATTTCGTGTTATTAGTTCAATGTTAATTGTGGAAATACACAAAAAAAGTTTTTGTGAAATTAAAAACAAAACGCATAAACAGATTGATTAAATCGACTAAACAAAAGGTCCCCCGTTCATTTTGTTTTCTTTCGAAATGTTCCCACATAAGAAAGTGGAGTCAAAAAGTCCATCAGTACTGGCATTGTTATTGTTACTTTTGTTATAAGGCACGGCCTTACTGAGTAGAGCCTAAACCCTTTTCTTGTTCAACGGTTGTCCTTCCAAGGCACGAACTAGCACCTGTGGCATAGCCCCATTAGAGATAAGCAATAACAGCATTTTCAATCTTGTTATTTTTATGGTTTTATTCACTATCTTTGTGATACTAATAGTCGTGATGACATATCACGCCCAACATTGCCCCCTGCACCACATTCCAAAGCACTTTAATTATCTTTGTTGTATCAAGATTTACCCACTAGCTGCAGGACAGTAGACAGTACCAGCTGTGTAAGGCTTGTTACGGGCCCTCCTGTTAGGGTATCGAGTCATTGACTGGCCGTGATTTGCTTAGCAACATATGTTTAGTGAGACCAGGGTGACCCCTGTTCCTATGCTTAACTTTTGAGGACAATATTCCCCATAACCTTTGTGATCTGCTCATTAATTATTCACAAAAGCCATCCATCACCTGATCACTGTTACTATATCAGTGATTAATTTCCTCACAAGGAGTTTTCCCCTCTTAACCTACCATATATAACTAGGTTTCTGGTTCCTTGAGTTACTTTTAATCACAAATCAGCTGCCTTTATAATGTGGATGTCACATTCATTATGAATGTACCACTTATCTCTGTCGTGTCCCTCCGATTCTAGGACACAGACGCACCCTCGAGTTTGCACTGATGTAGAGGTGCTATTCATGACCTTACACAGTGGGTAAGTTATAATTGCATACACTTTTAATACGTTTTTGGGTAACAGTTATGTATCCTAAGATTTATGTCCATTATACGGTGTATGTGGAACCACAGACACACAGTGCTGGATGTGTATGGCACATGTATCTTTCTTAATGCATTATCCCCAGTGGGGACTTGTGTGAGTGGCGATCCACTCCAACCACTGGTTCAGTATATTTTTGTATGGCTGAATCATTGATATGACACAGGCATTCCAACCTATACTTCACTTTGGTCCTAATGAAAGCTGTCAAACTTCCATGGAGGGTATTAGGCTGAAACATGTCAACCGTCACTTCTCCATGATAGGTTACATTTTCTCCTGTCTGAGAATTGTTTATAGCTCTAACCTACGAACTACCTAATAAAGTTTGCTTGCGTACCTTAGAGTTTGTTTTTTATCACACACACTGATCTTCCCTCACCATCTGTCTCACCACACCTTGCTTATTTATAGATTTTAGGAAACCTCACTTGAACACTGAAAACATCCCTGAGCTCCTCCCTCTCAGTAAGGGGGTTGTAGCCCGCACTGCAGCTAGGTGTGCAGTACTAGGAGGTTACTCTATGATGAAGCATGCCACCTACGGGTGGATGAATGAAACCATCCTGTAAGAGGGATACTCCAGCACTCTCCCTCTCTATTCAGACCCAGGGCCCTTATGTGCTTTTACTTAATAATTGACACCATTCATTGATCACACCCTTGGTGGGGAAGATATGGTGAAAGAAACACCAACTCAGTGCAGGATCTTCAGTTCTACTCCTAATAGCCTACACTATCCCCATTTACTCACCCATGCATTAACGGTGGAGAGGTGTGGCTCACTAGTTAGAGGCAGCAGACCCGTAAGCTGAGAATTGGCCAGGGACCAGGGTTCGATTCCCGACGCGGCTGAGTCGTGGACCAGGGTCAAAACGGACTCGATAATTCTCGCCTCGGTACCTACTCTAACCAGGAACACACTCGGCAACTCTGGGCATTAAGCTTGCCTCATCTCTACAACAGCCCCCCACAGACGCCGGAGATGCCTGGTTTCACCTTGGAGATACCCAGAAAGGGACCATCTCACAGGGATAGCCAGGACGGGTTCCCCAGCGGTCTACAGCGCTGGGACGCCCTGTTGCTGGGGTAGCTATGCGCTTTACTAGTCTACAACATTAACGGTGGTTGATATTTTAGATATAGAAGATCATTCATCAGCATCATAATTCAGGCATTGTGTGTTGAATTACGTAAATGCTTAACCATGTCCACTCTAGACTTTGAGTCGTCTTAACAATTGATTTAATTGAAATATTAGCTCACCATTGCTCTGAATAATTTTTATTGGGTTTTATATTTTCATTATCAGGAATGTTTTGTTGTGTGTTCTGATCTCAACTGTTTGTAAAGCTATGATATAATAATATATAACCCACACTAACCCAGTTAATATTTCAATTTAGTTCCCTGTGATGTATAATCCTTCTGATTCCTTCACTGCACTAGAATATTGCTACTATCACCACCATGGCAGCTTGGGAAACCCTGCAGCCCTCACTTCATGTATTCAGAAAGAGAACTATAGAGCATTATTCTAATGAGTTGTAGGCAATATAGGCAATGGCAACCCCCCTTAGTGGTCAATATAGTTGAAGACAGCAGAGACTGGGAGAGTAGTAGGACATGGGTACCACATACTTAATTGTTATCCACTATCAGTGCATTTTTAAAACAGGTTGCGCTAAAAGGCAGCAGTGAAAAAAGATTTGAGGCATGAATACTGTGACATAAATCTTTATTACCCGAACAATAAAAACCCACCCCTTTGACCAACCTCAATTCGCCCACCCCTTTCGGCAAATAATTCTCCTGCCACAACCATCGTCCCAACAAAATGAAAATTTCCAAAAAAGAAAGTCCAAACTGTCTTTGTCACAACTCCCACATTCCCACCCTCCACCCACAACAAGTCCAACCCACCAAAACAAAAGATGAAAAAAGGGGCAGAAGGGCACGACACATGGCGGTCACAGCCCAGAAGCTCTTTTAGATGCCCGTCCAACTGGCTCTGCCAGGCTTCTATCCACACCAGCCTCAACAGGATGCATGTTTGGAAAGTGTAGTCAGAGGAAGGCAACAGCGAAGAATTGGCAGTGGGCGGCTTCCATCGGACTGCAGTGCCAGCTTGGAGGGGCTGGAGACACTGTCACTGGAGCATGGCTGAGGCCCTGGGCAGCTGCCCCCTCCTCCACCAGGGTCACCAGCCACAGGTACTCGGCCCATATTACCTCACGCTTCTGCTGGTGCAATTGGGCTGCGATATCCTGGTGAGATTGACGATTCTAGGAGTATCTAGAAAGAAAAAAGGCAAATTATAAACAATTCTCTGAGCAAAAAACATGTTTAAAATTATGTAGTGGGTTTCACAGTAGCAGTACATTAATGGTCCCCTCATACCATTTGATTTGATGTGATTAGAGTCACAGCCATTACCGGGAAACATCCATTACCGGAACATGATACAGAATGCGGCTGCAAGGCTTCTCCTGTGGATCCCCAAATTTCAATCAGAGGGAAAGCACCTTGGAGTCTGCATTGGCTGTCAGTCATGAGTCGTATTAAGTTCAAGGCCTTTTGTATTACATATGAGGCATTACAGAGTACCGGTCCTCAGTTTCTGAGGTGGTAACTGCACTGGTACTCACCAAACAAATGCCTCATATCAAAGGGGTGAAACGTATTGTTTCTCAGAGATTTTCTAAGTCTAACTTGGGCGACAGAAGTTTCACAGTGGGTGCTATGAAGCTCTGGAACACAGTCCCCATTACCATTGAAAATCTTCCCTTCTTGACATCTTTCCGGAAAGCCGTTATGACCTGGTTATTGAATGAATAGTGCTCCAGCTCGCTTCTTGACTGTTAGCACCAAGACACCATTTGGTATTCGTGTTCTGTATACATTTATAACATAACACATAACATTCCTCAGATGAAACTAAAGGCAGATGGCAAATGCACTAACTGTCTGAAAGGAATGAAGGTAGAATAAACACAGAAGCACTCCAGTTAAAAAAAAACGTTTTTTTTTTCTTTTGAAGGATTTCCTACTAAAAAGTACCTACACAGACACATTGTGTGGAAAAATAAAAATAAATTACCTCTCATAAATGAGGAAGGCATTATGTACTATAGTGTACAAGTATTCAATTTCTCTCTCTTGTTGTGCCAAATTAATGAAGGTATGCTAGCTTATCTGGTGTACTAGTTACTTGTACTTTGATAGTCTCTGATGTCTGCAGCTGGTGCAGCTGTAACAGACAACTATCCTATTCTAATGACCCTGTGCTTCTCCAAAATGCCTTTCAAGTTTTCCCTGAGTACAAGGCAGAATAATATTATGAGTGAAACATATCAAGTATAAAATTAATCAGTCATGCGGACATCCTGTCTGCCATGAGCACATGGTGGAAAAAGAGATGTACTGCAGTACCAGGCTAGTATTAAGGAACAGTAAATAGCCTTGGCATGTTTGTCACAGACTTTCCCATCCACAAATGTCAAGCAATTATTAATTCTTTATTGCATTGATGCCATACATTCTCTCATCCAGTATTCCACTATAGAAAACCACCCATCCATATATATCCAATCCATCCATCTAAACATTTCTCCAAAGGAATCTTTCACCTACATCTATTTACCCACCCATGCATGCTTTAACCCATTAATCCATTATACATTTCACCCACCCAAGAATAGTCTCTCACCCATACACTTTCATCCATTCAAGTATGCATCCTTTCACCCATATACCCTTTCATCCATTCTTTACCCACCCATGCTTCTTCCTTTGACCCACCTATATGCATCCTTTTGCCCACACATCCTTTTATT
Organism: Triturus cristatus; assembly: GCF_964204655.1. NCBI lineage: Eukaryota > Metazoa > Chordata > Amphibia > Caudata > Salamandridae > Triturus > Triturus cristatus. Next base: position 1,121,475,932 of record NC_140590.1, read on the forward strand.
CATATTCCATATTTTTCGACTGTCCTTTCCCTTTCCATCCTGCTTTCTGTTTCCCATCAAACCATCATTGTTAAAGTTAATTTATGAACCTTTGTCTGTTGAGTTGCAGATAGAGGAGGCCATATTTACTCAACTCCCACTATATCTGCTAAAGAGTGGCGTTCACAAGTCAATGCCCTTGCAGTGAGTTTATTACTAATTGTCAAAACGCAAGCAATGTTACTTACCACTGCCTGTCCCTGCCACCTCTGGGACTGATGACTATGCAGCTAGGAAAAAATATTATACATTTTAGGTGCCAGAAGTGCCATCCCCTAATATTTAAAAAGGAAAATACAACCACAAAACACCACTACAGTTTGTTTACAGAATCTTCTATAAAGAATATCACATTTTGTTGGTTAGCAATGTTTCAAAAGCCAGGTAGTCAAGCCAAACAAAAAACACTTTGTAATGGGGACAGAGCTATCATGAATCTGAGTTATTAGAGCGCAAAGAAGGGGTGAAGAAATGGTCAATGAAGAACATATGGTCTTGATTGGCAAATGCAATGGGGCCGTCCTCCCCATATTTGCAGCCATGCACTGTCATCAACTTCTGATATACTATGATGATGATACATACACAACATTGGGGAGTCCACCATGACCATTGCCACTCTCTCGTTTTACTATTTAAACATAAAAAATAAAGTCTTCTCAACAAACATGCATAGAAATACCTTACTTGTGCATGCAATCTTCATAGTGGAATACCTGACCTAAAATGGGTTATCTGAGTCTTCGAGCACCACCTGTCCACAAAATACAGAAGGGGAGAAGGAAATCTCACTGAAAAAAGCCGAAGAAAGAAAGCTACAGACAGACAAGCACAGACAGTTGGAAGTCAAGTACAACAAAATTAAAATTTATAAAATTAGTAGATGCAGGGATAAGGAGATTTTATGGAAACAGATAGACAAAGAGGATTTGGAAACAAATAGGAGGCAGGAACAGTAAAAAGGAAAATAATTCTAAATATGGAGCAGTAAACATTAGAGAAATAATAATATTACCAACAGAGGGACTTATACGGGCTAGCAGAACTATCTACAGGGGCACTCATAGAGGTACCTCCAGCTCCCTCACCCGCCTCTGTGGTATTCCTCTTGGCCCTGTATGCTGATGTAAGAAATAAATACAATTAAAAAGATTAGTGGTACAGTTAATATTCTCCCCAAAAATATTTTGACATGGAAAGATAGATGCAGTAGCATTGAACTTTTCTAAATCAGATCTGCCATTAGTATCTTGGACCTAATTTCCAAAACATAACTCTGCAAAATTTCCTAAACTACATTTTGGAACTACTAATAAATTGAATGATTTCTTTTCTTCTCATTTCTCATTCTCAATCTTTCAGGGCCAGATGTACGACCTGCAAAATAGTGCATCGCAAATTGCGAGTCATTTGCGACTCGCAATTTGCGAGGTGCTATTTTGCATGTACAACAGTGTGTTTAAAACTGTTTGCGATTCCCACTTTTGTCGTAAATTGCCAGGCTTATGAATATTAATGAGCCTTTTGCAATTTGCGAGCCCATTGGGAATGATAGGCCCTCCCAGGGATGGTGGCCTGCTTGGCTCAGCAGACCACCATGTCTGGGACTGCTTTTTGAATAAATCAATCTTTTTTTAAAATGCAGCCCTTTTTCCTTGAAGGAAAATGGAATGCATCTAAAAATGAAAAATGAAACTTTTCAGTTTCATTTTTTTGTGGTCAGGCAGTGGTCTCTTGGACCACTGCCTGCTCATAAAAAAGTATTTTCTAACATACTCACAAAGGGGAAGAGGTCCTCTGGGGACCCCTTCCCCTTTGCAAGTAGTTTACCACCTTCTTGAAGTAGGTGGTAAACTGCGAGTGTTTTGCGGCTACAAATGCGGTCGCACAACACTAGTACAAAGGATGTTGACTCGCTATCAGGAAGGGACACCCCTTCCTAATAGCGAGAGTTGCAAATGCTATTTTGAGAGTCAGTGGCTCGCAAAACTAGAATTTGTACATGCTATTACCCTTTTTTGCGGCCACAAACAGGAGTTTCTCCCATTTGTGGCTGCAAAAAAGGGTCATACATCTGGCCCTCAGTCTCAACCCCTGTTGATGCGCCAACTCATAGATGCATGCATAATTAAAATAAAAAGAAAGAAAGAAGGAAAAAAGTAAGTAAAGAAAAAAATAAAAAAGGACAAAAGTCTCTCAAAAACTCAAACAAAATTGAAAAAATGTAAAATATACAAACACAAAGACACATGGTAAGATAAGAAATCAAAATTAAGGGTAGATAAGATTCATAGGGGTAGGACTAATAGATTAAGAAGGGATTCAAAAAGTCGGCCCCAGCACCTTGGACAAAACAGACACAAGTTGGCCATGCACATGCAAACCACGTAATGCCACTCGAGCGCGAGTTCTGCCGCAAGAACGTCCTTTGCATTACATATGATGTAAAACATCATGTAAGCGGGAGCAACAAGCAAGTCCGTCTACTCACGGAACTCCGATTAGCACTGCAGAGTTTTTATCCCACTTCGCCGTGCTCCGTGCAGCACGACTATATACACTCTGCCCAGTACTACTCCAGACAGACTTACTTGACCCCCTTTCTGGGCAGCCTTAGACCTGGTGGTCACAGGGCCCACTCAGGCAACACCAACATTTCCAAGGGTGACCTGAGCTCCATTTCCTTCCAGGCAGCATGCTTCAGATTATTCCCTAACAGACAGTCAACAGGCATTCCAGGGCCCACAGCAACTTCCAAAAGATCGAAGACTCCCCAACCTAAATGGAATCAGAGGCCCAGGATAGTGGCTCTCCAAGTTGTCTGCTAGTACAATCTGTTAGTATGTATTCCATATCACCTGTTCTGAGTAGTCATACTGGCTACTGTGTCCCTCACAGTCTCCACCCTCTGCCCAATGATTGTTACCCGCTGCCTATACTTTGAAGTATTTGAAGGCATGATGGGGGACATGTGTAAAGGGCTACTCAACTGGGTGGCAAAACAAGTGCTACAGGCCCATGATTAGCATTTTTTACAGGTTTTGATTATATGGCATACCACTCTACAAATTAAATGTGCTCATCAGGTGTGAACCAATTTAACCATGTAGGCGGGAGTGCCCACAAGCACTTTAACACTGATTAGCAGTGGTAAAGTGTGCAGAATCTTAAGGACAACAAAAATAAATTCCATCAAAAAGGGAAACAGAACAGTGTTTGTGGAGAACGTTAAGCAGCAGGTTGCTGCTGCGTTCGCGGCCGGGATTCAGAATTAGCTCTTGAAATATACTGTTACTAAGTGTGGCTTTCCAGAGCTTTATTCTAACAAACATGATTATGGGCTGGCCAATCTCCTCTCCAGAACACTCGGGCAAATACGACATGTGAGGCTGTATCAGGCAAAGTCGATGTAGATCGGTGGCTAAGGGCTGCTCATGAATTTAGGAAGGCACATAGAGTGACTGCAAGGATCTCACTTCAGGAAAGGGCAGCAGTGGCAAAAGAAGCACACACATATTGGCTGTTCAGCAACCAGGTGCTGAAGAGGAAGGTTGGCATCTCCGATGTTGCATTGGGGTTGAGATTGGGCAGAGAACGTGTCGGGTACAGACACACAGAAAAACAAAAGGGGCCTAGCGCCAGAAGAGCTGTGCAATGTATACCACGTGAAGTCCCAGAGAAAGGTAGGCTGAATGAGGGGTAAATTGATGGATAGACAGAGACATGCAGGCAGGATAAAAGAGAATGATAAGTTTTGAAGAGCACAGTAAGGGACCTTCACAAAGATTGGCAGAGAGCGCCTGCAGGGAAAGGCAAAATCATTGCACGCCCAGAGGCTGTAGACCAAAGACTTATGGCACATATCAATGTGCACACTTTACGCCCCTTTTTGAGATGGAAGCATCTTTTCTCCCCCCGCACAGTGTATTGATCACCAAGAAGGATCGCAAAACTGAGGGGGACAGATTTGGCATCCTGCTTGAAATGTGGAATAATAGAAACTGATAACATCCATATGTTCATGGTCTGCCCTCTAATCCTACCCTACTGGGATGATGTAGGTAAGATCTTGAGTGACATACTTTGAGTAAATGTCGAGGTAAGTCTTGAGATTATTTCTGGGGGTGTCACAAGTCCATGAAACTGTGTGAAGAGAGCCGTAAGTTTTTACCTAACACTGCTGTTGAGAAGAACATTTGCAGGAAATACCTATCTAAGTCATATGCCACCAAAGCAGAATGGTTGGATTCTGTTATTTACACTTTTAAAATGGTCACAAACACTAATGGAAAGTGGTTTATTAGTGGTGATAAGTAGAGACCTACCTCTGTAATAAGGCCACAAACACAATAAATGGATCAGTCAAGGTCTCAATAAATTATTCCCTTACTCAACCACTGGTAGCTGGTAACAGGCAGCAGGCTTAACATTCGAGTCAGGTGTGTAAAGCATTTAAAAACACCAATACATTAAATAATTCAAACACAATACACAATAAAACCAACACCAATTTATTAAAAAAGTTTATATTTTTGTGAACAAATGGACACCATAATGAAATAAATCAAATGTAGGAAACTGGACAATAAACTTTGTCTAGTGCTTAAGCAAAAGCGGACACTTGGTACATCTGGTCGCTCTTGATGGGGACAAAGTAAAAGCTTGAGACAGACAGCAATTTAGCCCTGGAGGGACACACTAAGTGGGAGACTGTGGTCAAAATTTAACCTTCACACTTAGAAACTTTATTGGAGCCTTTTCTCTTGACATTGAGCGAGGCTTCTCTTCGGGCCAATTAGTGTGGACATCTTCAGATTGGCTCAGCACAAACCCTTGGTTGACTCTTGGAAGTCTTGAGCTCTGTAGCATTCAGCGGTACGAACCTGTAAAGCAGGTTGGGTTGCAGTTAGATGTAGTCTGCTTGACTCTCGATGTTGGGTCACTCACCTTAGAGAGCTTTTTTCCAAAAGTTACTCCAAACTTCTGGAACTTCTTCCTGAAGTTCCTCTTGTGGGTTCAATGTGTCCAAAACACCAATTGAAGCTTTCAGTAGCTCTGAGATGGTCCTTGGGTTGTTGGGACTATTATTCGTGCAATGCACCTGGCCAAAGCCTTAAAAGTCCACAGGAGGTACTCCGGGATGGGGACTTCTAGGTGGAAATTATGCAGGTGGGCTTGGTTAACCTGTAACTTTCAGGAATTCCACTCCTTAATACTTGTGAAGCAAGGCAAAGTCCTTACGGCTGTACTACCAGATTGTGCAGCAGGTGCAGTCCTTCAAAGTGCAATCCTTAGGGCACAGATCAGGGTTCCAGCAGGGCAGTCCTTCTTCTCCTTGTTGTTTCAGGTAGTAGATCTGATTTGCTTGGCAACTCTTCCATACTCCCTTATGTATTCAGTGTTCATGGGCATCAACAGGGTTAGCCCGGACTAATAGGGGGCCGAGCGTCATCCTCAGGTATGACCACTTTATCCAAAGTGTGGCATATTCCTGTCCCAGAAAGCACTATCCTTCTAAAATCTAAAATGGGGAAAGTTTCTTCTGGAGGGTTAGATCTGGGTTGCCAACCCTCTGGTGTGGCTAAGTTTCTCCAACACTCCCCTTCCAGCACCCTCAGTAATCGAAGTACAAGGACTCCTGTGTGGCTGGGAATGCAGGATGTGGGGGTACACCTCTGCTGTCCTAAAGTGTCATTCTCCCTTTGAAGACCAATCTGGCTACTCTACCCCATCCTGTGTTTTACTTCAGCAGCTACCATTCTCCACTTGCATCACATCCTTTGTCTCTATAGCAGGCTAGTTCCCACCTTATTAAGACAGCTTGGCTCAGCCTGGCAGAGGTTGACAAATCAGGAAAGGGTAGCTGGAAGGCTGGATTTTGGCTCACTGAAAGAAAGTTATATAACTTCTATTCTGTAATAGTTATAACAAATGTGACAATGGAATGTTGATGATTTATTCTATTAATTTAAGTCTTTGAGATGCATTTCTAGCTCGCTCCTGTCAAACTTTATAGTTACATGACATATTCCCATCTTAGACTATCGAGCTAGTTTTCCACAATGGGGAAAAACAAAATGTGCAGTTTTCCCTTGCCAGGGCTTATGCAACATCTTTATAATGTCCCTGCGTATAGTTACAAGTCACACTACTCATGGGGCACCTAGCAGAGACCTTGGAGGGTGACTTATATTACAAAATAAGGTAGTTTGAGACTGTGGAAGTACCTTTAAATGCAAAGTCAAATTTGCATCTACATTTAATGTAAAAGCAGCCTGAAAAGCAGTGCTGCCTTTAAAAATGACTTACAACAAACAAATGATGGACGGAATGCTGACAATGCAGACATTCTCCCCCAGTCAAGAGATCTGGGTTAAATCCATCGTTCTTTTGCCCACTACACCACCCCAGTTTAGACATGGCCATATGCAAATCAGTCTTGACCCTGTGCCTCATGGGAACAGTCCAGCCCGAACTGCCAAGCCATGTCTTCCCTGGACCGGAATCAAGCATCCTAGGACCGGTTTCTGGATATCAGCCGTCATCAGCCAGGATAGCTTGACTCCAGTGGCGTAGTGAGCACGGGTCCCACGTCTGGGAATACCCATCCCACTTAGGGCGAAAAGCGTTACAACAAACAAATGATGGACGGAATGCTGACAATGCAGACATTCTCCCCCAGTCAAGAGATCTGGGTTAAATCCATCGTTCTTTTGCCCACTACACCACCCCAGTTTAGACATGGCCATATGCAAATCAGTCTTGACCCTGTGCCTCATGGGAACAGTCCAGCCCGAACTGCCAAGCCATGTCTTCCCTGGACCGGAATCAAGCATCCTAGGACCGGTTTCTGGCTATCAGCCATCATCAGCCAGGATAGCTTGACTCCAGTGGCGTAGTGAGCACGGGTCCCACGTCTGGGAATACCCATCCCACTTAGGGCGAAAAGCGTTACAACAAACAAATGATGGACGGAATGCTGACAATGCAGACATTCTCCCCCAGTCAAGAGATCTGGGTTAAATCCATCGTTCTTTTGCCCACTACACCACCCCAGTTTAGACATGGCCATATGCAAATCAGTCTTGACCCTGTGCCTCATGGGAACAGTCCAGCCCGAACTGCCAAACCATGTCTTCCCTGGACCGGAATCAAGCATCCTAGGACCGGTTTCTGGCTATCAGCCGTCATCAGCCAGGATAGCTTGACTCCAGTGGCGTAGTGAGCACGGGTCCCACGTCTGGGAATACCCATCCCACTTAGGGCGAAAAGCGTTACAACAAACAAATGATGGACGGAATGCTGACAATGCAGACATTCTCCCCCAGTCAAGAGATCTGGGTTAAATCCATCGTTCTATTGCCCACTACACCACCCCAGTTTAGACATGTTCATATGCAAATCAGTCTTGACCCTGAGCCTCATGGGAACAGTCCAGCCCGAACTGCCAAGCCATGTCTTCCCTGAATCGGAATCAAGCATCCTAGGACCGGTTTCTGGCTATCAGCCGTCATCAGCCAGGATAGCTTGACTCCAGTGGCGTAGTGAGCACGGGTCCCACGTCTGGGAATACCCATCCCACTTAGGGCGAAAAGCGTTACAACAAACAAATGATGGACGGAATGCTGACAATGCAGACATTCTCCCCTAGTCAAGAGATCTGGGTTAAATCCATCGTTCTTTTGCCCACTACACCACCCCAGTTTAGACATGGCCATATGCAAATCAGTCTTGACCCTGTGCCTCATGGGAACAGTCCAGCCCGAACTGCCAAGCCATGTCTTCCCTGGACCGGAATCAAGCATCCTAGGACCGGTTTCTGGCTATCAGCCGTCATCAGCCAGGATAGCTTGACTCCAGTGGCGTAGTGAGCACGGGTCCCACGTCTGGGAATACCCATCCCACTTAGGGCGAAAAGCGTTACAACAAACAAATGATGGACGGAATGCTGACAATGCAGACATTCTCCCCCAGTCAAGAGATCTGGGTTAAATCCATCGTTCTTTTGCCCACTACACCACCCCAGTTTAGACATGGCCATATGCAAATCAGTCTTGACCCTGTGCCTCATGGGAACAGTCCAGCCCGAACTGCCAAGCCATGTCTTCCCTGGACCGGAATCAAGCATCCTAGGACCGGTTTCTGGCTATCAGCCGTCATCAGCCAGGATAGCTTGACTCCAGTGGCGTAGTGAGCACGGGTCCCACGTCTGGGAATACCCATCCCACTTAGGGCGAAAAGCGTTACAACAAACAAATGATGGACGGAATGCTGACAATGCAGACATTCTCCCCCAGTCAAGAGATCTGGGTTAAATCCATCGTTCTTTTGCCCACTACACCACCCCAGTTTAGACATGGCCATATGCAAATCAGTCTTGACCCTGTGCCTCATGGGAACAGTCCAGCCCGAACTGCCAAGCCATGTCTTCCCTGGACCGGAATCAAGCATCCTAGGACCGGTTTCTGGCTATCAGCCGTCATCAGCCAGGATAGCTTGACTCCAGTGGCGTAGTGAGCACGGGTCCCACGTCTGGGAATACCCATCCCACTTAGGGCGAAAAGCGTTACAACAAACAAATGATGGACGGAATGCTGACAATGCAGACATTCTCCCCCAGTCAAGAGATCTGGGTTAAATCCATCGTTCAGTTGCCCACTACACCACCCCAGTTTAGACATGGCCATATGCAAATCAGTCTTGACCATGTGCCTCATGGGAACAGTCCAGCCCGAACTGCCAAGCCATGTCTTCCCTGGACCGGAATCAAGCATCCTAGGACCGGTTTCTGGCTATCAGCCGTCATCAGCCAGGATAGCTTGACTCCAGTGGCGTAGTGAGCACGGGTCCCACGTCTGGGAATACCCATCCCACTTAGGGTGAAAAGCGTTACAACAAACAAATGATGGACGGAATGCTGACAATGCAGACATTCTCCCCCAGTCAAGAGATCTGGGTTAAATCCATCGTTCTTTTGCCCACTACACCACCCCAGTTTAGACATGGCCATATGCAAATCAGTCTTGACCCTGTGCCTCATGGGAACAGTCCAGCCCGAACTGCCAAGCCATGTCTTCCCTGGACCGGAATCAAGCATCCTAGGACCGGTTTCTGGCTATTAGCCGTCATCAGCCAGGATAGCTTGACTCCAGTGGCGTAGTGAGCACGGGTCCCACGTCTGGGAATACCCATCCCACTTAGGGCGAAAAGCGTTACAACAAACAAATGATGGACGGAATGCTGACAATGCAGACATTCTCCCCCAGTCAAGAGATCTGGGTTAAATCCATCGTTCTTTTGCCCACTACACCACCCCAGTTTAGACATGGCCATATGCAAATCAGTCTTGACCCTGTGCCTCATGGGAACAGTCCAGCCCGAACTGCCAAGCCATGTCTTCCCTGGACCGGAATCAAGCATCCTAGGACCGGTTTCTGGATATCAGCCGTCATCAGCCAGGATAGCTTGACTCCAGTGGCGTAGTGAGCACGGGTCCCACGTCTGGGAATACCCATCCCACTTAGGGCGAAAAGCGTTACAACAAACAAATGATGGACGGAATGCTGACAATGCAGACATTCTCCCCCAGTCAAGAGATCTGGGTTAAATCCATCGTTCTTTTTCCCACTACACCACCCCAGTTTAGACATGGCCATATGCAAATCAGTCTTGACCCTGTGCCTCATGGGAACAGTCCAGCCCGAACTGCCAAGCCATGTCTTCCCTGGACCGGAATCAAGCATCCTAGGACCGGTTTCTGGCTATCAGCCGTCATCAGCCAGGATAGCTTGACTCCAGTGGCGTAGTGAGCACGGGTCCCACGTCTGGGAATACCCATCCCACTTAGGGCGAAAAGCGTTACAACAAACAAATGATGGACGGAATGCTGACAATGCAGACATTCTCCCCCAGTCAAGAGATCTGGGTTAAATCCATCGTTCTTTTTCCCACTACACCACCCCAGTTTAGACATGGCCATATGCAAATCAGTCTTGACCCTGTGCCTCATGGGAACAGTCCAGCCCGAACTGCCAAGCCATGTCTTCCCTGGACCGGAATCAAGCATCCTAGGACCGGTTTCTGGCTATCAGCCGTCATCAGCCAGGATAGCTTGACTCCAGTGGCGTAGTGAGCACGGGTCCCACATCTGGGAATACCCATCCCACTTAGGGCGAAAAGCGTTACAACAAACAAATGATGGACGGAATGCTGACAATGCAGACATTCTCCCCCAGTCAAGAGATCTGGGTTAAATCCATCGTTCTTTTGCCCACTACACCACCCCAGTTTAGACATGGCCATATGCAAATCAGTCTTGATCCTGTGCCTCATGGGAACAGCCCAGCCCGAACTGCCAAGCCTTGTCTTCCCTGGACCGGAATCAAGCATCCTAGGACCGGTTTCTGGCTATTAGCCGTCATCAGCCAGGATAGCTTGACTCCTGTGGCGTAGTGAGCACGGGTCCCACGTCTGGGAATACCCATCCCACTTAGGGCGAAAAGCGTTACAACAAACAAATGATGGACGGAATGCTGACAATGCAGACATTCTCCCCCAGTCAAGAGATCTGGGTTAAATCCATCGTTCTTTTGCCCACTACACCACCCCAGTTTAGACATGGCCATATGCAAATCAGTCTTGACCCTGTGCCTCATGGGAACAGTCCAGCCCGAACTGCCAAGCCATGTCTTCCCTGGACCGGAATCAAGCATCCTAGGACCGGTTTCTGGCTATCAGCCGTCATCAGCCAGGATAGCTTGACTCCAGTGGCGTAGTGAGCACGGGTCCCACGTCTGGGAATACCCATCCCACTTAGGGCGAAAAGCGTTACAACAAACAAATGATGGACGGAATGCTGACAATGCAGACATTCTCCCCCAGTCAAGAGATCTGGGTTAAATCCATCGTTCTTTCGCCCACTACACCACCCCAGTTTGACAGCAAAAATGACAGCAGGCAACACAGTGTATTAAGTCTACTGGGCCTCTATACCTATATACCCTATTAGATACTAGGAACTTACAGCTAGGCTGCAAGTGGCAATTGTAATTAAACCCAATTGCCATATACCTTATAATCAGAGCACTGGCCCTTGGCTTGTAAGCAGAGCCCAAGGCACAGTCAGAGTCTGTTATCATCAGTATCAAGGAAAAAATGGGGGTAATCAAGGCAAAAGAAGGACTTTCCTACAAACACCACTTGTGTAACAAGATCAAGGATATGGGCACTGCTGATCACATGGAAAGGGGGCAAATATTAGGGGATCAAATAAGGAGGAACAAGGATGTAGCAAAGAGCGACAACTTCCTTTATTATTGTCTTATAGTGACATTCACCATGGATCTTGGATTCATGGCGTGGCAAGAACTAGGCCCATAAGAGTCATAATATTCTTCCTCAGCTCGGTAGCATCAGGACTCCCCAAAAAGACAAAAAGGCCATTAGAGAAAGTGTTTAATGAGGGAGGCCTAACAAAAACAATTGTTGGAAACAGGCAAAATGTATGGGGGATGACCACCTTAAGGCTGACAGGTTTAACAGCACTTTTGCTTGAATTGAAATGAAATGAAATGAAAATAAATTTGTAACGCGCAAACTCAGCCCAATGGGCATCAAGGCGCCTAGCATAATATATAGAATCAACATGCAGAATTTAATAATAGGCTTTCCCGAAATACCAGGTTTTAAGAGCTCTCTTAAAGAGGGACAAGGATGCTAGAGTCTTGAGCTCGAAAGGAAGAGTATTCCATAGTCGAGGGGCTACTGATGCAAAGGCTCTACCTCCCCATCTTGTTTTTTTGATGAGGGGAATAGCAAGGAGGTTCTGTTGAGAGGATCTCAGGCATCTGCTGGGAGCATAGTTAGAAAGCAGATGTCCCATTCCGTCAGCCAGCCCTGCTGTAAGGGCCCTATGGACTAGGCAAACAATTTTAAAAGAGATGCGTTGTTCAATGGGCAGCCAATGGAGATTCTTCCTGGCTAATGTGGCGGAGGCAGAGCAGGGAAGATCCAAAACAAATCTCGCTGCTGCATTCTGTGTCACCTGTAAACGCAGTAACAATCCCTTGTTAATCTCTGTGTATAGCGCATTGCAATAATCTAGACGAGATCCAACCAATGCTATAACTGTTTGTTTTCTTGCCTGCGGGGATAGGTAGTGAGCTATTTTACTGAGGATTTTCAGAACTCCCCAGCAGGTAGCTACAGTTCTATTGATCTGTAAATTCATGGCCAGCTCAGTGTCAAAAATGACCCCCAATTTTCTTGCCGACTGTGAAGGGGTCGGGCAGGTTCCCAGTGATGGCGGCCACCATTCACTCAACCAGGCGTCCCTGTCCTTTCCGAAAATCAGCACCTCGGTCTTATCACCGTTCAGCTTCAAGGAATTGAGGGTCATCCAATCGGCAACCGATTGCATACAACTCCTGAAGTTGAACGATGTTGTGCTGACAGACCGTGACAGGGACACCATAATCTGAGTGTCATCTGCATACGACACTACCTCCATCCCCTGAGATCTTACTAGTCTAGCAAGTGGGGCCACATAGATGTTGAATAGGGTCGGACTTAGGGCCGACCCTTGTGGCACACCAAATTGCACAGACTTTACAGGGGAGAGGAATTTTCCCATTTTAACCCTCTGCTCCCTAAGCTCTAGGAAGGAGGATAGAAGGTTAAGGGCGGGTCCCTCCACCCCCAACTCCCTCAGTCTAGATGTTAAGACTGAGGGAGAGAGGGTGTCGAATGCAGCGGTCAGATCCAATAAGACCAGAATCGTGGTCTGTCCTTTGTCTACATTCATCCTGATGTTGTTAGTCACAACCGTGAGTGCAGACTCTGTGCTGTGGAGTTTTCTAAAACCATGTTGAGTCTGATCAAGGAATCCAGAGGAGTCCAGGAATACGGACAGATGGTGGTTCAAGTGCATCGCAAGCATCTTGGCTGGGGCAGGTAGAAGAGAAATTGGTCTAAAGTTTTTTAGCACCGCAGGATCTAGGGAGGGTTTCTTCAGTAGCGGCCTGACTATAGCCCTCTTCCAGGCCGAGGGAAATACACCGTGCTGTAGAGCACTATTCATAACCTCCAGAATGTAGGGAAGGAGGGTGTCCCTGCACTCCTTCAGAATTTTAAGTGGACATGGATCCAGGGGAGAAGAGGACTTTGTCCTATTCAGGAGGAGGTTAAGATTTTCTAGAGTGACAAGAGGGAAATTGGTAAGGCTCTTGTCAGGATCCTTTGACCATGTTTATAAAGTTGACAAATCCAAGGCTATATGTGTTCCCAGCCGCTTCCTTTGTGTTTCCAATTGCATGGAAATGTCTAAAATTTTCGTGTGAAAGAAGCTTGAGATGTTGTCACAGAGCTCCTGAGAACCAATTATAGGATCAGGTGTCTGTAATGAGCAGAGGGAGTCCACGATTTTGAAAAGTTCCCTCGATGATGTCAGGGATGTAGTAATGTTAGAGAAATGGTCTTGTTTGGTTTTAATAACTGAGGTCTTATAGATTGTTAAGGAGCTTTTATACAACTCTCTGTCCTTAGTGTCCCATGCCTTCCTCCACTGTCTTTCCTGTCTTCTACATCCTTGTCTCATAAGCCTAAGTTGCTCCCCAAACCATGGGGCAGAGGGTTTATGCCTCGCAGCATACCTAGGAATAGCCGGAGCTAGGATATCCACAGCCCCATGAATGCAATTGGCTAGTTCCGTGGCTGCTTTCTCAGGGTCTGAAGTCAGGGAAAGGGTTCCAAAGAATGGGGCCAGGGTTTCATTAGAGATATCTTTGTAGTTTCGTTTACATTCCCTTGAAGAAAGCTCCTTCCTGGGAAACTGTTTACTAAAGGGGGTAAGTACAATAGGTACTGCTAAATGATCAGTCCAAACTAGGTGCTCCGGTGGGCCTGTCATGATCCGGGAGTCATTAGAAAAAATTGCATCCAACGTATGGCCTGCTCTATGTGTGGGTTCCCTGACCAGCTGTTTAAAACCGCAACCCTCTAGGGGATCAATCAGGGATATAGTATCTTTAGATGTGATATCATCTAGATGAAATTTGAGGTCCCCAAGTATGGTAAAGTGCGGTTTGCCTGCGTATGGTTCTAATAATCTCAACAGTTCACTGCTGAACTGTGATCTCAGTCCAGGGGGCCTATACATCAGAATCCCTGAGAATGACGAGGATGGTGATGATGAAATACAAAAGTAGAGGGCCTCAAAGGGGTCTGATGTTTTTGACAGAGCATTAATTCTATACGTGAGATGAGACCGGTAAAGGATAGCTAGGCCTCCCCCTCTACGTTTGACTCTGTCTAATCTCTGTAAGGCATAGTTCTTTGGGATGGCTAAAAGGAGATCATGTCCCGATGTGTCAGTAGCCCAAGTCTCCGTGATAAACACCCATGCTAGATTCCTAGCTGTCATGAAATCGTGAAAGTAGATGTTATTTTTGATGATGGAGCGGGCATTGATCAAATAGCCTTTCTCCACAGTGTCCACATTACACAAATGGAGGGGAGGCTGAGCATTATCAGTAGGATCGGGAATAGTAGATGAGTTAGACCTGCACATACCACATGAATATCTTTCTCGGAGAACCTCCGGAGTGTGTGTATGATGGCAGGAGAGTGGGCTGGGTTTCATAGCTCGCAACTGCTGGAAAATATATGAATGGATTACCTTAGATGAAAGATCATGATTTACAATACTCTGCTCGTCCTGCAGCCCGTCCTCAGCGCGGACGGGCGCAGACGGGCTTTCCTCTGGCGCTCCTCCAGCGCGAAGCTGCGCGCGTGCGCTGCGCGCTCGCATACTAAGCCCCTAAATAGTGTATGGCAGAGAACTGGCGCCAACACTAGACCGCTAACCCCAGAGGCGTCTAGGGAGCGTCACGAACCCACAACCAAGATGGCGGTCGGGAGAGAAAGCAGCGTGGAATCACCCAAATGGTGAGTCTTGAGTATCTCGTTTTTAAGGTGCAAGCAGTGCGGACATCAGGGGGGAGAGGGAAGAGTTGAAATAGCAAATAACAGTGCAACACGAAAAAATTATTAAAATAGCATAATGCTCTAAAACAAGTTAACAAATTTCACAGGATAAAAAGCAGCGATAGTACTCGGGTAGCAGCAATGGTATAATGATTATTTTCAGTTATGCATGTTGGTGCTACTGCAATTATTTGTATCAACCGTTGTTCTCCTTAAAGCTTCCTAACTGGATAATAATAATTTTGAGGTGCTATACAGATATTTTTCTTGTTTTGTAACAGCCAAAATTAAAATTTAATTCTCCTTAGTGTAAATGTGTCCTTTTTTACTGCTCTGCTCTTGCACAACCTTGTTTTCTTGATGGCTACCAGCCTGGTTGGTAGTATTTTACAAGCTTTCTATGTTGATGTAACGCCCTGAACGTCTCAGGATCGTTTAACAGACACGACAATGAGGACGCAACCACTTGTGAAGGGTTAGTTCTTTTAATGAAGGCAAATAAAATACAAAGAACAAACAAAAGTTATAGTCACTGGAATCCTCCAGGCTAAGTACGTTACCAGCCCACAGCACGGATGGTCCTAACCGTCCTCTGCATATACGCCGATCCCGGCGTATGCCAACAGAGGGCAGAAATGAAATGGCCGACAATGCCAATCGGTAGGCTGTGAGGGGCACGAAGAGTGTTGGGGAGAATCGAGGAGTCAGGGAAACACCCAGCCGGGGTCTCTACCTGAAGGGAGCAGCCGCTCAACCTCTTCCTCAGACTGCACCGGGACGCGGAGTCACCTCCTGGTGATGCGTCACCGATACCCCAATCACAAGCAAGAAGACTGAACCGAGAGCAGCCGCTCGATCGATCCTGTGGACTTCCGAGTCTGTAACGCGGCAAACACCTCCTGGTGTGCGTTACAGCTGGCAGTCCCTGTGTCTCTGGTCGGGCTGGGAGTTACGACTCCAACCAGCAAAAGCGCCACTGCGCTTGGACTCAGCCGAGTCAAAAAGCGAAGCTCAATGGTTGACCGGTAGAGCTTCCGGGTCCTTCACAGGTGACGATGGGGCAAGACACGGCCCAGGGAGTAACGACTCGACCTACCTCCGTTCTTGCCTTACTGGAGCACCACTCCGGAACACTGCTCTTCACGAAGCAGGTACGTCGGTGTAAACACAATATCCGACAGCCTTGTACCTCCCGGTTCCTCCCTTTATAGGGCGTGTTTTCCTTGAGTTATGTAACAGCTCTCCTGTTTACATAAGGGCGTGTTTCCCTTGAGTTATGTAACAGCTCTCCTGTTTACATAAGGGCGTGTTTCCCTTGAGTTATGTAACAGCTCTCCTGTTTACATAAGGGCGTGTTTCCCTTGAGTTATGTAACAGCTCTCCTGTTTACATAAGGGCGTGTTTCCCTTGTATGACAGGAATTCTTGACAGTACATCCTCCCTCTCAGCGGCTCCCCACGGGTCCAGTGCTGGCAGGAAAACGCCGATGGAACAAGGAGACCAAGCGCGGAGCATGAACCCCTTCAGCCGGTTCCCATGAATGCTCCTCCGGGCCATAGCCTTTCCACGCAACCAGGTACCACAGCTTCCCCCTGCGCCATTTGGACGCCCGTATGCCCGACACTTCATACTCCACCTCCGACTCCACGCATACCGGCCTAGGTGTCCCAGACGGCTTGGAGGGTGCTGGTTTGAGCAATGATACATGAAAGACAGGGTGTATCCGCAATGACTGGGGCAAGCACACCTTCACGTTCACGGGACCCATACACTTGGTAATTCGATAGGGGCCCATGTACTTGGGATGGAACACACTGTTCTTTCGAAACCTCATGTTTCTTGTGGATATCCAGACGTAGTCTCCAGTGCGGTACAGTGGCCCGGGCCTTCTCTTCCTATCTGCCGCAGCCTTGTATCTTCTCTTGGCCTCTATTAGGACAGCCCTTGAGCGCATCAACGTGTCTTTTATGTGTGCCACCCTGTCCGCTGTGGCGGGAATCCTGTCCTCTCTGAACGGATGTAGAAATGGCAAGAACCTGGGATGTTGGCCATAGTTGCTATAGAACGGAGATGACTGTGTGGAGCTGTGAGTGGCGTTGTTATAGGCTATCTCTGCAACCCATAGCAAGTCGACCCATTCTTCCCTGCCCTGGTCCACAAAACATCGCAGATACTGTTTGAGCGTTTGGTTCAGGCGCTCGGTTTGGCCGTCCGTTTGAGGGTGGTAGCTGGTGGACAGGGCGGTCTTAACATGCAGCGCAGTGCACCAAGTCTTCCAGAATTGCGCAGTAAACTGCGACCCCCGGTCCGAAACGATCACCCCAGGTAATCCATGCAGTCGTACCACATTCTTTAGGAGTAGTGACGCCAATTCCCCGGCCGTAGGGACTCTCTTGCAGGGGATGAAGTGCCCCATTTTCGTCAAGTAATCCACCACCACCAGTATTGCCGTCATCCCCTGGTCTACCGGTAGGCCCACCACGAAGTCCAGTGATATGCTATCCCATGGTCTATCCGGGGTCGGAAGTGGATGTAAGAGCCCTTGGGTTCGGCCATGGTCGGCCTTCATGGTAGCACACGTAGGACACTCCTGTCCCCACCTCCTGACATCCACTCTCATGGTTGGCCACCAGAAATGCCGTCCCATGCTAGCCACCGTTTTTTCAAAGCCCAAATGACCTGCGCATGGAGAGTCATGGCACCAGATGAATGCTTGTTTCCTTAGCCTAGGCGTGGGTATCAATAGGCACCTGCCCTTCAGGGGTATCCCGTCCTTCAGCTGCCATTCTCTGTGACTGAGGAGCCACCTCCGCCATGCGCATGACCTGATCCCTCTCTT
The DNA here is from genome assembly GCF_964204655.1 of Triturus cristatus. Taxonomy (NCBI): domain Eukaryota; kingdom Metazoa; phylum Chordata; class Amphibia; order Caudata; family Salamandridae; genus Triturus; species Triturus cristatus. The sequence continues at coordinate 1,121,493,792 of NC_140590.1, forward strand.
TATTCCCCTCAGGAAAGTATCCGGTTGGATAACCCCCAATACCATCCTCGGGGAAATGATGGAACGCTCGGTTGCAGGCAATGGTTCCTTAACTGCAGATTGACGGGACAGGGCGTCCGCCTTCCGGTTTTCAGTCCCCGGCCGATATGTGATGCGGAAGTTGAACCCCGCAAAGAAGATCATCCACCGCAGCTGCCTGGGAGAAAGGTGTCTAGTGGCCGTCATGAACTGTAGGTTCCGATGGTCCGTGTACACCGATACCACATGTCTTGCCCCCATCAACCAATGCCTCCATTCGGTGAAGGCGTCCTTGATTGCGAGAAGCTCCTTCTCCGCAATATGGTAGTTGCGTTCGGCGTCGTTGAGTTTGCGGGACATGTACGCAACGGGATGAAGCACCCCTGTGTCGTGGTTGCGTTGGGACAAGATAGCCCCCAGCGCCACATCCGACGCGTCCGCTTCCACCACGTAGGGGAGATCCGGATCGGCGTGAGCCAACACCGGCGCCTTACCAAAGGCGCTTTTCAGGGCCTCAAAGGCTTTGTTCGCTTCAGGGGACCAGACAAACTCCTTGGACTTCCTCAGTAGCTGTGTGATTGGGGCCACCACTCCTGAAAATCCATCTATAAACCGCCTGTAAAAGTTGGCGAAGCCAATGAAACTTTGGACGTCCTTCACGCTTTGGGGCACCGGCCATTCTTTCACCGCCTTGATCTTTCGTTCTGCCATCTCCTGTCCCTCTGGACTCAGCATCACTCCGAGGAATTCCACGGATGTGACGTGGAAGTCACACTTGCTGAGTTTACAAAACAGCATGTTTTCCCTCAGCTTTTGGAGCACAGCTTTGACGTGGTGTACGTGCTCCTCCACACTGGACGAATAGATGAGGATGTCGTCGATATATACGACCACGTAGATATCCAACTCCTCTCTGAATACCTCATTCAAAAAGTACTGAAAGGCTGCCGGGGCGTTGCACAGACCGAACGGCATGACGAGGTACTCAAAAAGGCCGAACCTGGTCTTAAAGGCGGTCTTCCACTCGTCTCCGTCCCTCATGCGCACCAGATGGTATGCCCCTTTCAAATCCAACTTGGTGTAGATACGAGCTTTCTTGACCTGTTCCAGAAGTACACTGATGAGAGGCAAGGGGTACCGATTTTTTATGGTTATCGCATTCAATGCCCTAAAGTCCACACAGGCTCTCAGCTCCCCATTAGCCTTCGGGATGAAGAAGAGTGGCGAGGCGGCCGGAGACTTGGACGGGCGGATGAATCCTAGCCTGAGGAGTTTATCCAGGTACCCCCGGAGATGCACGTTTTCAGGCTCCGTCAGGGCATACAGCCTGCCGCTGGGAACGCTGGCCCCTGGCACCAGGTCGATCTGGCAGTCAAACTGTCTATGTGGTGGTAGCACTTCCGCCTTCACCTCATCAAATACATCCTCAAAACTGTGATAAGCCTGGGGGAGAGCCACATCTTTTTCTGCCGCTGTAGCCACCGTCTGACTCCCGCTCTCATCTGCGTCAAGGGAGTCCGTTCTTATTCCACAATGCAGGATGCAATACGGTGAAGTCATTTCGATGCGATGTGTTGGCCAATCCACAAAGGGGTTGTGTTTCTGTAGCCACGGCAATCCCAATATGACGCCATATTGGGGCGCTCGGATGATGTTAAAATCGATTTGTTCCAAATGGTTCCTCCCATATCTCATCGGAAGGACCCCCGTGTGCTGTCCGATGGGCCCCGTCACCAATCCCCTTCCGTCTACCGCATAGACGTCTTCGGGTACTGCTTTGGGAAGAAGCACTAGCCCTAGCCTGCATGCCTCGTTGTGGTCCATAAACATGCCAGTGGCCGCTGAATCCACCATGGCCACAACGGGTATCCACTGGTCATGCACTCCCACGTGCACCGTGATAAACAGGTGTCGTTGTCCCTTAGTGACCGAGTTGGAAAGTGAAGGGATGGATGAGTGACTCCGAGATGCCCCTTCTCTGGTCTTGGAGTCCTCTAGTTTTCCGCCGGTATGTCCACCACGGCTGTTACCGACCGGTTGGCCCGATAACGTGACGTCTTCGGTTTGGCAGGGCATTCACGTACGTAATGGCCTTTTTTGCCACAATATAGGCACAATCCTTGTTTACGGCGTGACTCTTTCTCCGTGGCTGTGAGGCTCGCTCGTATTGCGCTGATGTCCATGGGTTCTCCCTTGGATGCGGTGGAAGTTTCAGGACTTCCCACCGTCACATAGTATGGAAGGGATTTTCCTTTTCTCCCATGATCCCCCTTTCTTTCACTTAGCCTATGTTCCAGCCGTAATACCAGGTTGATAAGGCCCTCACATGTCTTGGGTTGAGGGTCAATATGAGCCACGGCGTCCTTGAGCTCATCGCACAGCCCTTGATGGAAGAGCGCCGTCTGTTTAGCAACAGGCCACTTGGTTTCCGCAACCAGCCTTCGGAACGCGTTGAGATACTGCACCAGGTCGTTGGATCCCTGTCTCAACTCAAGCATTTCACGGTCCGCCGTGTACGAGTCAGCCCTTCTGTCGAATACTTTCAGGAATTCCTCGCGAAAAGCACCCCAATCGCATAAGAGGGGGTCGTCCCTGCTCACCAGAGGTACGGCCCATTGTGCCGCGTTTCCAGCCAAATAGGATATAAGGAAAGCCACACGAGCCTGACTCGTGGGGAACGCCTTTGGTTTGCACGATAAATGTAGCGCCACTTGTGTGAGGAATACCTGCACTGTGTTAGGATCCCCACTGTACCTCTCTGGTGTTGCCAAGGGGACGGCTACCGGCATTTCCACTACTACCGCAGGGGTCTGGTTCGTGAGGGAGGTGCTGGGCGTGAGCGGGTCCAATTGGATAGCATCCAGTCTGGCTTTTACATCGGCTGTTTCTTGCCTAGAGGCAGCCACTTCAACTTGCATGGCCGCTAAAGCAGCCAGCACATCATCAAGTGTTGCCATGTCTGTTATCGACCGGGAGACAGTTAGTGTTATTAAGGTCGGATATTTTGTAACGCCCTGTACGTCTCAGGATCGTTTAACAGACACGACAATGAGGACGCAACCACTTGTGAAGGGTTAGTTCTTTTAATGAAGGCAAATAAAATACAAAGAACAAACAAAAGTTATAGTCACTGGAATCCTCCAGGCTAAGTACGTTACCAGCCCACAGCACGGATGGTCCTAACCGTCCTCTGCACATACGCCGATCCCGGCATATGCCAACAGAGGGCAGAAATGAAATGGCCGACAATGCCAATCGGTAGGCTGTGAGGGGCACGAAAAGTGTTGGGGAGAATCGAGGAGTCAGGGAAACACCCAGCCGGGGTCTCTACCTGAAGGGAGCAGCCGCTCAACCTCTTCCTCAGACTGCACCGGGACGCGGAGTCACCTCCTGGTGATGCGTCACCGATACCCCAATCACAAGCAAGAAGACTGAACCGAGAGCAGCCGCTCGATCGATCCTGTGGACTTCCGAGTCTGTAACGCGGCAAACACCTCCTGGTGTGCGTTACAGCTGGCAGTCCCTGTGTCTCTGGTCGGGCTGGGAGTTACGACTCCAACCAGCAAAAGCGCCACTGCGCTTGGACTCAGCCGAGTCAAAAAGCGAAGCTCAATGGTTGACCGGTAGAGCTTCCGGGTCCTTCACAGGTGACGATGGGGCAAGACACGGCCCAGGGAGTAACGACTCGACCTACCTCCGTTCTTGCCTTACTGGAGCACCACTCCGGAACACTGCTCTTCACGAAGCAGGTACGTCGGTGTAAACACAATATCCGACAGCCTTGTACCTCCCGGTTCCTCCCTTTATAGGGCGTGTTTTCCTTGAGTTATGTAACAGCTCTCCTGTTTACATAAGGGCGTGTTTCCCTTGAGTTATGTAACAGCTCTCCTGTTTACATAAGGGCGTGTTTCCCTTGAGTTATGTAACAGCTCTCCTGTTTACATAAGGGCGTGTTTCCCTTGAGTTATGTAACAGCTCTCCTGTTTACATAAGGGCGTGTTTCCCTTGTATGACAGGAATTCTTGACAGTTGATGAAACTGAAATATTGGATGAGAATTATGTAATTTTTAAAAATGAAAAGTGACACAAAGATATTTTGTGTATTGTAAAATTGACTCCTGGCACCCATGTGGGATTTGCATCACAGAAGGACAAGTTGTATTACGGTACATTGCACTATGACTCACAGCTTTGCATCGTAGTACACTGCATAGTAAATATGGCACTGCCCTTGTCATGAAAAGTTTTGTAAAGTAGCACAATGTTTTCTGATGCAACATGGCACTCCATCACTTTTGGTAAAGCTGTACCATCATCTTTGTCAATAGTAAGCACATTACATGTATTTGATTATGTGTTTTGTTATGTGTTTTACATGTACTCTTTAGATGATTTGTGGGTGAGAAAAGTGGCAAATATATTGTCTGTAGTAAAGTCATGCATGATGCCAAACGAACTAGCTCCTTGTAAAAATGTTGGAAAAGTCATAACATTTCAAGTCATTAATTTTCGCTTCTCATTTTTTCTAAGGCCGTATTGTTCTGCCAATAGTTGTGTCATTGGTAAGTTATTGGTGGAAATGTTGGACTGTTTCAATGATCATTTTCAGAGAGAGCTGCATTGCAAGGTGCATGCCCACAGGTAGAATGATGATACATTCTCCTGTGTTTGCAGTAGGCTTCATATAAGTCACAGAGTGATTCCTATGTACATGGACACCAACAAAGGGTGTGAAAATGTGGTGTGTTTAAAAAAACTATGAACTCAGACTTGATATTCTCAGCTCCACACTATCAATTGAACATTTGAATATTTTCTGTATTCATCTTAAACATGAGAGCAGCCAACATTATTATGAGGACTCTCCTTTGGGTTCCTATGCTATTTGGAGTGTCAATTGACCAAAATAGAAACATTCAAAAGTATTTCATATTTTACTATTTTTCTACCTGAGCTTTCTAATGTTGTGCCTTCTTTGCAAGTTCTGTATTTGCATGAGTGTCTGTACACACTGATGACACTTCCTTTTTTCTTGTTGATGTATGTGATGTCTAGTACATTCAAATTTGTTTTAAGACCGCAAACATTTGCCGTGCATTTAGAAGTACATATTAGTTTGACAATTACTCTTTGTGGTACCGAAATCTGTATTGTTTGTCTTCACAGATTGATTATAAATGGTATTAACTGAGACCCCACTTCTATATGGATTGTAAAAAAATCAATTTTAGGTCAATTTAATCTAAGAGGGAGGTACACATGCACATTATTAGCATAAACATATTCATGTAGTATTGGTAACTTTGACTTTGGATGAGAAACTTCAGATTTTTCAACAGTTGCTTAGAGCACCCTTGCCGACAACTTGTCGATGAGTGAATGGCTTATGCATTATCATCGGATGTATAAAATAGGGAGAATTCTTTGGAGTAGTACAGCTGGATATACTTTTTTTTTGGGCTTTCTTCGTGGTAGGTTTCTTGTTTGTTCCCTCAGCTGCGCAGGATGAATAAACCCTCTTAAGGACCACTGGAGTGCCTGAGTGGGAATAGGGAGTTTGTTGTCTGTGCCTTCATAAGTAGCAGTTTCATGCTTTCCTTGGTGTGGCAAGTTAGAGACATTTTAGTGTCCCAATTGGCAGTAGATAGTGTTTGTCCACAGAACGTGGATGTTAATTCAGATTCTGAAGCAGTCAGAGTTTTGAAGGCATCTTGCACTACCCCAAAATGTAGAGTTTTCATGTACAGGTGAAGCCGGAGAAAATCATCTGGGCTCTCTGCATATCATTCTGGGATCTCAGCAGATTGTTCTGGGCTCTTGGGAGGCCAGTAATCTTGGACAACTAATCCTCTTGCCGCATAGCTGCTCCATCATGTAATCTAAACTAATCCTCATGCCGCATAGCTACCCCATCATCTGTTATGTAGACCACATTGGTATTAAAACCCAGCAGGTCTTGTACCCTCACTTCCCAACTGTGTGACCATGACTGGTTGGTCCCAGGTATTGCCTGACCTGGCTACAGAGGAGATATTGAGTCTGTGGTTGTTGTATGAGCCAGGAAAAAGCAGCCACATCAGTTGTGGAGTTGGGCCACAGAGAGCTTGTGTGGGCACTGATATTTGCAATGGAGGCACAACTCTGATATATGTCCATGATCCACTGTCCTTAGAGAGAGGGAGAGAGCTAGGCACGTGCCAGCCAAACCTCATGGATTTTGCTGGTCACCAATGTCTTACTTCTAGGTAGGAGTGCTTCTGCTCCCAATGAATGCTTGGGATATTGTTTCCACAGACATAATGGACCATTTTGTAGAATGAGATGGTTGGGATCTTTCAGTGTCACCTGAAAATGGAGGAAACAAATAGATACTTTTGCAATGTATGTTGTGGTAGTTTTTAATTTATAAGTTTCTGTGGTATGCTGTTAGACATTGTTTTTTATTGATGTTTGTAGGGTCAGAAACTTCAATAATTATTTAGGCAGCCCACAGATGGAATGGAGGGTCTTAATTTGAAAACTTTGTAAAGTGAGACAAGTAAGATATCTTAAGAGAACTACTGTTGCAGCAGAGCTATTGAGGCTAAATATTAACTCTCTCTCTATCCCTTTACTGTTTGTAGAAGGCCAAATAGCCTGCCTAGTACGGTGGTTCTAAATGTAACTGTTGGCTTTGATTTCTTGCTCAATGTTCCAACAACTTTGAAATGGGCTTTTTTTGAGTAGCTTATCTAGAGTATGAAGGTAATTCTTTTGATGGGTTTATTTCTGATAATGTGTTTTTTCTTCTATCACATGCACCATTTGAGGAGATTCATGTAAAGGGTATTGCCAGGAAACATAAGATTAGTTTGTACTTGAAGAGAATGATAGTAGCACTGTGACTGTGGCGTATTGTGCTCCTAGCCTTTGGTGAGGTAAGTGTGTATTTTGTTATGTTAAGCTGGTGGGGGCTTATCCTTTAGGTACCTTCCATGTATGAGCTTGTCAAGCCAATGTCTTAGTCGAATATATTCTGACATGTCCTACATTTGTATTTCTTGTAGGCAGCTTATCTGTTCTTTGTAATAAAATGTTATATACCTCATAAATTGTTGTTTTAACCATTGTCAGATCCTATTTGGGGGTCCAGAGAGCAGGCCTTTGTTACTGAACTTCGGCTGTATGGGCTATGATTATTTACCTCCTCTGCCTCCTCTGTTCCTGGGTCCATCCTACTCCAAACAGGGCCAAGTACAACCCCACCAGAACTTGACTGTCAGCAGTAACAATGGTGAGCAGTCAGTGAATTTTCAAGAAGGTTGTAGGGATATATCAGACTCAGATTTCAACACACATCCATAAGTTCAATAAAATGTATTATCAAGTTATTGCTTATCATCCAGTAAAGAGACATACTTTATGACAGTGTAAAATGCATCCATACACAAATGAAATAAAGTAGCAGCTATGCAATAGGCAGGTGTAAGGCTAAAGACATCTAGGTTCAACCTACCTGCCACTCAACCCATCCTTTTTTGTAATATAGGGTATAGTTGGCAACATGCACAGTAGTGTTGTTTTAGTACTATCCCTCAATTATTAAATAGTCTGTATCTGTATTTTTTACATACTGTCATTCATTCTCTGGGTAGCAGTAGACCACTGTCGACCTTATAAATACAGTTCTCTGCTCACCAGTGTCATGCAGTCTTCAGTGGAGTCACAAAGCTGTATCACTGTGGCCGGCATATGCAAGCCACTTGGCAGTGTCCGGGAGGGATTCATATCTACTTCCCATTATTCCCACCACAGGGTTAATGGATTAATAGATGTGCAGTTTCACTTGAATGCTCCAGACAACTTGCAGTTTCCCTCCCCCTACTGAGTCATTGTTATAGATGAGTAGCATGTGTAACCCTGTAGTTTGTTATTGGCTATATTTAATGTGGCACAGTAGTACCTCCTTTGGGTTAGTATGTGCTATTTGAAATCTGATAGCACATCTGTAATTACTTACAAATGAGAGTTGTGTTGAGGAGACTTGTGTCACAGAGTGTGGAAATGGTAGATTGCGATAACGTCGGGAATGGTGTGAGTTGTGACACATATCAGGTTGCATATGTGTGTGAATAAGTTGTCATTTTTAGAGATGGCTGTCTTAATGTATGGGATCCCAGAGTATGAGAGTATGATACGGAGATAGGGCCTTGTTTGTATGGTGAACACCACATTTGCCCTATTTAGAATGAATGCATTTTCTAAACACATTAGAAATTGTGAATGGAACATCTTTTGCCTTTGGGTCCATAATCCAAATCCAGAAAGCTCTAAATAAGGGTATTTTGATTGCACTTACCACTGTCCACTCCTCCTGGAATTACTTTAATGTCTTCAGTAGGGAGTATGGACAACACCTTCTCCTCACAGAGCATGAGCTTGAGGGGACAGTGAGACCCAACTCCAGTTGTCAGGTCATCTAACTAGGGAATAGGCTCTCACCTGCTCCTCCTTTTACTGCTTGCAGATGTTCTTCTGTGAGCATCTGGCACTGGACACAGCATTCACCTAGCAAACAATTATGGCCCACATTTATCTTCTCTGGCTTCTGGTTGTTGTCTGCACCAGTGCTCCAAACAACTGGGGATAGACCCTAATTATCTCAATTTCCATTATAGTTATCATTTTCTGTGAATATGGTTCGCCTTCTGCCAGATAAATTGTAGGCAGGCTCCTAACATGACCTTCCAAAACTTCTGAGATTTGTGATTGGTAAATGGTTTGGGTTAATTCATCAGCCACTTGTGCAGTGCGAGCTGAAGGTGTAATTAATGAGCTGATTTAGAACTGGTGCATGTTGGAGGATAGACCTGTCAAAATTGACATGCACATCAGCCATCATAAACCCAGTGCACAATTGCTGCGCTGTGTCATGAGCGTCCCTCCAATCGGCTCCATCAGACAACTCTAAAAATTGCCAGAATAGCAATGTGCTAGCTTTTTTTAAATGTCAGATGTGTAAATATTAGGTCAGTTGCTCACTGCGTCACTGGATTTAAGCTAGCCTGACTGATGAGGGTTGTTACAAAAAATGGGAGGGACCCTGGGGTTAAGATACACCGGCAAGAAATCAGGGGAAAATAGCAACACTGAAATTAGTACCAGCCTGCCTGGAAGCTACATTAATTGGCAAAAAAACTCACCTTCAAACTGTGCTCAAAAGGAGTCACACATGAGCCAAATGAAACTGTGCTCACTGAATGTGCAGATAATATGTATATTGATATTCATTTCTAGAATATAAATTCTTGAAGATCACAATAATTCAACAAAGAACATATGCATTCCTATTTTTATTATGAGTATCAAAACAGTCAGAACTAAATACGATATAATCTTACCAAGGTAATTAATACAACATGAAAAATAGAGCAGTTAATGGAAAAACAACATCAAGACAGTAAAAAAGTCAATGTATCTGATCCCACACTTCCATACATAACACATTCATACCACAAACAAATTGCACATTCTAAAAACAGCAACAAAAAATAAGGACATCTGGAAAGACCAAATCAGGGCACAACCTAGAACATGAATTCTACTTGTACAAAGATAGATAAGTCTCAGTATCTTTGAGTCAAGTCAAGTCAAGTCAAGAACATTTGTATCACGCACATATCACTCACGCGAGTCTCATGGCACTTGCAGACAGCTCTGAATGAATGGACTAGATCTAATTTCCAAAAAGCCAGGTCTTCAACTTTTTGCGGAAACTGCTGTGTTCTGGCATACTGCGAAGATAGAAAGGCATTTTATTCCAGGATGCTGGTGCAAAAGAAGAAAACGCTCGACACCCTTGCCTAGCAGTGTGAATTCTAAGGGGAGTCAGCAGTGCCATATCACTAGAGCGCAGCATCCTGGACGGTTGATACCAGCGTAACTTTGGCAGCCAGTATTTTGGACCGATTCCATACATATGTTTATGGGTTAGGCATAGTATTTTTAAAAGGGTTTGTTTTTTCACTGGGAGCCAGTGGAGAGTGTTTAAACATGCTGCTGATGGAGATCTATATGGGCGATTGAGGACTAATCTTGCAGCCGTGTTCTGTAGAACCTGAAGTCTATTTATGAGATCTTCATTTATTGACAGCAATAAAGCGTTACCGTAGTCCATTCTATTAATAATCAGTCCTTGTATTAAGGGTCTTTGTGCCTCTAAGGGAAGCCATTTAAAAACCTTTCGTAGGCTACGCATAACACCGAAACAAGTGCCGACGACATGATTGACATGACCCTGCATGGATAGACAGTTGTCCATATAGAATCTTAGATTATGGACTACGTTCTTAGGGACAGGACACGAGCCCAGCCTGGGTGGCCACCAGTCGTGCGTCCAATGGTCAATAGCTTTACCAAAGAGCATGATCTCGGACTTGCCCCCATTAAGCTGGAGATGGTTAGATCTCATCCATTTATCAACATGGATCAAACAGTTTTTAAAACGTTGCTTAGTGTCACTGGGGTCTGGGCCTAAGGTGACCAGAATCTGCATGTCATCTGCGTAGGATATGACATCGAAACCATATAGTCTGATCACCTCGGCTAAAGGGGTCATGTAAAGATTAAAAAGGGTAGGGCTCAAGATAGAGCCCTGTGGGACACCCATCTTTACTGGTCTCTCACAAGAAGTAATGCTTCCCATCTGAACAGTAGTTATACATTCTGATAGGTAGCTTCTGAACCATTTAAGAGCATTCCCTCTGACACCAACCTCCCAAAGCCGTTGTTCAAGAATCTTATGGGAGATGGTGTCAAAGCCGGCAGACAGATCGAGCAAGATGAGGATAACTGATTGATGTTTATCTAGAGCTAGTCTAATATTGTCAGTAACCTCGATCAGCGCAGTCTCCGTACTGTGCGCTGTTCTAAAACCGGACTCGGAATAATCTAAAAGTCTGTGGCTTTCAAGATGGTTTACCAGCTGTTGATTCACAAGAGACTCCAGCATTTTCCCAAAAGAGGGCAGTAAAGAAATGGGTCGATAGTTTAAGAGTACTTTTGGGTCGGCCGACGGCTTCTTTAGAATTGGCCTGATTCTAGCTGCCTTCCAAATTGAGGGAAAGTCAGCTTCCGCAAAGGACTTATTGAATAGATCGATCAATCCATGTAAAACTGTAGGTGCTATGATAGAAATTTTTTTTGAAGGAAAAGGTTCGGCGGGGGAGCCTGATTTTATCTTTAGCATGACCAAGGTGACAGACTTGCGGTCGCATCCTATAAATTCATTTAGAATACAGGGAGGATCAGGTAAGGGACAGGGAGTAGTTTCTGTAACAGGCAGATGTTTTCCACAGTATTGCTATTTTATCACAATATGGTTTTATCAATTCCCTAAGTAAATACTGTTCTGAGTGGAAATAAATGTATCACTACAGCAGGCGTTTTATATAGCGATTCTGGTTTTGGTGGTCTCCACAGTGTTCGCTGACGAGCGTTTCATTAATGACCTGTCAAAGAGGTTGCACCTTCTTCAGGGCACTAAAAACATGGGAGGATCAGGGAGTCTTGGAGTCAAACATTAGACAGCTTCTGTCCAGATGAACGATGTTCAGGGTCAAAGAGTATACATGCTTTTCAAACAGAACAGGAGTAACAAGAAAATAGCCCAGACAGAATGGGCTCCTAGAGGAAGCCTTGTGAGTGGTCCCCTAGATAGCGTTCCTCAGAGTAGTTATATGGAAGCCAAGTGTTGTAACCGCTTGTTACCACCAGCGTCACACCCCATCACTGCAGGAGTTTTGTTTTCTCAGCCGATTTGAATGATATTGTTACCTATTGTTGGGAGATATCTTTAGATATCTTTAGGCCTCCTTACTTCCCCACTGAGGCCTTGTATCAGTTTACAACATTTTGAACCTTGGCTTCCATATAACTACTCTGAGGACCACTATTTAAGGGACTACTCACAAGGCCTGGTCTAGGAGTCGTTGTGTCTGGGCCATTTTCTTCTAAAGTTTTTCCGCCAATTAAAGTACTTTCCCGAAAGGCTAGTACTCATTTCAGTGTTAATGAGGGGTGATGCCCCAAAACTTGTCCGAGGATGCTCGTTTCCAGTCCAGGGAGGACCTGCCTTGGCAGTTTGGGCTGGACTGTTTCCATGAGGAACAGGGTCAAGACTGATTTCCATATGGCTGGGTCCAAACTGGGGTGGCAAGGTGAGCAAAAGAACAATGGATTAAACCCATATCCTGGTGACTGGGGGTGAATGGTTGCATTGTTCAGCATTCCGTCCATCAATAGTTTCTTTCACTCATATTTTGATATGATACACCATATATTTTAAAACAGATGCAATTCATAGTGTTCTGATCTTCTTGATTCTACTCATTCCCCCTCCCAATCCGTATTCTGCTGCTAACCATCTCTCCTCTCATTTCTGCGAAGCACCAAGTGAATGACGTCAAAGATGAACAAATGTGTTAGGAAGTGTGTATTGTGAACAAAGCTTTCTCTGTGTACCCAAATTATCATATCTAAGGACTTCAGCTGGAAGTTCCATTAAAGGCATGCTATGAGCCATTGTTTAATAAATGTTTTATTTTGTGTTAAACTCAGAAGAGTAGTTGCTGAGGAAATAAATGGAAGATTTCTCTTGCAATATGTTTGTACTAAAGATTTAAAATATGATGTTGCTTTTTCTTATGTGCCTATATAACCCTAACCATAATCATACTATGCTGAGTTTGCAGAATCTATTAATAGATTGTGTGAATTGTGAATAACAACTGTTGTTTTTGGAATGATGGAGCTCATTTTTAAAGTTGTTTCAAGGACTGCAGTTGCATCAGCTGCTTCTTGGGTGACATTCCCTTTACCTCCGAAGACTCTGTCTATTTTTCTTTCTTATTAGATCATTGGGAGATTTTGGAATCAAATTGATCAAATACAAATTTGGAGTATTCAAACTATTGGGGTTCAGGTGATTGTGGAGTTTTGGCACCTACATCAATATGATGGAAGTTTATCCTTCGACTGTATGTGGAAACCAATGATGGACCCTCCTCGACCTTGGCGTATGTAACTACATCAGCCAAAACCCTAAATAAAGCAACTGCTTGACTGTCGCCTTGATGGATGGATATGCCCTGCCATTGGCAGAGGAATGACAGCCCATCTGCCAAAATTTAACCTAGGTCCTATGTCCTCTGGTTCAATCTGCACCTAAAGCTGATACGTAGCATTTATTTATTCATTTATTATTTAATAAAGATATTTGAATTGTCAGTAAAAGGTGCAACAGAGTTCATAACATAAAACAAGGAAAAAAATACAGCATTCTGATTGAAACTCTGAATTGAGAGGGTAGAGTCTAAGACTGACCATTGGGTTGTGAATGGTGGCGGGAACGTATGGCATAAAGTGGCTGTAGTTGTAGGTTTTTCTGAGCTGTAGATGAGAGAGTAAGACAGTGGAGATTGAGAATGCAGTAAAGCGTCCAACTCTTCAATATGAGTATTGCCTATCTGTTTGAATGGATGCTGCTTACTAATCCAACGGATCAGTATCACTTTTGTATTTTCAAACGATTTGCGTTGACTGATGATTTGAGAAGAAGGTAAGAAGGTGATGTCTATAATATGCTTATTCTAATTATGGTGAAACATCTGGTATATGGTTAGACTATTCCACTATTCAGCTGTTTGTATGGTTTTGTTATACATCAATTTAGTTTATGCAGCATTTGGATGACACTACTATCATTACTACAATCCTAGACTAACGAGAGCCCGCACTTCTAGAAAGCATCCACATGAAATTATGATAATATAAAATAACACATAACTCCAACATGCAGGCAGAATACAAACTCTAGACTATCTTTGAAACGGATAGCACTTTTCTTTAAACGTATAGGTTTTTCTGAAGATCGGTAGCTCTTTGTAAAGAAACTAAAGACATTTAGCTTCTTCAAAGGATAGAGAAATTGAGATGCCAAGTTCTAGCAGTAGGTCTACTCCCAGGTAATTGCATATAGCTTGGTGCCTCAGCAAACACTGCAAAACCATTTTATATTTCAAAATGCCAAATATTTTTTTGAAGGATAGCTCTTGTATGGAAATGTTTGCAGATGAACAGCTATTTACTCTAACCTGGCGACTGGGACATAAATAGTTTTGGTTAAGTAAATGTTTTAATCAATGATTTTGAACAAAAACGACAAACTCATTGAAATGGCAAAAAAGTATAATAACATTCGTGCAATTTAGAAAGTCAATTACAATTGTGAATGCTAAAAATAATAAACAGCAGTTTATATTAAATTTGTGTAGAATTTTCTTTGGGGGGTCTTTTAGATGGTGATTTATAAATTAAAATTTTACCAAAAATTTGGGGATGCCTTTTTTGAAGATGACATGTGTCTAAATCAAAATGTGGTTTATTAACAGAGCAATTATCCTACACCCAAAATCACATATAAATATTGACATGAAACTATTGCTGTTGAAACAAATTTGCTACAACATGTTATAGTGTGATTTCTTGGCTTAAACGAAGTAGCCCTCCTGGCTCAGGCTTACTAGCCCGCAGTTAGGCCTTCTTGATGCCATCTTGTTTAAAATGGCTCCTGCATCATACTGTTTATTATGTTGTGATTGGTTTATCTCAGAATGCCTTTATTCTCGAAAAGACCCAGAGATTTGTGAATATTTTCAAGGACCATATGGTTGTATGCAATATTGAATTAATTCACAATTGTTCACTGTTTATGTCACTAGTTTGTTCTGACACCTCTGGTGTCATACGGCTTGCACTTTCTAAGGTAAAATTGTGATTTGTTGGATAATATGAATGATGGATTGGTGTGAGACTAATCCTTAGCACCCCTCAGGATATGTTGGTCTATAGTCATGCTAGCTTACAGTACATTTGCACCCCTAACCCTACAGGGCAACACATGTTTTTACAACCTGAGAACATAACATCTCTGATCCCACAAGGAAATCATGGCAACAGATCTAGAACCCATTTGCTCAGTTACTTATGCATACCTGAAGAGGTTCATAAGAAAGACACAACATGCAGTTTCAATATTTATTGAAGCATTGTGATTGATATGAGAAATACGTGTGCTACAATATTCAATAGAAGGAAGCAAGATAATGGTGTTAGCATTACAAGAATAATGAAAAAGATGAACAATTCAATCTTTTTGCAACATACTGAAAATGATATGCTTGCATACAAGTACTGTAATATTGTGTTCTCCTACCTAGCACATTGTAGCCTACTGCACCTAAAGTGAGTGGATCTGCCAAATCTCTATCTGGGTTTTTTGACTCCCCATTATCTGTGGGTTGGTGTCAGCAAGCTGCCCATCTCTTGCATGAGGTGCCAGGAATCAGCTGAGCTGGAATTCCGGCCTGGATCAACCTCTTAGTGCCAGTAAAATGTTCCTCAGAATAATATCATTACATTTTTGATTTCATATATGAATTAACATCCTCCATGTTACCATATCAAAATCCCAGTCAGACCGCTATTGATTATTCTATTATGATAGTTCTCTTTTAGAGTGAAGTGACCAAAAAACAAATAACAACATCTTGTGTCCTGTGTCGTTGTACAGAATGTTCAAGGTGTCTTGATAAAGTGCAGATGAAATGATGTTGTAAACAAACTGAGTTTAAAAAATATTATCCCATATGTGTGCACAAGTGAATGTGTGTCAAATGTCACTGTGCTAAGGGAGAGACGTTAACTCAAGAATATGTGCATGTAAAATGGGGATTTCTTAATGGGGCCTAATACCTCCACATGACACCGAATGACATTATGTCAGAAAGGTCAATTCAATATTCATGTAGTGGGTTAGTGCTAAGGTGTTTGGGGTTATATATCAATTTATAATTTGGGTTGTGATTTGTTGAAAATATAAATCTTTGCTCGCACTATAATGATTTTCAAGTTGTAATACTTTCTTATGAAGAAAGTGGCTATATAAGCCCTTGTATTTGGGGGTGAGAGAGAAGACGTTCCTAAATCCTAGGGATGCTTCCTATTTCTTCCTGATTTTGCTGCACATTTGATACTTAGGGCCTTATTTAATTCTTGGCAGTATATGTATTCCTTCATAACAGCAACTGAGTATACATACCACCAAGACTGTTTGCCACCACCAACTTTAAAATTAGGCTGAGCTTAGGTTTCATCATAGCACAGATCACCGTGATTAAAACCCTCTGACGGACCTATAGAGTAAAAACCATTGGAGGCAGACCTCTCATTCCACCCTCCTGATTTAAATGGACAGAATAAGGTCACTTTTCACTGCCCATCACCACCAGGAATACCCTGGCAGTAAGGGGCAGTGAAAACTCCTAAATGCTTCTGTCGCCATAGGAGAGATTCCCATGATGAGGGGAGCATTTTCTTTTTAATTTTCATCCTGCTTTTGGATTTTTTTTTAAATAAAAAAGAAAACAGTTGGGTGCATAGCTCCATCATGTTGATGGAGCCTCACACAACTTCAAAAAGCATTGACTGGAACTGCTGTGACTATCGTTTTTCTCATTCTTTAAGTAATGTCTGCCTGCTTTGTGATCATTCCTCAATTTGGTGGGGGCACCTCTGTCAAGTTGACAGAGTAATTGACTCTGTCTCCCTGATGGAGAAATGGTCTGTCCATCTACAAATAAATCAGGCCCTATGCCTATTTCTAATTTTATCTTTTATACTGGATTGTTCTTTTTACTGGGAACCTTCATGGCAAAGACTTTTTTCTTTTAAATGAGAATATTGCTGCATCTGCATTTTAAATGTCTGTTTTATATCCTTTTGAATATATGTAATAAACCTTCATGGTTTTTCTAAACTCCACTCTGCTTCAATGTCAGAGGTGAACTTTGCCCCCAATCCACCAAAGTTATTAAAGTGTAATATTTTAGAGTTACAGTAAGCTCACACCTTAATAGACAACCGAAGTACTAGAGAAAAAACAGATATCTATATTCCAGCGAAAGATGCACTAAATGTTCACAAGAATGGTACATAAAAAGCCACATGATTATAAAAGTTTTTAATGCGTCCTTCTGGGAGCAACATTATCTTAACTTAAGAGACGCCCTTCTGTTAAGTACCTTGATCCATCAACTATAGATTAAATCTAAATATTTTAAGGATCTTTAGCGTTTAAAAATGTAATGCGTATTAACCTATATTTTGCATCAAACTTTTCTAATCAAACTCTGTGCTCTCTGATTGTATCCAATTCCATCAAGAGGTTTTTTTGGCTCTTCTTAGAGTGATCACAATTAGTGATGGCTCGAGAAGGGACAGCTGCTTAAGTCCACTATCAATACATATAAGTGCACAACAAGTTAATGTTTGTTATCCAGTGGTAATTACACACTTTCCCAAATCTCCTTCATGAACGTGGTGGTGCAAATTATAAAACAGTTGCATGAAAATCAATCAGTAAACCACCATGTTTATTAATGTTTAGTCCTATAGATTGTGTGTACAGACTAAACAAATTGGGTGGAGTCCATATTGATATCTTACATGCATGTTGCTTAAAAATAAGTTGCTAATCAGCAGTGATTAAGGAAAATAAGCTGGTCTGAACATTTTTATGTAAAATGTCCAACGCACTAATCAATTTTCTTGACATCAGTGCACATTCTTTCATTTTTTAAAACACCTTGATCAGTTAGCTATGTTGTAACATGCTGACATAGTGAATGAAGCATACAGGTTCAGGTGTATGGACTCATATTGTGAGCATCACTGGGTATTTCTGATGTATTCCAATTCCCTTTTTACATTGTAAAATAACAGGATGGTTTCCAGTTCTTAGGATATTGGACAAAGGACCTATGGTAGGTCACAATATTTGCTATAAACCAAAGATGAACTCACAAACAATATTTCCAAATACAGATTGCATTGTTGATACAAGAATTATTTGCATATTTATTTCAAAACTGCAAACATGCTATCAAACTGTTTAAAATCTTCTTTAATAATTCTATTCTTCATTCTCCTCCATGATACAAAGCTTGTCTGTTTCCTTGAACATTTTGGATATGTTGTATATCTCTGCTTTAGTTGCCTTTACATTACTTTCTTTTAATTGAACCAAATATTTCAGAGCCTAACTGAGGAACGTCTTAGCCAAGTTTCCAAAGTCAATTGTGCTAGGGTTACAATTCCTTACTAAGTCAAGTATGTATTTGCGCATTGCATCTGAAAGTACCTCCTGCATATCTGCAGTACAAATACAAAGACAGCTTTACATTTTGTGCAAAATTTTGTTTAAATAATGAGGACCATATAATATTTAGCAAAGAAGTTGAGCATCTATACTTTTCTGATGCAGCTTATGTGGTGAATTTGCACTCCTTTTCTATTGATAAAGCCTTACGCACCACCACCACCAGTGGAAACCCTTGACCTGGAAATGAGACCTGCAAGTGAAAATGTTAACATTTTTATCACAAGCAGGTGTGAAAATGCCTACACGTTGGGGATATTTTTATTTTTTATTTTTACATTTATGTGAAAATGCTTTTGGAGCCCGAAATTATTCTGAACACTTAAAGATGCTGGCCAGCCATGTCTGGATATCTATATATGACAGGCAATCCTTGGCCAGGGAAGGCCAAAAATCAGCATTTTAATGACACTGAATATCATTGGATCATAAAAAATAATCAATGCCGGATATGAAACAAGGGCATGAACCTTATATCCTGATGATATTAACCTAGTAAACTATTATAAACCCATAATAAAATGATATAGGTGGTAAAAACTTTCCTTTGTCATTCAGTGAGCTGAAAATGTGCACACTCTAAAAAGATTAAGTCAATAGTCGGATAAAGTACTGAGACACAACAAGAGGGCAGCTTAAGTATTTCGTTATTAAATCCCCACTTAAGAATCCTAGATAATATTTCTTAAAAGCATTTACAGCTATTTTACCTATCAGATTAACTGTGAGTTGTTGAATCATGAGTCATTGATACAGATATCATTACCTGCACCTGAAATAACATTTCTGATGTACAAAAGGGGAAAGAATAGCATTTAAATATCCAATTGCATATACCAAAACTGATTTCCCACTGGCCCTCACAAAAGTGCCAATTATGGCTAAAGCTAGGACTTATTTTTTTACATTAACAGATTAAATGGTCATGACTATATGTTAAATTGAATTATTGGAGACAAAGGTGTAGAAACATTTCAAAATAAGTGTTTGTATAGTTGCATATTTGCAAATTAATTATCCAAATCTCAATCAAAAGTATTCAACAAATATATTAAAATCCACAAGTGTCTATTTAGCCCATCTGAGTTTCACTTAAGAACATCAGGTAAACATTGAAAGTATACCATGCTAAGGCGTACCAAGAAGCTAATATGACTGCTGCTGCTAGCCAATATTCTATCATCTTTTGGAAGCTATGTTTTGCTTTCATTGGTACATGAAGGATACACTTCTACATATCCCTTACCAAATAAAGATTATATGATGCTTTCGGAATCAATTTACAGGGAGTCATCATCATAATCATCAACCAACTTTATTTTGCACTACAATTAAAATGCATAAAAGAACACATACAATGTCATTTCATTACATGTAAAAGCCAAGCATTGATTTTAAGTAAATACAGTAAAAAAGACAAATGGAATTTTTCCATTTCAAGGTAAAATAAAGCCATATAGCAACAATCATAAAAAGAACAAATACTTCGAATAAAACAATGATCTTAAGGTGTGATAGCTGTTGTGCTAAAACCTTATGGGTTCTCAGGGCAGCCAGTAAGAAAGAAGCCAGTGCATAACAAATAAACGCAATTTCTAGTTGGTGAAATAGAGAATGGACTGGAGCTAAAGAGCGCTAGGAGAATTTATTTCAAAGTGGGACAACAAACATCTTCCTCTCTGCTCTATAAAGTGGACAGAAAAATAGGAAGTGTGAGGTCGATTGAATTGCCTTGTTGTCACATGAGCAAGATAGTAAACTGTTCATAGAGAATAGGCTTTTTGGGTACCCCAACAATAACGGGATGACATTTTGTCAAAATCTAATCAGAATAAAACAATGCAGTTTGTTCTTGACTAATCCAATATAGGAGTGGGAATCATTGGGTATCTGCTGTAGACTTTAATAAAACTTTACAGATTGTTTCTCTCCATGACTGTCCTGCGTGTTGCAAATGTCTTTTATTAGGAAAATGTCTTTCAATCTGGATTTAGGGAAATGTTCACAAAGGGTTGTGGTGTCATATAGGTGTGCAAGCCCCAGCGATATTAAAGATAGTCTAACATATGATAGCCAGGGTATTTTATGAGCTTGATCCAGGTTCAGGATATATTTCAAAACCTTATGGTTCAAATCCACAATGCCCTTTTTCCATATTGATAGCCAAAGGGAGAGTGGAGCTAGTTTAATGGCATCAGTATTAAAAGGCAGGCTAACTTCATTATGTACAACAAAGATTGTTACATGCTATTGGGGCTGACACCAATCTTTTAATACATGTATCTTCTATGACTTGAAGAACCATCACGTCTGTTATCCCCCATATTGCTGCCCCATATATGGTCATTGATAAAGTTTTGGCCAAATACATTTTTGACATTTCTATTATTGGCTTACACCCCAATTCTTTAGAGAATCTAATTATAGCATTAATACTTTTGACCATTAAATTAGATTGATTCAAGAACATCTCCTTCCAATTTTGTTTGTGATTAAAGACGACTCCTAAATAATTAAAATATTGTACTTGCTCTGTTTTTTCCCCATCTAGGTGATATCTCATCGGCTTCTTTCTATCGCCACTCACTGCCATAATATAAGTTTTGGCTTTGTTTACGTGTAGGTTCAAATCAGACATAAAAGCTGTGTAATGTGCAATTAAGTTTTGAAATGACAGAGGATTCCTCACCAATAAAACTGCATATTCTGCATAAAGCAGGATAGGGAGGGGAGACTTCAATACTTGTGGAGTATCTTTCGAGGTATTGATCAGGGCATTGTTTAGATTATTGGTATAAAGGGCAAACAAGAAAGGGTCCAAAACGCATCCTTGTCTGATGTCCCTTTCAATTTGAAATAAGTTTGTACATTCGTCATACCTCCCGTAGTGTACCATGGTGGCGGAGTCCAAATAAAGCTCCCTTATAAAATGTATTGGGTCATCCTCTTCCATGCCCTTCAAGATATACCAGAGCTTGCTATGTACCACGCAATCAAAAGCCTTAGACAGGTCCATAAACGCCATGTATATTTGGGCTTTTTTTTCCATTGTGTACTTTCCTAATATCAATGTCAGATTAAGACACTGATCTAGGGTATGCCTACCCTGTTTAAATGCATACTGAACTTCAATGTGGATTTTCGTTTCCTCTGTCCAGACTTCCAGTTTATTTAGCAATAACCTACCCATACGTTTGGCAGTACTATCGAGCAATGAGATAGGGCGAATTTTGGCAGTGATAGAAGCACCTCCTTTTTTATATTAGAATTATAACATATTTTTTCCAAGAGAGGGGGACAGTCTTAGCTATTGCAATAAAAACCACAGTTAATAGTGGGGACAAAAAAGGATTTCTGTAAGAAAGATATCAATAGGGACCCCATCAGGCCCTGGTTCTTTCAGAGATGGGTCAAAGCAAGTTTGATTTCCTTAAGATCTAAAGAAAGGTGAGTGAAGGCCTTTGTGTCGGGACATGTATCTAAGCTATGGGTTTCCCTGGTTTTTGGAAGATTTCCTGAAAATACCTTATTCACGCATCTTCGTTGATGTGTGCATGTAGGGAAGGACCACCATTATCTTTCAAAAGATGCGAATAGGTCACCTTCCAGAAAGCAGTGATGTCAATCAATCAATTAATCAATCAATCAGGTGTTTGTAAGTGCGCTACTCACCTGTGAGGGTCTCAAGGCGCTAGGGGGGAGCAGCTCCACTTCAGTCGAAGAGCCAGGTCTTTAGGCTCTTCCTGAAGGTGTGCAGGGTCGGGTAGCACCTGATGTTGACTGGGAGCTTGTTCCAGGTCTTGGCTGTGATGAGGAAGAAGGATCTCCCTCCTGCTCTTGTTCTGAGGATGTGTGGGGTCTCTGCCAGGGCAAGATCGGCAGAGCTGAGGTTTCTTTAGGGTATGTGGAAGGAGACTCTATCGTTGAGCTACTTGGGGCAAATGTTGTGGAGGAATTTGTAGGAACGTTTGAAGGTCACTCTCTTCTCAACGGGGAGCCAGTGGAGGTCTCATAGGTGTTGTGTCATGTGTTCTTGCAGTGGTGTCCCGAGGATGAGTCTGGCCAGGGTGTTCTGGATGGTTTGGAGCTTGTGTAGAAGGGTTCTGTTGATTCCGGCACAGAGGGCATATCCGTAGTCCAGTCTGCTGGCTATGAGTGCGTGGGTGAGGGTCTTTTTGCATTGGGGGTATCATTTGAAGGTCTTTCAGAGGATGCGAATGCAGTTGAAACGTGTGGAGGCGATGGCGTTAATCTGGTGGGTCATGGTGAGGGAGGACTCAAAGATGATGCCGAGGTTCTGTGCGTGGTCTGTGGGGGTGGGTTGGCTCCCAAGGACCAAGGGCCACCAGGTGTTGGCCAAGGCAGAGGTGGAAGGTTCAAGGATGAGGACCTTAGTTTTCTCCAAGTTGAGCTTCAGGCAGCTGTCTTTCATTCAGGCCGCAACGTCCTTCATTCCTTCTTGGAAGCTGAGTCTGGTGTCTTCGGGGTTCTTTGTGAGGGATAGTATGAGTTGAGTGTCGTCGGCGTATAATACTATGCTGAGCCCATGCTGTCTGACAATGGCGGTGAGGGGGACCATGTAGATGTTAAGAGCGTGGTGCTGAGTGATGATCCTTGGTGTACCCCGCAGTTGATATTTGTGGATTCGAAGATGAAGGGAGGAAGTCTGATCCTTTGGGTGCTGCTGGAGAGAAAAGAGCGGGTCCAGGTTGAGGGTGGTTTCTCGTATCCCGGCATCATAAAGTCTGGCTGCGATTGTGTGCGGTGTGAGACGGTGTCGAAGGCTGCGGAGAGGTCGAGGAGGATGAGGGCCACAGTGTGTCCCTGGTCGAGTAGCATGCGGATGTCATCGTTGACGGCGAGGAGTGCGGTCTCCGTGCTGTGGTTGCTGTGGAATCTGGACTGGGCGGAGTCGAGGATGGAGTTCTCTTCGATGAAGGTGGTCAGTTGTGTGTTTACGAGTCTCTCAGTGACTTTGGCAGCAAAGGGGAGCAGAGAGATGGGCCGCTAGTTTTTAAGGTCCGTCGGGTTGGCCGTGGGATTCTTGAGGAGGGGCATGACTTCTGTCTGCTTCCAGTCGTCTGGGAAAATGCCAGAATTGAAGGAGACATTGATGGTTCATCCTAGTTTGGGTGCGATGGCTGCGACGGCCCTGTGGTAGATGTGCGGTGGGCAGGGTTCCATGGGGGCTCCTGAGTGGGTGTTTCTCATGATCATGGTGATGTGTTCAACGGTGGGGAGATTCCAGGTATTTTTATTCGGTTTGTTGTCGGCGGTGAGGAGGGGGGTAGTGTCCAGTGTCTGTTCTCTGAAATTGTAGGGGGCCTTGATTTTCTGATGGGAGTAGGAGCTGAGCTTGTTGCAGAGTTCCTGGTATGGTGTGATGTCCGTGGCTTCACTGGGGGGTTTTGTGAATTGCTGTATGACTTTGAAAAGTTCTTTGGCATTGGTTGCGTCGGTGTGGATTTTGTTCTTGATGAAAGTCCGCTTGGTGTCTCTTATGTGCCGGTGGTATTCCATAAGGGTGTCCTTGTGGTTGTTCAGATTTTCTGTGGTTTTCCGGGTTTGCCAGGTTTTCTTGAGGCGTTGGCAGGAGCACCTGGCTTCCTGGAGTTCGGTGGTGAACCAGGCAGCCTTCAGGGGGCGTTGTTTGGCGGGGTGGCGGAGGGTTGCAAACTTGTTGGTGCAGCTGGAGATCCAGCTGTGAAGTTCATTGGCTGCGGAGTTGGCATCGTCGTGGTGATCCGGGGGGTTGTGGAGGAGGGTGGGGTTGAGGTGTTCCTCTGTAATCTTGCTCCAGTTCCTTCTTGGCGGGCGCGGGGTGGGTTTAGGTGTGGTGATGGTGTTGAAGGTAAAGTGTATGCAGTGGTGGTCTGTCCAGAGGGGCTGTGTGATGTGGCTGAAGTGGGTGTTTGTCCCTCCTGCGAAGATGGGGTCAAGGGTGTTTCCTGCTCTGTGAGTGGGGGTGGTGACGAGTTGCCTCATTCCGAGATTGGAGAGGTTGTCGAGGAGGATGATGGAGTTGGGGTCGCTGTAGTTGTCGAGGTGGAAATTCATGTCTCTGAGTAGGACGTAGTCCATGGAGGTGATGGCATGGGGTGTGATGAGGTCAGTGTTGTAGGTTGGGAGGTCCTGGGGGTCTATAGGCGAAGGTGCCGTGTAGCGTGATCTTGGGGCTAGTCTGGATCTGGAAGTGGAGGTGTTCAGTGTTGGGTTGGGGTGGGGGTCGTTGGTGCTGGAGGTGGAGAGTCGGAGAGAGGTCTTGTGTCGGATGGCGAGTCCTCATCCTGGGCGGTGGGGGTGGTCCTTTCTCTGGATCTTGTATCCGTCAGGGATGGCTGTGGCGATGTCGGGGCTGGAGGTGGCGTTGGTCCAGGTTTCTGTGAAGAAGGCGACATCGGGCGAGAGGGTGTCGATCAGGTCCCAGCTTTCTATGGCTTGTCTGTGAAGGGAGCGTACGTTGAGGAGGATGCAGGTAAGGGCTTCGGTGGTGTGGGCATCCAGTGAACCTTCAGTGGCCATTGGGGCGCTGTTGATGGTGAAGGATTGTTGGCAGTACCTGCAGGAGAACTATCTGTGGGTGGTGTTGGGTGCAGATGTTTGGCAGTTGGAGTGTCTTACGGGGTTAGGAGCATGGCAGGCATAGGAGTCGTATCGGCGGGGCCTCGCGGATCCAGGGTTCCTGGCGCTGATCGCTGTCGGGTCACAGATGGGCGCAGACAGGTTTACCATTAAGTAGGGGAGGGGAAGGGGGAGGTGGAGGGACATGTAGTTGAGAGGCGGGATAAGTGTTAACGGTGCTAAGTAGCAACAATAAGGGCACAATATCAATAAACAAAGTAAGAGCAAAACAGAGGGATAGAATAAAATAAAAATGAAAAGGGAGGTACAGCGTTGAGTATACTACAAGGGGCACAATGCGGGGGGAAAAAAGAAAATACCGGCACAGGCAGCGGCGAGGCGCAGTCTCAAACCCTACCTGGGTGGTACTGCAGGCAGAGCTCAGCACGGCGGAGCTGCTGGTGAAGAGCAGATATCTGACCGTGGGTCAGGGGTCTTTCTCACACTCCCCAGCAGCGGTCACCATTAAGTAGGGGAGGGGGGAGGGACGTACAGCGGGGAGGCGGAGGCGAGTTACGGCAGGAATCAAAAGCAACATAATACCACAGCAGAAGGATAAGGGGTAATGGTGCTAAGTAGCAACAATAAGGGCACAATAACAATAAACAAAATAAGAGCAAAACAGAGGGATAAAATAAAATAAAAATGAAAAGGGGTCTACAGCGTTGAGTATACTACAAGGGGCACAATGAGCAGGAAAAAGAGAACATATCAGCAGCAGCGAGGTGCGGTCTCGAACCCTGCCTGGGTGGGACTGCAGGCAGAGCACAGCACGGCACAGCTGATCTCTAACTGAGTCTTACCCTTTAAAGCAACATTTGGACCCTAAAATAATAAATCTCAAAAACGCCACGTGCGTGGACTGTGCTATTAACAACCTAAATGGAACAAAGAGATGATGCTTGCTTTAAGTTGTCCCAGGCCTCAGATTTAAGCTGCCTCAAACTGCCTTCCCTTGCTAGTTTATAAGCTTTCCTCAAGGTATGAACATGCTCTTTAGCTCTA
The DNA here is from genome assembly GCF_964204655.1 of Triturus cristatus. NCBI lineage: Eukaryota > Metazoa > Chordata > Amphibia > Caudata > Salamandridae > Triturus > Triturus cristatus. The sequence goes on from NC_140590.1 coordinate 1,121,519,693, forward strand.
GGTGATACTTTAAGGGCGTTACAAAGGTTTGTAGAGGTAGGGGAGCATTTCTCGTCAAACCACACATGCAGTTTGTTATTTCTTATCGATATTGTGCAAATCAGTTGTGATTTGATGTAGTTTAAAAGGTTACTAAATGCTACAGTTACCTGCATTTGGTTTAAAGATGGATCCAGATGAAATTTCATGTCCTCTTGATTTGCCGCAATAAAGTTCATAAAAAAGGTGGTCTAATCAACCTTATCCCATATTAAAATAAAACATAATTTCTTGCTAGGGTTAGTTTAGGGATTATAGTGTCATTACAGGTGTTGTAATCCTGCCATGATAATGCACAAAAAAGCCTGTCATGATCACTAAATTCAGTAAATTTAATCTGTAACTTAGTTAAGCTTGATCTAAGAGTGTCAGAAGAGATAATATAATCTATGAAAAGTAGGGGAACATTTTCCCGTGAGTAAATCTATATAGTTCTGGAGCACGAATTGCCATTTCAATATAATACTGTTTTTAACATTCCCCTGAGGATTATGGTGGAAATGGGAGATATAAACATTCCTATTGTCTACGATTCCACATAAAAAATAGATCTTTGTGAGCATGCCTTTATATTAAAATCTACCAGCCAAATACCTTGTATAGGTTTGGGATGAGACTTTACTAAGTCCCCTAGTAGGTTATCTAAATCAAATGCTGGGGTACCACCTCAGAGTTTAAAAAAAGTTGTCATTATAGTAATTCACTAATAGTAAATCCCAAATATAGTTGCCTTTAATTACTAAAATATGAAAGTAGGGGGATGTGTTTATAAATCTTAAACCATTAAATACGACCACATTAGATATCAATGTAAGTAAGTAGGCCTACCCCCTGCAGAGGGCAAAGCAGATGTTTGGAACGATCAATATCGGTTAATAAAAATTGGTACTATATCCCAAGTTTTTTGCATGTAGATAATATGGAAATCAGCCAGGGCAGTGAGCAACTCCTCATTATTCCACTTGCTGTCATAGCCTGCTATATTCCAGGACGAGAGAGTATAAACTAGAATATGTGCACCCGGGATATGTTCCTTGATAGCCGCGTGGGATAGAGCCAAGGGTTGGGAACCAATGCAACTCAGCTCTTCTCTTTCTCCCTGAGAAGACCATATTACACCATTAGCTTCAGCCCCATCTCTCTCTATTTGGGACAGCCTGTGGGATTTCAGGTTGTTAACCACTTGTCAATCGCAAGAGCCCAGGCCTGATAATGGCGCGAACCTATTCTAAGTACAAAGGTTTGTGTAATCATTTACAATGGTCCGTTACCATTTATGAAACGATCCAAGGCTCTGATTGTGACCTTTTCATATTGAGAACTCTGTGGTTTATAGAAATAACCCAGGGGTGCCGAAAAGACGTTGGCCACTTTCATAGAAGCTAATGGTGGTTAGAAAAGTAAATCCCTTACGAGTTGTAGTTTAAAACAGTACAATCACCCTCATAAACCTTTAGGGATGGACCAACCCACGGAGTTCTCCTCACCATTATAAGATGTTTCTAGATTAGGTGCCCTGACCTGGTATAATTGGATAGCCACTAACCCGTTAAGTCCATTAACTGAATGGTAGAGTTTCTTTGTAATGGTTTAAGCACTGGAGCATTTACCAAAACTAGGACAAGAGGACAGGCCGCTGGCGGAAGGTTGAGAGTTTTGGGTTTGAACTCCCTTTGATTCTGCATGGGTAAGGTGTGGTTAAGCTCACCAAAACCCTCCAATGGATTATTAAGGTCAGATCTCCCCCGCCTGGTTGTGTCGTACAGTTATACTGTTGTGCTGTGGCTATACAAGATGCCTTCTGCAAGGCAAGCTCTGCTTTACCAGTAAATGAGGCCCTGCCAGTCTGGTAGTATGAAGTACTAGCAGGTGGGGGATTATTAGTGTTATGTGTAGATTGATTATTGGAGACGGTTGTATGTCTGTGGGCTCTGCAAGAATTTAATAACTCTTGAAGTTTCAATTCAATGTTGTCTATACGTAACAAGATAGGGTGTATGTTAGAAATTGGGGTCTCTAGTTGATAAGGGCTTGCACCTTTATCTAAGTAGGGACCCTTCTTCCCAGTCAGGATAAGGGAGTTACACTCCTAAAATAACCCCTGCTCACCCCCTTGGTAGCTTGGCATGAGCAGTCAGGCCTATCTTAGAGGCAGTGTGTAAAGCATTTGCACATAACCCACAGTAATACAATGTAAGCACTACAAAAGGATTCCACACCAGTTTGGAAAAATATCCAATATTTTTATATACTTAAGACAAGACCAAAAACAATAAAAAAAATCCACAATACAGTACTTTATATAGATTGTTCGCAAGATGTCTTTAAATTGCCAAAATACATTGAAAACACATTTCGTACGAGTAGGTAGCTCGGTCCAAGCCTACGGTGATGCTGGAAACAACAGAGTCTCGCAGTTCCAGCTGACGGCATCAGTACGGGCCAGCAACAGCGTGAACTGACTCGATCACAGTACCTTTCTTATTGCGGCTCACACAGCAGTGCGAGCCGGTCATGGCAGCGGTTGCGGTTGTGATGCAAGGTGGAAGCAGTGCGGGCGCGGTGTCCTCTCGATGCAGTGCAGACAGCGGCTCAGCAACGATCGTCCAGATGGCGTTGGTGAGACCAAGGTGTGCGGTGCAGGGTGAGATGGTGCTCGATGTGGTGCTGGCTGGTTGCGATGCAGGCGACAGAGCGGGTTGGTGAGAATTGGCTTTGGTCGACCCGGACGGCTGTGCGGGACGAGGCGGACAGGGGTGTTGTGTCAGAGGCGCCCGTGTCGGTGAGATCAGGCCAGCAAAGTGAAGTGAGGCAGTGCGGACTGCGGTGTCCACAGGTTACGGTGCAAACAGAGGCTCAGTGGGGGCAGCATCGGTCTTCGTTGTCGGTGAGACCAGGGTTGCGGTGCAAGATGCGGACGGTGCAGCTTACGGTGCCTTCAATACACAATGCCAGCGACCGAGTCGGTGACAGAGTCGGTCACGGTTCCCTCTCCTGTGTGGCAACTGAAACAACGGTTCCAGGAGCGGTACCGAGAGGTTGGTGAAGCCTTTGTAATCCCTGAGACTTCTGAACAGGAGGCCTGCTCAATTTCAGGCCATTGGAGATACTCAGCACAAGTAGAGAAAGTGCAGTCCAGTCCTTTCACTGCCCAAGGCAGAAGCAGCAGCTGCAGGCGAACCCAACAAAGCAACAACACAGCAAAGGGGCAGCACTCCTCCTGGCAGCTCTTCTTCTTGGCAGGTTTCTTGATTCCAGCAAGTTCCCTAGTCAAATCTTGGAATATGGTTTACAAATTCTTTGAAGTGGGGTAGGCACCTTGAAGCACAGAAAATAAAAGCACAACTGGTGGTATGTGGGCTGAAAAGTTTCAATCATAGTTATGGAGATATGTCCCATAAACTCCTCTTGTCGGCCTATAAAGCAATGATTCCCCAGCAACTCCAATACGGTTCATAAATGTTTTGTATCGGTGGTAAAAGCTCCTGGGGTAAAGAGGAAGGGAAATGTTTAAAATCATTATTGTCCCTTCCAAGCTCGGCAATGATCCAGGCAATTAGACTGGAATCGGGCCTGACAGTGTGGAATGTTCAGGTGCAACAAAGTTTACTCCGATTTTGGAATCGTTTAGGACTCGGTGAGGTCACAAAGGTATCTCAATGGTGTATGAAAGAAATTCAAGTTAGACCGCAAGAAGTAAACTTCAGTCCATTTGTGACCACCTGAAGGTGAAAATAGATCTGAAGACATTACAAATCAATGTAATAAAGAGTGTTCTGAAAATGCAGGGAAAAGAATTGTTTAGAGCAATAGACTGGGAGTATCTGAGTAAGAAAGACTAGGTAAAATTTATGAGAAATAGCTGGGAGAAAGACATAAGCTATCCTTACTTAGACATATTACCGAATCGATGGTTAAGAATTGGTATTAATCTGGCTGTAACAAATAGTGCAATCAAATCTGAACTAATGCAACCTGATGGTAAATGCATGTGTAAGATGGGGATGAAATGTAACATTCTACACATTTTATTGGATTGTCGAACATTTTAAAATTTACATTAATTATTTCTTCGCCCGATCTTTTTAAAGTATGATGTAAAGGCGCGCTTGCAAGCATGGGAGCTTCTTGCAGATATCGTGATAGCCATTGGGAAATATATGCAGGGTGTATATAAGTTCCCTACTTCATTAGAGACTTAAATGCAGAAAAGCGTATCGCAATCTAAAATGAAATATTATTGTGTTTTAAAACTGTTTGGAAAGAAGTTTTAAGGAAAATATGATTTTTAATGTTAGGAATAAGATTTTTTAATGTGTAAACGTTTTAGATGACAATGTATGAGCTGTGGTTTAAGGTCCAAATGGTCTAAATAAACTTTATGTTTGAACTGTAAGTTCTCTAGTCTTGGGGTTTGGGCCAAAAAATGTATACTATCAAATCCTTTGTCCTCTGAAGGCAGAGGGGCCAGTACCTAGTTCAAACCAGTTCTGGACGCATTCTGCCAGTGTGCACCTTCTTCCTTTATCAGTGTGGCCCAGGGTCATCAGACACACCACAGGAGGTGAAGCCAGCATTGTGGAAGGTAGGCACAGCCCTATTCAGGTGCTACTCCTCCCACCCATCTATGCGTAGATATGTCTATTCAGCCCTGTGCTGACTCAACTTGTCTCCTGGAGTCTCCCCCAGCCCCTGTCACTCACAAGACAGACAATACACAAGCTAGCAGAGGCAGGTTGGATGATTAGGTAAGATAATACCTGCTTTCTAAAAGTGGTATTTTCAAACACAGAATGTTAAAACCAACTTCACTTAAAGATGTATTTTATCATTCTGAGTTCAGGCACACTAAACTCTAATTCCAACCATGTTCCCTGGGTCAGTTAGGATTATATCATGTTATAATCAAACTGCCCATTCTGGCCTATGGGGAACAGGGAGCCTTTCTATAGTGAAAAACGAAGTAGGCTGCAATTCACTATCAGGACATGCCACACACACCAGGGCATGTCCTACCTCTCACATACAATGCACCCTGCCCACAGGAGTACCTTGGGCCTACCTTAGCGGTGACTAACATGTATAACATGGAAGGTTTAGAGACTTGGAAGTGTGTGCACTTGCCAAGTCGACATGGCAGCCCCAGGCTGCACACAGGCTCTGCAATCGCAGGCCAGAGTTACACTTTTTGGGCTGTTTGTGTGGGTGACACAATCCAGTGCTGCAGCCCACCAACAGCATTTGATTTATAGGCCCTGGCACTCGCAGTGCACTTTACTAGGGACAGACACATAAATCAAATAGGCCCATCATGGAAACATCATTCCATAACAAATTTTATAACAGGAGCTCTTGCACTTTGCCACTGGACAGCAGTGAGGAAAGTGCACAGAATCAATACACCAGCAAAAACAGAGTCAAAACCGGGAGGTCAGAAAGCAAAAACAGTGTAACATAGAGGATAACTTAGCTCTAATGTCCTCAAGAGTGGCCAAAGACTGTGACAATTCAAGATTGTCCACTCCAGGCTCTAAACTAATCTGTAAAGGTGTTGATTTCTTTGGTTTCTTTGGTTTTGAGGAGGGAGGTTCTTTATAAGGACCTTTCTTCCTTTTGCCACTTGTGGTCAGTAAAGAGATAGACTTCTCTACAGTGGGAAGGCCAAGAGAAATGGGGGTGTCTTTGGAGGCTGCTGTTGCACTTAATGGCGAGCTACTGCACTCTAATACACCCTGGGTTACAGTGTTAACATTAGGCTCAGTAACTATGGCGGCAAACATACCTTCAGTCCCGTCACAAGCATCATCCCCCAAAGAGAGTCTTCTCTCTCCAAGGTGATCTCTATAGAAATTGCGTTACTGGCTGTTGTTAAAAATGAGTCAAGAATGGATATGGTTACCCCTGGGGTTGATGCAGTGATTATCTTCTTCTTGCCCATCACGATACTGGTGTCAAACACAGCACTGGGCAGGTCGGTTGCCAGGAGTTAGAGAGGTGGCCCAGCAAAACCTCTTCTGGGCTCCAATAGGCATGGAGTAGCCTGCCCATGGCCCAGGCTTTGCCCGGGGGCTTCCCGCATGCGCCAAATGCCACGGGACAGCGTTGCACTTTTATGTACAAGTCCAAGAAACAGTGATAGGAGGTGATGGGAGTTTTAGTCCTCTAGCCAGCGGTGCTTGGTGTGCACGGCTCTCCCCTCAGCTGGAACTTGCAGACAGGTACAAGTAAGTGAGGGACCATGTCCCCCTTTCATGTGTGAATCCAGGAAACAGTGGCAGGAGGTTATGGGAGTTTTAGTCCTTTACCTAGCGGTGCTTGGTGGTGCACGGCTCTCCCCTCAGCTGGAACTGGCAGACAGGTACAAGTAAGTGGGGGACCACGTCCCCCTTTCATGGGTGAATCCAGGAAACAGTAGCAGGAGGTAATGGGAGTTGTAGTCCTCCCCCCAGCAGTGCTCAGTGGTGCATGGCTCTCCCCTCAGCTGGAACTGGCAGACAGGTACAAGTAAGTGAGGGAGCGCGTTGTACTTTCATGCGCGAGTCCAGAAAAAGTGGCAGGAGGTGATGGGAGTTGTAGTCCTCTCCCCAGCAGTGCATGGTGGTGCACTGCTCTCCCCTCAGCTGGAAGTTGCAGATAGGTACAAGTGAGTACAGGACCATGTCACGCTTTTATGCTTGAGTCCAGAAAATATGGCAGGAGGGGATGGGGGTTGTAATCCTCTCCCCTGCGGTGCTTGGTGGTGCATAGCTGTCCCCTCAGCTAGAACTTTGTAGTGATTTTTAAAGAAAAAAGCGAATGTGTAAAGGACCACATGCATGTCTGCACTGTGTTATCAGCATACAGCCCATTACACAGTCCATCTACTGGTAGGGTTACCCCTACTGGCTTACAAAACATCTGTCACACATGCTTCATAGTTAGAGAATACCACTGTAGATAGGTTGTTGAAGAGGATAACTGCTGCAGGGGTGGCAATGACTGTAAGACTGCTTCCCTGCTCCTTCAAGTTAAGTAAGTTAGGATACTAACAAGAGTAAATGGCACTAGAGTGCCTATCATTGAACTACACAAACACTACTCCTCACAGGGAGTCATAAGTGCAACTAGCTCTCGTTGCATGATCAACAATTGAAATTATATAATAAATGACACTAAGGGGCTGATTTCGCACCTCCTTAGGATGTGACCGAACACTGTTCAGTCGCATTCCTATATTTCACTATGGGAGCATGCATTATGGCCGCAAACCGGCCATAATGCATGTTCCCATAGTGAAATGGGAGGTGCTGTTCATCCCTGCACCCCGTGGTAAGTACCAACCTCAATGTGCCTGCCACAAGGTGCAGGGATCAAGAGCAAGGCACCATAGGTGCACCCTCGGCCTCCAACGAGAGGCCGTGCACCAACGGGGGCCCTGCTGGGGGCCATCAAACATGCTTTCCGACATGGTTTCCATGTCAGACAGGCCAGCATGAAAACCATGTCAGAAATGTGCACCGTAATTTCCACAGTGGAAAAGCCTGCCCTTGAGATTACTGGCTGGCTTCCAACTGGAATCCAGCCAGAATGACTAGACGATTTCCTTTCCAACCACCTCCATCATAATGAGGTGGTCGGAAAGGAAACCGCACAGCCCATTACGATGCGGCTCCGTAGGAGCCTTTACGGGCCTCATCGTAATCAGCCCCTCTGTATTCAATCACAATCTTACTAATAAAATAGATTGAGTTCCTCTCATGGTCGTTCACTAAACTCAAAATGTAATAGTCTTTTGAATTTAATGAATTCAGTACTCATACCTTAGGTATTTGATATTTAAGAGCAAGTATGTTTTCGGTTCACTAGGAACAGGATTGATGGTTTCCATTAATAAACTGAAAAAACCAAAAAGATTGATACTTGTTAATAACCCACCACAATAAAGGAATCACTCAATGTCAAAAAAAAAAACTTTATTCGATCATTGATTAATAATCATAAAAGTACATACATACATAAGTAATAAAACATGAGGGTACAGCAGGTTTTAAGTTAATCACATATCAAAAAAGGGTGCTTTTCCTCAAACGTATCGATTTTAAAATATATACAGCAGTAAAAAAACAGATGTCCTGTGAATTAAGTCCAAATAAAAGCCCCATGGCCGATACAATATTGGATACATTATATTTTTTAAAAAGCGGTTTCAGAAATACTTTTCGAAGGTAGAGATAAAGAGGGCATAACAATAAAAAATGCTCCGTACTTTGCTTTGTGGTCCCATCACACGGACAGGGGGCAGTAGTATAGGTCTTCATTACAGGATACGCAACAAGCAAATGAACAATCCCCATCCGTAATCTTGTCAATACATATTGGTGGGATCGGATAGTAACCAATTTAAGGTATCCTGAAAGCCCCATTTCTTCCTTAGTGTATCTGTCGTAAAAAACATGTGAGGAGAACTGAGCAGTAGCTGCGTTACGCTTCACCATGCTAACCCTCAGAAATTCATGTTTAATCTCATTCTTCGAGATATCTAAAACACAAGAAGGGTTATCACGCACCGTGAGATTAAAAACATCATTAAATGTTCGGATAATATAGTTAAGCCAGGGGATGCGGGAACATTTGTCCATGTAAAGACAATCTAAAATAATCTTTCTTGTAAAACCAGTCTGTTCCTTAGCCCATATAGATCTCCATACTAACAGGGGTCTTAATCTGATCAAGTCAGATAGATGTTCTAGACCAGCCTCCTGATGGATCAGCTTTGTTGAGGCAGAAGATGGTAAACACAGGAGTTTTTTGACAAATTTGTTTTCCTCAACCTGGAGCATGTTGTTATTACAATGGCCCCACACTCCTGAGCCATATAGGGCCAGAGCAACACATTTATGGCGATATAGGTACAACATGTCTGGTATCCGTCTTGAGCCTAACTTGGATGCAAACCTAAATATGCCAAAAGAACACTTGGCCATTTTGGCTCTTACATTAATCATTTCAGGTGTCCACATCCCCCCACTGTTAAAAGTGATACCCAGATAACAGAATTTGTCCACCACTTTTATAGTTTGGTCCATAACTGTGAAGGGCCTTAAGTTTTTAATTTTCTTCCCACAGGGCATTATAAAAGTTTTCGAATTATTAATTTTTAATTTTCTCCCATTAATAAAATCTGCAAATTTATTCCTAAGTTTTTGCAACCCTAGAGGGGTTTGTGAGAGCAGAACCGCGTCATCCGCGTAAAGCAATATTGGGATGGAAAGGCCGCCAGCAGTCGGTGCATCTGCACTGGTGGTCCGTAGTTCCGACTCGATTGCATTAATAAAAAGGGAGAAAAGAAGAGGTGCAAGGACGCATCCCTGCCTAATTCCAGAACCTATTTTAATACTGGGTGTACACTCCCCCGATTGCCCGTATCGTATCTTAGCTGTCAGATTCCTATAAAGTTGGGCCAGGAAATAGATAATATCCTGTGGAGCACCCATGTCCAACAAGGTTGACCACAGAAGGCCATGGTCAACCATGTCAAAGGCACTGGTCAGGTCGGCAAAGCAAAGAAACAACGAGCCTTGTTTAGCCCGTGTATATTTGCATATAATAAGGTCTAAATTAATGCACTGTTCTATGGTGCCTAACCCCTTGCGGAATCCGTACTGAGAATCCGCAAGGATCCCTTTATCTTCTACCCATTCCTCCAGGCGACTCAGTAATACCCTACTCATAATTTTTAGGGAAGCAGTGAGGAGAGAAATCGGGCGGTAGTTTTTTGCCTCACCCCTCTCCCCTTTTTTATACACCGGGATAATGATTGATTCCCCCCAAGTCTGTGGGGCCGCAATCATTGCAGCAGCATTAAAAACCTTTGTTAACAATGGGCTCCATATGGAAATCTCGGCTTTATAAAGGTCAACGGGTACCCCATCAGGGCCCGGCGCCTTTCCCCCCTTACTGACCCGGATGGCAGCATCCACCTCAGAGACTGTGATATTAAGAGGTATGGGGATAAAAGCCAGGGTTTCCCTATCCCCCCCTACAGCTAGTCCTTCGGGGTTAAAAATACTAGTAAAATGAGCCACCCATTGTTCCTCAGATACCTGGGCAGACATTACCGGGACTTCTTCATTTTGGAGGAAGGGACTATTGACAGTGGACCAGAAAAGCTTGGTATCCTTAAGATCCACTGCCTTAGTCAGGTTGTTCCAGGCCTCTTCCCTTAGTTCCTGTTTCCTATCCCTCAGATGAATTGAGTATTCCCTTCTGAGGGTTTTAACTGCTTCCTTATCTCTGGGTTTACCCTTAAGAGCAACTTTGAGTCTTTGTAAGGATTTAGTACATTCCCTGTTAAACCATCCCCCGTTAATCCTAGGGCCCTTTGGTTTTCTTCCAGTTAAGATTTCTGCAATATTTTTATTAATGATGTCGAAACTAGCTAGAATATCAGCATTATCCTTTTCGGGTTCGAGACAGCATTCCACCTCATCTATACAAGCTGACACAATGGTACATAGTAAATGTTCCTCATTTTGCCTACCCCATTTAATTCTAGGGCCATTGGGTCTATGTGGAACTACATCTGTCACTGCACCATGTAACGCCTTTACTTTATCCCCCCACAAGGAGAGATACATTGTTAGACAGTTATGATCGCTTAGGGCTGGGTCTACTATTACGGGTAAGGAACACAAAGCTGTAATACTGGAGGAGACAATGAGGTAGTCGATAACCGTGGCACAATTCCTACCAATAAAGGTTGGTACCGAATTGCCCTCACTGTCTACGCCAGGTAACATAATGCATAAATCCATTTTAAGCATAAGAGTGTTTAGGGATTCCCCATAAACCGAATGTAAAAAATGGGTCTGATCTTCCCCCACCTCATCCCCATGCCCACACACCCTTTTGCCAACAAATGGGCACATGTGAATGTTGAAATCTCCGCCCCACAAAATATCAAAAGACACATCACTGCGCCCATATAACCTTTCCACCTCCGCTTCAAGTTCATCAACCATATCTGTTTTTGAGTGGTTAAAGACATTGTTGTAGTGGTTTATAACTAAAACATTTCGCCCATTCCTGTGTTGTAACCACAACAACTGAGAGTGCAGACCGACGGTCCGGTGGATTTTTACTCGAACCGGTAACCTCACAGAGAGCAATATCACCATTCCACCACTGGCTCTCCCCATGTTGGATGGCTGAGCATGGCAATTATAGGCAACATACCCATCAAGATAGACATCTTCGGCCGCCCAAGTCTCCTGGAGACACAAGATATCAAATTGGGTTATAAATTCTAACCATCCTAGACAATCTATCTTGTTATTCCACCCAGCAATATTCCAACTCGCCATCTTATATCCCCGTTCTGTTAGACTAACAGCCTCAATAGATGGTGGGGGTAAGGTGTGGACATGGGTTACTTCCCCTGGCACGGGGTCTTCAGATAGTCAGGTCGGACTTGTACTTCCATTGGCCGGGGTAGGAGTATCTGAGTTACAGTGAAGCTGCCCAGAATTACGTGTATTACCCCCAGAGCTACAAGTAGCATTGTACCCATTGAGTGGGTTAATATCAGTTGAGCCTTTTTCCCCCGTGCCTACACCCGTGTCTCCCCCTGTGTCTCCACAGAATTCCTTATCCCCCTCCCCTGTGGCTCGATGGCATCAGTCACAGTCTTCCAGGCCACTAAACACGTCAAACCTATTGGTGGTATCTAGGGGTGTAAAAGGTTTGAGATGATCCATTCTCCTGTGTGTTAGGGAGTTGTACCTTGGGCCTATAGTATTCCACCCATACAGATCTACAGCTATAGGTGGTTGCTTGTCGTTAAATATAGGGCCGTTATTGTAGACAGGTGGACGATATGGGTTTGAGAGCATTTGCCTCAATAACGGGGGCGGGGGGGCTCGCTGTGATTGATGATTAGGTGGGAACACCACTGAGCGAGGATAAAAATATGTTAGGGGACGGGGGGTAATAGATTTACTACCGTGGTCAGACGGCCAGTTAAGTATAAAATGGACGGCATTCTGATCTCTAAAATTAATGACCACTATGTCTCCCTCAATATCTTTAGGTCTTCCTCCCAGCCAAGGAAGGCGGCGGACATGGACAATTTCTCCATTGATATTATTTGCAATAGGTCTGTGTAGACTTAACCAATGCGATATTTTATTTTTCAACTGGGCAAAGCCCTCCCGTTTGTTCTTCTCCAGCTCTGGTACCCCAGTAAGGACTACTACAAAGGGTACAGCTTCTGGTGGAAGTTCTGGAAGGGGGCCCTTGTTATAATTACCTCGAGGCGGCCGCTCGTTTCCTCTCTCTCTATTTTTATTCCCTGGGGCTTGACCAAGATTATTCCGCTGTCCATTAGACGTTACAGCCAGGGATAATGTGGGTTTACTGTTAGGTCCAACAGGGTTACTCCCTGATGTACTTCCACTCATATTATTTGAGGATTGAGGCAGAATGGTAGTCTGAACAGGGGTAGGTATAGTAGTTATAGCAAAAATACCTGATGAAGAGGGTAAAATTGGGGCTTGTATAGGGGGATTAGGCAACACTTTATTAGTCACTATCTTGGTTCCCAGTTCATGTTCTATCTTCCCAAGTCTGTCTTCTAATTTACTAAGTCTATCTACGATAGCCAGAGTATAGGTCCTCATTATAGACTCTATGCTATCGATCAAGGCCCTGTTTGAAGGTTCCTGTAACGTCACCACCGTGGGGGGGCTGTCGGCGGTGGAGATGACAGGGTCGGTAAGGGGAGTTACACATGGATGCGTAGGTGATATAACTATCCTTCCTTTATCTGTTACTTTAACCCGTCCTCCCCTAGTACTGTCGTCCTTTTTAATGCCAAAGTCTGCATGATTAATTTTCCTCTTTGGAATGTCAGATTTTTTTTTACGCCTTTTTGTCGGAGGAGGGCCATAGATTTTAACTGGCGTGACTTTTTTTGCCCTACTTTTAACTACTTTTGTTTGTTTAGGGATAGGGGTAATTTGTGCTTTGGTTATAACAATAGATTTGGTTGTACTGGGAGTGGTAACAATGGTTGACAATTTACTAGTAGTGCCTAAGGGTTCAAATTCGCTCGTAGGTGTTCCCTCTCTAAATATTAGAGGGATGCTGTCCTGCGAGGGGGTGCAAATATTTGCAGTAAGAGTTCCGTCCCCCGTAGAGCTAATTAACACTGGTGACACCGGGAATGGTCTATTCTTTAGGCTTTCAACCGACCGCCGTCGCTCAGCCCGAAGTTCTTCAAGGGTGGGGGTAGTTGGAGAATCCAAGAGAGTTTTCTTAAAGTAATTATCTAATTTCCCATTTACCAAACTCACCGGCTTCTCAGGGCCAGGTAACTCCGGGGTTAGTATTTCAATTGACATAATGATTGGTAATATAATGTCCCCCCCAAGCACTTACACAATAGTCCTAGGCTGTTCAGTAATCGACCAGGGATTCTGGCCCAGTCCAGTCTCTGAGGGCCTATGAGGGTCTCAGATGGTCCGCCCTTAGTCCGGGCTTTGTCCCGGGTGATGTCCCGCACACGCGTAATGACTTCAGGTCTTATGCTGACTGTGGATAGAGGGGGCGGAGTCACGGGAAGAGGCGGCAGGTGTGCTCGATGGGACACGCACAGCCTGCTGGGCCTCGCAGTCCCGTCCTCCTGCACAGCAGCTCCCCACTCGATTTCCAATGCCCAACGGGGCTCCTTGCACACAGGTTCAAAGATGCCAATGCCCAACCGGGCTCCAGAAGACAGCAGACAAAACAGATCAAAGACTCCTCTGCGAGCGGCAAAGGAATCACTCTATGTAGAGACGAATTAAGATCACCACCATTGCTTAGCTCTATCAGTAAACTAATGTCCTACATGCAGGGTACTTGTTGTATCCTACCTAGATCGTACCCTTGATAAAATAGGTGTAATTTCCCTTTTCTATAACAAAATCCGTCATATGTATTTTTTTGCAAGCAAGTTTTAGGTGTGTGTGCTTCTCAGAGTTTCCTTTTCTTCCTAATTTGTCTCCAACTTTTACTTTATACAAAATGGAGCAAAGAAGTGGCATGTGAGGGCACAGTAGAGGGTTTCTGGCTGTTGACTTGTCTCTATCATCAGTCTCATGAGGAGTGTAATATTTCTCTATTTATTAGTCATTATTCAGAGTTATTGTATTATAATATCTTAATAATGTACCTTTTGAGAAGAATCTATCTTAGTTTTCAACATCTTATGAATTGTATTTTATGGACTGATTACCCCACCATTAATAACACTTTTCAACGGTCTCACTGGCCTGATGGGCTTCCTCATACATTTCTGTAGTTCTAATATGTCACAATTTGATATTGTAGGCGGTATCCAGGAAGGATGCAATAACGGTTTTCTCACTTTTGAAGCTTCTGTTGTGGTGACCTCAATCATAATGGTTAAGAGGTACTTTTCCATTCCTTAAATGTGTTGAAAATGTGGTTTACATCATAATAACCTAACTAATATTTTGATATTCTCAAAATTGTTGATACTGGCTGCAAATGAAGGGTAGCGAATATCTTGTACAATTGTTGGTCTAATATTTCTTTTTTTCCTGTGAAAAAAACTGCAAGAAGAGAAATTTGGGATGGCTCACTCTTCAGCTTTTTGTCAATTGCTTTACAGTTGAAATAATTGTAAGTCACCACATCACTCTTAACGTCTGCACGGTCACAGGGCAAACACCATCCCTCTTTCTTTCAACATACAAAGAGGTGCAGAAGATGAAACCTTTGCTGCAACAGAACGTTTCAACTAGGAAAATAATATGAAACCAATCCAAACATGTTTTTAAAGTAGTCAAACGATGATGTAACCTTCTCATTTGATCATAAGTAACTAGAACAAAAGTGTGGAAATTAGAATGACCTCTCTATGATGAATATGATGCAGCTGTATTCTCTGAGCTGTCACAAACGTTACTGCTATTATTCAAGCAAGATCCTCACATTCAATGGGCACATTCTTTACCTTGCTCTCTTCCACAGAACAAAATGAGAGTACTCCTTGGACCTGGGTCTACAGCCTCAATGCAAAAAACATGGCCTATGCCTATGTGCTTGGCCCAGCCAGGGTGCCACTCAAACCAGCATTGGCGTGACCTGTGTCCATGCAGAATGTTTTCTAGGTCTAGGTTCAATGTTCTTGACTCTGGGGATGCACCAGCTACCTTCCAATCAGATCAAGCTGTGCAAGGCCTTCAGTTATCTTCAATATTACTTTTTTATTCAGTCATGTGTATTATGCCCAAAGTATGTTTGACATTGCATCCAATTCAAGTGCCCACAAAACTCATGATTTTGCAGGCCACAGACTTTTTCACTCACACACTTTTCATTTTTTTTTTTTTTGCAAATCTGTTTTTATTAAGTTTAGGTTGTAGTACAGGAGCATATCGTACGACATCACATTTCACATACATTGGGTCAGAAACTTATACAGGCTAGTAAATCATGCCAACTGTCAAGAGGGGGGGACAACCTAGTGTCTGTTAGCGCGCCCACCGCCGCCCTCCTGAGATCCAGTCGCTTCACCCTTAGTAGTTCAGATGTCATCTCGTGGGAAGGGGCCAACCCCACCGCCCACCAGCCCTTGAGCCGTACAAGGAAACTAAGCTCGCCTACGCAACTGAGGCGTCAGTAAAATCAAAAAGGTTACATGAAATACAAAGAAGAGAACCCATAACAAAGGCAGCGTGTACATTGACGTGTATGGTGTGCTCCTACCCCCTGCCCACCCCGACCCCCCCCTCTAACTCCAGGAGCACCCCTCCAAGCCCTAATGGGCGCAGATACCCCAAGTGTTCCCAAACGCCTCATCTGTGGACCAATGATAATGGGGGCTATACTGTTTCGCCAGCGAGACTGCCTACACTGCGCCGCCGCTTGCGCCATTGCCATCCTGCCTGGCCTCACCCGTGCCGCCTGTGGTACCCTCCCCCAACGAGCGCCGAAACTCAGCAAGCAACTGTTCCCAGCGGTCCGCCATGGGCTCCCTCCGCAGCTCCAGTGTATCCTCCCTGCGGATGGCCGTCCCCTCCGCTCTGGCCCATGCCTGAAACGATGAACTCCAGGCCCTCGTGTGCGGCGGGTCGGGCGCCTTCCATCTTCTGGTAATGAGGCGCTTCGCCACCACGAGCCCCAGGTCCAGGAATCTGGACACTACCTTGTCTTTGGGCGATCTGGTAAATTGGTGCAAGATGTGTTCGGGCCAGTCAAAGGGAACGCTGCGCCCCACACTCCCCTGCAGCTGCCCACTAACCGCCCTCCAATAAGCGTGCAGCACAGGGCAGCCCCACAGCATGTGTAGCAGCCCCGCCCCCAGCTCGCGGCACCGAGGGCAGAGCGCATCCGCGCGGTGGAAGTACCTTTTAATCAGCTCAGGTGTGAGGTAGGCCCTGTGCACTATGAACAGCTGGATTTGACGAAACCGCAGGTTGCGGGGATATGCACTGGGCTCTTGAGCACCCTCTCCCACTCCCTGTCCATCAGCGGCCTCCCAAGGTCCAGCTCCCACTTGCTGCGGAGTGGGCCTAGATCAACCGCCGTGTGCTCTCGCAACGAGGCGGCGAACCAGCGGACCAAGTGCCCGCCCCTTTCCATGACATGCAGATATTGCATGGTCAGATGTTGGGCAGGTTCTGTGGCCATGCTCCCCCATTTGGCGGTCAGGCTCGCCAATAGTGAGCGGTGCAAGAGGAATCCGCCGGGTGGGAGCCCGTCCTCCGACACCAGGGTCTTGTACGGTATCAGCTCACCATCCCTGTACAGGTCCCCCAGCGTGTGCACGTCCGCCGCCCACCAGCCCGTCAGCACGGGGGCTGCGAGCACCCCCCCTCCTCCAGGAGAACCCTCTAGGGGTATCGCCGGCGCGTACGGTACTACTGCACATGTGAGGTACAAGGCCCTCTTAAAGCACCTGTGTGCCACAGCCAGGAGGAGAGGCATTGGTCCCGCCACCGCGGCCAAGGGGTGGAAAATCCCGGTCACACGCTCTAGCGAGTAGGGGGCAGCCTCCGTGGCTGTGTCACCCCTGCCCCTGTCGGCCAACCAGCGGGCGATCCATTGCAGCTGTGCCGCCAGGTAGTAATGCTCAAAGCAGGGCGCCGCCAGCCCACCCCTGTCCGTCGGGAGGAAAAGCTTTGCTAGCGCCAACCTGTGCCTGGCGTAGCCCCAGACAAAATCCCGCAGTATCTGGTTGAGCCTGCCAAAAAAGGCGGGTGGGACGTACAGTGGCAGGTTGACAAAGTAGTACAGTAGACGGGGGAGCATGACCATTTTGGCGAGCGCCACCCTGCCCGTGGTTGTTAGCGGGAGCGTATTCCAAAAGGCCACCTGCGACCCAAGCGCCGTGACCGCCCTCCCCAAGTTGCCATCAAACAAGTCAGTTGGGCATCGGTAAATGTGTATCCCCAGGTATCGGAAGGTACCGCCCCTCCACTGTACCGGCGTGCCATTTAGGCTGTAACCCGGGTCCGCAGTCTCCTCGCTGAAAGCGTACAGACAAGATTTACCCGCGTTCACGCGAAGCCCCGAAACAGTGGCAAAGGACCGCAGCAATGGGGCCAGTCGCTCCGGCATACTACCTACGTCTCTAACGTACACCAGCAGGTCGTCCGCGTAGAGCGACACCTGATGAACCGCGTCTCCCAGTGGTATACCATCGCCCAGGGTTGTCCGCAGAGCCTCCGCCACGGGCTCCATCGCCAGGGCGAACAGCAGCGGGGACAAGGGACATCCCTGCCGGGTGCCCCGGCCCACCGGCACCGCCTCCGAGACATGGGGGCCCAACCGAACACGGACCGTGGGGTTCCTGTAGAGTAGATCAAACATCCGGAGGAAGTCCCCATCCAGTCCGTACTGCAGCAGCACCGTGGACAGATATCCCCACTCCAAGCAATCAAACGCCTTCTCCAAGTCGAGGAGGAGGCACCCCGCTCTGGGCCATCTGTGCATTGCCTCACCGGCCACCTTAAAGTATCGTCTGAGATTGAGCGACGTGGACCTCGCGGGGACAAACCCATTCTGGTCAGAGTGCACCAGGTGCGGGACCACCGGTGCTAACCGCTCCGCTAGGGCCTTCGCCAGTATTTTGTAGTCGACGTTGAGCATCGCCAAAGGGCGGTAGGAGCCCAGGGCCGTGGGGTCGCGGTCCGGCTTAGGTAGGGAGACCAGGAACGCCTCCCGCATGGAGGGTGGGAGCGACCCCTCTTCCAGCGACTTGCTGTAAAGCTCGCGCAGCAGCGGCACCAGGGTCTCGCGGTATGCCTTATAGTACTCCGCGGGCAATCCATCCGGCCCCGGAGTTTTGCCCGTCGCCAACGATTGGATCGCCTCCCCGATTTCCTCTAGGGAAAGGGGGCCACTGAGTGCCGCGTTATGCTCCCTGGTAGCCACAGGTAGGTGAATGGAAGCGAGGAACTCCCCAAGAAGTTGCCGGGAGCCCGTCCCCTGAGCCGCGTACAAGCGTTTGTAGTGGCCTACGAAGGCCCGATGTATTTCCCGCTGTGTGTGTACCATCACTCCATCCTCCCCGCAGATTGCTCCGATCAGGGTCCTGAGATCCTCCTGCCGGATTAGCCAGGCCAGCAGGCGGCCCGCCCTATCCGCCCTGGCGTGCATTCTGGCAGTGTGCGCCGCATAATTGTGGCGGCGGAGCCGCTCCAGGAGCTCCGCGTGTTGCCCGCGGAGATCCTCCAGGCTGCGCGAGTGCCTGCCCCCTCCTTCTCCTTCCCTCTCATACTGCAGGAGGTCGTTTTCGAGGCGTACCAGGGAGTCCGATAGGGCCTTTCGTATGTTCCACTGGGCCCTCAGGCAGTGCCCCCGGACGGCCACCTTGTGGGCGTCCCACTCCACCAAGTCACTGCTCGCCGTCCCCTCGTTGGCGTCAAAATAGGCCAGGACAGCCGTACCAAGGGAGGAACGGAACTCCGGGTCCTCCAGAGCGCTCGGCTGAAGTCGCCAGGTGGGCGAGCGATCCGCCACCCAGCGGGAGCAACGATTGGGTCCCCACTATCCTGTCCAGCCGTACATGGAGATCATGGACCGCCGAGTAGTAGGAATATAGCCGGTCCGTCGGGTGAAGTGTACGCCACAAGTCCTGCAGCGACCAGTGCGTGAGCCAATCTCCCAGCACCCGGGCATTAGATTCCACCGCCGTGGCGCGGAGGGGTGGGAAGGATCTGTCCAACTGGACGTCCAGTACCATGTTAAAATCCCCTCCCAGCAGCCAGGGGAGCCCAGCATAAGGGTGTAGGAGCTGCGTCAATCGCGCCAAAAAAGAGGCTTGGTCCACGTTGGGCGAGCCTAGCAACAGCTCTTGGCCGTTCAGCTTCCCCCGCACTAAGGTGTACCTCCCCTCCCGGTCCACTACCACCTCCGTGCAGACGAAAGGAACACCTGCTCGCACCCAGATGAGCGTGCCCCGCGCGTGCGCCGAATAAACAGTGCCGTGCGTATGTCCCCTCCAGCGCCTAGAGAGCCTGCCCAGTTCCGTCGAGGACATGTGCGTCTCCTGTAGGAGGGCAATCCCGACTGAGTGTCGCTGCAGATAGGAGAAGATGGCGTAGCGCTTGGACGGTGTGTGCATGCCCCGTATGTTCCAGGTCACAATGTCAGTGTGCGCCATAACAAGTCGAGATGAGCAAGCCGGGCTGGGGCCAGGGCGCCCTCGCCAGGGAAAGGGGGGGGCCACAGTCAGGGGGGAGCATGTTAACGCGCTGCCATGTAAACAGTAGAACCAATATGAACAGTGTAACAAACAGGGCGTAGTCCCAACAGGGCATCCGTCCAAACCTCAGTAACGCCAAGTAATATTAGGCTAGTGTAGTGTGATAACCAATGGGGTTCGTGCAATCATAGCAACCTTTGGAACCAGTACCCCTCCCCCATCTCAACTGGAAGAGTAAGGAGCAGAATCAGGTCCGGAGCCGAACTGCCGTGCAGGTCCAATGTGAGCCCCCAGCGGGAGGCTTCCACAGATGCAATATTAGGGGACGCCCACATCACCCAGCCCGCCCCCGCAGGGCCAGGCTCTCCCAGTTCTGGGCCCTCTGCCCCCCGAGTGGGTCCAGGGTCCCGGATCCGTCCAGTACAGCTCCAAGGCCGTCGCGGGACCCCAGTTCAGTGCCCACAGCTGTTGTCTAACCTTCGGCATCCCGGCATCTGGTCACGCAAACAGGTCCGCAGTCTGCGGGGTCACCACCGGCAGGAGCAAGTCCTCCGAGACCACTGTGGACGGGGACGACGCCCCACTCGCTCCCGCCCCACTGGGTGTGCAGACGTCCAGGCGGTCACTGGCGGGCGGCGTCCCAAGCGTCGCCACTGCCTCCAACGCCCCCTGCCGCTCCACCCGGATCCTCTCCGGGCTAGGTGCCACCGGTCCCAGCTTTGCCGGCCGCCGCGCCCCTCGGCGCCCTCGTCTCCTAGGTCGCCTCCCCGGGTGGCCGTCAACCTCCGGACCAGCAGGCCTCGCCCCTGACCACTGTCCCGACTCCTCCAGCCAGTCCCACACGTCCTCCGGGGAGTCGAAGAAACGGGCCCCTTCTTTTGCCACCACTCGCAGGCGGGCCGGGAACAGCAGGGAGTAAGGTAGAGCCAACTCTCGCAGCTGGCGCTTCACCGCCATGTAGTGGCTTCATCGCCGCTGGACGCTGCGGTATAGTCGGGAAAAAACATAACTCGGCTACTGCCCACAGTCAGGTCACCAGTTCTTCGAGTTTCGCTGAGGATCGCGTCCCAGTCCCGGTAGTTGAGGAGCTTGAATAGGAACGGTCGGGGCCGAGCCCCCGGCTGGGGTCTCTGCGCAGGCACCCTGTGCGCCCTTTCCACCACGAAGTGTTGAGACAACACCCCCTGGGGCAGGAGGCCCCTCAGCCAGGTCTCAACGTACTGCTCCGGGTGCCTGCCCTCCACTCCCTCCGGGAGACCCACTGCGTGGATGTTGTTGCGCCTCGAGCGTCCTTCCGCATCGTCAACCCTGTCTTCGAGCGCGTGGACCCGGTCCAGTACATCCTGCAACGCCGCGCCATGGCTCCGTACAGTAGGTTGTAGTTCTTGGAGCGTCTGACCGTGCGACTCCACTCTCTCGGCCAGTTTGCGGTGGTCAGCGTGAAGGAGGGTGAACTCAGACGTGACCTTGTCCATCCTCGTTTCCAGGGACGCCCGCGTCTGTTCCAGGGTGGCGCCGAGCCTCTCCACTGCCGCTAGCATGGTATCCATCTTGGTCGAGAGGGCCGCCGCTTGCGACTCCGCGTCTCCCCCCGGCCGGCACTGCGCGGGGTCCGCAGTCCCAGCCCGCGGCTGACCCTGCTGCGTCTTGTCTCGTAGTCGGCCCATTGCGTACTGTTGGGCGGTCGGCATTCACAGGTCGTTACCAGGCGCCGTGTACGTGATCCGTCGCGGGCCTTCCAATCCACGCCGGCTCCCCGCTCCACTCTGTCACCCGGCCCCTACTCGGACCTCGAGGCCCAGCCGCCAGGCCTAAGTCAATAGGGGGGGAGGATCGGGGGCCCTCCACAGTCCGAAACGGCAACCGGCCCCGGTAGGACGGGCCCAACCGGCAGTAGTCCTCCAGTTCCCTTCAGGGCTCCGCACCACCACGCCCCCTCACCAGCGCTCCAGGTAGCCGGCGGTCAGTCTAGGCCCGTGCTGGCACTGCTAGATGCACCCAGGCGCCGTAGCCTCTGCCAGCCAGCCCCACGTCCGGGGTCACGCTCCCGGCGGCGCAGCGTTCAGTGCCCCGGGCGAGGGCGTCTCGCTCTTCAATGTGTTTCTCCAGGTGGCCCCCTCAATGGCTAGCGCGCCGTCTTCTGCCACGGCCACTCGCAGTGCGGCGCCTCGCAAGTAAGGGCGTCAGTCCCAGGCCCCAGCGCCCACTCCACTGCCTCCGGGTTCTCTCGCGCAGCAACTGTCCTCTCCCAGCCACCCCAGTACAGGCTCCGCCGCACAGGCCACTCCAGCTCGGGGTCCTCCGCCTCACGCAGCTCACTCCCATGCACTCCGGTCTCCGGACTCACTGCTGCAGGCCCCCAGCACAGCCCTTCACGCCTCGCCGCTCGGGTCCCTTGGCTCCCCCGGTTGCCGGTCCTGCCGGATGGTCGCCGGTCCTCAGTCCTCCACCGCTCTCCGCGATGTGTGGCGATCTCGCGGCCTGCAGGGCCTGGACGCCACGCTCCGCTCCACGTGTCCGCAGCTCCGCAGCACCCGTCAGGGCCCCCACCAGTCTGCGATCACCGGAGATAGCAGCTCCCAGCCGCCGAGGTACCACAGCCGCCAGGGGATCAACCTCGCTGCCAGCACCGTCTCCCGCTCCGTCTCTCGGCGTCCCCGCCGGGTCTCGCAGCAGGCCCTGCCTCACAGGCCGCCGCGTGCCTCCTCGCCACTCACGCTCCGCTGGGTCACAGCGTCCCTCAGTCGCTGCTCGCGGGGCCGCACCAGCTGCTCCGCACTGCCCCACATCGGGTCCGCTTCCAGCGACCCCGATCTGCCCCCTCCTCAGGATAATCAGCAGGATGTCCGGGAGGTAACGGTCGGAGCCTCAGTCGCTCGCGTCCACCATGTTGCCCGGCTGGCCACGCCCCCTTCACTCACACACTTTTCATGACAGTACACTCTCCTTTGTGGAGCAGTGATATATAAGTACTCTTCAGCATGTGAGGCTCTGTGTCAAATGAGATTAAGTTATTATGGAATGTTTCAAAACGTCATTGAATTATGGAATTAACAAGCACTTTTCCAAAGTCATCTGATATTTACTTGACCAAAGGTAAGTCAAAACAAGTGCTAATAATACAAATAAATGATCATTTAGTACATAATCCAAAATTGTAAAGGCAGAGAGTATTGATGCTCAACTTCGTATTTTTTGATGCAACAAATTGCCTTACAGAGAAAATGCTGGGAATGGTTGCTGTTGGTGAAAGCGTAATCCAGCATTGTGGTCATCGTGAGAGTAGGGTCCAGTGGTTTTGACAGATTTGCAGTGACAAGTATCATATATGTCAGAAATCCTTGATAAAAATGGAAGTCTCATTGCAATTTAATTTGAGCTTAAGAATAGTTCTCTGTCAGTTCAATCTGGAAATATTTTGGTAATTGATGTCAGGCATGCTTGAAATGTTTAAATTGTATTTGAGGAAACAGACCTTACCTTTGCTTAGCAAATGATTTTATGTTTTATATTGTTTGGATGCTGCCCGTTACAGTTTGGATAATGGTGTCTTGGACCCATTTGTTTAAAAGGCTTGAGGTTTAGTGTCCTACTAGGAAGGTTTTGCATTTTACATTACTGTTCATCTGGAGTATATTTCTGTTGATGGCTCTGGATACATTTAGGCATTTAGAGGAATGGAGCTGGAGCCATTCCTTAAATCTCTGGTGTACTTGAAAACCAAACTCACGGTTCTCTGACACCCATTTGGAGATGGCAGGAGTGCCAAATTTACACTGGTGTCGGCTCAGCTGTGTCCAGTGGCCAAATGTCTGACTTGACAGACTGTCAGGCATTAAGCAGAACAAACTTAACACCCACTATGCAATATTTTGCATCTTCTGTGGAGTTGCCACACTGGTGGCTCCACTAAAGACTCAAATATCTAACAATGGTTGGCTTGGATCTCTACATTTGAAGTGCAGCCTTCTGCCTAGGGAGAGAAAGCCATCACCTGCCTAAGTCCAAATGGCACCCTTAGTCCTTATCTGGTTCTACTGTAAATACAGATGGGAGAAAGGGAGTTCAGTGTAAATGTAATGGGGATAATTTGTATTTGCTTTATCCTTGCATGCAATTTTGAATAGTGGAACCATGGTGTGAAATTATTGGGGGGATAAATTGCAAATGAGTGGAATGATATGGTGTTATTGTTAGCTATGTTCAACGGACAGCATTTTGTGTGATTTATGAATTTGCCACCAAATGTATTTGTAAGGATAAGAACATAAGATAGGGAAAGCAGACTTGCTGTGTTTTGTTGTGGTCAGGGTTTTAGCTTTTGCACAAATAATTGAATTTCTCCTGAAATTAGAGGTCCTTCTTTAGTCTTGTATTGTGTGCCCTCCAAGCACCTGGGCTAGTAAAATCATTGCTACTGTGACCCCGTATTGACTGGCCCTGAGAGTAGTTTTGTCATTAACTAATGTCAGTTGTCTCTCCATGTTGACAAATATGCAATAGGGGGGTTTAAAAATGTAAAATATATTTACAGGACTGTGAGGAAATGCCTCTTATTGCATGCTCACCCACACATTTTTGGACTGATGCTGCTAGTTTGTGGTCTCTGCTAATGCACTGAGGTCTGCTCACCAGACCTCAGTGCCAGTGGTCTAACCCCTTACGAGCATGTGAAATTGGTTATCCCCAATTGGGAACTACTGACTTACTTATAAGTCCCTAGTATATGACATCCAGGGTACATAGGGCAAGAAAGGCATTGTGTCCACCTAGGGCTGCAGCACTGATTGCGCCACTCTGGTTGTACCAGAGAACAAAATGGCTCCTAGTCTTCCACTGCAGACTGGAATAGCAGTTTTACACCTCCAGTTCGACTTTGCCATTAAAACAAATGGTAAAGCCACCACTTCATTTAACAGTATTTGTAAGTCTCCCCCGAGGAAGGCCTAGAGAGTCCCATGGCAGGGAGCTGTATATTATCAAGTACATACCTATATTACCCCCGGCGGGTAACTCCACTCCGCCAGCGGATTTTACAGAGGTTTGCGTACTCCGTGCTCCATTGCTAATGAGGACTTTAGGGAAAACTCCTACTCTGTGGCAGAGCGGGGTTAGCCGGCACCTCTACCCTCCCTAATTAATTAAAATGTATGAAACTGTCACTTACCTACTGTGGCTGCCTCTTCCTCAGCATGGTCGCTCTCCTTTCTTGACTTCCCAGTCCATTTCTATTGGAAACCCCTACATTGTACATGTTGCGTGTGCGCATGCGCACACTCAAGACGTACAACATAGGGATTTCCAACAGACAAGGAACGCGAGGACGAGGAAGGAGAGCAGCAATTGTGAGAAGGAGGCAGCCACAGCAGGTAACAGACTTGTTTGTTTAATTATAATTAATTAGGGAGGGGGAAGAAGCAGAGTTCCACAGAGTTTTTTTCCCAACTTCATGGAATTCTGCGTAGAGGCACTGCGCCAGCTCCGCCCAGGCTTAACTTATGCATGTCTTAGCATGAAAAACTCCAAATTGTCATTTTGCTGTGAAAAAGATAGTAGCCACATTGGCTAATTTAGGGTTACCTGCTAGCACCCCAGCCTCATTAACTTTTGAATTGGACTACCTAACTAGGTACTGTAAAATAACAAATTAATCATGGCATTAAATCTGACCTGATGCCCAGGTTGAACTTAATGTCACTATTAAAATAATACATCTTTTAGAAAGTTGCCACTCTGTGACCCAACTAGTCCAGTAGTCTCACAGTGACACTGGCACACAGACAGCTTTATGCCCACCTGGGGATTAGTGTGAACAACTCCCAGACTTTGAAACAATAGGTGCCACTTAAAGATATGCTTCAAAGGGAAAGCCGCCTTGGTGGGCAAATGGTATTCACACACCCGAGGGGGTGAATTTGGTTCAGGGAGAGAAGCAGGAGACAGGGACAAGGTACGGCTAGTAGCCCACATGTAGCCACACCTCTAGGTTGATCTATCAAGCTCCAAACAGCCAAGAAAGGGTGCTGATATCTTGGGAGTGATTTGTGCTGCATATTTCTGGAAAGTCATCACCAGAACTGGGAGCCCATTGACTAGTGACTGCGTAGTTCACCCTTGGGACTTTTTCTGGGATAAATATGGCTCCCCTGGTACCTTAAACCTTCGACCACATTGGAACTGGAATGAGGACCGAAAAAGGACTGCCTTGCTGCCCATGGACTATGCAGAGGCTTGCACCATCCTCTGGACTGCACTTGCTGAACTTTTGGGATATCAAATTTAGGACAGTGTCTGTGGCTCTTGACATTGTGAAAAGACATGCCGTAGCCACAGACCAAAGCAGTGACTCTAAGGATCAGTTGGATGTTCTCTAAGACCAGCTCCAAGGACTAAAAAACTCAAAAATCCCAAATCGGCAAGTTGGTTGTCACTTCTGCAACCTCATCGCTGACTGCCACTGGGTACCCCAAGAGACTGATCTTCGATGGCCAAAAGTTGTACCCCTAGTACACTGGACGCGGGAGTGTCATCTAAGTCCAGATTTATCATCCAAGTGGGACACTATCCCACAATAAATGTTACTCCAACCACTGTACCCAGAGACCACAAGCTGCCACTGCAGCAAAAAGAGGGATTCATGGGACCTGGACCTCAGTAGTTAAAGATTCCTCACATTACCGGTGGACCAAGGAACCACCACAAAGGCACCCCCATTGACCACACAATAACCAGAGCATCTTTAAGCAACTTTTCATCCTGCATCCCCAGCATCACGCCCACTATATTAAAGTATATGGCAGTTGTGCTTTAAAGTCTTGAACTGGACTGGAAAATTATCTACTGGTCAGGTAACTGTTCAACTCTACCACATTGGGCCCTCAGACCTTCATTTTGCCAGATTAGGTCACCAAACCCAGGCTGGATTATCCAAACCCATTTTTACAAACTTTTGAAAAGTTTTCAAGCTTTTTGTTGACCAATGCTTATTTGCATTTGAAATTAAAGGTGATAACATCTTAGAAAATTCACATTTCTGGAACCTTCCAGTAGATGTTTCTCAAACAATTTGTAAAAGTATACTCTGTTTTTATAAATTGATCTTGTGTTTCTTTTGTGTCGTGTGGCTTATATATTCCATTATTTGGTGCTGTTTAATGCTTCACACTAAGTTCCTTTGTTCAAGCCCTGCTACGTGAAAGCCATAGCTACCAAAGGTTAAGCTTAACTTTGTTCAAAGGAGACAGACTGGATCCAAGACCCAAATCTGAACAAGGACGTACTGAAAGAATTCTCTATGGGATATCCATTCTCTGCATGGTGGTGCTAATAGGAAACACATAATGAAAATGCATCAACTGTATAGCGAAGTACTTCTCATGAGTTTCCTGCACTATGTGGTGAAAACAATTGTTGGATGCTCTGTTATTTGCAGATTTGATATCTCACACTTCACTTGAGACAGGATATAGAAGGTGTTGTCATGAAGCCCATTACCACCAATATGAATATTAAATCTGAGATGTTTCTATTTAAGAATCTGTTGATCTGAATTTGTCACTGATATTTGTCCTTCAACTGCTGAGAAAGAGGTGAACTATCCTTTTTTATTTTGTAAAGCACTGTGATTAAGAAGAAAAGTATGTATGCCATTCTGCTCCCTCTTTTCTGTTTACACTAAATGCGTAGATTGTAATTGACTTGTAAGATGGTGTTACCTGAATGCTTACTGGCTGAAATGCAGATAGAGAGTGGGTGAATTATGGAATGGGTGGGCAGGATGCAGCCATAGTGTCAGAATTTCAGCAAAGAAGCAAGTGAGGATGAGGTCCCAGTTTCATTTCCAAAGCTTAAAATCTGCACTCATGATGAAACCATGCCGGGTAATAATGCGTAGTTTTACTGGCTCTCCGTCCAGGGTTAGTTTAACCACCTGACATTTCATCCCAGCTCTTTTTTGTTTTCTGCCTTCCTAGTTCTCCGTTTTAGGCCAAACTCTGTTCTTTTATGTCTAGACGTTGATCTTGTTGTTCCCATGTGGTTTGACTACCATCTGTGTACCTTTTTTTGAAGTATTCCCCACTCCTTGGCATTCTGTGGATCGGTATTGCTATTGTGGTTGACGTTTGGATTCATGGCGGTTTAATCTGCCCTGGTTCAGGTAATGGTTTTAGGTTGTACAATGGTATGTTTTGTATTCCAAATGTGTTAAATCTCTGATACTTCTCATCTGTATCCAGAAACACTCAACCTCCAACCTGAAAGTCAGCCTAAAGACGAGTCCAGTAACCAAAGCCAATGCAGACTTAGTCATCTCCATCTCACATCACCATATCAAGCGTTCCAATGTTTTATATTCTCTTTCCAGGGTTCCCCTTCTTTCTGTTAATGTATTTCAGCTCTTGATTCCTCTGGAGCAAAATGGAGATTGCAAGGATCCTCAGTACATTCACGGTTGGGATCACTTAGTGTAGAGGCAAGATCTGTTTTAGGAGTATATTTTCTAAATCAGTGTGCACTAGTAGTTGATTTGTGCATGTATTTGTTTATTTATTTACTTATTTGTTATTGAATAAATGTGTATCTTCAATAACAGATGCAACATAGAACTTCACATGAAACCAGGAATAAAAATACAGCATTCTGAGTGAAAACATAGGGTAGGGCATAAGACTGATTATTGGGTTGCGAATGGTGTTGGATATGGGGTATATGTGGCTATGGTGATTTGTTTTTCTGAACTGTAGTTTGAAAAGTAGAGAAATACAAATCAGTAATGAGGTAAACTCTTCGATATGGTCAGTTGGTCTGGCAGTTACTGACCATGTGAGATGTTAGTATTCATGACATTTGCATTGAATGTAAGAGGAGGATGTCTGGAACATTCTCATTTTGATTACGTTAAGGATTCTGTTCTGTGCTTAGATCATCCCAGTATTTAGCTGTGTGTGTCAATATTTGACATGGACCACACTTTCCTCTAAATTAAAGGGCGGAGAAATAGTGATGCCAAGCTCTCTTAATAAGTCTTCTCTCAGATAATTGCATATATCTTTGTGCCAAAGTGCGTCTGCAAAAGTATTTGTGATTTTGAAATGCCAAATGTTTTTTATAATGGTTCCCGGATGGAAGCATTTGACGATTTTCAATTCTTTATCATAATCTTGCTACAGGAACATAAACTGCGTTGGTTACCTGTAAATTTTAAACAAAGTTTTTGGCAGGAAAAATATATAATTCTCACTTAAATATAAAAATATGCAATACCTCAGGAACAATAACAAAAGCAATTACAATCTAATTTATAAAGATTCAATTTACATAGAATTTGGATATGAAATTATGTTTTTAGAATTATGTAGAAGTTCATCCATAAATTTACACTTGACATACAAATTTAATTTGCTGATTCCTTCATGAAGATAGGATGTGCTTGAGAAAAAATTATGACTCCATATTTTAGAGAAAGATTTATTACAGGTAAAAAATAGTGGTACAGAAAAACACACATAGGTATAGAAAAGTGTAAAGTTTCTACTGCTACACTCCAAAAACTGTATTGTCTTGAGTCAAGAGATCTCATTCACAAAGACCCTTCATCTATCAATAATAAATATAACACATTATTTTTAAAGATATTCAGCAGAAAAAAACTCATATAGGAGCCATTTTTTTCACAGCAAATTTGTCAAATCAAATTCTGTGGTCTCTGAATCCGATTCACTAAGAGTTCTTCTTGGAGCATCCTAGAATGAAGACCACTAGTAAGGGCTCTATTACACACCATTGCTTAAGGCCACTACCAACGTATATCGGTATAAATCAGGACAATAATTACCATCTGTCAGAAATTTCCTGATCTACCAATTTGTTTACATGGAGAGCAAGAGCCCAACAAAAAAACACTTTGTGGAAGCTGAGGAGCACCAGGAAGGCTTATATGCCACCTCATAGTCCATCACCTGCTTTTCAAGATAAAACCCAGGGGAAAAAAATAACAACAAAAAAATATTAATTTAGTATGCCTTGACTGTCACTGGTTAGGGCATACCTCCCATCTCCAGGGTGCCAACGCACACTACATGACTTTTGGGGCACTACACCACTTGAAGGACACTAAAAATGTGGAGATTGCAGTGTTGAACCTACACTATTTAATCTAAGAAATTTGTATATAAATATGTAAGAACTGTTTACACAAATTTCGCCAACTGCAATGGGCAAAATGTAATCTATGCAATCACCTGGTCTTGTAACGTGATTTACATTTGTTAAACCACACAAAAAATCATGATAAGGATATGCCAATAGAAAAGCCGCCTCAGGTTGATGGGCGTGGCTTGGGAGCCGTGAATGGCAGAGGAGTGAGCCTACAGCTCCTTGCCAGCCCAACACTTTTCCTGCTGAAACTCAGCTCCTACCCGCGCTGCCCGAGATCGATACTGCAGCTCAGATGGGGGAAAGATTGCTGCACTGGCAGAGATGCTCAGCAGTGGGGATAGAGGTAGTGAGACAGAGTTACGTCACCCTGTCTGCCCAGGCACCTGTGTTAACAAAATGACTGCCACATTCGGCAGCCGCTGAGCCACGGGCCCCCAGCTTTGCTGATGTCGAGAATCAGTGTATTGCACAGATCAGGAGAGGCTGCAGGACCGGTTGTTTGTGGCCAGCGACCTACGAGCTGCACCACAGACTGGCTCGAGAGCGCTGAAAGCTTGGCTAGCCCACTGCCTGTGTCACAGATGAAGATCAAATGGCTGAGGCCTGTAGATAAGGCGTGAGGGTGCAATGGATCGAATTGAGAGTGCAGGGGGTCCAAACAAGACACAGGCTGTGTTGTGGGTGAGGCGAAAAGGGTGTGGGCCTGCAGCTGGAGTGCACCCCCAGATTCAAGATGAGGGAGACAGTGAGACAGTGAGACTGGCCTTCCCGACTAGTCCCTGCAACATCAACTGTGGTGGTTCACTGGGACACGGTGGCTTAATATTACTTAACTTATATAGCAAAGCTTCCACCACCATTGCAGAAGCTATACGCAAAATCTCAGAAATGTGGATGCCTACCCGAGACCATTAAAGATGCTCTGGTCATCCCCCTCTCCTAGAAGCCAACACAGGAGGCAAAAGTTACAGACTTCTGACCACTCTCCATGTTAAACATGGATTTTAAGATCCTTAGTAAAATCTTAGGGCTCCGCCTGCTACCCTACATGCCAACCCTGGTCCATGCTGAAGAGAATGGATTTATCCCAGCCCAAAACACCTCATACAACCTGCGAAGGATGTACTCAGTGCTATACCATGCTGATGTCTACCATTTATTTCATGAAGCCCTCTTGTCAATAGACCTCGAGAAGGCCTTTGATACCGTGAGATGGGATTACCTGCTTGAAACTATGAGACACATGGGCCTAAGAGAAAGCTGGGTAAACTGGGTGAGGCTGCTATATGAACACCCCACGGCTGGGGTATGGACCGGGAAAACAGTATCTCCCTGACATTGTCGCCCCTGTTGTTTGCTCTGGCAATGGAACCATTGGCAGCCTTATTCTGACAGAGCGGTGAGGAACTGGGTATCACGTTAGGGGGAAACACTCATATCTTTACATTATACGCTGATGATCTACTATCTCAATTATGTAACGGTGGGTACCAAGACTGCTTTGCGACTGATGGAACAGTTTGAGTTGTTGTCTGGTCTCAAAGTAAATCACATTAAAACTTACCTCTTTCTGGTCCCAGCCAATGAGACTCCCCCTTTAGACTTGATGGTGGAAATTAACTGGCCCCCCACAACCTTGGTAAACCTGGGGATCCAGGACTCCCACTCGCTGGAGGATCTTCTTGAAGGCAACTTGGGCAGGGATCTCCAGTCCTTGAAATCAAATGTCTTATTCCGGTGCATGCTGCAGTTGCTGATAATGGCCCGGGTCTCTCTTTCTAAAATGGTCATGCTGCCACGCCTGCTTTATTTTTTTTCTAATCTCCACATAACTGTCCCCGCCTCATGGTTACGACAATTAGATGGTCTGCTTTAAGATCTGATATGGGAAATTGGGAGGTGATGAGTGACCCTGTCGTCTCTAGAGCGCCCTTCCTTGGAGGGAGGACTCAAAGTACCTAACTTTGAGCACTATTTCTTAGCCTCTCAGCTGCAATGGTTGGCACAATGGTTGGTGGATACAGGCCCAGTGGGTACTGACCTAACTGACCAAGTGGTCCATACAGACTGGCTACTGACAAAGATGCTAGATGCGGACATTGCTTTCGCTCACTTATCCCTTTTACAAACCACAGATCTACGCAGTTGGAGGTGCTGTCACTCTAAAATTGGAAATTCTATATACCCCAGATCTGCCACTAGTGGGCCTCCCACATGGGAACCCCAAGACTATACAAACCTTGACACTGTTGAAACTCTGGACCGAGGCCGGGCTGGAAAAAGTGGGAGACTGCTACCAACAGGAGACCCTGGCTCCATTTGAGGACCTGCTTGAGATCTATGACTTGCAACCAGGCCACTTCCTAACCTACGAGATAATACTATGTACCTTCAGAGTGCTGTGGAGGGAGCTAAGAAGAACCTAAGCCACATGTGATATTACATTCACTCTTCACACTAGACACTGAAAGGCATCAGGTAAAATGGTTTCATATATCGCAACTGGAGATGACCCGTACACTCCGAATGAAACTGCATACTTGTTGGGAAACTGCTCTGGGTAGAACTGTCACAGTCATGGAATGGTCTAAAGTCCTGGCATACCCTAGAAAAGTCTCACACAATACTAGATTGAACTATTCATAGTTCAATTCACTGAAAAAACCATAGGTTTCAGGGCTGTTATAGTTAGCTGGACATTTCACTCATACAAAACCATTGAAATTCCTCTGTTATAGTTAGTTGTACTCACTATAACTCGAGCGCCCGCAATCCACTGCTGATGATGTCACATATTACATCATTCATGACATGGTCAGTGACATCACTGGTGACATCACTGATGACATCTCAAATGACATCACTGATGACATCACTGATGACACGATCCAGTGAATGTGGTTTAGTTTGTTAGTTAAATATGTATTATATATATAGCAATCTGCATTGAAGAATGAGTGGATATATAAATATAAATATCTGGATGGAGGATTTAGTAGCCGTGTGATTGACTGTTTACTTGACTAATTTATAGTGTTTCACTAAATATATTGCATAGTTACTAAACTGTGTGAATATATGTATCACTTTATCAGTTGTTGTGTAAACTGCTGTACCAGTTGGTTACTAGCTATGTGAAAGTCTATATTAGTTATTAATTAGTTAACTGAGTATTTGTATGGGAGAGTGAATGTGTGTGTGGTTCGGTGGGGGTGTGTGACTGCCAAAAGATGTGTGAATAGTTGATTCAGTAGGTATATGAGGTATACACAAAACTCAGTGATTGTATGAGTGACTGTATGGATAACTGTATACTTGTAATAGTGATTTTATAACACACTAAGTATGAGTTACTATCTATTTGAATAAATGAAGTGGTGTTTGTATGAGTGTGTAGCTGAGTAAATGTAAGTATGATTTATTGTTTGCATAAATGAGTAGGATGACTGCATAAGTGAATAGGATGTGTGCTGGTGTGTAATGTCGATATAGGTGTATAACTATATTTGATAGTGTTCTATTGATCATTGACAGCATGCATGAGTGAACCTATAGGTAAGTGATTAGATGTGTGTGTAGATCTAGGAATCACTGAGCGGATTCTTAGAAACTTGTATTGGTGTGTCAATGGATTCAAATATGGTACTCTGTATTTTACAGTGAGTGATGAAAGGTTATACTAGTGTATGATGAGGTGTATCTGATTGTCACGTGGATGATGTCATCAGTGATGTCATCAGTGATGTCATTTGAGATGTCATCAGTGATGTCATCATTAATGTCACTGAACATGTCATGAATGATGTATTATGTGACATCATCAGCAGTGGATTGTGGGCCCGCGAGTTATAGTGAGTACAACTAACTATAACGGAGAAATTTCAATGGTTTTGTACGAGTGAAATGTCCAGCTAACTATAACAGCCCTGAAACCTATGGTTTTTTCCAGTGAATTTCTAAGGAATTTTAAATGCTAATTCCTAAATATAACATGTCCGAAACCTATGGTTTTTTCAGTGAATTTCGAAGGATTTTTAAATGATAATTTTTAAATGTAATAATAGTTTTATGTATTTTTTTATACTGATTTTCTACAGTTTTTTAACTGTTTCTTTTTACATATTTTATTTTTTAAATTACAATATAGATTTTTAATATAAATGGAAATAAAAATGTTTTTTAAAATATTGAAACTGAAATATTGTTTTTTTTGTTGTTGAATGTATAAGTGCAGAACTATAAGTGTGTTGGTTAGTTAGGATACTGCATGCATAGTGGATAGGGATGTGAGGCAGTCCATGTGCTAATGCCTGGCTTGCTGCATGAGTACTTGGATACTGACTGAATGATTAGAGTACAACTAGGAGAGTGCCTGGCTGAATTTATAAGTGTTAGATTTACTTTTCAGGATCAGTACTGGGCTCAAAGATGGAGCACTGAGGTCTCTCCATGTTCACAACAGTACTATTAAGCAGGAACAGGGGTGGGAGCACACCGCTTCACCTCACAGCAAGGTTCGCCCCTGGCATTGTGGTAAATGCAGTTTCAGTTGCTTGCTTCAAGAGTGTTTGAGTGTTTCGCCACAGTTGGTGCAGATAGTGCTGATCTCTAGACACATGTTTCTGGTTCTTTAACCTTCATCAGTAGAGATTACAGTCTTTGAAATTTGGGGTTTGCTGAGTAGGCTGCCACCATCTTTCTCAAGTCAGGTACATCTCACAGGCATGTGGGTGTTTCATCCACGAGCTCAATGACTCACGGGAGAACTATTAAACAGGAACAGGGGTGGGAGCACACCACTTCACCTCCCAGCAAGGTTCGCTCCTGGCATTGTGGTAAATGCAGTTTCGGTTACCTGCTTGCATCAAGAGTGTTCGAGTGTTTTGCCACAGTTGGCGCAGATAGTGCTGATCTCTAGACACGGTTTTCTGGTTCTTTACCCGTCATCAATAGAGATTACAGTCTTTCAAATTTGGAGTTTGCTGAGTAGGCTGGCAACATATTTCTCAGATCAGGTACCTCTCACAGGCATGCGGGTGCTTCATCCACGAGCTCGTCAGCTCAATGACTCACGAGAGTACTATTAAGCAGGAACAGGGGTAGGAGCACACCGCTTCACCTCCCACCAAGGTTCACCCCTGGCATTGTGGTAAATGCAGTTTCAGTTACTTGCTTGCTTCAATAGTGTTCAAGTGTTTCGCAACAGTTGGCGCAGATAGTGCTGATCTCTAGACACGTGTTTCTGGTTCTTTAACCATCATCAGTAGAGATTAAAGTCTTTGAAATTTGGGGTTTGCTGAGTAGACAGCCAACATCTTTCACAAGTCAGGTACCCCTCACAGGCATGCAGGTGCTTCATCCACGAGCTTGTCAGCTCAATGACTCACGGGAGTACTTTTAAACAGGAACAGGGGTGGGTGCACACCGCTTCACCTACCAGCAAGGTTCGCCCCTGGCATTGTGGTAAATGTAGATTCAGTTACTTGCTTGCTTCAAGAGTTTCGAGAGTTTCGCCACAGTTGGCGCAGATCGTGCTGATCTCTAGACAAGGGTTTCCGGTTCTTTAACCGTCATCAGTAGAGATTACAGTCTTTCAAATTTGGGGTTTGATGAGTAGGCTGCCAACATCTTTCTCAGGTCTGGTACCTCTTACAGGCATGCAGGTGCTTCATCCACGAGCTCGTCAGCTCAATGACTCATGAGAGTACTATTAAATAGGAACAGGAGTGGGAGCACACCGCTTCACCTCCCAGCAAGGATCGCCCCTGGCATTGTGGTAAATGCAGTTTCGGTTACCTGCTAGCTTCAAGAGTGTTCGAGTGTTTCGCCACAGTTGGCGCAGATCGTGCTGATCTCTAGACATATGTTTCTGGTTCGTTAATCTTCATCAGTAGAGATTCCATTCTTTGAAATTTGGGGTTTGCTGAGTAGGCTGCCAACATCTTTCTCAGGTCAGGTGCCTCTCACAGGCATGCGGGTGCTTCATCCACGAGCTCGTCAGCTCTATGACTCACAGGAGTACTATTAAACGGGAACAGGGGTGGGAGCACACCGCTTCACCTCCCAGCATGGTTCGCCCCTGGCATTGTGGTAAATGCAGTTTCAGTTACTTGCTTGCTTCAAGAGTGTTCGAGTGTTTCGCCACAGTTGGCGCAGATAGTGCTGATCTGTAGTCACTTGTTCCTGCTTCTTTAACCATCATCAGTAGAGATTACAGTCTTTCAAATGTGGGGTTTGCTGAGTATGCTTCCAACATCTTTCTCAGGTCAGGTACCTCTCACAGGCATGCGGGTGCTTCATCCACGAGCTCGTCAGCTCAATGACTCATGGAAGTACTATTAAACAGGAACAGGGGTGGGAGCACACCGCTTCACCTCCCAGCTAGGTTCGCCCCTGGCATTGTGGTAAATGCAGTTTCAGTTGCTTGCTTCAAGAGTGTTCGAGTGTTTCGCCACAGTAGGCGCAGATAGTGCTGATCTCTAGAAGCGTGTTTCTGGTTCTTTAACCATCATCAGTAGAGATAACAGTCTTTCAAATGTGAGGTTTGCTGAGTAGGCTGAGAACATCTTTCTCAGGTCAGGTACCTCTCACAGGAATGCGGGTGCTCCATCCACGAGCTCGTCAGCTCAATGACTCATGGGAGTGCTATTAAATAGGAACAGGGGTGGGAGCACACCGCTTCACCTCCCAGCAAGGTTTACCCCTGGCATTGTGGTAAATGCAGTTTCAGTTACTTGCTTGCTTCAAGAGTGTTTGAGTGTTTCGCCACAGTTGGCGCAATTTGTGCTGATCTCTAGACACATGTTTCTGGTTCTTTAACTGTCATCAATAGAGGTTACAGTCTTTCAAATGTGGGGTTTGCTGAGTAGGCTGCCAACATCTTTCTCCGGTCAGGTACTTCTCACAGGAATGTGGGTGCTTCATCCACAAGCTCGTCAGCTCAATGACTCATGGGAGTACTATTAAACAGGAACAGGGGTGGGAGCACACCACTTCACCTCCCAGCAAGGTTTACCCCTCACATTGTGGTAAATGCAGTTGCAGTTACTTGCTTGCTTCAAGTTTGTTAGAGTGTTTCGCCACAGTTGGTGCAATTAGTGCTGATCTCTAGACACATGTTTCTGGTTCTTTAACTGTCATCAATAGAGGTTACAGTCTTTCAAATGTGGTGTTTGCATAGTAGGCTGCCAACATCTTTCTCAGGTCTGGTACCTCTCACAGGCATGCGTGTGCTTCATCCACGAGCTCGTCAGCTCAATGACTCACGGGAGTTCTTTTAAACAGGAACAGGGGTGGGAGCACACCGCTTCACCTCCCAGCTAGGTTCGCCCCTGGCATTGTGGTAAATGCAGTTTCAGTTGCTTGCTTCAAGAGTGTTCGAGTGTTTCGCCACAGTTGGCGCAGATAGTGCTGATCTCTAGAAGCGTGTTTCTGGTTCTTTAACCATCATCAGTAGAGATAACAGTCTTTCAAATGTGAGGTTTGCTGAGTAGGCTGAGAACATCTTTCTCAGGTCAGGTACCTCTCACAGGAATGCGGGTGCTCCATCCACGAGCTCGTCAGCTCAATGACTCATGGGAGTGCTATTAAATAGGAACAGGGGTGGGAGCACACCGCTTCACCTCCCAGCAAGGTTTACCCCTGGCATTGTGGTAAATGCAGTTTCAGTTACTTGCTTGCTTCAAGAGTGTTCGAGTGTTTCGCCACAGTTGGCGCAATTTGTGCTGATCTCTAGACACATGTTTCTGGTTCTTTAACTGTCATCAATAGAGGTTACAGTCTTTCAAATGTGGGGTTTGCTGAGTAGGCTGACAACATCTTTCTCCGGTCAGGTACTTCTCACAGGAATGTGGGTGCTTCATCCACAAGCTCGTCAGCTCAATGACTCATGGGAGTACTATTAAACAGGAACAGGGTTGGGAGCACACCGCTTCACCTCCCAGCAAGGTTTACCCCTCACATTGTGGTAAATGCAGTTGCAGTTACTTGCTTGCTTCAAGTTTGTTAGAGTGTTTCGCCACAGTTGGTGCAATTATTGCTGATCTCTAGACACATGTTTCTGGTTCTTTAACTGTCATCTATAGAGGTTACAGTCTTTCAAATGTGGGGTTTGCTGAGTAGGCTGCCAACATCTTTCTCAGGTCTGGTACCTCTCACAGGCATGCGTGTGCTTCATCCACGAGCTCGTCAGCTCAATGACTCATGAGAGTACTCTTAAATAGGAACAGGAGTGGGAGCACACCGCTTCACCTCCCAGCAAGGTTCGACCCTTGCATTGTGGTAAATGCAGTTTCAGTTACTTGCTTGCTTCAAGAGTGTTCGAGTGTTTCACCATAGTTGGCGCAGATAGAGCTGATCTCTAGACACGTGTCTCTGGTTCTTTAACCGTCATCAGTAGAGATTACAGTCTTTGAAATTTGGGGTTTGCTGAGTAGGTTGCCAACATCTTTCTCAGGTCAGGTACCTCTCTCTCAGGCATGCAGGTGCTTCATCCACAAGCTCTTCAGCTCAATGACTCACGGGAGTAGTTTTAAACAGGAACAGGGGTGGGAGCACACCGCTTCACCTCCCAGTAAGGTTCGCCCCTGGCATTGTGGTAAATGCAGTTTTAGTTACTTGCTTGCTTCAAGAGAGTTTGAGTGTTTCACCACAGTTGGCGCAGATAGTGTTGATCTCTAGACACGGGTTTCTGGTTCTTTAACCGTCATCAGTAGAGATAACAGTCTTTCAAATATGGGGTTTGATGAGTAGGCTGCCAACATCTTTTTCAGGTCTGGGACCTCTCACAGGCATGCGGGTGCTTCATCCACGAGCTCATCAGCTCAATGACTCATGAGAGTACTTTTAAATAGGAACAGGAGTGGGAGCACACCGCTTTACCTCCCAGCAAGGTTCGACCCTGGCATTGTGGTAAATGCAGTTTCAGTTACTTGCTTGCTTCAAGAGTGTTCGAGTGTTTCACCACAGTTGGCGCAGATAGAGCTGATCTCTAGACACGTGTCTCTGGTTCTTTAACCGTCATCAGTAGAGATTACAGTCTTTGAAATTTGGGGTTTGCTGAGTAGGCTGCCAAGATCTTTCTCAGGTCAGGTACCTCTCTCTCAGGCATGCAGGTGCTTCATCCACAAGCTCTTCAGCTCAATGACTCACGGGAGTAGTTTTAAACAGGAACAGGGGTGGGAGCACACCGCTTCACCTCCCAGTAAGGTTCGCCCCTGGCATTGTGGTAAATGCAGTTTCAGTTACTTGCTTGCTTCCAGAGTGTGTGAGAGTTTCGCCACAGTTGGCTCAGATCGTGCTGATCTCTAGACAAGTGTTTCTGGTTCTTTAGCTGTCATCAATAGAGGTTACAGTCTTTCAAATGTGGGGTTTGCTGAGTAGGCTGCCAACATCTTTCTCAGGTCAGGTACCTCTCACATGAATGCGGGTGCTTCATCCACGAGCTCGTCAGCTCAATGACTCATGGGAGTACTATTAAACAGGAACAGGGTTGGGACCACACCGCTTCGCCTCCCACCAAGGTTTACCCCTGGCATTGTGGTAAATGCAGTTTCAGTTACTTGCTTGCTTCAAGAGTGTTCGAGTGTTTCGCCACAGTTGGTGCAATTAGTGCTGATCTCTAGACACATGTTTCTGGTTCTTTAACTGTCATCAATAGAGGTTACAGTCTTTCAAATTTGGTGTTTGCTGAGTAGGCTGCCAACATCTTTCTCAGGTCTGGTACCTCTCACAGGCATGTGTGTGCTTCATCCACGAGCTCGTCAGCTCAATGACTCACGGGAGTTCTTTTAAACAGGAACAGGGGTGGGAGCACACTGCTTCACCTCCCAGCTAGGTTTGCCCCTGGCATTGTGGTAAATGCAGTTTTAGTTACTTGCTTGCTTCAAGAGAGTTTGAGTGTTTCACCACAGTTGGCGCAGATAGTGTTGATCTCTAGACACGTGTTTCTGGTTCTTTAACCGTCATCAGTATAGATAACAGTCTTTCAAATATGGGGTTTGATGAGTAGGCTGCCAACATCTTTTTCAGGTCTGGGACCTCTCACAGGCATGCGGGTGCTTCATCCACGAGCTCATCAGCTCAATGACTCATGAGAGAACTATTAAATAGGAACAGGAGTGGGAGCACACCGTTTCACCTCCCAGCAAGGTTCGCCCCTGGCATTGTGGTAAATGCAGTTTCAGTTACTTGCTTGCTTCAAGAGTGTTCGAGTGTTTCACCACAGTTGGCGCAGATAGAGCTGATCTCTAGACACCTGTTTCTGGTTCTTTAACCGTCATCAGTAGAGATTACAGTCTTTGAAATTTGGGGTTTGCTGAGTAGGCTGCCAACATCTTTCTCAGGTCAGGTACCTCTCTCAGGCATGCAGGTGCTTCATCCACAAGCTCTTCAGCTCAATGACTCACGGGAGTAGTTTTAAACAGGAACAGGGGTGGGAGAACACCGCTTCACCTCCCAGCAAGGTTCGCCCCTGGCATTGTGGTAAATGCAGTTTCAGTTACTTGCTTGCTTCAAGAGTGTTCGAGTGTTTCACCACAGTTGGCGCAGATAGTGCTGATCTCTAGAAGCTTGTTTTTGGTTCTTTAACCGTCATCAGTAGAGATAACAGTCTTTCAAATGTGACGTTTGCCTAGTATGCTGAGAACATCTTTCTCAGGTCAGGTACCTCTCACAGGAATGCGGGTGCTTCATTCACGTGCTCGTCAGCTCAATGACTCATGGAAGTACTATTAAACAGGAACAGGGGTGGGAGCACACCGCTTCACCTCCCAGCAAGGTTCGCCCCTGGCATTGTTTTAAATGCAGTTTCAGTTACTTGCTTGCTTCAAGAGTATTCGAGTGTTTCGCCACAGTTGGCGCAGATAGTGTTGATCTCTAGACAGCTTGTCAGTGATGTTTGTTGATGGGTCTTGTTTGAGAACAGATGAAGGAGTACTGAGTGCAGCATATGCTGTTTGCACAGTCGCAGCAGTGTTGGAAGCATCCTATCTGAAAGGAGTAAAATCAGCCCCAGTAGCAGAGCTAGTGGCCCTAACTAGAGCATGTAAGATTGGGAAAAGTGTGAGAGTGACTGTGATAACTGACAGTCAATACGGCTTTGGAGTTGTCCACAACTTTGGCAAAATATGGCTACAAAGAGGTTTCCTAACCTCGAGTGGAACTCCTATTAAGAATGCTGAAGTGGTTGGAAAGTTGCTTAAGGCGCTACAGCTGCCTAGGCAATTGGCTGTTGTGAAATGTGCTGCTCATAGTCATGGTGGTGATTATATCACCACAGGAAACAGGTATGCAAATGACATGGCACAATATTGCGCACGAAATCAGAAATCTATCAATCGGGCTAAGGAAAGGGAAATGTTTTCTTGCTCCTTGATGTTTACTAACATTGTGGGAATATGGGAAGAAGTAAGACAGTTACAAGAAGAGGCAGGAGATGAGGAAATGAAACAGTGGATAAAAGCAGGATGTGCACCAAGAGAGAAAGATCATGTGTGGGATTATCGAGATGGAAGACCAGTTATGCCTGATAGCATGATGTCTACCATGGCACGGATGTATCATGGCCAAGGACACATAGGGAGAGACGCTATGATCAGGTCATTTAAACAGACCTGGTACAATGCAAAGTTTAGACTTGTAGCAGAAAGTTTGTGTCAAAGATGCCTAATATGTCAGCAATACAATTCTGGGAGAAAGACAGTAGTGAGTCTAGGAACAATAGGCTGAGAAGGAGGGCCTTTTAACAGAATGCAAGTAGATTTCATTGAAATGCCTTTCTGTAGCAGATTGAGGTATGTTTTGGTTATGGTCTGTCTATTCTCCAGGTGGGTGGAAGCATTTCCAACGAGAAGAAATGATGGGATGACAGTGGCAAAGCTACTTTTGAGAAAATTCATCCCTAGGTTTGGGTTCCCAGTGACAATTGAATCAGACCGAGAAGGATACTTCCATAATGAGATCATAAAATTGATTTGTGAAGCATTGAATGTACAACAGAAACTACATTGTGCCTACCGACCAGAGGCTTCTGGTGCGGTTGAACAAATGAATGGAACTATCAAAAATAGAATAGGGAAAATGTGTTTAGCCACAGGTATGAAATGGCCTGATATCTTGCCTCTGGTACTCATGACTATTAGATCAATTCCAGACAGAACTACAGGGTTAAGCCCTCATGAAATAATCATGGGACGCGCCATGCGACACGTGATTATACCAGTCAACAAGCTGATGACTATAACTGATGACATGGTGTTGGAATACTGTAAAAGCTTGGCTGACGCAGTTCATTCTGTGTTTCATCAGGTTGGAGTGGATGCCACCACCCTTGAAAAGAAGCCAGCCCATGATCTGACCCCAGGGGACTGGGTAAGGATAAAGTTCCACAGAAGAAGAAACTGTTTGGTTCCAAGGTGGGGAAAACCAAGGCAAGTCATACTGACCACGACAACAGCTGTAAAGTGTGCTGGACTGAAAAATTGGGACCATGCGAGTCATACCTTGAGAATTCCAAATCCAATGGACAGCACAGAAAAATAATATTTTGATGAATCAGAATCAAGTACTGAGTCAGATGACGGAGAGTCAAAAACAGGAGAAAAATCTGAAAGGGAGGAAACAGAACCAAGATTAACATTAGTCCCCAGAAGTAACTCTCTGAGAAGGAGACTGCAGATTTCTGATACCAGTTCAGACTCTGAAAACGAACAAGGAAAACAATGTCCCAGAAAATAACATAGAAAGATCAGAGAAAAGGACCATGAAGAGAGCATAAAAGGAATAAGTGAAAAGGAAGTACCAGATGAAAGACTGAGAGAAATTCCACCTGAAATAAGATAGTCTTTCAAATTTGGGGTTAGCTGATTAGGCTGCCAACATCTTTCTGAGGTCAGGTACCTCTCACAGGCATGCAGGTGCTTCATCCATGAGCTCGTCAGCTCATTTACTCACGGGTGTACTATTAAACTATTAAACAGGAACAGGGGTGGGAGGCAATGATATCCTATGGAAGGAAATTCAAGTTACTGATAAGTACGCTTAGAATTACTTTTAAGGGTCAGTGCTGGTCTAAAAGATGCAGCACTGGGTTCTCTCCTGATAACAGGTGAGTAAATCGGAATTCTTAGTTCGGCTGATTTTAGAGGAATATTTGTACGTTTAAAAAATCGACACTTCAACTTTTCTGCTGAAATCCACACAATGGATTCCTATGGAAGAAAATACAAGTTACTGGTAAGTACGCTTAGAATTACTTTCCAGGGTCGGTGCTGGGCTAAAAGATGCAGCATTGGGTTCTCTCCAGATAACAGGTGAGTAAATCGGAATTCGTAGATCGACTGATTTTAGAGGAATATTTGAACGTTTCAAAAATCGACACTTAGAAACTTTTCTGGTAAAACCCACACAATGGATTCCTTTGGAAGGAAATACAAGTTACTGGTAAGTATGCTTAGAATTACTTTCAGGGTCAGTGCTGGGCTAAAAGTTGCAGCACTGGGTTCTCTCCTGATATCAGGTGAGTAAGTCAGAATTCGTAGTTCGGCTGATTTTAGAGGAATATTTGTACAATAGTGAAGGAAGGGGGCGGAGCCTGAGGTGACGTGTGCAAACACGCCCTGTGGCACATTTTAAGTTGGGGAATTAATTCCTCTTCAATCCTGCGGTCCCCTGGGGGCCAACTAGCCCACCAGGTACCTCCAGTATGCGTCAGGGAGATGTGTTGCAGAGAGGTGTTCAGATTCCACGCCCCTTTTTACAACACTATGCAACGCAGCTCCGTGGTGCTTACTGGAGGTACCTTGTGGGCTAGTTGGCCCCTAGAGGACCTCTGGATTGAAAAGGAATTAATTCCCCAACGTAAAACACACCACAGGGCGTGTTTGCACACATATCACCTCAGGCCCCGACCCCTACCTTCACCACTGGGCAAACGAGCCCCGTGGCGCGTTTTAAGTTGGGGGATTACGTCCCCTTGAATCCTGAGGTCCCCTGGTGGAGAACTAGCCCACCAGGTACCTTCAGTAAGCGCCACAGAGCTGCGTTGCAGTGAGTTGTAAAAAGGGGCATGGCCTCATTACACCTCTCTGCAACGCAGCCTACTGGCACATACTGGAGTTTCCTGGTGGGCTAGTTGGCCCCCAGGGACCTCCAGTATTCAAGGGGAATTAGTCCCCCTCTGCATACGCGCCAGGGGTGCGTTTGCTGAGTGGTGCATGAAGGGGGCGTGGCCTCTGGCCCAATCCCGTCTTTTAATTTTTTTAGAAGGGGGGCTGTGTAGCCCCCCTTCATTTTCTAATTTATTGGCCCCGGGATCCCCATCCCCCAGGGCCTGCCCCAATTAGATTTATAAATAAAAAAAATCGGGAAGGGGGCCGCTTGGCCCCCCTCCCGAGGCCATAATTTGCCCCTGGGACCCCATCCCCCAGAGCATGGCCCTTTTTAAAAAAAAATGTTGGGGATGGGGGCTGCCTTGCCCCCCTCCTGTGGCCACTTATGGCCCTGGGGACCCCATACCCTGGGCCGTTTTAAAAAAGTATCTGGGCTACTACTAGCCCTGGAGACCCCATCCCCCGGGGCTGGCCCTCTTCGTTGGAGGCTGTGGGGGGGTCCCCAATCACCCCACAGTCCCAGTCAGCTACCCGCCTCCTGCGGGAGCCGGCATTGCTTTTCTATATGGGGAGCAGGTAACATGCTCTCACTTCAATGAAGCAAAGCAGTTCGCAATGA
Source organism: Triturus cristatus (assembly GCF_964204655.1). Taxonomy (NCBI): domain Eukaryota; kingdom Metazoa; phylum Chordata; class Amphibia; order Caudata; family Salamandridae; genus Triturus; species Triturus cristatus. Next base: position 1,121,564,313 of record NC_140590.1, read on the forward strand.
CAGGGTGGGAGCTGCAAGGCTCCCGCCCTGTCATTGCAAACAGCAGTGTCCCGGGAGTGGGCACCCTGGGACACTGCCCTGAGGGGTGGTGGTCCCCAGGGCCATCAAGGGCTCCAGGAGGGGAGCCGTGCGGCCCCCCTCCCACTTAATTTAAAGCATCGGGGGTGGTGGTCCCTGGGGCTTGGGGGTCCGTAACGGACCCCCGATGTTAAATAATTAGTGCCCCGGGGAGGTGGTGGTCCCCGGGGTGTGCGGAGGGTCTAAAGCCCCCCCACACAGGTTAATTGTTTGAAAAAAAAGCCCCGTGTGGTGGCAGTCCCCGGGGCTGCGGGGGGCAGGGAGCCTCCCCACATATATTATCACAAAGCCCTGGGGGTGGTGGTTCCAGGGGCTGGGGGGCCCCTCTTGGCCCCCATTATAATATACATATTGCCCCTTGGCCCCCTCGGGGGCTAAATAAAAATGAAGCGTGGGAGCTCGCGCTTTGTTTTTTTTTCGGCAGCGGGATGCGCAGATCCTAAGCGCATCCCTTGATTTTTTTCCCCAAAATTTTTTTGGGGGGGGCCTTTGGGGTCCTTGTGGGACCCCCTGAGCAGTCCTAGGGGCTCAGGGTGTGTCTACCCTGCCCCCTTTGTGTGTTTTGCACGTTTGTTTTCTGCTTTCTTGTGCCTCAGTTCTACCGAGGCACAAGATGGCTGCCAACACTTCCTGGTTTGAAGTGTTGACAGCCAATTAGCATAAAGCTCGTGCACAGGAGAATCCGCAGCCCTAGATATATATATGTACTTTTAATTGTGGTTTTCTCAGCAACTACTGAACGGATTTACACCATTTAAGCAAAAGGCATGAGTCTGAAGTAAGGACTACCTCTTTGCAAAATTTGGTGTAATTCCGTTCAGCAGTTCAGGCTGTAGCTGCGGCTAAAGGTCCTATGGGAAATTGCATGGGAAAAACACGTTTTGGGACCCCCTCTTTTTTCTCAGCCTCTGCTACACGAATCATCCCGAGACTTTTAGTGTAGGAGCGGACCGGAGCTGGCCCGAAGTTTTGAAAATTTCACGAAGATTTGTCAATCGGCGCAAAAGTTATTGGGAATAGAATGTTGCGGATTTCCTATGGATACTAGGTCCTGACTATAACTACCTACTGGCGACCGCCAGTAGGTAATTACATACACATGACATATATGACACTTCATATATTAAAGCTCGCCCTTGGAGGCATCGGATTGAAATGCCAGAGATGCGACCAAGTAGATGCATGCTTCAAACACATAACTTAGGATTGGGTCCCTTTGCGTTGGTTCTGGAAGGAGACATCAACTCATAAGTGCAGCAGTGGGGCACACATTAGAACCAACAATGAAGATATGCCTACTGGGGCTCTTCCCTCGCCCTCCTAAAAGGAAAGCAGATCATAGATTCCTAGATTTAGCTCTGGCTCCAGCCAAGAGAAGAATAGTGTTGGCCTGGAAGTCCCTTTCTGGACCAGCAGTACAAGCCTGGAAGAGGTATGTCACTCACTGGGCCGGGGCAGAGGGTAGGCTCCTGATGAGGGAGAAGGTGCGAGGTCTGAGTATATGCCCTATTGCTGACCTCTGGAAAGAGATACTGGAGTCATGGGAAAACCCAACAGAGACAAGAGTTATGAGGGGGGGAGTGAGGACAGGGCACAAATGAGCGGCAAGGATGATCAAAGGGGGAATGTTAGAATAACAACACTGGGCGGACCTGCACAAACCTGCTGCTATAAACACACTGCTTATCTCTGGCTAATTAGGGGGACTGTATATATATGGCTTTTATATCCACACTGGGGGCACTACAGGCCCACCGACTAGCAGGTGGAAGACGGCCTACTGACAGGGTGGCTCACAGTGAGCCCTACATAATCTCTCGTTTTTTATAGGCATCATCAACAATATGGGGCCCTAGGAAAAGATTGTCACCACAGTTTCTTTGTCAACTCCAGTAGTTATGGGCTAGCACACAAGCCAGGATCCAGTCCAAGATGGACACCAAAGCCTCTCCCTACCCAGTTCTATTTCAATTTCTTCAATCTCCCATGGTACATGCTCTTCCGGTCCCATGGTACATTCCGAACACTATCATGCAGCCAACTCAACATGCAGCTATTCTACCAGCAATTAGCACAGTAAGTTCTCCCCATTCAGTTAAACGGGTTGCTAGTGGCCAGAGGGGGCAAGTCTAGTTGCACACTTGGTAGGCAGAGGTTATTCCTTAATGTGTACGCTCACCAACACAGTTATTTACAGTCCTCCAGATTGATATTTTGACCCTATCTCTTTGTACAGAACTTGATACATTTTTGACTCACAGAATTCCCTGAACCTTTTGGCCAATTGTGGCCGCTGCTATAGCAGAGAGTTACCACTCTACCGCTTCAATAGTGACTAGGATAATCATATACTAGCTGAACCTGCGGTTTGCAGAGGTTATTCCTCACTGTTTATCCCTACTGTGTAAACATACTCTTATTACAGCCTTCCAACAATGGGTAATGATTGGTGTCTGTACCCTTCATCTCTGTTGATAAGTTGAGTACTTTTTGGCTTACAGATGTCCACGCCAATTGTGGAATTTTCAGACAACTGTCCCAGCCGAGATTCGCCACTCTGCGGTTATCAACTATACGCCTATGTCATTATACACTATCCCCACTTAGTTTCAGTTACCGACTGGGATCTGCATTTTGACTTATATTGTATTCCCTCCGTTCTCTTAGACATTCACTTTGGTATCTTCATGGTAGGACTATTGGACACATATTCAGCACATGTTGGTTGAAAAGATACCTATCCATTGGCATTGAACGGGTCATTTTAAAGCATTGGGCTACTTCCAGATCGGCAATTCAGTTCCCGGTCCAAAAAGTGACCAGCCCTCTTGGTTGGCACAGGTACCCTCTACTCCTCCATTCACCTTCTCCTCATGACACCTGCAACTGTCAGGCTCATACAGTTTCCCCTTTTGATCATAGGTTATACAATTCTACAGTATTGCTGTCCTCCCCCTCCTCCTGAGGGAGACCTCAAAAGGTTAGCAGGTCTATGTTTTTCAGTATTTTGATAAGCATTAATTTCCCTACACTAACAGGCATGAGTGATGTTCTTGTACTGCATCACTGTCACCGTGAAAGCATGCCTGGATAGAGACCACTTCCATAGGCACAATATACATGTCCCCTTTTGATTAGAGATTCAAAGTCTAGTTTCACATGCTCCTCTAAATCTGAAAGATTTGAAGATTGAATGAACTTCAGGAATAGAAATGAACAAAAAAAATGTTTTACAAACAATTCTCCTTTCTTTTTCTTTTTCCTTACCTTCACAGGTGTTAATAGTCTTATGATACCATTGAGTTATGTCTTAAGCAAATAACATGTTGTCCTGATGATTATCCCAGATTATTAAGAAATTGAAACACAATTTACTCACACTCTGACCTGCTCTATTGTACATAAACGTCATGATAGGGTGCAGAAGTGTTTTTCTGTTTAAATAAGTGACCTTGTACCTTTACAGGTCACAATTTGTTTTTCTTGCCTATATATCTATTGTTTTGTCTGTTTAACACCTGTTTTAGAACTACCCCAGTGGGGGTATACTCCGTACTTTATTTATTTTTACCTTTCTAATAAAAATTATTTATTGTCATTGGAACACATATTGGGGACTATTATGTTTCTCTAAATATTTTAGGTACATTAATTAACTAGGGACCATTACTCACCGTATTTAATGTTGAAACCTCTCAGGACATGGCAAGCCACACAGCTCAACGCTGCATATGGGAAGACATAAGAGGATGAAGGACCATCAACATTAATTGCTCCAGACCATACTAGCTGGTATAAAGATAGTGCTTATCATTAGGGGTGGGCGGAATTTGCTAAAGCAACTTTCGCAAATTATCGCGAAAATGTTTAAAATCTCCGCAAACACGCAGAAATATCGCGAAGATGCGGAAGTTTTTTTCCCGCCCGTTCGCGGTATTTTCGGCGTGTTCGCGGCTCGCCAACTTACCCATGCGGTTGCTTGCGGGCGCTGCCATCTTGTTATCACTCTTCTCGCGGTGCATGATCGCGAGAAGAAAGACGTGATCGCGCGACGCATGACGTTACTGCGGGCGCGAACTGTCGCGAGACAGCGCAAGTGGCTACCAACAATCCAACATCTCGTGGAGAACGCGACCGGATTGGGAAAACTTGTCGGCGAACGCGGGGATTTAGGTAAGGCGATCGCGTGCGCGCGAGAATGTATTATTTTACAGCGCGAGCAAGAACCAAATTATCGCTAAGCTGCGGAATGCAAAAACATTTTTGCGCTCTCCGCGGAACGCAAAAATGTCAAATTATCGCAATTTCCGCGAGCGGAACGGAAATTTAGCCCAGGCCTACTTATCATCAAGAGGCAGACTCCTTTTAGCAAGACTGACATCACCTCTATGAGTGTATTGCACTCTTCTGCATGAATTGCAGTATATTTGTTTTGGTAGGACAGCAAAGTACCCTAGCCAGAGACTAGTTCTTGACTACATAAGAACAAGTGTGCAAAAGGAAGTAGTAATTTTTTTTCTTCATGGATTCATGTTTTGATGCCCCTTTTTCATGTTTTTAGTCCAATTCTCAACAATTTTTTAAAATAGTTAAAAAACAGTTTTTGTTAGAACCACCTTTCTTAATTAAATGATAGTGAGATACATGTCGTTGTTTGTCATGTCTGTTTATTCATTTTTTATACAGGCTTCACTAGACCTTCAGCCTAATTTAGCCACTATACAGAATGAATTTGATGCTCTGAGAGCTGAATATCAGGCTAGGGTGGGCAAAATAGTCAAAGACAGATGGGACGCTAGCAATCTACAAAACTTCTCGTATGGGGAGAAATGTGGCCGACTACTCGCCTGGAAGGCTAGATCAGATCGGGCTAGGAATGTGATTAAGGGGTTAACCATAGGTGATACTGCCAAAAATGAGAGCAAATAATATGCGGAGTAGGCGTTCCTGAACAAAAATAACACAAAAACACCACTTCCCGATATTTTCAAAGAGCAGCCAAATCTGCGGTGTGTTCCAAAAACAGGCGATAAGCTGCATTAGCAGTCGGAATGTAACATCTGCCTTTTGCTGGTGTAAAGTAGGACGACTACCAAAAGTGTGAAAGGGAGCCTAGCCCAGAATCACATCTGAAGACCAACACATGTCATAGAGCTACTGTTCATGCACCTCTGACACCCAAGAAGGCAAACAAAACCCACTGCCACCACCCTCAGGACCTCCCGATGGACCACCCCTAACTAACACCGAGGCCGCGCACAACAGGACAGCGGTCCTTCCAAAAACGGCATGGCCCCTCAGTTACACAATAGCTGAATGTAGAGAGATGTGGCAACCAAACATGTGTGAAGAACGCAAGTCACCCACCAATAATAATGCACACAATACCAAGAGTACAGGGTGACACATGGGCGCTTGCGGCCAGGGTGGCAGCAGCACTACAACAGGGACACTCGCATCAATTGATTCCTCATACAGCCCAGGACAGAACCACGCCCAGAGCTCCGGAGTCATTGTTCACAGCCTCACGCAGGACTGGCATATGCCAGGCCAGCCCAATCCATTTACATATACAGGGTGGGACAATAACGCTACATGGCCCAGCTTTTCATTGTAGTGATCTGCTGCTCACAGGTCTAGTTCTCAGTATGCCACAGCCACTCCCTTATGGCTGGTTTACACCCACACCACACCCATCAAGCACAGGCGTCACAGGACACGTGACCCTGCCAATAAAAACGACTGGACGCACGTGCTCCACGCCATTTCCATTTCAGACTTGGTGCACCGGATGCACTGCGGCCGGCACAGGCACACCGCCATGGGACGGTGTTTTTCAGTCCACTGAGGTAGTGGCATTGTAAGTGCTGAGCGGGTGTGGAGCCTGCGATGATGCCCCGTACCGGTGGTCCGGACAGCTCATGTTTTGTGTGCCCTGCTGGACCACAGTGTAGGCCTGAGTCATCGAACAGCGAGGGCCTACCGCCACAGGCGTGGCCTCACTGGTCACTGAGTTAGTGGTACCACAAGGGCTGAGCGGGTGTGCAACCTGCGATGATGATGGGTGCACTGGTATGTCCTCTGCCATGGTAAAATCAAGATGCAGCACCAAATGTAAGACCTGTTGGCCTGCGGAGCGGGGCTGCATAGTGTGGAGGGTGCCCTGTCTGTGAAAAGGTAAGCAGTGAGGCCTGGGTGCGGGGGGTGGGCAGACACCTCTGGGCAGTGGGAGTGGATGGGGTACATCAGCCTGGGTGCACAGACGCGGTCAGACACCTCTGGGAGGCAGGAGTCAATAGTGTGCAACAGCCTGAGTGCGCAGGCCGGACAGACACCTCTGGGCGACGGGAGTCAATGGGGTGCAGCAGCCTGAGTGCGCAGGGGCGAAACAGAGAATTACGCGTGTGCAGTTGTATGTACTATGCCATCACTGTTTCTATACTATGTTTCAGATGACTAAACTTGAGGGCTGCATTATATCCCTGCATGTGGTTGTAGACACACCAGTGGCAGAAAGGTGAGCTGTGAAGATTTTCTCCACAGTGTCAACACTCACTCTCCCTCTCCATCTCTTCTTTTCTGTCACTCACACTCTTTCTCTTATTCTCTATCTCTTCCTTTCTCTATCTCACACTTTCTCTCTTTCTCTGTCTCTTCCTCTCGCTCTCATTCTTTCTTTCTCTCTCTTCCTCTCTCTCACTCTTTCTCTTTCTCTCTCTTCCTCTCTCTCACACTGTTTCTCTCTTATCCCTCTTCCTTATATCTCACTCTTTCTCTCTTTCTCTCTCTCACTCTTTCACTCTTTCTCTATCTTCCTCTCGCTCTCACTTTCTTTCTTTCTCGCTCTCTTCCTCTCTTTCAACCTTTATCTCTTTCTCTCCCTCTTCTTTGCTGGACACATGATGCACCATCTTATCTTTCTTTTTGTCTTGCAGGCTGTGAATCACAAATTGTCGAGGGATGACACGCCATACCTGTATCTACTTATATTTTGTTCTTTTGTTTAAATAAAATGTTTTATATGTAAATCCATACATGACTAAGATTCTTATTTGTCCAACCTCACAAGCATCATCTATTTAATAATTGTACGACATTAGCCAATTTTTTATGTTCCAGATTCCCTAACGTGACTGTCACATTTGTTTTGGGGGGGTGGAGGTGAGGGGGGATGGCTGACAAGGAGCTGCTGCTGTGGGGTGTCGGAGCAGTGTTGGGTGTCCGACCTGCATGATCGTTGGCTTCATTGCATCTGTTCTCAGAGACTTGCAAGCCGGTGGGCTGGCTCGTATATGAAGAGCAGCAAGCTGACTGGCTGGATCATAGAGGGTGAGTCGCGGCCCGTCTGTTCGCAGAGGGAGAGCTGCGGGCCTGCTCACAGAGGAACAGCTACGGGCCGACAGGTATAGGGAAAGGTGCGGGCCGTTGGCTTCCAAAGGGATAGCTGAGCACAGTGATGTGGGGAGAGAGAGCGTGAAGGAGGAATCTCACAGAGAGAGACCTGCGGTAAATTTCCAATCTTGGCTTCACAGATACAACTGCGGGCCTGAGAAGTTGCACCCGAAGAGCTGCGAGCCGACCGGTGGTTCGTAGATGAAGACTTGCGGGCCCAAGAAGGTTGTTGGGGGTATGCTGGTGATGTGGGGAGAGGATGGGTTACCTGCTGATGTGGGGAGAGGCAGCATGAAAGGGGTATCTCGCACAGACAGAGCTCCGGTATGTTTTCAGAGTTGCCTCGGACAGATGCGAGCTGACGGACTGAATTAAAAAATGGCTTTTCAATGCTCATATGGTGTGACTTATCAACAGTTCACACCCAGGCTCGCAAAGGGACACCTGCAGCCCATGGGCTTGACTCGCAGAGGGAGAACTACGGGCGGTCCGCTCCCAAAGGAACAGCAGCATACTAGCTCGCAGAGGTAAAGGCAGAGCAGCGTGCTACTTGCAAAGTTAGAGAGCTGCGAGCCGACAGACTGGCTTATGAAGGCATTGCTGCGAAGTGGTGATGTGGGGAGAGGGAACGTGAAATGGGAATCTCGCACAGACAGAGCTCCGGTATATTTTTAGTATTGTCTCGCAGAGGTAGAACTATGGAGAGATATTCGGTACAAAAGGGGGTGGTAATGGACGGAGCATCAGAACCAATCAAACACTCACACCCAGTCAACAGATCTGGGTTTGCTCACTTTGCCACTGGATTCAAGCAAGCCTGGCTGAAGATGGCTGAAGAAACCGGTCCTAGGAAGCTTGTTTCCGGTCCAGGGAAGGCATGGCTTGGCAGTTCGGGCTGGACTGTTCCCATTAGGAACAGGGTCAGATTGATTTGCATATGGCCATGTCTGAACTGGGGTGGCAGAGTGGGCTAAAGAACGGTGATGGATCAAACCTAGATCTGTTGACTGGGTGTGAGTGTTTAATTGGTTCTGATGCTCCGTCCATCACCACCCCCTTTTGTACCGCTTTGTTTGCCATAAGTTGGCAGGGTATGCTCAGACGTTGAGTCCCTTGCTCACTTTGCCACTGGATTCAAGCAAGCCTAGCTGAAGACGGCTGAAATGCCAGAAACCGGTCCTAGGAAGCTTGTTTCTGGTCCAGGGAAGGCATGGCTTGGCAGTTCGGGCTGGACTGTTCCCATGAGGCACAGGGTCAGATTGATTTGCATATGGCCATGTCTGACCTGGGGTGGCAGAGTGGGCTAAAGAATGGTGATGGATCAAACCCAGATCTGTTGACTGGGTGTGAGTGCTTGATTGGTTCTGATGCTCCGTCCATCACCACCCCCTTTTGTACCGCTTTGTTCACCATAAGTTGGCAGGGTATGCTCAGACGTTGAGTCCCTTGCTCACTTTGCCACTGGATTCAAGCAAGCCTGGCTGAAGACGGCTGAAATGCCAGAAACCGGTCCTAGGAAGCTTGTTTCCGGTCCAGGGAAGGCATGGCTTGGCAATTCGGGCTGGACTGTTCCCATGAGGCACAGGGTCAGGTTGATTTGCATGTGGCCATGTCTGAACTGGGGTGGCAGAGTGGGCTAAAGAACGGTGATGGATCAAACCCAGATCTGTTGACTAGGTGTGAGTGTTTGATTGGTTCTGATGCTCCGTCCATCACCACCCCCTTTTGTACCGCTATGGAGAGATATGAGCTGAGGGACTGAATCACAAAATGGCTGCAAACACTTCCTAGTCTCAACAGTTCACAGCCAACGAGCTGCAAGCTCGTACTCGTAATGCCTCGACCAATCAGATGACAGAATTCTCAAATATCGATATCTGTACAATATGATATTTCTCAAAAACTACTGAACGAATTTACCCCATTTAAACAAAAGCGTGCTTTCTGGACCACGACCTTTCTCCCTGCCAAATGTTGCACGTCCACTCGCAAAGAGGCACAGCTGCGTACTAGCTCATAAAGGTAGAAAGCTGCGAGCCGACGGACTGCCTTCTAAAGGCATAGCTGCGAGCTGGTGATGTTGGCAGAGGGAGGGTGAAAGGGGTATCTCGCACAGACAGAGCTCCGGTATATTAAATTGCCCCTGGCACCTTTGTTTTATATTTTCACTTGATGCAAGGCAGAAGATGGCTGCTGACACTTCCTGGTTTGAAGTGTTAGCAGCCAATCAGAGGACACTTCCTGGTTTGAAGAGTTAGCAGCCAATCAGAGGCAAGCTTGTGCTCGGTATTTAGGCTCTGCCCAGATATATATATATATTCACTGAAAAAACCATAGGTTTCAGGCACGTTATAGTTAGGAATTAGCATTTAAAAAACCTTAGAAATTCATTGAAAAAAACCATAGGTTTCAGGGGCGTTATAGTTAGCTGGACTTTTCACTCGTACAAAACCATTGAAATTCCCCCGTTATAGTTAGTTTAGCTAACTATAACTCGCGCCCCCCGCAATGCACTGCTGATGACGTCACATATTACATCACTCATGACATCACTGATGACATCTCAAATGACATCACTGATGACATCATCCTTGTGATAGAGTGGCAGACCTCCTCTCCCCCTAATATAACCTTTGATACACACATTCAAAAATAGAAACTAAAATTTTCAAAACAATGGACATACCAATATCAGTTACAACAACCTATTCAGTAATTCTAAGATCCACATACACATCCACTCATTCACCAACAGTCCTTTACAGTCACTCATACATGTACTCACTCATCATATGTACTCATACACCTATACATTCTATTACACAATGCCACTCATCCATAGAGTTACTCACACACATAGTCACTCATGCTAATAAAGAATCAAACATCCATTTACTTGCATATACAGTTATACACACACCACCACACTTACTTCTACAGAAACTTCCACATACTTAGTCTTTTAAACAATCACTTATAGAAACACATACTTATTCATACAGGAACTCTTTCAATCTCTCACTCTCACATATACTGACTTATATACACCAATAGTCAAATATACTAGTTTATTTTATATTACAACTTTAGAGACTAGTTAGGTTACACAACACTGCCCTGTGCATATTACACTCCAAGGCGCATATCGCATAACACGCGCTAGTGCCTGTGCTATATCGCGCTCTCCAATGACTCTGTCATTGCGCACAATATATTGCATATTATATTTCACGCCCCGGTTCATCTTATATCACACTTTTTGGTGCATAGTTTATACCATATACTATATCTAGTTTTCATTTTCAATCGTGCTCTCAGGACTATGTTCCATATAACACTGCGCTCACCTACCCTTTTCACGGGCATTACATTTTGCGATGGGGGTCGGAGGGTCAGGGGGTGTTTCTGCCAAGTGAGCCCTTCTTCCTGAATAAAAGTGAGATTATGCTGCATACTTGTTCATATTTTAAGTAGTTCGCACAGACACACATTTTAATAACAATAAAGTTCCTAATACCAACCTTCTCTGAACAGTTAGCTTGCTGCCCCATCCACCTCCTCCCTATCCTCTGTTGTATGAATCCATGGACTAGCCTCCTCCCTCCTGTCATGCATGGTCTAATGTGCTGCCACTGCCGTCCATTTAGCATGATGTACCAGTCCACTCCTCCTGCCTTCCATTGCCCAATTCTATGGCCCATCATTGACCTCCTACTTAGCCTCTGTGCTTAGCTTGCTGCCCCTATTCTCCTTCCCCCTGCCCTCCGATGTCTTTGTGCATGCCCCTGCTCCATCCTTTTTGCCCACCATGTTCCATGGACCTGCCACTCCTATCTACTCTGAGTGTTCTGTTGAGCTGCCACTCCCCTTCCACCTGCCTAGCATTGTCAGATGACTGTAACCTGTCCCTGCCACCTCCACCCTGCTTGTCCACATGCCATGCCCCTATCCCCTTCCTCCTGTCCTCCATGGTCCATTTTACTGCCACACCCTTCTGCCCTCCCTGGTCTGTTGTGCTGCAACTGATCCTCCTGCCTGCCCTGCACGGTCTGTTGTGAGGCCCCTTCCCCTGAACTCTCTTGTCTGTGCCCAGGTCCTGACCCTCCCTTCTATCCTCCATGGTCCTTTGTGCATGCCTCTGCACCCTCCTTCTTGCCCATCATAGCCATTGTGCTTCCACTAACCCTCCTGCTTGCCATGCATGGTCTTCTGTGCTGCCATGGCCCCTCCCACCTTCCCTGTGTGGTCAGCTAGCTGCCCCTGACCCCCTCCCCCCTTCCCTCCATGGTCTGTCTGTATGCCATCATAGTCTCATTATTGCTCTCCATGGTGTGTCTTGTTTCTAGTGCCCTTCCTGCCTGACCTCCATGGTCATCTTGCTGCTCCTGCCCTGCCCCCTTGCCCCCAGCCCTCTGTTTCCATGTGCAGACCCCTATTGCCTCCCTCCTGGCTTGTCTGTGCCATTGTAATGCCCCTGATCTGTCAGTTTTGTGGTATTTGGTCTAAAGATACAGGGGCTTGAAGCATGTTTTAGGTGTTGTTTATTTATTTTATTAACTGAATTCAGTTATATAAAATGTGTAAACTGTTAAGGATCAGGAAATATCAAAATCATATTTGATTTTTGGCTACATTTGAGTCTTTAACTGATAGGAAAACTGTAGGTTTCATACGAATCTTTACCAATATTTACCATCACATTTACCTAAAGAGAATGGGTAAAAACCCTTGATACATGAGCCCTCTTTTCGAGTCGGAATTGATAGTAGGTGAATTGCCAAACACCCCAGGCTTTAAACATTCAATGCAAGGTATAGTGACAGGTATATGTGAAAAGAGTGCACAAAGCGTCTGGGATACTGGTGAAAACATGACACCAGACTTTGGGAAAACATGGAACGCAGTGTCACTTGGAATGCTGCTGCAAAAAGTTGTTATCAAGTTCAACAAACATTTCAGTGATATTTTGTGCATTTGCAGTGATTCAGCAACGTATAGGAAAAAGTTGTGTGATGACCTGTCACAATCAATACCTGAGCTGAAGTGCTTCCCAGTAAGAGATCCTTGACACTTGTTAGATGGTATGCTAAAAACATCTTTACGATCTTCAGAGTTAATGAAGAATGCTGTTGACTTTTTAGTCCATTCTGCTGCACTGGTACTCTGGAGTTTCAAAAGTGCGGCCTCATTTTTGACTGCTTCATTAACTCTGAGGGCATGTGCACCCAGTTCAATGCATATGTTGCAGAACCTGTCACAGAGGTTCAGAATTTTCAGGTGCACCAGTATTGGCATGGAAAGCTATGTCAGTGGCCAGAGTTAGCAAATTGTATACTGGCTAATTTGGCATTGCCTGTCTCAAGTGCCAATGTTGAGAGGGCCTTTTCACAGATAAAAGTTTACATGGGAAGGAAAGAGCAAGCGTGCATGGCCAAAGACTCACTGAAGAAGTATTGTATGGTGTACTACGATAAGTTTGGTTTGTAAAAATTTATTTGGACCTCATTTACACTGTACATACACTGTCTATAACCATGCACAATCAGTGCAGAAAGCAATAAAAGCGAAAAGTTCCATAAATACCGGAAAAAAACTGTTCATGTAGTTTTTAATGGCGCGAAAATGTTTGGCCACTGATAACCACAGTTTTTTAAGATACTGAAATCACTTGAGAACACTGAAAAAACCCCACCTAAATTTATCAAAAATAGAAACTGAAAACAGGAAACCCTAAAAATAAATTATCCTACGTACAGATGGCTGAAATGAAGCTGTGTTTTTTTTACTTTTTATTTGCAAGTAATTTTGCTAAACAACAGTCTACATTTGTCAAGCAGATCTCTTATAATTATATTAAGTTATTGTTGATTGTTGTTATAGAAAGGGTCATATATGTTATTCACTTTGCTGATATTTAACTATTTACCCAGAGACTGAGGACCTATCTCTTTATTTTTCATCACATAAACATTTGTTTGTTTTACTGAAAGCCAAAGACATAGTAGACACAACCAGAACTGACTAAATATTCTATTGCTTTTAACTGTTTCTGACACAAACAGTTTAGGGGTGGGCGGAATTTGCGAAATTCACTTTTGCAAATTATCGCGAAAATGTTAAAAATCTCCGCAAACACGCGGAAATATCGCGAAGATGCGGAAGTTTTTTTCCCGCCTGTTCGCGGTATTTTCTGCGTGGTCGAGGCTCGCCAACTTACCCATGCGGTTGCTCACGGGCGCGGCCATCTTGTTTTCACTTGTCTCGCGGTGCATGATCGTGAGAAGAAAGACGTGATCGCGCGACGAATGACGTTACTGCGGGCGCTAACTGTAGCGAGACAGCGCAAATGGCTACCAACAATCTAACATCTCATGGAGAACGCGACCGGATCGGGAAAACTTGTCGGTGAACGTGGGGATTCAGGTAAGGCGATTGCGCGCACGCGAGAATGTATTATTTACAGCTCGAGCAAGCAAAAAATTTCCGGTAAAATGCGGATTGCGGAAATTTTGATATTTTCGCGCTCTCCGCGGAACGCGAAAATGTCAAATTATCGCAATTTCCACGAGCGGAATGAAATTTTAGCCCAGGCCTAAAACAGTTTACATTGCTCATGAAAATCCGAAAACAAACCTTTTGATTTTGTCTAAAATACCACCTCTTTTCAGCTTCTGGGTGTATATTCAGTGAGGATGTTTAAAGACAGAAGCTGGTTCAGGGTTCAATAGTAACTAGAAACCACATTTTCAACATAAGATACAAGACAGGAGAAGGCATAAACTCAACCCATGCCACCGATGAAAACCTAAATAAGTGCATCAGATCCACTAGCTTCTAACTGGTCAATGGGCCAATTTGGTAAATCTCTGTTGGAAACAGTTATGACTCTGGCTAGCTCCTCAGCTAATTTCACTCTCCTTGGAGATATTAACCTTAACTTTGACGATCCCTTGGCATCTTCGGTGATTGAACTAACACAAGACCTGATGCCATGTTAACTTCACCAGAAAGTCTCACAAGCAACTCATATTAAAGGTCACCTTCTTGATCCATTTTTTTCTAACCTGGTGGAACTAAAAGGTAAAGCCCCCATCCACATACCATGGTCAGACCATTTTTTAATTCCATCTGTATGGGCCCCACGAGTCCCATTTTGCAAACCCAGTCAACTCAAATACTAATCCATCCCTGGCCCAAACTCCCGGTGGAAGGGTAAATCCAGGAAATGGAAAATTCAAAACCGAATTTGGAACTCAACCCAGTCACAGACTAGCAGAAGTTCACACACTGGATTGAGGAGTCACTGAACACGGAGCTCCCAAAGAAATCAATCCAGAAGAAGGCGTGTTCCACCAAATCTGCATGGTTCTCTCCTGAGCTGCACATTTTAAAACAACAATGCAAAAGACTAGAGAGGACATGGAGGAAAGATTTCTCACATATTAAAAAACAGGAATATAGGGCAGCTATCGGAAAATATAAGGCTGAAATAAAATGAGCCCTGGACACTTACGATGAGGAAAGGATTACAATAGCAGCCAACTCCTCCAGAGAGACATTTCTGATTGCTAAAAAACTTTTCAAATCCCTGATCCCCCAGCGGCACCCGATACTTTGGGATACCGCTGTAACAAACTCGCGGAATACTGTGCCACCAAAGTTCATAATATTCTCAAGCATCTCCCACAAAGAGACAATAATACACCTGAGCCAACTGCCGCGGGCCAGCATGGAAATAAACACCATCTGGAGACTTTTATTCCGCTGACTTAGGAGTCATTTTTAGCCACCTTAACTTCGGTCAAATCGGGGTCACCATTGGACCTTGCACCATCTATCATTTTAAAACTTGTAGCACCTACAGTGGCCCCCATTATGACCAGCCTGATCAATAACTCCCTCTCATTAGGGATAGTCACCCCCGAATGGAAAAGGGTAATGGTAAAAGCTCTGCTAAAAAAACCTAACCTGGACCCTGCAGATCTGGGCAATTACCGTCCTATCTCGCTCCTCCCGGTAATTGGCAAAATCACAGAGAAACATGTTAACCATACACTTTCCACGTTTCTTGAGTCCAATAACCTGCTCCACCCCTCACAAACGTGCTTCCGTCCTTGCCAAGGCACTGAGACCGCCTTATTAGAGGTGGTAGAGGAAAAAAAATCCTAGATTCTGAAGGTACGGCAGGCATAATACTCCTCGATTTAAGTGCTGCCTTCGATACAGTGAATCACCGTACCCTCGCTCACCGCCTCAGGAATATATGAGTATCTGGCAAGGCATTAACGTGGCTCCAATCCTTTCTGGAGGACAGGTGCTTCCAGGTGTTTGAGGTGACATCTTTTCTAAACCTGTCCCCCTTAGGTGTGGAGTCCCACAGGGCTCATCCTTGAGCCCGACCCTTTTTAATGTCTATATGCATCCACTGGTGGATAGTGTTTCCCCCCTTGGGATTCATATAGTTACATATGCCGATGACACACAGTTGGTTGAGGCATTCAACCAGGTCGACCATACGCCCTCTGATCTCCACGCTTGTCTTGAGGAAGTCACTAAGTGGATGAGCCTGTCCCACATAAAACTCAACGGTGATAAAATGGAGCTTTTGCTGCTTGGCAACCAGTTAAATCTCAAATCTAATACCATGTGGCCAGCCTGTATGAACACGGTACCCATCCCAAAAACTGAGATAAAAAGCCTGGGTGTCTGGTTGGTTCAAGATCTCACATTTAAAGCAAAAAAAACGCTGGTCCAGGCACTCATCGTCTCTAGGATAGATTTTGGTAATGCCCTCTACATGGGCGCCCCTAATGCAGTCATCACAAAACTGCAGATTGTAAAAACGTCCGCTGCAAGACTGCACACGGAAACCCATAATCGCTGCTCAGCAAAGCTGGCATTATGCATTCTCCAATGGTTACCGGTGCAGGAGAGAATTAATTTAAAGGCCCTATGTGTTGCCCATAAGTCTTTAGGAGGAAATGGACGTCCTATTATCAAATCCATGATTTGCCCTTACAAGGCCAACAGAAGCCTTTGCACAGATGAGATTTACCTAGTCGTGGTACCAAGGATTAAGAAGGCCAGAAGAAATGCGCATGTGTGACGCGCGCGCATGCGCAGTTTTCACTTGGACTAGAAGAAATGGTGACAGAGAGGAGGAGGGAAGCCCTGGGATGCTGCCGTACAGGTAAGCGGGTTATAATTTATTTGTAAGTAATAAAATTAATTGTTAATATTGGAGGGGTGGAGGCGGGGGCTGGCCAACTCTGCTACACTGCAGAGTGTGCGAAGATTTGCCTTCTCCGCGTTCTCTGCGGAATGCAGAGAAGGCAAATCTCTGCACATTCCGTGGGAGGAGAGGAGGTCTCCGCCAGGGCCTAGTCTAAATCTTTAATTTCTTCATACTTCTAGTGTACTATAATTTTCAAGAAAACATTGATAGTTGGATCACTTGTGGGCGCTGATCACTTTGACTCCCTAAATCAATGTAAATATTTATTTGTCTATCATGTTAAAAAAGAAAATTAACTAGATTGTTCTCACCCAAAAAATCAATAGCCCAGTCTTTGGTATCTGCAGTACAGATAAGAGTCTTATCAATGTTCTGGTGATTCAATGCCTTACTATGTTTTTATCCTGATTGTTTTTCATCATGTTGTGTTTGGATGTTGTGCCATCAAGTATCTTAATGTTATCTGTTACTAATGTGAGTTTTTAATTTAGCTAAGGTTTTACACTACTGAACTCCTTCCTGCATGCATAGCAAGATGCAATGCAAACTCGGGATACAATGTTTCCAACATGCTGTCAGAATGAATATGCCAGTTCTAATTAAATGCAAGACCAGTGAATTATTCAATCAATCAATCAAGCACACTTTATTCGGTTTCTGCATAAAACCATAAAAATATTCCAAAAACGGTAGATAGTAATGAATATAATCTAATACAAATTATTTATGCAAAATCAAATAAATAACAAATCTAGCTGTAAAATATCGTATAATACATAGAAGTTTGTTATAAAATGCATAGACAAAGAAACATTAAAACAGAGAAGCAGAAACAAGAATTACCACAAGATCCCTAACTAAGCTGGAAATGTCACAAATGTGCCTAATAAAGTACTATATCATCATTTAAAAGCCACTGTCAATTAGTCAACATAGGCTCTCAGCCTCACTGCTGATTTAAAAAAATTAAGAACAAAGAAGACAGTTTCACCAGACAATTGTAAATAAACAAAGGCTGGTTGCACCTGTTTAAACTCCAGTCTTTTTAAAATAGGGATAATAAAAGTTTTTCGGGGAGTCACATAATACTTACAAAACATTAAAACGTTAAGGGGTCGATTCTGATCCAGGTCGGAAGGGCACCGAACGCGATCCGGCCGGAAAAACTATGAGCCGGATGATTGTGTTTTTCGCCCGACTCGTACAGCTGTACGAGTGAGCAAGTACGATGCGAGCTACATGAATTTTACCGACTGAGTCGTTTCCGGTTTTTGAACCACTTCTTATGTCTCGGTCGTAAGCTAACCGTGGTGTGCAATGGATGCGATTCACGACTGAGCCAGTACGATGCACGTGTCGGAGAGCCTGTGCGAGCCGGAGTGTCCAGCTCGCAAATTGTCTGGTTGTTTGCCTTTGGGGGTCCGCGTCGGACCCACTGCCACCCGCAGCCCTACGACTCGGACACAGGGGGAGACCCAAGGGTCCCCCCAACACAGGCATGTACGGTGCGGATGGCACCAACGCGTACCCACTGTAAGGGGCGCCCTTGAGCGAGACGTACCTATTCAGTCAATGGGAGCAAATGTGCGCGCCCTATGACCGGCTCCCATTGACTTCTATGGGAGTCCGACCGAACCGAGTCTGGCAGCATACGGCTGCATCGTACTCGTTCGGTCAGACTGCAGGACTCCGGCTCGGTCGAAAAACACTCCAGATCCGGCTTGGTTGGAGTGCTTTCCGACCCGGATTGGAAACGGCCACTAAACATGTCCTGTGGAGACTTAATGTCGAAAGCCACAGGACTCTAAAATCTAACCTCTAATACACCCCCATGGCTGTGCCAGCAAGAGGTAGAAGAGATCAAAGTGAAACCTGGCCAGTAAGAAATGCTCAAATGTACTGAGAGGCCCCAGAAGATATCACTCAGTAAATTGTATACTTTTCAAGATAATGAATTTACAGACACTAAGGGACCGATTAGGATGGCATGGAAGCGGAAAACAACCGCCTGCCGGTTCCATGGAAAAACCGGCGGCCAAATTAGGATCATCTGCCAAAAAACACCAACTGCGGCGGAACGGGCCAAGAAAAAATGTTGGAGCGGGCGGAGATGGTCAAAATCCGTCCGCGGCATTTGGGTCCGCAGCGGAAAAACACCAACCCGCTTCAAGCATAGCGGAGACACCGCACGGGATATTAGGATATCCCCGATAGTCCCGCGGTACGTTCCGCTGTTTCCAACCTGTACTGTCTTTCACAACAACAAAGCTACACCACCTAGGACAAATTCCATTCATCTGCACCACACACACACAAAAACATGTCTCACAGATCAAACATTCACTCACTCCCATTCACCCCAAATGTAGCTAGAAACATTATCATGGGGCATGTGCAGAGGCTGCCAGCACTACAGCTCCCATTAGGCCCCCTGTCCCACACCTCAGCAGGATGGAGCACTCCCCAACATAGAAGCAGGTGGAAGCCATTGCAGTGCACCTAACAAACGTAACGGTAGGAAGCCATCCTCCCTGGGAGGGTGTTTGTGGGTGGGAGCCCTGCACCAATACTCCCACCATGCCCCCTGTCTCACACCTCAGCAGGATGGAGCACTCACCCACCCAGAAGCATGTGTCAGCCATTGCAGTACACCAAACAAACTTACAGGTAGGTAGCCATCTTCCCTGGGAGGGTGTTTGGGGGTGGAAGGCCTGTACCACTACTCCCAACATGTCCCCTGGCCCACACCTCACCAGGATGGAGCCCTCCCCCACCCAGAAGCAGTTGGCAGCCATTGCAGTACACCAAACAAACTTCTAGCTAGGTACCCATCCTCCCTGGGAGGGTGTTTGTGGGTCAGAGGCCTGCACCACTACTCTCACCATGCCCCCTGTCCCACACCTCAGCAGGATGAAGCACTCCTCCTCCCAGAAGCATGTATCAGCCATTGCAGTACAGCAAACAAACTTACAGGTAGGTAGCCATCTTCCCTGGGAGGGTGTTTGGGGGTGGGGGGCCTGTACCACTACTCCCACCATGCCCCCTGTCCCACACCTCAGCAGGATGGAGCACTCCCATCCCAGAAGAAAATGTCAACCATTGCAGTACACCAAACAAACTTAAAGCTAGGCAGCCATCTTCCCTGGGAGGGTGTTTGTGGGTGGGAGGCCTGTACCACTACTCCCACCATGACCCCTGTCCCACACCTCAGCAAGATGGAGCACTCCCCCACCCAGAAGCATGTGTCAGCCATTGCAGTACACCAAACAAACCTACAGGTAGGTAGCCATCTTCCCTGGGAGGGGGTTTGTGGGTGGGAGGCCTGTATCACCACTCCCATCATGCACCCTGTCTCACAGCCTAGCAACATGGAGCCCTCCACCCACCCAACCCTGAAGCATGTGTCAGCCATTATATTACCCTCATCAAACTAACAGGTAGGTTTGGGGGTGGGAGACCTGTACCACTAATCCCACCATGCCCCCTGTCCCACACCTCAGCGGGATGGAGCATTCCCCTCCCAGAAGCATGTGTCAACCATTGCAGTATACCATACAAACTTAAAGCTAGGTAGCCATCTTCCCTGGGAGGTTGTTTGTGGGTGGAAGGTCTGTACCAATACTCCCAACATGCCCCCTGTCCCACACCTCAGCAGGATGGAGTACTCTCCCACCCAAAACCATGTGTCAACCATTGCAGTACACCAAACAAACCTACAGGTAGGTAGCCATCTTCCCTGGGAGGGTGTTTGTGGGTGGGAAGCATGTGCCACCACTCCCACCATGTACCCTGTCCCACAGCCTAGCAAGATGGAGCCCTCCACCCACCCCACCCAGAATCATGTGTCAGCCATTACATTGCCCTCATCAAACTAACAGGTAGGTCGCCATCTTCACAGTGAGGGTGTTTCTCGGTGGCAGGCCTGTACCACTATTCCCACCATGCCCCCTGTCCCACACCTCAGCTGGATGGAGCACTCCCCCACCCAGAAGCATGTGTCAGCCATTGCAGTACACCAAACAAACTTCCAGGTAGGTTGCCATCTTCCCTGGGAGGGTGTTTGGGGGTGGGAGGCCTGTACCACTATTCCCACTATGCCCCCTGTCCCACACCTCAGCAGGATGGAGCACTCCCCCACTCAGAAGCATGTGTCAACCATTGCAGTACACCAAACAAACCTACAGGTAGGTAGCCATCTTTCCTCGGAGGGTGTTTGTGGGTGGGAGGCCTGTACCACCACTCCCACCATGCACCCTGTCCCACAGCCTAGCAAGATGGAGCCCTCCACCCACCCCACCCAGAAGCATGTGTTAGCCATTACATTACCCTTAGCAAACTAACAGGTACATAGCCATCTTCACAGTGAGGGTGTACGTGGATGGGAGGCCTGTACCACTATTCCCACCATGCCCCCTGTCTCACACCTCAGCAGGATGGAGCACTTCCCCACCCAGAAGCATGTGTCAGCCATTGCAGTACACCAAAAAAACTTACATGTAGGTGGGAGGGTGTTTGTGGGTGTGAGGCCTGCACCACTACTCCCACCATGGACCCTTGCCCACACAAAGCTGGATGGAGCCCTCCCCCCACCCCACCCAGAAGCAGTTTGAAGCCATTCCACCCCCATATCTCTGTCCACTGCTGGGAGTCCTCTGCACCCACCCCCATATATCTGTCCACTGCTGGTAGTCATATGCACCCACCCGCATATCTCTGTCCACTGCTGGGAGTTCTCTGCACCCACCTCCTTATCTCTGCCCACTTCTGGGAGTCCTCTGCATCCACCCTCATATGTCTGGACACTGCTGGTAGTCCTACGCACCCACCACTCATATGTCTGGGCACTGCTGGTAGTGATATGCACCCACCCCTCATATGTCTGTCTACTGCTGGTAGTGATATGCACCCACCCCTCATATGTCTGGATACTGCTGTGAGTCATATGCACCCACCCCTCATATGTCTGGACACTGCTGGTAGTGATATGCACCCACCCCTCATATGTCTGGACACTGCTGGTAGTGATATGCACCCACCCCTCATATGTCTGGACACTGCTAGTAGTGATATGCACCCACCCCTCATATGTGTGGACACTGCTGGTAGTGAAATGCACCCACCCCTCATATGTCTGGACACTGCTGGTAGTGATATGCACCCACCCCTTATATGTCTGGACACTGCTGGTAGTGATATGCACCAACCCCTCATATGTCTGTCCACTGCTGGGAGTCATATGCACCCACCCCTCATATGTCTGTCCACTGCTGGTAGTGATATGCACCCACCCCTCATATGTCTGGACGCTGCTGGGAGTCATATGCACCCACCCACGCACCCCCTTTGAGCTGTACATTGCTGGCCTGGACCTACACACACAACAATATGAAGGTACAATGCTGGGACAGTCCTCTAAGCTCACATTCCTGGCATGTGTACGCCTCGTTTCCCAAATGTACTGCTGCCGTAACGGGGTACATGTGACATGCACCGTATCCACACATTCAGTGCGTGTGTACGGTCCGTTTCAAAGTTCTAATGGTGCCGTAGGGGTACGTGTGGTACGCACCGTACCCACGCATTCACTGCATGTGTACGGTCCGTATCACTGTACTAGTGTGCCATAGGGGTACATGTGGTACGCACCGTACCCACGCATTTATTGCGTGTGTACGGTCCGTATCACTGTTCTAGTCTGCCATAGGAGTACGTGTGGGACGCACCGTACCCACACATTCATTGCGTGTGTACGGTCCGTATCACAGTTCTAATGGTGCCGTAGGGGTATGTGTGGTACGCACCGTACCCACACATTCATTGCGTGTGTACAGTCCGTATCACTGTTCTAATGGTGCCGTAGGGGTACGTGTGGTATGCACCGTACTTACGCATTCATTGCGTGTGTATGGTCCGAATCACTGTTCTACAGTGCCATAGGGGTACGTGTGGTACGCACCATACCCACACATTCATTGCGTGTGTAGGGTCCGTATCACTGTTCTACTGTGCCATAGGGGTACATGTACGCACCATACCCACGCATCCATTGCGTGTGTACGGTCCGTATCACTGTTCTACTGTGCCATAGGGCTACGTGTGGTATGCACCATACCCACGCATTCATTGCGTGTGTATGGTCCGTATCACTGTTCTACTGTGCCATAGGGGTACGTGTGGTACGCACCGTACCCACGCATTCATTGGGTGTGTTCGGTCCGTATCACTGTTCTACTGTGCCATAGGGGTACGTGTGGCACGCACCGTACCCACGCATTTATTGTGTGTGTACGGTCCGTATCACTGTTCTAATGGTGCCTTAGGGGTACGTGCGGTATGCACCGTACACGTCCACTTCCGTTGCTGGACAAGCCCCCCCAAGTGACCAGACCCTGGTGGTAATGTATGGTCTCCATATTATAGGTTTGGGTTTGAGTAAGGGGTATGTTTCCTGCCCCTCACCCCCACCCTGGCCCCGGGGTGTTGTTCTCACCTTCTGCGGCATGTGCGTCGGGTGCGGTGTACCAGGTCATAGGCCAAGAAGACCGTGATGACACGTACGACGGGGTTCATGGGGTGTACGTCGCATACCGGGCTCCGTTGCGTTGGATTCTGCTTTCCCGGCTGTTTTTCGCTCCCGTTATCAGAGACATACGTAGTGACGTAACGACGAATCGTACTTGCTGGGCCTGAAAACGCTGCTTAAATATGTCCGGATGTCGCGTACAATCAGTTCGGGATCAGAATTGTTGGTTTTTTTTAGCCGTATGGTCTTTTGTACGATTCGTACAGAAAAAGGCCTTCTGTACGAATCATACTTCCTAGGTTGTAAGATGAGTTTACCTGGTACGAGACGTACGAAGAAAACGCTCCGTACAACAATTCGTACAGCCTTTTTACAGGATAGGAATCGGCCCCTAAATATGCCTCCTTTTCTGCCAACATCACAGAGATTTGAAAGGAATCCAGAGTTTGTGGATACCCGTTCAGGGAACCCATAAATTAGCCAAAATACAGCAATTTGTTTTTGTTTTGGGGGAAAAATTGGAAAAAAGTGCTGCAAATGAAAGCTTCTGGTTTTTTCCCAGCAAATGGTATCAACAAAGGGTTTATGGGACCAAAATCACCATTTTCCCAGCTTTCAGGGACTGACAGACTTTTGTCAGAAAACCAACGTTTTTTACACAGTTTTGCCATTTTACTGGGACATTTTTTAAATATGTTTTGTGCTTCTAACCTTCTTCCAGTTAATGGTAGAAATGGGTATGAAAGCAATAATGGATCCTGGAAAACTATACATTTTAGAAAAGTACACAAAATTAAAAATTCAGCAAGGGGTCCTTTGTGTAGATCCTTCAAGGTTTCTTTATAGAAACTAACAGTACAAAATGGGAAAACTTGAAATTGAGTGAAAAAAACACCATTTGTGCCAACATTTTCACCTGTAACTTCTTCTAAATATGACAGATGTTTGAAAGCAGTATACCGTTACATCCACTGGACCTTTCCATTTGTGGGGATATATAGGACTTGTAGGTTCACTAAGAACCCGACGAACCCAGAGCCAATACCTCAGCCGTGTCTTGCAATGATTTATTTAATATGTACTGGGTATATAGCAATTCATTTGGGAAAATATATACAGTGAAAAATGGGCATGAAAGACACCTATGTCTTTCTGAAATCAGAACAAAATATAGAGTTTAGAAACAGTAGCTATTTGCACATTTCCAAAACTGTGAGTACCCATACTAGCATGAGAATTATAGGAAATTTTTCAAAGTGACTTCTTTTTTACACATTGTCTTTCATTTGTAAGGCTGAAATGCTTTGAAATTCTATAGGTAATAACATTTACTCTACAATTCTGTCTTTTCCTAAGTCTTCTGATAAAAATGGCACCTCACTTGTGTGTGTAGGCCTAGTGCCCGGAACAGGAAACTGCTCAAAATGCAATGTCGACACACTACATTTTCACAGTGAAAACTGACCCTTTTTTTGCAAAGTGCCTAGCTGAAGATTTTAAACCCTAGCTCTGCCGGCACCTAGGGAAAACTAGCAAACCTACACATTTTTAAAAACTAGACCCCCAGGGCAATACAGGATGGGGTGACTCTCACCAGGTTCTGTTACCCAGAATCCCTTCAAAACCTCAAACTTTGTAAAACAAAACACATTTTCCTCACATTTCTGTGGTGGAAAGTTCTGGAATCTGCGTGGATCCACAAAATTCCACCCACCCCGCATTCCCCAAAGTCTTCAGAGAAAAATGGTAACTCACTTGTGTGTGTGAGCCAAGTGCCCGCGACAGGAAACGGCCCAAAATGCAACATAAACACACCACATTTTCACAGTGAAAATTGACCCTTTTTTTGCAAAGTGCCTATCTGTAGATTTTGAACCCTAGCTCTGCCGGCACCTAGGGAAAGATAGTAAACCTATACATTTTTTAAGATGAAACACCCAGGGGAATCTAGCATGGGGTGACTTGTCTGGCTCTCACCAGGATCTGTTACCCAGAATCCCTTGTAAACCTCAAATTTGCCGGCACAAATGTCCTACCCCATAGCGTTCCCCTTAGTCTCCAGAGTAAAATGATACCTTACTTGTGTGGGTGTTCAATGCAGAATTGGCTAAAAACGTATTTTAAAATAAATGTAGTGCTTAGAATTCTCGGTTCTATAGCCTTTATCCCTAAGTTATGGGCTATTCCCAGTCACAGGCCTTTGCGCCACCCATACAAGTTAGGTATCATTTTACTCGGGAGACTGAGGGGAATGCTGTGGGGTAGGACATTTGTGCTGGCATGGTGATAACACACAAACAAATGGATAAATTTGAGGTTTGCAGGGGATTCTGGGTAGGGAAACTTTGGGGGATCCTTGCAAGCCATACCTCGCTGGACTCCCCTGGGTGTCTAGATTTTAGAAATGTGTGGGTTTGGTAGTTTCCTAGGATGGCTGCCGAGCCCGGGGCCAAAAACCGAGGTGACCCTCCCTTGCAGAACCAGGATGTTTTGTGATAGGTAATTTTGATGTCACCTCAATAGGTTATGGGCCCTTGCCTGTCACGGGTACTTGACCCACCCACACGAGTGAGGTACCATTGTTATCGGGAGACCTGGGGGAACACTGGGTGGTAGGAAATTTGAGGATCCATGCAGATTCCAGAACTTCCCCACACAGATATTTGAGAAAAACTTGATTTTTCAGCAACATTTGAGGTTTGCAGGGGTTCTGGGTAGGAAAATGTTGGAAGGCCCACACAAGCCATACCTTGCTGGACTCCGATGGGTGTCTAGTTTTTAGAAATGGGTGGGTTTGGTCATTTCCCAAGATGGCCGCCAAGCCCAGGGCCAAAAACACAGGTGACCCCCCTTGCAAAACCAGGTTGTTTTGTGATCGGTAATTTTGATGTCTCCTCACTACATTTTGGGCCCTTGCCTGTCACGGATACTTGCCCCACCCAATGAAGTACCATTTTTATCAGGAGACCTAGGGAACCCTGGGTTTTAGGAAATTTTTGTTAGCCCAATGATCCCACAACTTTTCCACACAGAAATTTGAGATCTTTTTTTTTTACCTACATTTGAGGTTTGCACGTAATTCTAGGTAGAAAAACGTTGCTGGGTCCATGCAAGGCATACCTCCCTGGACTCTAGTTTATAGAAATGTATAGGTTTGGGAGGTTTCCCCGGATGGTCGCTGAGCCTAGGGCCAGAAACCCAGGTGATCCCCTCCTTGCAATAGCAGGTTGTTTTGTGATAGGCAATTTTGATGTCTCCACAGACCTTTTTGGGGTGTTTCCTATCATGGACATTATGCCTACTCACATGAGTATGGTACCATTTTTATCAGGAAACTAGGGGAGTGCTGGATGGCAGGAAATTAGTGGTGGTCTGGTGATCCTACAACTTTCCCACACAGAAAAGTGAGAAAAACTTGATTTGTTTACTGAAATTTGATGTTTATTGGGCAGGAAAATGTTGGGAGATCCTTGCAAGCCACACTGCCCTGGACTCCTCTAGGTGTCTGTTGGACAGGCCACATGAAGGGCTTGCTCCCTCCCCGCATGACAGGGCCCAAGCCCCGGCCCGCCAGGTGTTATCCACAAGAATCACCCGCACCCCGTCGCCCAACGGAACTCCTGCCCCCGGACATCCATGTATCACGGGACCGAACCACTACCGGCTCCCCCGGCTGGCTCCGCCGCCATCTTGGGCCCTGCGCCACGAGTCCGCGTGGCCTCCACCCGACCCTAACCCTGGGCCTGGCCGGCCCCGACATCCCGGCACCACCATCCACCCAGGAGGTGAACGGACCACTTGGCAGGTCAATGGAAGAAAGAAGCGTCAAGGGCTCTCCCCCGCCAGGTGCCGATCCCCATCCAGCTCCCCCAGGCGCTGGCTCCACCCCCTGCTGGGTGTCTGGACACCCTCATCCCGGACCCCCCGACCTCCAAGTGCGAGGGTCCGGACATCAAAGGGCGCCAGACCTATAACTAGGGCAGCCCCAGAGCAGGAAGGCAGTTGTATCCTGGAGTCGAGAGACACCGAGAGAACTCAGCCTTGACGGACTACTGGCGCTGCCGTAGTCCTGCCTTGTGAACTATCGTCCTGCCTGCTGGCGCTGCCGCGGCCTTCTGCAACATCCATCCTCGTCGGGACCTGCTGGCGCTGCCGCGGACCGTTGTAACGACCACCTTCATCGGGACCTGCTGGCGCTGCCGCGGACCGTGTAATGACCATCTTCACCGGGACCTGCTGGCGCTGCCGCGGACCGTGTATCGACCATCTTCACCGGGACCTGCTGGCGCTGCCGCGGCCCGTCCAAGCTAGAACACCGAGCTCGAGGATTGTGAGCTATCCACCAGACCATCTCAGCTACCAGACTGGTAACCAGACTGTCCCGCTACCCCCTTTTCCCCAACCTGAGAGACTCGAATCGAGGGGACCCCTGAGTCCAGACCTCCTTGTACCATTTCATCGTACCTTAAGAAATTGCCTATAAAGAACGCTAAATCTTCTCCCTGTGTTGTGTCTGTCTGTGGGGGGGAAGTTATTTATCTGTACGATCGCTGGAGACGGCTCTCCCCGGAGACCTCTCCCCTTGTCCTCGGCCGACCCTCCCGGTCCGTCTAACATTGGTGGCCAGCGGCGCGATCCGAATCAACGCGTAATCGTACAGAGAGTAGCTCACCCCACGACAAAACCACGATGTCAGCCAAAGATAGCGGTTCCACTGAGAAATTCCAAATGCATAAATTGGAAGAATATAGCCACCGCGAACTTAAACAATTCTGCATGGAACTAGGCATTGCTACCACCGGCCTGAGTACCAAAGACGATTTGAAGCACGCCCTTGAGTCGTGGGCGGAAACCGGGGTCGCCGGATCCTCCGACCAAAACGGTGTAGCACCAGAGGGGAACGCCACGGCTCCCGAGGAGCGAGGAACGGGCCTCTCGCAGGAAGAGATCCAAGAAAGAGAAAGAACCAGATTACATGAGTTGGAAATGGCACGACTCAAGATGGACGGTGAACTAAAGTTAGCCGAGCAAAAACTAAATCTAGAACATCTGCGGCTCCGAGAAGAACGGGAAGAAAAACAGAGGCAGAGAGAGCTCGAGGAGAAAAGAATAACATTCGAACACGAGCGCAAACTGTCGGAAATAGAACTGCGGAAACAGAATAAAGAACCGGGGGTGCCTGAGCGACCGCACACCCCGGGAGCAACCGAGAAGAAAGTCCACATCCCCAAGGATGTTGTCCGAGAGTATGTCCGAGAGGACGACATACAACAGTGGTTCAAAGCCTACGAGATCGCCATGACCTCCCACCGGATCGACCGGAGTGATTGGGGAGCCGGCCTATGGGGGAGGTTCGTCAACGAAGGCCGCGATGCCCTACTGCAGCTCCCAGATCATCAGATGTCATCCTACGACCACATGAAGGCTGCCCTCCTCACCCGCTATGGGCTCACACCCGAGATGTACCGCCAGAGGTTCCGAGACTGCACCCGGATCCCGGGTACAACTTGGGTGGAATACGTCAACTATTTCAGCCGGGCCTTCGAGGGTTGGATCAAGGGAAGCCACGTAACGACCTACGAGCAACTCTTTAATCTTATGGTATGGGAGCACCTGTCGAACAACTGCTTCGTCGAGCTCAGGCAGCACCTCCTCGACAGTAAATTGACTGACCCACGGCAACTCGCCGCCGAAGCTGACCGATGGGAAAGCACCCGAGTGGGCCGGAGAGGACCACACGAGCAAAACCGAAACAACCAAGGTCAGCACCGTCCCCGAGGAGGAGGAGGAGGCCAGGGGCGAGGGAGAGACACCATCCCGGCCACTCCCGCGGCCAGCACCCCGCCCCCGGCCGGCCGGGGCAACCCCCCGATGCGCACGGGGTTCCGAGCCAACGTCACGTGCCACCGATGCCAGCGAGTCGGCCACTACGCCAGTGACCCGAGCTGCCCGCAGAACCAAACGCCAAAGCCCCGCCGGGTAGCTGCCGCCGCCCTGGGGGGAGAACAAATCTCCGAGGAACAGGAAGAATATGAGCAGGCCCAACAAGAGTGGGAACCGGCCGCCATGGTTCTAGCGTGCCTAGGGGGAAAAGACATGGTCCCGCGGGCTCCCCTACCCGCCAACACCCGGAAATATGGCCAGTGGGTGAACATTAATGGGCATCGGGCCGAAGCCCTACGTGACACAGGGGCCAGTGTGACGGCCGTCCGCTGTCACCTGGTGAAACCCGAGCAGATCCTGCCGAACATTCTCTGCCCCGTCCGCTCAGCCGACAATTCCGAAAGTCTGTGTCAGATGGCCTGCGTCCCCTTCGAATGGGGAGGGGTCTCCGGCCTGTTGAAGGTGACGGTCCGGGATGATGCCCCCGTGGACTGCCTCCTGGGAAATGACCTTGAGAGTTCCCCGTGGGCCGCCTTCGAAAGAAGAGAGCACCTGGGGATGCTGGGCCTCCCGGACTGGGCCTGTGTATCCACCCGGTCCATGGCCGCCCGTGCCGTCCCCCGACCAGAAGAACCAGAATGGCCAGCACCTCCTCCCCCGGTCGCCCCAGTAGAGGACTACGACGATACCGACCCCCCAGAGCCAACGCCCGAAGGGGCCGCCCAGCCCCAGGACCTTCCCGGCCTGGCTCAGTGGCGTCAAGAAGGGGGGCCCACCCAGGAACAGTTCCGCCAGGAGCAGAAGACCTGCCCCTCACTCGAGGGACTCCGCCAGCAAGCCAGCGCCCAGAGCGCCGGGGACTCCACCGGAACTCATTGGTTCTATTGGGATAACGACCTGCTATACAGTGAACAAAGAATCGCGGAGTTAGGGGCCAGTCGAGTGCTGGTGGTGCCCCTCCGTTTCAGAGACTTCCTACTAACTTTGGCCCACGATGTTCCCCTGGCTGGACACCTGGGCCAGGACAAAACCTACAGTCGCCTAGTGACCCACTTTTTCTGGCCGAAGATGCGGAACGACGTCCTTAACCACTGCCGGTCCTGCCCCACATGCCAGGCCAGTGGGAAGAGCGGCCGTAAGCTCAAAGCCCCTCTGCAACCCTTCCCAGTGGTCACCACTCCGTTTGAGAGGGTGGGAATAGACATTGTGGGGCCCCTGGACCCCCGCACGGCACAAGGACATCGGTTCATCCTGGTACTGGTGGACCACGCCACCCGCTACCCCGAGGCTGTGCCCCTGCGAACTGTAACAGCTCCGGTGGTCGGCCGGGCCCTAATGGGGATCTTCTCCCGGGTGGGCTTCCCCCGAGAAGTCGTCAGCGACCGAGGCACAAACTTTATCGCGAAATATATGAAGTCCCTCTGGCAACAGTGCGGGGTCACCTACCGATTCACGACCCCCTATCACCCTCAAGGGAACGGACTAGTGGAGCGATTCAACCGCACCCTCAAGGGGATGATTGGGGGATTGGAAGAGCCCCTCCGTCGCCAGTGGGATGTACTACACCCGTGCCTCCTCTTCGCCTATTGAGAAGTTCCCCAGAAGTCCCTCGGCTTTAGCCCTTTCGAACTCCTGTACGGGCACCCCGTGGAAGGGCCCCTCAGCCTAGTCAAAGAAGGTTGGGAGATGGCCCCCCTAAAGACCCCTCCAGACGTCTTCAAGTACCTCCTGGCACTACGCAATCAGACCCGGCGCTTCAGGGAGATGGCAAAAGCGAACCTCGAGGCCAGTCAGGAGGACATGAAAAAATGGTACGATCAGAATGCCTCCTCCGTCGAATTCGAACCTGGTCAACAAGTGTGGGTGATGTCCCCCACCGAACCATGTGCCTTGCAAGATAAGTGGACGGGGCCCTTCAAGGTGGTCGAACGCAAGAGCCCCGTCACCTACCTCATCGACATGGAGTCCCCCCGGAACCCCCTCCGGGTCCTCCACACCAACAGACTCAAACCACACTTTGTGCGCTCGGAACTCAGCCTCCTGATGGCTACAGACAGTGGGGCGGAAGAAGACTCCGAGCCCCTCCCTGATCTCCTGAGGACCCAGGAGAACGACGGTTCCGTGGACGGGGTCCGGCTCTCCGATGCCCTCACCCCAGAGCAACGCCAGGGCTGCCGGGACCTCCTGCTGCGGTTCGCTACACTGTTTTCCCTCATCCCAGGGATCACCCCTTGGTGCTTGCACGACGTGGACACCGGGGACAGTCCCCCTATCCGACACCGGGCCTACCGCGTGCCAGATCGGGTACGGGCCTGCATCCAAGAGGAAGTATCCAAGATGCTCACGCTCGGGGTCATCGAGCCCTCGGACAGCCCCTGGCCAGCCCGGTCGTACTGGTCCCCAAAGCCGCTGCCCCCGGCACCACTCCTGAACTGCGATTCTGCGTCGACTATCGGGGCTTGAACGCTGTCACCCGGACCGACGCTCATCCTATCCCCCGAGCGGATGAGTTGATCGACCGCCTGGGGGCCGCCCGCTACCTCAGCATCTTCGACCTAACAGCGGGCTACTGGCAGATCGGTCTCACACCCCGGGCCCAGGAACGGTCCGCCTTCTCTACCCCCGATGGCCACTACCACTTCAAGGTCATGCCCTTCGGCATGAAGAATGCCCCCGCTACTTTTCAACGTCTAGTGAACCAGGTCTTGGCGGGGCTCGAAGAATTCAGCGCCGCCTACCTGGACGATATCGCTGTATACAGCCGCCACTGGTCCGACCACCTTCACCACCTCCAAGAGGTCCTCCAGGCCCTCCAGCGGGCCGGCCTCACGATTAAGGCCGGCAAGTGCCAAATTGGTCAAGGGTCCGTGACCTACCTCGGACACCAGGTGGGAAGCGGTCTGGTGGCCCCGCTGCAACTTAAAATTGCTGCCATCCAGTCGTGGCAGCCCCCGTCACGCAGACCGAGGTCCGAGCCTTCTTGGGACTCACCGGCTACTACCGGCGGTTCGTGAAGGACTATGGCAGCATTGTGGGGCCCCTCACGGGTCTCACGTCCAAAAACCACCCGAAGCGGATTAACTGGACCCCCGACTGTCAAGCGGCCTTCGAGAAGCTGAAGGCCGCCCTGTGCACCGCCCCTGTGCTCCAGGCCCCCGATTACAGTCGGGAATTCATTGTACAGACAGACGCCTCCGACCACGGCATCGGGGCGGTCCTTTCCCAGCTGAACCCCGAGGGTCGTGACCAGCCGGTGGCCTTCATCAGCAGACGCCTCCTGGCCCGAGAACAGCGCTGGAGCACAATCGAGAGGGAGGCCTTCGCAGTAGTGTGGGCCCTCAAAAAACTCCGGCCCTATCTCTTCGGTACCCACTTCCGGGTGCAAACCGACCATCGACCCCTGCAGTGGCTGATGCAGATGCGGGGAGAAAACCCAAAACTATTGCGCTGGTCCATCTCCCTGCAGGGGATGGACTTCACCGTAGAACATCGACCGGGCCAAGACCACGCCAACGCAGATGGCCTGTCACGCTTTTTCCGCCTCGACGAGAAGAGTCCCCAAGAGGATGGGTGACTCTCCCCGCCTTCAGCTGGGGGGGACGCATGTTGGACAGGCCACATGAAGGGCTTGCTCCCTCCCCGCATGACAGGGCCCAAGCCCCGGCCCGCCAGGTGTTATCCACAAGAATCACCCGCACCCCGTCGCCCAACGGAACTCCTGCCCCCGGACATCCATGTATCACGGGACCGAACCACTACCGGCTCCCCCGGCCGGCTCCGCCGCCATCTTGGGCCCTGCGCCACGAGTCCGCGTGGCCTCCACCCGACCCTAACCATGGGCCTGGCCGGCCCCGACATCCCGGCACCACCATCCACCCAGGAGGTGAACGGACCACTTGGCAGGTCAATGGAAGAAAGAAGCGTCAAGGGCTCTCCCCCGCCAGGTGCCGATCCCCATCCAGCTCCCCCAGGCGCTGGCTCCACCCCCTGCTGGGTGTCTGGGCACCCTCATCCCGGACCCCCCGACCTCCAAGTGCGAGGGTCCGGACATCAAAGGGCGCCAGACCTATAACTAGGGCAGCCCCAGAGCAGGAAGGCAGTTGTATCCTGGAGTCGAGAGACACCGAGAGAACTCAGCCTTGACGGACTACTGGCGCTGCCGTAGTCCTGCCTTGTGAACTATCGTCCTGCCTGCTGGCGCTGCCGCGGCCTTCTGCAACATCCATCCTCGTCGGGACCTGCTGGCGCTGCCGCGGACCGTTGTAACGACCACCTTCATCGGGACCTGCTGGCGCTGCCGCGGACCGTGTAACGACCATCTTCACCGGGACCTGCTGGCGCTGCCGCGGACCGTGTATCGACCATCTTCACCGGGACCTGCTGGCGCTGCCGCGGCCCGTCCAAGCTAGAACACCAAGCTCGAGGATTGTGAGCTATCCACCAGACCATCTCAGCTACCAGACTGGTAACCAGACTGTCCCGCTACCCCCTTTTCCCCAACCTGAGAGACTCGAATCGAGGGGACCCCTGAGTCCAGACCTCCTTGTACCATTTCATCGTACCTTAAGAAATTGCCTATAAAGAACGCTAAATCTTCTCCCTGTGTGGTGTCTGTCTGTGGGGGGGAAGTTATTTATCTGTACGATCGCTGGAGACGGCTCTCCCCGGAGACCTCTCCCCTTGTCCTCGGCCGACCCTCCCGGTCCGTCTAACAGTGTCTAGTCTCCAGAATTGTCTGGGTTTGGTATTTCTCCCTAGATGGCTGCTAAGCCCAGGATCAAAAATGCAGGTCATTTTGTGATAGATATGTGTACACCTGTGTTTCTGGTCCCGGGCTTGCAGACATCTAGGGAACCTAAATAACCCAGACATTTCTAAAAACTAGACACCCGTGGGAATCCAGGGAGGCATGGAATATCTGTGTGGAAACGTTGTGTGATCACTGCACAGCACAAATTGTGTACCATTCAGCGTTCTTCTCAGTCTCCCAATAAAAATGATATTTTACTTGTGTGGATGGGCCAAGGGCTTATGACATGAAAGGGCCAAAAACATGTGGAGATTAAGGGGGGCCCAAGGTGGGTCCAGAAGGGCAATTTGGTTATATGTTTTTAGGCTGATGCTACTTTGAGCACCTACACAGTGAGGTATAATTTTTCTCGCCAGGCAAGGGGAACGCTGGGTGGTAGGACATTTGTGCCTGAGCTGTTATCCTACAACCTACCCACACAGAAAGTGAGGAAAATGTGACTTTGTACGTAAATTGGAGGTTTCCAGGGGATTCAAGGTAAGAAAACGCTGCAGGATCCATGCAAGCCGCTCCGCCAGCCAAGTGTCAGTACACTTATACCACCATCCACACACTCCACCAGCCAAGCACCATCTATGCACACCACCAGCCAAGCGACATCAATGCACTCTGCCAGTCAAGTGCCATCCACGCACTCTGCCAGCTAAGCGCCATCCATGCATTCTGCCAGCCAAGCGCCATTGATACACACTGTCAGCCAAGAGCTGGTCCACGTACACTGCTAGCCAAGTGCCACTCCATAAACACCACCAGGCAAGCGCCAATCAATACACATCATCATCAAGCGCGAGTCCACACATGATATTATCCAAGAGTAAGCCCACACATACACCAGCAAAATGCCAGCCAAAGTTCAGTACACGCAGACTGTCAGCCAAACTTTAGTTCACACGCACACAAACTCTCCCTGGTTTCTAGTAGTTTCAGAGCCACCACTTGGTGGTAGATGAGACTAAAAATAATACTGAAACAACCAAAACATCTGCCTAAAAAAAGGGGAGTGACCCGTGCCTATGGTGCTTCTACCTGTCATGCCCAGAAATATATCCTTGGATGTTAGTGGGATCTCTGCCCTACCTGGAGGGGCAGATAAGGGGCTATTGCCCTGATCTGCCTTTCTGATGGGGGAAGAAATTGTTTTTGGGTATGGGGGCATTAGCATGCCCATTCTGGGCAGCCCCCACCCCTATGTATAAATAAACAACATAATCCCTGGTGTCAAGAGGGCTTTCTGCCCCGATATGCCTCCTGAATGGGCAGAAAGGCTGTGAAATTCTGGGAGGGCAGATGGGGGCAATGTCAAGTCAATTATAGGCAGCCCCACCCATACAGGCGTAAAAAGTAAAAGATCCTTGGTGCTTAGTGTTCTTTCTGCCATCCCGGGGGAGCAGATTGGGGGCTGTTGCCCCATCTGCCTTCTAGGGTGGCAGAAAGACTGTGGAATATAAAGGGGGTGTTAGGGGCATTGGCATGCCCATTTTGGGTAGCCCCCACCCCTACAAGCATAAAAACAAAAGAAATGGTGCATAGTGTGTGTTCTGCCCCCCGGGGGGCAGATTGCGAGCTATTGCCCCTATCTGCCTCCCAGGCGATTTAAAGACTGTGGGATTTGGGGGGTGGGTGGGGGAATTGGCATGCCCATTTTGGGCAGCCCCCACCCCTACAGGCTTAAAAAATAAAAACATCCCTGGTGCCTAGTGTTTTTTTTGCCCCTCCCGGGGAGGGCAGATTAGGTGTTGTTGCTCCCATCTGCCTCCCAGGGGGGGCAGAAAGACTGTGGAATGGGGGTGGGGCATTGGCATGCCCATTTTGGACAACCCCACCCCTACAGGCGTAAAATCAAAAAAATCCCTGGTGCCTAGTGTGCTTTCTGCCCTCCCTGGAAGGGCATATTGGGGCGATTGTCACATCTGCCTCCCAGGGAGGGCAGAAAGACTGTGAAATTTGAGGGGCATTGGCATGCCCATTTTGAACAGCCCCCACCCTTAAAGAGCAGCTGGCTCTTCCATGTTTGCACCTGTTCTTAAATCCGCTCTGCTGTGTCCTACCTAACTCTGCGGGGACCCACACACAGAGAATCCATGGGGTCTAGTGTGCTTTCTGCCCCCGGGGGTAGATTGGGGGCTACTGCCCTCATCTGCCTCCCAGGGGGGCAGAAAGACTGGAATTTGGGGATGGGTTGGGGCAAAAACATGCCAATTTTGGGCAGCCCCCACCCCTACAAGAGCAAAAAAGAAATCCCTGGTGCCTAGTGTGCTTTCTTCCCTGCCAAGGAACAGATAGGGGTCTATTGCCCCATCTGTTCCCCAGGAGGGGCAAAAAGACTGTCTGTGCCCAAAGTAATGGGGAAGCAAAAGCCCTTGCCCAAGGGGCCACTCCCTCCTCAATGGTGACTAGTGGTTGGATCCCTGCTTAGGGATCGTCCTCCTGAGGCGATCCCAAAGCAGGGACCCTTTTCAATGATACCCATCCCATCTGCCTCAGTGCTCAGGGGGCTGAGATTGCCCCCTGAGCACTGAGGCAGTGAAACTGAAACTGAGTTTCAGTTTCTCTGAAATGACGTCAGTGCGACATGCCCGCTGACGGTCATTTCGGAGAAATAATCAAAACACCATCTGCAGCTGGAGTAGCTCTTCCCTAGCTTGTGAGGGTGTTAGGACAAAACGGATTTCCTGTGCCATGTGCGTGGACGGGCAAGAGCCATCCAACGTTCATGAGCACTGGTGCTTGAGGACACACCGAAAGGGTTAAAAGGAATTCAATTTTTGCATTATGCCCAGTCCTCTAATTCATATAGTAGGGTGTTTTCCTCAACATCTAGTAGTGCAATTAGTCAATAGTTCATTAGATCTGTATTGTCACCCCTTGTGTAGATCAGGATTAGGATGAATCCTCTACAAGACTGTGGCACCTATGTGGGTTGTAGACATTCCTGCTGGAGAGGTGTTAAATGGTCGATCAAAAAAGCTGTGTCAGTTCTAAGAAGAGAGCTTGGCAAGCCATTGGGGCCAGGCATGCCATTTTCTCTGATGGGTTTGAGGACTTTATGAATATTGGTTTAATTGATCGTGTTGATTTAATTTTTGTAGCTCTGAGTTGTCAAATTTGCTCTGTCCACTTTACTCTAGGGTCACAATCCCCTCTCTCACAGTTTTTATTGATTGTGCAAAATTCATTTTTTGGCTCTGAGTTATTGAATTCAGACCCATGTTTTTGTGGGGGCAAGTGACCTGTATGTTTGAGTCGGTGTAAATCCTATGGACATGCTGATTACACCTTACTATAGAGACACTATTCACTTTGTCACAGGATTTGATACTTCATGAATTGATGTATTGAAAAAAATGTAGCTACATATAATGACCGAACAAAGTGCAAACACATAGCCATTCTAGTTCCATGTTTTATCTTTGATGACAAAAGTAGCTTGGGTTAAGCTTTTTCTATACTCCCTAAATGCAGTTTATCAGCGACATTTGTATTGTCCTTATTGTAAATTCTGACGCTGATCTTAAGCTCAACGTAGAGACATTCTATTTCATTGAAGACCTTATATGACTGACGCGAAAGGTTGCTCAGAAAGGTGTAGCCCAAAGTATAAATTCTGCTAAAAATGCCTGGGGCTTTATAAGAGAACCCTTTAAACATTTGAAAAGCTTGTAGTGAAGTGAGGTTGTAATTGTGTAAATAATAGTTAATTTTACTTTGAAGGTAGTCTGTGGAATTGGCTGTGAAACAGTTAATTGATTACCCACGTTAGTCATTTTAATGGCTCCTGTTGGTATGATCTCCTGTGCTGCTAATCTACAAATGAGGTCAGTAAGTGTCTCACAGAAACTTTCTTTTGTTACTATCTGGTCAGTCCAATGGAGGTTTAGGTGGAAATTGATGAGTAAAGTTGTAATGATGCAGCTTCCAATACCCAAACCATTAATTGTGACTGCTTGAAGCGAGGAGCTGCTTATGCTGAGAACAGTTGTTTCTACCTTTATTCTTGTTGCAATGTAAATTGAGAGACATCCTGATGGCTCTCAAAGTTCTTGGTTTTGATGGTTCACTGAGGCATTTCATAGTACTCTGCTATCAGGAATGGTGTCTCTGTTCATGTTTCTTACAGGCAAACTACATCCATACTTTTACGAATACTTTGATCTTCCGGTTGACTGCTCATATTCTTTAGACTAGCGATGTTCCATGATATTACTGTGCAGACATGCATGTACCATGTCTTTCTTGCATTGTTGTGGGCTATGTTAGGATAGCCATAATTGCATTGTGACATTGACCATTTGTTAAAATTGTATAGTATATCATTTGCTTTGTTACAG
Organism: Triturus cristatus; assembly: GCF_964204655.1. Taxonomy (NCBI): domain Eukaryota; kingdom Metazoa; phylum Chordata; class Amphibia; order Caudata; family Salamandridae; genus Triturus; species Triturus cristatus. The sequence goes on from NC_140590.1 coordinate 1,121,602,562, forward strand.
TAACATCGATGCATGATCTGCATGAATTGTTTTTGCCAGCTAACATATAAACTACACGATTATGCTCAAACCTAAATGACACATTAGGAAGTTTTAAAAATGAAGCAGTCTACTAAGCTGTTGTGACTGCTCAGTCAACTCCTGGCTCACCGTTAACAAAGTGAGATGTTCTGGAGTTTGAAGTCTGTCAAGTAGTATAATTGAGACATAAGTAAAGTGACATAAGTAATGTGGTATGGGCGCTATAAAGTAAGGCATGCAAGTTATATGATGTGAGTGATGTAATATAAATTATGTGATTTAAGTGATGTGATACATCGTTATACATCGTTAATTGATGTGAGAAATGTGATGTGAATGATTTAATGTAATGTATTTAATGGGATTTGTTGTGTTGTTAGTGGTGTGATACAATGTTCTTCCATAGAAGTGATGTGTAAATGATTTAAGGATTAAACATGAGTAATTTGAATTGATCAATTTGAGATAAATGCTATTTATGTTGTCATGGGAATTGATAAGGTGTGAGTAATGTGATACAATGTTATGTGCATAAGTCATGGTGTGATTTAATGTGAATGAGCTGATGCGAGTAATAGTCTGTGTTCATTTGTGTGTGGTTCAGTTTTCACTTGAAACCGATATGCATTTGTAGGACTGCATTTGTAGGACAAAGTGCAGCCTTGCAAATCCAAAGTAACAAAGACATGTTCACATGTGAAACTGGGTCTCTAACATGCATGTGCATGGTTCAGTGTGTCATGTAGAACTATGCATAAATCTGAGATTTTAGTCCCATTATACTATCTGTTACACACATTTAAACATGCATTATCTGACCTGTGTAGGTATATTGTAGTCCATTGTGTACTAATAATATGTGTAGACACAACCCCAAAACTAAATCACAATGGTATCTGTCCATTCAAAACATATTTTTACATACCAGATAATATTAGCTCATTGCTGACATGCAAGACTTTTCTTGTGATGTTGCGTGCACAAGAACATACTCACACCATGTAATGTCTTGACTAGCATGTTAGGTAATGTTGACAATGGAGATGGAAATTGCACACTGACCAGAGACCATCTAATGCAAGGCACTGCATGAAATGCATAGACATATCTTGAGAAAATGAAGCCATGAGGACTGTAGCACAGACTGTCATCTGGGTCTCCAGCTATTCATACACTCAAATGTGAAAGTGCAGCCATAGATGGACATTGCATGCTGCTTTGCAAATATCATAGACAAGTAGTGACTGCCTGTTGGAAAAGTACATTTGTGTAGCAAAACCATCATACTTGCACAAACATCACAGCAATGTGTGATGTTAGAGGCTCATCTGTAGTGACACATACCACCAATGCCAACCCTAATATGTGACACTCTGGAATGGGTCTATGTACACACATATCCAGCCATGTACAGACACCAATGTGAGTAAATAGTGCCTCCAAATTTGCTCAGGATTACTAATACATGTACAGTATAGCTACACCACACAAAAGTACAAAACGCATATCACATCACAAATAAATATTGTGCTGTTAGCCCACATACATCTCATGAAATGGTACATATATTGATCATGTATCAATAAGCGATATTAAAGAATTACGCAAACCCACATTTGCAACAATATTTTCCATTTCTGGGAAGAAAAATACTTGCAAAATACACATATACACATGAAATCTTCCAGCTCAGCCCTAGGTGTGTGAAATGTTGTCACAAAACAAGAAAACGGGCTGCAAAATGACAGGCAATGAAGTCAGTCTGCATCCTGGCACATGGAGAAGTACAGTATACTTTCACTTTCTCTTTCAGCCACACTGTTACTGTATTTTGTGAGTTGTGGAAGTTTTGGAAGGTGTCTGCTGGTCTTGCTGTATTTGAGAGAGTTCTGTGTGTAGTGTACTGTTCATACTATCCTTGTAAAGTCCTGTGTTTCTGTCCCTATGTGTTAATTGTGACTGTTTGATTGTTTTGTTGGTTGTATGTCTCTTTAAGTCAAGTAGGTAATAGGGGTTGACTGTAGTTTTTTGGGAGGTTTGCCTGGGGAAATATTGTATTTGGGGATTTTGGGTCAGGGTGGGGAGGGCAGGATGTTGGAGGGGGCCTTCCTCTGGTTTGTTAAATTTTACGCCTCCTACGGGGTACGATGTACAAGTCCAGAAAGTGAGCTGGGAGCACATCGGTGAAAAGATGCTCAACATGTTCGTTGTGAGCAGGACTGTCCAGCACTGGAAGCAACAGTAGCAGGACTGTGTTGGCTGTGAGGGAGACCTAATCATCATTCCATCAACCTTGGAATCATCATTGGGTTGAACGTTGGTAAGTACATGACCAACATTGTGTCACATCAAAGGATAATTATGTTGAGCATAATATACCATTTTGCAATATAGCTTGCCAGTCATGACATACTTTGCCACCCCCACATCATTTTATTTGGGTACACCTCACATGATCAACTGGCTGACAATCTCTGTGAGATACACAATGTGGCTCACCAACATGTCAAAGCCTTTGACATACCTGTTCGTAGTGGAAAAACTGAGTTGACCCTCAAAAATAATGTCTATTGAGGTGTGATAGCAGATTTTAGATGCAGGAAGCAGTGGGACAGGTCATAGTATGTTATGTCACTTAGACCGTGGCATGAATGTCCATTGGGCCACCAGTGTTAAATTGACATATGTTGAGGGTAAGACAGGCTCAGCAGATTGCAAAATATATGTAACATGGCAACACACATGACTATTCCAATGACTGAAATTGTATCATGAATCCGCCAATGATGCATCTGAATTTTGCAAAATGTGATGTCAATGACATTAATGGTACTTTCCACAATTTTTCAACAGCAGTAAGACCCTTTATCATACAAGGAGATGTGGATGCATTTATGTGCGTAGTGGAAAAGCTGAGTTGACCCTCAAAAATAATATCTATTGAGGTGTGATAGCAGATTTTAGATGCAGGAAGCAGTGGGACAGGTCATAGTATATTATGTCACTTAGACCGTGGCATGAATGTCCATTGGGCCACCAGTGTTAAATTGACATATGTTGTGGGTAAGACAGGCTCAGCAGATTGCAAAATATATGTAATATGGCAACACACATGACTATTCCAATGACTGAAATTGTATCATGAATCCGCCAATGATGCATCTGAATTTTGCAAAATGTGATGTCAATGACATTAATGGTACTTTCCACAATTTTTCAACAGCAGTAAGACCCTTTATCATACAAGGAGATGTGGATGCATTTATGGACCCACAGGTGAGTGTATCACCCCTAACTTTGGATTGTATTTGCTGACATATGCAAGGAATGCCTCAGGCCCTGTATGTTGAAGTACACAGAGTGGATATGCATCACATGAAATTTACCTCTGGTGTGATGATACTGCATGAAGTCAAGGGTAATGCACATCAGCAATATGTGATGCTGGAGGACAGAAGTGCGATTTGTGACTAGAAGTTTCAACGCCTCATATGTTTCACAAACCATAACTATGTGCAAGCACAGAGCCCATGATGTGGGTGATGTCATAGCCATGTTATAGAGCCATTCACACATCATCACAAACATCTATATACCCTGACATGATTGTGCAAGTGTTCCAGATCTACAGCACCCAATTTTAATTGGAAACTGTTGTATATGATGATTCGTTTGTTCCAGTGAACATGTCACATCTGTTGTTGATTATCATTATGCAAAAGTGATGTGGCATTCAGTCATAAACTATTGACAAAAACCCACATACAATCTTATTGTAAGCTAACTAGAATGTACAACCATCACCATATGATATTTGTCCCCATGGCATCAACTGTGTCACCTCAAAACAGTGGGACATATGTACAAGCCTCTATGGCCACCACAACATCACTTTTATTGACTTTGTGGTGGCAACGGGGGTGCGCCTTATTTACAAGGCAGAGTTAAGCCACTCAATGTGGATTAACACTGCCTTGTTTATAAGGCCCCCTTTCACGCTGTGGTTAGCGTGAATGGGGTGGGCTGTGGGTGTTGCGTTAGGACATGTGTTAATAATGTCTATAATGTGCTCTTTCCCGTGACATGCTCAACAGTTCTGATATTTCACATGTTATTAGTTGGTCATCTGAATGTGTCACGCATGAAATACACAATAGCTCACTGATGGATAAGGTGCATGATGGTGATCCTTGCTCAACATTGACTAACATGTGCTCAAATCAGACAACTTAGCACTTTTGGGTGAGGGTACTTTCCTTTGCCGTACCATAAATGTGTTCACACTGCCACTATTCTAAAAGCAGTGCAGGCAAATGTGTGGTTCACATGGAGAAGCTTTGCATTCCAATTGCATCATGGCACAGAAATGTGCCGAGCTGGTTGATACTTGTACAAAATGCTTCATGCCACATATGCCCTCTTTCCTTACATGCATGTCAACATTTAGGCATTATTCCACAGATTGGCAAGTACATGTGTACATGATCCAATCTGGTTGTGTAGCTGTGGTGACATCTCCAAGGATTCACTAATCTGATGATTTTTCATTTCCTCAATTGTACTACATGAAAATCACTGTTGTGATTAGTCATCTGACTTGATTGCAGACGGTGCAGCCTACTGTCTTTGTGTAGGTAGAATGGCAGGGTTTGCTATGGGCCTGTTATACTTCATACTTACTGTACTCTCCCTGTTGGCCTTGATTGTTTTTCTTTCGCACTGCCAAATTGCAAACTGGAATCCTACATCTGTTTTCACAGCACTCTGTGCCTGCCTTGTCCAAGCACAGGAATAACCATGTTGTCATGAACATCTTATTCTGATTCTGGCAATGATGTGTTCATGATTTCGCAGGTTAAGTGTCTAGTTGCATGTGGTCTTTGATGATGTTCACATAACCTATGGCTCATTATATTATAGGTGTGGCAAATATGCATTGTGCCATCATGTTTATGGACTCGGGAAACATGTCATGTATCATTTTTATTTTTCCGATAACATGTCCCCTGAGGAGCAGCATCTGTTCATCCAGTGGAAGGAACATTATCAGCAGATCAAGTGTGTGGCTAAGTGGTACAATGCAATGGCTAAGAGGTACCGGGAGGAAAGGACTTCTGGCAGGTGGAAGTCCATTACAGACAGTACAAAGAATGCTGGGAAAAAAGAAAATGGTCAGCTGTTCCATGTCCCTCAGGAGCTGCTTCACATGCAGCACCCATATCTTCCACTCTCAGTCTACCTCCCTCACGGAATGCACAACAGGGAACATCCGCCAGAGTGCAAGACACAGGGAAAGGTCTGTCCTCACAAAGAGGGAGAGGAGGCTGATGATCACTTTGAACATGTGTGTGGCTCGACTTGAATGGGACAATGATGAAATCAAGCGCCACCTCATGGACATAAAGCGGGCCCTGGGGATCCCCTATTTATGGACAATGGCTGTTTAATTTCCCACCCTGTCCAGCCCTGTGTTTCTCCTCTCTGATTTAACATCCTGGTAATAGATTTAGTAGCTAGTTAGTGTTAAGTGTAGATTTAGAGTAGGATTGATATAGTGTTAGGCGTAGCTTTTAACTGTTTTAATATTCTCATTTTCATGCTTTTGATTAAGTTTCCTTTTCCTTTGGGGTTGATGTGGTTTTGGACTTGTTAATAATTTTTTTTAATAGAAACCCCTAAAAATATATCATTGTTTAGTGTGTATGTATAGTTAGTTGATGTATAAGTTAAAGTGTCTTTGTGCCGTCCCGGATGTGCCAAATGGGGGGTGATGGGTTGATATATATGTTGTTGTGTATATATTCTTAGGTAAGCTAGTTAGCTTAATGTAGTTTAAAATTAGTACAAGTTAGGTTAGTGTAGTTTAGGATTAGTAAGTATAGTTAGTTAAGTTTCTTAAGAGTGTTTTAAAAAATAAATTGCCAATGATTGATGCTTTGTGCTCCCATTCAGTTTTACTGTGTGGACATATCCTATTGGATTGGTAGTGGATTATGACAGATGCATCCCTCCACAATCAAATAGAATGTCTCCAAATGTGATTACAGCATCTTCAAGGAACAGGGTTTCAACAAACCTCATTTAAAATGTGTTTTAAACAAACTGATTGATGTTTAGGGTAACACAGTTCATCTGGGAAGAGTTATTGATTGGCCTGTGAAAAATGTATCCATATGTGATTATTTAGCTCGGACAGATTTAAACGGGATGCACTGTGGGCATTGTGCTCTGCACAGCATTGGTTGAATTTTATGTGCATGGTGTCAGGATACTTAGTGACATCTTTGATTACACCGGTCCTCACAAAGGCTTCACTTTCCACGTGGGGATGCAGGGGATGTATGCCTAGCATTCTTCACAAATCATGACACCTCTTTACATGTTTCTACAAAGCCTTGTACATTTTGGACAATACTGTGAACAAATTGGCAAGTGTTGGATGAGGGATGTAGTGATGTGCGTTACAGGAAACCTGTGCACATATTTGAACCATTATCAATTTTTGAGCTATGATTTCTGTTAGATTTGGGGGTCTCTAGTTGGCATCGGTAGGTACCTGTGACAAATAGGGACCCTTGCTTCTAGTCAGGGTAGGGGGTTAAAATAACCCCTGCTCACTTCCTTGGTAGGTTGGCACGAGCAGGAAGGCTTATCTCAGAGGCAGTGTGTAAAGCATTTGTGAACACATACAGTAATACAGTGACAACACTACAAATGGACAAGACACAGGTTGTATTATAAAAATAAGTATTTTTATATAGACTTAACACAAGACCAAATGACAAAAATCCACAATACTGTACTCAAAGATAGTCTCTCAAATGTAATCAAATAGCTCAGTTCTCTCAAGTTGTAAATGCAACACTTTACTCTCAATGTACCTTAGAGGCGTAGTGCAAAGAAAACAAAAGGGTTGCTGGGAAGGTGATGCGTCGGTTCCTTACATGCAGGGGAGTGGATGCGTCGGTTCCTTATTGTGTGGGGAGTTGATGCATCGGTTTCTTACTGCTCTCGCTGGCACCTCGAAGCGATACTCTTCTCTGGTGCGATGCGATAAAATGGTGTCTTGTTGCAATGCGACACCGTTGGTGTGATGCGTGCACCCCCGATGGCCGTGCGGCGACTCAATGATCTTTGGAGACGTGACAGGCCCTGCAACACGCTTCTCTGGTGATGCCATGATGACCTCTGTGGAAGCGTCCCGCTTCTCCGGCGATACATCGCGCTTCGGCGATGCGATGATGACAGTGGCGGCTCGCTTTCTCGGCGATGCGATGACAGAGGCTATGGCTGTGACACGCTTCTCTTTGTTGCATCGCGCTTCCAGCTCCCAGCGACACACAGTCTCTCAGAAGGCCCAGCACAACAGCAGGCACTTCAATTCCCAGAAAGGGAATTCAGGGGGGAGCTGGTTGGTGAGGCAAGCTCTAGTTCAAGCCCTTGGAGATTCTTCTTCAAGTTGATAGAAAGCACATGCATCAACTTATAATAGGGAGAGCATATGCACTTTAGCACTGATCAGCAGTGGTAAAGTGCCCAGAGTCATAAAACAGCCAACAACAGGTCAGAAAAAATATAGGAGGAAGGCAAAAAGTTCTGGGATGACCCTGCAAAAAGGGCCAACTCCAACAATTTCCTACACCATTCCTCCTATTTATGCTCCATGGAATAATGTTGAATATGTGTCATGTTGAGTGAACTGTCTTTACATGTGTTATACCACAACACACATCTTTTTTAAACATTTTCCACCACATTGACTATGGGTAGTTCTTCTGAATATATATTTATCACAAATTGCTTGTAGACACTTCATGTGGCTTTACAGTGACATGAGTATTGTTCCCAGTCATGATCAACATCATGGGCATGGAGTAATTTTGTGTTTCTGAGACAGTGTTGTCTTACAGATCAGAGCACTGTTTAAGTCACACGTGTCAGGCCCTCACAATGCTTATCATGGACACCGGGTAATCATATTCCCTTTGTCAAATGTTCCTTGATAAGTAATGATGGCTACCCTGAACATGCATTGTTGGCACATTTAAACATTATTGGGCACAGGCAACACACATCTTAGTGACTCAATTGGTTTTATTTACATGTGCAGTAACTGAGGTAGTAGACTGGCCCAGTTCTCTGTGTAACAACACCCCGTAGTGTGAATGTCCGGGCGGAAAATGTGAAGAGTCATGTTGAGGAAGAGGCAGAGTTCAGACAGCAAGCTGATTGCAGTGTCATTGGGAACGAAACTTGCCAATCCATAACAAAGTCCAAGGTGAGTGTAGCAGAATCATTCATGGGAAAGTGGAAGCTGATGTTCCGGGGCATGATGGTAGGCACAGTTCCAAGGAGTAACAGACAATTTGACAGAGATGAATGCTACCGCTGACTTCTTTGCAAGATTGTTGATTCATCCACATCTTCCTCCATTGATGTTTCATGTGCATTCCGTGTGCGTGATGGAGGGTTGGTTGTAGCACTGTGAAGCTGGGACACTTCAGGGGGGTGAGATATGGATGTTGATGGTGCAGCAGCATTCATCTGTGCCAAAGGTTGAGGCAGCACTACAGTGATGATTAGCTGCAGGGCTTGCAAGACTCCAGCAATGTCTCTATGGTATGCAGCCATGGATGCCAAGTGTGAGGCCTACATCTGCTCCATATTCTCCATGATCATTCTCAATTGACGCAACTCCTTGAGCTAATCGCTGGAGCCACATTAACTGGACAGTTGTTCTTGTCTGTGAATCAGTACTCCAGTGATGTCAGCCATAGAATGCTGGAGAGCATGGAGTGGACTGAGGGTGCCTGTGATGGACTCTTGGTGGTTCCTAATGGGACTGAGATACCCACAGACCCCATCCAGTTTGGCCACTAGGCTGTCAAACCCACCCGCTCCTGACCAGCCATCTCCCTCTGGACCTCACTGCGTTGAAATCTTGAAAGTGGGTCATCAAGGTCCTGGTAGACAGATGTGGTGGTAGGTGGTTGCTGCTGGGTGTTTTGTGCGGGGGGTAGAGCTACCACAATGCAGCTGAATGTCCCTGCTTCCAGAGATGTGCTGCCAATGGAGTTAAGCTGTCGAGCTGTCAAGCTAATTGGAAATTTGAAATACTGCAGTTGTCTATGAGAGGCCCCAAGTAACTAAATAAGCAATACAAAGACTGTAAATTACAGATTACTAGATGAACTTTAGACTACAAAATGCGTGAAAGATAGGAAAAAAACAAAGAATCACTCCACACACATTTTCACTAGTAATTGGTTATATCAATTATAAATTACATACTTAGAAATAAAAATCAATCCTGTCTGTTGCAGTTTTTAAAAAAAAGCATTGATTAACTACAAAGTATATATGAACTGGCAATTTATGATTATAGACAATAAATGGAGATGCAAAGGCTAATGTGTCTAAAGCAAAAAATTATTAGTGTGTAAGAAAACAAAGAAATAGAGAATGAATACATGAAAATGCGATTGCTGTTAAACCTAAGAATTGAAAATGTATTTGCTTTACTGACATGAAAACATTCAAAGCTATTAAACAACAGTTGTGAGAAAGATAGACGCATAGTGACCAATTTAGCTTAAAAAATACAAAATATTCAGAGTGAATCGCTATCAGTAACAAAAAAACATTATTTTTTAAAAATCAATAATGCCACTCTTTTTCTGTGGCAGATTGACCGTGCATTAAGTTTAAAACAACATTTTTTGCTAACAGATAACTTCAGGGCGTGAGGAAAGCTCTATGCCGCTAAGCGTTTTATCCTGACTCAGAGATGCAGCCGCAGACTAACATTAGTTCAAGTTGGCATGCCGTCCAGGAATCCAAGAGAATGTTCGCTTTGTTGCGAGTCTCAAAAGAAAACAACAGATTTTAATTAACTAAAGCAATCAGGGCTGGAACCGAAACCAGCCCTGGCAAACTGCTCGGCCTGCCCCCCTGGGAGGGATGAGGGGGTGCGGCTGAGCTGTTTGCAGGGGCAGGTTTCAGCTAATTTTGTTACAGGGGGCCAATATTGGTCAAGATTTGGCTCTTCGAAAAAGGCTCACAGAAACCTGGAGAACCCCCAGGGTGACAAGCAGCGCTCTACAAAAACCCACTGATTGATTGATTTGAGTAGGGACTGAAATCGTTAAGGAGTTGTACATATTCTTGACTCGGAATCAGGAGGATGATGAAAGGACTCAGGGATTGACTACTTCAATAACTACAAGAAGTGAGTATGAAGTTCCTCAGTGGGTCAAAAAACACAGTAAGAATGTTTATGTGATGTCACGTGGATAGGTTGTCCTCCAAGGAGGAGGGGGATATCCTCCTTTTGGAACTAGGGCCCTCACACACCCAGCAAGCTAGGTGTCATGCTTCATCATATGGGCCTGCTCCTTGTCGGGTCGGCGCTGCAATACCAGACGGGCACCCTTAAAGGGGCTCTTTACCGGAGATCTTTAGTTCCTTGCTGTATAGGTGCTGTGGGTATAAGGGGCCTAGTAGGTGTTGATGTAATGGTTGATGTGCAAGATAAAACAGGGGATGGAATCCTCTAAATTAATTTTATTCTGTAAGGATCCCAGCCTGGTTAAAATAATTATAAGGGGTGGCGATTATCTGGCTGTTATGTGTCAAAAAATTGTTCTACTCCTAAATCGTCGACATGTTTCTCTCCTAGTAGTCAAGAATGATCTGTGGTGATTCCTCAGGCTCAAATGAAAAGAAAAACTATCTACACCTAATGGTGAGGTGAAGAACTACCTACCACGTAATGTACCTATAGGAACGGTACCCACAGGTATAGAGACCAACCTGAGAAAGAAACAAATATATTTGAAAACATAATAAATTAGTTATGTATTTGTGATCACACAACAGTTCAATCCAAAATTCTAGATCTATATGGTGATCAAAAGGTGACACAATCAATACATGGTGATACCAGTAGTTATCACTCATGAAAATTATAGATATGCAGTGCTATAAATGTGGTAATTATAGCACACCCGTGACTCTCAATTAAAAACAAAAATTAAAAACAACATCAGTGATGAATAGGCTGTGCCAACGGTGGGGATCAGAGTTATCTAAACCTCATCTAATGTTTGTAATATCGCGCCTCATCAGTTACAGCGGGATACTAGACACATGTAGTGTTGTTTCTAACAAATGAATAAGGATAAAATAAGGGCAGTGATTAGCTGGTATGTATGAAAACTGCTTGTCGAATAATCGACAAACCCAGTTAGTCAATGACAAGATAGTGACTCTCAGCAGGGCAAGGCAGTAAGTAAGATAGAATGCCCGTCCTCCTTGTATTATTAAAAAAACCCTGCTTCTCTTAGCCTAGAGTAATGGGAGGAAATCACATAGTACTACAGACTACCGGGGTGCCCAGCAAAGTCAAGCCCCGGAGCTGCAGAACAGGTGAAAATCCCCCAGGACCCAGGGGAGTAAGCAACGTGGTTGATCTCAATCACGGTAGGGACTGAGTAGTTCTTAACTCAACCTGAACAGCCCTTGAAACAGCTTACCTCTGCCATTTTTGAAGACTGGGGGAGATTGTCAAAGCGTCTTCAATACTCACCTTCCCAGTGGTAGACCTACCCCACACCGCCACAAGCGGGATGGTAATGTCCTTCAGTGTGGGCTCGCTCTTATACCAGCCACAGCTACTGGCGGGGCCGCGGAGGGAAGCCAAATGGTTTGAGCTCTGGAAGAGTGTGTCATGTGGCATTTCTGTCAGGACAGCCGAAAAGCTAGTAAATTATGTCAGCCATCTTGGAGTGTCTGGGATGCTCATTAAAGATATGTCGGAGCAAAGAAACGATATGGTGTGACGTATTTCATGGTCTCGAATGGGGCAAAAATGTCCCGAATTTATGAAAGCTATGATATATATAGTCATTCATCACAGAAGTCCGAGGTGACTGAGTTTGTAATGTGATTCTGTTATATTAATCTTTCAATAATTAAATCTGGTAGCCTAGGGTGCGTGTATATGTTTTGATTTAAGCTAACTCGATTTCTCTCAACCCATCGGTTTGAAAATAGCGTGTTGACGTGTGTACATGGAGGATGCAGTCATTATTTGGAATAGATGCTGCCTCATCAATGACAAAGTGGTCTGGCGGAAGTAGCATTAAAGTATGGAGCAGTTTTCTCAAATGCGTGATAATCTCCCATTTCCTTCAGTAGAAACATTTCTGTCATTGTGATGAACCCCGCTAGGGGACACTGTGTAAGGCTTGGCTTATTTCTCAGTTATTGACAAGTGAGCCCCAAGGGATTCATCATTCAGTCCCTGATGGTCTGAGTCCAAACGATGCACCCATCTTTGTTCCATCCTAAAGAGGGCGGAGTGTGTTATCTGAGGGTGACATTCTAGGGTCACCTACCGTAAGCTTTCTGGAAGATGTTTACAATCTTTTAAGTATATCATTTGTTTTTTTTAAATTCCCATGACTTTTCTTCTCCTGCACAAAAGAATAAAGCACTATAACATTCACGCTTATCTTACCGGACCGCTTCAGCCAGGTACTTAAGATGGACAGATAATCCAAGATGAATGCAGATGCACCTCTCAATTTGGCAATACAGTATCATTTTTCTTTTTAAAATAATTTTTTAGAACTGTGGCATAGTCATTCCTGCATTTCTTTTTCCTCCCACAACAGATTGATGACGGTTGGCTGCTCATCGCTCAGATGAATATTGTCTGTGTGCACTGTTTGTCTTTGTCACACCTTTCCATAAATCCCCTTTCCCATCCATTCATCAAACCCTTAACGCTCTTCCATTGGGCTGTGTTATTTACAAAAAAGCAATGCACAAAATATAGGGCCTGAGGAGGTTTAAAGACCCACCTGGGACCAGCTCCCCTTATCTGGAAAAGATAAGGTTATCCCACCAATGGCTTAACTCATGTAACACTTTCCTGAGAATTACTTGCAAATTTAGTCATGAACGGCTCTCTTTCTTGAATTTGATGAGCTACGTGTCAGCAGGCACACTCCAAATGGAACTTTAGAGAAAACCAATGGCCAAGAATGCATTGCTAACATATTCTAGCTTTTACCCCAAGTCTCTCAGAAATAACTTACCATTTGGACAATTTTTGAGAGTGCAGCGGAATTGCTCAGATGGCAAAAAATTCAGGAGCCATGCAGCAGAATTACAAAATAAATGTCTCGACCCCTAATTCCCAGAGGCCTCGATACAAAGATCAGCCAAGAGATGAGGAACAATAACTGTGACTCTCTGCTTGAGGCTCAACCAGTGAAAGAACCCATAGACAGACTGCTTTGTGTGAATGCTTTCAGCAATAAGTCAAGTCTCATCCAAAAAATGCATCAACAAATATTGGAAAATTCTAAGCAAAGGAGCACTAACCCTACCCAGACCCATGTCTGCTTTCAAACAAAGTACAAACCACCGTGATAATTTGTTACACACTAGACCACGGTCCCCAAACAAAAATAAACAGGAAACCCTCGGGGGTATCCCTCCAGTCAACGGTCATTTCTAATGTAGGTCATGTAACGCATGTCCACATGGACAGAGACAAACCATGGGAGTTAAGACAACATGCAAATTGCAACTCAGATCCTTTATTCTATCTGATCACTTGTCCATGCGGGTTGAAATATGTTGGCATGACAACAAAAATGATCATGGATCATGGAACACAAGAGTACTATCCATTTTAGAAAACAAGCCACAAAATTGACAATACACACTTCTTGGTAAAAAGGCACGATGCCGACTAATTAAAATGGAAAGTAATAGATAAAACCCACAATTCCACAAACAATAACTAATGTATCCCAATACCTCTTCAAGATGGAACAATGCTGGATCTTTCGGTTATAAAGTGCAAGTCAGGGCCTCAATGATAACATCCCTTGGTTTAGTCTTACACCATCAAAGTCCCTTCAGATCACACAACTCAATGATCATTTGACAAAGAATTTGCCCCATCATACTTCCTACAACTAAGACAGTCCACCTGAACACACCACCATTAATAACCCTCTTGCCATACTATATAGTCACACGTATGCATGCAAATATACTTGGTAGATTCATTGCAAGCCTTTTTCACCCTGCTGGACTGGGTAAGCATGTCACTCCATGGCTAACTATCAAGTCACAGGCCATTAGTCCATTGATAAAGTTATAATACCAATGGCATGGAATCTACCATGGTGCTATATTTCCCATGATATTTCCCATGATACCTAGTGCTCAGTGGAAGCATATAACAACTCTCCTTCCACGATGGCATTAAAACTACAAGTCTATTGACTTTTGTAGTTCATTTTGGCTCCCACACCGTCATTGGTCCAACCGAGATGGGCAGGGCAGGTCATTCTTCGCAAACCAGTAGTATAAATTACTGTACTCATGAGTTGCTGGTTGTCCTCCCCAGGCACGAACTAGCTCCCGTGGCATAGCCCCATTAGAGGTAAGCAATAACAGCACTTTCAATCTTGTTCTTCTTTGGTTTTATTCACTACCTTTGTGATACTAATAGTCGTGATGACAAATCACGCCCAACATTGCCCCCTGCACCACATTCTAAAGCACTTTAATTATCTTTGTTGTATCAAGATTTACCCACTAGCTGCAGGACAGTAGACAGTATCAGCTGTGTAAGGCTTGTTCCGGGCCCTCCTGTTGGGGTATCGAGTCATTGAGTGCCCGTGATTTGCTTACCAACATATGTTTAGTGAGACCAGGGTGACTCCGGTTTCTATGCTTAACATTTCAGGACAATAACACCCATAACCTTTTTGATCTGCTTATTATTCACAAAAGCTACCCATCACCTGATCACTGTTACTACATCAGTGATTAATTTCCTCACAAGGAGTTTTTCCCTCTTAACCTACCATATATAACTAGGTTTCTAGTTCCTTGAGTTAATCACAAATTGGCTGCCTTTACATTGTGGATGTCACATTCATTATCAATGTACCACTAATCTCCGTCGTGTCCCGCCTTTTTCTAGGACACAGACGCACCCTCGAGTTTGCACCGAGGTAGAGGTGCTATTCATGACCTTACACAGTGGGTAAGTTATAATTGCATACTTTGTTTATCTTTATTTCGACATACACTTTTAATACATTTTTGGGTAACAGTTAGGTATTCTAAGATTTATGGCCATTACATGTTGTATGTGGACCCACAGACACACAGTGCTGGATGTGCATGGCACATGGGTCTTTCTTGATGCATTATCTCTTTACAGGTAACATCATTACCAGTGGGGACTTATATGAGTGGCGATTCACTCCAACCACTGGTTCAGTATATTTTTTTATGGCTGATTAATTGCTATAAAAAGTAAAAAGGGTCTCTACCTATGAATTTCAGAACATACAATGTATCGTCTTTTTAGTATGTCAACACTTGGACTAAGACAACAAAAAGAAAATACAGACAATTAAATTCAGAACATAATCGAGAAACAAATTTATAAGAGTTTTATTTTTAAATTAGATCGATTTCGAAAAGATGAATTCAGTGCATTGACTGATTTGTTATTGATTCAAAAAGACTTTCAAAATAACAATGAAAATGCTAAACGGGATCCCAGACGTACTCAAACACTCACTGACTTACACATTCATACCAGAATCATTCCACACCATAAACACTAAAATCACACATTCGCATATAAAAGGTGTAAATGACCCAAAGAATATTCAATTTATGAACAAAACTCAATATGTACACAAAATCATATGAATATTCAATATCGTGTTAAGTGACAGATGTTCAAATTTGAGGAATTAGGGCTTGGGTGGGCCACATGTAGACGCCGACGCGCGTTTCGGTGAATGCACCGAAATGTTGGTGCCACCTTCCTCAGGGCGAACAGAACCAAGAGTCTTAGTATGGGTTTGTGCTGGGACCTATCAAAAGTAATAACAGTATATTAAGATAACTTAATCAACATAAAGCCTTAGTGACATTGTTCATCTAAGTCAGCAGCATATATAATACAAAGTCATTAGTCACAAGTGTTAACAGAACAACAAAGCATAATTAGAAATATTTTTCTCTACATAGAGAATTAATTAAAATGCGGGTACACTAGATATTTCAGGACACATGATCAAAAGGAATTATTCTTATCCCAAGGAAGAACGGAAAGGGAAAAGGGGGGAGAGAACATAAGGGATCGTTTGCGCTCACCTGTGAGCTCACATACAGGGCATGAGCAGGATAGCTCAGGTTAGAATCAATCGATGCGTTTGCTTGAAATAATTCTGCCAAGAAAAACAAGCATATAAAAAATGAACTAATCAAGAAGAAAGGCGTCCCGAAAGGACGCGCAGACCCTAGTATATTCAAGCTGCCACAACAGGTTTTAAATCATATCAGCAAAGAAAATCCATGTAAGTTCACTTTTCTAATGAAGTAAGAGGATAAAGCAAAAAAACACAGCACAAAATACGATATGTAGAGGATCGTTTGAAGCATGCATCCATGCCTCAGGGAGAGTGCCGAGACTAAGGTGTACAAGGGCACAGATGAACATGAGGCCTAGAAGCACTAGGAAAAATAAATATACATATGTAAGCGCATTCAAAGAGGCAGCGGTAACAAAAGTTCACCTGAAGGGAAAAAGGACGCTCTCGGAATCAGAAACGAATCCCTTATCAATAGAATTCCGGGTGCGAGAAAATTTGGCTGCCGATCCTACAAAATTAGATTAAAAGATAGGGTGAGAGTGACACGGGTACATTCAGGCAGACAAAGTGAAATAATAAGGGAAACAAAATAAGATAACAATCTCTACCTGAATGAACAGGGCTTTAAAGGGCCATGGAGAAATAATATAGATACATCTTCGTGAAAGCCACGGGAAGGTTCGTCGTGATAGGATTTAAACAGGGCTATAAGAATATAGGAGAAAATATAAAAATGAAAGCGTTTCTGGCGCTATGATAAAGAGAAAGAAGGATTGCGTCTGGTTAACGTACCTGATAAAGCGCGAGTTTAGAACGTGTACTGTCAATCCAGAGGGCTCCGAGCGGGAAGAAAAAGCCTCAGGTGAAACTGATCGGTTCGGAGAGCACACACGGTGTTCAAGCGCCGTTTAAATAGGCCAATGGGCTAACGCGTCACTGGTGGTACGCGAGAGGAAAAGGATACGTCATCAGAGATACGGAGGGGGAGGAGCAAGTCTTTCTAAAAGGAAACGTAGGGCAGAAAGATAAACAGGGACTGAAGGCCGTAAATAGGTAAAGTAGTATCAATTCAACAACTGCAGAAGCAGAAAAATAGAAAAATGTTGCATTACGAAGGCAGTGATATGAGGAAAAATGCTGCAAGCAAGCTGTGAGCAAGAGTCATATACGGAGGTAAATGAAATTATGCAAACAGATAAAAAGATATGTAAAGAAGGGTGCAAATAAAATGAAAAATATTAAGGCAACCGACTACATGTTCCAATAAGGGGCATATCAAATAAGTCTAATAGGATAAGCCAAATTATACCAGAGGTAACAATGGCAACATAGTAGAAGATAAGCCTACATATCGCCTAGCACCTATATATAGTTTCCTACATTAAGGTCATGATGCATACTGTGAGAAGTTGGCCTGGTATATGATGTTCACTAGTTAAAGTGACCACCTTGTACCATGCCAAGCAACCCTTATGGTGTGGTTGTAAGTCAACCTTTTCGGACTAGCTGCCCTAGTGGTAGCGTAGGCTAAGCAGTCTTTGAGGCTAAACTCTTGAAGCGTGTTAAGCAAGCTGTTTTACCAAAAGTAACCCCCTTTTATACCAATGAAAGGACACCACACAGATATATATTCAAAATATATATGTATTTATTTCTCAAAGTAACCCCTAGTCTCTTTATGAGCACAGGAGCACAAATCGTCAAACAAGATTACAGTAGAATACACAGAAGTTGCACTTTATATGGATAGGCCCTGGTGGCCACTCAAACCATATACTAAAATAGTGGTATAAGTACCACGAACAGAAAAGGGAAAAGGCCTAGGGCCTCTAGAATCGCTGGGCCTACAAGGAGCTAACTTCAGTTAGTGACCAGGAGGTCCACGGGTTGCGTGTGCAGAGCAAATAGTCACACGCGTGCTCCCATAGGTTTCAATGGGTGCGTAAAAAGTACAAAGTTACTGCAAAGAGGATCTTCCGGATGACCTAGGAACTTAAGATTGGAAACACAGACACTAGAGATGATTCTCTACACTTGGGCACCGGAGTGCCAGCTTTACCTCACCCACAGGAAGCGGGTGCATAGGCGTCGAAGTGCGTCGGGTTTCTTCTATCTGTTCCGTGGAGCCTGTGGACAAAGATGCTGCAGGCGGTCGGTCTGGAAGAGATGCGGTGGATCCAAGAGTGGATCGGAGATGTTGAAGACCTGTAAGCAGAGGGGACAGTGTTCACAGTCACTAGCCAGTGACCAGCGTGGCACCAGGTGGGTACCAGGCGATGTCGGGTGCAAACAGGAAGAAAGGTGTAGCTTGTCTCTGCAGCCACGTGGTCCCTGAAGGTCGACGACGTCCAGGAGTTGGGTCACGAGCTGTCCCACGCAGGCTCTCGCTGTCGGCGGTGTCGGTGACTTGGTCGAAGCAACCAAGCCTTGGCAAAAGCTATTGTTGTAGGAAATGAAATAAGCTGATGGTTCTGACCAGCAAGGTCAGAGGGACTGCTCCTTTGGAGGGGAGCAAGGGCCAGTCTGGAGCAACCAGACCAGCGGTGTATTTTGTGAAGTTCGTCGCCAAGATGGCCACTAGCCAGCGGGCCAGCCACCGGTTAGGCGCGTCGAGTAGCAAAATGCAGAAGGGACCCACGCAGATCGTGGAGATGCTGGAGGGCTCACCTTTGGTGCAGATGCTGCTCGGATGTTGGGCTTCTCAGATCCCAAGGCACAACTTGGAGGGAGCCTCGGTTGTTGCACTTGTCAGCTTGTCGTAGTCGTTCCAAGATGGCTGGCTCCACGTGTCTCGGTGCCTCCACGGGTCTCCTCTTTTCAGGGACTGTGGATCGGGCGGTTAGAGGTCTGGAGGTCCAGGTCTTGTCAGTCTCTGGGCTCGGGCTCCGGCAGGAGGCGGCGGCAAAGCAGACGTTGATTCGCTGGATGGTGCTTGCGTTAGCAAGGTGGTCACTCCCTGACCACAGGGGAGATTGGCTTCAGTCCTCTGTGCAGCAGAGCGTCGAAGTTCCCGTCTTCTTCTTAGTTTCAAGTTGATTCCAGGATGTCTGAAGTCTTAGGACACAGCTCCTACCTTTAAGCGGATTCTAGGGGCCGGACTACCTGCTAGGTCCCTCCCTAAGGGTGGGACCAGGAAGGGGGGTGGTTACACCCCCAATCCATTGTCCAGCTCGCCCCAGGCCCGGGACTGGTGTGCCCCAGGACCGGTTTGAACTGGCATATGCACCGAGGCTCCTTGTGAGCCTCAGGCATGTCTGGTTTCTTTCAAGCCCTACCTGACCAATACACAAAATCCTGTCTGGGGTGGTGCACGCACCTCCCCTGGCAGGAAACCCTTTGTCCACACCTCCCAAGCTGGAAGGACTCCCAGCAGCAGGAGGGCAGACTTGTGTCTGTGGTGGCAGCATCCATTTTGTGGAGCTGAGGCTATGTCTGATTTTACCCGGGTTTCAGGTACTGTACATGTCGTGCCCCTCTAGAAGGGTGGAATGCTAACCCCGTCGCCAGAATTGGCGAGGGGTTAGTATTCCAATTCGTATGACACCTTACTCGACATGTTTTGATAAATCCAAATCAAAGTTAGCATTTAACCGCGAGGTTCATAATGCACTTAAGAGTATATGGTATGACGATATCTGGAAACAGTAGAAGGAAGTTGTTCCGACCACTGCAGACAGGCTCAGCTCATGCCAGAGCACCATCTCACATGGAACCAAGCACTCTGCCTTCAGGATTGTTAAGGCCTGCCATAGGAGTGACTTATAGGTTACCAGGTGTCCCATTTAAGGTTAGGTATAGGTATACTACACCTAAGTAAGAGGTGGTTACACCAACTTACCCCAGCTGAGTGATCAGCCAGTTGTGTCACATTTGTTAGGCCAGGCCAGGGGCGGCATAATACATGCTTCAGCCCCTGGTAGGCCTTAGATACACCAATGCCCTGGGTACCTAGTGTACACTGGTGCAGGGGCTCATAGGGTGATCCAATTCCAATAGGTTATGCACCTATGGTGCACAGTTTCAATTTAGTAGAGAGAACAGCAGGCTGGGGGTCTGATTGGCAGGCCCACAGCCTCAATATGTCAAAAACCAGTGAAGCAAAAAGCAAAAATTTGGGGTGACCATAGGATAGCAGACCCTACTCTCCTACACAACCCCCCCCAAACGCTGGGACATTAAACTAGCCTTGACCAGTCTCGTCTTCATGTCCTAAGTGGAAGTACCTGGAGAGACCATCTGCATTCCCATGGTCAGTACCTGGCCGGTGCTCCACTGTAAAGTCCATCCCCTGTAGGGAAATGGACCACCTAAGCAGTTTGGGATTTTCACCCTTCATCTGATTTAGCCACAAGAGGGGCTTATGGTCGGTCTGAATCTTGAAGTGAGTGCCAAACAAGTATGGCCTCAGCTTCTTCAGGGCCCACACCACAGCAAAGGCCTCCCTCTCAATAGCTGACCAATTCTTCTCTCTGGGGGTCAACCTTCTGCTAATAAAAGCAATGGGTTGGTCTTGACCATCTACATTAAGTTGTGACAGCAACCACACCCAACTCAGAAGCATCTGTTTGGACAATAAACTCTTTGGAGTAGTCAGGACTTTTCAGGATAGGTGCAGAGCACATGGCCTCCTTCAGGTCATCAAATGCCTTTTGACAGCTTACTGTCCACTGAACCTTTTTGGGCATCTTCTTGGATGTCAGATCATTAAGAGGAGTCACAATGGACCCATAGTTCTTAACAAACTTCCTGTAGTACCCAGTCAAGCCCAAGAAAGCTCGAACTTGAGTCTGGGTGGTTGGAGGGGACCAATCCTTGATGGATTGTATCTTACTCTCCAGTGGTTGAACTTGGCCTCCACCTACAAGGTGGCCCAAATATACAACCTTACTCTGCCCTATCTGGCACTTAGTAGCCTTGATAGTGAGGCCTGCCCTTTGCAGGGCCTCAAGAGCCTTCTTCAGGTGGATCAGGTGATCCTCCCAGGTGGAACTAAAGACAGCAATGTCATCAAGATATGCTGCGCAAAAGTCATCCAACCCAGTAAGGACTTGGTTCACCAGCCTTTGGAAGGTGGCAGGTGCATTCTTCAGACCAAAGGGCATCACCACAAACTGATAATGCCCACCTGGGGTTGAGAATGCTGTTTTGGCCTTAGACTCCTCAGCTAATCTGATTTGCCAATAGCCAGCTGTTAAGTCAAATGTGCTCAAAAACTTTGCAGAAGCTAGTTTATCTATGAGCTCATCTGCCCTTGGAATAGGGTGTGCATCTGTCCTGGTGACAGCATTAAGTCCTCTGTAATCCACACAGAACCTCATCTCTCTCTTGCCATCTTTGGTGTGAGGTTTGGGGACCAGAACCACTGGGCTAGCCCAGGGGCTCTCTGAGGGTTCAATGACACCTAATTCCAGCATTTTATGTACCTCAGCCTTTATACAGTCCCTGACGTGGTCAGGTTGTCTGTAGAGCTTGTTCTTTACAGGCAGACTGTCACCAGTGTCCACCACATGAGTACACCAGTCAGTTTGGCTAGGTATTAGGGAAAACAGATGTTGAAATGATTGTAGGACTTGCCTACATTCAGTCTGCTGATGGGCAGTGAGGTTGCCTCCAAGGGTCACTCCTTCAACTGAGCCATCTTCAGGGTTCTGAGACAACAGGTCTGGGAGAGGGTCACTCTCTTCCTCCTGTCCCTCATCTGTAGCCATGAGCAAGCCCATGTCTGCCCTGTCAACATATGCTTTTAACCTGTTAACATGGAGTACCCTGTGGGGACTCCTGGGAGTTCCTAGGTCCACCAAGTAGGTGACCTCTCCCTTCTTTTCCAGGATTGTATGGGGTCCAGACCATTTGTCTTGGAGTGCTGCTGGGGCCACTGGCTCCAACACCCATACCTTCTGTCCTGGCTGAAACTCAACCAAGACAGCCTTTTGGTCATGCCAAGCTTTCTGTAAGGCCTGGCTTGCCTCAAGGTTTTTGGATGCCTTCTCCATATACTCAGCCATCCTGGAGCGGAGACCAAGTACATAGTCCACTATGTCTAGCTTAGGCTTTTTGAGAGGTAACTCCCATCCTTCCTTCACCAAACACAGTGGGCCTCTCACAGGGTGCCCAAACAACAATTCAAAGGGGCTGTAGCCAACCCCCTTTTGTGGGACCTCTCTGTAAGCAAACAGAAGGCAGGGTAGAAGGATGTCCCATCTTCGCCTGAGCTTTTCAGGTAATCCTTTGATCATACCCTTTAGGGTCTTGTTGAATCTCTCAACAAGCCCATTGCATTGTGGGTGATAAGGGGTGGTGAACTTGTAGTTGACACCACATTCCTTCCACATAGCTGTCAAGTATCCTGACATAAAGTTGGTACCTCTGTCAGATACTACCTCCTTAGGAAACCCCACTCTGGAGAATACTCCCAGCAGGGCCCTGGCCACAACAGGAGCTGTAGTGGTCCTAAGGGGAATTGCCTCTGGATACCTGGTGGCATGATCCACTACCACCAGTATAAATCTGTGCCCAGATGCAGTGGGAGGATCCATGGGACCCACTATGTCTATTCCCACTCTTTCAAAGGGGACCCCCACCACAGGTAGTGGTATTAGGGGGGCCTTTGTTGTGCCACCTGATTTGCCACTGGCTTGGCAGGTCACACAGGAGCGACAAAACTCCTTTGTATCTTCATTCATGTGAGGCCAGTGAAAGTGAGGGACAAGTCTGTCCCAGGTCTTGTTCTGGCCTAGGTGTCCTGCTAAAGGAATATCATGGGCCAAGGTAAGAAGGAAGCCCCTAAATTGCAGAGGTATGACCAACCTCCTGGTGGCACCATGCTTGGGGTCTCTAGCCTCTGAATAAAGGAGCCCTTCATCCCAATACACTTTATGGGTACCTTGAGCATTCCCAGCAGCCTCAGCAGCAGCCAGCTGTCTGAGGGGTTCAAGAGAGGGACAGGATAACTGAGCCTGCCTCAAGTCAGCCCTTGAAGGTCCCCCTGTCCCCAGAAACTCAACCTGATCAGGTTCAAGCTCTTCAGGGACAGTTCCTTCAGGGTCCTCTAGATCAGCTTCCTGGGAAGGTTGATCATCACTCTGAGGCAGGGGGGAAGGCACAGCCTTTACCCTCCTGTTCTTCTTCTTGGTAGGTGCTTGGTCCATTGTTCCAGGATCCAAGACCTGAGGTTCAGTGAGGCACTTTTTGGCCTGTGACCTGGTCACAGCAAGGACATGTGATGATATACCTAACATCTCTGCATGAGTCCTGTACTCCACTTCTGACCATAGAGAACTCTCTAGGTCATTGCCCAACAAACATTCTACTGGGAGGTCTGCACTAACCACAACCCTTTTGAGGCCAGTTACCCCTCCCCATGAGAAGTTAACAACTGCCACACTATGTGAAGTAGTGGCATTGCTGGCATTGGTCACCAGGTAGTTCTCACCTGGTATGTACTGTCCAGGATCCACAAAGCCTGGTGTCACGATAGTGACACTGGCACATGTGTCCCTGTAGGCTTGGGCCACTTTTTCGTTTATTAAAGGAGTCTGTCTGTACTTGCCCAGGTTACTGGGGCTCACAGTCAGGGACAAATCAATGTCCCCATCACAGATCAAGACTGCCTGTGTCAGGGTTCTGTCTAAGTCAGAATCTCCTTCAGTTCCCACAGTGATTCCCACTACACCCTTTGTCTGGGGACCAACACTGCTAACAGTAGTACTGGGAGCAGGTGCCTTAGGGGCAACAGTGTTGGGGGCTCCACCCTTTTTGCAATCACTAGTCCAGTGAGTTGTATTTTTACAATGATTGCACCAGGGTTTCTTTTGACCTTCTTTCTTCTTTTTGGACTGTTGGGACCCACCCTCCTTAGCAGTAGTTTGGGGCCCTGTTGAAGACTTCTGGTCTTTAGGTTTCTGATCTCCACCCTTTTGGTCTGTTTTCTTCTGATCACCCCCTTGGCCCTGGTTCTGGTTCTTTTGCTTAACCGTGGGTCTGACCCATTTGTCTGCCTTCTTTCCCAATTCTTGGGGAGAGGTCAGCTCAGAGTCAACCAAGTGTTGATGCAGTTGCTGGTTTTGACAGTTATTTAAAATCTGTTCTCTCATCATCAAATTGTACAATCCTGTATAATCAGATACCTTACTTCCCAGCAACCAACCCTCCAAAGCCTTAGTGGCACATTCAACATATTCAGACCAGTCCTGAGTCTGTGTCTTCTGGGTGTCTCTGAACATTAACCTGTACTGTTCAGTGGTTAAGCCTAACCCATCAACTAGGACACTCTTCAGGACTCTGTAATTTCTGACATCCTCTTCTCTAGTAGTGAGGAGTCTGTCTCTGCCTCTTCCTTCAAAGGAGAGCCAGAGGATTGCTGCCCACTGGTCTTCAGGAACCTGCTGCACTTTGCAGGCTCTCTCAAGAGCAGTCATCCATTTGTGGATGTCGTCCCCACTTTTGTAGGGGGGCACAAGCTTAGACAGGTTCCTATTGTCAAAGACCCTATCTTTGTCCTTAGGGACAATGCTGCCACCAGTGGGTATAGACCCACTCTCTTTAGGTTGCCTAGCCTTGTTCAGTTTTTCTTCGATCAGGGCTACTTCTAGCTCCTGCTTCCTGATCCTCAACTGGGCTTCCTGCATTCTGGCCTCATGTTCCCTCCTCTGAGGGGTGGTCAGTCTCCTTCTGGAGTGACCTTGAGAGCCTCTAGAGCCATGGGAAGCATTGGATTCACCTGAGCGATTCCTTTGCCTTCCAAGCCCTGTGTTAAGTCCACTGGGGAGATCCAATGGGGTGAACCCACTGTCAGTCCCCAATAGCCTTAGGTTAGCTGGGCCACGTATAATACTTGGCACTGGGCTAGTTCTCCCTTCATCCTCACTACTTTCAGTATCCTTCTCACTCTCATCCTCTGTGGTAGGCATCTAAGGGGTGACTATTGGGAAGGGGAACCTCTGTAGCATCTTCAGAAGGGGGGCCTCCTGTTCCTGTCCCTAAGGGGGCTAACTGGGAGGCTTTCCTGAGAGCTTTCTGATCTTCATCAGCCTGTAAAAGCTCCCTGAGTTCAGCAGAAGTAGGATTCTTGGGCTGTTTAAGGCCCCTGATATTTGCCAACTGCCTGAGCTCATTTTGAATAAGGGTAGCAAAGATGGATGGTGCCCTCTGGGGGTCACTCTCAACAGAGATGGGTACAGTGGACCCCTCTGCCCCAGCCATTGCTCTTAAGTGTGGGTGGATGTGTTGCAATCTACCTACACTTGGGTTTACCTACTAAACCTATCTAGTAGTTGTAGTCAGAGTGTGCTACTCCCTTTGCTCTACAACAACTAAGTTCAGTAGAACTTATGTATTTCTAATCTTGTTTTATATGTACCTACAGGTACCTATGTGATCTTTCAATTGGTAACCAAGAGATTACAATGGTAAAACACAGCAAGCTCAAATCCAACCGCTGCTCACCAATGTGAGAAGTTGGCCTGGTATATGATGTTCACTAGTTAAAGTGACCACCTTGTACCATGCCAAGCAACCCTTATGGTGTGGTTGTAAGTCAACCTTTTCGGACTAGCTGCCCTAGTGGTAGCGTAGGCTAAGCAGTCTTTGAGGCTAAACTCGTGAAGCGTGTTAAGCAAGCTGTTTTACCAAAAGCAACCCCCTTTTATACCAATGAAAGGACACCACACAGATATATATTCAAAATATATATGTATTTATTTCTCAAAGTATCCCCTAGTCTCTTTATGAGCACAGGAGCACAAATCGTCAAACAAGATTACAGTAGAATACAGAGAAGTTGCACTTTATATGGATAGGCCCTGGTGGCCACTCAAACCATATACTAAAATAGTGGTATAAGTACCACGAACAGAAAAGGGAAAAGGCCTAGGGCCTCTAGAATCGCTGGGCCTACAAGGAGCTAACTTCAGTTAGTGACCAGGAGGTCCACGGGTTGCGTGTGCAGAGCAAATAGTCACACGCGTGCTCCCATAGGTTTCAATGGGTGCGTAAAAAGTTCAAAGTTACTGCAAAGAGGATCTTCCGGATGACCTAGGAACTTAAGATTGGAAACACAGACACTAGAGATGATTCTCTACACTTGGGCACCGGAGTGCCAGCTTTACCTCACCCACAGGAAGCGGGAGCATAGGCGTCGAAGTGCGTCGGGTTTCTTCTATCTGTTCCGTGGAGCCTGTGGGCAAAGATGCTGCAGGCGGCCGGTCTGGAAGAGATGCGGTGGATCCAAGAGTGGATCGGAGATGTTGAAGACCTGTAAGCAGAGGGGACAGTGTTCACAGTCACTAGCCAGTGACCAGCGTGGAACCAGGTGGGTACCAGGCGATGTCGGGTGCAAACAGGAAGAAAGGTGTAGCTTGTCTCTGCAGCCACGTGGTCCCTGAAGGTCGACGACGTCCAGGAGTCGGGTCACAAGCTGTCCCATGCAGGCTCTCGCTGTTGGCGGTGTCGGTGACTTGGTCGAAGCAACCAAGCCTTGGCAAAAGCAATTGTTGTAGGAAAGGAAATAAGCTGATGGTTCTGACCAGCAAGGTCAGAGGGACTGCTCCTTTGGAGGGGAGCAAGGGCCAATCTGGAGCAACCAGACCAGCAGTGTATTTCGTGAAGTTCGTCGCCAAGATGGCCACTAGCCAGCGGGCCAGCAACCGGTTAGGCGCGTCGAGTAGCAAAATGCAGAAGGGCCCCACGCAGATCATGGAGATGCTGGAGGGCTCACCTTTGGTTCAGATGCCGCTCCGATGTTGGGCTTCTCAGATCCCAAAGCACAACTTGGAGGGAGCCTCGGTTGTTGCACTTGTCAGCTTGTCGTAGTCGTTCCAAGATGGCTGGCTCCACGTGTCTCGGTGCCTCCACGGGTCTCCTCTTTTCAGGGACTGTGGATTGGGCGGTGAGAGGTCTGGAGGTCTAGGTCTTGTCAGTCTCTGGGCTCGGGCTCTGGCGGGAGGCGGCGGCAAAGCAGATGTTGATTCGCTGGATGGTGCTTGCGTTAGCAAGGTGGTCACTCCCTGACCACAGGGGAGATTGGCTTCAGTCCTCTGTGCGGCAGAGCGTCGAAGTTCCCGTCTTCTTCTTAGTTTCAAGTTGATTCCAGGATGTCTGAAGTCTTAGGACACAGCTCCTACCTTTAAGCGGATTCTAGGGGCCGGACTACCTGCTAGGTCCCTCCCTAAGGGTGGGACCAGGAAGGGGGGTGGTTACACCCCCAATCCTTTGTCCAGCTCGCCCCAGGCCCGGGACTGGTGTGCCCCAGGACCGGTTTGAACTGGCATATGCACCGAGGCTCCTTGTGAGCCTCAGGCATGTCTGGTTTCTTTCAAGCCCTACCTGACCAATACACAAAATCCTGTCTGGGGTGGTGCACGCACCTCCCCTGGCAGGAAACCCTTTGTCCACACCTCCCAAGCTGGAAGGACTCCCAGCAGCAGGAGGGCAGACTTGTGTCTGTGGTGGCAGCATCCATTTTGTGGAGCTGAGGCTATGTCTGATTTTACCCGGGTTTCAGGTACTGTACATGTCGTGTCCCTCTAGAAGGGTGGAATGCTAACCCCGTCGCCAGAATTGGCGAGGGGTTAGTATTCCAATTCGTATGACACCTTACTCGACATGTTTTGATAAAGCCAAACCAAAGTTAGCATTTAACCGCGAGGTTCATAATGCACTTAAGAGTATATGGTATGACGATATCTGGAAACAGTAGAAGGAAGTTGTTCCGACCACTGCAGACAGGCTCAGCTCATGCCAGAGCACCATCTCACATGGAACCAAGCACTCTGCCTTCAGGATTGTTAAGGCCTGCCATAGGAGTGACTTATAGGTTACCAGGTGTCCCATTTAAGGTTAGGTATAGGTATACTACACCTAAGTAAGAGGTGGTTACACCAACTTACCCCAGCTGAGTGATCAGCCAGTTGTGTCAAATTTGTTAGGCCAGGCCAGGGGTGGCATAATACATGCTTCAGCCCCTGGTAGGCCTTAGATACACCCTACTCTCCTACACATACACATTAGGGCAGTCTGAAAAAGGTTTAACAAATGGCATTCTCCCAAGGGAGGGATTCGTTCAGACCCTTGTCCTTAGATTTGAGGACAAATATCCAAAATACTTCTCGTTTCCTACGTACATTGTTACTGTCGGTTCCTCTTTGTTCGCGGATCTTTTCCAGAATCGTCCAGCGAAGGTCAGTTTCAGAGTGGCTCTTTTGAACCCAATGATCTACTAATGGGGCTCCATGTTTGGATCTTCTGATGTTAGATTTGTGCTCACCTATTCGTATCCTTACCTCTCTAGCTGTTTCGCCTACATAGGTGAGAGAGCAAGGGCATTGGATGACATAGATGCAGTTGGAAGTCCTGCAGTTGGTCATGTCTTTCATGTTGACTTTGTAGTCATTTATGCAGATATTGTCGCCAACTATGGCATGAGCACATGCATGGCAAGTCCCACACTTGTGATTTCCTTTGATGGGGGCCGATCCCTCAATAGACTTTTGCGTCCAGCTCTTAGGTTCAGGCTGTTTAGCTTTGACTATCCAGTTTCGCAAGTTTTTATTTCTGCTAAATGCAAAAAGAGGTTTGGGGATGTGGGTGATTTCCGAGTCTAGGTTGAGCAAATGCCATTGTGAGTTTACAATTTGCCTGATTTTGTTATTCATCACAGAGTGTTTAGTGACACAAACTAACTTGTCTGGCTGGTTTTGCGATTTGGGTTGAAAAATAGAGTCACGATTGTAGTAACGGGCTCTCTTGAGGGCATTCTTAACCATTCTACGAGGGTATCCTCTTTGGATGAATTTCTCTTTCATAATTTCAGCATAAACGAGGTAGTCATTGATAGTAGTACAGTTTCTACGCAAGCGTAGGAACTGACTGAAAGGTATTCCATCTTTCTGGCTTGTCGGGTGGAAACTATCGAAATGGAGGAGTGTGTTCCTGGCAGTTGGTTTCGTGTAAAGAGAGAAGCAAATTTTGGATTCCCGATGTTCAACCCAGACGTCAAGGAATTCTAGTTTGGTGGTGCTCGTGTGTGCAGTGAATCTAAGGTTGACATCTGCTGCATTAATCCATTCGATGTACTCATCTAGGGACACTTGGTCACCGGTCAAAATGAAGAAATTATCGTCAATGTACCGGGGCCAAAGACGCACCTTCTCGAAAATGAGTTGCTATGACACAGGCACTCTAACCTATACTTCACTTTGGTCCTGTTGAAAGCTATCAAACCTCCACGGAGGGTATTAGGCTGAAACATGTCAACCGTCACTTCTCTATGATAGGTTTCATTTCCTCCTGTCTGAGAATTGTTTATAGCTCTAACCTACGAACTACCTAATAAAGTTTGCTTGCGTACCTTAGAGTTTGTTTTTTATCACACACACTGATCTTCCCCCACCATCTCTCTCACCACACCCTGCTTATTTATAGGTTTTAGGAGACCTCACTTAAACACTGAAAACATCCCTGAGCTCCTCCCTCTCAGTAAGGGGGTTGTAGCCCGCACTGCAGCTAGGTGTGCAGCACTAGGAGGTTACTCTATGATGAAGCATGCCATCTATGGGTGGGTGAAGGAAACCATCCTGTAAGAGGCATACTCCAGCACTCTCCCTCTCTATTCAGACCCAGGGCCCTTGTGTGCTTTTACTTAATAATTTACACCATTCATTGATCACACCCTTGGTGGGGAAGATATGGTGAAAGCAACACCAACTCAGTGCAGGATCTTCAGTTCTACTCCTAATAGCCTACACTGTCCCCATTTACTCACCCATGCATTAAAGGTGGTTGATATTTTAGATATAGAAGATCATTCATCAGCATCATCATTCAGGCATTGTGTGTTGAATTACATAAATGCTTAACCATGTCCACTCCAGACTTTGAGTTGTCTTCACAATTGTTTTCAGTTTAAAAGAAAGTTTATTTGATATAAATATAGAAGAATACAATAATACAATACAATAGAGAATAATAATAAGAAAAAATAGAAATATAATGCATACCATAAAGAGAGGAGAAAAGGAAGAGAAGGGAGGAAAGGAGGGAGGGGGAAAGAAGATTCATATGTCTTATAATATTATAGTTAAACCAACAGGGAAAAAATATAGCATATATATCATACTTATCTCACTACAAAAGACTTAATTATATAAAGTAGAAGAAAAACAGAGTAAAATAAAACAATTGGTTAATACAAATCTAAGGATGTTTAGAAACTTCTTCTATAATTGGAACATGTCTTGGGAATAATTGAGCAGACTTATCTAAAAAATTAGTAACAGGTAAACCATAATAAGTCACGTTTAATGGCAAGTGCAATCGGTTGAACATCTGCTCTATCCAATCTGTGGTTATAACAAACACCGTACCACCAGCCCTGAAAAGAAACCAGAGAGGCATTTTTCCGTGACTTAGTTATTTGCTGAAAAGCAACAGCAATAAGTAAATCAATGATGAGAGTATTAAGAGAAGTGGAAGAGGACCATATATCTGTAACGCTACCTACAAAAATATGGGAAAAAGAAAAAGGGACATTTGTGCAAAATATTTTGTTAATTTGTTGCCATACCTTAATCCACAATTGGTGAATAGGTGGACATGTAAACAACATATGTTTAAGATCCGCAACAGGAGCTGAACAGGACCAACAGGTAGAGGGATTAAGAGGATTAATCTGATGCAATCTAGCTGGAGTAATTAAAAGTCTATTATATATGAAAAATAGCGTTTGTGTGGTATTTGCTGCCCTAGAAGTTTTTCTTAGTTTAATCCAAATTTTATCCCATACAGAGGAGGAAAAGGAAACACTAAAATCAGATTCCCAACTAGATTCTACTTTAGATTTATCCCGAGTGCGACCACTGTCTCTCAATTTAGTGTAGATTTGAGAAGCCGAAGTGGTCAAGGACAGGGAAGAAAGTGATAGAGGAGAAGGGTTGATCTGTGTAGAAGGAGACGCGAAATTATCGTATGTACTTTGAGCAGCTAGGGTCAATAATGTATATTTAGGGAGATAGGAAGAAGGAAGAGAGTAGCGTTCTTGTAAGATAGGGAAAGGGATACAGGCAGCGTCTTGGTGAGTCCATCTAAGACCAAGATGGAACCAGTCTGTCCCAAAAAAGAGTTCTATTTTTGATCCGAATATGTTTGTTATACCAAATCGGAGACTGCTTGAAACGATCTTGATCATCCAAACCATCAAGCATAAGTGAGTAAAGAATTTTACGAGCATGTTTAAGGATGGGGAGTGAACATTTCTGAGGAGTGCTAGATAAGGATAAAAATTCATCAAAAGAGAGAGGAGAAATAAAATAAGACTCAATTTCAACCCACAAAGGTAAAGCTACCAAATCGGACGCTTTCTGTGTTAACAACGAAGAGGAATTTTTGAGAAAAAAAGAGGTATGATAAGATGCAAAATCAGGAAAGTTAACTCCACCTAAATGCTTAGGTTGTTTAAGCTTGGAGAAAGACATCCTAGGTTTGTTATTCTGCCATAGAAATTTTGATAGAATAGGAAGGAATATTAATTGGAAGATAAGAAAAATAAAATGACAGGGACCAACATCATTTTTATAGAATCAAGCCTACCCCACCAAGACAAAAATAAAGGGTGCCATCGCGAAGTAGAATTAGCTAAAGTGGAGTGGAGATTGTTAAGATTTAATAATACAGTATCTTTAATAGAAGGGGTAAACCATAAACCTAAGTATTTAATCTTTGTAGGGTTCCAATGAAAAGAAGAAGACACAAAATCAGCATGGAAACAATATTTATTTAACGGAAGAATTTCACATTTGTCTACATTGAGTTTATATCCAGAAACTGAGGAAAAGGTAGAGACTTCTGAGAGAAAGGTCGGCAAGGAGGTCTGAGGATTAGAGATAAATAAAAGAATATCATCAGCATATGCCGAGAGTTTTAGCTGTTTATTACCATAAGGAAAACCAGTAATAGCTTTGTTCATCCATATTTTAGATAAGAAGGGTTCAAGTGCCAAAATAAATAAAAGGGGAGAAAGAGGACAACCTTGCCTGATACCTCTGAGAAGAGGGAAAGAAGAGGAGACAAGCCCATTGGCTAAAAAAAAGGATCTTGGAAAAGAATAAAGCAGAGAGACATAAGAGAGAAATTTTGGACCAAAACCAAACCAGGTAAGAGTTGAAAAGATAAACTGCCAATTAACCCGATCAAAAGCTTTCTCAGCATCTAAACCCACAGCAGCTAATGAAGATTTATAGGAAGAAGATTTACTCAGGACATTGAAAAAGAGACGAGTATTATCAGAGAGATGGCGACCTTTAATGAAACCACATTGTTCTTTACCTATAAGATGTGGTAGAATATTTTCAAGGCGAAGCGCAAGAATCTTCGCAAAAATCTTATAATCTAAATTGATTAAAGTGATAGGTCTGTAATTTTTGCACAATGTATGGTCTTTACCTTCTTTAGGAAGGAGGCAAACCAAAGCCTCCTGGAAAACTCCATCAGATCTCTGGGAAGATATAAAAAACTAAAATACCTGTAATAATTTGGGAACAAGTAACTTAGAGAAGTGAGTATAAAATTCTATGGTAAAACCGTCGGGTCCCGGGGCTTTCCCTTTTTTCAGTGATTGAATAGCATTAAGGATGTCTTTAGCATAAATATCCGTTTCTAAAGAAGAGAAATCCACATCCAAAGAAGGGGGTGGAGGAATAGAGGCTAGATATTGATCAATGTCAGATAGAAGAGGAGGAGATTCAGGAGTATATAGTGATCTGTAAAAGTTGGAAAATTCTAAAAGAATGTCCTCACCTCTGTGGAGTACATTATTAGATGAAGATATGATAGATTCGATCTTCGTACGTTCCTTCTTGATTTTGAGATATTTAGCAAGAAGATTGCCAGATTTATTTTGTGCACTATAGAATTTAGCACTAGATTTAAGTAAATAAAGATTCGCAGATTCAGTAGAAAGTTTGTTAAAAGAAAGTTTGGCCTTAATAAGTTCCTCCAAAGTAGACTGGCTTTTTGTTAGATAGTAATGATGTTCTAGGTTTTTAATTTGTAGAGTAAGGGTCTGAGATGAAAAAGAAGTTGCACGTTGCTTATGAGCAACAAAGGAAATAATAAAATCCCGAGAAGCAGCTTTAAATGTGTCCCATACAATTTGAGGAGACATTTGAGGAGTTTCATTCTTCTCAAAAAATAAGGAGGCAAAATCAAGAAAGGCCGGTGTGAACTTAGGATCTAACAGAAGAGAATTATTAAATCTCCAACGTCTGGTACCTTTAACAGGGGGAAGTAAATCCAAACTTAAAGAAACTGGGGCATGATCAGAAATTAGAATAGACCCTATGTCTGAGTGAGAAATGTGTTGAAGTTAAGCTTTGGAAATGAAGAGATAATCAATTCGAGATTGCGTAAAATGAGCAGGAGAAAAGTAAGTATATTCTTGTAATGTGGGGTGACAAATTTGCCAAGAATCTACAAGAGATATTTGAGAAATAGTGGAGGTGAATTGAGAATGCATAGAGGAAGGGACAAATCTAGATTTGGAGTTCCTGTCAATAAAGGGGTCAACAATCATGTTACAATCCCCACCAAAAATCAAATAGTCATCAGTGCATTGCATTAAGAAGGAAAGGATTTGAGGCCAAAATTCTTTATCGTGAATAGTGGGAGCATAAATGTTAAAAATAGTGAGAGGAATTTTGTTAATCAGTAAAGAAATCACAACCCATCTGCCGGCAGAATCATTCTCCTGTTTTACAAGCTGAACATCTAGGCGTTTATGACAAAAAATAGCAACGCCATTGCGTTTTCCTGAACCCGGTGAGGCGAAAGTATGACCTACCCAATTCCTCCGTAGTTTAATTATTTCAGTGTCAGGTAAATGAATTTCTTGCAAAAGAGCAATATCTCCTTTCAAATTCGCAATATGTGACAAAACTCTTTGACGTTTGATAGGAGAACCCAAACCTTTAACATTCCAAGATATAATATTTAACGACATTAAAATTTCATATCAAATAAATTGAAACAAATTTTGACAAAGTATACCAAGTATATATACAAAGGCAATGTAAGGTATTCAATAGTTAGTATAAAAAGATAGCAGTGAGAGATATATAAACTTATGAAAAAGAAGAAAGAGTGAAAATAAGAGAGAAGACGCTGTATACAAAGAACATAGATGAAGAATTGAAAAGAGAGATAAAAATGAAGGAGTAAGGAAAGAAAGGTAACAGAAAACAAGAAAACACAACAAAATTAACAAGTAATAAATTAATACAATACGAGGAAAACATACCACACAAGAAACAAGAGTGTCGGGGTAGGTGGAGCCACATGGGGAGGGCCAAAACATCGGGCGAGAGGTCACGGGACGAGAAGCAGACAGAGAATATCATCCAGGTATACCAAGGAACACTGGAAGCAAGGGAGCAAAGAAACCACAACCTAGAAAGGGGAAAATAAGATATAGGTTAATATAAAAAACAATATACTAACACCAAGACTTACAAAAAATGACTGAAAGATAAGAATTCACATTTGCGGACAAATTTGAAACAAATGGTAAATGATAGAAACAAAAATTATTACAGCATGTTATGATTTAGAAGTGTCCATAGAGACTCCTTTACAAGAAGTACAGCAGGATCCTCATAGTTGGTTGTTCTGTTATTATAAGTCACTTTGAAAAGACATGGATGAAATAAACCATAACGAGCATTTAGACTGCGAAGGGCTGGTCGCATATCCAGAAATTTCTTCCGACGATCAGCAGTTATTTTAGCATAGTCCTGAGCAAAAAAGAGATTAGAACCATTCCAAGAAATCCTTCCTCTTTGTTTGGCCGCCTGCAGGACTCTAAGGAGATCTGTATATTCCAAGAAATACAAAATTACTCCTCTGGGTTTCACTGAGGAAGATGCAGAGTTGGAAAGGTGACCCAAACGGTGCGCACGCTGGATATTTAATGGCGGAGACTCTGGAAGACCAAGAAGAGTTGGAAGAAAGGACTGAAAGTAGGATATAGCATTAGAACCTTCAAGACCTTCAGCCAGACCATAAATGTGTAAATTATTACGTCTATTACGATTTTCCAACTGTTCAATCTGTTGTTTAAGGTGATCAACCTCTTTATGAAGAAGAGGAACTTGCATAGTGAAGTCTTGAACAGAGTCAACTCTCTTCTCCAAAGCATCAACTCGCTTCTCAGTGTGGGACCATTTATCCTCCAAACTCTGCAAACGGATGTTAGTCTCTTCCATATAGGGCTTGAGGGCGCGAATCTCTTCAAGAATAAGTTCCAACGAAAGGGGTGAAGAAGAATGCGGAGGAGAAGGAGGATTCGCTTTGCCTCTTTTCCTAGGTGTGAAAGGGACTGAGGATGGTATTTTAGATCCTTGTTTGACGCCCGCTCGAGACGTAGATGGAGAGGAACCTTTTGCACCCGCCGGATCATTGGAGATATCGTCCACATTCTCTTGTAAAATAGTAAACGGATTGAAGTCGTCAAAAGAGGCAGCATTGGCCTGTGGAACCTCTCTACGGTTATTCCGAGAAGTTGCCATGGTGCAGAATGAAAGCAGAGAATATCCAGCAAATTTTGGAAAGTAAAATATAGCTGTGTGAAGCCACCACGTACAGGACAAGACACTCCGCCACTTGTTTCATAAAGATCAATCCAAAGATTAGTGGCTTCAAAGAGTACTGTTAGACCTGCGAAGTGACCAAGTGACAGCACTGTTGTGTCAAATTAGACCCAAGATGATCAGCTTACTTTCAAAATAAAAAATCAGCCACACAGCATGAAAATTGGCAGGAGAAGCAATACATCAGTAGCTCACCAAAAAGGATGCGACCAGCCAAAACCCATAAATATAGTACGTTAAAAATAGTGGTGCAGGCAGTCTTTGTAAGAAAAAAGAAAGAAAATAGACATTTCCGCAAGAAATAGGAATTTTTCTGAGGTAATTGTGGCAGCAAACGTGGGAACAGCGTTTCAGAGAGAAAAAAAAACAAAATGGCGGCCGCAAGTGCATCGTCGCCGATTCTGAGGCGAAAAAGATGCTTTAAAGCTCACCAGACACTGCTACTGCAGCGCACATTGTGGAGCCACATCTCCGATGTTATCAGCAGTGATTAGCGTGCAGCCACGATGCGGCAAAGCAACCTGGAGACACCTCGCCGCTTCACGCCGTCACGGAGCCTACAGACCCGGCGTCCATCTCCATAGGCGCCTAAGCCACGCCCCCCTTCACAATTGTTTCAATTGAAATATTAGCTCACCATTGCCCTGAATAATTTGTATTGGGTTTTATATTTTCATTATAAGGAATTTTTTGTTGTGTGTTCTGATCTCAACTGTTTGTAAAGCTATGATATAATAATATATAGCCCACTCTAACCCAGTTAATATTTCAATTTAATTCCCTGTGAAGTATAATCCTTCTGATTCCTTCACTGCACTAGAATGCTACTACTACCACCACCATGGCAGCTTGGGAAACCTTGCAGCCCTCACTTCATGTATTCAGAAAGAGAACTATGGCGCATTGTTCTAATGAGTTTTAGGCAATATAGGCATTGGCAACCCCCCTTAGTGGTCAATATAGTTGAAGACTGCAGAGACTGGGGGAGTAGTAGGACATGGGTACCAAATACTTAATTGTTATCTACTATCAGTACACAGGTTGCGCTAAAAGGCAGCAGTGAAAAAAGATTTAAGGCATGAATACTGTAACATAAATCTTTATTACCCGAACAATAAAAACCCACCCCTTCAACCCACCTCAATTGGCCCACCCCTTTCAGCAAATAATTCTCCTGCCCGAACCATTTTCCCAAAAAAGTGACAATTTCCAAAAAAGAAAGTCCAAACTGACTTTGTCACAACACCCACATTCACACCCTCCACCCACAACAAGTCCAACCCACCAAAACAAAAGATAAAAAAGGGGCAGAAGGGCACGACACATGGCCGTCACAGCCCAGAACCTCTTTTAGATGCCTGTCCAACTGGCTCTGCCAGGCTTCTATCCACACCAGCCTCAACAGGATGCAGGTTTGGAAAGATTAGTCAGAGGGAGGCAACAGCGAAGAATTGGCAGCGGGCGGCTTCCATCAGACTGCAGTGCCAGCTTGGAGGGGATGGAGGCACTGGGGCCTGGCTGAGGCCCTGGGCAGCTGCCCCTCCTCCTCCAGGGCCAACAGCCACAGGTACTCGGCCCATATTACCTCACGCTTCTGCTGGTGCAGCTGGGCTGCTATATCCTGGTGAGATTGACGATTCTAGGAGTATCAAGAAAGAAAAAAGACAAATTGTAACCAATTCTCTGAGCAAAAAACATGTTTAAAATGATGTAGTGGGTGGCACAGTAGCAGTTCATTAATGGTCTCCTCGGACGATTTGATTTGATGTGATTAGAGTCACAGCCATTACCGGGAAACATCCATAACCGGAACATGATACAGAATGCGTCTGCAATGCTTCTCCTGGGGATCCCCAAATTTCAATCAGAGGGAAAGCACTTTGAAGTCTGCATTGGCTGTCAGCCATGAGTCGTATTAAGTTCAAGGCCT
The DNA here is from genome assembly GCF_964204655.1 of Triturus cristatus. Classification (NCBI taxonomy): domain Eukaryota; kingdom Metazoa; phylum Chordata; class Amphibia; order Caudata; family Salamandridae; genus Triturus; species Triturus cristatus. Next base: position 1,121,640,352 of record NC_140590.1, read on the forward strand.
AGTGTATTACATATAAGGCATTACAGAGTACCGGTCCTCAGTTTCTGAGGCGGTAACTGTACTGGTACTCACCAAACAGATGCCTCAGGTCAAAGGGGTGAAACTTATTCTTTCTTAGAGATTTTTTAAGTCTAAGTTGGTCGGTAGAAGTTTCACAGTGGGTTCTATGAAGCTCTGGAACACAGTCCCCATTACCATCGGAAATCTTCCCTTCTTGACATCTTTCAGGAAAGCCATTATGACCTGGTTATTGAATGAATAGTGCTCCAGCTCGCTTCTTGACTGTTAGCGCCAAGATACCGTTTGGTATTCATGTTCTGTATAAATTTATAACATAACACATAACATTCCTTAGATGAAACTAAAGGCAAATAGCAAATGCACTAACTGTCTGAAAGGAATTAAGGCAGAATAAACACAGAAGCCCTCCAGTTAAAAAAATAACAGTTTATTTTTCTTTTGAAGGATTTCCTAGTAAAAAGTACCTACACAGACACATTGTGTGGAAAAATAAAAATAAATGAACTCTCATAAATGAGGAAGGCATTATGTACTATGGTGTACAAGTATTCAATTTCTCTCTATTCTTGTGCCAAATTAATGAAGGTATGCTAGTTTATCTGGTGCCCTAGTTGTACTAGTTACTTGTACTTTGATTGTCTCTGATGTCTGCAGCTGGTGCAGCTGTAACAGACAACTATCTTATTCCAATGACCCTGCTCTTCTCCAAAATGCCTTCCAATTTTACCCTGAGTACAAGGCAGAATAATATTATGAGTGAAACATATCAAGTATAAAATTAATCAGTCATGCAGACATCCTGTCTGCCATGAGTACATGATGGAAAAAGAGATGTACTGCAGTACCAGGATAGTATTAAGGAACAGGAAATAGCTTTGGCATGTTTGTCACAGACTTTCCCATCAACAAACGTCAAGCAATTATTCATTCTTTATTGCAATGTTCTTCCAGTATTCTTAATATTCACCCTTGGCTTTGATACACAACATTCACACTTTACATTCTCTCATCCAGTATTCCACTATAGAAAACCACCCATCCATATATATCCAATCCATCCATCTAAGCATTTCTCCCAAGGAATCTTTCACCAACATCCATTTACCCACCCATGCATGCTTTCCCCCATTAATCCATTATAAATTTCACCCACCCAAGAATAGTCTTTCACCCATATACCCTTTCATCCATCCTTTACCCACCCATGCTTCTTCCTTTCACCCACCCATATGCATCCTTTCGCCAACACATCTTTTCATTCATATTCCATATTTTTCGCCTGTACTTTCTCTTTCCATCCTGTTTTCTGTTTCCCATCAAACCATCATTGTTAAAGTTAATTTATGAACCTTTGTCTGTTGAGTTGCAGATAGAAGATACCATATTTACTCAACTCCCGCTGTATCTGCTAAAGAGTGGCATTCACAAGTCAATGCTCTTGCAGTGAGTATATTACTAATTGTCAAAAAGCAAGCAGTGTGACTTACCACTGCCTGTCCCTGCCACATCTGGGACTGATGACTATGCAGCTAGGGAAAAATATTATCCATTTTAGATGCCAGAAGTGCCACCTCCTAATATTTAAAAAAGAAAATACAACCACAAAACACCACTACAGTTTGGTTACTGAATCTTCTATAAAAAATATCACATTTTGTTGGTTAGAAAAGTTTCTAAAGCCAGGTAGTCAAGCCAACCATAAACACTTTGTAATGGAGGGACAGAGCTATCATGAGTCTGAGTAATTAAAGACCAAAGAAGGGGTGAAAAATGGTCAGTGAAAAACATATGGTCTTGATTGGCAAATGCAATGGCGTCGTCCTCCCCATATTTGCAGCCATGCTGCACCGTCATCAACTGCTAGTATACTATGATAATGATACATACACAACATTGTGGAGTCCACCATGACCATTGCCACTCGCTCGTTTTACTGTTTAAACTAGAAAAATAAAGCCTTCTCAACAAACATGCATAGAAATACCTTACTTGTGCATGCAATCTTCATAGTGGAGTACCTGACCTAAAATGGGTTATATGAGTCTTCGAGTACCACCTGTCCACAAGATACATAAGGGGAGAAGGAAATCTCACTGAAAAAAGCAGAAGAAAGAAAGCTACAGACAGACAAGCAGAGACAGTTTGAAGTCAAGTACAACAAAATTAAAATGTATAAAATGAGTAGATAGGATAATGCAGAGATAAGGAGAATGTATGGAAACAGATAGACAAAGAGGATTTGGAAAAAAATAGGAGGCAGGAACAGTATAAAGGAAAAATAATTCTAAATATGGAGCAGTAAACGTTAGAGAAATAAAAATATTACCAACAGAGGGACTTACACGGGGAAGCAGAACCATCTGCATGGGCACTCATAGAGGCACCTCCAGCTCCCTCACCCGCCTCGGTGGTATTCCTCTTGCCCCTGTATGCTGATGTAAGAAATAAATACAATTAAAAAGATTAGTGGTCCAGTTAATAATCTCCCCCAAAAATATTTTGGCATGGAAATATAGACGCAGTAGCATTGAACTTTACTAAATCAGATCTGCCATTAGTATCTTGGACCTAATTTCCGAAACATAACTCTATTCAAAATGTCCTAAACTACATTTTGGAACTACTAATAAATTGGAATGAATGATCTCGTTTCTTCTCATTTCTCATTCTCAATCTTTCAGGGCCAGATGTATGACCTGCAAAATCGCGCATCGCAAATTGCGAGTCATTTGCGACTCACAATTTGCGAGGTGCTATTTTGCATGTACAACAGTGTGTTCAAAACTGTTTGCGATTCCCAATGTTGTTTTAAATTGTGAGGCTCATGAATATTAATGAGCCTCTCGCAATTTGCGAGCCCACTGGGAATAATAGGCCCTCCCAGGGAAGGTGGCCTGCTGGGCTCAGCAGACCACCATGTCTGGGACTGCTTTTTGAATAAAGCAATTTTTGAAGGAAAACGGTATGCATCTAAAATTGAAAAGTGAAACTTTTCAGTTTCATTTTTTTAAGGTCAGGCAGTGGTCTCTGGGACCACTGCCTGTTCATTAAAAAGTATTTTCTAACATACTCACAAAGGGGAAGAGGTCTTCTGGGGACCCTTCCCCTTTGCGAGTAGTGTACCACCTACTTGAAATAGGTGGTAAACTGCAGGTGTTTTGCAGCTACAAATTCAGTCGCACAAACTAGTACATAGGATGTTGACTCGCGATCAGGAAGGGACACCCCTTCCTAATAGCGAGAGTTGCAAATGCTCTTTTGGGAGTCAGTGGCTCGCAAAACTAGAACTTGTACATGCTATTACCCTTTTTTGCAGCCATAAACAGGAGGTTCTCCCATTTGCGGCCGCAAAGAAGGGTCGTACAGCTGGCTGGACCTCAGTCTCAACCCCTGTTGATGCGCCAACTCATAAATGCATGCATAATTGCATACTACACATCACTGGGAAATTGACTCTGTTTGGTACTGTACAAGCTATGAAAAAGAAAGGCACAAAGAAGTGAGACAACGCTAAATCACTAACACCAATAACTACCATATCTTAGTGACAGGACAGAGGAGTCTCTGCATAACTTCTTAGAAAATCAGCCTAAGCGATAGAGACTGAGTAGGAACAGGTAGCAATGTCGAGCACCTGTCTAGATGATGTTCACATAATATTTGTAACATAAACTTCACTTACCTGAGCGTAAGATGGCAGCATGCTTGCTATTCAGGAAAATAATATTAGCATAGAACACAACTAATAAATAATTATTGCTCACCATGCCCCACAACCTCCAAGGCATGCAGATTGAGAAGGTCCTGGTCCCTATCCAGGATGTCAGCCAAGTGGTGCGGAAGATATTGTCGGTGCGCAGGGACCCTGAGCTGCGGCGCACACTCTCCAAGTGCTGCTGACACTCCTTGAGGCCGTATCTGCTCCTAGGCCTGCCACCTGCTACCAGGGTGGATTGGAGTTGGCCCTGAATATAAAAACTAGTGCAGCCTCCTTTCACTTCAGAAAAATGGTAGGGGGCTGCACCCCTTCACGGTGCTACTGACCGCAAGGTAGGTGACTGGTGATAACAGTGGTTCGGGGGACCTGACGCTGCCGCACCCCTGCTCTTCCATGTTGCTGGGTCAGAGGAAGAGAAGAAAGTGAAACAGGAAAGAAAGAAAGAAAAAAGTAAGTAAAGAAAAAAATAAAAAAGGACAAAAGTCTCTCAAAAACACACAAAAATTTGAAAAAATTTAAAATACACAAAAACAAAGACACATGGTAAGATAAGAAATCAAAATTAAGGGTAGATAAGATTCATAGGGGTAGGATTAATAAATTAAGAACGGATTCAAAAAGTAGGCCCCAGCACCATGGACAAAACAGACACAAGTTGGCCATGCCCATGCAAACCACGTACTGCCACTCGCGCATGATTTCTGCCGCAAGAACTCCCTTTGCATTACATATGATGTAAAACATCATGTAAGCGGGAGCAACAAGCAAGTCTGTCCACTCACGGAACTCTGATTAGCACTGCAGAGTTTTTTTCCCACTTCGCCGTACTCCGCGCAGCACGACTATACAAACTCCGCCCAGTACTACTCCAGACAGACTTACTTGACCCCCTTTCTGGGCCGCCATTGACCTGGTGGTCACAGGACCCACTCAGGCAACACCAACATTTCCAAGGGTGACCTGAGCTCCAGTTCCTTCCAGGCAGCATGCTTCAGATTATTCCCTATCAGACAGTCAACAGGCATGCCAGGGCTCACAGCAACTTCCAAAAGATCGGAGACTCCCCAACCTAAATGGAATCAGAGGCCCAGGATAGTGGCTCTTCAAGTTGTCTGCTACTACAATCTGTTGGTATGTATTCCATATCACATGTTCTGAGTAGTTATACTGGCTATTGTATCCCTTACAGCCTCCACCCTCTGCTCAATTATTGTGACCCACTGCCTATACTTTGAAGTATTTGAAGGCATGGGGGACATGTTTAAAGGGCTTCTCAACTGGGTGGCGCAACAAGTGCCACAGGCCCATGATTAGCATTTTTTACAAGCTCTGATTATATGGCATACCACTCTACAAATTAAATGTGCTCATCAGGGGTGAACCAATTTAACCATGTAGGCGGGAATGACCACAAGCACTTTAACGCTGATTAGCAGTGGTAAAGTGTGCCGAATCCTAAGGACAACAAAAAACAAATTCCAATCAAAAATGAGGGAAACAGGGCAATGTTTGTGGAGAACATAGCAGCAAGTTAAGCAGCAGGTTGCTGCTGCGTTCGCAGCCGGGATTCAGAATTAGCTCTTGAAATATACTGTTATTAAGTGTGGCTGTCCAGAGCTTTATTCTAACAAACAGGATTATGGGCTTGCCAATCTCCCCTCCAGAACCCTCGGGCAAATACGACATGTGAGGCTGTATCAGGCAAAGTTGATGTAGATCGGTGGCTGAGGGCCGCTCATGAATTGAGGAAGGCACATAGAGTGACTGCAAGGATCTCACTTCAGGAAAGGGCAGCAGTGGCAAAAGAAGCACACACATATTGGCTTTTCAGCAACCAGGTGCCGAAGAGGAAGGTTGGCATCTCCGATGTTGCATTGGGGCTGAGAATGGGCAGATAACGTGTCGGGTGCAGACACACAGAAAAACAAAGGGGGCCTAGCGCCAGAGGAGTTGTGCAATGTATACCACATGAAGTCCCAGAAAAAGGTAGGCTGAATGAGGGGTAAATTTATGGATAGACAGAGACATGCAGGCAGGATAAAAGAGACTGATAAGTTTTGAAGAGCACTGTAAGGGACATTCACAAAGATTGGCAGAGAGCGCCTGCAGGGAAAGTCAAAATCGTTGCACGCCCAGAGGCTGCAGACCAAAGACTCCATGCCACTGGAATCAAGCTATCCTGGCTGAAGAGGGGTGAAACCCCGAAACCGGTCCTAGGATGCTTGTTTCCAGTCCAGGCAGGACCTGGCTTGGCAATTCGGGCTGGACTGTTCCCATGAGGCACAGGGTCAAGGCTGATTTGCATATGGCTGGGTTCAAACTGGAACGGCATGGTGAGCAAAAAAACAATGGATTTAGGCCCAGATCTCTGTACTGGGTCGAATGTATGACATTGTTCTGCATTCTGTCCATCAACTGTTGTTTTTGCATTTGTCACCCCGAGTGGGAAGGGTATGCCCAGACGTGGGTCCCGTGCTCTCCATGCCACTAGAGTCAAGCTATCCTCGCTGAAGAGGCGTGAAACCCCGAAACCGGTCCTAGGATGCTTGTTTCCAGTCCAGGCAGGACCTGGCTTGGCAATTCGGGCTGGACTGTTCCCGTGAGGCACAGGGTCAAGACTGATTTGCATATGGCTGGGTTCAAACTGGAACGGCATGGTGAGCAAAAAAACGATGGATTTAGGCCCAGATCTCTGTACTGGGTCGAATGTATGACATTGTTCTGTATTCTGTCCTTCAACTGTTGTTTTTGCATTTGTCACCCCGAGTGGGAAGGGTATGCCCAGACGTGGGTCGCGTGCTCTCCATGCCACTGGAATCAAGCTATCCTGGCTGAAGAGGGGTGAAACCCCGAAACCGGTCCTAGGATGCTTGTTTCCAGTCCAGACAGGGCCTGGCTTGGCAATTCGGGCTGGACTGTTCCCATGAGGCACAGGGTCAAGACTGATTTGCATATGGCTGGGTTCAAACTGGAACGGCATGGTGAGCAAAAAAACGATGGATTTAGGCCCAGATCTCTGTACTGGGTCGAATGTATGACATTGTTCTGCATTCTGTCCATCAAATGTTGTTTTCGCATTTGTCACCCCGAGTGGGAAGGGTATGCCCAGACGTGGGTCCCGTGCTCTCCATGCCACTGGAATGAAGCTATCCTGGCTGAAGAGGGGTGAAACCCCGAAACCGGTCCTAGGATGCTTGTTTCCAGTCCAGGCAGGACCTGGCTTGGCAATTCGGGCTGGACTGTTCCTGTGAGGCACAGGGTCAAGACTGATTTGCATATGGCTGGGTTCAAACTTGAACAGCATGGTGAGCAAAAAAACGATGGATTTAGGCCCAGATCTCTGTACTGGGTCGAATGTATGACATTGTTCTGCATTCTGTCCTTCAACTGTTGTTTTTGCATTTGTCACCCCGAGTGGGAAGGGTATGCCCAGACGTGGGTCCCGTGCTCTCCATGCCACTGGAATCAAGCTATCCTGGCTGAAGAGGGGTGAAACCCCGAAACCGGTCCTAGGATGCTTGTTTCCAGTCCAGGCAAGACCTGGCTTGGCAATTCGGGCTGGACTGTTCCCATGAGGCACAGGGTCAAGACTGATTTGCATATGGCTGGGTTCAAACTGGAACGGCATGGTGAGCAAAAAAACAATGGATTTAGGCCCAGATCTCTGTACTGGGTCGAATGTATGACATTGTTCTGCATTTTGTCCATCAAATGTTGTTTTCGCATTTGTCACCCCGAGTGGGAAGGGTATGCCCAGACGTGGGTCCCGTGCTCTCCATGCCACTGGAATCAAGCTATCCTGGCTGAAGAGGGGTGAAACCCCGAAACCGGTCCTAGGATGCTTGTTTCCAGTCCAGGCAGGACCTGGCTTGGCAATTCGGGCTGGACTGTTCCCATGAGGCACAGGGTCAAGACTGATTTGCAGATGGCTGGGTTCAAACTGGAACGGCATGGTGAGCAAAAAAACGATGGATTTAGGCCCAGATCTCTGTACTGGGTCGAATGTATGACATTGTTCTGCATTCTGTCCATCAAATGTTGTTTTCGCATTTGTCACCCTGAGTGGGAAGGGTATGCCCAGACGTGGGTCCCGTGCTCTCCATGCCACTGGAATCAAGCTATCCTGGCTGAAGAGGGGTGAAACCCCGAAACCGGTCCTAGGATGCTTGTTTCCAGTCCAGACAGGGCCTGGCTTGGCAATTCGGGCTGGACTGTTCCCATGAGGCACAGGGTCAAGACTGATTTGCATATGGCTGGGTTCAAACTGGAATGGCATGGTGAGCAAAAAAACGATGGATTTAGGCCCAGATCTCTGTACTGGGTCGAATGTATGACATTGTTCTGCATTCTGTCCATCAACTGTTGTTTTTGCATTTGTCACCCCAAGTGGTAAGGGTATGCCCAGACGTGGGTCCCGTGCTCTCCATGCCACTGGCATCAAGCTATCCTGGCTGAAGGGGGGTGAAACCCCAAAACCGGTCCTAGGATGCTTGTTTCCAGTCCAGGCAGTACCTGGCTTGGCAATTCAGGCTGGACTGTTCTCATGAGGCACAGGGTCAAGACTGATTTGCGAATGGCTGGGTTCGAATTGGACCGGCATGGTGAGCAAAAAAACGATGGATTTAGGCCCAGATCTCTGTACTGGGTCGAATGTATGACATTGTTCTGCATTCTGTCCATCAACTGTTGTTTTTGCATTGGTCATCCCGAGTGGGAAGGGTATGCCCAGACGTGGGTGCCGTGCTCTCCATGCCACTGGAATCAAGCTATCCTGGCTGAAGAGGGGTGAAACCCCAAAACCGGTCCTAGGATGCTTGTTTCCAGTCCAGGCAGGACCTGGCTTGGCAATTCGGGCTGGACTGTTCCCATGAGGCACAGGGTCAAGACTGATTTCCATATGGCTGGGTTCAAACTGGAACGGCATGGTGAGCAAAAAAACGATGGATTTAGGCCCAGATCTCTGTACTGGGTCGAATGTATGACATTGTTCTGCATTCTGTCCATCAACTGTTGTTTTTGCATTTGTCACCCCAAGTGGGAAGGGTATGCCCAGACGTGGGTCCCGTGCTCTCCATGCCACTGGAATCAAGATATCCTGGCTGAAGAGGGGTGAAACCCCAAAACCGGTCCTAGGATGCTTGTTTCCAGTCCAGGCAGGACCTGGCTTGGCAATTCGGGCTGGACTGTTCCCATGACGCACAGGGTCAAGACTGATTTGCATATGGCTGGGTTCAAACTGGAACGGCATGGTGAGCAAAAAAACGATGGATTTAGGCCCAGATCTCTGTACTGGGTCGAATGTATGACATTGTTCTGCATTCTGTCCATCAACTGTTGTTTTTGCATTTGTCACCCCGAGTGGGAAGGGTATGCCCAGACGTGCGTCCCGTGCTCTCCATGCTACTGGAATCAAGCTATCCTGGCTAAAGATGGGTGAAACCCCGAAACCGGTCCTAGGATGCTTGTTTCCAGTCCAGGCAGGACCTGGCTTGGCAATTCGGGCTGGACTGTTCCCATGAGGCACAGGGTCAAGACTGATTTGCATATGGCTTGGTTGAAACTGGAACGGCATGGTGAGCAAAAAAAGATGGATTTAGGCCCAGATCTCTGTACTGGGTCGAATGTATGACATTGTTCTGCATTCTGTCCATCAACTGTTGTTTTTGCATTTGTCACCCCGAGTGGGAAGGGTATGCCCAGACGTGGGTCCCGTGCTCTCCATGAAACTGGAATCAAGCTATCCTGGCTGAAGAGGGGTGAAACCCCGAAACCGGTCCTAGGATGCTTGTTTCCAGTCCAGGCAGGATCTGGCTTGGCAATTCGGGCTGGACTGTTCCCTTGAGGCACAGGGTCAAGACTGATTTCCATATGGCTGGGTTCAAACTGGAACGGCATGGTGAGCAAAAAGACGATGGATATAGGCCCAGATCTCTGTACTGGGTCGAATGTATGACATTGTTCTGCATACTGTTCCTCAACTGTTGTTTTTGCATTTGTCACCCCGAGTGGGAAGGGTATGCCCAGACGTGGGTCCCGTGCTCTCCATGCCACTGGAATCAAGCTATCCTGGCTGAAGAGGTGTAAAACCCCGAAACATGTCCTAGGATGCTTGTTTCCAGTCCAGGCAGGATCTGGCTTGGCAATTCGGGCTGGACTGTTATCATGAGGCACAGGGTCAAGACTGATTTGCATATGGCTGGGTTCAAACTGGAACGGCATAGTGAGCAAAAAAACGATGGATTGAGGCCCAGATCTCTGTACTGGGTTGAATGTATGACATTGTTCTGCATTCTGTCCATCAACTGTTGTTTTTGCATTTGTCACCCCGAGTGGGAAGGGTATGCCCAGACGTGGGTCCCGTGCTCTCCATGCCACTGAAATCAAGCTATCCTGGCTGAAGAGGAGTGAAACCCCGAAACCGGTCCTAGGATGCTTGTTTCCAGTCCAGGCAGGACCTGGCTTGGCAATTCGGGCTGGACTGTTCCCATGAGGCACAGGGTCAAGACTGATTTGCAGATGGCTGGGTTCAAACTGGAACGGCATGGTGAGCAAAAAAACAATGGATTTAGGCCCAGATCTCTGTACTGGGTCGAATGTATGACATTGTTCTGCATTCTGTCCATCAACTGTTGTTTTTGCATTTGCGCAAAGACTTATGACACATATCAATGTGCACACTTTACGCCCCTTTTTGAGATAGAAGCATCTTTTCTCCCTGCGCACAGTGTATTGATAAACAAGAAGGACTGCAAAACTGAAGGGCACAGATTTGGCATCCTGCTCGAAATGTGGAATAATAGAAACTGATTACATCCATATGTTCATGGTCTGCCCTCTAATCCTACCATACTGGGATGATGTAGGTAAGATCTTGAGTGACAAACTTTGAGTAAATGTCAAGGTAAGTCTTGAGATGATTATTTCTGGGGGTGTCACAAATCCATGAAACTGTGTGAAGAGAGCCGTAAGTTTTTACTTAACACTGCTGGTGAGAAGAACATTTGCAGGAAATACCGATCTAAGTCATATTCCACCAAAGCAGAATGGTTGGATTCTGTTATGTATACTTTTAAAATGGTCACAAACACTAATGGAAAGTGGTTTATTAGTAGTGATAATTAGAGACCTACCTCTGTAATAAGGCCACAAACACAATAAATGGATCAGTCAAGGTCTCAATAAATTATTCCCTTTCTCAACCCCTGGTAGCTGGTAACAGGCAGCTGGCTTAACTTTTGAGTCAGGTGTATAAAGCATTTAAAAACACTAATACATTAAATAATTCAGACACAATACACAATAAAACCAACACCAATTTATTAAAAAACCTTATATTTTTGTGAACAAATGGACATCATAATGAAAAAAATCAAATGTAGGAAACCAGAGAATAAACTTTTTCTAGTGCTTAAGCAAAAGCGGCAACTTGGTACATCTAGGCACTCTTGACGGGGACAAAGTAAAAGCTTGAGACAGAAAGCAAATTAGCCCTGGAGGGACACACTAAGTGGGAGACTGTGGTCAAAATGTAACCTTCACTCTTAGAAACTTTATTGGAGCCTTTTCTCTTGACGTTGAGCGAGGCTTCTCTTCGGGCCAATTTCTGTCAACATCTTCGGATTGGCTCAGCACAAACCCTCAGTCGACTCTTGGAAGTCTTCAGCGGTAGACAGAGAGAGGGAGACAGAGGTAGGGAGACAGAGGGAGACATAGAGAGAAAGAGAGAGAGAGAGAGCGAGAGAGAGATATGTGTATGCCGGGTCTGATGGCTCTGTAATGTAATGCAATGTAATTGTAGTGCATTTATATAGCACTCTGCACACCCCCGAAAGGGTCTCTCAGGCGCTGTGCACATACCGCTGTGGAACCCTTCCTGGCCTTTCCCTGTGAAGTGCCCACTCCTGGGCACCCCCAAGGTGAAGCCAGGCATCCTAGCGCTTTTGGAGCCGTTGTGGAGATTAAGCAAGCTATTGCCCAGAGTTGCAGAGTGGGACCCATGATTAGAATAGGCACCGAGGCGAGAATTATCTGGTCCGGGGAAATTGAGCCCAAGACCCGCTGAGGCGGGAATTGAACCCTGGTCCGGGCCAGACCTCTGCATCAGGGTCTGCCGCTCTAACCATTGAGCCACACTTCTCCACTATGATGGCTCAGTGAATGAAGGCATCTGCTGCAGGGGCCTGTGTTCAACCTCATGGTCTCAAATTTGCTTGAAAATGCACAATTTGTCCACTTTTATTCAAAATGTTCTTCCCGGGGGAGAACCCCCTTAAGTAGTACAGACTTGCTTGCTACGCTCGCTCGTTACACTGCCTTACTGTGTCCCAAAATGATGCATCTCCAAAAAGTGTGTCACCAACATGAAACGTTTGGAAAGCTGTTTATTAGGGGATCAAATATGGAGGAACAAGGATGTAGCAAAGAGCGACAACTTCCTTCATTATTGTCCTATAGTGACATTCGCCATGAATCTTGGATTCATGGCGTGGCAAGAACTAGGCCCATAAGAGTCATAATATTCTTCCTCAGATTGGTAGCATCAGGACTCCCCAAAAAGACAAAAAGGCCATAAGAGAAAGTGTTTAATGAGGGAGGCCTAGCAAAAACAGTTGTTGGAAACAGGCAAAATGTTTGGGGGATGGCCACCTTAAGGCTGACAGGTTTAACAGCACTTTTGCTTGAATTCAGTATTAGTTCTGCATGTTGGTGCTACTGCAATTATTTGTATCAACTATAGTTCTCCTTAAAGCTTCCTAACTAGATAATAATACTGTTGAGATGCTATACAGTTATTTTTCTAGTTTTGTAACAGTCAAAATTAAAATGTTATTCTCCTTTGTGTAAATGTGTCCTTTCTTTTTTGCACTGCTCTTGCACAACCTTGTTTTCTTGATGGCTACCAGCCTGGTTGGCAGCATTTAACCAGCTTTCTATGATGCTAAAACTGAAATATAGGATGAGAATTATGTAATTTTTAAAACTGAAAAGTGACAAAAATATATTTTGTGTATTGTAAAATTGTCTCCAGGCACCCAAGTGGGATTTGCATCACAGAAGGACAAGTTGCATTACGGTACATTGCACTATAACTCACAGCTTTGCATCGTAGTACACTGCATAGTAAATATGGCACTGCCCTTGTCATGAAAAGTGTTGTCAAGTAGCGCAATGTTTTCTTATGCAACACAGCACTCCATCACTTTTTGTAAAGCTGTACCATCATCTTTGTCAATAGTAAGCACATTACATGTATTTTATTATGTGTTTTGTTATTTGTTTTACATGTACTCTTTAGATGATTTGTGGGTGACAAATGTGGCAAATATATTGTCTGTAGTAAAGTCATGCATCATGCCAAACCAAGTAGCTCCTTGTAATAAGTTTTGAAAAGTCATGAAATTTCAAGTAATTGATTTTCCCTTCTCATTTTTTCTAAGGCCGTATTGTTCTGCCAATAGTTGTGTCATTGATAAGTCATTGGTGAAAATGTTGGACTGTTTCAATGATCATTTTCAGAGAGAGCTGCATTGCAAGGTGCATGCCCACAGGTAGAATGATGATACATTCTCCTGTGTTTGCAGTAGGCTTCATATAAGTCACAGAGTGATTCCTATGTACATGGACACCAACAAAGGGTGTGAAAATGTGGTGTGTTTCAAAAAAACTGTGAACTCAGAAGTGATATTCTCAGCTCTACACTATCAATGGAAAATTTGAATATTTTCTGTATTCATTTTAAACATGAGAGCAGCCAAAATTATTATGAGGACTTTCCTTTGGGCTCCTATACTATTTGTATTGTCAAATAGAAACATGCAAAAGAATTTCATATATTACTATTTCTCTACCTGAGCTTTCTAATGTTGTATCTTTTTTGCAAGTTCTGTATTTGCATGACGGTCTGTGCACACTGATGACATATCCTTTTTTCTTGTTGATGTATGGGATGTCTAGTACATTTAAATTTGTTTTAAGACCGCAAACATTTGCTGTTCATTTAGAAGTAAATATTAGTTTGAGGATTACTCTTTGTGGTACTGAAATCTGTATTGTTTGTTTTCACAGATTGATTATAAATGGTATAAACTGAAACGCCACTTCTTTATGGATTGTAAAAAAATAAATTTTAGGTAACACATGCACATTATTACCATAAACATATTCATGTAGTATTGGCAACTTTGACTTTGGATGAGAAACTTCAGGTTTTTTAACAGTTGCTTAGAGCACCGTTGCCGACAAATTGTCCATGAGTGAATGGCTTATGCATTATCATCGGATGTATAAAATAGGGAGAATTTTTTGGAGTAGTACAGCTGGATATACATGTTTGGCTTTCTTGGTGGTAGGTTTCTTGTTTGTTCCCTCAGTTGCGGAGGATGAATAAACCCTCTTAAGGACCACTGGAGTGCCTGAGTGGGAATAGGGAGTTTGGTGTTGGCTGTGCCTTCATAAGTAGCAGTTTCATGCTTTCCTTGGTGTGGCAAGTTAGAGACGTTTTAGTGTCCCAATTTGTAGTAGATAGTGTTTGTCCACAGAACGTGGATGTTAATTCTGAATCTGAAGCAGTCAGAGTTTTGAAGGCATCTTTCGCTACACCAGAATGTAGAGTTTTCATGTACAGGTGAAGCCAGAGAAAATCCTCTGGGCTTTCTGCATATCATTCTGGGATCTCAGCAGATTGTTCTGGGCTCTTGGGAGGCCAGTAATCTTGGACAACTAATCCTCTTGCCGCATAGCTGCCCCATCATGTTGTCTGTCATGTAGACCAAATTGGTATTAAAACCCAGCAGGTCGTGTACCATCGCTTCCCAACTGTGTGACTATGACTAGTTGGTCCCAGGTATTGCCTGTCCTGGCTATAGAGGAGATATTGAGTATGTGGTTGTTGTTGTATGAGCCAGGAAAAAGTAGCCACATCAGTTGTGGAGTTGGGCCACAGAGAGTTTGTGTGGGCACTGATATTTGCAATGGAGGCACAAATCTGATACATGTCCATGATCCACTGTCCTCAGAGAGAGGGAGAGATCTAGGCACGCGCCAGCCAAACCTCATGGATTTGGCTGGTCACCAATGTCTTGCTCCTTGGTTGGAGTGCTGCTGCTCCCAATGAATGCTTGGGATATTGTTTCCACAGACATAGTGGACCATTTTGTAGAATGAGATGGCTGGGATCTTTCAGTGTCACCTGAAAATGCAGGAAACAAATAGATAATTTTGCAATGTATGCTGTGGTAGTTTTTAATTTATAAGTTTCTGTGGTATGCTATTAGACATTGTTTTTTATTGATGTTTGTAGGGTCAGAAACTTCAATAATTATTTAAGCAGCCCACAGATGGAATGGAGGGGTCTTAATCTGAAAACTTTGTAAAGTGAGACAAGTAAGATATCTTAAGACAACTACTGTTGCAGCGGAGCTATTGAGACTAAATATCCACTCTTTCACTATCCCTTTATTGTTTGTAGAAGGCCAAATAGCCTGCCTGGTATGGTCGTCCTAAATATAACTGTTGGCTTTGATTTCTTGCTAAATGTTCCGACAACTTTGGAATGGGCATTTTTTGAGTGAGTTATCTAGAGTATGATGGTAACTGTTTTGATGGGTTTATTTCTGATAATGTGTTTTTTCTTCTATCATATGTAGCATTTGAGGAGATTCATGTAAAGTGTATTGCCAGGAAACATTAGATTAATTTGTACTTGACGAGAATGATAGTAGCACTGTGACTGTGGCGTATTGTGCTCCTAGCCTTTGGTGAGGTAAATGTGTATTTTGTTATGTTAAGTTGGTGGGGGCTTATCCTTTAGGTACCTTCCATGTATGAGCTTGTCAAGCCAATGTCTTTGTCGAATATATTCTGACATGTCCTACATTTGTATTTCTTGTAGGCAGCTTATCTGTTCTTTGTATTAACATTTGATATACCTCATAAATTGTTGTTTTAACCATTGTCAGATCCTATTTGGGTGTCCAGAGAGCAGGCCTCTGTTACTGAACTTCGGCTGTATGGGCTATGATTGTTTGCCTCCTCTGCCTCCTCTGTTCCTGGGTCCATCCTACTCCAAACAGGGCCAAGTAAAACCCCACCAGAACTTGACTGTCAGCAGTAACAATGGTGAGCAGTCAGAGAATTTTTAAGAAGGGTGTAGGGATATATCAGACTCAGATTTCAAAACACATTCATAAGTCCAATAAAATGTATTTTCATTTTATTGCTTGCCATCCTGTAAGGAGACATACTTTATGCCAGTGTAAAATGCATCCCTACACACACGTCATAAAGTAGCAGCTGTGCAGTATGCAGGTGTAAGGCTAAAGACATCTAGGTTCAAGCTACCTGCCACTCAACCTATCCTTTTTTGTAATATAGGGTATAGTTGGCAAGATGCACCATAGTGTAGTTTCAGCACTATCCCTCAATTATTAAATAGTCTGTATCTGTATTTTCTACATACTGTCATTCATTCTCTGGGTAGCGGAAGACCACTGTGTACCTTATAATTACAGTACTCTGCTCTCCAGTGTCATGCAGTCTTCAGTGGAGTCACAAAGCTGTATCACTGTGGCCGGCAAATGCCAGCCACTTGGCAGTGTCCTGGAGGGACTTGTATCTACTTCCCATTATTCCCACTACAAAGTAAATGGATTGTTAGATGTGCAGTTTTACTGGAATGCTCCAGACACTTTGCAGTTTCCCTCCCCCTACTGATACATTATTATAGGTGAGTAGCATGTGTAACCCAGTAGTTTGTTACTGGCCATATTTAATGTGGCACAGTAGTACCTCTTTTCAGTTAGTATGTGCTATTTGAAATACGATAGCACATCTGTAATTACTTACAAATGAGAGTTGTGTTGAGGAGACTTGTGTCACAGAGTAAGGAAATGGTAGATTGTGATAACGTAGGGAATGGTGTGAGTTGTGACACATATCAGGTAGCATATGTGTGTGAATAAGACTGATTTCCATATGGCTGGGTCCAAACTGGGGTGGCATGGTGAGCAAAAGAACAATGGATTAAACCCATATCCTGGTGACTGGGGGTGAATGGTTGCATTTTTCAGCATTCTGTCCATCAATAGTTTCTTTCACTCATATTTTCATATGAGACACCATATATTTTAATACGGATGCAATTCATAGTGTACTGATCTTCTTGCTTCTGCTCATTCCCCCTCCCAATAAGTGTGCTGCTGCTAATCATCTCTCGTCTCATTTCTGCAAAGCACCAAGTGAATGACGTCAAAGATGAACAACTGTGTTAGGAAGTGTGTATTGTGAATGAAGTTTTCTTTGTGTACCCAAAGTATCATATTTAAGGACTTCAGCTGGAAGTTCCATTAAAGGCATGCTATGAGCCATTGTTTAATAAATGTTTTATTTTGTGTTAAATAACTCTGAAGTGTAGTTGCTGAGTGAATAGGTGGAAGATTTCTCCTTAAATATGTTAGTACTAGAAATGTTAAATATTATGTTGCTTTTTCTTATGTGCCTATGTAACCCTAACCATGATCATACTATGCTGAGTTTGCAGAATCTATTAATAGATTGTGTAAATTGTGAATAACAACTCTTGTTTTTGGATTGATGGAGTTCATTTTTGAGTTGTTTCATGGACTGCACTTGCATCAGCTGCTTCTCGGGTGACATTCCCTTTACCTCCAAAGACTCTGTCTATTTTTCTTTCTTATTAGATCAATTGGAGATTTTGGAATCAAATTGATCAAATAAAAATTTTGAGTATTCAAAATGTTGGGGTTCAGGTGATTGTGGACTTTTGGCACTTACACTAATATGATGGAAGTTTATCCTTCGACTGTATGTGGAAACCAACGAGAGAGAACTGAATGATGGACCCTCCTTAACCTTGGTGTATGTAGCTCCATCAGCCAAAACCCTAAATAAGGCAACTGCTTGACTGTCGCCTTGATGGATGGATATGCCCTGCCATTGGCGGAGGAATTACAGCCCATCCACCAAAATTTAACCTAGGTCCTATGTCCTCTTGTTCAGTCTGCACCTAAAGCTGAAATGTAGCATTTATTTATCAATTTATTCATTTATTATTTAATAAAGATATTTGTATTGTCAGTAAAAGGTGCAACAGAGTTCGTAACATAAAACAAGGAAAAAAATACTGCATTCTGATTGAAACGCTGAATTGATAGGGTAGAGTCTAAGACTTACCATTGAGTTGTGAATGGTGGCGGGTACTTATGTCATAAAGTGGCTGTAGTTGAAGGTTTTTCTGAGCTGTAGATTAGAGAGTAAAACAGTGGAGATTGAGAATGCAGTAAAGGGTCTAATTCTTCAATATCATTTGGAATAGATGATGCTTACTAATCCAACGGATCAGTATCACTTTTGTATTTTCAAACCATTTGCGTTGACTGATGATTTGAGAAGAAGGTAAGAAGCTGATGTATATAATATGCTTATTCTAATTATGGTGAGAAATCTGGTATATGGTTAGACTATTCCACTATTCAGCTGTTTGTATAGTTTTGTTATACATCAATTTAGTGTATGCAGCATTTGGATGACACTACTATCATTACTGCAATCCTAGACTAACGAAAGCCCACACTTCTTGAAAGCATTCACATGAAATTATGATGATATAAAATAACACAAACCTCCAACATGCAAGCAGAATGCAAACTCTAGACTATCTTTGAAACGGATAGCACTTTTCTTTAAACATATAGCTTTTTCTGAAGATCGGTAGCTCTTTGTAAAGACTCTAAAGACATTTAGCTTCTTCAAAGGATGGAGAAATTGAGATGCCATGTTCTAGCAGTAGGTCTACTCCCAGGTAATTGCATATAGCTTGGATCCTCAGTGAACACTGCAAAACCATTTTATATTTCAAAATGCCCAATATTTTTTTTAAGGATAGCTCTTGTATGGAAATGTTTGCAGATGAACAGCTATTTACTCTAACCTGGTGACTGGGTCATAAATTGTGTTGGTTAAGTAAATGTTTTAATCAATGATTTTGAACAAAAATGACAAACTCACTGAAATGGCAAGTATAATAATATTTGTGCAATTTAGAAAGTCAATTACAATTGTGAATGCTAAAAAAAAGAAACATCAGTTTATATTAAATTTGTGTAGATTTTTTTTAGGGGGGTCTTTTAGATGGTGAGTTATAAATTTACATTTTACCAAAAAAATTTGGGGATACCTTTTTTGAAGATGAAGTGTCTAAATCAAAATGTGGTTTATTACTTCCGTTGTCTATTAAGGTGTGAGTGTGCTGTAACTCTAAAATATTACACTTTAATAACATAGTCTTTGTAAAGACTATAAAGACATTTAGCTTCTTCAAAGGATAGAGAAATTGAGATGCCAAGTTCTAGCAGTAGGTCTACTCCCAGGTAATTGCATATAGCTTGGAGCCTCAGTAAACACTGCAAACCCAATTTATATTTCAAAATGCCAAATATTTTTTTTATGGATAGCTCTTGTATGGAAATGTTTGCAGATGAACAGCTATTTACTCTAACCTGGCGACTGGGACATACATTGTGTTGGTTAAGTAATTGTTTTAATCAATGATTTTGAACAAAAACGACAAACTCACTGAAATGGCAAAAAAGTATAATAACATTCGTGCAATTTAGAAAGTCAATTACAATTGTGAATGCTAAAAATAAGAAACAGCAGTTCATATTAGATATGTGTAGAATTCTTTTTAGGGGTCTTTTAGATGGTGATTTATACATTAAAATTTTACCAAAAATGTAGGGATGCCTTTTTTGAAGATGACGTTTCTAAATCAAAATATTGTTTATTAACCGAGAGCAATTATCCTACACCCAAAATCACATATAAATATTGATATGAAACTATTGCAGTTGAAACAAATTTGCTACAGCATGTTAGAGTGTGATTTCTTGGCTTGAGCTAAGTAGCCCTCCTGGCTCAGGCTTACTAGCCCGCACTTAGACCTTCTTGATGCCATCTTGTTTAAAATGGCTCCTGCATCATACTGTTTATTATGTTGTGATTGGTTTATCTCTGAATGCCTTTGTTCTCGAAAAGGCCCAGAGATTTGTTAATATTTTCAAGGACCATATGGTTGTATGCAATATTGAATTATTCACAATTGTTCACTGTTTATGTCACTAGTTTGTTCTGACACCTCTGGTGTCATACAGCTTGTACTTTCTAAGGTAAAATTGTGATTTGTTGGATAATATGAATGATGGATTGGTGTGAGACTGATCCTTAGCACCCCTCAGGATATGTTGGTCTATAGTCATGCTAGCTTACAGTACATTTGCACCCCTAACTCTACAGGGCAACACATGTTTGTGCAACCTGAGAACATAACATCTCTGATCCCACAAGGCAATCATGGCAACAGATCTAGAACCCATTTGCACAGTTACTAATGCATACCTGAAGAGGTTCATAAGAAATACACAACATGCAGTTTCAATATTTATTGAGGCATTGTGATTCATATGTGAAATACGTGCACTGCAATATTCAATAGAAGGAAGCAAAATAATGGTGTTAGCATTACAAGAATAATGAAAAAGATGAACGATTCAATCTTTTTGCAACATACTGAAAATGATATGCTTACATACAAGTACTGTAAAATTGTGTACTCCTACCTAGCACATTGTAGCCTACTGTGCCTAAAGTGAATGGATCTGCCATATCTCTATCTGGGTTTTTTGACTCTCCATTATCTGTGGGTAAGTGTCAGCAAGCTTCCCATCTCTTGCATGAGGTGCCAGGAATCAGCTGAGTTCCAGACTGGACCAACCTCTTAGCACCAGTAAAATGTTCCTCAGAATAATATCATCACATTTTTGATTTCATATATGAATTAACATCCTCCATGTTACCATATCAAAATCCCAGTCAGACCGCTGTTCATTATTCTATTATGATAGTTGTCCTTTAGAGTGAAGCGACCAAAAAACAAATAACAACATCTTATGTCCTGAACGTATCACTTGTACAGAATGTTCAAGGTGTCTTGAGAAAGTGCAGATGAAATGATGTTGTAAGCAAACTGAGTTTAAAGAATATTATCCAATATGTGTGCACAAGTGAATATGTGTCAAATGTCACTGTGCTAAGGGAGAGAAGGTAACTCAAGAATATGTGCATGTAAAATGGGGATTTCTTAAAGGGGCCTAATACCTCCACATGACACCGGAGGACATTATGTCAGAAGGGTCAATTCAATATTCATGTAGTGCGTTAGTGCTAAGGTGTTTGGTGTTATATATCAATTTATAATTTGGGTTGTGATTTGTTGAAAATATAAATCTTTGCTCACACTATAATGATTTTCAAGTTTTAATACTTTCTTATGAAGAAAGTGGCTAAATAAGCCCTTGTATTTGGGGGTGAGTGAGAAGACGTTCCTAACTCCTAGGGATGCTTCCTATTTCTTCCTGATTTTGCTGCACATTTGATACTTAGGGCCTTATTTAATTCTTGGCAGTATATGTATTCCGTCATAACAGCAACTGAGTATACATACCACCAAGACTGTTTGCCACCACCAACTTTAAAATTAGGCTGAGCGTAGGTTTTATCATAGCACAGATCACCGTGATTAAAACCCTCTGACGGAGCTATAGAGTAAAAACCATTGGAGGCAGACCTCTCATTCCACCCTCCTGATTTAGATGGGCAGAGTAAGGTCACTTTTCACTGCCCATCACCACCAGGAATACCCTGGCAGTAAGGGGCAGTGAAAACTCCTAAATGCTTCTGTCGCCATAGGAGAGATTCCCATGATGAGGGGAGCATTTTCTTTTTAATTTTCATCCTCCTTTTGGATTTTTTTTTAAAAAGAAAAAAGAAAACAGTTGGGTGCATAGCTCCATCATGTTGATGGAGCCTCACACAACTTCAAAAAGCATTGACTGGAACTGCTGCGACTATCGTTTTTCTCATTCTTTAAGTAATGTCTGCCTGCTTTGTGATCATTCCTCAATTTGGTGGGGGCACCTCTGTCAAGTTGACAGAGTAATTGACTCTGTCTCCCTGATGGAGAAATGGTCTGCCCATCTACAAATAAATCAGGCCCTATGCCTATTTCTAATTTTATCTTTTATACTAAATTGTTCTTTTTACTGGGAACCTTCATGGCAAAGACTTTTTTCTTTTAAATGAGAATATTGCTGCATCTGCATTTTAAATGTCTGTTTTATATCCTTTTTAATATATGTAATAAACCTTCATGGTTTTTCTAAACTCCACTCTGCTTCAATGTCAGAGGTGAACTTTGCCCCCAATCCACCAAAGTTATTAAAGTGTAATATTTTAGAGTTACAGTATGCTCACACCTTAATAGACAACCGAAGTACTAGAGAAAAAAAAGGTATCTATATTCCAGAGAAAGATGCACTAAATGTTCACAAGAATGGTACATAAAAAGCCACATGATTATAAAAGTTTTGAAAGCGTCCTTCTGGGAGCAACATTATCTTAACTTAAGAGACGCCCTTCTGTTAAGTACCTTGATCCATCAACTATAGATTAAATCTAAATATTTTAAGGATCTTTAGCATTTAAAAATGTAATGCGTATTAACCTATATTTTGCATCAAACTTTTCTAATCAAACTCTGTGCTCTCTGATTGTATCCAATTCCATCAAGAGGTTTTTTTGGCTCTTCTTAGAGTGATCACAATTAGTGATGGCTCGAGAAGAGACAGCTGCTTAAGTCCACTATCAATACATATAAGTGCACAACAAGTTAATATTTGTTATCCAGTGGTAATTACACACTTTCCCAAATCTCCTTCATGAACGTGGTGGTGCAAATTATAAAACAGTTGCATGAAAATTGCGATTCTCCTATTACCATGACTAGAGAATCTGGATTTCATTAAAGACACGGAGGCTAAAATTATGCATATTTCTTTTAATGCAGAACTCCAAGCCGCATACATCATAAAGCAAAAGTTCCAGAACGTGAACAACAATAAAAGGCATGAGCCCATAGCAATCTGCCTCTTTTAAATGAAGTGTAGAGCAGGATAAGTTCCAGGGAAGGAATAGATAACTTCGATAATCAACAGTGAAAAGACTTGAACAGTAGTGAAGAACATCCGAGCATCAGCAACATCCGAGCATCAGCAACTTGAAGATTAAGAAAGATTATCTGTAAAAAGAGAGATATGCAAGTAAATCTTGAATAAAGAAGGATGAAGAAAGGAAGCAAAACAAAATTGGTTAGGCATAGGTAAAACAAAAGACATTCAACAAAGAATAAAATGACATTCATCAATAGAATTCTCAATATGTACTGAATGAACAACATCATAAAAAGTATGAACTTAAAAATATAATTAATGCTAAAAGAGTCAAAGGGAAGCGGAGGGGGGGATAATGTTAGCCTCCGTGTCTTTATTGAAATCCAGATTTTCTAGTCATGGTAATAGGAGAATCGCAATTTCATTACAAGACCGGAGGCTACCATTATGCATGTTGGTAGCCTTGTAAGACTCCATCAGACATATGAGAAATTGGTTTGCAATAATGGAGAGCAAAGGTACTAGCATTGGACCAATCGGCAGCTTTGAGAATATCGTCCAACTTACCTCCGGACCAGAAGGACTTACTGGCCATGGCACCCCGGATGGAATGGGGTTTGAATAAATTAAGATCTATACCTGCCAAGCTCATGGCAGTTTTAACCCATCTAGCGATAGAAGCAGAGGAGATAGCTTTGTGAGGTCTAATGAAGGAGATAAGAAGTTGATTAACGCCAGGGGGGCGAAGAGGATTCATTCTGCGGTCGTACTCTTTCAGACAATCAACGACACAAAGTTTTGGACACGAGTCAAAGCCCGGATAAAAAATAGAGTCAGACATCGTCTTGGTTCTTCTAAATATATCAAAATTGACCCCAAACATGTTGTAGTATCTATTGGAGATGTCGAGGGCCTTAACATCCGAGACCCTACGGCAAGAGACTAGGCAAAGAAGGGTTGCGAGTTTAATAGAAAGCTTCTTATTATTCAAGAGTGTATTATCAGGCCAATTTGAAAAGAGATTGAGGATCAAATTCACATCCCATAGAGATTGATATCTAGGCTTAGGAGGTCTCCTAAGTCTAATACTTTTGAGAACTCTACAAATGATGTTATTTTTACCAACGGTCTTACCATTAACAAGAGCGTGACCAGCAGAGATAGCAGATCTATAACAATTGATAGATCTATAACTAAGTCCTCTTTCGAATTGTTCCACGAGGAAGTTAACTATGTCAACAATAGGTGCCTCCACGGAATCCAGGTTCCTCTCCAGGCACCAACGAACCCATAATTTCCAGATGTTAATATACCGGTAGTGAGTACCGGGAGCCCAGGATTCTCCGAGGAGAGTAGAAGCTGTTGACGAAAGTCCTGAGAGATGGTTGGATCGCTTGACACTCTCCAGGCAAGAAGGTTCAAACTCCCGGAATGAACCAGGGGATGAATTCGGCCGTCTACGTCTGTAAGGAGGTCCCTGAGGGGAGGAATCAGGAAGGGAAGGTCGTAGGCAAGCTCCAGCGTTGTTGGAAACCAGGCTTGGGAGGGCCAGAAGGGAGTGATTAGGACGATGGAACAGCGTTCGTGTCTGATTTTCTGGAGAACCCTCTGAATCATGGAGAAATGAGGGAAAGCATAACCCTTGGTTCCAATCCAGGGTTGGAGAAAGGCATTTACTGCTAGAGCACCCGGGTCTGGCATCCAGCTGAAGTAGTTCTTTACTTGGAAAGTTAGTCTGCTCGCAAAGAGATCTAATTCCAGAGTACCCCAAGAAATGTTGAGAGAGTCGAAGACAGAGGGATTGAGTTTCCAATCCGTGTGGTCCAGGAGGAACCTTGAGTTCCAATCCGCTGAGATGTTTGTCTTGCCTGGGAGGTATTCGGCTCTTAGAGATATCTTGTGTTCTAGACAAAACATCCAAAGTTTCTTGGCTAGATTTCAAAGATCTACAGATTTTGTTCCGCCCAGGCGATTTATATAAGCAACTGCGGACATATTGTCCATCTTTAGAATGACAGATCTCCCCTGAAGGGAATGCTTGAAGCTCATTAAGGCATAGAGTCCCGCAGTCATTTCTAGGAAATTTATATGATGGGAAGATTCTTCCAGAGACCAGACTCCACCCGTGTTCTGATCTAAGAAACAGGCTCCCCAGCCATGGAGACTCGCATCGGATTCTAAGACAAATTCCGGAGTTGAGCCAAAAATTGCTTTCCCATTCCAAGCATCCAGGTTTTCTAACCACCAATTCAGTTCTAGAATTGCTTCTTGATCTAGGGAGACGCGATCTCCGTACCAGAGACCTGAATGAAGGGCTTTCAATTTTATTCTCTGAAGGGCACGATAGTTTAGAGGACCCGGAAAGATAGCTTGAATAGAAGAAGAGAGGAGACCGAGTAACCTGGCTAATTCCCTTAGGGATAAGAACTGTTGAGTCAGAACATGTCTTATCTCTTTCTTTATTTTTGATATCTTCTTTTGAGGAAGAAGAAGGAGACTTTTTGTGGTATCTACCGTGAAACCCAGAAACTCCAAAGATTTCGAGGGGAAGAGAATAGACTTCTCCTTGTTTATAATGAAACCCAGGTTTTCTAATAGGTCTATTACAGTATTCAGGTCCTGAATGATTTGAGACTGGTCCTGAGAAAGAATAAGGATATCGTCGAGGTAAATGATCATCTGAATACCCTTCTCCCTTAGTGAAGATGCGACTGATCTCATCACCTTGGTGAAGCACCATGGTGCTGAAGAGAGACCGAAGGGGAGAGCTTGGAATTGAAAAAGATGCTTTTTCCACATACATTGAAGGAAGGGTTGATGACACCTGGCCATAGGGATGGTAAAGTAAGCGTCTTTTAGATCTAATTTGACTAACCAATCTCCCTCTAGAAGTAGGTCTCTGAGAAGGTGAATACCTTCCATCTTGAAATGTCTGTAGACAAGTTATTTGTTGAGTTCCCTTAAGTTTATAACGGGTCTCCAACCCTTGTCTTTTTTCTTGACGAGAAAGAGTGTGCTTATGAATGTTAACATTTCTAAGGGTACTTCTCTGATGGCACCTTTCTGAAGCATTGAGGAAATCTCCTCTTCTATTATTTTTTCCTGTTCTATGGAGAGAGGGATATATTTTGGGAAATGAGATTGACTCGGGATCTGAGTAAAGTCTAACATAAATCCCTTCACAGTATTTAATTAAGACCCATGGGTCTTGGGTAATTAATTTCCAATTCTGGAAAAAGAATTTGAGTCTCCCTCCCACTTTGGTTGGAAGAGGAGCGAAAGGGAAAGAATGAGAAATTATACTTACTTTGAGGGGTGCCTTCGTTAGAGGGACCGCGTGATCTGAAGCCTCTGGATCGAAATCCTCTTCCTCTTTGTGGAAAGAACTGAGGGATGTTGGAGGGTTGGTACCCCCTTCCTACATATCCTCTGGATCTAGGGTAGGGCCTTCGGTTGAACCGGTCGGAAGAGAGGCCCCTTCTTCCGGCCCTTCCAAAAAGGTTGCTGGTATTAAAGACCTTTTTCATGTTTTGATGGGCCTTGTCTAAGGCAGTGAAAGTAGAAACGTATTTGCCTAGAGTCTTGATAAGTTCTTCCCCAAAAAGAAGCCCTCTAGGATTTAGAGAGGGTTCCTTATCAGCAAGGTCGTTAAGTTTAGGAGAGATCTTATTAAGGACCACTTTCCTTCTTTCAGCGTTGAGGCTGGCGTTGGCATTACCCAACAGAATCAAGGCTCTCTGGCTTAAGCCTCTAACCAAGTCAGTATTAAGGCGGGTCTCATTAATGTGACTATCTTGTGCCATATCGATAATCCTTGCTAGAGGGCCAAGGATATCGAGGACCCGGTCTTGACATCCCTTTAGGGATCTCTCCATTCCTTTTCTTGGGTCCCTTCCGAGTTTAAATAAATATTTGATAAGCTCAGGGTCCAAATTTGGGGTTTGGCACGTTTTGTCATCTATTTCAGGTCTTGAGCATTCAGCTCTCAATAAATTACGGGTATTTCTTTCTAGGGGAAATCTTAACCATTTTTTAATGAATTTACTGACATGATCCTGGGGAAACCATTCGGAACTCCTAGGTTGTTTTAAATTGAGAGGAGAAAACATATCTTCGCCAAGAGGATCTTTAATATTATCATTAGAAGTAGAAGGTGTTTCCTCATCAAGAGGCTGTGAATTAAACTCTTGGTCATCTTCGTCGAGGTCCAGGATATATTCATCTGGGGGGTCAGAGGAATCGTTATCGGTATCCTGGAATTCCTCATCTCCAAATTGGATATCATACTTATGAGCACTCCGATAATTTGTGCCGCGAGGGACACCCTGATAGTTTGTGCCGCTGAGGACACCTTTAAGATTTGTGCCGCTAAGGACACCCATAGAGTCTGAGGTGCGGTGACCTCCCGTAAGGGAAGAGGTGCTGAGACCTTCCATAGTGCTCTTGGGGGTTGCATGATCAATATTCTTATTCTTCTTAATTCTTTTCCCCCTTATCTCACTGAGATCTTCGTTAGGTAGGGATAGATAACTCTCAGTGGTATCGAATTCATGAGACCTTTTAGAGGTTATGGCTTTAGAAAGTGTTTGAAACATACAAGATCTCATTTCCTTGTGGATCATGCTTTTGATTCTGTCATTATCCATCATAGATATAGAGTTACCTTCGTCAGAATCAACTTCAGACATAATGAGATGACCAGGAGTATTAAAAAAAGTTAAAATCTTAAAATCTCTAAATTTCCCCTCCTTTTTTTTATATTTATTCTTATTATTTTAATTAGATTTGGGTAATTTAAATTAAATGTTGGTATATTTAATTAAATTTGGGAATATCTGAGGGTTTTAGTCATGTCAACAGACTAAAAATATTTTAAATGATAAATTTAATTAATTCCGTATGGTAAACAAGTGGTTATATAATGACTGACATCCGTTGAAACGAGCTAAGCAAGCGGCAGTTGAGGGGCTCAAGCGATCAACACGACAGAAGCTGGCCGGGTGATTGAAGAGGAGGAATGCACCTTAGCGGAGAGGCCACGCAACGTGTGCGTTGCTAAGGTGCATTCCTCTAAAGGCAGTCTCCGTGAGGGTGCCAACGGACGACGTCTATGGAGGAGTTTCCCGATACATGAAGCGGGTAAGAAACGAGGGGAGAGCCATAGTTGAGACGAGGCTCTACCCCCGTAAGAGGATATGAGTATCGCTTGCAATATAAATTTAAAAAAGGGGTGAAATATAGTCGATCTCCGTAAATTGGAGGTCGTATGAAAAAAGGGAAAAGAAAAGTAGGGGAATTATTCCCGAAAGAAGAGAGAGACTGGAAATAAACAGTGCAAGGCAATAAGAAACAAGCGTTATAAAACGTAATAAAACGTAATTACATTAAGAAAAAGTAGATCAATAGGCAGTATTAATAAACAGAATTAAACATAATATAGTATCGATAAAATAGAAATAAACATTATAAGATCAAAAGGCAGTAGCGTAGCGAAGAAAATGAAATGACTTATCTTGCTTGGAGCCGCATTTAAAAGAGGCAGATTGCTATGGGCTCATGCCTTTTATTGTTGTTTATGTTCTGGAACTTTTGCTTTATGATGTATGCGGCTTGGAGTTCTGCATTAATAGAAATATGCATAATGGTAGCCTCCGGTCTTGTAATGAAATCAATCAGTAAACCACCATGTTTATTAATGTTTAGTCCTATAGATTGTGTGTACAGACTAAACAAATTGGGTGGAGTCCATATTGATATCTTACATGCATGTTGCTTAAAAATAAGTTGCTAATCAGCAGTGATTAAGGAAAATAAGCTGGTCTGAACATTTTTATGTAAAATGTCCAACGCACTAATCAATTTTCTTGACATCAGTGCACATTCTTTCATTTTTTAAAACACCTTGATCAGTTAGCTATGTTGTAACATGCTGACATAGTGAATGAAGCATACAGGTTCAGGTGTATGGACTCATATTGTGAGCATCACTGGGTATTTCTGATGTATTCCAATTCACTTTTTACATTGTAAAATAACAGGATGGTTTCCAGTTCTTAGGATATTGGACAAAGGACCTATGGTAGGTCACAATATTTGCTATAAACCAAAGATGAACTCACAAACAATATTTCCAAATACAGATTGCATTGTTGATACAGGAATTATTTGCATATTTATTTCAAAACTGCAAACATGCTATCAAACTGTTTAAAATCTTCTTTAATAATTCTATTCTTCATTCTCCTCCATGATACAAAGCTTGTCTGTTTCCTTGAACATTTTGGATATGTTGTATATCTCTGCTTTAGTTGCCTTTACATTACTTTCTTTTAATTGAACCAAATATTTCAGAGCCTAACTGAGGAACGTGTTAGCCAAGTTTCCAAAGTCAATTGTGCTAGGGTTACAATTCCTTACTAAGTCAAGTATGTATTTGTGCATTGCATCTGAAAGTACCTCCTGCATATCTGCAGTACAAATACAAAGACAGCTTTACATTTTGTGCAAAATTTTGTTTAAATAATGAGGACCCTATAATATTTAGCAAAGAAGTTGAACATCTATACTTTTCTGATGCAGCTTATGTGGTGAATTTGCACTCCTTTTCTATTGATAAAGCCTTACGCACCACCACCACCAGTGGAAACCCTTGACCTGGAAATGAGACCTGCAAGTGAAAATGTTGACATATTCATCACAAGCAGGTGTGAAAATGCCTACACGTTGGGGATATTTTTATTTTTTATTTTTACATTTATGTGAAAATGCTTTTGGAGCCCGAAATTATTCTGAAAACTTAAAGATGCTGGCCAGCCATGTCTGGATATCTATATATGACAGGCAATCCTTGGCCAGGGAAGGCCACAAATCAGCATTTTAATGACACTGAATATCATTGGATCATAAAAAATAATCAATGCCGGATATGAAACAAGTGGGAGAAAAACAGCTGTGATGCACTCAAGAAAGTCCTCTAGTTCAACCATATATCGATGTTTTACATTTTCAAATTAACTTTTAAGGTTATGTGTGCACCAGGATGAGTGGCTCTGCGGACCACTAAATACAAACGTACTATAGATAACCAGAGGTGTGTCTGGGGGTACCTAGTGCACTACTAAAATACACTATCCAGTGTACGTATTTCAAAAATTATTCAATCACATATAACACGTATATCTCACTGTTATCAATGAACCAAAACATTTATCAGTGAATCAAATGAAATCCAAAACAGTCGTTTGTTGATTGTGAAACAGTTCTTTCTTTACTGTCACAAAAGGTCGAGATTCATAGCTTTGTTACAGCAAAATCCCACTGTAATGATCACATTTTCAAATAAATGGTCGCAATTTCACAATCTCCCAATGCATTTCGGGCTGAAAACGCAAAGCCCTTCGTCAGGGGAATCTACAAAACATAAATAACAGCAGTGTACACAATTGTTAAACCTGTCTAAATACACAACTTATATAAGCATTATGGAGTTAACAATTAAGGCTCATAAATTCGGCAGGACTAGTGCCTTGTTTTAAGAATGTGGCAGTGAAAGTGTCAGAATGTCAAGAATGAAAAACAAAGAAAATTATAGAAATAGAACTGTCAAGTAGATTAAAGATTCCTATCACCACGAGTGCTGTGCGACTGAGCGTCAAATATCAAAATAAAGTGTCAAAAAATAAATAAAAAATTGCCCTCTCCCAGCTTCATGCACGACGATAAAATGAACACCAACAATAGCTGATATCGTACCAGGACATAGAAATAACCACGCTATTAAATGCGTGCCAGTTCTTCATGTACACAACTTCAATACACAACTTATATAAGCATTATGGAGTTAACAATTAAGGCTCATAAATTCGGCAGGACTAGTGCCTTGTTTTAAACACGTAGAGGTCACCGATTCCACAAATTGGTTATCTATAGTACGTTTGTATTTAGTGGTCCGCAGAGCCACTCATCCTGGTGCACACATAACCTTAAAAGTTAATTTGAAAATGTAAAACATCGATATATGGTTGAACTAGAGGACTTTCTTGAGTGCATCACAGCTGTTTTTCTCCCAGTTATTCAATTTTTCTGCACACAGCTACAGTTGCACCATAAATTTAAGTGTTTTACCATTAAGCAATCATGTCGTTTGACGACATTGCACATTTGACCGAGAATAGAGCACAAACTAAAGCATATTCTGCTGCTGAAGCAGCTGACATTTATGGTCTCATCAAGGAGGTTAGGACTTTTGACTTGAATTCTGGTCCTATACAGCAACAAGTTCGACAGTTAGAGTACCTGATGCGCAGAGAGATTAACCAGCGCCTGCATGCCACCACTTTAATCCAATACCATAAAGCAAGTCGCATACCCAGGGGACTGCGTTTAGCAATTAAGCCTATGTTATTTAAAATGAATAAAAAGTTTATGGAGAAGTGGTACACCATTTTGAATAAATGCTCCCTTGATTTGATTTTGCTTATTGTAGAAGAACTTTCACTAGTCCTTAGCGGTTTAGAAACTGAAATCAAGGAACTTCAGGCTAATCTTGTGTTACGTATGGAGAATGAAGCATGGTCCACTACCCTCACAGATATCAACACGAAACTAGATGCATACGCTAAAGAAATACATGAGCGAAAAGTGAGGAAATTCCGCCGTGACACAATTGATTATAAGCTGGATGAAGTTTATTCTTGGGCGGAAGTCTATTCTCAGAGACGAAATTGGCAAAAACCAACTACTACATCTTCCGAAGAGAGTATAGCCTCCACTAGTGACACTCAATTATCTCGACCACCTGTTACTGTAAGTGGTCCACCTCCACCCCCTTCGGGTGAGCGTCAATCTCCGGTCCCTAGCACATCTAAGGTGTCTTTTTTGGCTACCAGTCCGGCCTCAAATCAACCACCTACGCAGCCACCCACAGAACAACTCAAACACGTAGAGGTCACCGATTCCACAAAAACAGGGACAAGTCGCCGCACAAAGAAACACTAGTGGTCAACATTTCTTCTAAGTCATTGACTGACAAACAAATTGCAGTACTTAACAAAGGCTGTTCATTTGTACCTACTTTCCAGTCCAGAAACTTAGATTCTTTGATTGCTCTCTACAAATTCACCAGGAAGTTACGTCTAAGACTCTTCTTCTCAACAATTGTCACGGAATCGCAGTCAGATACAGAGGTTGAATATCTTGAGTTCAAGCCACGTAGCACCTTTGTGTCCCCCGTTACACACAAGGCTATAGATTTGTTTGAGACTCTTGTCAAACAGGATATATCCAAGTTCACTTCTCGTCCCCAGGGCAATTCCAATCTATCTAAGAGCGAGATTTTTGCTTTGAAATCATTGCAATCTCAGAATACGTTACACTTCACTAAAGCGGATAAAGGTGGTGCTCTAGTGGTCATGGATCTCAGCAAATACGAGTTGAAGGTAGACCAGATGTTACAAGATCGGTCCACATATTTGCCATTAGAGGCAGATCCTACAGATGAATTTTTGAAGACATTGGATTCTATTTTGTCTCATGCACTAGAAATGCAATGGATTACCACTAAAACTAGAGACTATTTATTCACTCAATTTCCAAGAAGGCCGAGCCTGTATATGCTCCCAAAAATTCATAAAAACTTGGACGATCCTCCCTTGAGACCCATTGTCTCGGGATGTGACTCCATTCATGACCCTCTTGGTCGTTATTTGGATACTTTCTTTCAACCAATTGTTCAAAGTCGTCCATCTTACGTTCAAGACACAACTCACTTATTGACAATACTCCAAGAAATTCACATTCCCGAAGGTGAACAATTGTGGTTATGTACAGTAGATGTTGTTTCTTTGTACACATCTATTCCTCACATGGACGGCATTGATGCCATTGAATGGGCTTTATTGCGTCAAAATGATGTTAGAGCAAGTAAAGTTTTCTTAGTGGAAATTTTGAATTTTTGCTTGTTCCATAGTTACTTTCAGTGGAAGGGCCAATTTTTTCTACAATCCAATGGCACATCGATGGGTTTTTCCGGGGCTCCCAGCTACGCGAACATTTTTATGTTTAAATTTGAAACGGAGCACATTCTTACAGACATTGCATGGACCTCAAATCTCCTTTTATACCGTCGATATATCGACGATATCTTGATTGTCTGGAAAGGGTCACAGAGTAGCCTGGAAACTAAGATTTTGGCACTCAACCAGATTAATCCTCGAATTCAATTCACACACTTGATTGATCGTTTCAGTATAGCATTCTTGGATGTGCAATTGACTCTATCGGATTCTTCTATCCAGACCACTGTCTTTACAAAATCGACAGACCGAAATAATGCTTTGCTGTTCCAAAGCTTTCATCCATGGCCATTAAAACGCCACCTTCCGTATTCACAGTTCCTCAGGATCAAGCGCATCACGTCTGATCTGGAGGTTGGCAAGCAGGCGATTGAAGCCTCTAAGAGTAAATTTCTTGACAGAGGATACCCTTCACAAATTGTTGAACAGGCGGCCACAAGAGCCATAGTGTCCAATCGTGAAGATTTGATTAAGAAGAGAATGCCACTCATTGAGAAAAAGAGAGAGGTTTTCGTTTCCACCTACTCGACGGACTCTCACTTGTTAAAAAAAAGCATATTGCAAAGATGGGATTTATTAAAATGTGAGCCAGACCTCCAAGGTTTGTTCGCTGAAGTTCCACTGTTCGCATACAAGAGATCACGGAATTTAAAAGAACTTTTGACCAAACGTAAAATCGAACCCAAGAAGGTCTACAAAGGCATGTCTAAATGCATGAATTGCTCACATTGTAATAATGTAATGGTAGGCAGTAGCCTACCCCACCCACGAACAGGCAAAAAGATTGATTTACATTTTAATGCTAACTGCAATAGTCATCACGTAGTTTACATTATTAAATGCCCATGCGATTTATGCTATGTAGGCAAAACAGAACGTGCTCTCCGCACACGGATAACAGAGCATAAAAGCCGGATTCGTACTAAAACTATTAGTTCCCCGCTTGCACAACATTGGACTAACTCCAAACATTCACTAGCTCAGTTCAAATTTGGGGTTCTTGAAGTTATTGAAGACATTCCAGGGAGAAACTTGTCTAAAATCCTTGCACAAAGGGAGTCACATTGGATTTGGCTTTTACAAACACTTGCCCCATTGGGGCTAAATGACAAATTCGAATTAGCATGTTTCCTCTGATTGTTTTTGCACACTGTCATCTTTGTGTATAACTGTCATCTCTCTGCTTGGTACTCTATTGTTTATATTGTTTACTGTGTTAAATATTTATTGATTGCTGTATGTATGTTGTTACAATTTTTTCCAGCTATTCAGGGACAGTGTTTAAAGAGTCGTATAATGTCAAGATACATTGTTTTGTTATTTCTTGAATTTGTCAACTTTATTGCACAGCATGAGCTTTTTCTCTATTCGATGATATTTTCTTAGTGAAATATGTTATTGTTGTACCGCTCATTTCATTACAAATGGTAGCGATAGTTTAACAAGTGATCTTTTAGCCATACTCGTATGTTTATTTGCATTATTCGTGTCACTTATCTTCCAACATGGCTGCGGTGGTTCTCTGACGTAGTCCTCTCTCGATTGCTTTGAATTTTATTTATAACGCGCATTCTCCGCACTACGAAGCACCTCTTATTTCGGTGAAGTCGACACTTTTGGTGACGGACTGTTAGTTTCAAAACTAAGGGTAAGCTACTGACGTTTCTCTTTCATGCACCAGCATGGTGCACGAAGTAAATCTTCCCGAGTCACGTACTTATTTGCGTGTTCTTTTCGTATTTCAGTTATCTGGTTTCCGTTGAGTAACTGCCGCACTCGGCACAGACTCGTGTTGGTAAGACTATCTTTAACATACTTGGTTTTCTTAGTCGTGCACTTCACAAGGTTCTCACTAACGTTGTTCAATTTCATCTTGCCTTACGTTCAGGCTCCCCATAATCTGTACATGAAGAACTGGCACGCATTTAATAGCGTGGTTATTTCTATGTCCTGGTACGATATCAGCTATTGTTGGTGTTCATTTTATCGTCGTGCATGAAGCTGGGAGAGGGCAATTTTTTATTTATTTTTTGACACTTTATTTTGATATTTGACGCTCAGTCGCACAGCACTCGTGGTGATAGGAATCTTTAATCTACTTGACAGTTCTATTTCTATAATTTTCTTTGTTTTTCATTCTTGACATTCTGACACTTTCACTGCCACATTCTTAAAACAAGGCACTAGTCCTGCCGAATTTATGAGCCTTAATTGTTAACTCCATAATGCTTATATAAGTTGTGTATTTAGACAGGTTTAACAATTGTGTACACTGCTGTTATTTATGTTTTGTAGATTCCCCTGACGAAGGGCTTTGCGTTTTCAGCCCGAAATGCATTGGGAAATTGTGAAATTGCGACCATTTATTTGAAAATGTGATCATTACAGTGGGATTTTGCTGTAACAAAGCTATGAATCTCGACCTTTTGTGACAGTAAAGAAAGAACTGTTTCACAATCAACAAACGACTGTTTTGGATTTCATTTGATTCACTGATAAATGTTTTGGTTCATTGATAACAGTGAGATATACGTGTTATATGTGATTGAATAATTTTTGAAATACGTACACTGGATAGTGTATTTTAGTAGTGCACTAGGTACCCCCAGACACACCTCTGGTTATCTATAGTATGGATATGAAACAAGGGCATGAACCTTATATCCTGATGATATTAACCTAGTAAACTATTATAAACCCATAATAAAATGATATAGGTGGTAAAAACTTTCCTTTGTCATTCAATGAGCTGAAAATGTGCACACTCTAAAAAGATTAAGTCAATAGTCGGATAAAGTACTGAGACATAACAAGAGGGCAGCTTAAGTATTTCATTATTAAATCCCCACTTAAGAATCCTAGATAATATTTCTTAAAAGCATTTTGTTGGAGCCGGCCTCGTGGTGTGGTCCTGTTCCCCCTCGCTCAGCTGCACGAGGTCCCATGCACCTCGGGGCTCCTCCATCTTGGATTACACGTCACTCCACGTGACCACCTCCGTGACCCTGCTCTACCCGGCCTCGGTCCCAGCGAGGCCCGACATCGAGGCGCCCACTCCTGGCCCGGGGGATACCAGGCGGAGGGCAGTATCGATAGGACCCCCAACCGTCCTTCCACACCTAGGTGCGACCGCCCCATAGCTCTCTGGGGCCTGGCGCCTCTCCTGCTGGGCATCTGGCCGCGCCCTACCCGGCCTCTCCGCCCTCCTGGGCGCAAGGGTCCGGACATCAAAGGGCTCAAGACCTATATCTGGGGTGACCCGACAACAAGATGACAGTTGTATCCTGGAGTCAAGAGCCCTGCTGATCGGATCGCGGCTGACCCTACGGAGAAAGACTCTTCCTGAAACTACCTGCTGAGCCCTGCTGACGACGTCACGGCTCCATTGTGCTTACAAGACCTTCACGAACCTTTGTGGC
The DNA here is from genome assembly GCF_964204655.1 of Triturus cristatus. Taxonomy (NCBI): domain Eukaryota; kingdom Metazoa; phylum Chordata; class Amphibia; order Caudata; family Salamandridae; genus Triturus; species Triturus cristatus. The sequence goes on from NC_140590.1 coordinate 1,121,676,605, forward strand.
CCTGCTGACGCCGTCGCGGCCCGACCTTGTTGCAACAGACCATCAGAGCCCAGCTGACCTCGTCGCGGCTTGACCGAAGCGGACCTACCACCGGGGCCCTGCTGACTGTGTTGCGGCTCGACCCAAGCGGAACTACCACCCGAGCCCTGCTGACGGCGTCGCGGCTCTCCACGTCCGAGCCGCACTGAGACAGCATCCAAGGTCTGGCGCAGAGCCTCCCGTACCTGGTTGGTACTAAGACTGTCCCGCTACCCTATTCCTTCCAAGATATTGAGACTCTTACTGGATCTCTCGATCCCACTGTACATACTGAACGTGCTCCTTTGTTTTATATAAAAGAACCAAGATAAGCAGCTGATACGGAGTCCTGTGTGGTGGTGTTACTGGGCCTAGTACGATTATAGGAGAAGGACCTCTCCTAGGAGGCTTCTCAGCGACGTTCGGCTATAGCTTGGTGGTAGGAAGGTGCCCGGAGTAGTCCCTCCGACTCCCCGGTGGTCCTCCCTCCAACATTTGGTGGCCAGCGACGGGATCCGAGCCAGACGCAATCGTACAAGCAAGTAACGCACCCACTACCTAACCAGACGGAAAAAGAAAAAGGGAACCATGGACGGACAAGAAGCAACCGTGGCCGCAACCTTCCAGCTGGAAAAACTGGAAGAATACACCCACAAAGAACTAAAACAATTCTGCAAAGACAAAGGGATCCCAACCACAGGATTGGGCACCAAGGAAGAAATGCAGAAAGCCCTGAAAGCCTGGGCCGAAGCCGAGGCCACTCCACCCCGCACCGAAAGGACCTCGGCCCGGGACGAAAACCTGCCGACCACAACCCCGACAGATGGGGGGCAAGGCATCCCCGAAGCCCGCCTATCCCACGAAGAAATACGAGAACGGGAGAGGGTCCGGGCACACAAAATGGACCTCGCACGACTCCGGCTGGACGGCGAGCTCCAGCTAGCGGAGAAGAAAATAGCCCTGGAGCAACTACGGCTGCAAGAGGAAATCGAGGAGAAGAAACGGCATCGGGAGCTCGAAGAGAGACGGCTAACCCTCAAGCACGAGAGGAGCCTCAAAGAACTCGAACTGAAATCCAAAACGGGGGAGACCAGCACCCCCGGGGCCCGGGACGCCCTGCCACTGACCGAGCCAAAGGTTCATATCCCCAAGGATGTCGTCAAAGAGTACTACAAGAACGACGACATCCAGCAGTGGTTCCGAGCCTACGAGGTAGCCATGACCTCCCATCGGGTACCCCGGAAGGATTGGGGTGCCGGCCTATGGGGGAGGTTCCTCAGCGAGGGCCGTGATACCCTGCTGCAACTCCCCGACGCAGTGATGACCTCCTACGATCACATGAAGGAAGCCCTACTCACCCGCTACGGACTATCAGCCGAGATGTACCGGCAGCGCTTCCGGGACTGCAAGAAGCTCCCCGGTACCACCTGGGTCGAGTACGTGGACTTCTTCAGCCGGGCTTTTGAAGGGTGGATAAAAGGGAGCAAGGTCACCTCGTACAATGAACTGTTCGACCTCATTGTCTGGGAGCACCTCGCCAACAACTGCTTTGTAGAACTAAGGCAACACCTCCTGGACAGTAAGTTGACCGAGCCCCGGAAGCTCGCCGCCGAAGCAGACCGATGGGTCAACACAAGGGTCCCCCGGAACCCCGTGGGGGACTACCAACGGAGTACCACGGGACCCCCTCGCCAGCGGGGCGGAGGAGGGGGGTCCCACCGCAGCCGAGACTTCCCGGCCGGACCGCCCAGAAGCCCGCCACGAGGCCAAGCCGCCAACCACACGTCCCCGACCCTGGGCCGAAGGGGGACCCCCATCGCCCGACCAGGACCCCGACCACCAGTGACCTGCTTCGGCTGCCAACAGACCGGCCACTATGCGAGCGACCCGGCCTGCCCCGTGAACTGACGAAATGGGGCCGCTGTGCCCACTCCCCGACAAATAGCCGCCGCTGCCCTGGGGGAAGGAGAAGAAGAGGAGGAAAACCGCGAGGACGGGTCCCCCGAGTGGGAACCAGCTGCCATGTCGCTCGTCTGCCTGGGCTCCCGAGAAATGGTGCCCCGAGCGGCCATCCCGAGCAACACCCAGAAGTACCAGCAGTGGGTCACCATCAACGGACGACGGGCCGAAGCCCTCCGGGACACTGGGGCTAGCGTGACCGCTGTCCGCTGCCACCTAGTGACCCCCGAACAAATCCTGCCACATGTCCTATGCCCGGTCCGGACCGCGGACAACACCGAAAGCATGTGCCGGATGGCCAGGATCCCCTTCGAGTGGGGAGGAGTGTCCGGCACCCTAAAAGTGACTGTCCGCGACGACGCCCCCGTGGACTGCCTCCTGGGAAATGACCTAGAGAGCTCCCCCTGGGCCCAGGTGGAGCGCCGAGAGCTTCTGGGGATGCTAGGGCTGCCTGAGTGGGCCTGCGCCACCACCCGGTCCATGACCGCCCAACCCGCCGCTGCCGCGGCCACCGACCAGCCTACGGGCCCAGAACTATCACCCTCCTCCGGCACGGAGGAACCCAACGATGAGGCCGGGCCGTCCGAACTGTCTCCCGACGAGGCCGCCTCCCTCAGCGAGATCCCGAGCTGACTCAGTGGCGCCACGATGGGGGCCCCACCCGCGAACAGTTCCAGCAGGAACAGAAGGCCTGCCCGTCCCTCGAGGGGGCCCGACAGCAAGCGGCCACCCAGGCCTCGGGGGACCCCACGGGAACCCACTGGGTCTATTGGGACAATGACCTACTATACAGCGAGCAGAAAGTCGCCGAGCTGGGAGCCGGCCGGGTATTGGTGGTTCACCTCCGGTTCCGGGAGTTACTCCTGAACCTGGCGCATGACGTGCCCCTCGCCGGACACCTCGGGCGGGACAAGACTTACAGCCGTCTAGTGACCCATTTCTATTGGCCCCGAATGAGGAGAGACGTGAAACTGGGGGTCGAGTTAAAGCCCCCCTCCAACCATTTCCAGCTGTCCACACCCCGTTCGAACGAGTGGGGATCGACATCGTGGGGCCCCTCGACCCCCGAACCGCCCTAGGACACCGCTTCATCCTTGTACTGGTCGACCACACCACCCGATACCCAGAGGCCATCCCACTCCGCACTGTGACAGCTCCAGTGGTTGGCCGGGCCCTGATGGGCATCTTCTCCAGGGTGGGGTTCCCCTGAGAAGTGGTGAGCGACAGGGGTACGAACTTTATTTCAAAGTACATGAAATCCCTCTGGCAACAATGTGGGGTCACCTACAGATTCACTACCCCTTACCACCCCCAGGGGAACGGACTGGTCGAGCGGTTCAACAGGACCCTAAAAGGGATGATCCAGGGTCTGGAAGAGCCCCTGCGGAGGAGGTGGGATGTCCTGCTGCCCTGCCTCCTGCTCGCCTATCGAGAGGTACCGCAGAAATCCCTGGGCTTCAGCCCCTTCGAACTATTGTATGGGCACCCCGTCCGAGGGCCCCTCAGCCTGGTCAAGGAGGGCTGGGAGGCGAACGTCCCCGACTCCCCGGTGGTCCTCCCTCCAACACATTTACAGCTATTTTACCTATCAGATTAACTGTGAGTTGTTGAATCATGAGTCATTGATACAGATATCATTACCTGCACCTGAAATAACATTTCTGATGTACAAAAGGGGAAAGAATAGCATTTAAATATCCAATTGCATATACCAAAACTGATTTCCCACTGGCCCTCACAAAAGTGCCAATTATGGCTAAAGCTAGGACATATTTTTTTACATTAACAGATTAAATGGTCATGACTATATGTTAAATTGAATTATTGGAGACAAAGGTGTAGAAACATTTCAAAATAAGTGTTTGTATAGTTGCATATTTGCAAATTAATTATCCAAATCTCAATCAAAAGTATTCAACAAATATATTAAAATCCACAAGTGTCTATTTAGCCCATCTGAGTTTCACTTAAGAACATCAGGTAAACATTGAAAGTATAGCATGCTAAGGCGCACCAAGAAGCTAATATGACTGCTGCTGCTAGCCAATATTCTATCATCTTTTGGAAGCTATGTTTTGCTTTCATTGGTACATGAAGGATACACTTCTACATATCCCTTACCAAATAAAGATTATATGATGCTTTCGGAATCAATTTACAGGGAGTCATCATCATAATCATCAACCAACTTTATTTTGCACTACAATTAAAATGCATAAAAGAACACATACAATGTCATTTCATTACATGTAAAAGCCAAGCATTGATTTTAAGTAAATACAGTAAAAAAGACAAATGGAATTTTTCCATTTCAAGGTAAAATAAAGCCATATAGCAACAATCATAAAAAGAACAAATACTTCGATTAAAACAATGATCTTAAGGTGTGATAGCTGTTGTGCTAAAACCTTATGGGTTCTCAGGGCAGCCAGTAAGAAAGAAGCCAGTGCATTACAAATAAATGCAATTTCTAGTTGGTGAAATAGAGAAAGGACTGGAGCTAAAGAGCGCAAGGAGAATTTATTTCAAAGTGGGACAACAAACGTCTTCCTCACTGCTCTATAAAGTGGACAGAAAAATAGGAAGTGTGAGGTCGATTGAATTGCCTTGTTGTCACATGAGCAAGATAGTAAACTGTTCATAGAGAATAGGCTTTTTGGGTACCCCAAGCATAACGGGATGACATTTTGTCAAAATCTAATCAGAATAAAACAATGCAGTTTATTCTTGACTAATCCAATATAGGAGTGGGAATCATTGGGTATCTGCTGTAGACATTCATAAAACTTTACAGATTGTTTCTCTCCATGACTGTCCTGCGTGTTGCAAATGTCTTTTATTAGGAAAATGTCTTTCAATCTGGATTTAGGGAAATGTTCACAAAGGGTTGTGGTGTCATATAGGTGTGCAAGCCCCAGCGATATTAAAGATTGTCTAACATATGATAGCCAGGGTATTTTATGAGCTTGATCCAGGTTCAGGATATATTTCAAAACCTTATGGTTCAAATCCACAATGCCCTTTTTCCATATTGATAGCCAAAGGGAGAGTGGAGCTAGTTTAATGTCATCAGTATTAAAAGGCAGGCTAACTTCATTATGTACAACAAAGATTGTAACATGCTATTGGGGCTGACAACAATCTTTTAATACATGTATCTTCTATGACTTGAAGAACCATCACGTCTGTTATCCCCCATATTGCTGCCCCATATATGGTCATTGATAAAGTTTTGGCCAAATACATTTTTGACATTTCTATGATTGGCTTACACCCCAATTCTTTAGAGAATCTAATTATAGCATTAATACTTTTGACCATTAAATTAGATTGATTCAAGAACATCTCCTTCCAATTTTGTTTGTGATTAAAGACGACTCCTAAATAATTAAAATATTGTACTTGCTCTGTTTTTTCCCCATCTAGGTGATATCTCATCGGCTTCTTTCTATCGCCACTCACTGCCATAATATAAGTTTTGGCTTTGTTTACGTGTAGGTTCAAATCAGACATAAAAGCTGTGTAATGTGCAATTAAGTTTTGAAATGACAGAGGATTCCTCACCAATGAAACTGCATATTCTGCATAAAGCAGGATAGGGAGGGGAGACTTCAATACTTGTGGAGTATCTTTCGAGGTATTGATCAGGGCATTGTTTATATTATTGGTATAAAGGGCAAACAAGAAAGGGTCCAAAACGCATCCTTGTCTGATGTCACTTTCAATTTTAAATAAGTTTGTACATTCGTCATACCTCCCGTAGTGTACCATGGTGGCGGAGTCCAAATAAAGCTCCCTTATAAAATGTATTGGGTCATCCTCTTCCATGCCCTTCAAGATATACCAGAGCTTGCTATGTACCACGCAATCAAAAGCCTTAGACAGGTCCATAAACGCCATGTATATTTGGGCATTTTTTTACCATTCTGTACTTTCCTAATATCAATGTCAGATTAAGACACTGATCTAGGGTATGCCTACCCTGTTTAAATGCATACTGAACTTCAATATGGATTTTCGTTTCTTCTGTCTAGACTTCCAGTTTATTTAGCAATACCCTACCCATACGTTTGGCAGTACTATCGAGCAATGAGATAGGGCGAATTTTGGCAGTGATAGAAGCACCTCCTTTTTTATATTGGAATTATAACATATTTTTTCCAAGAGAGGGGGACAGTCTTAGCCATTGCAATAAAAACCACAGTTAATAGTGGGGACAAAAAAGGATTTCTGTAAGAAAGATATCAATAGGGACCCCATCAGGCCCTGGTTCTTTCAGAGATGGGTCAAAGCAAGTTTGATTTCCTTAAGATCTAAAGAAAGGTGAGTGAAGGCCTTTGTGTCGGGACATGTATCTAAGTTATGGGTTTCCCTGGTTTTTGGAAGATTTCCTGAAAATACCTTATTCACGCATCTTCTTTGATGTGTGCATGTAGGGAAGGACCGCCATTATCTTTCAAAAGATGCGAATAGGTCACCTTCCAGAAAGCAGTGATGTCAATCAATCAATTAATCAATCAATCAGGTGTTTGTAAGTGCGCTACTCACCTGTGAGGGTCTCAAGGCGCTAGGGGGGAGTAGCTCCACTTCAGTCGAAGAGCCAGGTCTTTAGGCTCTTCCTGAAGGTGTGCAGGGTTGGGTAGCACCTGATTTTGAGTGGGAGCTTGTTCCAGGTCTTGGCTGTGATGAGGAAGAAGGATCTCCCTCCTGCTCTTGTTCTGAGGATGTGTGGGGTCTCTGCCAGGGCAAGATCGGCAGAGCTGAGGTTTCTTTAGGGTATGTGGAAGGAGAATCTATCGTTGAGCTACTTGGGGCAAATGTTGTGGAGGAATTTGTAGGAACGTTTGAAGGTCACTCTCTTCTCAACGGGGAGCCAGTGGAGGTCTCATAGGTGTTGTGTCATGTGTTCTTGCAGTGGTGTCCCGAGGATGAGTCTGGCCAGGGTGTTCTGGATGGTTTGGAGCTTGTGTAGAAGGGTTCTGTTGATTCCGGCACAGAGGGCATTTCCGTAGTCCAGTCTGCTGGCTATGAGTGCGTGGGTGAGGGTCTTTTTGCATTGGGGGTATCATTTGAAGGTCTTTCAGAGGATGCAAATGCAGTTGAAACGTGTGGAGGCGACGGCGTTAATCTGGTGGGTCATGGTGAGGGAGGACTCAAAGATGATGCCGAGGTTCTGTGTGTGGTCTGTGGGGGTGGGTTGGCTCCCAAGGACCAAGGGCCACCAGGTGTTGGCCAAGGCAGAGGTGGAAGGTTCAAGGATGAGGACCTTAGTTTTCTCCAAGTTGAGCTTCAGGCAGCTGTCTTTCATTCAGGCAGCAACATCCTTCATTCCTTCTTGGAAGCTGAGTCTGGTGTCTTTGGGGTTCTTTGTGAGGGATAGTATGAGTTGAGTGTCGTCGGCGTATAATACTATGCTGAGACCATGCTGTCTGACAATGGCGGTGAGGGGGGCAATGTAGATGTTAAGAGCGTGGTGCTGAGTGATGATCCTTGGGGTACCCCGCAGTTGATATTTGTGGATTCGAAGATGAAGGGAGGAAGTCTGATCCTTTGGGTGCTGCTGGAGAGAAAAGAGCGGGTCCAGGTTGAGGGTGGTTTCTCGTATCCCGGCGTCATAAAGTCTGGCTGCGATTGTGTGCGGTGTGAGACGGTGTCGAAGGCTGTGGAGAGGTCGAGGAGGATGAGGGCCACAGTGTGTCCCTGGTCGAGTAGCATGCGGATGTCATCGTTGGCGGCGAGGAGTGCGGTCTCCGTGCTGTGGTTGCTGTGGAATCTGGACTGGGCGGAGTCGAGGATGGAGTTCTCTTCGATGAAGGTGGTCAGTTGTGTGTTTACGAGTCTCTCAGTGACTTTGGCAGCAAAGGGGAGCAGAGAGATGGGCCGCTAGTTTTTAAGGTCCGTCGGGTTGGCCGTGGGATTCTTGAGGAGGGGCATGACTTCTGTCTGCTTCCAGTCGTCTGGGAAAATGCCAGAATTGAAGGAGACATTGATGGTTCATCCTAGTTTGGGTGCGATGGCTGCGGCGGCCCTGTGGTAGATGTGCGGTGGGCAGGGTTCCATGGGGGCTCCTGAGTGGGTGTTTCTCATGATCATGGTGATGTGTTTAACGGTGGGGAGATTCCAGGTATTGTTATTCGGTTTGTTGTCGGCGGTGAGGAGGGGGGTAGTGTCCAGTGTCTGTTCTCTGAAATTGTAGGGGGCCTTGATTTTCTGATGGGAGTAGGAGCTGAGCTTGTTGCAGAGTTCCTGGTATGGTGTGATGTCCGTGGCTTCACTGGGGGGTTTTGTGAATTGCTGTATGACTTTGAAAAGTTCTTTGGCATTGGTTGCGTCGGTGTGGATTTTGTTCTTGATGAAAGTCCGCTTGGTGTCTCTTATGTGCCGCTGGTATTCCATAAGGGTGTCCTTGTGGTTGTTCAGATTTTCTGTGGTTTTCCGGGTTCGCCAGGTTTTCTTGAGGCGTCGGCAGGAGCACCTGGCTTCCTGGAGTTCGGTGGTGAACCAGGCAGCCATCAGGGGGCGTTGTTTGGCGGGGTGGCGGAGGGTTGCAAACTTGTTGGTGAAGCTGGAGATCCAGCTGTGAAGTTCATTGGCTGCGGAGTTGGCATCGTCGTGGTGATCGGGGGGTTGTGGAGGAGGGTGGGGTTGAGGTGTTCCTCTGTAATCTTGCTCCAGTTCCTTCTTGGCGTGCGCGGGGTGGGTTTGGGTGGGGTGGTGGTGTTGAAGGTAAAGTGTATGCAGTGGTGGTCTGTCCAGAGGGGCTGTGTGATGTGGCTGAAGTGGGTGTTTGTCCCTCCTGCGAAGATGGGGTCAAGGGTGTTTCCTGCTCTGTGAGTGGGGGTGGTGACGAGTTGCCTCATTCCGAGGTTGGAGAGGTTGTCGAGGAGGGTGATGGAGTCGGGGTCGCTGTAGTTGTCGAGGTGGAAATTCATGTCTCTGAGTAGGACGTAGTCCATGGAGGTGATGGCATGGGGTGTGATGAGGTCAGTGTTGTAGTTTGGGAGGTCCTGGGGGTCTATAGGCGAAGGTGCCGTGTAGCGTGATCTTGGGGCTAGTCTGGATCTGGAAGTGGAGGTGTTCAGTGTTGGGTTGGGGTGGGGGTCGTTGGTGCTGGAGGTGGAGAGTCGTAGAGAGGTCTTGTGTCGGATGGCGAGTCCTCATCCTGGGCGGTGGGGGTGGTCCTTTCTCTGGATCTTGTATCCGTCAGGGATGGCTGTGGCGATGTCGGGGCTGGAGGTGGCGTTGGTCCAGGTTTCTGTGATGGGAGTTGTAGTCCTCTCCCCAGCAGTGCATGGTGGTGCACTGCTCTCCCCTCAGCTGGAAGTGGCAGACAGGTACAAGTGAGTACAGGACCATGTCACGCTTTTATGCGTGAGTCCAGAAAATATGGCAGGAGGGGATGGGGGTTGTAATCTTCTCCCCTGCGGTGCTTGGTGGTGCATAGCTGTCCCCTCAGCTGGAACTTTGTAGTGATTTTTAAAGAAAAAAGCGAATGTGTAAAGGACCACATGCATGTCTGCACTGTGTTATCAGCATACAGCCCATTACACAGTCCATCTACTGGTAGGGTTACCCCTACTGGCTTACAAAACATCTGTCACACATGCTTCATAGTTAGAGAATACCACTGTAGATAGGTTGTTGAAGAGGATAACTGCTGCAGGGGTGGCAATGACTGGAAGAATTCTTCTCTGCTCCTTCAAGTTAAGTAAGTTAGGATACTAACAAGAGTAAATGGCACTAGAGTGCCTATCATTGAACTACACAAAAACTACTCCTCACAGGGAGTCATAAGTGCAACTAGCTCTCGTTGCATGATCAACAATTGAAATTATATAATAAATGACACTAAGGGGCTGATTTCGCACCTCCTTAGGATGTGACCGAACACTGTTCAGTCGCATTCCTATATTTCACTATGGGAGCATGCATTATGGCCGCAAACCGGCCATAATGCATGTTCCCATAGTGAAATGGGAGGTGCTGTTCATCCCTGCACCCCGTGGTAAGTACCAACCTCAATGTGCCTGCCACAAGGTGCAGGGATCAAGAGCAAGGCACCATAGGTGCACCCTCGGCCTCCAACGAGAGGCCGTGCACCAACGGGGGCCCTGCTGGGGGCCATCAAACATGCTTTCCAACATGGTTTCCATGTCAGACAGGCCAGCATGAAAACCATGTCAGAAATGTGCACCATAATTTCCACAGTGGAAAAGCCTGCCCTTGAGATTACTGGCTGGCTTCCAACTGGAATCCAGCCAGAATGACTAGACGATTTCCTTTCCAACCACCTCCATCATAATGAGGTGGTCGGAAAGGAAACCGCACTGCCCATTACGATGCGGCTCCGTAGGAGCCTTTACGGGCCTCATCGTAATCAGCCCCTCTGTATTCAATCACAATCTTACTAATAAAATAGATTGATTTCCTCTCATGGTCGTTCACTAAACTCAAAATGTAATAGTATTTTGAATTTAATGAATTCAGTACTCATACCTTAGGTATTTGATATTTAAGAGCAAGTATGTTTTCGGTTCACTAGGAACAGGATTGATGGTTTTCATTAATAAACTGAAAAAACCAAAAAGATTGATACTTGTTAATAACCCACCACAATAAAGGAATCACTCTATGTAGAGACGAATTAAGATCACCACCATTGCTTAGCTCTATCAGTAAACTAATGTCCTACATGCAGGGTACTTGTTGTATCCTACCTAGATCGTACCCTTGATAAAATAGGTGTAATTTCCCTTTTCTATAACAAAATCCGTCATATGTATTTTTTTGCAAGCAAGTTTTAGGTGTGTGTGCTTCTCAGAGTTTCCTTTTCTTCCTAATTTGTCTCCAACTTTTACTTTATACAAAATGGAGCAAAGAAGTGGCATGTGAGGCCACAGTAGAGGGTTTCTGGCTGTTGACTTGTCTCTATCATCAGTCTCATGAGGAGTGTAATATTTCTCTATTTATTAGTCATTATTCAGAGTTATTGTATTATAATATCTTAATAATGTACCTTTTGAGAAGAATCTATCTTAGTTTTCAACATCTTATGAATTGTATTTTATGGACTGATTACCCCACCATTAATAACACTTTTCAACTGTCTCACAGGCCTGATGGGCTTCTTCATACATTTCTGTAATTCTAATATGTCACAATTTGATATTGTAGGCGGTATCCAGGAAGGATGCAATATGGGTTTTCTCACTTTTGAAGCTTCTGTTGTGGTGACCTCAATCATAATGGTTAAGAGGTACTTTTCCATTCCTTAAATGTGTTGAAAATGTGGTTTACATCATAATAACCTAACTAATATTTTGATATTCTCAAAATTGTTGATACTGGCTGCAAATGAAGGGTAGCGAATATCTTGTACAATTGTTGGTCTAATATTTCTTTTTTTCCTGTGAAAAAAACTGCAAGAAGAGAAATTTGGGATGGCTCACTCTTCAGCTTTTTGTCAATTGCTTTACAGTTGAAATAATTGTAAGTCACCACATCACTCTTAACGTCTGCACGGTCACAGGGCAAACACCATCCCTCTTTCTTTCAACGTGCCGAAGATGAAACCTTTGCTGCAACAGAACGTTTCAACTAGGAAAATAATATGAAACCAATCCAAACATGTTTTTAAAGTAGTCAAACGATGATGTAACCTTCTCATTTGATCATAACTAACTAGAACAAAAGTGTGGAAATTAGAATGACCTCTCTATGATGAATATGATGCAGCTGTATTCTCTGAGCTGTCACAAACGTTACTGCTATTATTCAAGCAAGATCCTCACATTCAATGGGCACATTCTTTACCTTGCTCTCTTGTACATGAACAAAATGAGAGTACTCCTTGGACCTGGGTCTACAGCCTCAATGCAAAAAACATGGCCTATGCCTATGTGCTTGGCCCAGCCAGGGTGCCACTCAAACCAGCATTGGCATGACCTGTGTCCATGCAGAATGTTTTCTAGGTCTAGGTTCAATGTTCTTGACTCTGGGGATGCACCAGCTACCTTCCAATCAGATCAAGCTGTGCAAGGCCTTCAGTTATCTTCAATATTACTTTTTTATTCAGTCATGTGTATTATGCCCAAAGTATGTTTGACATTGCATCCAATTCAAGTGCCCACAAAACTCATGATTTTGCAGGCCACAGACTTTTTCACTCACACACTTTTCATGACAGTACACTCTCCTTTGTGGAGCAGTGATATATAAGTACTCCTCAGCATGTGAGGCTCTGTGTCAAATGAGATTAAGTTATTATGGAATGTTTCAAAACGTCATTGAATTATGGAATTAACAAGCACTTTCCAAAGTCATCTGATATTTACTTGACCAAAGGTAAGTCAAAACAAGTGCTAATAATACAAATAAATGATCTTTTAGTACATAATCCAAAATTGTAAAGGCAGAGAGTATTGATGCTCAACTTCGTATTTTTTGATGCAACAAATTGCCTTACAGAGAAAATGCTGGGAATGGTTGCTGTTGGTGAAAGCGTAATCCAGCATTGTGGTCATCGTGAGAGTAGGGTCCAGTGGTTTTGACAGATTTGCAGTGACAAGTATCATATATGTCAGAAATCCTTGATAAAAATGGAAGTCTCATTGCAATTTAATTTGAGCTTAAGAATAGTTCTCTGTCAGTGCAATCTGGAAATATTTTGGTAATTGATGTCAGGCATGCTTGAAATGTTTAAATTGTATTTGAGGAAACAGACCTTACCTTTGCTTAGCAAATGATTTTATGTTTTATATTGTTTGGATGCTGCCCGTTACAGTTTGGATAATGGTGTCTTGGACCCATTTGTTTAAAAGGCTTGAGGTTTAGTGTCCTACTAGGAAGGTTTTGCATTTTACATTACTGTTCATCTGGAGTATATTTCTGTTGATGGCTCTGGATACATTTAGGCATTTAGAGTAATGGAGCTGGAGCCATGCCTTAAATCTCTGGTGTACTTGAAAACCAAACTCACGGTTCTCTGACACCCATTTGGAGATGGCAGGAGTGCCAAATTTACACTGGTGTCGGCTCAGCTGTGTCCAGTGGCCAAATGTCTGACTTGACAGACTGTCAGGCATTAAGCAGAACAAACTTAACACCCAATAAGCAATATTTTGCATCTTCTGTGGAGTTGCCACACTGGTGGCTCCACTAAAGACTCAAATATCTAACAATGGTTGGCTTGGATCTCTACATTTGAAGTGCAGCCTTCTGCCTAGGGAGAGAAAGCCATCACCTGCCTAAGTCCAAATGGCACCCTTAGTCCTTATCTGGTTCTACTGTAATTACAGATGGGAGAAAGGGTGTTCAGTGTAAATGTAATGGGGATAATTTGTATTTGCTTTATCCTTGCATACAATTTTGAAAAGTGGAACCATGGTGTGAAATTATTGGGGGGATAAATTGTAAATGAGTGGAATGATATGGTGTTATTGTTAGCTATGTTCAACGGACAGCATTTTGTGTCATTTATGAATTTGCCACCAAATGTATTTGTAAGGATAAGAACATAAGATAGGGAAAGCAGACTTGCTGTGTTTTGTTGTGGTCAGGGTTTTGGCTTTTGCACAAATAATTGAATTTCTCCTGAGATTAGAGGTCCTTCTTTAGTCTTGTATTGTGTGCCCTCCAAGCACCTGGGCTAGTAAAATCATTGCTACTGTGACCCCGTATTGACTGGCCCTGAGAGTAGTTTTGTCATTAACTAATGTCAGTTGTCTCTCCATGTTGACAAATATGCAATAGGGGGTTTAAAAATGTAAAATATATTTACAGGACTGTGAGGAAATGCCTCTTATTGCATGCTCACCCACACATTTTTGGACTGATGCTGCTAGTTTTTTGTCTCTGCTAATGCACTGAGGTCTGCTCACCAGACCTCAGTGCCAGTGTTCTAACCCCTTACGAGCATGTGAAATTGGTTATCCCCAATTGGGAAATACTGACTTACTTATAAGTCCCTAGTATATGACATCCAGGGTACATAGGGCAAGAAAGGCATTGTGTCCACCTAGGGCTGCAGCACTGATTGCGCCACTCTGGTTGTACCAGAGAACAAAATGGCTCCTAGTCTTCCACTGCAGACTGGAATAGCAGTTTTACACCTCCAGTTCGACTTTGCCATTAAAACAAATGGTAAAGCCACCACTTCATTTAACAGTATTTGTAAGTCTCCCCCGAGGAAGGCCTAGAGAGTCCCATGGCAGGGAGCTGTATATTATCAAGTACATACCTATATTACCCCCGGCGGGTAACTCCACTCCGCCAGCGGATTTTACAGAGGTTTGCGTACTCCGTGCTCCATTGCTAATGAGGACTTTAGGGAAAACTCCTACTCTGTGGCAGAGCGGGGTTAGCCGGCCCCTCTACCCTCCCTAATTAATTAAAATGTATGAAACAGTCACTTACCTACTGTGGCTGCCTCTTCCTCAGCATGGTCGCTCTCCTTTCTTGACTTCCCAGTCCATTTCTATTGGAAACCCATACGTTGTACATGTTGCGCGTGCGCATCCGCACACTCAAGACGTACAACATAGGGATTTCCAACAGACAAGGAACGCGAGGACGAGGAAGGAGAGCAGCAATTGTGAGAAGGAGGCAGCCACAGCAGGTAACATACTTGTTTGTTTAATTATAATTAATTAGGGAGGGGGAAGAAGCAGAGTTCCACAGAGTTTTTTTCCCAACTCCATGGAATTCTGCGTAGAGGCACTGCGCCAGCTCCGCCCAGGCTTAACTTATGCATGTCTTAGCATGAAAAACTCCAAATTGTCATTTTGCTGTGAAAAAGATAGTAGCCACATTGGCTAATTCAGGGTTACCTGCTAGCACCCCAGCCTCATTAACTTTTGAATTGGACTACCTAACTAGGTACTGTAAAATAACAAATTAATCATGGCATTAAATCTGACCTGATGCCCAGGTTGAACTTAATGTCACTATTAAAATAATACATCTTTTAAAAAGTTGCCACTCTGTGACCCAACTAGTCCAGTAGTCTCACAGTGACACTGGCACACAGACAGCTTTATGCCCACCTGGGGATTAGTGTGAACAACTCCCAGACTTTGAAACAATAGGTGCCACTTAAAGATATGCTTCAAAGGGAAAGCCGCCTTGGTGGGCAAATGGTATTCACACACCCGAGGGGGTGCATTTGGTTCAGGGAGACAAGCAGGAGACAGGGACAAGGTACGGCTAGTAGCCCACATGTAGCCACACCTCTAGGTTGATCTATCAAGCTCCAAACAGCCAAGAAAGGGTGCTGATATCTTGGGAGTGATTGGTGCTGCATATTGCTGGAAAGTCATCACCAGAACTGGGAGCCCATTGACTAGTGACTGCGTGGTTCCCCTTGGGACTTTTTCTGGGATAAATATGGCTCCCCTGGTACCTTAAACCTTCGATCACATTGGAACTGGAATGAGGACCGAAGAAGGACTGCCTTGCTGCCCATGGACTATGCAGAGGCTTGCACCATCCTCTGGACTGCACTTGCTGAACTTTTGGGATATCAAATTTAGGACAGTGTCTGTGGCTCTTGACATTGTGAAAAGACATGCCGTAGCCACAGACCAAAGCAGTGACTCTAAGGATCAGTTGGATGTTCTCTAAGACCAGCTCCAAGGACTAAAAAACTCAAAAATCCCAAATCGGCAAGTTGGTTGTCACTTCTGCAACCTCATCGCTGACTGCCACTGGATACCCCAAGAGACTGATCTTCGATGGCCAAAAGTTATACCCCTAGTACACTGGACGCGGGAGTGTCATCTAAGTCCAGATTTGTCATCCAAGTGGGACACTATCCCACAATAAATGTTACTCCAACCACTGTACCCAGAGACCACAAGCTGCCACTGCAGCAAAAAGAGGGATTCATGGGACCTGGACCTCAGTAGTTAAAGTTTCCTCACATTACCGGTGGACCAAGGAACCACCACAAAGGCACCCCCATTGACCACACAATAACCAGAGCATCTTTAAGCAACTTTTCATCCTGCATCCCCAGCATCAGGACCACTATATTAAAGTATATGGCAGTTGTGCTTTAAAGTCTTGAAGTGGACTGGAAAATGATCTACTGGTCAGGTAACTGTTCAACTCTACCACATTGGGCCCTCAGACCTTCATTTTGCCAGATTAGGTCACCAAACCCAGGCTGGATTATCCAAACCCATTTTTACAAACTTTTGAAAAGTTTCCAAGCTTTTTGTTGACCAATGCTTATTTGCATTTGAAATTAAAGGTGATAACATCTTAGAAAATTCACATTTCTGGAACCTTCCAGTAGATGTTGCTCATCTTGGACTCAAACAATTTGTAAAAGTATACTCTGTTTTTATAAATTGATCTTGTGTTTCTTTTGTGTCGTGTGGCTTATATATTCCATTATTTGGTGCTGTTTAATGCTTCACACTAAGTTCCTTTGTTCAAGCCCTGCTGAGTGAAAGCCATAGCTACCCAAGGTTAAGCTTAACTTTGTTCAAAGGAGACAGACTGGATCCAAGACCCAAATCTGAACAAGGACGTACTGAAAGAATTCTCTATGGGATATCCATTCTCTGCATGGTGGTGCTAATAGGAAACACATAATGAAAATGCATCAACTGTATAGTGAAGTACTTCTCATGAGTTTCCTGCACTATGTGGTGAAAACAATTGTTGGATGCTCTGTTATTTGCAGATTTGATATCTCACACTTCACTTGAGACAGGATATAGAAGGTGTTGTCATGAAGCCCATTACCACCAATATGAATATTAAATCTGAGATGTTTCTATTTAAGAATCTGTTGATCTCAATTTGTCACTGATATTGGTCCTTCAACTGCTGAGAAAGAGGTGAACTATCCTTTTTTATTTTGTAAAGCACTGTGATTAAGAAGAAAAGTATGTATGCCACTCTGCTCCCTCTTTTCTGTTTACAGTAAATGCGGAGATTGTAATTGACTTGTAGGATGGTGTTACCTGAATGCTTACTGGCTGAAATGCAGATAGAGAGTGGGTGAATTATGGAATGGGTGGGCAGGATGCAGCCATAGTGTCAGAATTTCAGCAAAGAAGCAAGTGAGGATGGGGTCCCAGTTTCATTTCCAAAGCTTAAAATCTGCACTCATGATGAAACCATGCCGGGTAATAATGCGTAGTTTTACTGGCTCTCTGTCCAGGGTTAGTTTAACCACCTGACATTTCATCCCAGCTCTTTTTTGTTTTCTGCCTTCCTAGTTCTCCGTTTTAGGCCAAACTCTGTTCTTTTATGTCTAGACGTTGATCTTGTTGTTCCCATGTGGTTTGACTACCATCTGTGTACCTTTTTTTGAAGTATTCCCCACTCCTTGGCATTCTGTGGATCGGTATTGCTATTGTGGTTGACGTTTGGATTCATGGCGGTTTAATCTGCCCTGGTTCAGGTAATGGTTTTAGGTTGTACAATGGTATGTTTTGTATTCCAAATGTGTTAACTCTCTGATACTTCCCATCTGTATCCAGAAAGCACTCAACCTCCAACCTGAAAGTCAGCCTAAAGACGAGTCCAGTAACCAAAGCCAATGCAGACTTAGTCATCTCCATCTCACATCACCATATCAAGCGTTCCAATGTTTTATATTCTCTTTCCAGGGTTCCCCTTCTTTCTGTTAATGTATTTCAGCACTTGATTCCTCTGGAGCAAAATGGAGATTGCAAGGATCCTCAGTACATTCACGGTTGGGATCACTTAGTGTAGAGGCAAGATCTGTTTTAGGAGTATATTTTCTGAATCAGTGTGCACTAGTAGTTGATATGTGCATGTATTTGTTTATTTATTTACTTATTTGTTATTGAATAAATGTGTAGCTTCAATAACAGATGCAACATAGAACTTCACATGAAACCAGGAATAAAAATACAGCATTCTGAGTGAAAACATAGGGTAGGGCATAAGACTGATTATTGGGTTGCGAATGGTGGTGGATATGGGGTATATGTGGCTATGGTGATTTGTTTTTCTGAACTGCAGTTTGAAAAGTAGAGAAAGACAAATCAGTAATGAGGTAAACTCTTCGATATGGTCAGTTGGTCTGGCAGTTACTGACCATGTGAGATGTTAGTATTCATGACATTTACATCGAATGCCGGTTTGGGCTGAAGGTAAGAGGAGGATGTCTGGAACATTCTCATTTTGATTACGTTAAGGATTCTGTTCTGTGCTTAGATCATCCCAGTATTTAGCTGTGTGTGTCAATATTTGACATGGACCACACTTTCCTCTAAATTAAAGGGCGGAGAAATAGTGACGCCAAGCTCTCTTAATAAGTCTGCTCTCAGATAATTGCATATATCTTTGTGCCAAAGTGCGTCTGCAAAAGTATTTGCGATTTTGAAATGCCAAATGTTTTTTATAATTGTTCCCGGATGGAAGCATTTGACGATTTTCAATTCTTTATCATAATCTTGCTACAGGAACATAAAATGCGTTGGTTACCTGAAAATTTTAAACAATGTTTTTGGCAGGAAAAATATATAATTCTCACTTAAATATAAAAAATATGCAATACCTCAGGAACAATAACAAAAGCAATTACAATCTAATTTATAAAGATTCAATTTACATAGAATTTGGATATGAAATGATGTTTTTAGAATTATGTAGAAGCTCATCCATAAAATTACACTTGACATACAAATTTAATTTGCTGATTCCTTCATGAAGATAGGATGTGCTTGAGAAAAAATTATGACTCCATATTTTAGAGAAAGATTTATTACAGGTAAAAAATAGTGGTACAGAAAAACACACATAGGTATAGAAAAGTGTAAAGTTTCTACTGCTACACTCCAAAAACTGTATTGTCTTGAGTCAAGAGATCTCATTCACAAAGACCCTTCATCTATCAATAATAAATATAACACATTCTTTTTAAAGATATTCAGCAGAAAAAAACTCATATAGGAGCCATTTTTTTCACAGCAAATTTGTCAAATCAAATTCTGTGGTCTCTGAATCCGATTCACTAAGAGTTCTTCTTGGAGCATCCTAGAATGAAGACCACTAGTAAGGGCTCTATTACACACCATTGCTTAAGGCCACTACCAACGTATATCGGTATAAATCAGGACAATAATTACTATCTGTCAGAAATTTCCAGATCTACCAATTTGTTTACATGGAGAGCAAGAGCCCAAAAAAAACACTTTGTGGAAGATGAGGAGCACCAGGAAGGCTTATATGCCACCTCATAGTCCATCACCTGCTTTTCAAGATAAAACCCAGGGGAAAAAAATAACAACAAAAAAATATTAATTTAGTATGCCTTGACTGTCACTGGTTAGGGCATACCTCCCATCTCCAGGGTGCCAACGCACACTACATGACTTTTGGGGCACTACACCACTTGAAGGACACTAAAAATGTGGAGATTGCAGTGTTGAACCTACACTATTTAATCTAAGAAATTTGTATATAAATATGTAAGAACAGTTTACACACATTTCTCCAACTGCAATGGTCAAAATGTAATCTATGCAATCACCTGGTCTTGTAACGTGATTTACATTTGTTAAACCACACAAAAAATCATGATAAGGATATGCCAATAGAAAAGCCGCCTCAGGTTGATGGGCGTGGCTTGGGAGCCGTGAATGGCAGAGGAGGGAGCCTACAGCTCCTTGCCAGCCCAACACTTATCCTGCTGAAACTCAGCTCCTACCCGCGCTGCCCGAGATCGATACTGCAGCTCGGATGGGGGAAAGATTGCTGCACCGGCAGAGATGCTCAGCAGTGGGGATAGAGGTAGTGAGACAGAGTTACGTCACCCTGTCTGCCCAGGCACCTGTGTTAACAAAATGACTGCCACATTCGGCAGACGCTGAGCAATGGGCCCCCAGCTTTGCTGATGTCGAGAATCAGTGTATTGCACAGATCAGGAGAGGCTGCAGGACCGGTTGTTTGTGGCCAGCGACCTGCGAGCTCCACCACAGACTGGCTCGAGAGCGCTGAAAGCTTGGCTAGCCCACTGCCTGTGTCACAGATGAAGATCAAATGGCTGAGGCCTGTAGATAAGGCGTGAGGGTGCAATGGATCGAATTGAGAGTGCAGGGGGTCCAAACAAGACACAGGCTGTGTTGTGGATGAGGCGAAAAGGGTGTGGGCCTGCAGCTGGAGTGCACCCCTAGATTCAAGATGAGGGAGACAGTGAGACAGTGAGACTGGCCTTCCCGACTAGTCCCTGCAACATCAACTGTGGTGGTTCACTGGGACACGGTGGCTTAATTTTACTTAACTTATATAGCAAAGCTTCCACCACCATTGCAGAAGCTATACGCAAAATCTCAGAAATGTGGATGCCTGCCCGAGACCATTAAAGATGCTCTGGTCATCCCCCTCTCCTAGAAGCCAACACAGGAGGCAAAAGTTACAGACTTCTGACCACTCTCCATGTTAAACATGGATTTTAAGATCCTTAGTAAAATCTTAGGGCTCCGCCTGCTACCCTACATGCCAACCCTGGTCCATGCTGAAGAGAATGGATTTATCCCAGCCCAAAACACCTCATACAACCTGCGAAGGATGTACTCAGTGCTATACCATGCTGATGTCTACCATTTATTTCATGAAGCCCTCTTGTCAATAGACCTCGAGAAGGCCTTTGATACCGTGAGATGGGATTACCTGCTTGAAACTATGAGACACATGGGCCTAAGAGAAAGCTGGGTAAACTGGGTGAGGCTGCTATATGAACAACCCACGGCTGGGGTATGGACCGGGAAAACAGTATCTCCATGACATTGTCGCCCCTGTTGTTTGCTCTGGCAATGGAACCATTGGCAGCCTTATTCTGACAGAGCGGTGAGGAACTGGGTATCACGTTAGGGGGAAACACTCATATCTTTACATTATACGCTGATGATCTACTATCTCAATTATGTAACGGTGGGTACCAAGACTGCTTTGCGACTGATGAAACAGTTTGAGTTGTTGTCTGGTCTCAAAGTAAATCACAGTAAAACTTACCTCTTTCTGGTCCCAGCCAATGAGACTCCCCCTTTAGACTTGATGGTGGAAATTAACTGGCCCCCCACAACCTTGGTAAACCTGGGGATCCAGGACTCCCACTCGCTGGAGGATCTTCTTGAAGGCAACTTGGGCAGGGATCTCCAGTCCTTGAAATCAAATGTCTTATTCTGGTGCATGCTGCAGTTGCTGATAATGGCCCGGGTCTCTCTTTCTAAAATGGTCATGCTGCCACGCCTGCTTTATTTTTTTTCTAATCTCCCCATAACTGTCCCCGCCTCATGGGTACGACAATTAGATGGTCTGCTTTAAGATCTGATATGGGAAATTGGGAGGTGATGAGTGACCCTGTCGTCTCTAGAGCGCCCTTCCTTGGAGGGAGGACTCAATGTACCTAACTTTGAGCTCTATTTCTTAGCCTCTCAGCTGCAATGGTTGGCACAATGGTTGGTGGATAAAGGCCCAGTGGGTACTGACCTAACTGACCAAGTGGTCCATACAGACTGGCTACTGACAAAGATGCTAGATGTGGACATTGCTTTCGCTCACTTATCCCTTTTACAAACCACAGATCTACGCAGTTGGAGGTGCTGTCACTCTAAAATTGGAAATTCTATATACCCCAGATCTGCCACTAGTGGGCCTCCCACATGGGAAACCCAAGACTATACAAACCTTGACACTGTTGAAACTCTGGACCGAGGCCGGGCTGGAAAAAGTGGGAGACTGCTACCAACAGGAGACTCTGGCTCCATTTGAGGACCTGCTTGAGATCTATGACTTGCAACCAGGCCACTTCCTAACCTACGAGATAATACTATGTACCTTCAGAGTGCTGTGGAGGGAGCTAAGAAGAACCTAAGCCACATGTGATATTACATTCACTCTTCACACTAGACACTGAAAGGCATCAGGTAAAATGGTTTCATATATTGCAACTGGAGATGACCCGTACACTCCGAATGAAACTGCGTACTTGTTGGGAAACTGCTCTGGGTAGAACTGTCACAGTCATGGAATGGTCTAAAGTCCTGGCATACCCTAGAAAAGTCTCACACAATACTAGATTGAACTATTCATAGTTCAATTCACTGAAAAAACCATAGGTTTCAGGGCTGTTATAGTTAGCTGGACATTTCACTCATACAAAACCATTGAAATTCCTCTGTTATAGTTAGTTGTACTCACTATAACTCGAGCGCCCGCAATCCACTGCTGATGATGTCACATATTACATCATTCATGACATGGTCAGTGACATCACTGGTGACATCACTGATGACATCTCAAATGACATCACTGATGACATCACTGATGACACCATCCAGTGAATGTGGTTTGGTTTGTTAGTTAAATATGTATTATATATATAGCAATCTGCATTGAAGAATGAGTGGATATATAAATATAAATATCTGGATGGAGGATTTAGTAGCCGTGTGATTGACTGTTTACTTGACTAATTTATAGTGTTTCACTAAATATATTGCATAGTTACTAAACTGTGTGAATATATGTATCACTTTATCAGTTGTTGTGTAAACTGCTGTACCAGTTGGTTACTAGCTATGTGAAAGTCTATATTAGTTATTAATTAGTTAACTGAGTATTTGTATGGGAGAGTGAATGTGTGTGTGGTTCGGTGGGGGTGTGTGACTGCCAAAAGATGTGTGAATAGTTGATTCAGTAGGTATATGAGGTATACATAAAACTCAGTGATTGTATGAGTGACTGTATGGATAACTGTATACTTGTAATAGTGATTTTATAACACACTAAGTATGAGTTACTATCTATATGAATAAATGAAGTGGTGTTTGTATAACTGTGTAGCTGAGTAAATGTAAGTATGATTCATTGTTTGCATAAATGAGTAGGATGACTGCATAAGTGAATAGGATGTGTGCTGGTGTGTATTGTCGATATAGGTGTATAACTATATTTGATAGTGTTCTATTGATCATTGACAGCATACATGAGTGAACCTATAGGTAAGTGATTAGATGTGTGTGTAGATCTAGAAATCACTGAGCGGGTTCTTAGAAACCTGTATTGGTGTGTCAATGGATTCAAATATGGTACTCTGTATTTTACAGTGAGTGATGAAAGGTTATACTAGTGTATGATGAGGTGTATCTGATTGTCACGTGGATGATGTCATCAGTGATGTCATCAGTGATGTCATTTGAGATGTCATCAGTGATGTCATCATTAATTTCACTGACCATGTCATGAATGATGTATTATGTGACATCATCAGCAGTGGATTGTGGGCGCGCGAGTTATAGTGAGTACAACTAACTATAACGGAGGAATTTCAATGGTTTTGTACGAGTGAAATGTCCAGCTAACTATAACAGCCCTGAAACCTATGGTTTTTTCCAGTGAATTTCTAAGGAATTTTAAATGCTAATTCCTAAATATAACATGTCCGAAACCTATGGTTTTTTCAGTGAATTTATACAGAGTTTCTACAGTTTTTTAACTGTTTCTTTTTACATATTTTATTTTTTAAATTACAATATAGATTTTTAATATAAATGGAAATAAAAATGTTTTTTAAAATATTGAAACTGAAATATTGTTTTTTTGTTGTTGAATGTATAAGTGCAGAACTATAAGTGTGTTGGTTAGTTAGGATACTGCATGCATAGTGGATAGGGATGTGAGGCAGTCCATGTGCTAATGCCTGGCTTGCTGCATGAGTACTTGGATACTGACTGAATGATTAGAGTACAACGAGGAGAGTGCCTGGCTGAATTTATAAGTGTTAGATTTACTTTTCAGGATCAGTACTGGGCTCAAAGATGGAGCACTGAGGTCTCTCCATGTTCACAACAGTACTATTAAGCAGGAACAGGGGTGGGAGCACACCGCTTCACCTCACAGCAAGGTTCGCCCCTGGCATTGTGGTAAATGCAGTTTCAGTTGCTTGCTTCAAGAGTGTTTGAGTGTTTCGCCACAGTTGGCGCAGATAGTGCTGATCTCTAGACACATGTTTCTGGTTCTTTAACCTTCATCAGTAGAGATTACAGTCTTTGAAATTTGGGGTTTGCTGAGTAGGCTGCCACCATCTTTCTCCAGTCAGGTACATCTCACAGGCATGTGGGTGTTTCATCCACGAGCTCAATGACTCACGGGAGAACTATTAAACAGGAACAGGGGTGGGAGCACACCACTTCACCTCCAAGCAAGGTTCGCCCCTAGCATTGTGGTAAATGCAGTTTCGGTTACCTGCTTGCATCAAGAGTGTTTTGCCACAGTTGGCGCAGATAGTGCTGATCTCTAGACACGGTTTTCTGGTTCTTTACCCGTCATCAATAGAGATTACAGTCTTTCAAATTTGGAGTTTGCTGAGTAGGCTGGCAACATATTTCTCAGATCAGGTACCTCTCACAGGCATGCGGGTGCTTCATCCACGAGCTCGTCAGCTCAATGACTCACGGGAGTACTATTAAGCAGGAACAGGGGTAGGAGCACACCGCTTCACCTCCCAGCAAGGTTCACCCCTGGCATTGTGGTAAATGCAGTTTCAGTTACTTGCTTGCTTCAAGAGTGTTCAAGTGTTTCGCCACAGTTGGCGCAGATAGTGCTGATCTCTAGACACGTGTTTCTGGTTCTTTAACCATCATCAGTAGAGATTACAGTCTTTGAAATTTGGGGTTTGCTGAGTAGACAGCCAACATCTTTCACAAGTCAGATACCTCTCACAGGCATGCAGGTGCTTCATCCACGAGCTTGTCAGCTCAATGACTCACGGGAGTACTTTTAAACAGGAACAGGGGTGGGTGCACACCGCTTCACCTACCAGCAAGGTTCGCCCCTGGCATTTTGGTAAATGTAGATTCAGTTACTTGCTTGCTTCAAGAGTGTTCGAGAGTTTCACCACAGTTGGCGCAGATTGTGCTGATCTCTAGACAAGGGTTTCCGGTTCTTTAACCGTCATCAGTAGAGATTACAGTCTTTCAAATTTGGGGTTTGATGAGTAGGCTGCCAACATCTTTCTCAGGTCTGGTACCTCTTACAGGTATGCAGGTGCTTCATCCACGAGCTCGTCAGCTCAATGACTCATGAGAGTACTATTAAATAGGAACAGGAGTGGGAGCACACCGCTTCACCTCCCAGCAAGGTTCGCCCCTGGCATTGTGGTAAATGCAGTTTCGGTTACCTGCTTGCTTCAAGAGTGTTTGAGTGTTTCGCCACAGTTGGCGCAGATCGTGCTGATCTCTAGACACATCTTTCTGGTTCGTTAATCTTCATCAGTAGAGATTCCAGTCTTTGAAATTCGGGGTTTGCTGAGTAGGCTGCCAACATCTTTCTCAGGTCAGGTGCCTCTGACAGGCATGCGGGTGCTTCATCCACGAGCTCGTAAGCTGAATGACTCACAAGAGTACTATTAAACAGGAACAGGGGTGGGAGCACACCGCTTCACCTCCCAGCAAGGTTCGCTCCTGGCATTGTGATAAATGCAGTTTCAGTTACTTGCTTGCTTCAAGAGTGTTCGAGTGTTTTGCCACAGTGGGCACAGATAGTGCTGATCTCTAGACAAGTGTTTCTGGTTCTTTAACCGCAATCAGTAGAGATTACAGTCTTTCAAATGTGGGGTTTGATGAGTAGGCTGCCAACATCTTTCTCAGGTCTGGTACCTCTTACAGGCATGCAGGTGCTTCACCCACGAGCTCGTCACCTCAATGACTCATGAGAGTACTATTAAATAGGAACAGGAGTGGGAGCACATCGCTTCACCTCCCAGCAAGGTTCGCCCCTGGCATTGTGGTAAATGCAGTTTCGGTTACTTGCTTGCTTCAAGAGTGTTCGAGTGTTCGAGTGTTTCGCCACAGTTGGCGCAGATCGTGCTGATCTCTAGACACGTATTTCTGGTTCTTTAACCGTCATCAGTAGAGATTACAGTCTTTCAAATTTGGGGTTTGCTGAGTAGGCTGCCAACATCTTTCTCAGGTCAGGTGCCTCTCACAGGCATGCGGGTGCTTCATCCACGAGCTCGTCAGCTCTATGACTCACAGGAGTTCTATTAAACGGGAACAGGGGTGAGAGCACACAGCTTCACCTCCCAGCAAGGTTCGCCCCTGGCATTGTGGTAAATGCAGTTTCAGTTACTTGCTTGCTTCAAGAGTGTTCGAGTGTTTCGCCACAGTTGGCGCAGATAGTGCTGATCTGTAGACACTTGTTTCTGCTTCTTTAACCGTCATCAGTAGAGATTACAGTCTTTCAAATGTGGGGTTTGCTGAGTATGCTTCCAACATCTTTCTCAGGTCAGGTACCTCTCACAGGCATGCGGGTGCTTCATCCACGAGCTCGTCAGCTCAATGACTCATGGAAGTACTATTAAACGGGAACAGGGGTGGGAGCACACCGCTTCACCTCCAAGCTAGGTTCACCCCTGGCATTGTGGTAAATGCAGTTTCAGTTGCTTGCTTCAAGAGTGTTCGAGTGTTTCGCCACAGTTGGCGCAGATAGTGCTCATCTCTAGAAGCGTGTTTCTGGTTCTTTAACCGTCATCAGTAGAGATAACAGTCTTTCAAATGTGAGGTTTGCTGAGTAGGCTGAGAACATCTTTCTCAGGTCAGGTACCTCTCACAGGAATGCGGGTGCTCCATCCTTGAGCTCGTCAGCTCAATGACTCATGGGAGTGCTATTAAATAGGAACAGGGGTGGGAGGACACCGCTTCACCTCCCAGCAAGGTTTACCCCTGGCATTGTGGTAAATGCAGTTTCAGTTACTTGCTTGCTTCAAGAGTGTTCGAGTGTTTCGCCACAGTTGGTCCAATTTGTGCTGATCTCTAGACACATGTTTCTGGTTCTTTAACTGTCATCAATAGAGGTTACAGTCTTTCAAATGTGGGGTTTGCTGGGTAGGCTGCCAACATCTTTCTCCGGTCAGGTACTTCTCACAGGAATGTGGGTGCTTCATCCACAAGCTCGTCAGCTCAATGACTCATGGGAGTACTATTAAACAGGAACAGGGTTGGGAGCACACCGCTTCACCTCCCAGCAAGGTTTACCCCTCACATTGTGGTAAATGCAGTTGCAGTTACTTGCTTGCTTCAAGTTTGTTAGAGTGTTTCGCCACAGTTGGTGCAATTAGTGCTGATCTCTAGACACATGTTTCTGGTTCTTTAACTGTCATCAATAGAGGTTACAGTCTTTCAAATGTGGGGTTTGCTGAGTAGGCTGCCAACATCTTTCTCAGGTCTGGTACCTCACACAGGCATGCGTGTGCTTCATTCACGAGCTCGTCAGCTCAATGACTCACAGGAGTACTTTTAAACAGGAACAGGGGTGGGAGCACACCGCTTCACCTCCCAGCTAGGTTTGCCCCTGGCATTGTGGTAAATGCAGTTTTAGTTACTTGCTTGCTTCAAGAGAGTTTGAGTGTTTCACCACAGTTGGCGCAGATAGTGTTGATCTCTAGACACGGGTTTCTGGTTCTTTAACCGTCATCAGTAGAGATAACAGTCTTTCAAATATGGGGTTTGATGAGTAGGCTGCCAACATCTTTTTCAGGTCTGGGACCTCTCACAGGCATGCGGGTGCTTCATCCACGAGCTCATCAGCTCAATGACTCATGAGAGTACTCTTAAATAGGAACAGGAGTGGGAGCACACCGCTTCACCTCCCAGCAAGGTTCGACCCTGGCATTGTGGTAAATGCAGTTTCAGTTACTTGCTTGCTTCAAGAGTGTTCGACTGTTTCACCACAGTTGGCGCAGATAGAGCTGATCTCTAGACACGTGTCTCTGGTTCTTTAACCGTCATCAGTAGAGATTACAGTCTTTGAAATTTGGGGTTTGCTGAGTAGGTTGCCAACATCTTTCTCAGGTCAGGTACCTCTCTCTCAGGCATGCAGGTGCTTCATCCACAAGCTCTTCAGCTCAATGACTCACGGGAGTAGTTTTAAACAGGAACAGGGGTGAGAGCACACCGCTTCACCTCCCAGTAAGGTTCGCCCCTAGCATTGTGGTAAATGCAGTTTTAGTTACTTTCTTGCTTCAAGAGAGTTTGAGTGTTTCACCACAGTTGGCGCAGATAGTGTTGATCTCTAGACACGGGTTTCTGGTTCTTTAACCGTCATCAGTAGAGATAACAGTCTTTCAAATATGGGGTTTGATGAGTAGGCTGCCAACATCTTTTTCAGGTCTGGGACCTCTCACAGGCATGCGGGTGCTTCATCCACGAGCTCGTCAGCTCAATGACTCATGAGCGTACTATTAAATAGGAACAGGAGTGGGAGCACACCGCTTCACCTCCCAGCAAGGTTCGCCCCTGGCATTGTGGTAAATGCAGTTTCGGTTACTTGCTTGCTTCAAGAGTGTTCGAGTGTTTCGCCACAGTTGGCGTAATTAGTGCTGATCTCTAGACACATGTTTCTGGTTCTTTAACTGTCATCAATAGAGGTTACAGTCTTTCAAATGTGGGGTTTGCTGAGTAGGCTGCCAACATCTTTCTCAGGTCAGGTACCTCTCACATGAATGCGGGTGCTTCATCCACGAGCTCGTCAGCTCAATGACTCATGGGAGTACTATTAAACAGGAACAGGGTTGGGACCACACGGCTTCTCCTCCCACCAAGGTTTACCCCTGGCATTGTGGTAAATGCAGTTTCAGTTACTTACTTGCTTCAAGAGTGTTCGAGTGTTTCGCCACAGTTGGTGCAATTAGTGCTGATCTCTAGACACATGTTTCTGGTTCTTTAACTGTCATCAATAGAGGTTACAGTCTTTCAAATGTGGTGTTTGCTGAGTAGGCTGCCAACATCTTTCTCAGGTCAGGTACCTCTCACAGGCATGCGTGTGCTTCATCCACGAGCTCGTCAGCTCAATGACTCACGGGAGTACTTTTAAACAGGAACAGGGGTGGGAGCACACCGCTTCACCTCCCAGCTAGGTTTGCCCCTGGCATTGTGGTAAATGCAGTTTTAGTTACTTGCTTGCTTCAAGAGAGTTTGAGTGTTTCACCACAGTTGGCGTACATAGTGTTGATCTCTAGACACGTGTTTCTGGTTCTTTAACCGTCATCAGTAGAGATAACAGTCTTTCAAATATGGGGTTTGATGAGTAGGCTGCCAACATCTTTTTCAGGTCTGGGACCTCTCACAGGCATGCGGGTGCTTCATCCCCGAGCTCATCAGCTCAATGACTCATGAGAGATCTATTAAATAGGAACAGGAGTGGGAGCACACCGTTTCACCTCCCAGCAAGGTTCGCCCCAGGCATTGTGGTAAATGCAGTTTCAGTTACTTGCTTTCTTCAAGAGTGTTCGAGTGTTTCACCACAGTTGGCGCAGATAGAGCTGATCTCTAGACACGTGTTTCTGGTTCTTTAACCGTCATCAGTAGAGATTACAGTCTTTGAAATTTGGGGTTTGCTGAGTAGGCTGCCAACATCTTTCTCAGGTCAGGTACCTCTCTCAGGCATGCAGGTGCTTCATCCACAAGCTCTTCAGCTCAATGACTCACGGGAGTAGTTTTAAACAGGAACAGGGGTGGGAGCACACCGCTTCACCTCCCAGTAAGGTTCGCCCCTGGCATTGCGGTAAATGCAGTTTCAGTTACTTGCTTGCTTCAAGAGTGTTGGAGAGTTTCGCCATAGTTGGCGCAGATCGTGCTGATCTCTAGACAAGTGTTTCTGGTTCTTTAACCGCAATCAGTAGAGATTACAGTCTTTCAAATGTGGGGTTTGATGAGTAGGCTGCCAACATCTTTCTCAGGTCTGGTACCTCTTACAGGCATGCAGGTGCTTCACCCACGAGCTCGTCACCTCAATGACTCATGAGAGTACTATTAAATAGGAACAGGAGTGGGAGCACATCGCTTCACCTCCCAGCAAGGTTCGCCCCTGGCATTGTGGTAAATGCAGTTTCGGTTACTTGCTTGCTTCAAGAGTGTTCGAGTGTTCGAGTGTTTCGCCACAGTTGGCGCAGATCGTGCTGATCTCTAGACACGTATTTCTGGTTCTTTAACCATCATCAGTAGAGATTACAGTCTTTCAAATTTGGGGTTTGCTGAGTAGGCTGCCAACATCCTTCTCAGGTCAGGTACCTCTCAAAGGCACGCGGGTGCTTCATTCACGCGCTCGTCAGCTCTATGACTCACAAGAGTACTATTAAACAGGAACAGGGGTGGGAGCACACCACTTAACCTCCCAGCTAGGTTTGCCCCTGGCATTGTGGTAAATGCAGTTTCAGTTGCTTGCTTCAAAAGTGTTCGAGTGTTTTGCCACAGTTGGCGCAGATAGTGCTGATCTGTAGACACGTGTTTCTGCTTCTTTAACTGTCATCAGCAGAGATTACAGTCTTTCAAATGTGGGGTTTGCCGAGTATGCTTACAACATCTTTCTCAGGTCAGGTACCTCTCACAGGCATGCGGGTGCTTCATCCACGAGCTCGTCAGCTCATTGTTTCATGGGAGTACTATTAAACAGGAACAGGGGTGGGAGCACACAGCTTCACCTCCCAGCAAGGTTCGCCCCTGGCATTGTGGTAAATGTAGTTTCAGTTGCTTGCTTCAAGAGTGTTTGAGTGTTTTGCCACAGTTGGCGCAGATAGTACTGATCTCTAGAAGCTTGTTTTTGGTTCTTTAACCGTCATCAGTAGAGATAACAGTCTTTCAAATGTGACGTTTGCTGAGTATGCTGAGAACATCTTTCTCAGGTCAGGTACCTCTCACAGGAATGCGGGTGCTTTATCCACGTGCTCGTCAGCTCAATGACTCATGGAAGTACTATTAAACAGGAACAGGGGGGGGAGCACACCGCTTCACCTCCCAGCAAGGTTCGCCCCTGGCATTGTTTTAAATGCAGTTTCAGTTACTTGCTTGCTTCAAGAGTATTCGAGTGTTTCGCCACAGTTGGCGCAGATAGTGTTGGTCTCTAGACAGCTTGTCAGTGATGTTTGTTGATGGGTCTTGTTTGAGGACAGATGAAGGAGTACTGAGTGCAGCATATGCTGTTTGCACAGTCGCAGCAGTGTTGGAAGCATCCTATCTGAAAGGAGTAAAATCAGCCCTAGTAGCAGAGCTAGTGGCCCTAACTAGAGCATGTAAGATTGGGAAAAGTGTGAGAGTGACTGTGATAACTGACAGTCAATACGGCTTTGGAGTTGTCCACAACTTTGGCCAAATATGGCTACAAAGAGGTTTCCTAACCTCGAGTGGAACTCCTATTAAGAATGCTGAAGTGGTTGGAAAGTTGCTTAAGGCGATACAGCTGCCTAGGCAATTGGCTGTTGTGAAATGTGCTGCTCATAGTCATGGTGGTGATTATATCACCACAGGAAACAGGTATGCAAATGACATGGCACAATATTGCGCACGAAATCAGAAATCTATCAATCGGGCTAAGGAAAGGGAAATGTTTTCTTGCTCCTTGATGTTTACTAACATTGTGGGAATATGGGAAGAAGTAAGACAGTTACAAGAAGAGGCAGGAGATGAGGAAATGAAACAGTGGATAAAAGCAGGATGTGCACCAAGAGAGAAAGATCATGTGTGGGATTATCGAGATGGAAGACCAGTTATGCCTGATAGCATGATGTCTACCATGGCACGGATGTATCATGGCCAAGGACACATAGGGAGAGACGCTATGATCAGGTCATTTAAACAGACCTGGTACAATGCAAAGTTTACACTTGTAGCAGAAAGTTTGTGTTAAAGATTCCTAATATGTCAGCAATACATTTCTGGGAGAAAGACAGTAGTGAGTCTAGGAACAATAGGCTGAGAAGGAGGGCCTTTTACCAGAATGCAAGTGGATTTCATTGAAATGCCTCCCTGTAGCAGATTGAGGTATGTTTTGGTTATGGTCTGTCTATTCTCCAGGTGGGTGAAAGCATTTCCAACGAGAAGAAATGATGGGATGACAGTGGCAAAGCTACTTTTGAGAGAATTCCTCCCTAGGTTTGGGTTCCCAGTGACAATTGAATCAGACCGAGAAGGATACTTCCATAATGAGATCATAAAATTGATTTGTGAAGCATTGAATGTACAACAGAAACTACATTGTGCCTACCGACCAGAGGCTTCTGGTGCGGTTGAACAAATGAATGGTACTATCAAAAATAGAATAGGGAAAATGTGTTTAGCCACAGGTATGAAATGGCCTGATGTCTTGCCTCTGGTACTCATGACTATTAGATCAATTCCAGACAGAACTACAGGGTTAAGCCCTCATGAAATAATCATGGGACGCGCCATGCGACACGTGATTATACCAGTCAACAAGCTGATGACTATAACTGATGACATGGTGTTGGAATACTGTTAAAGCCTGGCTGACGCAGTTCATTCTGTGTTTCATCAGGTTGGAGTGGATGCCACCACCCTTGAAAAGAAGCCAGCCCATGATCTGACCCCAGGGGACTGGGTAAGGATAAAGTTCCAAAGAAGAAGAAACTGTTTGGTTCCAAGGTGGGGAAAACCAAGGCAAGTCATACTGACCACGACAACAGCTGTAAAGTGTGCTGGACTGAAAAATTGGGACCATGCGAGTCATACCTTGAGAATTCCAAATCCAATGGACAGCACAGAAAAAGAATATTTTGATGAATCAGAATCAAGTACTGAGTCAGATGACGGAGATTCAAAAACAGGAGAAAAATCTGAAAGGGAGGAAACAGAACCAAGTTTAACATTAGTCCCCAGAAGTAACTCTCTGATAAGGAGACTGCAGATTTCTGATACCAGTTCAGACTCTGAAAACGAACAAGGAAAACAATGTCCCAGAAAAGAACATAGAAAGATCAG
Source organism: Triturus cristatus (assembly GCF_964204655.1). Classification (NCBI taxonomy): domain Eukaryota; kingdom Metazoa; phylum Chordata; class Amphibia; order Caudata; family Salamandridae; genus Triturus; species Triturus cristatus. The sequence continues at coordinate 1,121,709,337 of NC_140590.1, forward strand.
AGAAAAGGACCATGAAGAGAGCATAAAAGGAATAAGTGAAAAGGAAGTACCAGATGAAAGACTGAGAGAAATTCCACCTGAAATAAGATAGTGTTGATCTCTAGACACGTGTTTCTAGTTCTTTACCCGTCATCAATAGAGATTACAGTCTTTCAAATGTGGGGTTTGCTGAGCAGGCTGCCAACATCTTTCTCAGGTCTGATACCTCTCACAGGCATGCGGGTGCTTCATCCACGAGCTCGTCAGCTCAATGACTCACTGGAGTACTATTAAGCAGCAACAGGGGTGGGATCACACCGCTTCACCTCCCAGCATGGTTCGCCCCTGGCATTGTGGTAAATGCAGTTTCAGTTACTTGCTTGCTTCAAGAGTGTTCAAGTGTTTCACCACAGTTGGCGCAGATAGTGCTTATCTCTAGACACGTGGTTCTGGTTCTTTAACCGTCATCAGTAGAGAGTACAGTCTTTGAAATTTGGGGTTTTCTGAGCAGGCTGCCTACATCTTTCTTAGGTCAGGTACCTCTCACAGGCATGCGGGTGCTTCATCCATGAGCTCGTCAGTTCAATGACTCACAGGAGTACTTTTAAATAGGAACAGGGGTGGGAGCACACCGCTTCACCCCCCAGCAAGGTTCACCCCTGGCATTGTGGTAAATGCAGTTTTAGTTACTTGCTTGCTTCAAGAGTGTTTCAGTGTTTCGCCACTGTTGGCGCAGATAGTGCTGATCTCTAGACACGTGTTTCTGGTTCTTTAACCGTCATCAGTAGAGATTACAGTCTTTCAAATTTGGGGTTTGCTGATTAGGCTGCCAACATCTTTCTGAGGTCAGGTACCTCTCAGAGGCATGCAGGTGCTTCATCCATGAGCTCGTCAGCTCATTTACTCACGGTTGTACTATTAAACTATTAAACAGGAACAGGGGTGGGAGGCAATGATATCCTATGGAAGGAAATTCAAGTTACTGGTAAGTACGCTTAGAATTACTTTTAAGGGTCAGTGCTGGTCTAAAAGATGCAGCACTGGGTTCTCTCCTGATAACAGGTGAGTAAATCGGAATTCTTAGTTCGGCTGATTTTAGAGGAATATTTGTACGTTTAAAAAATCGACACTTCAACTTTTCTGCTGAAAACCACACAATGGATTCCTATGGAAGAAAATACAAGTTACTAGTAAGTACGCTTAGAATTACTTTCCAGGGTCGGTGCTGGGCTAAAAGATGCAGCATTGGGTTCTCTCCAGATAACAGGTGAGTAAATCGGAATTCGTAGTTCGACTGATTTTAGAGGAATATTTGAACGTTTCAAAAATCGACACTTAGAAACTTTTCTGGTAAAACCCACACAATGGATTCCTATGGAAGGAAATACAAGTTACTGGTAAGTATGCTTAGAATTAATTTCAGGGTCAGTACTGGGCTAAAAGTTGCAGCACTGGGTTCTCTCCTGATATCAGGTGAGTAAGTCGGAATTCGTAGTTCGGCTGATTTTAGAGGAATATTTGTACAATAGTGAAGGAAGGGGGCGGAGCCTGAGGTGACGTGTGCAAACACGCCCTGTGGCACATTTTAAGTTGGGGAATTAATTCCTCTTCAATCCTGCGGTCCCCTGGGGGCCAACTAGCCCACCAGGTACCTTCAGTATGCGTCAGGGAGATGTGTTGCAGAGAGGTGTTCAGATTCCACGCCCCTTTTTACAACACTATGCAACGCAGCTCCGTGGTGCTTACTGGAGGTACCTTGTGGGCTAGTTGGCCCCTAGAGGACCTCTGGATTGAAAAGGAATTAATTCCCCAACTTAAAACACACCACAGGGCGTGTTTGCACACATATCACCTCAGGCCCCGACCCCTACCTTCACCACTGTGCAAACGAGCCCCGTGGCGCGTTTTAAGTTGGGGGATTACGTCCCCTTGAATCCTGAGGTCCCCTGGTGGAGAACTAGCCCACCAGGTACCTTCAGTAAGCGCCACAGAGCTGCGTTGCAGTGAGTTGTAAAAAGGGGCATGGCCTCATTACACCTCTCTGCAATGCAGCCTACTGGCACATACTGGAGTTTCCTGGTGGGCTAGTTGGCCCCCAGGGACCTCCAGTATTCAAGGGGAATTAGTCCCCCTCTGCAAACGCGCCAGGGGGGCGTTTGCTGAGTGGTGCATGAAGGGGGCGTGGCCTCTGGCCCAATCCAGTCTTTTAATTTTTTTAGAAGGGGGGCTGTGTAGCCCCCCTTCATTTTCTAATTTATTGGCCCCGGGATCCCCATCCCCCAGGGCCTGCCCCAATTAGATTTTTAAATAAAAGAAATCGGGAAGGGGGCCGCTTGGCCCCCCTCTCGAGGCCATAATTTGCCCCGGGGACCCCATCCCCCAGAGCATGGCCCTTTTTAAAAAAAAAATGTTGGGGATGGGGGCTGCCTTGCCCCCCTCCTGTGGCCACTTATGGCCCTGGGGACCCCATCCCCTGGGCCGTTTTAAAAAGTATCTGGGCTACTACTAGCCCTGGAGACCCCATCCCCCGGGGCTGGCCCTCTTCGTTGGAGGCTGTGGGGGGGTCCCCAATCACCCCACAGTCCCAGTCAGCTACCCGCCTCCTGCGGGAGCCGGCATTGCTTTTCCATATGGGGAGCAGGTAACATGCTCTCACTTCAATGAAGCAAAGCAGTTCGCAATGACAGGGTGGGAGCTGCAAGGCTCCCGCCCTGTCATTGCAAACAGCAGTGTCCCGGGAGTGGGCACCCTGGGACACTGCCCTGAGGGGTGGTGGTCCCCAGGGCCATCAAGGGCTCCAGGAGGGGAGCCGCGCGGCCCCCTCCCACTTAATTTAAAGCATCGAGGGTGGTGGTCCCTGGGGCTTGGGGGTCCGTAACGGACCCCCTATGTTAAATAATTAGTGCCCCGGGGAGGTGGTGGTCCCCGGGGTGTGCGGAGGGTCTCAAGCCCCCCCACACAGGTTAATTGTTTGAAAAAAAAGCCCCGTGTGGTGGCAGTCCCCGGGGCTGCGGGGGGCAGGGAGCCTCCCCACATATATTATCACAAAGCCCCGGGGGTGGTGGTTCCAGGGGCTGGGGGGCCCCTCTTGGCCCCCATTATAATATACATATTGCCCCTTGGCCCCCTCGGGGGCTCAATAAAAATGAAGCGTGGGAGCTCGCGCTTTGGTTTTTTTTCGGCAGCGGGATGCGCAGATCCTAAGCGCATCCCTTGATTTTTTTCCCCAAAATTTTTTTGGGGGGGCCTTTGGGGTCCTTGTGGGACCCCCTGAGCAGTCCTAGGGGCTCAGGGTGTGTCTACCCTGCCCCCTTTGTGTGTTTTGCACGTTTGTTTTCTGCTTTCTTGTGCCTCGGTTCTACCGAGGCACAAGATGGCTGCCAACACTTCCTGGTTTGAAGTGTTGACAGCCAATTAGCATAAAGCTCGTGGACAGGAGAATCCGCAGCCCTAGATATATATATGTACTTTTAATTGTGGTTTTCTCAGCAACTACTGAACGGATTTACACCATTTAAGCAAAAGGCATGAGTCTGAAATAAGGACTGCCCCTTTGCAAAATTTGGTTTGTCAATCGGCGCAAAAGTTATTGTGAATAGAATGTTGCGGATTTCCTATGGATACTAGGTCCTGACTATAACTACCTACTGGCGACCGCCAGTAGGTAATTACATACACATGACATATATGACACTTCATATATTAAAGCTCGCCCTTGGAGGCATCGGATTGAAATGCCAGAGATGCGACCAAGTAGATGCATGCTTCAAACATATAACTTAGGATTGGGTCCCTTTGCGTTGGTTCTGGGAGGAGACATCAACTCATAAGTGCAGCAGTGGGGCACACATTAGAAACAAAAATGAAGATATGCCTACTGGGGCTCTTCCCTCGCCCTCCTAAAAGGAAAGCAGATCATAGATTCCTAGATTTAGCTCTGGCTCCAGCCAAGAGAAGAATAGTGTTGGCCTGGAAGTCCCTTTCTGGACCAGCAGTACAAGCCTGGAAGAGGTATGTCCCTCACTGGGCCGGGGCAGAGGGTAGGCTCCTGATGAGGGAGAAGGTGCGAGGTCTGAGTATATGCCCTATTGCTGACCTCTGGAAAGAGATACTGGAGTCATGGGAAAACCCAACAGAGACAAGAGTTATGAGGGGGGGAGTGAGGACAGGGCACAAATGAGCGGCGAGGATGATCAAAGGGGGAATGTTAGAATAACAACACTGGGCGGACCTGCACAAACCTGCTGCTATAAACACACTGCTTATCTCTGGCTAATTAGGGGGACTGTATATATATGGCTTTTATATCCACACTGGGGGCACTACAGGCCCACCGACTAGCAGGTGGAAGACGGCCTACTGACAGGGTGGCTCACAGTGAGCCCTACATAATCTCTCGTTTTTTATAGGCATCATCAACAATATGGGGCCCTAGGAAAAGATTGTCACCACAGTTTCTTTGTCAACTCCAGTAGTTATGGGCTAGCACACAAGCCAGGATCCAGTCCAAGATGGACACCAAAGCCTCTCCCTACCCAGTTCTATTTCAATTTCTTCAATCTCCCATGGTACATGCTCTTCCGGTCCCATGGTACATTCCGAACACTATCATGCAGCCAACTCAACATGCAGCTATCTACCAGCAATTAGCAAAGTAAGTTCTCCCCATTCAGTTAAACGGGTTGCTAGTGGCCAGAGGGGGCAAGTCTAGTTGCACACTTGGTAGGCAGAGGTTATTCCTTAATGTGTACGCTCATCAACACAGTTATTTACAGTCCTCCAGATTGATATTTTGACCCTATCTCTCCGTACAGAACTTGATACATTTTTGACTCACAAAATTCCCTGCACCTTTTGGCCAATTGTGGCCGCTGCTATAGCAGAGAGTTACCACTCTGCCGCTTCAATAGCGACTAGGATAATCATATACTAGCTGAACCTGCGGTTTGCAGAGGTTATTCCTCACTGTTTATCCCTACTGTATAAACATACTCTTATTACAGCCTTCCAACAATGGGTAATGATTGGTGTCTGTACCCTTCATCTCTGTTGATAAGTTGAGTACTTTTTGGCTTACAGATGTCCACGCCAATTGTGGAATTTTCAGACAACTGTCCCAGCCGAGATTCGCCACTCTGCGGTTATCAACTATACGCCTATGTTATTATACACTATCCCCACTTAGTTTCAGTTACCGACTGGGATCTGCATTTTGACTTATATTGTATTCCCTCCGTTCTCTTAGACATTCACTTTGGTATCTTCATGGTAGGACTATTGGACACATATTCAGCACATGTTGGTTGAAAAGATACCTATCCATTGGCATTGAACGGGTCATTTTAAAGCATTGGGCTACTTCCAGATCGGCAATTCAGTTCCCGGTCCAAAAAGTGACCAGCCCTCTTGGTTGGCACAGGTACCCTCTACTCCTCCATTCACCTTCTACTCATCACACCTGCAACTGTCAGGCTCATACAGTTTCCCCTTTTGATCATAGGTTATACAATTCTACAGTATTGCTGTCCTCCCCCTCCTCCTGAGGGAGACCTCAAAAGGTTAGCAGGTCTATGTTTTTCAGTATTTTGATAAGCATTAATTTCCCTACACTAACATGCATGAGTGATGTTCTTGTACTGCATCACTGTCACCGTGAAAGCATGCCTGGATAGAGACCACTTCCATAGGCACAATATACATGTCCCCTTTTGATTAGTGATTCAAAGTCTAGTTTCACATGCTCCTCTAAATCTGAAAGATTTGAAGATTTAATGAACTTCAGGAATAGAAATGAACAAAAAAAATGTTTTACAAACAATTCTCCTTTCTTTTTCTTTTTCCTTACCTTCACAGGTGTTAATAGTCTTATGATACCATTGAGTTATGTCTTAAGCAAATAACATGTTGTCCTGATGATTATCCCAGATTATTAAGAAATTGAAACACAATTTACTCACACTCTGACCTGCTATATTGTACATAAACGTCATGATAGGGTGCAGAAGTGTTTTTCTGTTTAAATAAGTGACCTTGTACCTTTACAGGTCACAATTTGTTTTTCTTGCCTATATATCTATGGTTTTGTCTGTTTAACACCTGTTTTAGAACTACCCCAGTGGGGGTATACTCCGTACTTTATTTATTTTTACCTTTCTAATAAAAATTATTTATTGTCATTGGAACACATATTGGGGACTATTATGTTTCTCTAAATATTTTATGTACATTAATTAACTAGGGACCATTGCTCACCGTATTTAATGTTGAAACCTCTCAGGACATGGCAATCCACACAGCTCAACGCAGCATACGGGAAGACATAAGAGGATGAAGGACCATCAACATTAATTGCTCCAGACCACACTAGCTGGTATAAAGATAGTGCTTATCATTAGGGGTGGGCGGAATTTGCGAAAGCGACTTTCGCAAATTATCGCGAAAATGTTTAAAAGCTCCGCAAACACGCAGAAATATCGCGAAGATGCGGAAGTTTTTTTCCCGCCCGTTCGCGGTATTTTCTGCGTGTTGGCGGCTCGCCAACTTACCCATGCGGTTGCTTGCGGGCGCTGCCATCTTGTTATCACTCTTCTCGCGGTGCATGATTGCGAGAAGAAAGACGTGATCGCGCGACGCATGACGTTACTGCGGGCGCGAACTGTCGCGAGACAGCGCAAGTGGCTACCAACAATCCAACATCTCGTGGAGAACGTGACCGGATTGGGAAAACTTGTCGGCGAACGCGAGGATTTAGGTAAGGCGATCGCCCGCGCGCGAGAATGTATTATTTTACAGCGCGAGCAAGAACCAAATTATCGCTAAGCTGCGGAATGCATAAACATTTTCGCGCTCTCCGCGGAACGCAAAAATGTCAAATTATCGCAATTTCCGCGAGCGGAACGGAAATGTAGCCCAGGCCTACTTATCATCAAGAGGCAGACTCCTTTTAGCAAGACTGACATCACCTCCATGAGTGTATTGCACTCTTCTGCATGAATTGCAGTATATTTGTTTTGGTAGGACAGCAAAGTACCCTAGCCAGAGACTAGTTCTTGACTACATAAGAACAAGTGTGCAAAAGGAAGTAGTATTTTTTTTTTTCTTAATGGATCTATGTTTTGATGCCCTTTTTTATGTTTTTAGTCCAATTCTCAACAATTTTTAAAAAGAGTTAAAAAACAGTGTAAGGAAAACAACGTTTTTGTTAGAACCACCTTTCTTAATTAAATGATAGTGAGAGACATTTTGTTGTTTGTCATGTCTGTCTATTCATTTTTTATACATACTTATAGTGCACCACAGCAAGCTACACTGACCATTTAAGCCCTACTCTACTAATACTGGTCCAAGCTGAAGGCAAACACTTATAACATGAGATTTTGGACTCTAATAGCTAGAGAAGCCTGCTACTGCAGACTAAAGAGGTACAATAGTATCCTACTTTTTGATAATAAAAGGTCCGTCTGTATCTTTGTAGCCTGTGTAGTAGCTTCTACCAGCCATGAAAGGCCCACTCCAGAGTAAAGGCCCAATCCTAATGTGAGTACTTATAACAAAAGAGTGGGCCTTTAATAACCACTATAGGCCTTTGGTCATGACAGTGTGGTGTTGGACACAGGGTCTGGCATGAAGTTAGGTCCTATACCTAATTCTGATAGGTAGCAAACACCCCCTATGCCACATGACCAAAGGCTCTACATGGCAGAGGGTTTCACGCAGGGTTTGCCTCGGGCCAGTGCTAGCACTCAACTCCGTATGGTCATGTGTAGCTTGGTGTTGGGCACAGCAGGCCAGATCCTATGTCCAATCCTTGTTTGTGACCAACCCGCACTGCTTATGGCTAAAGCCAACACCTGATGGGTAAACAACCCCCTGCAACTCACAGCCTCTGAACGTGCCCTGAGCCCAACTACTCACTGGCAGCCTAAATGCCTCATACCTTCACCCCGCATCTTTCATCCTTATTCGTTAAAATGTATTTTGCTGTACCCTGGTACTTCCACAATACCAATGCTCAAAAGTCACCCCACACTTGTGCAAGATCGTGCAAGCTTTAGATTGTAAAGCTTGCATGGTCTTGCTGTACCAAGGCTTCCACATGTTAATCTTGCGGGGGTCCCTCTATGCCCGCCCAGAATCACTAGGTGTCAGAGTACCTCTACTCTGCACTATATGTTTTTACTAATTTAGTTGCAGGACACTGTCTGGGGTCCCCTTGGCCTGTAATGGAGGTCTCAACATTTTTTTCATGTTGTGGCCAGCAAATCTGGGGGCTTGGTCCAGCATGACAGGCAACAGTCTGGAGGGATCAAAAGGAGCAACAGGAAAACAAGGTCTCTCAACCAATTAGTTTGCTTTATTTGTTTGAATGTACAGTACTGTTAAAGTACCCTAGTGCTTCCGCAGGACCAACTGCCAAGATATAGTTATTTTTGTAATCCCTTCATGACCACCCATAGCATATCTTTAAATGTTCCTTTTTTGAAACAGTAGGACTCGATGGAACTCACAGAGTTTCACTCTGCAGAATTCCACAGAGTTACAAAAAAACTCCTTGAGATTCTGCAGAATTTTGTGAATGGGCATATATTGGCATTTCTCATTGTGATTGAAAGCTGGTAGCTCATTCTGTGTTGAAAAAAACAGCGCAGACAGCACTGCATGGAGCACCAGAGGCCAAGCTGATTTTGCTGCTGCTCAAGTGGATTTTCTACTTGAGAGGCAGCTTTCTAAACTCTCATGACCTCCTGCATTGGAGAAATCCTGCGGGGTGCCCTCCTAGTAACCGAAAATTATGCTAGAGGATTCCAAATCTCACTCAGGCTTGACAATTTACTGTTTTCGAGACATATGTGGGAAAAAAAACTCTGCCAAGGTTGTGGGAATTTGCCCAGAACTCTGCATTACAAGAGGAATGCAAAGTGCCAAAATTCTACCACAAATTCCGCCAATTACACCACCTTAACAGCTGAACTGATTTACATTTACACAAAATCACAAAAATCAGTAAAGATCTAAATTTCTGGCAAATTTTTTGTTTTTCTGTATCACTGCTATGATTAATGCAATAATACCCTTTCCCCCTAGTGTGTGTGTTTTGGATCATATTATTTTGTACTTCATAGAGCCCTATGATGGGTGAGTTTTTCTTTAACTTAATTTGTATGTTTCCAATCCAGTTGTCTGTTGTCTCTGCTGCCCATTTCAATTTATAATTTAATGACTGTTTTGTCAGTGGGTGGATCTGTCATCAAAGTCATCATTGTTAAGTGACCATTAAGATATGCCTAAGAGTTTTGCTACTTTTAATCCATACTATTACCCCATTTCCCCCTTAGACATGTTAAAACATCTTTCTTTTCACAAGCTAGCTAGTTTTTACTATAGTAGATGTTTATAAAATCGTTTCCTCTTTGTTTGCACACTTTCTTGTTTTTTCATTGAAGTAGATGCACAAAAAGATTAGTCCTGGTTTAATCCCTTTCAATGTGACCAATGTTGTCTCTCTGTTTCCTCCTCTTTTATTTTTTTTACTATGTTAATTGCACAAAAAAACCTTAGTTGTAGCCAATCACTTTCATGTTTTACTTTAAATGCATTACCACTAGATTGTTTCTAGCATTATTTCTGATGGCTGTAGTAGTTCACACGTAGTGCTTCTCACATAATTCAAGTTGTATGGGCATGTCAACATATATAATAAAAATTTAATTTTACATGTCACTTTCTTGTCTATAGTTACTATATGTAGCTTAACATACTTTACAATTATTTCAAATCCCAATTTATTTCTGACTGTTTAACCATCCTGAGGTGTGCTCTTCTTTAAAATGGTTCTCTACTAATTTATCTTGAATATTTTTTCGTCTCTGGAAGGTTACTGCAAGTGTAGTATCTAGAGATTTATATACCATTGAATCACTCTTTAAGATATACCAATTACTTCTTAAAATTATTTCAATTTGCTTAGCTTCTTTTGAGAAGTTCAGTATCATTCTTACTTTATTCTTGCCTACTGTTGTATCCTTTGCAGTTCTTTACTTTTTCACTAACACGTCTTGTTGATTATGTTCTGATGTTCATCAAGACCATTATTCAAATGTTTTAATTGAGTATCCTCTTTGCAAAAACATTCTTTTGTCTGTGTGTTCAATTTCTCTAATTATCTACAAAGTGAACAACATTTTTTTCTCCTTGCAAACTTACCATACAGGATACTGTTTTTTAGATTCTCCTGATGGAAGCAATTCACATACAAGAAATGCTAAAAACATTGTTTGACATTTCAAAGTTGTAGATTCTTCAATAAAAATGTCAGTGACCCAGAAAGATTATTCGGTTGTTTGTAATTTCAGAGGTAAAAATGAAGTTGTGATCTTTTTGATTTAGTATTAAGTGGTAATTCCTTTCTTGTCGCAACTCATATTGTTAGCGCTTCATCAATATATCATAACCTAATTATATTGTTTCTAAGATTTCTTTGCTTTCTACCCATGCTATGACTTTTTCTAGTCATCCAATAGTGAGATTTGAAGAGCTTGGACACAAAGATACCCCCATTGCATTCCCAAAGTTCTGTCTGTAGATCTCTTGATGAACACAACAGGTTTAACCTCTGGCTGAAAGCTAGTCCCCACATCCGCTGTCCACTAAGAAGTGGGTGCAGTGCCTGGCCAAAGGTATCTCTTGGCCCTGTTGTGAAGGCCAGACAATAAGGGCACCCCAGTGCACATGGCCATGGACAGCTGGGTGTTGTGCCTACAGAGTGCTGAGTGTAGGACTGGACATAAGATAGAGCATGCAACCAACTGTTGCTGCATAAAGGCTGGAGGCCATACAGTAAACACATTGGCTGCCCATGGTAGGTTAGCTGCAAGGAATGGCCGGAGACCATGCCATATAGATCTGGGAGGATTAGGACCAGGGTCTGACCTGACCAATATCTTGGCTCAATGCTGAAGGCCATGCTCTTTAGATGTTATCCACCCTCTATAAGTTGGATGAAGGGGATGGCCAGAGGCCAGGCTCTGAAGTCAGTTCCTGTAGAGAAGTGAAGACATTTGCATTGGTGAATGGCTGACTGCAGAGGGTGGGGTACAGGAACTTGTGGCTATGGCCTGTGGTCAATTTCTCTGTGAACTCCTTTTAACTATACAAAGCAAGTATTTCCACCCATGGAGTGATGGGTATAGAGCCTGGTTGGAGGCCATGTCACCTGGTAAACCCATGCTATGCAATGCCAAAATTTGTGTGCTATAATCATAGTCGGCTAAGGAGGGTTGGACACCAGACCTGGTTATAGGGCAGGCCCTGCCTCCAACCCCTGCTGTACACGGGTGAAGGCCATATGCAGCTGGAAATGAGTGCCAGTGGAGGTCTGGGCACAATACAAAGCTTCCAATATTCACTGAAAAAAAACACAAAGGTTAAAGTGAAGTTAAGGTTTGCATTAACATATTATTAGAAAAAATTGAGATATTCACCTAGAAAACACACAGTTAAAGTGAAATTGTGGTTAAAAATTGAAACTGAAACAAGACTGAAAGTTGTAAGTTATGCTTGGGAGCAAAATCCATAACTCAAACAACAGCTATGCAAACCAAAATGTACATGCAGAATGCAAAGCTTCTGACTTCACAATATTTATATCAATTTGTAAAAATACCTAAACATGAAATGTAATTAAACAGCAACACTTATTCAAACCAAATGATAATTCATTAATATTCTTTCCTGGAAAAGTGTAAGAGCAATGTAATGTGTAGTCTTATGTGTATGATGATCTACAACATTTGTAACTGTGCCTTTTTCATTAATGTTGGTGTCACAAGTACCATATTTGTTGTGCAAGTTAACCAAAATAAGAAGGGTGATTTATTTACAGGCTGTTGACCCTCCTTGTGAGCATAATATGTCTCCTCCTTATATTTTTCCAATTCCTTGTCCTTACAGAAGGGTGGTGACTACACTTGTGCACATTACTCAACATGATAAAGTTAGGCAGTTTCTGTTTCAACGTCTGTGTAGTACGCTAGTGCCTTCTAACACATCACTCAGGGCTTGCTTCTTCATGTATCAACTGTTTTGACCAATCAGCCACCACTACTGTTTCCCTGGCCACACCAGCCTTTTATTGCAGATCAGTTTATTTTGCATGATTTCAGCTAGAGTTCTGTGTCCTTCTGTCCCCGTTGACAAATGAAGCTATATCTGTCCAATCCCTACTCTGCCTCCACCAGTTATTGACATGCTATGTCTTTACTTTTAATATGTCTCACAGCTGAATGGTGAAGATCACCATGTATTGTGTTTCTCTTCCCTAAGAATCCTCTTCAGAAGATCAAAGCTCTTCCTATATGTTTGTATTGGAACATTCAAAAACTGCCTGTTTGTGAAATTATCTTATTACAGTCAAATTTATCTTCTGCCCATCTTTAGGATTGGGTCACAGTTGCAGTACTGGAAAACATGTGTGATGAGGGCTTCTGGTGGTGTGGAACAACCAGGGCCCTGTGTGCCTCCTGTACCAAGGAGTGTGATAAGCCATTGGATTGAAGGACTTTCAACCCTTGGATTTGAAGGACTTTCAATTTCCACTCTTCAGGGAACAGTTTGACACTTGGCCCTTCAACCATCTCTGGCAGCCCAATCATTCATATATCATTCCTCCTCTATGTGCCCTTTGCATCCTCAATCTAGCTTGGTTTGACCAACTGTCAATGTGCAATGGTCTCATAGTTGCTTTCAATGTCTTCATATCAGTAGTCAGTCCCCCATCCGAGAGTCAATTCGCTTTGTTCTGCACTGCTATTGAGTATCTTAAAATCAGCCCTCAGTAGGTTAACCTCAAATTTAACCATATCTATTTTCTACTCCAGCACTAATTTTCAGTCATGGATTACAAGAAGGGCTTCTATTAGCTAAGACGACATTATCTTCACTGCACCCCTAATTTCATTAGGTTCTTCTCACAAATTATTTATATTCTCACACATATTGTGGCTGAGAAATATATATTTGTCTGGGCTGTGCTGCTGAACCATTATAGTTCTTCTTTTCCAACACATATGCGGTCCTTTGGTTGCTCTATGTAAGGTCTTAAAGGCAAATTCACTTCTCTGTTACAGGCAACCATCTACTGTACTCCTCCCAATGTAGGTATTCAATGTGGTAATCGCTGCACCAAGCCTACAGTGATCAGTCGTTCTGGCCTTTTCCATTATTTCTGCCTGCCCTCTACAATGGCCTTTCAGAGTATCATTCAGTATAATGGTATATTGCCATTGAATCAACCCAATTCTTTGCACGAGCTCTGTAACCCAAGAAGATTCCTTGGACACCCTATGCATATGTGCAACAATGTGAGTGTCTGCTGGGATGGTCCATCAGGGCCCAAGTCAATGCCAAGTATATTCAATGGTGTTTAATGACAGTCACATTAGATCCTCAATGGGTCCTCCATGAATGAATTTCATTTTCCTCTACCAGCTGGTATCTCTCAGTGCACTTTTGGAAAGTGGTCATAATTACTTCAGCCAGCCAGTAGTTTGGCCACTGCCCTTTGTCAGTTTCCCGGCCATGCCCACAATAGAGATGATGCAAGTGATATCTGCTGCTCTCAGTCTGATGGTATTGAACAGGCTATACTCCACTTGTTCAAGGCAAAAAAAGGATTATGGGGAGGCGGTGCTCATCATATTTGGTAATTTTACCTAAAGGGCTCCACAATGAGGTGGGGTCCTCAGTCAGTAAATGATCACTTGCATCAGCACAGGCCATACAGTTAATGGTTTATGGCATTGTATTAAAACAGAATTTCTGGGGGTTATAAATGGGCACCGAGGAGCTGTGTGAAATTGAGTTATTCGCAACGGGGGTAATTACCCATCCCTAGTACTATTTACACTCCCTGTCATGGTGAGTCCCTAAAGTTACTAAATTACCGTGAGCTCAACCCCCTCATAGCCTTTGTACAGAGCAGATATGCATAACTTAGAGAAATGTGTAAAGTACATATGCAGCGCTAAAACCATAGTAAAGTTGAAAAGAAACACAATAAAAGTCGCAAAGCTAATTAGAAAAAGAGAGTACAACTTAATGCACAAAATGGCTTCATGATGACAAACATCCAATAAGAAAAAACACAGATATGAATTCATGCAGGGATATCGCCAGGAAGTGCAAAGTGCAGATGATATTCGGTAAGTATATCGGTCCTGGGTTGCTTTTGTTCCGGTTCAGGGAGGATCTGGTTAGACAGTTTGGGATGGACTATTCCCACTTGGGATTCAAGCGATGAGATGCACTCCTCGTAATCCATGTTTTAATCTTTCTTTCAGCATTCGAACTTTAACAGCGTGCAATGCCTGCTTTGCGCTTCGTCTTGTTGCGCTGGAACAGGGTCAACACTGATATACAAATGGATGGGTCCGAACTGAGGTGCATGGTGAGCAAAATATCAATAGGTTGAAGTGCTAACCCAACTACTAGCCAGTGGTTAGGTTTACTGTAATCATCCTCCAATCACCTTTTGTGTGTTTCATGATAGACAATAGTCAGAATAGATCAGGAACTAGGCGCAATTTGACACTAACCACGATGGAGTGTGGGTCACAAACACTAGCCAGGCTTGTCCTTAGAAAATATTTTAGCTTCTGACTTCGAGCCTAATTTACAGTTGGATGGATATCTACTCCACCAGGGAGACAGAGTATAGTACTTCTTCACTTTGAGGGGATACAGGCCTGCCAAAGGTTTGAGAGGTCCGCATGCCCAGTGGGCATCTCTTGCATTTACAGGAACCACTGTCATGGTAGCTCCTGCAAATTCACTGAAAGTTTGAAGGATGGCTCTCAAACTTTCATCATGTCTTTTATTTAAAAAGAAAATAAACAAATAACCAAACAGACAAATGGCAAACCTGTTGGGCCATCAGAAGTGTATGTCGGTGGCAGAGACTACTGTAGTCAACATACTGAAGGTGTGCCTGACACTTTGGGGGTCATTAGCATGGCGGGTGGATCACCACCAACTGGCGGTGGCGATCCGCCTGCCAAAACACCTTACCGGACGGCCTCACCCCGCCACATTAGCATGGCGGGGAGTACCGCGGCGGAAAGAAAGACCGTCCACCGCTTTTCCACCGGTAGACAATCATCACAATTGCCTACCGGGCGGAAAAGGCCCATAATATGGTGGCGGTGCCTTGCAGGCACCGCCATCCATATTAGTATGAGGCATTTTCAATGCCTATCAAGGCAAGCAGAGTTCTCTTTGGTGGCCCGCAATAGGCCCCCAGGGGGGTAGGGGGCTGCACTTGTGGGGTACCCATTGTACCCCCAACATAGGGATGCACAAGGTGTCAGGCACTGAGTTGTGTTTGTCACTTTGTGTGTGCTAATGCACAACATTCATATATTGCATTGTGGTGGGTGCTGCTTACAGCACCGCCCGTCACAATGTAATATATGCCGGATGCCGCCACCACCATGGTGGTGGAATCCTAATTGTCATGGCGGGACATCCCCACCACTGATGGCCGGTCCCAGCACCGCTAGGTTGGTGGGCGAACTGAAGTCCAACCGCCATCCTAATGGACCCCTAAAAGAGGTGGGCAGACCTTCAGTTTGTCAGAGAGGTTACTCTGAGCCAGATCCTATTAAAGGAACTTAGAGAATCACTGGGTGTCAGGCAGAAGCCAACAGCAGGGTCCAGTCAAGGTCCATTTATAAATGGTCAGGTAGGCATTTGCAAGAAAGACCGCTTGTAGCTTGCTGTTTCCCTATAGCTTGGATGAGAGGTGATCTTTATGACCCTTGGAATCCACTCTTTGGCCTGGGCATAAAAGGGAGAGCAGGTCCAGTCTTTTGGGGTTCTTCTGAGGTCTTAAAAAGCAGGTTCAGTGCTCTGCCACTGGTCCAGGAATGGTCTGCTGTGGATGACTGGCGATGCCCCATTTATGCCTGAAATGAGCTAGTAGGTGTGAATGACCCTTGGGCACATCCTAATCAATGAGGTGATGGTTCTCAGGCAAACACTATTCACTTTGGGCATTTTCAAAACGTCTTCAGCCACACTAAAATTTGGCTTTGAGACCTCAGGGTGTGTGGGGGAAGTATAGTATGGCAATTCTAGAGTCTCCCTAAATCTAGCACTAAAATCCAATCTTAGGCAGTCCCTGCACCTCCAACAAACTCAGAGAAAGAAGTCCGATAGGACAAAGCTGAGCTTTCAACAAACAGACAGTGGATAAACACAAATTGCTTTGGCATTCTGTTTCTGTCCTTTGAATTTTATTCCCAAAGTTATACAAAAAACCCTAGCAGGTCTGTCAAGCAGATCCTGACACTCCAGCAGGGTCCAACACTGTGATGTTCATAGAGCATTTCCGGTGAGGGAATTCAGGGAGGGTGACGGTCAGTTTTTAAAAGTCATCTTTTTCAAATATCTAATAAGATTCTTACTTCACCAGACAATTTGGCTTTTAATATATATTTAAAATGTCAACAAATTATATTTGCAGCTGTTTCCTAGGCATAGTTTACATTTATATACTTAGGGGTCGATTACGATCTTGCTTGGATGGCCTACGAATCGGATTTGGCTTTAACAGATCCGATTCATAGACCTTTTTCCTGACCGATTTATACACTGGTCCGAACGACCAAGTACGATGTGAGGTTCGCATACATGCAGAGCAAATTGTCTCCCAACCCGATCCAGTCCGTACGACTATTACGCAGATGCTTCATACAGCTCTATGGCCTCTGTTTCCAAGCAAGCAAGTACGATTCAAAATTCGGGCAGCCTTCACGATTCGGTATGTCCAGATCAAAAAAGCTGCTGGAATCATTCTTTTGGGGCTTGTAGCAGGCCCACCACCACCTGAAGCTTTCCGATTCAGACCCTTGGGGGTACCCATGGGTCCCCCCTTGCCATGCTCAGAGAGTATGGTGGGTAAAATGGGGTCCCTGCCACAGGGTGTATGCTTTTCCCCACTCACCCCTTTTTTGCTTTGGGAGCTCGTGCACACATCCAGTAAATAGGCTCCCATAGAGTTCAATGGAAGTCTGAGTGGAGTGAGTCCTAAGCATAAGAATGCATTGTATGCGCTAATTCGGACTCCAGTTGCATGAATTGCTCGTAAAGCCCTACGGATCTGAATCATACGGATGGCTTTACTAGCAAGATCGTAATCAGGCCCTTAATATTAAGTCTGGGTGGAGTTCGCTACTCAGAACTCCGCAAGCGTTGGAGTGCGTTAGATAAATTACATTTGCAGTGATTTTCAGTGCCAGGTGCATGTCCACTCAGTGCAATCATCGAGAACGGCACCATGCACTGTGAAAGCGGGCGCTACTTCCTTTCTTTTTTACTTGAGCAGCAGCTTTTCCAACGCGAACAGAAGGTTTTTCAACGTGAGCGTTTGTGAGCATACACAACCACATCCAATGAGAAATGTGACCGCCCGCCTTGAGAAATCATGCCAACTTGATGTTGATGATCACAAACCTGGAAAATTCTAGTTGGGAGGTGGATTTTCCTCACTCGCGCTCACCGACTTGACTTTGACGAACGCAAGCAAGGGAAACAACTCAGCTGAGCTGAGTTTTTCGGAATTCTGTAAGCTCTGCGTAACACGGAGTGCCGAAAACTCCACAAACTCCGTGAGCGGAGCAGAGTTCACCACCCAGACTTACTTAATATTGCATCACAATGCTTTTCTATCGACCAACTAACCTTGCAGTGAAAATAGCTTTGAGATAATTTGTACTGTAAGGACATGTTTAGCAATGGACATTCACATGTCCTGCTTTTTAAAACTATGCATCCTTCCCTATGGACACTGAGGGGCCCATTAGCATGTCAGACGGATCGCCACCGACCACATGGCGGTGGCGATCCGCCCGACATTTGTGCCCACCCGTATGGAAATTCCCCCCTTCCATATTACTATGGCTGGGGGGACCCCGGCAGACAGAAAGACTATCCGCCGGTTTTCTGCTGGTAGGCAATCCGCCCGATTGCCTACCGGGCGGAAAAGCTGTTAATATGGTGGCGGTGTCTGGTAGACACTGCCATCCATATTAGTATGCAGGTGGGGACATGCCTTTCCGTGGCAGCAATGCCGCCATGGAAAGGCATGCGGCCTTTGACATTGGGGGCCCATAGCGGGCCCCCAGGGATTCTGGGGGGTTGGAGTGCACATGGGTACCCCCCTGCATTTCAATGTACAACGTGGCAGGCACCGCGCGGTGCCTGTCATGTTGTGCACAACTTGTTTTTGTGGCATTGTGGCGGACGGTGCTTTCTGCACCGCCCGCCGCAATGTTACATTTGTGGGATGCGCCCGCCAGTTTGGTGGGCGCATCCTAGTTGAAGGTGTGGGACTGCCGCAAGCATTGCGGGCGGTCCCGTTTCCCGGGGGTATGGCGGGCTTACTAATGACCCCCTTAGGATGACGTATCAATATTTAAAAGGAAGGATTAGGCATGTCAAAAGGGAGTTATCTTGTTAATTTGCAGTTTAAAACCACACATTCAGGCTATAATTGTAGGTCAGGAGACATCCTTTAAAGTGCCACTGCAGTAGATGGCAAAATGAGTCTAGCAGTCTACTGGTAGCATTTATTGTACCGCCACTTGGTACTTTTGATTAGGCCTGGACGGTAAATTCCGTTCCGCTCGCGGAATTTGCGGAATTTCGTTAATTTTGCGTTCCGCGGAGAACGCGAAATTGCCCAAAATTCTGCTTTCCGCGACTTCGCAAAATTTTTTCTTGTTCGCGTTCTCAAAATGCGTGTTTGCGAGATATTTCTCCCCGAGCATGCAAACAGCAACTGTGAACATGAAATAAGCATCGCGAACGAGCAATTCCGCGTGTTCGCGGAATTTCTGCGTGTTCGCGGAGATTTTTACCGTTTCGCGGAGATTTGCGTAACGCGATTCCGCAAATTCCGCCCACCCTACTTTTGATACCATATATTAGGGACTCATACATAAATTAAATACCTCAATCAGGTGTATGCCAATTTCATCATATTGAAACAATGAGCACACGCCTGTTACTACTGGTTAGTAAGTGTAAAAGGCACAAAAAGCCCTCAATTTTATTTTCGCTGTAGGAGGGTTTGGTGTTCATAGAAAAACATTGGGATACAATATTAGTTTATATAAATGTTAACTATACTGAGGAAAGGGATTCACATGTAATTTGTTGACTTTTTAAATATTATTGGCCATTATTAAGATCCAGTTTTGCGAAAAATACCTACAGGTATGAAGGGGATTTTCAAATACAGCAGTTTAAATGTGTCCCTCAGTGACACAAAAGTGGTTGAGTACCATGTTCATCAACCCCACAGTCCATCAACTCTATTATGAGTCTAGATAATGTCACCTTTCCAATAACAAAGGCCCGGGTTGCTCCATCATCAGACTGCTCAATCCAATGGCCTTCAGAGTAAGGAAATCAGACTGCCCACCTTACTTAGAAGGGAACGTCTAATGTATTTTTGCTATCTATCAGTGTTGGGAAAAGCCTGAGGGTCTTGAAAAAATAAAAGGAAAAAATACCCAAATATCCAGTTTGAGAGTTTGTTTTTGAAAACCAAAAAAGTCTGTTGTGCTGCTGCCTAAAAGATGCATTTCCAACTAGCAGTTACTTCAGAGGCAACCCTGTATGGTGGCTGCTGTGAAGGCAGTAATCTCTAGATATGGCAAGAGGTGGTCCATCTGGATGGCACAAATAATGTCCTTCTCTACCGTTTGGGTCTGCAACTCACCTATAAATCAGCACCCAAGTCTTTAAATTATAGATGACTAAATGAATACTACTCTTCAAAAAGGATGCAAATAGGGCAAACAAAAATTCTCTCTCCACACACATTTTCTCCATCAATTGATTATAAACAATTATTTAATTGAAATAAAAAAACAATTGTGTTTGCAGTATCTTTAAAAAAATTATTTGGGATTCAAATGATATATCAACTGGCAATGTATGTATTAAAACAAAGTCATGGAGATGCAGTGAATAATATGTCAAAAGTAAAAAAAAAATAACAAAGGTGCAAGAAAACAAATAAATAGCCATTGAAATAATAAAATGTAGTTCTGTAAAAGGAGATAAATGAAGCACATAAATACTGCTTAGATACCAAAATGAATTTGAAATAGAACAGTTGACACTGATGTTAAATTTTTTAAATGAATGTTGTATTAGTACCATAAATAAATTAGGAAACTATCTAACAAAGGTAGCAGTAAGAAAGATGGACAAGTCAAGTATCTGTTTAAGTTAAAGGAGACAAAATGAGATTTTATGGGAAAATCGCTATTGGCAATACATAAATATACATTTAAGATATCTGTATACTACTACTTCTCTTACGAACTTAGCATGCAGAGAAATTAACATTTTGTTGGCTAATAGAATACCTTCATTGCATGAGAAAAGCTCTATGCCGGTAACCGTTTTATTCCAAGTCTTAGGTGAAGCCGCAGATCATCATCATTCCATGTTGGCGTGCCATCCAGGGAACCAACCAAAACTTGTTTACTTTAATGTCAGAGTAGAAAATAGCAGTCCTATTTTAATTAAGAAGAGTTATCATTCTTTCCAGCAAACATTTGGCAGGATTATGACTTAAGCATATAATACATTTGATTTTGTTTCATACAAAAACGAACACTGCGACTTTGCAGACAAAACATTTCAGGTAACTTATCTTGAGCGACATCACCCAAAAATGACTACTAATTTATTTTTTGAACACATAATTTTTGGTTCACTGACAGAATATAGATCTTCAAAATATAGTTGTTCAAAATATGGAGGAAAAAATATAGAATTCATAAATATCAACCCCCTATACTTAAACATGTAAGTTCAAAAACATTGAAAATAAATATCAATGTAAAAAATATAGTTAGTTGGTCATTTCACTCGTACAAAAACAGCCCCCACACACTTATACACCAACTCATTCTTCAATACACCTTGGCATTAACATATGTAAAATATATTTAAACTTTACAGAAACATTCACTGGATGATGTCATTAGTGATGTAATTAGTGATGTTATGTGAGATGTCATTAGTGATGTCATCAGTGATGTCACTGACCATGTCATGAGTGATGTAATATGTGACGTCATCATCAGTGCATTGCGGGGACGCGAGTTATAGTTAGCTCTACTAATGATAACATTCGAATGTCTCTGCTTTTGTACGAGTGAAATGACCAACTAAATATGACAACCCTGAAACCCATTGTTTTTTCAATGAATTTCAAATGTTTTGTAAATGCTAATTTCTAACTATAACGTCTGTAAAACCTATGGTTTTTTCAGTGAATTTCAAAGGTTTTTTTAAATGTTAATTTCTAATTATAATGTTCATTAAACCTATAGTTTTTTCAATGTTTTGAAATTATCATTCCATTCTCAACGTGGTTAAATCAGCCAAAATCGCAAGTTTTCCAGCAATAGCTCCCGCCCCAAAAAATTGCCAAAAATGAGAGCAAATAATATGCGGAGTAGGCGTTCCTGAACAAAAATAACACGAAAACACCACTTCCCGATATTTTCAAAGAGCAGCCAAATCTGCGGTGTGTTCCAAAAACAGGCGATAAGCTGCATTAGCAGTCGGAATGTAACATCTGCCTTTTGCTGGTGTAAAGTAGGACGACTACCAAAAGTGTAAAAGGGAGCCTAGCCCAGAATCACATCTGAAGACCAACACATGTCATAGAGCTACTGTTGATGCACCTCCGACACCCAAGAAGGCAAACAAAACCCACTGCCACCACCCTCAGGACCTCCCGATGGACCACCCCCTACTAACACCGAGGCCGCGCACAACAGGACAGCGGTCCTTCCTAAAACGGCATGGCCCCTCAGTTACACAATAGCTGAATGTAGAGAGATGTGGCAACCAAACATGTGTGAAGAACGCAAGTCACCCACCAATAATAATGCACACAATACCAAGAGTACAGGGGGACACATGGGCGCTTGCGGCCAGGGTGGCAGCAGCACTACAACAGGGACACTCGCATCAATTGATTCCTCATACAGCCCAGGACAGAACCACGCCCAGAGCTCCGGAGTCATTGTTCACAGCCTCACGCAGGACTGGCATATGCCAGGCCAGCCCAATCCATTTACATATACAGGGTGGGACAATAACGCTACATGGCCCAGCTTTTCATTGTAGTGATCTGCTGCTCACAGGTGTAGTTCTCAGTATGCCACAGCCACTCCCTTATGGCTGGTTTACACCCACACCACACCCATCAAGCACAGGCGTCACAGGACACGTGACCCTGCCAATAAAAATGACTGGCCGCACGTGCTCCACGCCATTTCCATTTCAGACTTGGTGCACCGGATGCACTGCGGCCGGCACAGGCACACCGCCATGGGATGGTGTTTTTCTGTCCACTGAGGTAGTGGCATTGTAAGTGCTGAGCGGGTGTGGAGCCTGCGATGATGCCCCGTCCCGGTGGTCCGGACAGCTCATGTTTTGTGTGCCCTGCTGGACCGCAGTGTAGGCCTGAGTCATCGAACAGCGAGGGCCTACCACCACATGCGTGGCCTCACTGGTCACTGAGTTAGTGGTACCACAAGGGCTGAGCGGGTGTGCAACCTGCGATGATGATGGGTGCACTGGTATGTCCTCTGCCATGGTAAAATCAAGATGCAGCACCAAATGTAAGACCTGTTGGCCTGCGGAGCGGGGCTGCATAGTGTGGAGGGTGCCCTGTCTGCGAAAAGGTAAGCAGTGAGGCCTGGGTGCGCGGGGTGGGCAGACACCTCTGGGCAGTGGGAGTGGATGGGGTACATCAGCCTGGGTGCACAGACGCGGTCAGACACCTCAGGGAGGCAGGAGTCAATAGTGTGCAACAGCCTGAGTGCGCAGGCCAGACAGACACCTCTGGGCGACGGGAGTCAATGGGGTGCAGCAGCCTGAGTGCGCAGGGGCGAAACAGAGAATTACGCGTGTGCAGTTGTATGTACTATGCCATCACTGTTTCTATACTATGTTTCAGATGACTAAACTTGAGGGCTGCATTATATCCCTGCATGTGGTTGTAGACACACCAGTGGCAGAAAGGTGAGCTGTGAAGATTTTCTCCACAGTGTCAACACTCACTCTCCCTCTCCATCTCTTCTTTTCTGTCACTCACACTCTTTCTCTCTCTTATTCTCTATCTCTTCCTTTCTCTATCTCACACGTTCTCTCTTTCTCTGTCTCTTCCTCTCGCTCTCATTCTTTCTTTCTCTCTCTTCCTCTCTCTCACTCTTTCTCTCTCTCTCTCTTCCTCTCTCTCACACTGTTTCTCTCTTATCCCTCTTCCTTATATCTCACTCTTTCTCTCTTTCTCTCTCTCACTCTTTCACTCTTTCTCTATCTTCCTCTCTCTCTCACTTTCTTTCTTTCTCGCTCTCTTCCTCTCTTTCACCCTTTATCTCTTTCTCTCCCTCTTCTTTGCTGGACACATGATGCACCATCTTATCTTTCTTTTTGTCTTGCAGGCTGTGAATCACAAATTGTCGAGGGATGACACGCCATACCTGTATCTACTTATATTTTGTTCTTTTGTTTAAATAAAATGTTTTATTTGTAAATCCATACATGACTAAGATTCTTATTTGTCCAACCTCACAAGCATCATCTATTTAATAATTGTACGACATTAGCCAATTTTTTATGTTCCAGATTCCCTAACGTGACTGTCACATTTGTTTTGGGGGGGTGGAGGTGAGGGGGGATGGCTGACAAGGAGCTGCTGCTGGGGGGTGTCGGAGCAGTGTTGGGTGTCCGACCTGCATGATCGTTGGCTTCATTGCATCTGTTCTCAGAGACTTGCAAGCCGGTGGGCTGGCTCGTATATGAAGAGTAGCAAGCTGACTGGCTGGATCATAGAGGGAGAGTCGCGGCCCGTCTGTTCGCAGAGGGAGAGCTGCGGGCCTGCTCACAGAGGAACAGCTACGGGCCGACAGGTATAGGGAAAGGTGCGGGCCGTCGGCTTCCAAAGGGATAGCTGAGGAACAGTGATGTGGGGAGAGAGAGCGTGAAGGAGGAATCTCACAGAGAGAGACCTGCGGTAAATTTCCAATCTTGGCTTCACAGATACAACTGCGGGCCTGAGAAGTTGCACCCGAAGAGCTGCGAGCCGACCGGTGGTTCGTAGATGAAGACTTGCGGGCCCAAGAAGGTTGTTGGGGGTATGCTGGTGATGTGGGAAGAGGATGGGTTACCTGCTGATGTGGGGAGGGGCAGCATGAAAGGGGTATCTCGCACAGACAGAGCTCCGGTATGTTTTCAGAGTTGCCTCGGACAGATGCGAGCTGACCGACTGAATCAAAAAATGGCTTTTCAATGCTCATGGTGTGACTTATCAACAGTTCACACCCAGGCTCGCAAAGGGACACCTGCAGCCCATGGGCTTGACTCGCAGAGGGAGAGCTATGGGCCGTCCGCTCCCAAAGGAACAGCAGCATACTAACTCACAGAGGTAAAGGCAGAGCAGCGTGCTAGTTTGCAAAGGTAGAGAGCTGCGAGCCGACAGACTGGCTTATAAAGGCATTGCGAAGAGGGAACATGAAATGGGAATCTCGCACAGACAGAGCTCCGGTATATTTTTAGTATTGCCTCGCAGAGGTAGAACTATGGAGAGATATTCGGTACAAAAGGGGGTGGTGATGGACGGAGCATCAGAACCAATCAAACACTCACACCCAGTCAACAGATCTGGGTTTGCTCACTTTGCCACTGGATTCAAGCAAGCCTGGCTGAAGATTGCTGAAGAAACCGGTCCTAGGAAGCTTGTTTCCGGTCCAGGGAAGGCATGGCTTGGCAGTTCGGGCTGGACTGTTCCCATTAGGAACAGGGTCAGATTGATTTGCATATGGCCATGTCTGAACTGGGGTGGCAGAGTGGGCTAAAGAACGGTGATGGATCAAACCCAGATCTGTTGACTGGGTGTGAGTGTTTAATTGGTTCTGATGGTCCGTCCATCACCACCCCCTTTTTTACCGCTTTGTTTGCCATAAGTTGGCAGGGTATGCTCAGACGTTGAGTCCCTTGCTCACTTTGCCACTGGATTCAAGCAAGCCTAGCTGAAGACGGCTGAAATGCCAGAAACCGGTCCTAGGAAGCTTGTTTCCGGTCCAGGGAAGGCATGGCTTGGCAGTTTGGGCTGGACTGTTCCCATGAGGCATAGGGTCAGATTGATTTGCATATGGCTATGTGTGAACTGGGTTGGCAGAGTGGGCTAAAGAACGGTGATGGATCAAACCCAGATCTGTTGAGTGGGTGTGAGTGTTTGATTGGTTCTGATGCTCCGTCCATCACCACCCCCTTTTGTACCGCTTTGTTCGCCATAAGTTGGCAGGGTATGCTCAGACATTGAGTCCCTTGCTCACTTTGCCACTGGATTCAAGCAAGCCTGGCTGAAGACGGCTGAAATGCCAGAAACCAGTCCTAGGAAGCTTGTTTCTGGTCCAGGGAAGGCATGGCTTGGCAGTTCGGGCTGGACTGTTCCCATGAGGCACAGGGTCAGATTGATTTGCATATGGCCATGTCTGACCTGGGGTGGCAGAGTGGGCTAAAGAATGGTGATGGATCAAACCCAGATCTGTTGACTGGGTGTGAGTGTTTGATTGGTTCTGATGCTCCGTCCATCACCACCCCCTTTTGTACCGCTTTGTTCGCCATAAATTGGCAGGGTATGCTCAGACGTTGAGTCCCTTGCTCACTTTGCCACTGGATTCAAGCAAGCCTGGCTGAAGACGGCTGAAATGCCAGAAACCGGTCCTAGGAAGCTTGTTTCCGGTCCAGGGAAGGCATGGCTTGGCAGTTCGGGCTGGACTGTTCCCATGAGGCACAGCGTCAGGTTGATTTGCATGTGGCCATGTCTGAACTGGGGTGGCAGAGTGGGCTAAAGAACGGTGATGGATCAAACCCAGATCTGTTGACTAGGTGTGAGTGTTTGATTGGTTCTGATGCTCCGTCCATCACCACCCCCTTTTGTACCGCTATGGAGAGATATGAGCTGACGGACTGAATCACAAAATGGCTGCAAACACTTCCTAGTCTCAACAGTTCACAGCCAATGAGCTGCAAGCTCGTACTCGTAATGCCTCGACCAATCAGATGACAGAATTCTCAAATATCGATATCTGTACAATATGATATTTCTAAAAAACTACTGAACGAATTTACCCCATTTAAACAAAAGCGTGCTTTCTGGACCACGACCTTTCTCCCTGCCAAATGTTGCGCGTCCACTCGCAAAGAGGCACAGCAGCGTACTAGCTCATAAAGGTAGAAAGCTGCGAGCCGACGGACTGCCTTCTAAAGGCATAGCTGCGAGCTGGTGATGTTGGAGGACGGAGGGTGAAAGGGGTATCTCGCACAGACAGAGCTCCGGTTTATTAAATTGCCCCCGGCACCTTTGTTTTATATTTTCACTTGATGCAAGGCAGAAGATGGCTGCTGACACTTCCTGGTTTGAAGTGTTAGCAGCCAATCAGAGGCAAGCTTGTGCTCGGTATTTAGGCTCTGCCCAGATATATATATATATTCACTGAAAAAACCATATTTTCAGGCACGTTATAGTTAGGAATTAGCATTTAAAAAACCTTAGAAATTCATTCAAAAAAACCATAGGTTTCAGGGGCGTTATAGTTAGCTGGACTTTTCACTCGTACAAAACCATTGAAATTCCCCCGTTATAGTTAGTTCAGCTAACTATAACTCGCGCGCCCGCAATGCACTGCTGATGACATCACATATTACATCACTCATGACATCACTGATGACATTTCAAATGACATCACTGATGACATCATCCTTGTGATAGAGTGGCAGACCTCCTCTCCCCTAATATAACCTTTGATACACACATTCAAAAATAGAAACCAAAATTTTCAAAACAATGGACATACCAATATCAGTTACAACAACCTATTCAGTAATTCTAAGATCCACATACACATCCACTCATTCACCAACAGTCCTTTACAGTCACTCATACATGTACTCACTCATCATATGTACTCATACACCTATACATCCTATTACACAATGCCACTCATCCATAGAGTTACTCACACACATAGTCACTCATCCTAATAAAGAATCAAACATCCATTTACTTGCATATACAGTTATACACACACCACCACACTTACTTCTACAGAAACTTCCACATACTTAGTCTTTTAAACAATCACTTATAGAAACACATACTTATTCATACAGGAACTCTTTCAATCTCTCACTCTCACATATACTCACTTATATACACCAATAGTCAAATATACTAGTTTATTTTATATTACAACTTTAGAGACTAGTTAGGTTACACAACACTGCCCTGTGCATATTACACTCCAAGGCGCATATCGCATAACACGCGCTAGTGCCTGTGCTATATCGCGTTCTCCAATGAATCTGTCATTGCGCACAATATATTGCATATTATATTTCACGCCCCGGTTCATCTTATATCACACTTTTTGGTGCATAGTTTATACCATATACTATATCTAGTTTTCATTTTCAATCGTGCTCTCAGGACTATGTTCCATATAACACTGCACTCACCTTCCCTTTTCACGGGCATTACATTTTGCGATGGGGGTCGGAGGGTCAGGGGGTGTTTCTGCCAAGTGAGCCCTTCTTCCTGAATAAAAGTGAGATTATGCTGCATACTTGTTCATATTTTAAGTAGTTCGCACAGACACACATTTTAAAAACAATAAAGTTCCTAATACCAACCTTCTCTGAACAGTTAGCTTGCTGCCCCATCCACCTCCTCCCTATCCTCTGTTGTATGAATCCATGGACTAGCCTCCTCCCTCCTGTCATGCATGGTCTAATGTGCTGCCACTGCCCTCCATTTAGCATGATGTACCAGTCCACTCCTCCTGCCTTCCATTGCCCAATACTATGGCCCATCATTGACCTCCTACTTAGCCTCTGTGCTTAGCTTGCTGCCCCTATTCTCCTTCCCCCTGCCCTCCGATGTCTTTGTGCATGCCCCTGCTCCATCCTTTTTGCCCACCATGTTCCATGGACCTGCCACTCCTATCTACTCTGAGTGTTCTGTTGAGCTGCCACTCCCCTTCCACCTGCCTAGCATTGTCAGATGACTGTAACCTGTCCCTGCCACCTTCACCCTGCTTGACCACATGCCATGCCCCTATCCCCTTCCTCCTGACCTTCATGGTCCATTTTACTGCCACACCCTTCTGCCCTCCCTGGTCTGTTGTGCTGCAACTGCTCCTCCTGCCTGCCCCGCACGGTCTGTTGTGAGGCCCCTTCCCCTGAACTCTCTTGTCTGTGCCCAGGTCCTGACCCTCCCTTCTATCCTCCATGGTCCTTTGTGCATGCCTCTGCACCCTCCTTCTTGCCCATCATAGCCATTGTGCTGCCACTAACCCTCCTGCTTGCCATGCATGGTCTTCTGTGCTGCCATGGCCCCTCCCACCTTCCCTGTGTGGTCAGCTAGCTGCCCCTGACCCCCTCCCACCTTCCCTCCATGGTCTGTGTGTATGCCATCATAGTCTCATTGTTGCTCTCCATGGTGTGTCTTGTTTCTAGTGCCCTTCCTGCCTGACCTCCATGGTCATCTTGCTGCTCCTTCCCTGCCCCCTTGCCCCCAGCCCTCTGTTTCCATGTGCAGACCCCTATTGCCTCCCTCCTGGCTTGTCTGTTCCATTGTAATGCCCCTGATCTGTCAGGTTTGTGGTATTTGGTCTAAAGATACAGGGGTTTGAAGCATGTTTTAGGTGTTGTTTATTTATTTTATTAACTGAATTAAGTTATATAAAATTTGTAAACTGTTAAGGATCAGGAAATATCAAAATCATATTTGATTTTTGGCTACATTTGAGTCTTTAACTGATAGGAAAACTGTAGGTTTCATAAGAATATTTACCAATATTTACCATCACATTTACCTAAAGACAATGGGTAAAAACCCTTGATACATGAGCCCTCTTTTCGAGTCAGAATTGATAGTAGGAGAATTGCCAAACACCCCAGGCTTTAAACATTCAATGCAAGGTATAGTGACAGGTATATGTGAAAAGAGTGCACAAAGCGTCTGGGATACTGGTGAAAACATTACACCAGACTTTGGGAAAACATGGAACGCAGTGTCACTTGGAATGCTGCTGCAAAAAGGTCTTATCAAGTTCAACAAACATTTCAGTGCTATTTTGTGCATTTGCAGTGATTCAGCAACGTATAGGAAAAAGTTGTGTGATGACCTGTCACAATCAATACCTGAGCTGAAGTGCTTCCCAGTAAGAGATCCTTGACACTTGTTAGATGGTATGCTAAAAGCATCTTTACGATCTTCAGAGTTAATGAAGAATGCTGTTGACTTTTTAGTCCATTCTGCTGCACTGGTACTCTGGAGTTTCAAAAGTGCGGCCTCATTTTTGACTGCTTCATTAACTCTGAGGGCATGTGCACCCAGTTCAACGCATATGTTGCAGAACCTGTCACAGAGGTTCAGAATTTTCAGGTGCACCAGTATTGGCATGGAAAGCTATGTCAGTGGCCAGAGTTAGCAAATTGTATACTGGCTAATTTGGCATTGCCTGTCTCAAGTGCCAATGTTGAGAGGGCCTTTTCACAGATAAAAGTTTACATGGGAAGGAAAGAGCAAGCGTGCATGGCCAAAGACTCACTGAAGAAGTATTGTATGGTGTACTACGATAAGTTTGGTTTGTAAAAATGTATTTGGACCTCATTTACACTGTACATACACTGTCTATAACCATGCACAATCAGTGCAGAAAGCAAAAAAAGCAAAAAGTTCCATAAATACCGGAAAAAAACTGTTCATGTAGTTTTTAATGGCGAGAAAATGTTTAGCCACTGATAACCACAGTTTTTTAACATACTGAAATCACTTGAAAACACTGAAAAAACCCCACCTAAATTTACCAAAAATAGAAACTGAAAACAGGAAACCCTAAAAATAAATTATCCTACGTACAGATGGCTGAAATGAAGCTGTGTTTTTTTTACTTTTTATTTGCAAGTAATTTTGCTAAACAACAGTCTACATTTGTCAAACAGATCTCTTATAATTATATTAAGTTATTGTTGATTGTTGTTATAGAAAGGGTCATATATGTTATTCACTTTGCTGATATTTAACTATTTACCCAGAGACTGAGGACCTATCTCTTTATTTTTCATCACATAAACATTTGTTTGTTTTACTGAAAGCCAAAGAAATAGTAGACACAACCAGAACTGACTAAATATTCTATTGCTTTTAACTGTTTCTGACACAAACAGTTTAGGGGTGGGCGGAATTTGCGAAATTCACTTTCGCAAATTATCGCGAAAATGTTAAAAATCTCCGCAAACACGCGGAAATATCGCGAAGATGCGGAAGTTTTTTTCCCGCCTGTTTGCGGTTGCTCACGGGCGCGGCCATCTTGTTTTCACTTGTCTCGCGGTGCATGATTGTGAGAAGAAAGACGTTACTGCGGGCGCGAACTGTAGCGAGACAGCGCAAATGGCTACCAACAATCTAACATCTCATGGAGAACGCGACCGGATCGGGAAAACTTGTCGGTGAACGTGGGGATTCAGGTAAGGCGATCGCGTGCACACGAGAATGTATTATTTACAGCGCGAGCAAGCAAAAAATTTCCAGTAAAATGCGGATTGCGGAAATTTTGATATTTTCGTGCTCTCCGCGGAACGCGAAAATGTCAAATTATCGCAATTTCCGCGAGCGGAATGAAATTTTAGCCCAGGCCTAAAACAGTTTACATTGCTCATGAAAATCCGAAAACAAACCTTTTGATTTTGTCTAAAATACCACCTCTTTTCAGCTTCTGGGTGTATATTCAGTGAGGATGTTTAAAGACAGAAGCTGGTTCAGGGTTCAATAGTAACTAGAAACCACATTTGCAACATAAGATACAAGACAGGAGAAGGCATAAACTCAACCCATGCCACCGATGAAAACCTAAATAAGTGCATCAGATCCACTAGCTTCTAACTGGTCAATGGGCCAATTTGGTAAATCTCTGTTGGAAACAGTTATGACTCTGGCTAGCTCCTCAGCTAATTTCACTCTCCTTGGAGATATTAACCTTAACTTTGACGATCCCTTGGCATCTTCGGTGATTGAACTAACACAAGACCTGATGCCATGTTAACTTCACCAGAAGGTCTCCCAAGCAACTCATATTAAAGGTCACCTTCTTGATCCATTTTTTTCTAACCTGGTGGAACTAAAAGGTAAAGCCCCCACCCACATACCATGGTCAGACCATTTTTTAATTCCATCTGTATGGGCCCCACGAGTCCCATTTTGCACACCCAGTCAACACAAATATTAATCCATCCCTGGCCCAAACTCCCGGTGGAAGGGTAAATCCAGGAAATGGAAAATTCAAAACCGAATCTGGAACTCAACCCAGTCACGGACTAGCAGAAGTTCACACACTGGATTGAGGAGTCACTGAACACGGAGCTCCCAAAGAAATCAATCCAGAAGAAGGCGTGTTCCACCAAATCTGCATGGTTCTCTCCTGAGCTGCACATTTTAAAACAACAATGCAAAAGACTAGAGAGGACATGGAGGAAAGATTTCTCACATATTAAAAAACAGGAATAAAGGGCAGCTATCGGAAAATATGAGGCTGAAATAAAATGAGCCCTGGACACTTACGATGAGGAAAGGATTACAATAGCAGCCAACTCCTCCAGAGAGACCTTTCTGATTGCTAAAAAACTTTTCAAATCCCTGATCCCCCAGCGGCACCCGATCCTTTGGGATACCGCTGTAACAAACTCGCGGAATACTGTGCCACCAAAGTTCATAATATTCTCAAGCATCTCCCACAAAGAGACAATAATACACCTGAGCCAACTGCCACGGGCAAGCATGGAAATAAACACCATCTGGAGACTTTTATTCCGCTGACTTAGGAGTCATTTTTAGCCACCTTAACTTCGGTCAAATCGGGGTCACCATTGGACCTTGCACCATCTAACATTTTAAAACTTGTAGCACCTACAGTGGCCCCCATTATGACCAGCCTGATCAATAACTCCCTCTCATTAGGGATAGTCACCCCCGAATGGAAAAGGGTAATGGTAAAAGCTCTGCTAAAAAAACCTAACCTGGACCCTGCAGATCTGGGCAATTACCGTCCTATCTCGCTCCTCCCGGTAATTGGCAAAATCACAGAGAAACATGTTAACCATACACTTTCCACGTTTCTTGAGTCCAATAACCTGCTCCACCCCTCACAAACGTGCTTCCGTCCTCGCCAAGGCACTGAGACCGCCTTATTAGCGGTGGTAGAGGAAAAAAAATCCTAGATTCTGGAGGTACGGCAGGCATAATACTCCTCGATTTAAGTGCTGCCTTCGATACAGTGAATCACCGTACCCTGGCTCACCGCCACAGGAATATATGAGTATCTGGCAAGGCATTAACGTGGCTCCAATCCTTTCTGGAGGACAGGTGCTTCCAGGTGTTTGAAGGTGACATCTTTTCTAAACCTGTCCCCCTTAAGTGTGGAGTACCACAGGGCTCATCCTTGAGCCCGACCCTTTTTAATGTCTATATGCATCTACTGGTGGATAGTGTTTCCCCCCTTGGGATTCATATAGTTACATATGCTGATGAAACACAGTTGGTTGAGGCATTCACCCAGGTCGACCATACGCCCTCTGATCTCCACGCTTGTCTTGAGGAAGTCACTAAGTGGATGAGCCTGTCCCACATAAAACTCAACGGTGATAAAATGGAGCTTTTGCTGCTTGGCAACCAGTTAAATCTCAAATCTAATACCATGAGGCCAGCCTGTATGAACACGGTACCCATCCCAAAAACTGAGATAAAAAGCCTGGGTGTCTGGTTGGTTCAAGATCTCACATTTAAAGCAAAAAAAACGCTGGTCCAGGCACTCATCGTCTCTAGGATAGATTTTGGTAATGCCCTCCACATGGGCGCCCCTAATGCAGTCATCACAAAACTGCAGATTGTAAAAACTTCTGCTGCAAGACTGCACACGGAAACCCATAATCGCTGGTCAGCAAAGCTGGCATTATGCACTCTCCAATGGTTACCGGTGCAGGAGAGAATTAATTTAAAGGCCCTATGTGTTGCCCATAAGTCTTTAGGAGGAAAGGGACGTCCTATTATCAAATCCATGATTTGCCCTTACAAGGCCAACAGAAGCCTTTGCACAGATGAGATTTACCTAGTTGTGGTACCAAGGATTAAGAAGGCCAGAAGAAATGCGCATGCGTGACGCGCGCGCATGCGCAGTTTTCACTTGGATTAGAAGAAATGGTGACAGAGAGGAGGAGGGAAGCCCTGGGATGCTGCCGTACAGGTAAGTGGGTTTTAATTTATTTGTAAGTAATAAAATTCATTGTTAATATTGGAGGGGTGGAGGCGGGGGCTGGCCAACTCTGCTACACTGCAGAGTGTGTGAAGATTTGCCTTCTCCGCGTTCTCTGCGGAATGCAGAGAAGGCAAATCTCTGCACATTCCGTGGGAGGAGAGGAGGTCTCCGCCAGGGCCTAGTCTAAATCTTTAATTTCTTCATACTTCTAGTGTACTATAATTTTCAAGAAAACATTGATAGTTGGATCACTTGTGGGCGCTGATCACTTTGACTCCCTAAATCAATGTAAATATTTATTTGTCTATCATGTTAAAAAAGAAAATTAACTAGATTGTTATCACACAAAAAATCAATAGCCCAGTCTTTGGTATCTGCAATACAGATAAGAGTCTTATCAATGTTCTGGTGGTTCAATGCCTTACTATGTTTTTATCCTGATTGTTTTTCATCATGTTGTGTTTGGATGTTGTGCCATCAAGTATCTTAATGTTATCTGTTACTAATGTGAGTTTTTAATTTAGCTAAGGTTTTACACTACTGAACTCCTTCCTGCATGCATAGCAAGATGCAATGCAAACTCGGGATACAATGTTTCCAACATGCTGTCAGAATGAATATGCCAGTTCTAATTAAATGCAAGACCAGTGAATTATTCAATCAATCAATCAAGCACACTTTATTCGGTTTCTGCATAAAACCATAAAAATATTCCAAAAACGGTAGATAGTAATGAATATAATCTAATACAAATTATTTATGCAAAATCAAATAAATAACAAATCTAGCTGTAAAATATCATATAATACATAGAAGTTTGTTATAAAATGCATAGACAAAGAAACATTAAAACAGAGAAGCAGAAACAAGAATTACCACAAGATCCCTAACTAAGCTGGAAATGTCACAAATGTGCCTAATAAAGTACTATACCATCATTTAAAAGCCACTGTCAATTAGTCAACATAGGCTCTCAGCCTCACTGCTGATTTAAAAAAATTAAGAACAAAGAAGACAGTTTCACCAGACAATTGTAAATAAACAAAGGCTGGTTGCACCTGTTTAAACTCCAGTCTTTTTAAAATAGGGATAATAAAAGTTTTTCGGGGAGTCACATAATACTTACAAAACATTAAAACATTAAGGGGTCGATTCTGATCCAGGTCGGAAGGGCACCAAACGCGATCCGGCCGGAAAAACTATGAGCCGGATGATTGTGTTTTCCGCCCGACTCGTACAGCTGTACGAGTGAGCAAGTACGATGCGAGCTACATGAATTTTACCGACTGAGTCGTTTCCGGTTTCTGAACCACTTCTTATGTCTCGGTCGTAAGCTAACCGTGGCGTGCAATGGATGCGATTCACGACCGAGCCAGTACGATGCACGTGTCGGACAGCCTGTGTGAGCCGGAGTGTCCAGCTCGCAAATTGTCTGGTTGGTTGCCTTTGGGGGTCCGAGTCGGACCCACTGCCACCCGCAGCCCTACGACTCGGACACAGGGGGAGACCCAAGGGTCCCCCCAACACAGGCATGTACGGTGCGGATGGCACCAACGCGTACCCACTGTAAGGGGCGCCCTTGAGCGAGACGTACCCATTCAGTCAATGGGAGCAAATGTGCGCGCCCTATGACCGGCTCCCATTGACTTCTATTGGAGTCCGACCAAACCGAGTCTGGCAGCATACGGCTGCATCGTACTCGTTAGGTCAGACTGCAGGACTCCGGCTCGGTCGAAAAACACTCCAGTTCCGGCTTGGTTGGAGTGCTTTCCGACCCGGATTGGAAACGGCCCCTAAACATGTCCTGTGGAGACTTAATGTCGAAAGCCACAGGACTCTAAAATCTAACCTCTAATACACCCCCGTGGCTGTGCCAGCAAGAGGTAGAAGAGATCAAAGTGAAACCTGGCCAGTAAGAAATGCTCAAATGTACTGAGTGGCCCCAGAAGATATCACTCAGTAAATTGTATACTTTTCAAGATAATGAATTTACAGACACTAAGGGACCGATTACAATGGCATGGAAGCGGAAAACAACCGCCTGCCGGTTCCATGGAAAAACCGGCGGCCAAATTAGGATCATCTGCCAAAAAACACCGACTGCGGCGGAACGGGGCCAAGAAAAAATGTTGGAGCGGGCGGAGATGGTCAAAATCCGTCCGCGGCATTTGGGTCCGCAGCGGAAAAACACCAACCCGCTTCAAGCATAGCGGAGACACCGCACGGGATATTAGGATATCCCCGATGGTCCCGCGGTACGTTCCGCTGTTTCCGACCTGTACTGTCTTGCACAACAACAAAGCTACACCACCTAGGACAAATTCCATTCATCTGCACCACACACACACAAAAACATGTCTCACAGATCAAACATTCACTCACTCCCATTCACCCCAAATGTAGCTAGAAACATTATCATGGGGCATGTGCACAGGCTGCCAGCACTACAGCTCCCATTAGGCCCCCTGTCGCACACCTCAGCAGGATGGAGCACTCCCCAACATAGAAGCAGGTGGAAGCCATTGCAGTGCACCTAACAAACGTACAGGTAGGAAGCCATCCTCCCTGGGAGGGTGTTTGTGGGTAGGAGCCCTGCACCAATACTCCCACCATGCCCCCTGTCTCACACCTCAGCAGGATGGAGCACTCACCCACCCAGAAGCATGTGTCAGCCATTGCAGTACACCAAACAAACTTACAGGTAGGTAGCCATCTTCCCTGGGAGGGTGTTTGGGGTGGAAGGCCTGTACCACTACTCCCAACATGTCCCCAGGCCCACACCTCACCAGCATGGAGCCCTCCCCCACCCAGAAGCAGTTGGCAGCCATTGCAGTACACCAAACAAACTTCCAGCTAGGTACCCATCCTCCCTGGGAGGGTGTTTGTGGGTCAGAGGCCTGCACCACGACTCTCACCATGCCCCCTGTCCCACACCTCAGCAGGATGAAGCACTCCTCCACCCAGAAGCATGTATCAGCCATTGCAGTACAGCAAACAAACTTACAGGTGGGTAGCCATCTTCCCTGGGAAGGTGTTTGGGGGTGGGGGGCCTGTACCACTACTCCCACCATGCCCCCTGTCCCACACCTCAGCAGGATGGAGCACTCCCATCCCAGAAGAAAATGTCAACCATTGCAGTACACCAAACAAACTTAAAGCTAGGCAGCCATCTTCCCTGGGAGGGTGTTTGTGGGTGGGAGGCCTGTACCACTACTCCCACCATGACCCCTGTCCCACACCTCAGCAAGATGGAGCACTCCCCCACCCAGAAGCATGTGTCAGCCATTGCAGTACACCAAACAAACCTACAGGTAGGTAGCCATCTTCCCTGGGAGGGGGTTTGTGGGTGTGAGGCCTGTATCACCACTCCCATCATGCACCCTGTCTCACAGCCTAGCAACATGGAGCCCTCCACCCACCCAACCCAGAAGCATGTGTCAGCCATTATATTACCCTCATCAAACTAACAGGTAGGTTTGGGGGTGGGAGACCTGTACCACTAATCCCACCATGCCCCCTGTCCCACACCTCAGCGGGATGGAGCATTCCCCTCCCAGAAGCATGTGTCAACCATTGCAGTATACCATACAAACTTAAAGCCAGGTAGCCATCTTCCCTGGGAGGTTGTTTGTGGGTGGGAGGTCTGTACCAATACTCCCAACATGTCCCCTGTCCCACATCTCAGCAGGATGGAGTACTCTCCCACCCAGAAGCATGTGTCAACCATTGCAGTACACCAAACAAACCTACAGGTAGGTAGCCATCTTCCCTGGGAGGGTGTTTGTGGGTGGGAAGCCTGTGCCACCACTCCCACCATGTACCCTGTCCCACAGCCTAGCAAGATGGAGCCCTCCACCCACCCCACCCCGAAGCATGTGTCAGCCATTACATTGCCCTCATCAAACTAACAGGTAGGTCGCCATCTTCACAGTGAGGATGTTTCTGGGTGGCAGGCCTGTACCACTATTCCCACCATGCCCCCTGTCCCACACCTCAGCTGGATGGAGCACTCCCCCACCCAGAAGCATGTGTCAGCCATTGCAGTACACCACACAAACTTCCAGGTAGGTAGCCATCTTCCCTGGGAGGGTGTTTGGGGGTGGGAGGCCTGTACCACTATTCCCACTATGCCCCCTGTCCCACACCTCAGCAGGACGGAGCACTCCCCCACTCAGAAGCATGTGTCAACCATTGCAGTACACCAAACAAACCTACAGGTAGGTAGCCATCTTTCCTCGGAGGGTGTTTGTGGGTGGGAGGCCTGTACCACCACTCCCACCATGCACCCTGTCCCACAGCCTAGCAAGATGGAGCCCTCCACCCACCCCACCCAGAAGGACGTGTCAGCCATTACATTACCCTTAGCAAACTAACAGGTACATAGCCATCTTCACAGTGAGGGTGTACGTGGATGGGAGGCCTGTACCACTATTCCCACCATGCCCCCTGTCTTACACCTCAGCAGGTTGGAGCACTTCCCCACCCAGAAGCATGTGTCAGCCATTGCAGTACACCAAAAAAACTTACATGTAGGTGGGAGGGTGTTTGTGGGTGTGAGGCCTGCACCACTACTCCCACCATGGACCCTTGCCCACACAAAGCTGGATGGAGCCCTCCCCCCACCCCACCCAGAAGCAGTTTGAAACCATTCCACCCCCATATCTCTGTCCACTGCTGGGAGTCCTCTGCACCCACCCCCATATCTCTGTCCACTGCTGGTAGTCATATGCACCCACCCCCATATCTCTGTCCACTACTGGGAGTCCTCTGCACCCACCTCCTTATCTCTGCCCACTGCTGGTGATGAATACAGGCCCCAGCTAGGCCCGCAGGACACAAGGGTTCGCTCTCCTGTAATAGAATCTATAAGGAAGTTGGCACGGAAACTGCAAAGTACAAAGACAAGATTTATTAACCCTTAAGGGTGGTCCTACAATCCATACAACACTCTTCAGTATTGCATAGAGTAGCACAAAGAACTTACGTACATGGTCCCCTTTTATACACAATAGAGGGGCTCATAAGTGGGTGGATACAACATGAGGCCGAAGAACATTACCATTTATGGTCATTTTCGATACTGAATCAATATGTGGGCGGAGCTAACACACTCCTTGAGCCCGCGAAAACATGGTCAAGCAGGGCTAACTGATAACAGATGTGGTCAAGTCTGGGCATGCGCCAGATGGACAAAGGAGCTATTTATAGACTGTTACTAGGCAGATTACAAGGGCAACTAACACAGAGGTTGGACTCTTCACGTGGTGAACACGTGGAGGCATGACAATACAAAATGGAGTCCGAACTTCGGTCAACATAACAGAGGAAACATGCTCTAAAGGAAGGGAATTAATGTCTTTAGTAAATGCTTAATCACATCATTGTTTCAATTTACAACAGACGACCCTTTCAGCATTTACTGAAGACATCCGGTTTGTTAGGATAATCATCATATATGTCAATTGTCATCATTTCTTCGACTTCTTTAGCTAAACGTTTCTGATGAGCGACATCAGCAATAGCTTTCTTATCAGGGATACAGAACGATACACATAAGGAACAGAGCAAGGGACCACATTGAACACAGATACAACAGGAAAACAAAACTGCTACAATGATACAGAGACCAGTTAAGACCTTCCATCCCCAGGCAGTAATTAATGCCCAAAACCATCCAGAAAAGGACCAAGTGCCGTTTTCTGTATGGATTTCAGCTGCAATTTTATGTAACTTGTTGATGGCATTATAAACTGATGGCGTATGATCAGGAATAAACACACAACAGCTACTTCCAATAATTTTACAAGCTCCACCTCGATCGGCTAACATGACATCTAATACCATACGATTCTGCAATGCAACAATTCTAGTAATTTGCAATTCTTCCGTAAGATTCCCAAGAGCAGCAGCAGTTTGGTTTGTCACAGCCTCTACCACTCTTGTTAATCTTCGGATCTTCCTACTGTTCAGAGCAGCTCCAACAAAGAAAAACAGTCCTAAGTTAAAATCAATATACTGTTGCAGGCTGGTATCAGTCTGATCTACATCATCAATTGATAGAGTACGTTTATACCTATTTACAGTCACATTATTCAATAATTTCAGATCTTTATGATAAGATGCTGGTGCTAGGAATACAGGAGGTAATAGGAATGATACATAGCATACCCCAGACCACCCAGCCGGCAACCGGTAATAACCTTTATTTCCACACACAAAGTAGATATTATGGGACGCTAGAAAGGTACTATTGTTCAACCCATCAATGTTCAGGACAGTGATACAATCGCTGACGCCGACAGGAATAAAACCCACACTCTGGACACACAGGTCCGCTTGAGCTTGTGCCACTTGAATCACAAATTTGTCCTTTCCCACAGTGTCTCTAGTGTTCGTGAAGATGTAGGGAATAGATTCATTGTCTGGTCGGTACTCTTCCCATTCCCAAATTGTCCCATTTGCTTGCGGATACCCATTTTTATCCTGGTGACATTCTTTGTTGAGCCTGAAGAGTAATCGTCCCACTGTCGGTTTCCGCGTGGCAAAAAGCAAAGTGTACCATGCTCTACAAGAGCCATTATGAGAGAAAGGAAGTGGTATGAATGGCGTTCCTCCTTTCTTCTGATGGGCTGGCATCATCCCACATATCCAACAGTTCGTAGCGTTCGTAGCAACGTGGGTATGATGCAGCATCTGGATGAAAGTGTTATTCAAGTAAGACTGTCGATGCTTCAACTCTTGATACGGTAATGTATAAAAGTAGTGCTCCTCAGGCACCGGAGTTGTCAACACAAGTATTTTCCGAGCGGGAGTTACATCCTCCACAAACCATGTGGTTATCCCAACAATAGCTACTGTCAACATGAACCCTGATGCACAAAGGATTTTCTTTTTCTCCATGTCAAAAAAAAAAAAAAAAAAAACCCAATATCTTCCTGAAACTAAAAGTCTGTCAGAACTCTTCCCCTTGGGCAGCGGTCGATTTCTTCACCAGCGGGCCAAGACGGGTGTCGCTACACTAATGCAGGGCTGATCCCCCCCCTTGCCTCATCGGCTCTCCGTTTCACTAACCCAAGGGCCGTTCTGACAGTATGTCCCGGTACTGGAGAACTCACTTCCTTGGTCTAAGATGATATCGCCTTCCTCCAGGAGTCGCGTGGTCCGGAAAGAGCTCCTCAGTGGCGTTTGGCTCCACAGCACGGCCTGTCTCTGCAGCCAAGATTTCTCGTTGATCGGTCAGCACGGCAGGTTCCACCAATCCGGGCGACACCTTCCGACAGTGCAGGGAATGGATCCAATTCTTTCTGTTGGAGACTCGCACAGCCGTCCTCGTTGCGAGGAGGACCTGCTCAGGACCCACCCATCTCAGTTCCAAGCTGTTTGCTCTGTCGAATATTTTCACCATCACGTGGTCGCCAGGTCGGAGACCATGTCCTTCACCGGTAGACCGATCAGGGAGCGCCTCTCGGACCTGTTGATGAATAGAAACCAAGTTATCCGTTAACTGTGCCAGATAATCGTTCATCATCACACAAGGTACATCATACACAGCCTTAGGTTTTGGTGGGCCCCAAATATTCATTGGGCGCCCAAAAACAATCTCGTACGGTGTAAGGCCAGTTCGAGAGTGTGGTACCGATCTAATTGACAATAACGCCAGCGGTAGAGCATCTGGCCAAGTCAAAGACGTCGAAGCTTGAATTTTGGCGATCTTAAGCTTCAGTGTACCATTATACTTCTCGACTAGTCCTG
This sequence comes from Triturus cristatus, assembly GCF_964204655.1. Taxonomy (NCBI): domain Eukaryota; kingdom Metazoa; phylum Chordata; class Amphibia; order Caudata; family Salamandridae; genus Triturus; species Triturus cristatus. Next base: position 1,121,750,478 of record NC_140590.1, read on the forward strand.
CAGACTGAGGGTGGAATACCGCGTGAAACTTCTGGGTGATGCCCAGGCCCTTCAAGACGTACTTTATAACATCCGCTACAAAGTGAGGCCCATTATCACTCCACAGAAGTCTACAAACGCCATATCGAGGGAAGAACTCTTTCAACAGCAGCTTCGCAGTAGTCATTGCAGTATTGTCTTTCGTAGGGTACGCTTCAACCCATTTACTGAAGGCGCAAACCACTACTAGAACATACTTCAAATTGTTACAGCGCTCAAGCTGGATGTAATCCATCTGCAAAACCTCGAACGGTGCAGTGGGTGTCACAAATCCTCCTGCTGGAGTTCGAGTACCCTTTCCTGGGTTATACCTCAAGCAGATCATACAGGTCTGCACCACCCTCTTTGCTGTGCTAGCAATCTCTGGATGCTCCCAAACTTGGGTAAGCAATTTTACAATTGCGGAAGCTCCAACATGTGCTAGCCCATGTGCCATCTGAACCATAGGTTGTACAAAAGCCGTGGGTAATTTCCATCTATCCATCTGCTTATTTCTCCAGCAGCCCTCGTCATCCAGTTCTCCCTCGCTAGCCCATTGTTCCCGCTCTTTGTCAGAAGCGGTCCTTTGCATTTCTCGCACTTCCTCCTTCGCATCATGCCATCTTTCCACCTGTGACTTTACTACATACATGGCAGTAGCACCGGGCTGCATCGCAGTCTCCCGTGCCACTCGGTCTGCTAACGCATTCCCTTCTCCAACTTTATCAACTACTTTCCTATGGGCGCTACATTTAACGATGGCAATTTTCTTTGGGTATGTCAATGCAGTTAAAAGATTGTGAACTAATTCTCCATGCATTATCTGTACTCCATGTGACGTTAAAAACCCTCTCTCCTTCCAGAGCAGGCCGAAGTCATGCGCTACTCCGAAGGAATAGCGGCTATCTGTATAAACATTCACACATAATCCTGTACTGATCTCACATGCTCGTGTTAATGCTATCAGTTCCGCTGCTTGAGCTGATTTCTGTGGTATGCGTGCTGTCTCCACTATCGTTTGTAACGTGGTAATTGCATACGCTGCTGAAGTCGTACCATCTGGTAGCTTCAGGCATGATCCGTCCACCCACAGTTCTCCATCTACATCTGGAAAGGGCGTATCCTGGAGATCAATACGACCCTTTGTTTGTTCCTCAGTCACAAGAATACAATCATGTGCTTTCAGCGCCTCAGGCTGGGTCTCGGGGTATGGCAACAATGTGGCCGGGATTAACGTTACGCACCTTTTCAACGTAATATGAGGAGCCAAAAGCGTCAACTCATATCCCGTTAAACGGGCACTGGTCAAATGCTGCGTCTTTGTTTGATTAAGCAGGGCATCAACAGCATGGGGGACTAATACCAACAGCTTATGAGATAATACAATTCCCTCGCTTTGGCGTATTGACACAGCTGTCGCCGCAACCGAGCGAAAACACCCTGGTAATGCTCGGGCGACAGGATCAAGTACAGCCGAAAAGTATGCACAAGGGCGCTGCTTATCGCCGTGCATCTGCACTAAAACTGATAATGCACATCCATCTTTCTCATGCACATACAACGAAAAGGGTTTTGTATAGTCAGGGGTCCCTAACACTGGTGCTGAACAAAGGGCCTGTGGTAGTTGCTGAAAAGCAGCGTCACACTCATCTGACCAAGGGATCGGGATAGGCGTGTCTTTTGTCAAAAGGGCTAACAATGGCTTAGCTATATGTGAAAACCCCAATATCCACTGTCTACAAAAAGAAACAAGACCCAAAAATGCACGCACATCCTTCTGCGTGGACGGTCTCGGTGTGTCCAAGATTACTTGGATACGATCCGGTGTGAGTGCACGCCCCTCCTTAGACAAAAGGTGACCCAAATAAGTCACCTTTGGTCTACAGAACTGCAATTTCTTCCTAGATACCTTATGATTGTGGGATGCTAAAAAGGAAAGTAAGGATAACGTACTCTTTTCACACAACTCCAGGGTGTCAGCCGCCAGCAAGATGTCATCGACATATTGAATGAGGGCGACCCCCTCGAGCAGAACAAAGGAATCCAATTGTCTTTTCAAAGCCTGACTGTAAATGCTAGGGCTTTCTGTGTAGCCCTGAGGAATCCTACAAAAACGATAAGATCTATTATTTAAAGTAAACCCAAAAAGATATCGGCTATCGGGGTGAATGGGAATAGAAAAGAAGGCATTTTTCAAATCGATCACTGAGAACATGGTTGCCGTAGGCGGGACCAAAGTAAGCAACGTCGTGATATCGGAAACCACTGGGTACTGAGGTATCACGATCTTGTTTGCTTCTCTCAAATCAATTATAAACCGATAGACTCTGGCATCCGTATCCTTTTTCAAAATGGGGAGAATCGGACTATTACAGATGTTGTAGGGAACTTCCTCCACTACCCCTACTGCAATTAGATCCTGCACTATCTGTATGAGAGCCTCCTCGCCCTCCTGGGAAATACGGTACTGTGGGAGGCGTGGTAACACCGCCCCCTCCTGGACACTAATGTGGACCGGTGGAATCACCATTTGTCCCACATCAGTATCCGAAGTTGCCCACAAAGCACGAGGGAGGGTAGCTAACAGCGCATCCTCTGAAATCGCACGCATCCGTTCAGACCGGGGGTAATTGTCATTCAATATTACCCGCACACCAGCAGGGGAGCAGCGGATCGTAGCCCTAAAATGCTTTAACATATCAAGGCCCATAATGTTGTCCGGTGTGTACGGGGCAAGCAGAAACGGACAGGGTGCAGAAAAAGAATCAACCTTAAACATGAGGGGCTGCGAAAGAGGGCTTCGGGAGAGTGTACCGTCAAACCCTACCGATGTAACCATTAAGCCGGATTGGGGAGCCCCCGGAACCAATTGCTTAGACAGCGCACTACGTGTCGCTCCTGTATCCACTAGGAACTGATCAGTAGAGCCCAAAACCTCAGCCGATACATAAGGACCCTTCTGATCGACCGGCACCTCAACTGATTCTAACCCCCATCCAACGCATTCCTATGCATGCTGAGAATCATGGTACCCTGATCGGTCAATCCCCGACACTTGATACTGATGCTGGCGATCAAAAACATTTGATCTATCTCGTTGCTGCCCAGCAGAGTCAAAACGAGCATGGTCGTTAGAATTCCCTCTAAAGTTCGAGAAACCCCCTCTACCTCTCGGGCCACCCTGACTATGTCCCTGGCGCGAAGCATGCAACACCGGGCAATCCCTAGCCCAATGGCCCGTTTGCTTACAATACGCACATTGGTTCCTATTCAAATCGGATCGGCCCGAGGGAGGACCATAAGATCCTCCCCTACCTCTATTAACACCCCGCCGGGGCGGGCCATATACTTGTGCCAACATCACCTTTGTTTTTAGATCTTTCGATTTCTTTTCCTCCTGGCCCTTTGCTTCTTGCTCCTGACGCTCATAATACCGAGCGATAGTCAGGAGGGCCGTCGGGGTTGCGGAGGACCAAGAACTTTCACTCGCTTTTAAACGGGCCGCAACTGCCGGCAGCAGATTAGCTATATATTTATCCGCAAAAAGGTGGCGACCCGTATCATCAGTAAGCGACTGGCCACTAAAATCATGAAACGTCTCCTCAAAGCGCGTAAAGAAGTCTGCAACTGACTCGTCAACTTTCTGTTTACATGAAGCTAACATATTCCAGTCAATCTTTTTAGGGGGGATAATTGTCTTCAGCTTTTCCAGAATAGCAGCGGGGAGATCTAAGATAATCTGTGGTGGTTTCTGCGCGGGCTTCCGTTCCTTATCCTCATCTTCAAGCTCAGACCACCGAGCCTTAAAAGCAGCTATATCATCTACCTTTCGGACAGATCGCCACATATCCGGTGGTAGAATAAGGCCAAAGAACAGGTCTATATCTGCTAAGGTCATAACGCAAGAATTCAAGGCCCCCTCGACTTCTTCGTAGAAGGCCGCTGGATTCTTGCGGGGATCAGGCAATGCATTCTTCAATGCCATAACATCAGCTCTATGCCAAGGAGTATAAACCCAATTATACACAAAATATCCCCTAGCATCAGCAGAGGTGGTGTCCGAGCTAGTCCCCGCTCCTTTAGGGGGAACATACAAAGGCGCCGCCTCTCGCATTGGTTTAACATGCACTATGCCATCCTTATCTGACTGGGAGGTGGATGAGTGGCCCTCTGCGGTACACGAATCCGACTGCTTCCCCTCCTCCGCTCGCTGGCGCGCTTTTTCTTTAAGGGTCAGCACCGCGTCCCACAAGGCGAACAGCCGCCGAGCCGTATCAGGAGCCTTAGAGGAAGAGAAAACACCATTATGCAATGCTTTAGCATCCGATGTCACTTCGTCAGGCTCAAAAACACTAGAATGTTTCCGGAAAGCAGCAATCACTTCATCAGCGAAATGACCCAGAAAATACAATTTCTCTCTATCCTGCCACGGCCCCCAAGTATTGAACAATTCATCCTGGGACACCTTGCCCTTAAGTGCACGGAAGGAAACTTGCCGAAGCTCAGCCATTTGCTCAGCCGACAGCATGGACCGCGTATCTACCTTACCCGGAACCGGGTCAGAATCTTGTGGCCTCGGAGCAGATGCGCCAACATAAGGGGGCGGAGAGCGATCTAGTAAATAAAAATCATCATCAAGATTATTAAGGACAGGATAAAGTGGCTGCCGAACAGCATATTGACCCGAGACTTGCAGCCTACGCTCTTTCTCTTGTCTCTCCGTCTGTTCTCGGTCCTCCCGACGCCTCGCTTCCTGTGCTCGCACATGATCATTCTTCCGTTGTTCCTTATCAAACAGCGCTTTCTCACGCTTCTCTCGCTCACGCACTTCCTTCACCCACAACCGCACACACTCAAACATATCCTGACGAGCACGCCGTTTACACATACACTGTTCCACATACTCAATCTTACGTATATCAAACGATCCATACAAAGGCCATCGTAACTCAGGATCTTTTTTAGTATATTTCCTCCATACTGTGCTGTACATTATGGAAGAAAGACCATGCTTCACATACATATCCCTATTAGGAGTCCCCTCTGGGGGAGCCGGAGCAGATTCCTCGAGGTTCAACCGGTTTCCAAAGCAGCAACACCACTTACGGAGTGCGCTAAAAGCAGGCATGCTCAGAAATAATGCAAAATATGCAATATTATAAAGAAAATGGCACTTAATCGTTGCGCCGTTCAAAGTTACACAGCTCCGGAGAAATCTCTCCACATTACCTGCCTATATGTGTTGCAACGCATATATTTTCACAATAACAAATACAAAATATGACTAGTCATCACAAATCAAACTCAAATAGCCAGACCAGGCTTCAAAAACTCGGAGCAAGTACCGTACAATGGTTCTTACCAATCAAGAGTCCAGATTCCAACTGCCAAGCTCCAAAATCGCCCAAACGGCTTTTCACGGCAGGACCGACAGAAGAGGTCTCAGTCGAGGACCGGCGCCACCCAGACGGTCAGCTCGGAAGGGAAGGAAGAAAAACCTCGGGATGCCAGGGCTAAGACGCCGCTGGCAGTGATCACGTCCCCGGCCAAATTCCTCACCTTCGTCGCGACCAATCCTTCGAGCATCCGAGTCGCCGATGAGCCCCACGTGACAGGCGCCAATTGATGAATACAGGCCCCAGCTAGGCCCGCAGGACACAAGGGTTCGCTCTCCTGTAATAGAATCTATAAGGAAGTTGGCACGGAAACTGCAAAGTACAAAGACAAGATTTATTAACCCTTAAGGGTGGTCCTACAATCCATACAACACTCTTCAGTATTGCATAGAGTAGCACAAAGAACTTACGTACATGGTCCCCTTTTCTACACAATAGAGGGGCTCATAAGTGGGTGGATACAACATGAGGCCGAAGAACATTACCATTTATGGTCATTTTCGATACTGAATCAATATGTGGGCGGAGCTAACACACTCCTTGAGCCCGCTAAAACATGTTCAAGCAAGGCTAACTGATAACAGATGTGGTCAAGTCTGGGCATGCGCCAGATGGACAAAGGAGCTATTTATAGACTGTTACTAGGCAGATTACAAGGGCAACTAACACAGAGGTTGGACTCTTCACGTGGTGAACACGTGGAGGCATGACAATACAAAATGGAGTCCGAACTTCGGTCAACATAACAGAGGAAACATGCTCTAAAGGAAGGGAATTAATGTCTTTAGTAAATGCTTAATCACATCATTGTTTCAATTTACAACACTGGGAGTCCTCTGCACCCACCCTCATATGTCTGGACACTGCTGGTAGTCATACGCACCCACCACTCATATGTCTGGGCACTGATGATAGTGATATGCACCCACCCCTCATATGTCTGTCTACTGGTGGTAGTGATATGCACCCCCCTCATATGTCTGGATACTGCTGTGAGTCATATGCACCCACCCCTCATATGTCTGGACACTGCTGGTAGTGATATGCACCCACCCCTCATATGTCTGGACACTGCTGGTAGTGATATGCACCCACCCCTCATATGTATGGACACTGCTGGTAGTGATATGCACCCACCCCTCATATGTGTGGACACTGCTGGTAGTGAAATGCACCCACCCCTCATATGTCTGGACACTGCTGGTAGTGATATGCACCCACCCCTTATATGTCTGGACACTGCTGGTAGTCATATGCACCCACCCCTCATATGTCTGCTGACTGCTGTGAGTCCTCTGCACCCACCCCTCATATGTCTGGACACTGCTGGTAGTGATATGCACCAACCCCTCATATGTCTGTCCACTGCTGGGAGTCATATGCACCCACCCCTCATATGTCTGTCCACTGCTGGTAGTGATATGCACCCACCCCTCATATGTCTGGACGCTGCTGGGAGTCATATGCACCCACCCACGCACCCCCTTTGAGCTGTACATTGCTGGCCTGGACCTACACACACAACAATATGAAGGTACAATGCTGGGACAGTCCTCTAAGCTCACATTCCTGGCATGTGTACGCCTCGTATCCCAAATGTACTGCTGCCGTAACGGGGTACATGTGACATGCACCGTATCCACACATTCAGTGCGTGTGTACGGTCCGTTTCAAAATTCTAATGGTGCCGTAGGGGTACGTGTGGTACGCTCCGTACCCACGCATTCACTGCATGTGTACGGTCCGTATCACTGTACTACTGTGCCATAGGGGTACGTGTGGTACGCACCGTACCCACGCATTCATTGCGTGTGTATGGTCCGTATCACTGTTCTAGTCTGCCCTAGGAGTACGTGTGGTACGCACCGTACCCACACATTCATTGCGTGTGTACGGTCCGTATCACAGTTCTAATGGTGCCGTAGGGGTACGTGTGGTATGCACCGTACTCACGCATTCATTGCGTGTGTATGGTCCGAATCACTGTTCTACAGTGCCATAGGGGTACGTGTGGTACGCACCATACCCACACATTCATTGCGTGTGTAGGGTCCGTATCACTGTTCTACTGTGCCATAGGGGTACATGTTGTACGCACCGTACCCACGCATCCATTGCGTGTGTACGGTCCGTATCACTGTTCTACTGTGCCATAGGGCTACGTGTGGTATGCACCGTACCCATGCATTCATTGCGTGTGTATGGTCCGTATCACTGTTCTACTGTGCCATAGGGCTACGTGTGGTACGCACCGTACCCACGCATTCATTGGGTGTGTTCGGTCCGTATCACTGTTCTACTGTGCCATAGGGGTACGTGTGGTACGCACCGTACCCACGCATTTATTGCGTGTGTACGGTCCGTATCACTGTTCTAATGGTGCCTTAGGGGTACGTGCGGTACGCACCGTACATGTCCACTTCCGTTGCTGGACAAGCCCCCCCAAGTGACCAGACCCTGGTGGTAATGTATTGTCTCTATATTATAGGTTTGGGTTTGAGTATGGGGTATGTTTCCTGCCCCTCACCCCCACCCTGGCCCCTGGGTGTTGTTCTCACCTTCTGCGGCATGTGCGTCGGGTGCGGTGTACCAGGTCATAGGCCAAGAGGACCGTGATGACACGTACGACGGGGTTCATGGGGTGTACGTCGCGTACCGGGCTCCGTTGCGTTGGATTCTGCTTTCCCGGCTGTTTTTCGCTCCCGTTATCAAAGAGACATACGTAGTGACGTAACGACGAATCGTACTTGCTGGGCCGGAAAACGCTGCTTAAATATGTCCGGATGTCGCGTACAAGCAGTTCGGGATCAGAATTGTTTTTTTTTTTTAGCCGTATGGTCTTTTGTACGATTCGTACAGAAAAAGGCTTTCTGTACGAATCATACTTCCTAGGTTGTAAGATGAGTTTACCTGGTACGAGACGTACGAAGAAAACGCTCCGTACAACAATTCGTACAGCCTTTTTACAGGATAGGAATCGGCCCCTAAATATGCCTCCTTTTCTGCCAACATCACAGAGATTTGAAAGGAATCCAGGGTTTGTGGATACCCGTTCAGGGAACCGATAAATTAGCCAAAATACAGCAATTTGTTTTTGTTTTGGGGGAAAAATTGGAAAAAAGTGCTGCAAATGAAAGCTTCTGGTTTTTTCCCTGCAAATGGTATCAACAAAGGGTTTGTGGGACCAAAATCACCATTTCCCCAGCTTTCAGGGACTGACAGACTTTTGTCAGAAAACCAACATTTTTCACACAGTTTTGCCATTTTACTGGGACATTTTTTAAATATTTTTTGTGCTTCTAACCTTCTTCCAGTTAATGGTAGAAATGGGTATGAAAGCAATAATGGATCCTGGAAAACTATACATTTTAGAAAAGTACACAAAATTAAAAATTCAGCAAGAGGTCCTTTGTGTAGATCCTTCAAGGTTTTTTTATAGAAACTAACAGTACAAAATAGGAAAACTTGAAATTGAGTGAGAAAAACACCATTTGTGCCAACATTTTCACCTGTAACTTCTTCTAAATATGACAGATGTTTGAAAGCAGTATACCGTTACATCCACTGGACCTTTCCATTTGTGGGGATATATAGGACTTGTAGGTTCACTAAGAACCCGACGAACCCAGAGCCAATACCTCAGCCGTGTCTTGCAATGATTTATTTAATATGTACTGGGTATATAGCAATTCATTTGGGAAAATATATACAGTGAAAAATTGGAATGAAAGACACCTATGTCTTTCTGAAATCAGAACAAAATATAGAGTTTAGAAACAGTAGCTATTTGCACATTTCCAAAATTGTGAGTACCCATACTAGCATGAGAATTATAGGAAATTTTTTACACATTGTCTTTCATTTGTAAGGCTGAAATGCTTCGAAATTCTATAGGTAATAACATTTTCTCTACAATTCTGTCTTTTCCTAAGTCTTCTGATAAAAATGACACCTCACTTGTGTGTGCAGGCCTAGTGCCCGGAACAGGAAACTGCTCAAAATGCAATGTCGACACACTACATTTTCACAGTGAAAACTGACCCTTTTTTTGCAAAGTGCCTAGCTGAAGATTTTAAACCCTAGCTCTGCCGGCACCTAGGGAAAACTAGCAAACCTACACATTTTTTAAAACTAGACACCCAGGGCAATACAGGATGGGGTGACTCTCACCAGGTTCTGTTACCCAGAATCCCTTCAAAACCTCAAACTTTGTAAAACAAAACCGATTTTCCTCACATTTCTGTGGTGGAAAGTTCTGGAATCTGCGTGGATCCACAAAATTCCACCCACCCCGCATTCCCCAAAGTCTTCAGAGAAAAATGGTAACTCACTTGTGTGTATGAGCCAAGTGCCCGCGACAGGAAACGGCCCAAAACGCAACATAAACACACCACATTTTCACAGTGAAAATTGACCCTTTTTTTGCAAAGTGCCTATCTGTAGATTTTGAACCCTAGCTCTGCCGGCACCTAGGGAAAGATAGCAAACCTATACATTTTTTAAGATGAAACACCCAGGGGAATCTAGCATGGGGTGATTTGTCTGGCTCTCACCAGGATCTGTTACCCAGAATCCCTTGTAAACCTCAAATTTGCCGGCACAAATGTCCTACCCCATAGCGTTCCCCTTAGTCTCCAGAGTAAAATGATACCTTACTTGTGTGGGTGTTCAATGCAGAATTGGCTAAAAACGTATTTTAAAATAAATGTAGTGCTTAGAATTCTTGGTTCTATAGCCTTTATCCCTAAGTTATGGGCTATTCCCAGTCACCGGCCTTTGCGCCACCCATACAAGTTAGGTATCATTTTACTCGGGAGACTGAGGGGAATGCTGTGGGGTAGGACATTTGTGCTGGCATGGTGATGACACACAAACAAATGGATAAATTTGAGGTTTGCAGGGGATTCTGGGTAGGGAAACTTGGGGGATCCTTGCAAGCCATACCTCGCTGGACTCCCCTGGGTGTCTAGATTTTAGAAATGTGTGGGTTTGGTAGTTTCCTAGGATGGCTGCCGAGCCCGGGGCCAAAAACCGAGGTGACCCTCCCTTGCAGAACCAGGATGTTTTGTGATAGGTAATTTTGATGTCACCTCAATAGGTTATGGGCCCTTGCCTGTCACGGGTACTTGACCCACCCACACGAGTGAGGTACCATTGTTATCGGGAGACCTGGGGGAACACTTGGTGGTAGGAAATTTGAGGATCCATGCAGATTCCAGAACTTTCCCACACAGAAATTTGAGAAAAACTTGATTTTTCAGCAACATTTGAGGTTTGCAGGGATTCTGGGTAGGAAAATGTTTGAAGGCCCACACAAGCCATACCTTGCTGGACTTCGATGGGTGTCTAGTTTTTAGAAATGGGTGGGATTGGTCATTTCCCAAGATGGCCGCCAAGCCCAGGGCCAAAAACACAGGTGACCCCCCTTGCAAAACCAGGTTGTTTTGTGATCGGTAATTTTGATGTCTCCTCACTACATTTTGGGCCCTTGCCTGTCACGGATACTTGGCCCACCCAATGAAGTACCATTTTTATCAGGAGACCTAGGGAACCCTGGGTTTTAGGAAATTTTTGGTAGCCCAATGATCCCACAACTTTTCCACACAGAAATTTGAGATCTTTTTTTTTTCACCTACATTTGAGGTTTGCAGGTGATTCTAGGTAGAAAAACGTTGCTGGGTCCATGCAAGGCATACCTCCCTGGACTCTAGTTTATAGAAATGTATAGGTTTGGTAGGGTTCCCCGGATGGACGCTGAGCCTAGGGCCAGAAACCCAGGTGATCCCCTCCTTGCAATAGCAGGTTGTTTTGTGATAGGCAATTTTGATGTCTCCACAGACCTTTTTGGGGTGTTTCCTATCATGGACATTATGCCTACTCACATGAGTATGGTACCATTTTTATCAGGAAACTAGGGGAGTGCTGGATGGCAGGAAATTTGTGGCGGTCTGGTGATCCTACAACTTTCCCACACAGAAAAGTGAGAAAAACTTGATTTGTTTACTGAAATTTTAGGTTTATTGGGCAGGAAAATGTTGGGAGATCCTTGCAAGCCACACTGCCCTGGACTCCTCTAGGTGTCTAGTCTCCAGAATTGTCTGGGTTTGGTATTTCTCCCTAGATGGCTGCTAAGCCCAGGATCAAAAATGCAGGTCATTTTGTGATAGATTTGTGTACACCTGTGTTTCTGGTCCCGGGCTTGCAGACATCTAGGGAACCTAAATAACCCAGACATTTCTAAAAACTAGACACCTGTGGGAGTCCAGGGAGGCATGGAATATCTGTGTGGAAACGTTGTGTGATGACTGCACAGCACAAATTGTGTACCATTCAGCGTTCCTCTCAGTCTCCCAATAAAAATGATATCTTACTTGTGTGGATGGGCCAAGGGCTTATGACATGAAAGGGCCAAAAACATGTGGAGATTAAGGGGGGCCCAAGGTGGGTCCAGATGGGCAATTTGGTTATATGTTTTTAGGCTGATGCTACTTTGAGCACCTACACAGTGAGGTATAATTTTTCTCGCCAGGCAAGGGGAACGCTGGGTGGTAGGACATTTGTTCCTGAGCTGTTATCCTACAACCTACCCACACAGAAAGTGAGGAAAATGTGACTTTGTACGTAAATTGGAGGTTTCCAGGGGATTCAAGGTAAGAAAACGCTGCAGGATCCATGGAAGCCGCTCCGCCAGCCAAGTGTCAGTACACTTATACCACCATCCACACACTCCACCAGCCAAGCACCATCCATGCACACCACCAGCCAAGCGACATCAATGCACTCTGCCAGTCAAGTGCCATCCACGCACTCTGCCAGCTAAGCGCCATCCATGCATTCTGCCAGCCAAGCGCCATTGATACACACTGTCAGCCAAGAGCTGGTCCACGTACACTGCTAGTCAAGTGCCACTCCATAAACAACACCAGGCAAGCGCCAATTTATACACATCATCATCAAGCGCGAGTCCACACATGCCATTATCCAAGAGTAAGCCCACACATACACCAGCAAAATGCCAGCCAAAGTTCAGTACACGCAGACTGTCAGCCAAACTTCAGTTCACACGCACAAAAACTCTCCCTGGTTTCTAGTAGTTTCAGAGCCCCCACTTGGTGGTAGATGAGACTAAAAATAATACTGAAACAACCAAAACATCTGCCTAAAAAAAGGGGAGTGACCCATGCCTATGGTGCTTCTACCTGTCATGCCCAGAAATATATCCTTGGATGTTAGTGGGATCTCTGCCCTACCTGGAGGGGCAGATAAGGGGCTATTGCCCTGATCTGCCTTTCTGATGGGGGAAGAAATTGTTTTTTGGGTATGGGGGCATTAGCATGCCCATTCTGGGCAGCCCCCACCCCTATGTATAAATAAACAACATAATCCCTGGTGTCAAGAGGGCTTTCTGCCCCGATATCCCTCCTGAATGGGCGGAAAGGCTGTGAAATTCTGGGGGGGGCAGATGGGGGCAATGTCAAGTCAATTATAGGCAGCCCCCACCCATACAGGCGTAAAAAGTAAAAGATCCTTGGTGCTTAGTGTTCTTTCTGCCCTCCCGGGGGAGCAGATTGGGGGCTGTTGCCCCATCTGCCTTCTAGGGTGGCAGAAAGACTGTGGTATATAAAGGCAGTGTTAGGGGCATTGGCATGCCCATTTTGGGTAGCCCCCATCCCTACAAGCATAAAAACAAAAGAAATGGTGCATAGTGTGTGTTCTGCCCCCCGGGGGGCAGATTGCGAGCTATTGCCCCTATCTGCCTCCCAGGCGATTTAAAGACTGTGGGATTTGGGGGGTGGGTGGGGGAATTGGCATGCCCATTTTGGGCAGCCCCCACCCCTACAGGCGTAAAAACTAAAAAAATCCCTGGTGCCTAGTGTGTTTTTTGCCCCTCCCGGGGAGGGCAGATTAGGTGTTGTTGCTCCCATCTGCCTCCCAGGGAGGCAGAAAGACTGTGGAATGGGGGTGGGGCATTGGCATGCCCATTTTGGACAACCCCACCCCTACAGGCGTAAAATCAAAAAAATCCCTGGTGCCTAGTGTGCTTTCTGCCCTCCGTGGAAGGGCATATTGGGGCGATTGTCACATCTGCCTCCCAGGGAGGGCAGAAAGACTGTGAAATTTTTAGGGGCATTGGCATGCCCATTTTGAACAGCCCCCACCCTTAAAGAGCAGCTGGCTCTTCCATGTTTGCATCTGTTCAAAGAACTGATCTTAAATCCGCTCTGCTGTGTCCTACCTAACTCTGCGGGGACCCACACACAGAGAATCCATGGGGTCTAGTGTGCTTTCTGCCCCCGGGGGTAGATTGGGGGCTACTGCCCTCATCTGCCTCCCAGGGGGGCAGAAAGACTGGAATTTGGGGAGGGGTTGGGGCAAAAACATGCCAATTTTGGGCAGGCCCCACCCCTACAAGAGCAAAAAAGAAATCCCTGGTGCCTAGTGTGCTTTCTGCCCTTCCAAGGAACAGATAGGGGTCTATTGCCCCATCTGTTCCCCAGGAGGGGCAAAAAGACTGTCTGTGCCCAAAGTAATGGGGAAGCAAAAGCCCTTGACCAAGGGGCCACTCCCTCCTCAATGGTGACTAGTGGTTGGATCCCTGCTTAGGGATCGTCCTCCTGAGGCGAACCCCAAGCAGGGACCCTTTTCAATGATACCCATCCCGTCTGCCTCAGTGCTCAGGGGGCTGAGATAACCCCCTGAGCACTGAGGCAGTGAAACTGAAACTGTGTTTCAGTTTCTCTGAAATGACGTCAGTGCGACATGCCCGCTGACGGTCATTTCGGAGAAATAATCAAAACACCATCTGCAGCTGGAGTAGCTCTTCCCTAGCTCGTGAGGGTGTTAGGACAAAACGGATTTCCTGTGCCATGTGCATGGACGGGCAAGAGCCATCCAACGTTCATGAGCACTGGTGCTTGAGGACGCACCGAAAGGGTTAAATGGAATTCAATTTTCGCATTATGGCCAGTCCTCTAATTCATATAGTAGGGTGTTTTCCTCAACATCTAGTAGTGCAATTAGTCAATAGTTCATTAGATCTGTATTGTCACCCCTTGTGTAGATCAGGATTAGGATGAATCCTCTACAAGACTGTGGCACCTATGTGGGTTGTAGACATTCCTGCTGGAGAAGGTGTTAAATGGTCGATCAAAAAAGCTGTGTCAGTTCTAAGAAGAGAGCTTGGCAAGCCATTGGGGCCAGGCATGCCATTTTCTCTGATGGGTTTGAGGACTTTATGAATATTGGTTTAATTGATCGTGTTGATTTAATTTTTGTAGCTCTGAGTTGTCAAATTTGCTCTGTCCACTTTACTCTAGGGTCACAATCCCCTCTCTCACAGTTTTTATTGATTGTGCAAAATTCATTTTTTGGCTCTGAGTTATTGAATGCAGACCCATGTTTTTGTGGGGGCAAGTGACCTGTATGTTTGAGTCGGTGTAAATCCTATGGACATGCTGATTACACCTTACTATAGAGACACTATTCACTTTGTCACAGGATTTGATACTTCATGAATTGATGTATTGAAAAAAATGTAGCTAATTATAATGCCCGATCAAAGTGCAAACACATAGCCATTCTAGTTCCATGTTTTATCTTTGATGACAAAAGTAGCTTGGGTTAAGTTTTTTCTATACTCCCTAAATGCAGTTCGTCAGCGACATTTGTATTGTCCTTATTGTAAATTCTGACGCTGATCTTAAGCTCAACGTAGAGACATTCTATTTAATTGAAGACCTTATATGACTGACGCGAAAGGTTGCTCAGAAAGGTGTAGCCCAAAGTATAAATTCTGCTAAAAATGCCTGGGGCTTTATAAGAGAACCCTTTAAACATTTGAAAAGCTTGTAGTGAAGTGAGGTTGTAAGTGTGTAAATAATAGTTAATTTTACTTTGAAGGTAGTCTGTGGAATTGGCTGTGAAACAGTTAATTGATTACCCACGTTAGTCATTTTAATGTCTCCTGTTGGTATGATCTCCTGTGCTGCTAATCTACAAATGAGGTCAGCAAGTGTCTTACAGAAACTTTCTTTTGTTACTATCTGGTCAGTCCAATGGAGGTTTAGGTGGAAATTGATGAGTAAAGTTGTAATGATGCAGCTGCTAATACCCAAACTATTAATTGTGACTGCTTGAAGCGAGGAGCTGCTTATGCTGAGAACAGTTGTTTCTACCTTTATTCTTGTTGCAATGTAAATTGAGAGACATCCTGATGGCTGTCAAAGTTCTTGGTTTTGATGGTTCACTGAGGCATTTCATAGTACTCTGCTATCAGGAATGGTGTCTCTGTTCATGTTTCTTACAGGCAAACTACATCCATACTTTTACGAATACTTTGATCTTCCGGTTGACTACTCATATTCTTTAGACTAGCGATGTTCCATGATATTACTATGCAGACATGCATGTACCATGTCTTTCTTGCATTGTTGTGGGCTATGTTAGGATAGCCATAATTGCATTGTGACATTGACCATTTGTTAAAATTGTATAGTATATCATTTGCTTTGTTACAGTAACACCGATGCATGATCTACATGAATTGTTTTTGCCAGCTAACATATAAACTACACGATTATGCTCAAACCTAAATGACACATTAGGAAGTTTTAAAAATTAAGCAGTCTACTAAGCTGTTGTGACTGCTCAGTCAACTCCTGGCTCACCGTTAACAAAGTGAGATGTTCTGGAGTTTGAAGTCTGTCAAGTAGTATAGTTGAGACATAAGTAAAGTGACATAAGTAATGTGGTATGGGCGCTATAAAGTAAGGCATGCAAGTTATATGATGTGAGTGATGTAATATAAATTATGTGATTTAAGTGATGTGATACATCGTTATACATCGTTAATTGATGTGAGAAATGTGATGTGAATGATTTAATGTAATGTATTTAATGGGATTTGTTGTGTTGTTAGTGGTGTGATACAATGTTCTTCCATAGAAGTGATGTGTAAATGATTTAAGGATTAAACATGAGTAATTTGAATTGATCAATTTGAGATAAATGCTATTTATGTTGTCATGGGAATTGATAAGGTGTGAGTAATGTGATACAATGTTATGTGCATAAGTCATGATGTGATTTAATGTGAATGAGCTGATGTGAGTAATAGTCTGTGTTCATTTGTGTGTGGTTCAGTTTTCACTTGAAACCGATATGCATTTGTAGGACTGCATTTGTAGGACAAAGTGCAGCCTTGCAAATCCAAAGTAACAAAGACATGTTCACATGTGAAACTGGGTCTCTAACATGCATGTGCATGGTTCAGTGTGTCATGTAGAACTATGCATAAATCTGAGATTTTAGTCCCATTATACTATCTGTTACACACATTTAAACATGCATTATCTGACATGTGTAGGTATATTGTAGTCCATTGTGTACTAATAATATGTGTAGACACAACCCCAAAACTAAATCACAATGGTATCTGTCCATTCAAAACATATTTTTACATACCAGATAATAATAGCTCATTGCTGACATGCAAGACTTTTCTTGTGATGTTGCGTGCACAAGAACATACTCACACCATGTAATGTCTTGACTAACATGTTAGGTAATGTTGACAATGGAGATGGAAATTGCACACTGACCAGAGACCATCTAATGCAAGGCACTGCATGAAATGCATAGACATATCTTGAGAAAATGAAGCCATGAGGACCGTAGCACAGACTGCCATCTGTGTCTCCAGCTATTCATACACTCAAATGTGAAAGTGCAGCCATAGATGGGCATTGCATGCTGCTTTGCAAATATCATAGACAAGTAGTGACTGCCTGTTGGAAAAGTACATTTGTGTAGCAAAACCATCATACCTGCACAAACATCACAGCAATGTGTGATGTTAGAGGCTCATCTGTAGTGACACATACCACCAATGCCAACCCTAATATGTGACACTCTGGAATGGGTCTATGTACACACATGTCCAGCCATGTACAGACACCAATGTGAGTAAATAGTGCCTCCAAATTTGCTCAGGATTACTAATACATGTACAGTATAGCTACGCCACACAAAAGTACAAAACGCATATCACATCACAAATAAATATTGTGCTGTTAGCCCACATACATCTCATGAAATGGTACATATATTGATCATGTATCAATAAGCGATATTAAAGAATTACGCAAACCCACATTTGCAACAATATTTTCCATTTCTGGGAAGAAAAATACTTGCAAAATACACATATACACATGAAATCTTCCAGCTCAGCCCTAGGTGTGTGAAATGTTGTCACAAAACAAGAAAACGGGCTGCAAAATGACAGGCAATGAAGTCAGTCTGCATCCTGGCACATGGAGAAGTACAGTATTCTTTCACTTTCTCTTTCAGCCACACTGTTACTGTATTTTGTGAGTTGTGGAAGTTTTGGAAGGTGTCTGCTGGTCTTGCTGTATTTGAGAGAGTTCTGTGTGTAGTGTACTGTTCATACTATCCTTGTAAAGTCCTGTGTTTCTGTCCCTGTGTGTTAATTGTGACTGTTTGATTGTTTTGTTGGTTGTACGTCTCTTTAAGTCAAGTAGGTAATAGGGGTTGACTGTAGTTTTTTGGGAGGTTTGCCTGGGGGAAATATTGTATTTGGGGATTTTGGGTCAGGGTGGGGAGGGCAGGATGTTAGAGGGGGCCTTCCTCTGGTTTGTTAAATTTTACGCCTCCTACGGGGTACGATGTACAAGTCCAGAAAGTGAGCTGGGAGCACATCGGTGAAAAGATGCTCAACATGTTCGTTGTGAGCAGGACTGTCCAGCAGTGGAAGCAACAGTAGCAGGACTGTGTTGGCTGTGAGGGAGACCTAATCATCATTCCATCAACCTTGGAATCATCATTGGGTTGAACGTTGGTAAGTACATGACCAACATTGTATCACATCAAAGGATAATTATGTTGAGCATAATATACCATTTTGCAATATAGCTTGCCAGTCATGACATACTTTGCCACCCCCACATCATTTTATTTGGGTACACCTCACATGATCAACTGGCTGACAATCTCTGTGAGATACACAATGTGGCTCACCAACATGTCAAAGCCTTTGACATACCTGTGCGTAGTGGAAAAACTGAGTTGACCCTCAAAAATAATGTCTATTGAGGTGTGATAGCAGATTTTAGATGCAGGAAGCAGTGGGACAGGTCATAGTATGTTATGTCACTTAGACCGTGGCATGAATGTCCATTGGGCCACCAGTGTTAAATTGACATATGTTGTGGGTAAGACAGGCTCAGCAGATTGCAAAATATATGTAACATGGCAACACACATGACTATTCCAATGACTGAAATTGTATCATGAATCCGCCAATGATGCATCTGAATTTTGCAAAATGTGATGTCAATGACATTAATGGTACTTTCCACAATTTTTCAACAGCAGTAAGACCCTTTATCATACAAGGAGATGTGGATGCATTTATGGACCCACAGGTGAGTGTATCACCCCTAACTTTGGATTGTATTTGCTGACATATGCAAGCAATGCCTCAGGCCCTGTATGTTGAAGTACACAGAGTGGATATGCATCACATGAAATTTACCTCTGGTGTGATGATACTGCATGAAGTCAAGGGTAATGCACATCAGCAATATGTGATGCTGGAGGACAGAAGTGCGATTTGTGACTAGATGTTTCAACGCCTCATATGTTTCACAAACCATAACTATGTGCAAGCACAGAGCCCATGATGTGGGTGGGTGATGTCATAGCCATGTTATAGAGCTATTCACACATCATCACAAACATCTATATACCCTGACATGATTGTGCAAGTGTTCCAGATCTACAGCACCCAATTTTAATTGGAAACTGTTGCATATGATGATTCGTTTGTTCCAGTGAACATGTCACATCTGTTGTTGATTATCATTATGCAAAAGTGATGTGGCATTCAGTCATGAACTATTGACAAAAACCCACATACAACCTTATTGTAAACTAACTAGAATGTACAACCATCACCATATGATATTTGTCCCCATGGCATCAACTGTGTCACCTCAAAACAGTGGGACATATGTACAAGCCTCTATGGCCACCACAACATCACTTTTATTGACTTTGTGGTGGCAACGGGGGTGCGCCTTATTTACAAGGCAGCGTTAAGCCACTCAATGTAGATTAACACTGCCTTGTTTATAAGGCCCCCTTTCACGCTGTGGTTAGCGTGAATGGGGTGGGCTGTGGGTGTTGCGTTAGGACATGTGTTAATAATGTCTATAATGTGCTCTTTCCCGTGACATGCTCAACAGTTCTGATATTTCACATGTTATTAGTTGGTCATCTGAATGTGTCACGCATGAAATACACAATAGCTCACTGATGGATAAGGTGCATGATGGTGATCCTTGCTCAACATTGACTAACATGCGCTCAAATCAGACAACTTAGCACTTTTGGGTGAGGGTACTTTCCTTTGCCGTACCATAAATGTGTTCACACTGCCACTATTCTAAAAGCAGTGCAGGCAAATGTGTGGTTCACATGGAGAAGCTTTGCATTCCAATTGCATCATGGCACAGAAATGTGCAGAGCTGGTTGATACTTGTACACAATGCTTCATGCCACATATGCCCTCTTTCCTTACATGCATGTCAACATTTAGGCATTGTTCCACAGATTGGCAAGTACATGTGTACATGATCCAATCTGGTTGTGTAGCTGTGGTGACATCTCCAAGGATTCACTAATCTGATGATTTTTCATTTCCTCAATTGTACTACATGAAAATCACTGTTGTGATTAGTCATCTGACTTGATTGCAGACGGTGCAGCCTACTGTCTTTGTGTAGGTAGAATGGCAGGGTTTGCTATGGGCCTGTTATACTTCATACTTACTGTACTCTCCCTGTTGGCCTTGATTGTTTTTCTTTCGCACTGCCAAATTGCAAACTGGAATCCTACATCTGTTTTCACAGCGCTCTGTGCCTGCCTTGTCCAAGCACAGGAATAACCATGTTGTCATGAACATCTTATTCTGATTCTGGCAATGATGTGTTCATGATTTCGCAGGTTAAGTGTCTAGTTGCATGTGGTCTTTGATGATATTCACATAACCTATGGCTCATTATATTATAGGTGTGGCAAATATGCATTGTGCCATCATGTTTTTGGACTCGGGAAACATGTCATGTATCATTTTTATTTTTCAGATAACATGTCCCCTGAGGAGCAGCATCTGTTCATCCAGTGGAAGGAACATTATCAGCAGATCAAGTGTGTGGCTAAGTGGTACAATGCAATGGCTAAAAGGTACCGGGAGGAAAGGGCTTCTGGCAGGTGGAAGTCCATTACAGACAGTACAAAGAATGCTGGGAGAAAAGTTGCAATGCTTCCTGCATCAACAACACACCAGAGCCAGGCCTAGCAAATCCCTGGACCATCAAAAATTACTCGGCCAACAAAAAGAAAAAGGTCAGCTGTTCCATGTCCATCAGGAGCTGCTTCACATGCAGCACCCATATCTTCCACTCTCAGTCTACCTCCCTCACGGAGTGCACAACAGGGAACATCCGCGAGAGTGCAAGACACAGGGAAAGGTCTGTCCTCACAAAGAGGGAGAGGAGGCTGATGATCACTTTGAACATGTGTGTGGCTCGACTTGAATGGGACAATGATGAAATCAAGGGCCACCTCATGGACATAAAGCGGGCCCTGGGGATCCCCTATTTATGGACAATGGCTGTTTAATTTCCCACCCTGTCCAGCCCTGTGTTTCTCCTCTCTGATTTAACATCCTGGTAATAGATTTAGTAGCTAGTTAGTGTTAAGTGTAGATTTAGTGTAGGATTGATATGGTGTTAGGCGTAGCTTTTAACTGTTTTAATATTCTCATTTTTATGCTTTTGATTAAGTTTCCTTTTCCTTTGGCTTTGGGGTTGATGTGGTTTTGGACTTGTTAATAATTTTTTTTAATAGAAACCCCTAAAAATATATCATTGTTTAGTGTGTATGTATAGTTAGTTGATGTATAAGTCAAAGTGTCTTTGTGCCGTCCCGGATGTGCCAAACGGGGGGTGATGGGTTGATATATATGTTGTTATGTATATATTCTTAGGTAAGCTAGTTAGCTTACTGTAGTTTTAAATTAGTACAAGTTAGGTTAGTGTAGTTTAGGATTAGTAAGTATAGTTAGTTAAGTTTCTTAAGAGTGTTTTAAAAAATAAATTGCCAATGGTTGATGCTTTGTGCTCCCATTCATTTTTACTGTGTGGACATATCCTATTGGATTGGTAGTGGATTATGACAGATGTATCCCTCCACAATCAAATAGAATGTCTCCAAATGTGATTACAGCATCTTCGAGGAACAGGGTTTCAACAAACCTCATTTAAAATGTGTTTTAAACAAACTGTTTGATGTTTAGGGTAACACAGTTCATCTGGGAAGAGTTATTGATTGGCCTGTAAAAAATGTATCCATATGTGATTATTTAGCTCGGACAGATTTAAACGGGATGCACTGTGGGCATTGTGCTCTGCACAGCATTGGTTGAATTTTATGTGCATGGTGTCAGGATACTTAGTGACATCTTTGATTACACCGGTCCTCACAAAGGCTTCACTTTCCACGTGGGGATGCAGGGGATGTATGCCTAGCATTCTTCACAAATCATCCTGACACCTCTTTACATGTTTCTACAAAGCCTTGTACATTTTGGACAATACTGTGAACAAAGTGTTGGATGAGGGATGTAGTGATGTGCGTTACAGGAAACCTGTGCACATATTTGAACCATTATCAATTTTTGAGCTATGATTTCTGTTAGATTTGGGGGTCTCTAGTTGGCATCGGTAGGTACCTGTGACAAATAGGGACCCTTGCGTCTAGTCAGGGTAGGGGGTTAAAATAACCCCTGCTCACTTCCTTGGTAGGTTGGCACGAGCAGGAAGGCTTATCTCAGAGGCAGTGTGTAAAGCATTTGTGAACACATACAGTAATACAGTGACAACACTACAAATGGACAAGACACAGGTTGTATTATAAAAATAAGTATTATTATATAGACTTAACACAAGACCAAATGACAAAAATCCACAATACTATACTCAAAGATAGTCTCTCAAATGTAATCAAATAGCTCAGTTCTCTCAAGTTGTAAATGCGACACTTTACTCTAAATGTACCTTAGAGGCGTAGTGCAAAGAAAACAAAAGGGTTGCTGGGAAGGTGATGCGTCGGTTCCTTACATGCAGGGGAGTGGATGCGTCGGTTCCTTATTGTGTGGGGAGTTGATGCATCGGTTTCTTACTGCTCTCGCTGGCACCTCGATGCAATACTCTTCTCTGGTGCGATGCGATAAAATGGTGTCTTGTTGCGATGCGACAACGTTGGTGTGATGCGTGCACCCCCGATGGCCGTGCGGCGACTCAATGATCTTTGGAGACGTGACAGGCCCTGCAACACGCTTCTCTGGTGATGCCATGATGACCTCTGTGGAAGCGTCCCGCTTCTCCGGCGATACATCGCGCTTCGGCGATGCGATGATGACAGTGGCGGCTCGCTTTCTCGGCGATGCGATGACAGAGGCTATGGCTGTGACACGCTTCCCTTTGTTGCATCGCGCTTCCAGATCCCAGCGACACACAGTCTCTCAGAAGGCCCAGCACAACAGCAGGCACTTCAATTCCCAGAAAGGGAATTCAGGGGGGAGCTGGTTGATGAGGGAAGCTCTAGTTCAAGCCCTTGGAGATTCTTCTTCAAGTTGATAGAAAGCACATACATCAATTTATAATAGGGAGAGCATATGCACTTTAGCACTGATCAGCAGTGGTAAAGTGCCCAGAGTCATAAAACAGCCAACAACAGGTCAGAAAAAATATAGGAGGAAGGCAAAAAGTTCTGGGATGACCCTGCAAAAAGGGCCAACTCCAACAATTTCCTACACCATTCCTCCTATTTATGCTCCATGGAATAATGTTGAATATGTGTCATGTTGAGTGAACTGTCTTTACATCTGTCATACCACAACACACATCTTTTTTAAACATTTTCCACCACATTGACTATGGGTAGTTCTTCTGAATATATATTTATCACAAATTGCTTGTAGACACTTCATGTGGCTTTACAGTGACGTGAGTATTGTTCCCAGTCATGATCAACATCATGGGCATGGAGTAATTTTGTGTTTCTGAGACAGTGTTGTCTTACAGATCAGAGCACTGTTTAAGTCACACGTGTCAGGCCCTCACAATGCTTATCATGGACACCGGGTAATCATATTCCCTTTGTCAAATGTTCCTTGATAAGTAATGATGGCTACCCTGAACATGCATTGTTGGCACATTTAAACATTATTGGGCACAGGCAACACACATCTTAGTGACTCAATTGGTTTTATTTACATGTGCAGTAACTGAGGTAGTAGACTGGCCCAGTTCTCTGCGTAACAACACCCCATAGTGTGAATGTCCGGGCGGAAAATGTGAAGAGTCATGTTGAGGAAGAGGCAGAGTTCAGACAGCAAGCTGATTGCAGTGTCATTGGGAATGAAACTTGCCAATCCATAACAAAGTCCAAGGTGAGTGTAGCAGAATCATTCATGGGAAAGTGGAAGCTGATGTTCCGGGGCATGATGGTAGGCACAGTTCCAAGGAGTAACAGACAATTTGACAGAGATGAATGCTACCGCTGACTTCTTTGCAAGATTGTTGATTCATCCACATCTTCCTCCATTGATGTTTCATGTGCATTCCGTGTGCGTGATGGAGGGTTGGTTGTAGCACTGTGAAGCTGTGACACTTCAGGGGGGTGAGATATGGATGTTGATGGTGCAGCAGCATTCATCTGTGCCAAAGGTTGAGGCAGCACTACAGTGATGATTAGCTGCAGGGCTTGCAAGACTCCAGCAATGTCTCTATGGTATGCAGCCATGGATGCCAAGTGTGAGGCCTACATCTGCTCCATATTCTCCATGATCATTCTCATTTGACGCAACTCCTTGAGCTAATCGCTGGAGCCACATTAACTGGACAGTTGTTCTTGTCTGTGAATCAGTACTCCAGTGATGTCAGCCATAGAATGCTGGAGAGCATGGAGTGGACTGAGGGTGCCTGTGATGGACTCTTGTGTTCTTGTCTGTGAATCAGTACTCCAGTGATGTCAGCCATAGAATGCTGGAGAGCATGGAGTGGACTGAGGGTGCCTGTGATGGACTCTTGGTGGTTCCTAATGGGACTGAGATACCCACAGACCCCATCCAGTTTGGCCACTAGGCTGTCAAACCCACCCGCTCCTGACCAGCCATCTCCCTCTGGACCTCACTGCGTTGAAATCTTGAAAGTGGGTCATCAAGGTCCTGGTAGACAGATGTGGTGGTAGGTGTTTGCTGCTGGGTGTTTTGTGCGGGGGGTAGAGCTACCACAATGCAGCTGAATGTCCCTGCTTCCAGAGATGTGCTGCCAATGGAGTTAAGCTGTCGAGCTGTCGAGCTAATTGGAAATTTTAAATACTGCAGTTGGCTATGAGAGGCCCCAAGTAACTAAATAAGCAATACAAAGACTGTAAATTACAGATTACTAGATGAACTTTAGACTACAAAATGCGTGAAAGATAGGAAAAAAACAAAGAATCACTCCACACACATTTTCACTAGTAATTGGTTATATCAATTATAAATTACATACTTAGAATTAAAAATCAATCCTGTCTGTTGCAGTTTTTAAAAAAAAGCATTGATTAACTACAAAGTATATATTAAACAACAGTTGTGAGAAAGATAGACGCATAGTGTCCAATTTAGCTTAAAAAATACAAAATATTCAGAGTGAATCGCTATAAGTAACAAAAAAACATAATTTTTTAAAAATCAATAATGCCACTCTTTTTCTGTGGCAGATTGACCGTGCATTAAGTTTAAAACAAAATTTTTTGCTAACAGATAACTTCAGGGCGTGAGGAAAGCTCTATGCCCCTAAGCGTTTTATCCTGACTCAGAAATGCAGCCGCAGACTAACATTAGTTCAAGTTGGCATGCCGTCCAGGAATCCAAGAGAATGTTCGCTTTGTTGCGAGTCTCAAAAGAAAACAACAGATTTTAATTAACTAAAGCAATCAGGGCTGGAACCGAAACCGGCCCTGGCAAACTGCTCGGCCTGCCCCCCTGGGAGGGATGAGGGGGTGCGGCTGAGCTGTTTGCAG
Organism: Triturus cristatus; assembly: GCF_964204655.1. Classification (NCBI taxonomy): domain Eukaryota; kingdom Metazoa; phylum Chordata; class Amphibia; order Caudata; family Salamandridae; genus Triturus; species Triturus cristatus. The sequence continues at coordinate 1,121,776,049 of NC_140590.1, forward strand.
GGGCAGGTTTCAGCTAATTTTGTTACAGGGGGCCAATATTGGTCAAGATTTGGCTCTTCGAAAAAGGCTCACAGAAACCTGGAGAACCCCCGGGGTGACAAGCAGCGCTCTACAAAAACCCACTGATTGATTGATTTGAGTAGGGACTGAAATCGTTAAGGAGTTGTACATATTTTTGACTCGGAATCAGGAGGATGATGAAAGGACTCAGGGATTGACTACTTCAATAACTACAAGAAGTGAGTATGAAGTTCCTCAGTGGGTCAAAGAACACAGTAAGAATGTTTATGTGATGTCACGTGGATAGGTTGTCCTCCAAGGAGGAGGGGGATATCCTCCTTTTGGAACTAGGGCCCTCACACACCCAGCAAGCTAGGTGTCATGCTTCATCATATGGGCCTGCTCCTCGTCGGGTCGGCGCTGCAATACCAGACGGGCACCCTTAAAGGGGCTCTTTACCGGAGATCTTTAGTTCCTTGCTGTGTAGGTGCCGTGGGTATAAGGGGCCTAGTAGGTGTTGATGTAATGGTTGATGTGCAAGATAAAACAGGGGATGGAATCCTCTAAATTAATTTTATTCTGTAAGGATCCCAGCCTGGTTAAAATAAATATAAGGGGTGGCGATTATCTGGCTGTTATGTGTCAAAAAATTGTTCTACTCCTAAATCGTCTACATGTTTCTCTCCTAGTAGTCAAGAATGATCTGTGGTGATTCCTCAGGACCAAATGAAAAGAAAAACGATCTACACCTAATGGTGAGGTGAAAAACTACCTACCACGTAATGTACCTATAGGAACGGTACCCACAGGTATAGAGACCGACCTGAGAAAGAAACAAATATATTTGAAAACATAAGAAATTAGTTATGCATTTGTGATCACACATAAGTTCAATCCAAAATTCTAGATCTATATGGTGATCAAAAGGTGACACAATCAATACATGGTGATACCAGTAGTTATCACTCATGAAAATTATAGATATGCAGTGCTATAAATGTGGTAATTATAGCACACCCGTTACTCTCAATTAAAAACAAAAATTAAAAACAACATCAGTGATGAATAGGCTGTGCCAACGGTGGGGATCAGAGTTATCTAAACCTCATCTAATGTTTGTAATATCGCGCCTCATCAGTTACAGCGGGATACTAGACACATGTAGTGTTGTTTCTAACAAATGAATAAGGATAAAATAAGGGCAGTGATTAGCTGGTATGTATGAAAACTGCTTGTCGAATAATCTACAAACCCAGTTAGTCAATGACAAGATAGTGACTCTCAGCAGGGCAAGGCAGTAAGTAAGATAGAATGCCCGTCCTCCTTGTATTATTAAAAAAACCCTGCTTCTCTTAGCCTAGAGTAATGGGAGGAAATCACATAGTACTACAGACTACCGGGGTGCCCAGCAAAGTCAAGCCCTGGAGCTGCAGAACAGGTGAAAATCCCCCAGGACCCAGGGGAGTAAGCAACGTGGATGATCTCAATCACGGTAGGGACTGAGTAGTTCTTAACTCAACCTGAACAGCCCTTGAAACAGCTTACCTCTGCCATTTTTGAAGACTGGGGGAGATTGTCAAAGCGTCTTCAATACTCACCTGCCCAGTGGTAGACCTACCCCGCACCGCCACAAGCGGGATGGTAATGTCCTTCAGTGTGGGCTCGCTCTTATACCAGCCACAGCTACTGGCGGGGCCGCGGAGGGAAGCCAAATGGTTTGAGCTCTGGAAGAGTGTGTCATGTGGCATTTCTGTCAGGACAGCCGAAAAGCTAGTAAATTATGTCAGCCATCTTGGAGTGTCTGGGATGCTCATTAAAGATATGTCGGAGCTAAGAAACGATATGGTGTGACGTATTTCATGGTCTCGAATGGGGCAAAAATGTCCCGAATTTATGAAAGCTATGATATATATAGTCATTCATCATAAAAGTCCGAGGTGACTGAGTTTGTAATGTGATTCTGTTATATTAATCTTTCAATAATTAAATCTGTAGCCTAGGGTGCGTGTATATGTTTTGATTTAAGCTAACTCGATTTCTCTCAACCCATCGGTTTGAAAATAGCGTGTTGACGTGTGTACATGGAGGATGCAGTCATTATTTGGAATAGATGCTGCCTCATCAATGACAAAGTGGTCTGGCGGAAGTAGCATTAAAGTTTGGAGCAGTTTTCTCAAATGCGTGATAATCTCCCATTTCCTTCAGTAGAAACATTTCTGTCATTGTGATGAACCCCGCTAGGGGACACTGTGTAAGGCTTGGCTTATTTCTCAGTTATTGGCAAGTGAGCCCCAAGGGATTCATCATTCAGTCCCTGATGATCTGAGTCCAAACGATGCACCCATCTTTGTTCCATCCTAAAGAGGGCGGAGTGTGTTATCTGAGGGTGACATTCTAGGGTCACCCACCGTAAGCTTTCTGGAAGATGTTTACAATCTCTTAAGTATATCATTTGTTTTTTTACGATTCCCAGGACTTTTCTTCTCCTGCACAAAAGAATAAAGCACTATAACATTCACGCTTACCTTACCGGACCGCTTCAGTCAGGTACTTAAGATGGACAGATAATCCAAGATGAATGCAGATGCACCTCTCAATTTGGCAATACAGTATCATTTTTCTTTTTAAAATAATTTTTTAGAACTGTGGCATAGTCATTCCTGCATTTCTTTTTCCTCCCACAACAGATTGATGACGGTTGGCTGCTCATCGCTCAGATGAACATTGTCTGTGTGCAGTGTTTGTCTTTGTCACACCTTTCCATAAATCCCCTTTCCCATCCATTCATCAAACCCTTAACGCTCTTCCATTCGGCTGTGTTATTTACAAAAAAGCAATGCACAAAAAATAGGGCCTGAGGAGGTTTAAAGACCCACCTGGGACCAGCTCCCCTTAACTGGAAAAGATAAGGTTATCCCACCAATGGCTTAACTAATGTAACACTTTCCTGAGATTTACTTGCAAATTTAGTCATGAACGGCTCTCTTTCTTGAATTTGAGGAGCTACGTGTCAGCAGGCACACTCCAAATGGAACTTTAGAGAAAACCAATGGCCAAGAATGCATAGCTAACATATTCTAGCTTTTACCCCAAGTCTCTCAGAAATAACTTACCATTTGGACAATTTTTGAGAGTGCAGCGGAATTGCTCAGATGGCAAAAAATTCAGGAGCCATGCAGCAGAATTACAAAATAAATGTCTCGACCCCTAATTCCCAGAGGCCTCTATACAAAGATCAGCCAAGAGATGAGGAACAATAACTGTAACTCTCTGCTTGAGGCTCAATCAGTGAAAGAACCCATAGACAGACTGCTTTGTGTGAATGCTTTCAGCAATAAGTCAAGTCTCATCCAAAAAATGCATCAACAAATATTGGAAAATTCTAAGCAAAGGAGCACTAACCCTACCCAGACCCATGTCTGCTTTCAAACAAAGTACAATCCACCGTGATAATTTGTTACACACTAGACCACGGTCCCCAAACAAAAATAAACAGGAAACCCTCGGGGGTATCCCTCCAGTCAACGGTCATTTCTAATGTAGGTCATGTAACGCATGTCCACATGGACAGCGACAAACCATGGGAGTTAAGACAACATGCAAATTGCAACTCAGATCCTTTATTCTATCTGATCACTTGTCCATGCGGGTTGAAATATGTTGGCATGACAACAAAAATGATCATGGATCATGGAACACAAGAGTACTATCCATTTTAGAAAACAAGCCACAAAATTGACAATACACACTTCTTGGTAAAAAGGCACGATGCCGACTAATTAAAATGGAAAGTAATAGATAAAACCCACAATTCCACAAACAATAACTAATGTATCCCAATACCTCTTCAAGATGGAACAATGCTGGATCTTTCGGTTATAAAGTGGAAGTCAGGGCCTCAATGATAACATCCCTTGGTTTAGTCTTACACCATCAAAGTCCCTTCAGATCACACAACTCAATGATCATTTGACAAAGAATTTGCCCCATCATACTTCCTACAACTAAGACACTCCACCTGAACACACCACCATTAATAACCCTCTTGCCATACTATATAGTCACACGTATGCATGCAAATATACTTGGTAGATTCATTGCAAGCCTTTTTCACCCTGCTGGACTGGGTAGGCATGTCACTCCATGGCGAACTATCAAGTCACAGGCCATTAGTCCATTGATAAAGTTATAATACCAATGGCATGGAATCTACCATGGTGCTATATTTCCCATGATATTTCCCATGATACCTAGTGCTCAGTGGAAGCATATAACAACTCTCCTTCCACGATGGCATTAAAACTACAAGTCTATTGACTTTTGTAGTTCATTTTGGCTCCCACACCGTCATTGGTCCAACCGAGATGGGCAGGGCAGGTCATTCTTCGCAAACCAGTAGTATAAATTACTGTACTCATGAGTTGCTGGTTGTCCTCCCCAGGCACGAACTAGCTCCCGTGGCATAGCCCCATTAGAGGTAAGCAATAACAGCACTTTCAATCTTGTTCTTCTTTGGTTTTATTCACTACCTTTGTGATACTAATAGTCGTGATGACAAATCACGCCCAACATTGCCCCCTGCACCACATTCTAAAGCACTTTAATTATCTTTGTTGTATCAAGATTTACCCACTAGCTGCAGGACAGTAGAGAGTATCAGCTGTGTAAGGCTTGTTCCGGGCCCTCCTGTTGGGGTATCGAGTCATTGAGTGCCCGTGATTTGCTTACCAACATATGTTTAGTGAGACCAGGGTGACTTCGGTTTCTATGCTTAACATTTCAGGAAAATATCACCCATAACCTTTTTGATCTGCTTATTATTCACAAAAGCTACCCATCACCTGATCACTGTTACTACATCAGTGATTAATTTCCTCACAAGGAGTTTTTCCCTCTTAACCTACCATATATAACTAGGTTTCTAGTTCCTTGAGTTACTTTTAATCACAAATTGGCTGCCTTTACATTGTGGATGTCACATTCATTATCAATGTACCACTAATCTCCGTCGTGTCCCGCCTTTTTCTAGGACACAGACGCACCCTCGAGTTTGCACCGAGGTAGAGGTGCTATTCATGACCTTACACAGTGGGTAAGTTATAATTGCATACTTTGTTTATCTTTATTTCGACATACACTTTTAATACATTTTTGGGTAACAGTTAGGTATTCTAAGATTTATGGCCATTACACGTTGTATGTGGACCCAAAGACACACAGTGCTGGATGTGCATGGCACATGGGTCTTTCTTGATGCATTATCTCTTTACAGGTAACATCATTACCAGTGGGGACTTATATGAGTGGCGAATCACTCCAACCACTGGTTCAGTATATTTTTTTATGGCTGATTAATTGCTATAAAAAGTAAAAAGGGTCTCTACCTATGAATTTCAGAACATACAATGTATCGTCTTTTTAGTATGTCAACACTTGGACTAAGACAACAAAAAGAAAATACAGACAATTAAATTCAGAACATAATCGAGAAACAAATTTATAAGAGTTTTTTTTTTAAATTAGATCGATTTCGAAAAGATGAATTCAGTGCATTGACTGATTTGTTATTGATTCAAAAAGACTTTCAAAATAACAATGAAAATGCTAAACGGGGTCCCAGACGTACTCAAACACTCGCTGACTTACACATTCATACCAGAATCATTCCACTGCATAAACACTAAAATCACACGTTCGCATATAAAAGGTGTAAATAACCCAAAGAATATTCAATTTATGAACAAAACTCAATATGTACACAAAATCATATGAATTTTCAATATCGTGTTAAGTGACACATGTTCAAATTTGAGGAATTAGGGCTTGGGTGGGCCACATGTAGACGCCGACGCGCGTTTCGGTGAATGCACCGAAATGTTGGTGCCACCTTCCTCAGGGCAAACAGAACCAAGAGTCTTAGTATGGGTTTGTGCTGGGACCTATCAAAAGTAATAACAGTATATTAAGATAACTTAATCAACATAAAGCCTTAGTGACATTGTTCATCTAAGTCAGCAGCATATATAATACAAAGTCATTAGTCACAAGTGTTAACAGAACAACAAAGCATAATTAGAAATATTTTTCTCTACATAGAGAATTAATTAAAATGCGGGTACACTAGATATTTCAGGACACATGATCAAAAGTAATTATTCTTATCCCAGGGAAGAACGGAAAGGGAAAAAGGGGGGAGAGAACATAAGGGATCGTTTGCGCTCACCTGTGAGCTCACATACAGGGCATGAGCAGGATAGCTCAGGTTAGAATCAATCGATGCGTTTGCTTGAAATAATTCTGCCAAGAAAAACAAGCATATAAAAAATGAACTAATCAAGAAGAAAGGCGTCCCGAAAGGACGCGCAGACCCTAGAATATTCAAGCTGCCACAACAGGTTTTAAATCATATCAGCAAAGAAAATCCATGTAAGTTCACTTTTCTAATGAAGTAAGAGGATAAAGCAAAAAAACACAGCACAAAATACGATATGTAGAGGATCGTTTGAAGCATGCATCCGTGCCTCAGGGAGAGTGCCGAGACTAAGGTGTACAAGGGCACAGATGAACATGAGGCTTAGAAGCACTAGGAAAAATAAATATACATATGTAAGCGCATTCAAAGAGGCAGAGGTAACAAAAGTTCACCTGAATGGAAAAAGGACGCTCTCGGAATCAGAAACGAATCCCTTATCAATAGAATTCGGGTGCGAGAAAATTTGGCTGCCGATCCTACAAAATTAGATTAAAAGATAGGGTGAGAGTGACACGGGTACATTCAGCCAGACAAAGTGAAAGAATAAGGGAAACAAAATAACATAACAATCTCTACCTGAATGAACAGGGCTTTAAAGGGCCATGGAGAAATAATATAGATACATCTTCGTGAAAGCCACGGGAAGGTTCGTCGTGATAGGATTTAAACAGGGCTATAAGAATATAGGAGAAAATATAAAAATTAAAGCGTTTCTGGCGCTATGATAAAGAGAAAGAAGGATCGCGTCTGGTTAACGTACCTGATAAAGCGCGAGTTTAGAACGTGTACTGTTAATCCAGAGGGCTCCGAGCGGGAAGAAAACGCTTCAGGTGAAACTGATCGGTCCGGAGAGCACACACGGTGTTCAAGCACCGTTTGAATAGGCCAATGGGCTAACGCGTCACTGGTGGTACGCGAGAGGAAAAGGACACGTCATCAGAGATACGGAGGGGGGGGAGCAAGTCTTTCTAAAAGGAAACGTAGGGCAGAAAGATAAACAGGGACTGAAGGCCGTAAATAGGTAAAGTAGTATCAATTCAACAACTGCAGAAGCAGAAAAATAGAAAAATGTTGCATTACGAAGGCAGTGATATGAGGAAAAATGCTGCAAGCAAGCTGTGAGCAAGAGTCATATACGGAGGTAAATGAAATTACGCAAACAGATAAAAAGATATGTAAAGAAGGGTGCAAATAAAATGAAAAATATTAAGGCAACCGACTACATGTTCCAATAAGGGGCATATCAAATAAGTCTAATAGGATAAGCCAAATTATACCAGAGGTAACAATGGCAACATAGTAGAAGATAAGCCTACATATCGCCTAGCGCCTATATATAGTTTCCTACATTAAGGTCATGATGCATACACATTAGGGCAGTCTGAAAAAGGTTTAACAAATGGCATTCTCCCAAGGGAGGGATTCGTTCAGACCCTTGTCCTTAGATTTGAGGACAAATATCCAAAATACTTCTCGTTTCCTACGTACATTGTTACTGTCGGTTCCTCTTTGTACGCGGATCTTTTCCAGAATCGTCCAGCGAAGGTCAGTTTCAGAGTGGCTCTTTTGAACCCAATGATCTACTAAGGGGGCTCCATGTTAGATTTGTGCTCACCTATTCGTATCCGTACCTCTCTAGCTGTTTTGCCTACATAGGTGAGAGAGCAAGGGCATTGGATGACATAGATGCAGTTGGAAGTCCTGCAGTTGGTCATGTCTTTCATGTTGACTTTGTAGTCATTTATGCAGATATTGTCGCCAACTATGGCATGAGCACATGCATGGCAAGTCCCACACTTGTGATTTCCTTTGATGGGGGCCGATCCCTCAATAGACTTTTACGTCCAGCTCTTAGGTTCAGGCTGTTTAGCTTTGACTATCCAGTTTCGCAAGTTTTTATTTCTGCGAAATGCAAAAGGAGGTTTGGGGATGTGGGTGATTTCCGAGTCTAGGTTGAGCAAATGCCATTGTGAGTTTACAATTTGCCTGATTTTGTTATTCATCACAGAGTGTTTAGTGACACAAACTAACTTGTCTGGCTGGTTTTGCGATTTGGGTTGAAAAATAGAGTCACGATTGTAGTAATGGGCTCTCTTGAGGGCATTCTTAACCATTCTACGAGGGTATCCTCTTTGGATGAATTTCTCTTTCATAATTTCAGCATAAACGAGGTAGTCATTGATAGTAGTACAGTTTCTACGCAAGCGTAGGAACTGACTGAAAGGTATTCCATCTTTCTGGCTTCTCGGGTGGAAACTATCGAAATGGAGGAGTGTGTTCCTGGCAGTGGGTTTTGTGTAAAGAGAGAAGCAAATTTTGGATTCCCGATGTTCAACCCAGACGTCAAGGAATTCTAGTTTGGTGGTGCTCGTGTGTGCAGTGAATCTAAGGTTGACATCTGCTGCATTAATCCATTCGATGTACTCATCTAGGGACACTTGGTCACCGGTCAAAATGAAGAAAATATCGTCAATGTAGCGGGGCCAAAGACGCACCTTCTCGAAAATTAATTGCTATGACACAGGCACTCTAACCTATACTTCACTTTGGTCCTGTTGAAAGCTATCAAACCTCCACGGAGGGTATTAGGCTGAAACATGTCAACCGTCACTTCTCTATGATAGGTTTCATTTCCTCCTGTCTGAGAATTGTTTAGAGCTCTAACCTACGAACTACCTAATAAAGTTTGCTTGCGTACCTTAGAGTTTGTTTTTTATCACACACACTGATCTTCCCTCACCATCTTTCTCACCACACCCTGCTTATTTATAGGTTTTAGGAGACCTCACTTAAACACTGAAAACATCCCTGAGCTCCTCCCTCTCAGTAAGGGGGTTGTAGCCCGCACTGCAGCTAGGTGTGCAGCACTAGGAGGTTACTCTATGATGAAGCATGCCATCTATGGGTGGGTGAAGGAAACCATCCTGTAAGAGGCATACTCCAGCACTCTCCCTCTCTATTCAGACCCAGGGCCCTTGTGTGCTTTTACTTAATAATTTACACCATTCATTGATCACACCCTTGGTGGGGAAGATATGGTGAAAGCAACACCAACTCTGTGCAGGATCTTCAGTTCTACTCCTAATAGCCTACACTGTCCCCATTTACTCACCCATGCATTAAAGGTGGTTGATATTTTAGATATAGAAGATCATTCATCAGCATCATCATTCAGGCATTGTGTGTTGAATTACATAAACGCTTAACCATGTCCACTCCAGACTTTGAGTCATCTTCACAATTGTTTTCAGTTTAAAAGAAAGTTTATTTGATATAAATATAGAAGAATACAATAATACAATACAATAGAGAATAATAATAAGAAAAAATAGAAATATAATGCATATCATAAAGAGAGGAGAAAAGGAAGAGAAGGGAGGAAAGGAGGGAGGGGGAAAGAAGATTCATATGTCTTATAATAATATAGTTAAACCAACTGGGAAAAAATATAGCATATATATCATACTTATCTCACTACAAAAGACTTAATTATATAAAGTAGCAGAAAAACAGAGTAAAATAAAACGATTGGTTAATACAAATCTAAGGATGTTTAGAAACTTCTTCTATAATTGGAACATGTCTTGGGAATAATTGAGCAGACTTATCTAAAAAATTAGTAACAGGTAAACAATAATAAGTCACGTTTATTGGCAAGTGCAATCGGTTGAACATCTGCTCTATCCAATCTGTGGTTATAACAAACACCGTACCACCAGCCCTGAAAAGAAGGCATTTTTCCGTGACTTAGTTATTTGCTGAAAAGCAACAGCAATAATTAAATCAATGATGAGAGTATTAGGAGAAGTGGAAGAGGACCATATATCTGCAACGCTACCTACAAAAATATGGGAAAAAGAAAAAGGGACATTTGTGCAAAATATTTTGTTAATTTGTTGCCATACCTTAATCCACAATTGGTGAATAGGTGGACATGTAAACAACATATGTTTAAGATCCGCAACAGGAGCTGAACAGGACCAACAGGTAGAGGGATTAAGAGGATTAATCTGATGCAATCTAGCTGGAGTAAGTAAAAGTCTATTATATATGAAAAATAGCGTTTGTGTGGTATTTGCTGCCCTAGAAGTTTTTCTTAGTTTAATCCAAATTTTATCCCATACAGAGGAGGAAAAGGAAACACTAAGATCAGATTCCCAACTAGATTCTACTTTAGATTTATCCCGAGTGCGACCACTGTCTCTCAATTTAGTGTAGATTTGAGAAGCCGAAGTGGTCAAGGACAGGGAAGAAAGTGATAGAGGAGACGGGTTGATCTGTGTAGAAGGAGACGCGAAATTATCGTATGTACTTTGAGCAGCTAGGGTCAATAATGTATATTTAGGGAGATAGGAAGAAGGAAGAGAGTAGCGTTCTTGTAAGATAGGGAAAGGGATACAGGCAGCGTCTTGGTGAGTCCATCTAAGACCAAGATGGAACCAGTCTGTCCAAAAAAGAGTTCTATTTTTGATCCGAATATGTTTGTTATACCAAATCGGAGACTGCTTGAAACGATCTCGATCATCCAAACCATCAAGCATAAGTGGGTAAAGAATTTTACGAGCATGTTTAAGGATGGGGAGTGAAAATTTCTGAGGAGTGCTAGATAAGGATAAAAATTCATCAAAAGAGAGAGGAGAAATAAAATAAGACTCAATTTCAACCCACAAAGGTAAAGCTACCAAATCGGACGCGTTCTGTGTTAACAACGAAGAGGAATTTTTGAGAAAAAAAGAGGTATGATAAGATGCAAAATCAGGAAAGTTAACTCCACCTAAATGCTTAGGTTGTTTAAGCTAGGAGAAAGACATCCTAGGTTTGTTATTCTGCCACAGAAATTTTGATAGAATAGGAAGGAATATTAATTGGAAGATAAGAAAAATAAAATGACAGGGACCAACATCATTGTTATAGAATCAAGCCTACCCCACCAAGACAAAAATAAAGGGTGCCATCGCGAAGTAGAATTAGCTAAAGTGGAGTAGAGATTGTTAAGATTTAATAATACAGTTTCTTTAATAGAAGGGGTAAACCATAAACCTAAGTATTTAATCTTCGTAGGGTTCCAATGAAAAGAAGAAGACACAAAATCAGCATGAAAACAATATTTATTTAACGGAAGAATTTCACATTTGTCTACATTGCGTTTATATCCAGAAACTGAGGAAAAGGTAGAGACTTCTGAGAGAAAGGTCGGCAAGGAGGTCTGAGGATTAGAGATAAATAAAAGAATCTCATCAGCATATGCCGAGAGTTTTAGCTGTTTATTACCATAAGGAAAACCAGTAATAGCTTTGTTCATCCGTATTTTAGATAAGAAGGGTTCAAGTGCCAAAATAAATAAAAGGGGAGAAAGAGGACAACCTTGCCTGACACCTCTGAGAAGAGGGAAAGAAGAGGAGACAAGCCCATTGGCTAAAAAAAAGGATCTTGGAAAAGAATAAAGCAGAGAGACATAAGAGAGAAATTTTGGACCAAAACCAAACCAGGTAAGAGTTGAAAAGATAAACTGCCAATTAACCCAACCAAAAGCTTTCTCAGCATCTAAACCCACTGCAGCTAATGAAGATTTATAGGAAGAAGATTTACTCAGGACATTGAAAAAGAGACGAGTATTATCAGAGAGATGGCGACCTTTAATGAAACCACATTGTTCTTTACCTATAAGATGTGGTTGAATATTTTCGAGGCGAAGCGCAAGAATCTTCGCAAAAATCTTATAATCTAAATTGATTAAAGAGATAGGTCTGTAATTTTTGCACAATGTATGGTCTTTACATTCTTTAGGAAGGAGGCAAACCAAAGCCTCCTGGATAAATCCATCAGATCTCTGGGAAGATATAAAAAACAAAAATAACTGTAATAATTTGGGAACAAGTAACTTAGAGAAGTGAGTATAAAATTCTATGGTAAAACCGTCGGGTCCCGGGGCTTTCCCTTTTTTCAGTGATTGAATAGCATTAAGGATGTCTTTAGCATGGGGGCGTGGCCAAGCCGCGGGCTAAGATGGCCGCACGGCGTTGAAGCTCCGCCATCGACCCGGCGCAAGCCCTGATTTCCTCGCCCTCCTGATGCGGGCGCGGGACGCCAGACACCGCCGCTGACCCTACTACAGCCCCGGAGTGCGCTGGGATGCAGAACGGACCTCCCGGGCCACGGGGGCGCCCGGCGACGACCACACTATCCTGAGGCCTAAGATGGCGGGCTGATCCGGGATTGGGGGACTTGAGTGCGAGGAAGGCGGCCGGCTGAGAGACAGGTACCCGGGGGGCTCAGGGGGGGGGGCATTGAGCACTGTGGTGCTGACTGGCGGGGACCCGCTTCTCTCCCTGCGCCGTTGCGGACCGGAGGACGACCGGGCACTCGGCTCTTGCCCTGCGCTCCGGCCGCGGCCTCGCTCGTTATCTCCTCCCTGGGGGCCCCGGGCTAATTCGGTCGGGGAGCCTGGGATGGGTGGCGAGACGGCCTGCTAGCGGTGGGGGGGGGGGGGCGGTTGGGGCTCTGCGCTGGGCCCGGCACCCGGGTTGTCTCTGCCTCGTTCCTTGGGCCCTCTCGGGGGTTGCCATGTGCTCCACAGCCGGTTTGTGCGATCCTCCCTTGCCCCTTCCGGCGGCGCCGAGTCGCGGCTGCTGACTACATCGCGCTGGCGCACTTGATGTTCCATTGGGGCCCTGCTGGCTACATGGAGTTGTGGCCCTTGCCTGCTGCACAGTGAGGTCGAGATCTGTCCGGTGCCCGGTGGGCCCCCCATCGCCAGTGTTCCAGACCAGATTGGCTGAGGGTCGGCCTGCGCCGTTTGACTGACGCTCCATCGCTCCATCGCCTCCCCTGCTCTACACACGACTGGCGGGTGGCCGTATGGCGGTTGTGGGCATGGGTCGTAAAGACCCCAAACAGAAAACGCTGCAATTCGAGAAACTATCTGAGCAGCCCGCGGAAAACCCCCCTGACATGCCGGACCCGGCTGGTGGGGCGACCGGCGGCTCGACGACCCATGCCCCGTCCCCGGACTGGCTGCAGGAGATGCGTGCCGGCTTCAGGGCCCTGGATGGTCGCTTTGACGCCCTAGATAAGACGCTGGAAACCATGGGGGCCAAAATCCAGGCCCACGACAAGCGTTTGGGAGAGGCGGAGGCCCGGATCTCTGTAGTGGAGGATAAATCGGTGCAGGAGATCAAAAGGGTGGACAGATTGGAGCGCATATTGAAGGAAGTGGCCAGCAAAAACGAAGATTTGGAATCGCGCAGTCGGCGCAACAATGTGCGGATTATTGGGGTTCCGGAGTCCACGGCCACGGGCAGGCTGGATGTTTTTGTGGAACAACTGTTGGCTGATATCTTTGGGAGAGACTCCTTCACACCTGGCTTCGTGGTGGAGCGTGCTCACCGCTCCCTGGGGCCGAGGCCTAACCCGGGGCTTCCGCCTCGCCCGCTGATTGCCCGCATTATGAACTTCCGAGACCGCGACACTGCCTTGCGGCTTGCCAGAGAGAAGGGCGAGATTACTTGGCAAGGCTCAAGACTTTCATTCTACCCGGACTTCACCGCCATGGTCCAGGAGGCCAGGCGTAAGTATGCGGGGGTGAAGGCGGCGCTCCGGAACCTAGGCCTTAAATATGGCATGCTCTATCCGGCCCGGCTCCGGGTTGAGGTGGATGGCCGAGCTCGGCTATTTGACAATCCCGCTGCGGTGCAGGATTTTTGCCGCACCTACAAGCCGCGCAGAGGCCCGCCGGGGGGGGATGAGGGTGGACGGTCTCCCCCTGGTAGTGGGTCTGCGGGCAGCCAGGACCTGTTCTTGACCTCCGGTGTCGGCTGAGTCGGCGCCCATCACCGAACTTTGCACTGTTTTGACTTTGGTTATTTGAGGACGTATTAACATTCGGAGTATATTTGTGCTGCAGCGCTGGGTTGATTGCGTATCGTTGTCACCCCCCTTTGGTTGAAACCGATGGGATCGTTTTTTGTTGCGATGCTCTGCTTTTTGCTGTTTGGTTACACTTGGTATTACTGTCTAGAGCTATGTCCTTTTTTTCCAGGATTGGGTTTGCCTCACGTTTGCGTGGTTTGGCTGGGTGGGGGGAGGGGGGTAGGGGTAAGCAATTTTGATTCTTCTACTACGGCTATGTGTGAACGACCTTTATTGATACACAGTGACATCCCGATTTTGTTGCTCCCATCACTTGCTGTCTGGCATCAATGGCCCACATAGGTCTGAATGAAGCTCCTCTCAATCTATCGTTAATGACTTGGAATGTCCGGGGCCTGAACAACCGGAGTAAATGCAAACATGTACTGCATTACTTAAATCGTCACCGGGTGGACATTGCTTTTCTTCAAGAGACTCATCTGCACGCCCCAATGACCTCCCGCTTTGCAGCTTCCTGGGGCGCTCACCGATACTTTGCCAATTTCAGTAATTACGCCAGAGGCACTGCGGTGCTGATCCATAAGAGAGTCCCGTTTCAGTGCCACACGTTTCTGGGAGACAGGGAGGGGCGCTACTGTATTGTAAAGGGGGTCCTGATGGGCCATGTTGTCACTCTTGTCTGTGTGTATGCCCCCAACACTGATTCCCCGGACTTTTTCAATGCGCTTGCGGCCCAACTGGTAACCCTAGCGCCGGCTGGCGTCTTGCTGGGCGGCGACCTAAACATGTTGCTGGATGTGGGGCTGGATAGCACCTCTGGGGCCACAGACTCTAAGCCTAGGGCAAGGTGCGCGTTCCAGGACCTTTGCCGTCGGTTTTCGCTGACGGATATATGGCGCAGGCGACACCCGAACACTACTGACTTCACACACTTTTCAGGGCAGCACAACACTTGGACCAGAATTGACTACTGGCTCCTCTCCCCGGGCCTGTCCCCTTGGTTCTGCGCGTTGAGGACGTTCCCGAGAACGTACTCGGACCACTCTCCGGTCCTGCTTGGCTTAGACGTTCCTCGACCTGAGGGTTTTGAGCGGCAGTGGCGCATCCCTGGGAGGGCGCTACTGGATGACCTTTTTGTGCACGAGGTTTCCGAGGCGATAGAGGACTACTTCACCATAAATACTGGCTCGGTGGCCTCGTAGGCAGTACTCTGGGATGGTTTCAAGGCATATATCAGAGGGGTCTGCATAGCTAAGCACGCGGGGGTCCTGAAAGTCTTGCGCGCCACAATAGCACAACTGGAGACACAGCTAGACGCGCTAGACACTGAGGCGCAGCAGGCACCCTCTGACGAGGTATTTGCCAGGCGCTTACGCCTGTTGTCCGACTTCCGGGAAGCCGCGGACAGGGAGATCCTTTATCTGGGGAAATACCAGGCTGCGCGTAGGTATGGAGAGGGGGACAGACCAGGGCGCACGCTAGCGCAGGCCTTGCGACCACCATACAGCAAATCCCTGATCGCCGAGGTGCGGGGCACGGACGGGGAGCTCCGCACAACGCCCGCTGAGATCTGGGACGAATTCCTGGCCTACTACACAGATCTATACACCACCAAGCTGGGTGACTCCGCGGCCGCTCGTGCAGCCTATCTATCGGAAATCGCTCTTGTGTTCCTGGATAGGGGCATGCAGGAGTTCATGGCGGAACCTATCACGGTGGCGGAAGTGCGGGGGGCGATCAAAGTGCTTCGGGGCTCTTCAGCCCCGGGCCTTGATGGCTTCTCCGCTGACTTTTACAAGGCCTTTTCTGATCTGCTGGCGCCCAAGCTAATAGAGGTGTATGCGGAGGCCTTGGAGCGTGGCTCCCTCCCGTCCACCCTGAGTGAGGCAGTCATTGTGCTGCTCCCGAAGCCGAATAAGGACCCGACGTTGTGTGGGTCATACAGGCCCCTCTCCCTCTTAAACACTGACTATAGGATCTTGGCCAAAATAGTGGCCAACAGGCTTTCCCAGCTGATGGAATTCATTATATCGCCCGCACAGTCTGGCTTTGTCCCCCGCCGCTCGACGTCTCTGAATTTGCGTACGCTCTTCACGGTTCTGCACAGAATTAACCCGTCCACACCGGCTGCAGCGATCCTACTAGACACCGAAAAAGCGTTCGATTCCTTAGAATGGCCTTTCTTTCTTTCCGTCATGGAGCGCATGGGCATGCCTGCGAACTTCCTAGCGACTGTCAGACTCCTCTATAGTCGCCCTTTCTCGCTCACGCGCGGTACGCGGCAGGGTTGCCCGCTTTCACCGCTCTTGTTTATTTTGGCGATGGACCCCCTGATTCGGCATTTCCAAGAGCGGCACCTCCACAGGGGTCTCCAGTTTCGGACGGGCCCATTGCTCGCCTCTCTCTATGCCGATGACACAATCCTGTATGTTAGGGAGCCGCAGGCCAACCTTGCCCCCTTGATACATGAGATCCTTCGTTTCGGTAGCCATTCGGGCCTGGGCATAAACTGGCATAAGTCCATCATCTTCCCACTGACTAGCGGCACCTCCCCATGGCAGTGTGAGTTCCCTCTGGAGTGGTGCCCAGACTCGGTACGGTACTTGGGCATACAAATACATTTGAACACGGACGAAATTATCCGCCTCAACTATGGCCGCGCGATTGCACGACTGGAGACTCAGGTGGATGGATGGCTGCGGCTCCCGCTCTCTATGTCCGCTAGGATAGCTATTCTTAAAATGATAGTGCTCCCCAAATTTTTGTATCTTTTCAATAACATCCCTATCCCTCTAACCCGGGCCTTTTTCTCCACCCTGCGGTCCCTCATGATTAGACTGGTCTGGGGCGGGAAACACCCCCGGATCCGCTGGGCGACTCTCATACTCCCACAGGATCGTGGTGGCCTTCGAGTGCCTGATTTATATTTATACTATCTAGTCGCTCAGTGTGCGCACGCCTATGCCTGGTATCACCCTGATGCTCGGATCCCATTCCTTCGCCCAGAGGCGGACTTTGTCCTCCCGGGTCGCTTGTCGACGGTGTTGCCCAAAGGTGTCCCCAGAGACCCAAAGGACATTCAAACGGTATCTACTACCAGCTGGGCGTGGAGCAGGCTCTCGCACTATCTGGCTCAGCCTCTGCTGTATTCGTCTTCCCTCCCGATACCCAACCCTGGGCTGTTACCGGGCACGGATGAAGCACTAGTGCGACGAACGTTGACGAAATTTGACCTCACCAGAATCGGGGACTTATACCCGGGTGGGCACATTTTCTCAGCGTCGGAGGACGCGCGATTCAGTGACGCTACATTCATGGACCGGTTCGTTCTTCGCCGGCTGTATTGCGCCGCCCGGTCGGAGATTCAGGGATTCCCCCTCGAGCCGGCCTCCTTGGAACCCCTCACCACCCTGATTGACACCGATACGGGGGCACATATTGTTTCCAAGCTGTACAAGGCGTGCGCGGCACGGGTCCCCAGTACGGACGATCGTGCGCAGGAGGAATGGGGGACAGACCTGGGTAGGCCTATCACGGACGAACAATGGACGGCATGTTGCAAGGTCACCGACACGGTATCACTGAACAGTCGTCACAAACTCCTACACTATAAATTCCTACGCCGTTGGTATATGACCCCTGTTAGACTCCACGCGATTGATCCCGCGCGGCCACACACCTGCTGGAAATGCGCTGCACCACATGCCGATTTTGCACACATGTCCTGGACGTGTCCGAGACTGCAGACATTCTGGGCACAGGTTCACAAGATCCTAGAAGAGATGCTAGGGCTTACACTGATTCCCACTCCTGAGGTCGCACTGTTGGGTTATACCGTCAATTTCCCAAAGAATGTCCGTAAACTGGCCTCTCTGGGGCTTCTTCTGGCCAAGTGGGAGATAGCAAGGCACTGGGGGAGGAAGACAGCTCCCACGTCCAAGACATGGCTTACGGCCATGGCTTTCTGTAGCACGAATAGCGAGATCTACTCTAGTCTCCTCCCCACGATAGCGCGTCCTAGGGACATCTGGGGCCCTTATAAAACATACATTGCGGGCTTACCTGGCTCGACCCCGCCATCCCCGAGTCCCGGAATAGCTCCCACTGGAGTAGGGTAGGTCGTACCAACCCAATGTTACGCAGATGTAGTGGTCCTGTGAGGGTGCAGACGCAGGGATATTCAGCTCCTGGGGTCAGGTACTGTGCGCCGAATGGCGTTTTCCCATGCTAGAGATTGGAGCGGGGGAGGGGGATGGCTTTAGTACCCTAGAGACAGATCACGGGTCAGAGATCCCCCTGGTTCAGGTTCGGGCAAGTGTTGATGATGGATTGGTAGTTGGGGTCTTGTTGTCGGTTGCATTGATGATGTGGTATTGTTTATCTAAGGACCGGAAGTGTCACAATGTTGCTACTGATTTGCTTTTTGTTGATCGCACAGCCGTAAACTCTGTATTATTTGATTTGTCTAATTTCAATAAAACTTTTTTAAAAAAAATAAAAATAAAAAAAAAAAGGATGTCTTTAGCATAAATATCCGTTTCTAAAGAAGAGAAATCCACATCCAAAGAAGGGGGTGGAGGAATAGAGGCTAGATATTGATCAATGTCAGATAGAAGAGGAGGAGATTCAGGAGTATATAGTGATCTGTAAAAGTTGGAAAATTCTAAAAGAATGTCCTCATCTCTGTGGAGTACATTATTAGATGAAGATATGATAGATTCGATCTTCGTACGTTCCTTCTTGATTTTGAGATATTTAGCAAGAAGATTGCCAGATTTATTTTGTGCACTATAGAATTTAGCACTAGATTTAAGTAAATAAAGATTCGCAGATTCAGTAGAAAGTTTGTTAAAGGAAAGTTTGGCCTTAATAAGTTCCTCCAAAGTAGACTGGCTTTTTGTTAGATAGTAATGATGTTCTAGGTTTTTAATTTGTAGAGTAAGGGTCTGAGATGAAAAAGAAGTTGCACGTTGCTTATGAGCAACAAAGGAAATAATAAAATCCCGAGAAGCAGCTTTAAATGTGTCCCATTCAATTTGAAGAGACATTTGAGGAGTTTCATTCTTCTCAAAAAATAAGGAGGCAAAATCAAGAAAGGCCGGTGTGAACTTAGGATCTAACAGAAGAGAATTATTAAATCTCCAACGTCTGGTACCTTTAACAGGGGGAAGTAAATCCAAACTTAAAGAAACTGGGGCATGATCAGAAATTAGAATAGACCCTATGTCTGAGTGAGAAATGTGTTGAAGTTAAGCTTTGGAAATGAAGAGGTAATCAATTCGAGATTGCGTAAAATGAGCAGGAGAAAAGTAAGTATATTCTTGTAATGTGGGGTGACAAATTCGCCAAGAATCTACAAGAGATCTTTGAGAAATAGTGGAGGTGAATTGAGAATGCATAGAGGAAGGGACAAATCTAGATTTGGAGTTCCTGTCAATAAAGGGGTCAACAATCATGTTACAATCCCCACCAAAAATCAAATAGTCATCAGTGCATTGCATTAAGAAGGAAAGGATTTGAGGCCAAAATGCTTTATCGTGAATAGTGGGAGCATATATGTTAAAAATAGTGAGAGGAATTTTGCTAATCAGTAAAGAAATCACAACCCATCTGCCGGCAGAATCAATCTCCTGTTTTACAAGCTGAACATCTAGGCGTTTATGACAAAAAATAGCAACGCCATTGCGTTTTCCTGAACCCGGTGAGGCGAAAGTATGACCTACCCAATTCCTCCGTAGTTTAATTATTTCAGTGTCAGGTAAATGAATTTCTTGCAAAAGAGCAATATCTCCTTTCAAATTCGCAATATGTGACAAAACTCTTTGACGTTTGATAGGAGAACCCAAACCTTTAACATTCCAAGATATAATATTTAACGACATTAAAATTTCATATCAAATAAATTGAAACAAATTTTGACAAAGTATACCAAGTATATATACAAAGGCAATGTAAGGTATTCAATAGTTAGTATAAAAAGATAGCAGTGAGAGATATATAAACTTATGAAAAAGAAGAAAGAGTGAAAATAAGAGAGAAGACGCTGTATACAAAGAACATAGATGAAGAATTGAAAAGAGAGATAAAATGGAGGAGTAAGGAAAGAAAGGTAACAGAAAACAAGAAAACACAACAAAATTAACAAGTAATAAATTAATACAATACGAGGAAAACACACCACACAAGTAACAAGAGTGTCAGGGTAGGTGGAGCCACAAGGGGAGGGCCAAAACATCGGGCGAGAGGTCACGGGACGAGAAGCAGACAGAGAATATCATCCAGGTATACCAAGGAACACTGGAAGCAAGGGAGCAAAGAAACCACAACCTAGAAAGGGGAAAATAAGATATAGGTTAATATAAAAAACAATACACTAACACCAAGACTTACAAAAAATGACTGAAAGATAAGAATTCACATTTGCGGACAAATTTGAAACAAATGGTAAATGATAGAAACAAAAATTATTACAGCATGTTATGATTTAGAAGTGTCCATAGAGACTCCTTTACAAGAAGTACAGCAGGATCCTCATAGTTGTTTGTTCTGTTATTATAAGTCACTTTGAAAAGACATGGATGAAATAAACCATAACGAGCATTTAGACTGCGAAGGGCTGGTCGCATATCCAGAAATTTCTTCCGACGATCAGCAGTTATTTTAGCATAGTCCTGAGCAAAAAAGAGATTAGAACCATTCCAAGAAATCCTTCCTCTTTGTTTGGCCGCCTGCAGGACTCTAAGGAGATCTGTATATTCCAAGAAATACAAAATTACTCCTCTGGGTTTCACTGAGGAAGATGCAGAGTTGGAAAGGTGACCCAAACGGTGCGCACGCTGGATATTTAATGGCGGAGACTCTGGAAGACCAAGAAGAGTTGGAAGAAAGGACTGAAAGTAGGATATAGCATTAGAACCTTCAAGACCTTCAGCCAGACCATAAATGTGTAAATTATTACGCCTATTACGATTTTCCAACTGTTCAATCTGTTGTTTAAGGTGATCAACCTCTTTATGAAGAAGAGGAACTTGCATAGTGAAGTCTTGAACAGAGTCAACTCTCTTCTCCAAAGCATCAACTCGCTTCTCAGTGTGGGACCATTTATCCTCCAAACTCTGCAAACGGATGTTAGTCTCTTCCATATAGGGCTTGAGGGCGCGAATCTCTTCAAGAATAAGTTCCAACAAAAGGGGTGAAGAAGAATGCGGAGGAGAAGGAGGATTCGCTTTGCCTCTTTTCCTAGGTGTGAAAGGGACTGAGGATGGTATTTTAGATCCTTGTTTGACGCCCGCTCGAGATGTAGATGGAGAGGAACCTTTTGCACCCACCGGATCATTGGAGATATCGTCCACATTCTCTTGTAAAATAGTAAAAGGATTGAAGTCGTCCAAAGAGGCAGCATTGGCCTGTGGAACCTCTCTACGGTTATTCCGAGAAGTTGCCATGGTGCAGAATGAAAGCAGAGAATATCCAGCAAATTGTGGAAAGTAAAATATAGCTGTGTGAAGCCACCACGTACAGGACAAGACACTCCGCCACTTGTTTCATAAAGATCAATCCAAAGATTAGTGGCTTCAAAGAGTACTGTTAGACCTGCGAAGCGACCAAGTGACAGCACTGTTGTGTCAAATTAGACCCAAGATGATCAGCTTACTTTCAAAATAAAAAATCAGCCACACAGCATGAAAATTGGCAGGAGAAGCAATACATCAGTAGCTCACCAAAAAGGATGCGACCAGCCAAAACCCATAAATATAGTATGTTAAAAATAGTGGTGCAGGCAGTCTTTGTAAGAAAAAAGAAAGAAAATAGACATTTCCGCAAGAAATAGGAATTTTTCTGAGGTAATTGTGGCAGCAAACGTGGGAACAGCGTTTCAGAGAGAAAAAAAAACAAAATGGCGGCCGCAAGTGCATCGTCGCCGATTCTGAGGCGAAAAAGATGCTTTAAAGCTCACCAGACACTGCTACTGCAGCGCACATTGCGGAGCCACATCTCCGATGTTATCAGCAGTGATTAGCGTGCACCCACGATGTGGCAAAGCAACCTGGAGACACCTCGCTGCTTCACGCCATCACGGAGCCTACAGACCCGGCGTCCATCTCCATAGGCGCCTAAGCCACGCCCCTTCACAATTGTTTCAATTGAAATATTAGCTCACCATTGCTCTGAATAATTTGTATTGGGTTTTACATTTTCATTATCAGGAATTTTTTGTTGTGTGTTCTGATCTCAACTGTTTGTAAAGCTATGATATAATAATATATAGCCCACTCTAACCCAGTTAATATTTCAATTTAGTTCCCTGTGAAGTATAATCCTTCTGATTCCTTCACTGCACTAGAATGCTACTACTACCACCACCATGGCAGCTTGGGAAACCCTGCAGCCCTCACTTCATGTATTCAAAAAGAGAACTATGGAGCATTGTTCTAATGAGTTTTAGGCAATATAGGCATTGGCAACCCCCCTTAGTGGTCAATATAGTTGAAGACTGCAGAGACTGGGGAAGTAGTAGGACATGGGTACCAAAT
Organism: Triturus cristatus; assembly: GCF_964204655.1. NCBI lineage: Eukaryota > Metazoa > Chordata > Amphibia > Caudata > Salamandridae > Triturus > Triturus cristatus. The sequence goes on from NC_140590.1 coordinate 1,121,798,705, forward strand.
ACTTAATTGTTATATACTATCAGTACACAGGTTGCGCTAAAAGGCAGCAGTGAAAAAAGATTTAAGGCATGAATACTGTAACATAAATCTTTATTACCAGAACAATAAAAACCCACCCCTTCAACCCACCTCAATTGGCCCACCCCTTTCAGCAAATAATTCTCCTGCCTGAACCATTTTCACAACATAGTGACAATTTCCAAAAAAGAAAGTCCAAACTGACTTTGTCACAACACCCACATTCACACCCTCCACCCACAACAAGTCCAACCCACCAAAACAAAAGATAAAAAAGGGGCAGAAGGGCACGACACATGGCCGTCACAGCCCAGAACCTCTTTTAGATGCCTGTCCAACTGGCTCTGCCAGGCTTCTATCCACACCAGCCTCAACAGGTTTGGAAAGATTAGTCAGAGGGAGGCAACAGCGAAGAATTGGCAGCGGGCGGCTTCCATCAGACTGCAGTGCCAGCTTGGAGGGGATGGAGGCACTGGCACTGGGGCCTGGCTGAGGCCATGGGCAGCTGCCCCTCCTCCTCCAGGGCCAACAGCCACAGGTACTCGGCCCATATTACCTCACGCTTCTGCTGGTGCAGCTGGGCTGCTATATCCTGGTTAGATTGACGATTCTAGGAGTATCAAGAAAGAAAAAAGACAAATTGTAAACAATTCTCTGAGCAAAAAACATGTTTAAAATTATGTAGTGGGTGGCACAGTAGCAGTACATTAATGGTCTCCTCGGACGATTTGATTTGATGTGATTAGAGTCACAGCCATTACCAGGAAACATCCATAACCGGAACATGATATAGAATGCGTCTGCAATGCTTCTCCTGGGGATCCCCAAATTTCAATCAGAGGGAAAGCACTTTGAAGTCTGCATTGGCTGTCAGCCATGAGTCGTATTAAGTTCAAGGCCTTGTGTATTACATATAAGGCATTACAGAGTACCAGTCCTCAGTTTCTGAGGCGGTAACTGTACTGGTACTCACCAAACAGATGCCTCAGGTCAAAGGGGTGAAAATTATTCTTTCTTACAGATTTTTTAAGTCTAAGTTGGTCGGTAGAAGTTTCACAGTGGGTTCTTTGAAGCTCTGGAACACAGTCCCCATTACCATCGGAAATCTTCCCTTCTTGACATCTTTCAGGAAAGCCATTATGACCTGGTTATTGAATGAATAGTGCTCCAGCACGCTTCTTGACTGTTAGCGCCAAGATACCGTTTGGTATTCATGTTCTGTATAAATTTATAACATAACATATAAGATTCCTTAGATGAAACTAAAGGCAAATGGCGAATGCACTAACTGTCTGAAAGGAATTAAGGCAGAATAAACACAGAAGCCCTCCAGTTAAAAAAATAACAGTTTATTTTTCTTTTGAAGGATTTCCTGGTAAAAAGTACCTACACAGACACATTGTGTGGAAAAATAAAAATAAATGAACTCTCATAAATGAGGAAGGCATTATGTACTATGGTGTACAAGTATTCAATTTCTCTCTATTCTTGTGCCAAATTAATGAAGGTATGCTAGTTTATCTGGTGCCCTAGTTGTACTAGTTACTTGTACTTTGATTGTCTCTGATGTCTGCAGCTGGTGCAGCTGTAACAGACAACTATCTTATTCCAATGACCCTGCTCTTCTCCAAAATGCCTTCCTATTTTACCCTGAGTACAAGGCAGAATAATATTATGAGTGAAACATATCAAGTATAAAATTAATCAGTCATGCAGACATCCTGTCTGCCATGAGTACATGATGGAAAAAGAGATGTACTGCAGTACCAGGATAGTATTAAGGAACAGGAAATAGCTTTGGCATGTTTGTCACAGACTTTCCCATCCACAAACGTCAAGCAATTATTCATTCTTTATTGCAATGTTCTTCCAGTATTCTTAATATTCACCCTTGGCTTTGATACACAACATTCACACTTTACATTCTCTCATCCAGTATTCCACTATAGAAAACCACCCATCCATATATATCCAATCCATCCATCTAAGCATTTCTCCCAAGGAATCTTTCACCAACATCCATTTACCCACCCATGCATGCTTTCCCCCATTAATCCATTATACATTTCACCCACCCAAGAATAGTCTTTCACCCATATACCCTTTCATCCATCCTTTATCCACCCATGCTTCTTCCTTTCACCCACCCATATGCATCCTTTCGCCAACACATCTTTTCATTCATATTCCATATTTTTCGCCTGTACTTTCTCTTTCCATCTTGTTTTCTGTTTCCCATCAAACCATCATTGTTAAAGTTAATTTATGAACCTTTGTCTGTTGAGTTGCAGATAGAAGATACCATATTTACTCAACTCCCGCTGTATCTGCTAAAGAGTGGCATTCACGAGTCAATGCTCTTGCAGTGAGTATATTACTAATTGTCAAAAAGCAAGCAGTGTGACTTACCACTGCCTGTCCCTGCCACATCTGGGACTGATGACTATGCAGCTAGGGAAAAATATTATCCATTTTAGATGCCAGAAGTGCCACCTCCTAATATTTAAAAAAGAAAATACAACCACAAAACACCACTACAATTTGGTTACTGAATCTTCTTTAAAAAAATATCACATTTTGTTGGTTAGAAATGTTTCTAAAGCCAGGTAGTCAAGCCAACCATAAACACTTTGTAATGGAGGGACAGAGCTATCATGAGTCTGAGTAATTAAAGACCAAAGAAGGGGTGAAAAATGGTCAAGGAAAAACAAATGGTCTTGATTGGCAAATGCACTGGCGTCGTCCTCCCCATATTTGCAGCCATGCTGCACTGTCATCAACTGCTAGTATACTATGATAATGATACATACACAACATTGTGGAGTCCACCATGACCATTGCCACTCGCTCGTTTTACTGTTTAAACAAGAAAAATAAAGCCTTCTCAACAAACATGCATAGAAATACCTTACTTGTGCATGCAATCTGCATGGAGAAGTGTAGCTCACTGGTTAGAGGAGGCATACCCTGAAGCAGAGATCAGGCCCGGGACCTGGGTTCGATTCCCGACGCGGCAGGGTCCAGAACCCAATTGTCCACGGACTCGATAATTCTCGCTTCGGTGCCCACTCTAAGCATGAGTTCACACTATGCAGCTCTGGGCAACAAGCCTGCTTAATCTCCACAACGGCCCCCCGCGGCGGGATGCCTGGCTTTCACCTTGGGGATACCCAGTACGGGTTATCTTACAGGGAAAAACCAGGACGGGTTCCCAATGCAAGCGCCAAGATGCCCGTAGGGTGATAGTTGCGCTCTATAAGTACCCCAATCAATCAATCAATCAATCTTCACAGTGGAGTACCTGACCTAAAATGGGTTCTATGAGTCTTCGAGTACCACCTGTCCACAAGATACATAAGGGGAGAAGGAAATCTCACTGAAAAAAGCAGAAGAAAGAAAGCTACAGACAGACAAGCACAGACAGTTTGAAGTCAAGTACAACAAAATTAAAATGTATAAAATGAGTAGATAGGATAATGCAGAGATAAGGAGAATGTATGGAAACAGATAGACAAAGAGGATTTGGAAAAAAATAGGAGGCAGGAACAGTATAAAGGAAAAATAATTCAAAATATGGAGCAGTAAACGTTAGAGAAATAAAAATATTACCAACAGAGGGACTTACACGGGGAAGCAGAACCATCTGCATGGGCACTCATAGAGGCACCTCCAGCTCCCTCACCCGCCTCGGTGGTATTCCTCTTGCCCCTGTATGCTGATGTAAGAAATAAATACAATTAAAAAGATTAGTGGTCCAGTTAATAATCTCCCCCAAAAATATTTTGGCATGGAAATATAGACGCAGTAGCATTGAACTTTACTAAATCAGATCTGCCATTAGTATCTTGGACCTAATTTCCGAAACATAACTCTATTCAAAATGTCCTAAACTACATTTTGGAACTACTAATAAATTGGAATGAATGATCTCTTTTCTTCTCATTTCTCATTCTCAAAAGATTAGTGGTCCAGTTAATAATCTCCCCAAAAAATATTTTGGCATGGAACGATAGACGCAGTAGCATTGAACTTTACTAAATCAGATCTGCCATTAGTATCTTGGACCTAATTTCCGAAACATAACTCTATTCAAAATGTCCTAAACTACATTTTGGAACTACTAATAAATTGGAATGAATGATCTCTTTTCTTCTCATTTCTCATTCTCAATCTTTCAGGGCCAGATGTATGACCTGCAAAATAGCGCATCGCAAATTGCGAGTCATTTGCGACTCACAATTTGCGAGGTGCTATTTTGCATGTCCAACAGTGTGTTCAAAACTGTTTGCGATTCCCAATGTTGTTGTAAATTGTGAGGCTCATGAATATTAATGAGCCTCTCGCAATTTGCGAGCCCACTGGGAATAATAGGCCCTCCCAGGGAAGGTGGCCTGCTGGGCTCAGCAGACCACCATGTCTGGGACTGCTTTTTGAATAAAGCAATTTTTGAAGGAAAACGGTATGCATCTAAAATTGAAAAGTGAAACTTTTCAGTTTCATTTTTTTAAGGTCAGGCAGTGGTCTCTGGGACCACTGCCTGTTCATTAAAAAGTATTTTCTAACATACTCACAAAGGGGAAGAGGTCTTCTGGGGACCCTTCCCCTTTGCGAGTAGTGTACCACCTACTTGAAGTAGGTGGTAAACTGCAGGTGTTTTGCAGCTACAAATGCGGTCGCACAAACTAGTACATAGGATGTTGACTCGCGATCAGGAAGGGACACCCCTTCCTAATAGCGAGAGTTGCAAATGCTATTTTGGGAGTCAGTGGCTCGCAAAACTAGAACTTGTACATGCTATTACCCTTTTTTGCAGCCATAAACAGGAGGTTCTCCCATTTGCGGCCGCAAAGAAGGGTCGTACATCTGGCTGGCCCTCAGTCTCAACCCCTGTTGATGCGCCAACTCATAGATGCATGCATAATTGCATACTACACATCACTGGGAAATTGACTCTGTTTGGTACTGTACAAGCTATGAAAAAGAAAGGCACAAAGAAGTGAGACAACGCTAAATCACTAACACCAATAACTACCATATCTTACTTACAGGACAGAGGAGTCCCTGCATAACTTCTTAAAAAATCAGCCTAAGCGATAGAGACTGAGTAGGAACAGGTAGCAACGTCGAGCACCTGTCTAGATGATGTTCACATAATATTTGTACCATAAACTTCACTTACCTGAGCGTAAGATTGCAGCATGCTTGCTATTCAGGAAAATAATATTAGCATAGAACACAACTAATAAATAATTATTGCTCACCATGCCCCACAACCTCCAAGGCATGCAGATTGAGAAGGTCCTGGTCCCTATCCAGGATGTCAGCCCAGTGGTGCGGAAGATATTGTCGGTGCGCAGGGACCCAGAGCTGCGGCGCACACTCTTCAAGTGCTGCTGACACTCCTTGAGGCCGTATCTGCTCCTAGGCCTGCCACCTGCTACCAGGGTGGAGGGGAGTTGGCCCTGAATATAAAAAACTAGTGCAGCCTCCTTTCACTTCAGAAAAATGGTAGGAGGCTGCACCCCTTCACGGTGCTACTGACCGCAAGGTAGGTGACTGGTGATAAGAGTGGTTCGGGGGACCTGACGCTGCCGCACCCCTGCTCTTCCATGTTGCTGGGTCAGAGGAAGAGAAGAAAGTGAAACAGGAAAGAAAGAAGGAAAAAAGTAAGTAAAGAAAAAAATAAAAAAGGACAAAAGTCTCTCAAAAACACACAAAAATTTGAAAAAATTTAAAATACACAAAAACAAAGACACATGGTAAGATAAGAAATCAAAATTAAGGGTAGATAATATTCATAGGGGTAGGATTAATAGATTAAGAACGGATTCAAAAAGTAGGCCCCAGCACCATGGACAAAACAGACACAAGTTGGCCATGCCCATGCAAACCACGTACTGCCACTCGCGCATGAGTTCTGCCGCAAGAACTCCCTTTGCATTACATATGATGTAAAACATCATGTAAGCGGGAGCAACAAGCAAGTCTGTCCACTCACGGAACTCTGATTAGCACTGCAGAGTTTTTTTCCCACTTCGCCGTACTCCGCGCAGCACGACTATACAAACTCCGCCCAGTACTACTCCAGACAGACTTACTTGACCCCCTTTCTGGCCCGCCATTGACCTGGTGGTCACAGGACCCACTCAGGCAACAACAACATTTCCAAGGGTGACCTGAGCTCCAGTTCCTTACAGGCAGCATGCTTCAGATTATTCCCTAACAGACAGTCAACAGGCATGCCAGGGCTCACAGCAACTTCCAAAAGATTGGAGACTCCCCAACCTAAATGGAATCAGAGGCCCAGGATTGTGGCTCTCCAAGTTGTCTGCTACTACAATCTGTTGGTATGTATTCTATATCACATGTTCTGAGTAGTCATACTGGCTACTGTGTCCCTTACAGCCTCCACCCTCTGCCCAATGATTGTGACCCACTGCCTATACTTTGAAGTATTTGAAGGCATGGGGGACATGTTTAAAGGGCTTCTCAACTGGGTGGCGCAACAAGTGCCACAGGCCCATGATTAGCATTTTTTACAAGCTCTGATTATATGGCATATCACTCTACAAATTAAATGTGCTCATCAGGGGTGAACCAATTTAACCATGTAGGCGGGAGTGACCACAAGCACTTTAACACTGATTAGCAGTCGTAAAGTGTGCCGAATCCTAAAGACAGCAAAAAACAAATTCCATCAAAAATGAGGGAAACAGGGCAATGTTTGTGGAGAACATAGCAGCAAGTTAAGCAGCAGTTTGCTGCTGCGTTCGCAGCCGGGATTCAGAATTAGCTCTTGAAATATACTGTTATTAAGTGTGGCTGTCCAGAGCTTTATTCTAACAAACAGGATTATGGGCTTGCCAATCTCCCCTCCAGAACCCTCGGGCAAATACGACATGTGAGGCTGTATCAGGCAAAGTTGATGTAGATCGGTGGCTGAGGGCCGCTCATCAATTGAGGAAGGCACATAGAGTGACTGCAAGGATCTCACTTCAGGAAAGGGCAGCAGTGGCAAAAGAAGCACACACATATTGGCTTTTCAGCAACCAGGTGCCGAAGAGGAAGGTTGGCATCTCCGATGTTGCATTGGGGCTGAGAATGGGCAGAGAACGTGTCGGGTGCAGACACACAGAAAAACAAAGGGGGCCTAGCGCCAGAGGAGTTGTGCAATATATACCACATGAAGTCCCAGAGAAAGGTAGGCTGAATGAGGGGTAAATTTATGGATAGACAGAGACATGCAGGCAGGATAAAAGAGACTGATAAGTTTTGAAGAGCACTGTAAGGGACCTTCACAAAGATTGGCAGAGAGCGCCTGCAGGGAAAGTCAAAATCATTGCACGCCCAGAGGCTGCAGACCAAAGTCTCCATGCCACTGGAATCAAGCTATCCTGGCTGAAGAGGGGTGAAACCCCGAAACCGGTCCTAGGATGCTTGTTTCCAGTCCAGGAAGGACCTGGCTTGGCAATTCGGGCTGGACTGTTCCCATGAGGCACAGGGTCAAGACTGATTTGCATATGGCTGGGTTCAAACTGGAACGGCATGGTGAGCAAAAAAACGATGGATTTAGGCCCAGATCTCTGTACTGGGTCGAATGTATGACATTGTTCTGCATTCTGTTCATCAACTGTTGTTTTTGCATTTGTCACCCCGAGTGGGAAGGTTATGCCCAGACGTGGGTCCCGTGCTCTCCATGCCACTGGAATCAAGCTATCCTGGCTGAAGAGGGGTGAAACCCCGAAACCGGTCCTAGGATGCTTGTTTCCAGTCCAGGCAGGACCTGGCTTGGCAATTCGGGCTGGACTGTTCTCATGAGGCACAGGGTCAAGACTGATTTGCATATGGCTGGGTTCAAACTGGAACGGCATGGTGAGCAAAAAAACAATGGATTTAGGCCCAGATCTCTGTACTGGGTCAAATGTATGACATTGTTCTGCATTCTGTCCATCAACTGTTGTTTTTGCATTTGTCACCCCGAGTGGGAAGGGAATGCCCAGACGTGGGTCCCGTGCTCTCCATGCCACTAGAATCAAGCTATCCTGGCTGAAGAGGGGTGAAACCCCGAAACCGGTCCTAGGATGCTTGTTTCCAGTCCAGGCAGGACCTGGCTTGGCAATTCGGGCTGGACTGTTCCCGTGAGGCACAGGGTCAAGACTGATTTGCATATGGCTGGGTTCAAACTGGAACGGCATGGTGAGCAAAAAAAGATGGATTTAGGCCCAGATCTCTGTACTGGGTCGAATGTATGACATTGTTCTGCATTCTGTCCATCAACTGTTGTTTTTGCATTTGTCACCCCGAGTGGGAAGGGTATGCCCAGACGTGGGTCCCGTGCTCTCCATGCCACTGGAATCAAGCTATCCTGGCTGAAGAGGCGTGAAACCCCGAAACCGGTCCTAGGATGCTTGTTTCCAGTCCAGGCAGGACCTGGCTTGGCAATTCGGGCTGGACTGTTCCCATGAGGCACAGGGTCAAGACTGATTTGCTTATGGCTGGGTTCAAACTGGAACGGCATGGTGAGCAAAAAAACGATGGATTTAGGCCCAGATCTCTGTACTGGGTCGAATGTATGGCATTGTTCTACATTCTGTCCATCAACTGTTGTTTTTGCATTTGTCACCCCGAGTGGGAAGGGTATGCCCAGACGTGGGTCCCGTGCTCTCCATGCCACTGGAATCAAGCTATCCTGACTGAAGAGGGGTGAAACCCCAAAACCGGTCCTAGGATGCTTGTTTCCAGTCCAGGCAGTACCTGGCTTGAGTATTCAGGCTGGACTGTTCTCATGAGGCACAGGGTCAAGACTGATTTGCATATGGCTGGGTTAAAACTGGACGGGCATGGTGAGCAAAAAAACGATGGATTTTGGCCCAGATCTCTGTACTGGGTCGAATGTATGACATTGTTCTGCATTCTGTCCATCAACTGTTGTTTTTGCATTTGTCACCCCGAGTGGGAAGGGTATGCCCAGACGTGAGTCCCGTGCTCTCCATGCCACTGGAATCAAGCTATCCTGGCTGAAGAGGGGTGAAACCCCAAAACCGGTCCTAGGATGCTTGTTTCCAGTCCAGGCAGGACCTGGCTTGGCAATTCAGGCTGGACTGTTCCCATGAGGCACAGGGTCAAGACTGATTTGCATATAGCTGGGTTCAAACTGGAACGGCATGGTGAGCAAAAAAACGATGGATTTAGGCCCAGATCTCTGTACTGGGTCGAATGTATGACATTGTTCTGCATTCTGTCCATCAAATGTTGTTTTCGCATTTGTCACCCCGAGTGGGAAGGGTATGCCCAGACGTGGGTCCCGTGCTCTCCATGCCACTGGAATCAAGCTATCCTGGCTGAAGAGGGGTGAAACCCCGAAACCGGTCCTAGGATGCTTGTTTCCAGTCCAGGCAGGACCTGGCTTGGCAATTCAGTCTGGACTGTTCCCATGAGGCACAGGGTCAAGACTGATTTGCTTATGGCTGGGTTCAAACTGGAACGGCATGGTGAGCAAAAAAACGATGGATTTAGGCCCAGATCTCTGTACTGGGTCGAATGTATGACATTGTTCTGAATTCTGTCCATCAACTGTTGTTTTTGCATTTGTCACCCCGAGTGGGAAGGGTATGCCCAGACGTGGGTCCCGTGCTCTCCATGCCACTGGAATCAAGCTATCCTGGCTGAAGAGGGGTGAAACCCCGAAACCGGTCCTAGGATGCTTGTTTCCAGTCCAGGCAGGACCTGGCTTGGCAATTCGGGCTGGACTGTTCCCATGAGGCACAGGGTCAAGACTGATTTGCATATGGCTGGGTTCAAACTGGAACGGCATGGTGAGCAAAAAAACGATGGATTTAGGCCCAGATCTCTGTACTGGGTCGAATGTATGACATTGTTCTGCATTCTGTCCATCAACTGTTGTTTTTGCCTTTGTCACCCCGAGTGGGAAGGGTATGCCCAGACGTGTGTCCCGTGCTCTCCATGCCACTGGAATCAAGCTATCCTGGCTGAAGTGGAGTGAAACCCCGAAACCGGTCCTAGGATGCTTGTTTCCAGTCCAGGCAGGACCTGGCTTGGCAATTCGGGCTGGACTGTTCCCATGAGGCACAGGGGCAAGACTGATTTGCATATGGCTGGGTTCAAACTGGAACGGCATGGTGAGCAAAAAAACGATGGATTTAGGCCCAGATCTCTGTACTGGGTCGAATGTATGACATTGTTCTGCATTCTGTCCATCAAATGTTGTTTTCGCATTTGTCACCCCGAGTGGGAAGGGTATGCCCAGACGTGGGTCCCGTGCTCTCCATGCCACTGGAATCAAGCTATCCTGGCTGAAGAGGGGTGAAACCCCGAAACCGGTCCTAGGATGCTTGTTTCCAGTCCAGGCAGGACCTGGCTTGGCAATTCGGTCTGGACTGTTCCCATGAGGCACAGCGTCAAGACTGATTTGCTTATGGCTGGGTTCAAACTGGAACGGCATGGTGAGCAAAAAAACGATGGATTTAGGCCCAGATCTCTGTACTGGGTCGAATGTATGACATTGTTCTGAATTCTGTCCATCAACTGTTGTTTTTGCATTTGTCACCCTGAGTGGGAAGGGTATGCCCAGACGTGGGTCTTGTGCTCTCCATGCCACTGGAATCAAGCTATCCTGGCTGAAGAGGGGTGAAACCCCGAAACCAGTCCTAGGATGCTTGTTTCCAGTCCAGGCAGGACCTGGCTTGGCAATTCGGGCTGGACTGTTCCCATGAGGCACAGGGTCAAGACTGATTTGCATATGGCTGGGTTCAAACTGGAACGGCATGGTGAGCAAAAAAACGATGGATTTAGGCCCAGATCTCTGTACTGTGTCGAATGTATGACATTGTTCTGCATTCTGTCCTTCAAATGTTGTTTTCGCATTTGTCACCCCGAGTGGGAAGGGTATGCCCAGACGTGGGTCCCGTGCTCTCCATGCCACTGGAATCAAGCTATCCTGGCTGAAGAGGGGTGAAACCCCGAAACCGGTCCTAGGATGCTTTTTTCCAGTCCAGGCAGGACCTGGCTTGGCAATTCGGTCTGGACTGTTCCCATGAGGCACAGGGTCAAGACTGATTTGCTTATGGCTGGGTTCAAACTGGAACGGCATGGTGAGCAAAAAAACAATGGATTTAGGCCCAGATCTCTGTACTGGGTCGAATGTATGACATTGTTCTGCATTCTGTCCATCAACTGTTGTTTTTGCATTTGTCACCCCGAGTGGGAAGGGTATGCCCAGACGTGGGTCCCGTGCTCTCCATGCCACTGGAATCAAGCTATCCTGGCTGAAGAGGGGTGAAACCCCGAAACCAGTCCTAGGATGCTTGTTTCCAGTCCAGGCAGGACCTGGCTTGGCAATTCGGGCTGCACTGTTCCCATGAGGCACAGGGTCAAGACTGATTTGCATATGGCTGGGTTCAAACTGGAACGGCATGGTGAGCAAAAAACCGATGGATTTAGGCCCAGATCTCTGTACTGGGTCGAATGTATGACATTGTTCTGCATTCTGTCCATCAATTGTTGTTTTTGCATTCGTCACCCCGAGTGGGAAGGGTATGCCTAGACGTGGGTCCCGTGCTCTCCATGAAACTGGAATCAAGCTATCCTGGCTGAAGAGGGGTGAAACCCCGAATCCGGTCCTAGGATGCTTGTTTCCAGTCCAGGCAGTACCTGGCTTGGCAATTCGGGCTGGACTGTTCCCATGAGGCACAGGGTCAAGACTGATTTGCATATGGCTGGGTTCAAACTGAAATGGCATGGTGAGCAAAAAAACGATGGATTTAGGCCCAGATCTCTGTACAGGGTCGAATGTATGACATTGTTCTGCATTCTGTCCATCAACTGTTGTTTTTGCATTTGTCACCCCGAGTGGGAAGGGTATGCCAGGACGTGGGTCCCGTGCTCTCCATGCCACTGGAATCAAGATATCCTGGCTGAAGAGGGGTGAAACCCCGAAACCGATCCTAGGATGCTTGTTTCCTGTCCAAGCAGGACCTGGCTTGGCAATTCGGGCTGGACTGTTCTCATGAGGCACAGGGTCAAGACTGATTTGCATATGGCTGGGTTCAAACTGGAATGGCATGGTGAGCAAAAAAATGATGGATTTAGGCCCAGATCTCTGTACTGGGTCGAATGTATGACATTGTTCTGCATTCTGTCCATCAAATGTTGTTTTCGCATTTGTCACCCCGAGTGGGAAGGGTATGCCCAGACGTGGGTCCCGTGCTCTCCATGCCACTGGAATCAAGCTATCCTGGCTGAAGAGGGGTGAAACCCCGAATCCGGTCCTAGGATGCTTGTTTCCAGTCCAGGCAGGACCTGGCTTGGCAATTCGGGCTGGACTGTTCCCATGAGGCACAGGGTCAAGACTAATTTGCATATGGCTGGGTTCAAACTGGAATGGCATGGTGAGCAAAAAAACGATGGATTTAGGCCCAGATCTCTGTACTGGGTCGAATGTATGACATTGTTCTGCATTCTGTCCATCAACTGTTGTTTTTGCATTTGTCACACCGAGTGGGAAGGGTATGCCCAGACGTGGGTCCCGTGCTCTCCATGCCACTGGAATCAAGCTATCCTGGCTGAAGAGGGGTGAAACCCCGAAACCGGTCCTAGGATGCTTGTTTCCAGTCCAGGCAGGACCTGGCTTGGCAATTCGGGCTGCACTGTTCCCATGAGGCACAGGATCAAGACTGATTTGCATATGGCTGGGTTCAAACTGGAACGGCATGGTGAGCAAAAAACCGATGGATTTAGGCCCAGATCTCTGTACTGGGTCGAATGTATGACATTGTTCTGCATTCTGTCCATCAATTGTTGTTTTTGCATTTGTCACCCCGAGTGGGAAGGGTATGCCTAGACGTGGGTCCCGTGCTCTCCATGAAACTGGAATCAAGCTATCCTGGCTGAAGAGGGGTGAAACCCCGAATCCGGTCCTAGGATGCTTGTTTCCAGTCCAGGCAGTACCTGGCTTGGCAATTCGGGCTGGACTGTTCCCATGAGGCACAGGGTCAAGACTGATTTGCATATGGCTGGGTTCAAACTGAAATGGCATGGTGAGCAAAAAAACGATGGATTTAGGCCCAGATCTCTGTACAGGGTCGAATGTATGACATTGTTCTGCATTCTGTCCATCAACTGTTGTTTTTGCATTTGTCACCCCGAGTGGGAAGGGTATGCCAGGACGTGGGTCCCGTGCTCTCCATGCCACTGGAATCAAGATATCCTGGCTGAAGAGGGGTGAAACCCCGAAACCGATCCTAGGATGCTTGTTTCCTGTCCAAGCAGGACCTGGCTTGGCAATTCGGGCTGGACTGTTCTCATGAGGCACAGGGTCAAGACTGATTTGCATATGGCTGGGTTCAAACTGGAATGGCATGGTGAGCAAAAAAACGATGGATTTAGGCCCAGATCTCTGTACTGGGTCGAATGTATGACATTGTTCTGCATTCTGTCCATCAAATGTTGTTTTCGCATTTGTCACCCCGAGTGGGAAGGGTATGCCCAGACGTGGGTCCCGTGCTCTCCATGCCACTGGAATCAAGCTATCCTGGCTGAAGAGGGGTGAAACCCCGAATCCGGTCCTAGGATGCTTGTTTCCAGTCCAGGCAGGACCTGGCTTGGCAATTCGGGCTGGACTGTTCCCATGAGGCACAGGGTCAAGACTAATTTGCATATGGCTGGGTTCAAACTGGAATGGCATGGTGAGCAAAAAAACGATGGATTTAGGCCCAGATCTCTGTACTGGGTCGAATGTATGACATTGTTCTGCATTCTGTCCATCAACTGTTGTTTTTGCATTTGTCACACCGAGTGGGAAGGGTATGCCCAGACGTGGGTCCCGTGCTCTCCATGCCACTGGAATCAAGCTATCCTGGCTGAAGAGGGGTGAAACCCCAAAACCGGTCCTAGGATGCTTGTTTCCAGTCTAGGCAGTACCTGGCTTGGCAATTCAGGCTGGACTGTTCTCATGAGGCACAGGGTCAAGACTGATTTGCATATAGCTGGGTTCAAACTGGACCGGCATGGTGAGCAAAAAAACGATGGATTTAGGCCCAGATCTCTGTACTGGGTCGAATGTATGACATTGTTCTGCATTCTGTCCATCAACTGTTGTTTTTGCATTTGTCACCCCGAGTGGGAAGGGTATGCCCAGACGTGGGTCCCGTGCTCTCCATTCCACTGGACTCAAGCTATCCTGGCTGAAGAGGGGTGAAACCCCAAAACCGGTCCTAGGATGCTTGTTTCCAGTCTAGGCAGTACCTGGCTTGGCAATTCAGGCTGGACTGTTCTCATGAGGCACAGGGTCAAGACTGATTTGCATATGGCTGGGTTCAAACTGGACCGGCATGGTGAGCAATAAAACGATGGATTTAGGCCCAGATCTCTGTACTGGGTCGAATGTATGACATTGCTCTGCATTCTGTCCATCAACTGTTGTTTTTGCATTTGTCACCCCGAGTGGGAAGGGTATGCCAGGACGTGGGTCCCGTGCTCTCCATGCCACTGGAATCAAGATATCCTGGCTGAAGAGGGGTGAAACCCCGAAACCGATCCTAGGATGCTTGTTTTCTGTCCAAGCAGGACCTGGCTTGGCAATTCGGGCTGGACTGTTCCCATGAGGCACAGGGTCAAGACTGATTTGCATATGGCTGGGTTCAAACTGGAACGGCATGGTGAGCAAAAAAACGATGGATTTAGGCCCAGATCTCTGTACTGGGTCGAATGTATGACATTGTTCTACATTCTGTCCATCAAATGTTGTTTTCGCATTTGTCACCCCGAGTGGGAAGGGTATGCCCAGACGTGGGTCCCGTGCTCTCCATGCCACTGGAATCAAGCTATCCTGGCTGAAGAGGGGTGAAACCCCGAAACCGGTCCTAGGATGCTTGTTTCCAGTCCAGGCAGGACCTGGCTTGGCAATTCGGTCTGGACTGTTCCCATGAGGCACAGGGTCAAGACTGATTTGCTCATGGCTGGGTTCAAACTGGAACGGCATGGTGAGCAAAAAAACGATGGATTTAGGCCCAGATCTCTGTACTGGGTCGAATGTATGACATTGTTCTGAATTCTGTCCATCAACTGTTGTTTTTGCATTTGTCACCCCGAGTGGGAAGGGAATGCCCAGACGTGGGTCCCGTGCTCTCCATGCCACTGGAATCAAGCTATCCTGGCTGAAGAGGGGTGAAACCCCGAAACCGGTCCTAGGATGCTTGTTTCCAGTCCAGGCAGGACCTGGCTTGGCAATTCGGGCTGGACTGTTCCCATGAGGCACAGGGTCAAGACTGATTTGCATATGGCTGGGTTCAAACTGGAACGGCATGGTGAGCAAAAAAACGATGGATTTAGGCCCAGATCTCTGTACTGGGTCGAATGTATGACATTGTTCTGCATTCTGTCCATCAACTGTTGTTTTTGCATTTGTCACCCCGAGTGGGAAGGGTATGCCCAGACGTGGGTCCCGTGCTCTCCATGCCACTGGAATCAAGCTATCCTGGCTGAAGAGGGGTGAAACCCCGAAACCGGTCCTAGGATGCTTGTTTCCAGTCCAGGCAGGACCTGGCTTGGCAATTCGGGCTGCACTGTTCCCATGAGGCACAGGGTCAAGACTGATTTGCATATGGCTGGGTTCAAACTGGAACGGCATGGTGAGCAAAAAAACGATGGATTTAGGCCCAGATCTCTGTACTGGGTCGAATGTATGACATTGTTCTGCATTCTGTCCATCAACTTTTTGTTTTTGCATTTGTCACCCCGAGTGGGAAGGGTATGCCCAGACGTGGGTCCCGTGCTCTCCATGCCACTGGAATCAAGCTATCCTGGCTGAAGAGGAGTGAAACCCCGAAACCGGTCCTAGGATGCTTGTTTCCAGTCCAGGCAGGACCTGGCTTGGCAATTCGGGCTGGACTGTTCCCATGAGGCACAGGGTCAAGACTGATTTGCAGATGGCTGGGTTCAAACTGGAACGGCATGGTGAGCAAAAAAACAATGGATTTAGGCCCAGATCTCTGTACTGGGTCGAATGTATGACATTGTTCTGCATTCTGTCCATCAACTGTTGTTTTTGCATTTGCGCAAAGACTTATGACACATATCAATGTGCACACTTTACGCCCCTTTTTGAGATAGAAGCATCTTTTCTCCCTGCGCACAGTGTATTGATAAACAAGAAGGACTGCAAAACTGAAGGGCACAGATTTGGCATCCTGCTCGAAATGTGGAATAATAGAAACTGATAACATCCATATGTTCATGGTCTGCCCTCTAATCCTACCATACTGGGATGATGTAGGTAAGATCTTGAGTGACAAACTTTGAGTAAATGTCAAGGTAAGTCTTGAGATGATTATTTCTGGGGGTGTCACAAATCCATGAAACTGTGTGAAGAGAGCCGTAAGTTTTTACTTAACACTGCTGGTGAGAAGAACATTTGCAGGAAATACCTATCTAAGTCATATCCCACCAAAGCAGAATGGTTGGATTCTGTTATGTATACTTTTAAAATGGTCACACACACTAATGGAAAGTGGTTTATTAGTAGTGATAATTAGAGACCTACCTCTGTAATAAGGCCACAAACACAATAAATGGATCAGTCAAGGTCTCAATAAATTATTCCCTTTCTCAACCCCTGGTAGCTGGTAACAGGCAGCTGGCTTAACTTTTGAGTCAGGTGTATAAAGCATTTAAAAACACTAATACATTAAATAATTCAGACACAATACACAATAAAACCAACACCAATTTATTAAAAAACCTTATATTTTTGTGAACAAATGGACATCATAATGAAAAAAATCAAATGTAGGAAACCAGAGAATAAACTTTTTCTAGTGCTTAAGCAAAAGCGGCAACTTGGTACATCTAGGCACTCTTGACGGGGACAAAGTAAAAGCTTGAGACAGAAAGCAAATTAGCCCTGGAGGGACACACTAAGTGGGAGACTGTGGTCAAAATGTAACCTTCACTCTTAGAAACTTTATTGGAGCCTTTTCTCTTGACGTTGAGCGAGGCTTCTCTTCGGGCCAATTTCTGTCGACATCTTCAGATTGGCTCAGCACAAACCCTCGGTCGACTCTTGGAAGTCTTCAGTGGTAGACAGAGAGAGGGAGACAGAGGTAGGGAGACAGAGGGAGACAGATGGAGGGAGACAGAGAGAGATAGACAGAGGGAGGGAGACAGAGAGAGAGAGCGAGAGAGAGATATGTGTATGCCGGGTCTGATGGCTCAGTAATGTAATGCAATGTAATTGTAGTGCATTTATATAGCACTCTGCACACCCCCGAAAGGGTCTCTCAGGCGCTGTGCACATACCGCTGTGAAACCCTTCCTGGCCTTTCCCTGTGAAGTGCCCACTCCTGGGCACCCCCAAGGTGAAGCCAGGCATCCTAGCGCTTTTGGGGCCATTGTGGAGATTAAGCAAGCTATTGCCCAGAGTTGCAGAGTGGGACCCATGATTACAATAGGCACCGAGGCGAGAATTATCGGGTCCGGGGAAATTAAGCCCAAGACCCGCCGAGGCGGGAATTGAACCCTGGTCCGGGCCAGACCTCTGCATCAGGGTCTGCCGCTCTAACCATTGAGCCACACTTCTCCACTATGATGGCTCAGTGAACGAAGGCATCTGCTGCAGGGGCCTGTGTTTAACCTCATGGTCTCAAATTTGCTTGAAAATGCACAATTTGCCCACTTTTATTTCAAAATGTTCTTCCCGGGGGAGAACCCCCTTAAGTAGTACAGACTTGCTTGCTACGCTCGCTCGTTACACTGCCTTACTGTGTCCCAAAATGATGCATCTCCAAAAAGTGTGTCACCAACATGAAACGTTTGGAAAGCTGTTTATTAGGGGATCAAATATGGAGGAACAAGGATGAAGCAAAGAGCGACAACTTCCTTCATTATTGTCCTATAGTGACATTCGCCATGAATCTTGGATTCATGGCGTGGCAAGAACTAGGCCCATAAGAGTCATAATATTCTTCCTCAGATTGGTAGCATCAGGACTCCCCAAAAAGACAAAAAGGCCATAAGAGAAAGTGTTTAATGAGGGAGGCCTAGCAAAAACAGTTGTTGGAAACAGGCAAAATGTTTGGGGGATGGCCACCTTAAGGCTGACAGGTTTAACAGCACTTTTGCTTGAATTCAGTATTAGTTCTGCATGTTGGTGCTACTGCAATTATTTGTATCAACTATAGTTCTCCTTAAAGCTTCCTAACTAGATAATAATACTGTTGAGATGCTATACAGTTATTTTTCTAGTTTTGTAACAGTCAAAATTAAAATGTTATTCTCCTTTGTGTAAATGTGTCCTTTCTTTTTTGCACTGCTCTTGCACAACCTTGTTTTCTTGATGGCTACCAGCCTGGTTGGTAGCATTTAACCAGCTTTCTATGATGCTAAAACTGAAATATTGGATGAGTATTATGTAATTTTTAAAACTGAAAAGTGACAAAAATATATTTTGTGTATTGTAAAATTGTCTCCAGGCACCCAAGTGGGATTTGCATCACAGAAGGACAAGTTGCATTACGGTACATTGCACTATAACTCACAGCTTTGCATCGTAGTACACTGTATAGTAAATATGGCACTGCCCTTGTCATGAAAAGTGTTGGCAAGTAGCGCAATGTTTTCTTATGCAACACAGCACTCCATCACTTTTTGTAAAGCTGAACCATCATCTTTGTCAATAGTAAGCACATTACATGTATTTTATTATGTGTTTTGTTATGTGTTTTACATGTACTCTTTAGATGATTTGTGGGTGACAAATGTGGCAAATATATTGTCTGTAGTAAAGTCATGCATGATGCCAAACCAATTAGCTCCTTGTAATAAGTTTTGAAAAGTCATGAAATTTCAAGTCATTGATTTTCCCTTCTCATTTTTTCTAAGGCCGTATTGTTCTGCCAATAGTTGTGTCATTGATAAGTCATTGGTGGAAATGTTGGACTGTTTCAATGATCATTTTCAGAGAGAGCTGCATTGCAGGGTGCATGCCCACAGGTAGAATGATGATACATTCTCCTGTGTTTGCAGTAGGCTTCATATAAGTCACAGAGTGATTCCTATGTACATGGACACCAACAAAGGGTGTGAAAATGTGGTGTGTTTAAAAAAAACTGTGAACTCAGAAGTGATATTCTCAGCTCTACACTATCAATGGAAAATTTGAATATTTTCTGTATTCATTTTAAACATGAGAGCAGCCAAAATTATTATGAGGACATTCCTTTGGGCTCCTATACTATTTGTATTGTCAAATAGAAACATGCAAAAGAATTTCATATATTACTATTTCTCTACCTGAGCTTTCTAATGTTGTATCTTTTTTGCAAGTTCTGTATTTGCATGACGGTCTGTGCACACTGATGACACATCCTTTTTTCTTGTTGATGTATGTGATGTCTAGTACATTTAAATTTGTTTTAAGACCGCAAACATTTGCTGTTCATTTAGAAGTAAATATTAGTTTGAGAATTACTCTTTGTGGTACTGAAATCTGTATTGTTTGTCTTCACAGATTGATTATAAATGGTATAAACTGAAACGCCACTTCTTCATGGATTGTAAAAAAATTAATTTTAGGTAAATTTAATCTAAGAGGGAGGTACACATGCACATTATTACCATAAACATATTCATGTAGTATTGGTAACTTTGACTTTGGATGAGAAACTTCAGGTTTTTTAACAGTTGCTTAGAGCACCGTTGCCGACAACTTGTCCATGAGTGAATGGCTTATGCATTATCATCGGATGTATAAAATAGGGAGAATTTTTTGGAGTAGTACAGCTGGATATACATGTTTGGCTTTCTTGGTGGTAGGTTTCTTGTTTGTTCCCTCAGTTGCGGAGGATGAATAAACCCTCTTAAGGACCACTGGAGTGCCTGAGTGGGAATAGGGAGTTTGGTGTTGGCTGTGCCTTCATAAGTAGCAGTTTCATGCTTTCCTTGGTGTGGCAAGTTAGAGACGTTTTAGTGTCCCAATTTGTAGTAGATAGTGTTTGTCCACAGAATGTGGATGTTAATTCTGAATCTGAAGCAGTCAGAGTTTTGAAGGCATCTTTCGCTACACCAGAATGTAGAGTTTTCATGTACAGGTGAAGCCAGAGAAAATCCTCTGGGCTCTCTGCATATCATTCTGGGATCTCAGCAGATTGTTCTGGGCTCTTGGGAGGCCAGTAATCTTGGACAACTAATCCTCTTGCCGCATAGCTGCCCCATCATGTTGTCTGCCATGTAGACCAAATTGGTATTAAAACCCAGCAGGACGTGTAGCATCGCTTCCCAACTGTGTGACTATGACTAGTTGGTCCCAGGTATTGCCTGTCCTGGCTATAGAGGAGATATTGAGTATGTGGTTGTTGTATGAGCCAGGAAAAAGTAGCCACATCAGTTGTGGAGTTGGGCCAGAGAGAGTTTGTGTGGGCACTGATATTTGCAATGGAGGCACAACTCTGATACATGTCCATGATCCACTGTCCTCAGAGAGAGGGAGAGATCTAGGCACGCGCCAGCCAAACCTCATGGATTTGGCTGGTCACCAATGTCTTGCTCCTTTGTTGGAGTGCTGCTGCTCCCAATTAATGCTTGGGATATTGTTTCCACAGACATAGTGGACCATTTTGTAGAATGAGATGGCTGGGATCTTTCAGTGTCACCTGAAAATGCAGGAAACAAATAGATAATTTTGCAATGTATGCTGTGGTAGTTTTTAATTTATAAGTTTCTGTGGTATGCTATTAGACATTGTTTTTTATTGATGTTTGTAGGGTCAGAAACTTCAATAATTATTTAGGCAGCCCACAGATGGAATGGAGGGGTCTTAATCTGAAAACTTTGTAAAGTGAGACAAGTAAGATATCTTAAGACAACTACTGTTGCAGCGGAGCTATTGAGACTAAATATCCACTCTTTCACTATCCCTTTATTGTTTGTAGAAGGCCAAATAGCCTGCCTGGTATGGTCGTCCTAAATGTAACTGTTGGCTTTGATTTCTTGCTAAATGTTCCGACAACTTTGGAATGGGCATTTTTTGAGTGACTTATCTAGAGTATGATGGTAACTGTTTTGATGGGTTTATTTCTGATAATGTGTTTTTTCTTCTATCATATGTAGCATTTGAGGAGATTCATGTAAAGTGTATTGCCAGGAAACATTAGATTAATTTGTACTTGAAGAGAATGATAGTAGCACTGTGACTGTGGCGTATTGTGCTCCTAGCCTTTGGTGAGGTAAATGTGTATTTTGTTATGTTAAGTTGGTGGAGGCTTATCCTTTAGGTACCTTCCATGTATGAGCTTGTCAAGCCAATGTCTTTGTCGAATATATTCTGACATCTCCTACATTTGTATTTCTTGTAGGCAGCTTATCTGTTCTTTGTATTAACATTTGATAAACCTCATAAATTGTTGTTTTAACCATTGTCAGATCCTATTTGGGTGTCCAGAGAGCAGGCCTTTGGTACTGAACTTCAGCTGTATGGGCTATGATTGTTTGCCTCCTCTGCCTCCTCTGTTCCTGGGTCCATCCTACTCCAAACAGGGCCAAGTAAAACCCCACCAGAACTTGACTGTCAGCAGTAACAATGGTGAGCAGTCAGAGAATTTTCAAGAAGGGTGTAGGGATATATCAGACTCAGATTTCAAAACACATTCATAAGTCCAATAAAATGTATTTTCATTTTATTGCTTGTCATCCTGTAAGGAGACATACTTTATGACCGTGTAAAATGCATCCCTACACAAACGTCATAACGTAGCAGCTATGCAGTATGCAGGTGTAAGGCTAAAGACATCTAGGTTCAAGCTACCTGCCACTCAACCTATCCTTTTTTGTAATATAGGGTATAGTTGGCAAGATGCACCATAGTGTAGTTTCAGCACTATCCCTCAATTATTAAATAGTCTGTATCTGTATTTTCTACATACTATCATTCATTCTCTGGGTAGCGGAAGACCACTGTGTACCTTATAATTACAGTACTCTGCTCTCCAGTGTCATGCAGTCTTCAGTGGAGTCACAAAGCTGTATCACTGTGGCCGGCAAATGCCAGCCACTTGGCAGTGTCCTGGTGGGACTTGTATCTACTTCCCATTATTCCCACTACAAAGTAAATGGATTGTTAGATGTGCAGTTTCACTGGAATGCTCCAGACACTTTGCAGTTTCCCTCCCCCTACTGATACATTATTATAGGTGAGTAGCATGTGTAACCCAGTAGTTTGTTACTGCCATATTTAATGTGTCACAGTAGTACCTCTTTTCAGTTAGTATGTGCTATTTGAAATCCGATAGCACATCTGTAATTACTTACAAATGAGAGTTGTGTTGAGGAGACTTGTGTCACAGAGTAAGGAAATGGTAGATTGTGATAACGTAGGGAATGGTGTGAGTTGTGACACATATCAGGTAGCATATGTGTGTGAATAAGACTGATTTCCATATGGCTGGGTCCAAACTGGGGTGGCATGGTGAGCAAAAGAACAATGGATTAAACCCATATCCTGGTGACTGGGGGTGAATGGTTGCATTGTTCAGCATTCTGTCCATCAATAGTTTCTTTCACTCATATTTTCATAGGAGACACCATATATTTTAATACGGATGCAATTCATTGTGTACTGATCTTCTTGCTTCTGCTCATTCCCCCTCCCAATAAGTCTGCTGCTGCTAATCATCTCTCGTCTCATTTCTTCAAAGCACCAAGTGAATGACGTCAAAGATGAACAACTGTGTTAGGAAGTGTGTATTGTGAATGAAGTTTTCTTTGTGTACCCAAAGTATCATATTTAAGGACTTCAGCTGGAAGTTCCATTAAATGCATGCTATGAGCCATTGTTTAATAAATGTTTTATTTTGTGTTAAATAACTCGGAAGTGTGTTTGCTGAGGGAATAGGTGAAGATTTCTCCTTAAATATGTTAGTACTAAAAATGTTAAATATTTTGTTGCTTTTTCTTATGTGCCTATGTAACCCTAACCATGATCATACTATGCTGAGTTTGCAGAATCTATTAATAGATTGTGTAAATTGTGAATAACAACTCTTGTTTTTGGATTGATGGAGTTCATTTTTTAGTTGTTTCATGGACTGCACTTGCATCAGCTGCTTCTCGGGTGACATTCCCTTTACCTCCAAAGACTCAGTCTATTTTTCTTTCTTATTAGATCAATTGGAGATTTTGGAATCAAATTGATCAAATAAAAATTTTGAGTATTCAAAATGTTGGGGTTCAGGTGATTGTGGACTTTTGGCACCTACACTAATATGATGGAAGTTTATCCTTCGACTGTATGTGGAAACCAACGAGAGAGAACTAAATGATGGACCCTCCTCAACCTTGGTGTATGTAGTTCCATCAGCCAAAACCCTAAATAAGGCAACTGCTTGACTGTCGCCTTGATGGATGGATATGCCCTGCCATTGGCGGAGGAATTACAGCCCATCCACCAAAATTTAACCTAGGTCCTATGTCCTCTTGTTCAGTCTGCACCTAAAGCTGAAATGTAGCATTTATTTATCAATTTATTCATTTATTATTTAATAAAGATATTTGTATTGTCAGTAAAAGGTGCAACAGAGTTCATAACATAAAACAAGGAAACAAATACAGCATTCTGATTGAAACGCTGAATTGATGGGTAGAGTCTAAGACTTACCATTGAGTTGTGAATGGTGGCGGGTACTTATGTCATAAAGTGGCTGTAGTTGAAGGTTTTTCTGAGCTGTAGATTAGAGAGTAAAACAGAGGAGATTGAGAATGCAGTAAAGGGTCTAATTCTTCAATATCATTTGGAATAGATGATGCTTACTAATCCAACGGATCAGTATCACTTTTGTATTGCGTTGACTGATGATTTGAGAAGAAGGTAAGAAGCTGATGTATATAATATGCTTATTCTAATTATGGTGAGAAATCTGGTATATGGTTAGACTATTCCACTATTCAGCTGTTTGTATAGTTTTGTTATACATCAATTTAGTGTATGCAGCATTTGGATGACACTACTATCATTACTGCAATCCTAGACTAACGAAAGCCCACACTTCTAGAACGCATTCACATGAAATTATGATGATATAAAATAACACATAACTCCAACATGCAAGCAGAATGCAAACTCTAGACTATCTTTGAAACGGATAGTACTTTTCTTTAAACTTATAGGTTTTTCTGAAGATCGGTAGCTCTTTGTAAAGACTCTAAAGACATTTAGCTTCTTCAAAGGACGGAGAAATTGAGATGCCATGTTCTAGCAGTAGGTCTACTCCCAGGTAATTGCATATAGCTTGGAGCCTCAGTAAACACTGCAAACCCATTTTATATTTCAAAATGCCAAATATTTTTTTTATGGATAGCTCTTGTATGGAAATGTTTGCAGATGAACAGCTATTTACTCTAACCTGGCGACTGGGACATACATTGTGTTGGTTAAGTAAATGTTTTAATCATTGATCATGAATCAGTGAGTGAGAAGACATTCCTAACTCCTAGGGATGCTTCCTATTTCTTCCTGATTTTGCTGCACATTTGATACTTAGGGCCTTATTTAATTCTTGGCAGTATATGTATTCCGTCATAACAGCAACTGAGTATACATACCACCAAGACTGTTTGACACCACCAACTTTAAAATTAGGCTGAGCGTAGGTTTTATCATAGCACAGATCACCGTAATTAAAACCCTCTGACGGAGCTATAGAGTTAAAACCATTGGAGGCAGACCTCTCATTCCACCCTCCTGATTTAGATGGGCAGAGTAAGGTCACTTTTCACTGCCCATCACCACCAGGAATACCCTGGCAGTAAGGGGCAGTGAAAACTCCTAAATGCTTCCGTCGCCATAGGAGAGGATTCCCATGATGAGGGGAGCATTTTCTTTTTTAATTTTCATCCTGCTTTTGGATTTCTTTTTTAAATTAAATAGAAAACAATTGGGTGCATAGCTCCATCATGTTGATGGAGCCTCACCCAACTTCAAAAAGCATTGACTGGAACTGCTGCGACTATCGTTTTTCTCTTTCTTTAAGTAATGTCTGCCTGCTTTGTGATCATTCCTCAATTTGGTGTGGGCACCTCTGTCAAGTTGACAGAGAAATTGACTCTGTCTCCCTGATGGAGAAATGGTCTGCCCATCTACAAATAAATCAGGCCCTATGCCTATTTCTAATTTTGTCTTTTATACTGGATTGTTCTTTTTACTGGGAACCTTCATGGCAAAGTCTTTTTTCTTTTAAATGAGAATATTGCTGCATCTGCATTTTAAATGTCTGTTTTATATCCTTTTGAATATATGTAATAAACCTTCATGGTTTTTCTAAACTCCACTCTGCTTCAATGTCAGAGGTGAACTTTGCCCCCAATCCACCAAAGTTATTAAAGTGTAATATTTTAGAGTTACAGTACGCTCACACCTTAATAGACAACCGAAGTACTAGAGAAAAAACAGATATCTATATTCCAGAGAAAGATGCACTAAATGTTCACAAGAATGGTACATAAAAAGCCACATGATTATAAATGTTTTGAATGCGTCCTTCTGGGAGCAACATTATCTTAACTTAAGAGAAGCCCTTCTGTTAAGTACCTTGATCCATCAACTATATATTAAATCAAAATATTTTAAGTATCTTTAGCATTTAAAAATGTAATGCGTATTAACCTATATTTTGCATCAAACTTTTCTAATCAAACTCTGTGCTCTCTGATTGTATCAAATTCCATCAAGAGGTTTTTTTGGCTCTTCTTAGAGTGATCACAATTAGTGATGGCTCGAGAAGAGACAGCTGCTTAAGTCCACGATCAATACATATAAGTGCACAACAAGTTAATATTTGTTATCCAGTGGTAATTACACACTGTCCCAAATCTTGTTCATGAACGTGGTGGTGCAAATTATAAAAAAGTAGCATGAAAATCAATCAGTAAACCACCATGTTTATTAATGTTTAGTCCTATAGATTGTGTGTACAGACTAAACAAATTGGGTGGAGTCCATATTGATATCTTACATGCATGTTGCTTAAAAATAATGTTGCTAGTCAGCGGTAATTAAGGAAAGTAAGCTGGTCTGAAACTTATTATGTAAAATGTCCAACGCACTAATCAATTTTCTTGACATCAGTGCAAATTCTTTCATTTTTTAAAACACCTTGTTAGCTATGTTGTAACATGCTTACATAGTGAATGAAGCATACAGGTTCAGGTGTATGGACTAATATTTTGAGCATCACTGGGTATTTCTGATGTTTTCCAAATTATTGATATTGTAAAATACCAGGATGGTTTCCAGTTCTTAGAATATTGGACAAAGGACCTATGGTAGGTCACAATATTTGCTATAAACCAAAGATGAACTAACAACCAATATTTCCAAATACAGAGTGCATTGTTGACTCAAGAATTATTTGCATATTTATTTCAAAACTGCAAACATTCTATCAAACTGTTTTCAATGTTCTTTAAGAATCGTATTCTTCATTCTCCTCCATGATACAAAGCTTGTCTGTTTCCTTCAAAATATTGGATATGTTGTATATCTCTGCTTTAGTTGCCTTTGCATTACTTTCTTTTAATTGAACCAAATATTTCAGAGCCTAACTGAGGAACGTGTTAGCCATGTTTCCAAAGTCAATTGTGCTAGGGTTACAATTCCTTACTAAGTTAAGTATGTATTTGCGCATTGCATCTGAAAGTACCTCCTGCATATCCGCAGTACAAATATAAAGACAGCTTTACATTTTATGCAAAATGTTGTTTAAATAATGGGGTCCATATAATATTTGGCAAAGAAGTTGAACATCTATACTTTTCTGATGCAGCTTATGTGGTGAATTTGCACTCCTTTTCTATTGATAAAGCCTTACCCACCACCACCACCAGTGGAAACCCTTGACCTGTAAATGAGACCTGCAAGTGAAAATGTTGACATATTTATTACAAACAGGTGTGAAAATGCCTACACGTTGGGGATATTTTTATTTTTTATTTTTACATTTATGGGAAAATGCTTTTGGAGCCCAGAATAAAACAAAAAAAACCTTTCCGAGTGGGACAAGCAAAAGTGACATCTACTTTGTCTTCAGAAGGACCAGAGCACTAGTAATTATTCTGAAAACTTAAAGATCCTGGCCAGCCATGTTTGGATCTCTATATATGACAGGCAATCCTTGGCCTTTTAATGACACTGAATATCATTTGATCATAAAAAATAAACAATGCCGGATATGAAACAAGGGCATGAACCTCATATCCTGATAATATTAACCTAGTAAACTATTATAAACCCACAATAAAATTATATAGGTGGTAAAAACTTTCCTTTGTCATTCAATGCGCTGAAAATATGCACACTCTGAAAAGATTAAGTCAATAGTCGAATAAAGTTCTGAGACACAACAAGAAGGAGCTTAAGAATATCATTATTAAATCCCGACTTAAGAATCTCAGATAATATTTGTTAAATGCACTTACAGCTATTTTACCTATTTGATTAACTGTGAGTTGTTGAATCATGAGTCATTGATACAGATATCATTACCTGCACCTGAAATAACATTTCTGATGTACCAAAGGGGAAAGAATAGCATTTAAATATCCAACTGCATATACTAAAAACTGATTTCCCACTGGCCACCACAAAAGTGCTAATTATGGCTAAAGCTAGTACTCATTTTTTCTCATTAACAGATTAAATTGTCATGACTATATGTTAAATTGAATTATTGGAGACAAATGTTTAGAAACATTTCAAAATAAGTGTTTGTATAGTTGCACATTTCAAATTCAAAAAACCTATTATCCAAATCTCAATCAAAATTATTCAACAAATATATTAAAATCCACAAGTGTCTATTTAGCCCATCTGAGTTTCACTTAAGAACATCAGGTAAACATTGAAAGTATACCCTGCTAAGGCGCACCAAAAAGCTAATATGACTGCTGCTGCTAGCCCATATTCTATCATCTTTTGGAAGCTATGTTTTGCTTTCATTGGTACATGAAGGATAGACTTCTACATATCCCTTACCAAATAAAGATTATATGATGCTTTCGGAATCAATTTACAGGGAGTCATCATCATAATCATCAACCAACTTTATTTTGCACTTCAATTAAAATGCATAAAAGAACAAATACAATGTAATTTCATTACATGTAAAAGCCAAGCATTAATTTTAGGTAAATACAGTAAAAAAGACAAAAGGAATTTTTCCATTTCAAGGTAAAATGAAGCCATATAGCAACAATCATAAAAAGAACAAATACTTTGATTAAAACAATGATCTTAAGGTGCGATAGCTGTTGTGCTAAACACCTTATGGGTTCTCAGGGCAGCCAGTAAGAAAGAAGCCAGTGAATAACAAGCAAACGCAAATTCTAGTTGGTCAAATAGAGAAAGGACTGGAGCTAAAGAGCACAAGGAACATTTATTTAAAAGTGGGACAATAAACTTCTTCCTCTCTGCTCTATAAAGTGGACAGAAGAATAGTAAGTGTGAGGTCGATTGAATTGCCTTGTTGTCACATGAGAAAGATGGTAAACTGTTTATAGAGAATAGGCTTTTTGGGTACCCCAACAATAATGGGATAACATTTAGTCAACATCTAATCAGAATAAAACAATGTTGTTTATTCTTGACTAATCCAATATAGGAGTGGGTGGGAATCATTGGGTATCTGCTGTAGACTTTCATAAAACTTTACCGATTGTTTCTCTCTATGTCTGTCCCACGTGTTGCAAATGTCTTTTATTAGGAAAATGTCTTTCAATCTGGATTTAGGGAAATGTTCACAAAGGGTTGGGGTGTCATATAGGTATGCAAGCCCCAGCGATATTAAAGTTTGTCTAACATATGATAGCCAGGGTATTTTATGAGCTTGATCCAGGTTCAGGATATATTTCAAAACCTTATGGTTCAAATCCACAATGCCCCTTTTCCATATTAATAGCCAAAGATAGAGTGGAGCTAGTTTAATGGCATCAGTATTAAAAGGAAGGCTAACTTCATTATGTACAACAAAGATTTGTACATGCTAGTGGGGCTGACAACAATGTTTTAATACATGTATTTTCTATGACTTGAAGAACCATCACATCTGTTATCCCCCATATTGCTGCACCATATATGGTCAATGATAAAGCTTTGGCCAAATACATTTTTGACATTTCTATTATTGGCTTACACTCCAATTCTTTAGAGAATCTAAACACAGCAGCAATACTTTGGGCCATTAAATTAGATTGACTCAAGAACATCTCCTTCCAATTTTGTTACTTGCTCTATTTTTTCCCCATCTAGGTGATATCTCATCTGCTTATTTCTATCACCACTCATTGCCATAATATAAGTTTTGGCTTTGTTTATGTGTAGGTCCAAATCAAACATAAAAGCTGTGTAATGTGCAATGAGGTTTTGAAATAACAGAGGAATCCTCACCAATAAAACTGCATCTTCTGCATAGAGCAGGATAGGGAGGGGAGACTTCAATACTTGTGGAGTATCTTTCAAGGTATTGATCAGGGCATTGTTTAGATTATTGGTATAAAGAGCAAACAAGAAAGGGGCCAAAACACATCCTTATCTGATGCCCCTTTCAATTTTAAATACGTTTGTACATTTGCTATACCTCCCGTAGTGTACCATGGTGGCGGAGTCCAAATAAAGCTCCCTTATAAAATGTATGGCGTCATCCACTCCCATGCCCTTCAAGATATACCAGAGCTTGCTATGTACCACGCAATCAAAAGCCTTAGACAGGTCCATAAAGGCCATGTATATTTGGGCCTTTTTTACCATGGTGTACTTTCCTAATATCAATGTCAGATTAAGACTCTGATCCATGGTATGCCTACCCTGTCTAAATGCATACTGAACTTCAATGTGGATTTTCGTTTCCTCTGCCCAAACATCCAGTTTATTTAGCAATAACCTACCCATACGTTTGGCAGTACTATCAAGCAATGAGATAGGACGATAGTTGGCAGTGATAGAAGCACCCCCTTTTTTATATATTGGAATTATAATATATTTTTTCCAAGAGGGAGGGGGGAAAGTCTTAGCTATTGCATTAAAAACCACAGTTAATAGTGGGGACAAAAAAGGATATCTGTAAGAAAGATATCAATAGGGACCCCATCAGGCCCTGGTTCTTTCAGAGATGGGTCAAAGCAGGTTTGATTTCTTTAAGATCTAAAGAAAGGTGTGTGAAGGCCTTTGTGTCGGGACATGTATCTAAGCTATGGGTTTCCCCTGGTTTTTGAAAGATTTCCTAAAAATACCTTATCCACTAATCTTTGT
The DNA here is from genome assembly GCF_964204655.1 of Triturus cristatus. NCBI lineage: Eukaryota > Metazoa > Chordata > Amphibia > Caudata > Salamandridae > Triturus > Triturus cristatus. The sequence goes on from NC_140590.1 coordinate 1,121,829,027, forward strand.
TGATGTGTGCATGTAGGGAAGGACTGCCATTATCTTTCAAAAGATGAGAATAGGTTATCTTCCAGAATGTAGTGATGTCAATCAATCAATCAATCAATCAGGGGTTTGTAAGTGCGCTACTCACCTGTGAGGGTCTCAAGGCACTAGGGGGGAGCAGCTCTGGGTCAGTCGAAGAGCCAGGTCTTTAGGCTCTTCCTGAAGGTGTGCAGGGTCGGGGAGCACCTGATGTTGACTGGCAGCTCGTTCCAGGTCTTGGCTGTGATAAGGGAGAAGGATCTCCCTCCTGTTCTGGTTCTGAGGATGTGTGGGGTCTCTGCCAAGGCAAGATCGGCAGAGCGGAGGTTTCTTTAGGGTACGTGGAACGAGACTCCATCGTTGAGGTGCTTGGGGCCAATGTTGTGGAGGAATTTGTAGGAATGGGTGAGAAGTTTGAAGGTCGCTCTCTTCTCAACGGGGAGCCAGTGGAGGTCTCGTTGGTGTTGTGTCAAGTGTTCTTGCAGTGGTGCCCCGAGGATGAATCTGGCCATGGTGTTCTGGATGGTTTGGAGCTTGTGTAGAAGGGTTCTGTTGATTCCGGTGCAGAGGGTGTTACCGTAGTCCAGTCAGCTGGCTATGAGTGTGTGGGTGACGGTCTTTCTGCTTTGGGGGGTATCATTTGAAGGTCTTTCAGAGGATGCAGAGGCAGTTGAAACGTGTGGAGGCGACGGCGTTGATCTGGCGGGTCATGGTGAGGGAGGACTCAAAGATGATTTTGAGGTTCTGTGCGTAGTCTGTGGGGGTGGGTGGGTTCCCGAGGGCCAAGGGCCACCAGGTATTGTCCCAGGTGGAGGTGGAAGGTCCAAGGATGAGGACCTTAGTTTTCTCCAAGTTGAGCTTTAGGCAACTGTCCTTCATCCAGGCCACGACGTCCTTCATTCCTTCTTGGAAGCTGAGTCTGGTGTCTTTGGGGTTCTTTGTGAGGGATAGTATGAGTTGAGCATCGTCGGCATATGATTCTATGCTGAGCCCATGCTGTCTGACGATGGCGGGTGAGGGGGGCCATGTAGATGTTGAAGAGCGTGGTGCTGAGTGATGATCCTTGGGGTACCCCGCAGTTGATCTTTGTGGGTTCAAAGATGAAGGGAGGGAGTCTGATCCTTTGGGTTCTGCTGGAGAGAAAAGAGTGGGTCCAGTTGAGGGTGGTTCCTCGTATCTTGGCATCGTGAAGTCTGGCTGCGAGTGTGCGGTGTGAGACGGTGTCTAAGGCTGCAGAGTTCGGTGGTGAACCAGGCAGCCTTCAGAGGGCGTTGTTCGGCGGGGTGGCGGAGGGGTGCAAGCTTGTTGGCGCAGCTGGTGATCCATGTGTGAAGTTCATTGGCTGCAGAGTTGGTGTCGATGTGGCGATCGGGGGGGGGGTGGTGGGGGAGGGTGGTGTTGAGGTGTTCCTCTGTAATCTTGCTCCAGTTCCTTCTTGGTGGGTGCGGGGGGGGTTTGGGTGCATCGGTGGTGTTGAAGGTAAAGTGTATGCAGTGGTGGTCTATCCAGAGGGGCTGTGTGATGTGGCTGAAGTGGTTGTTTGTCCCTCCTGCGAAGATGGGGTCAAGGGTTTGTACTGCTCTGTGAATGGGGGTGGTGAAGAGTTGTCTCAGTCCGAGGTTGGAGAGGTGGTCTCTGCAGATGTCGAGGTGGAAATTCAGGTCTCTAAGTAGGACATAGTCCATGGAGGTGATGGCGTGGGGTGCGATGAGGTCAGTGATATAGGTTGAGAGGTCCTGGGGGTCTGTAGGCGAAGGTGCCGTGTAGCGTGGTCTTGGGGCTGGTCTGGATCTGGAAGTGGAGGTGTTCAGTGTTGGGGTGGGGGTCATTGGTGCCGGAGGTGGAGAGTTGGAGAGAGGTCTTGTGTCAGATGGCGAGTCCTCCTCCTGGGCGGAGGGGGCCGTCCTTTCGCTGGATCTTGTATCCGTCTGGATGGCTGTGGCGATGTCGGGCTGGAGGTGACGTTGGTCCAGGTTTCTATTAATAGATTGTGTAAATTGTGAATAACAACTCTTGTTTTTGGAATGATGGAGTTCATTTTTTAGTTGTTTCATGGACTGCACTTGCATCAGCTGCTTCTCGGGTGACATTCCCTTTACCTCCAAAGACTCTGTCTATTTTTCTTTCTTATTAAATCAATTAGAGATTTTGGAATCAAATTGATCAAATAAACATTTTGAGTATTCAAAATGTTGGGGTTCAGGTGATTGTGGACTTTTGGCACCTACTCTAATATGATGGAAGTTTATCCTTTGACTGTATGTGGAAACCAACGAGAAAGAACTGAATGATGGACCCTCCTCAACCTTGGTGTATGTAGCTCCATCAGCCAAAACCCTAAAAAAAGCAACTGCTTGACTGTCGCCTTGATGGATGGATATGTCCTGCCATTGGCAGAGGAATGACAGCCCATCCACCAAAATGTAACCTAGGTCCTATGCCCTCTGGTTCAGTCTGCACCTAAAGCTGAAATGTAGCATTTATTTATCAATTTATTTATATTTGTATTGTCAGTAAAAGGTGCAACAGAGTTCGTAACATAAAACAAGGAAAACAATACAGCATTCTGATTGAAACGCTGAATTGATAGGGTAGAGTCTAAGACTTACCCTTGAGTTGTGAATGGTGGCGGGTACTTATGTCATAAAGTGGCTGTAGTTGAAGGTTTTTCTGAGCTGTAGATTAGAGAGTAAGACAGTGGAGATTGAGAATGCAGTAAAGGGTCTAATTCTTCAATATCATTTGGAATAGATGATGCTTACTAATCCAACGGATCAGTATCACTTTTGTATTTTCAAACCATTTGCGTTGACTGATGATTTGAGAAGAAGGTAAGAAGCTGATGTATAAAATATGCTTATTCTAATTATGGTGAGAAATCTGGTATATGGTTAGACTATTCCACTATTCAGCTGTTTCTATAGTTTTGTTATACATCAATTTAGTGTATGCAGCATTTGGATGACACTACTATCATTACTGCAATCCTAGACTAACGAAAGCCCACACTTCTAGAAAGCATTCACATGAAATTATGATGATATAAAATAACACATAACTCCAACATGCAAGCAGAATGCAAACTCTAGACTATCTTTGAAACAGATAGCACTTTTCTTTAAACGTATAGGTTTTTCTGAAGATCGGTAGCTCTTTGTAAAGACTCTAAAGACATTTAGCTTCTTCAAAGGACGGAGAAATTGAGATGCCATGTTCTAGCAGTAGGTCTACTCCCAGGTAATTGCATATAGCTTGGAGCCTCAGTGAACACTGCAAAACCATTTTATATTTCAAAATGCCCAATATTTTTTTTTAAGGATAGCTCTTGTATGGAAATGTTTGCGGATGAACAGCTATTTACTCTAACATGGTGACTGGGTCATAAATTGTGTTGGTTAAGTAAATGTTTTAATCAATGATTTTGAACAAAAATGACAAACTCACTGAAATGGCAAGTGTTGGAGGGAGGACCACCGGGGAGTCGGGGGGGACTGCTCCGGCCACCTTCCTTCCGCAAAGTTATAGCCGAGCGCCGTTGAGAAGCCTCCGAGGAGAGGTCCTTCTCCTGAGATTGTACTAGGCACAGTAACACCACCACACAGGACTCTGTATCAGTTGCTTATCTTGGTTCTTTATCAAAGGTAGCACATTCAATATTTACAGTGGGATCGAGTGATCCAAAAAGAGTCTCAATGTCTTTAGGGGAATAGGGTAGCGGGTCAGTCTCAGTACCAGCCAGGTACGGGGGGGCTCTGTGCCAGACCTTGCGTGCTGGCCTCAAAGTAGCTCGGACGTGGAGAGCCGCGACGGTGTCTGCAGGGCTCGGGTGGTAGTTCCGCTTGGGTCGAGCCGCGACACAGTCAGCAGGGCTCCGGTGGTAGGTCCGCTTCGGTCGAGCCGCGACGAGGTCAGCTGGGCTCTGATGGCAAGTTCAACAAGGTCGGGCCGCGACGGCGTCAGCAGGGCCCCAAAGGTTCGTGAAGGTCTTTAAGCACGGTGGAGCCGCGACGTCGTCAGCAGGGCTCAGGGGGTAGTTACAGGATGAGTCTTTCTCCGTAGGGTCAGCCGCGATCCGATCAGCAGGGCTCTCGACTCCGGGATACAACTGTTGTCTTGTTTGCTGGGTCGCCCCAGATATAGGACTGGAGTCCTTTGATGTCCGGACCCTTGCGCCCGGGGGGGGTGGAGAGGCCAGGTAGGGAGCGGCCAGACGCCCAGCAGGAGAGGCGCCAGGCCCCAAAGAGCTGTGGGGCGATCACACCTAGGTGTGGAAGGACGGTTGGGGGTCCCATCGATACTGCCCTCCGCCGGGAGTGGGAAGGGTTCACGTGGTATCCCCTGGGCCAGGGGTTGGCGCCTCGATGTCGGGCCTCGCTGGGACCGAGGCTGAGTGGAGCGGGGTCACGTAGGTGGTCACGTAGAGCGACGTATAATCCAAAATGGAGGAGCTCCGAGGTGCATGGGACCTCGTGTGGCTTAGCGAGGGGGAACAGGACCACGCCACTAGGCCGGCTCCAACAGCAAGTATAATAATATTTGTGCAATTTAGAAAGTCAATTACAATTATGAATGCTAAAAAAAGAAACAGCAGTTTATATTAAATTTGTGTAGATTTTTTTTTAGGCGGGTCTTTTAGATGGTGAGTTATAAATTTACATTTTACCCAAAAGATTTGGGGATGCCTTTTTTGAAGATGAAGTGTCTAAATCAAAATGTGGTTTATTACTTCCGCTGTCCATTAAGGTGTGAGTGTGCTGTAACTCTAAAATATTACACTTTAATAACATAGTCTTTGTAGAGACTATAAAGACATTTAGCTTCTTCAAATGATAGAGAAATTGAGAGGCCAAGTTCTAGCAGTAGGTCTACTCCCAGGTAATTGTATATAGCTTGGAGCCTCAGTAAACACTGCAAACCCATTTTATATTTCAAAATGCCAAATATTTTTTTGAAGGATAGCTCTTGTATGGAAATGTTTGCAGATGAACAGCTATTTACTCTAACCTGGTGACTGGGACATACATTGTGTTGGTTAAGTAAATGTTTTAATCAATGATTTTGAACAAAAAGGACAAACTCACTGAAATGTCAAAAAAGTATAATAACATTCGTGCAATTTAGAAAGTCAATTACAATTGTGAATGCTAAAAATAAGAAACAGCAGTTCATATTAGATGTGTGTAGAATTCTTTTTAGGGGTCTTTTAGATGGTGATTCATACATTAAAATTTTACCAAAAATTTAGGGATGCCTTTTTTGAAGATGACGTTTCTACATCAAAATATGGTTTATTAACCGAGAGCAATTAGCCTACACCCAAAATCACATATAAATATTGATATGAAACTATTGCAGTTGAAACAAATTTGCTACAGCATGTTAGAGTGTGATTTCTTGGCTTAAGCTAAGTAGCCCTCCTGGCTCAGGCTTACTAGCCCGCGGTTAGACCTTCTTGATGCCATCTTGTTTAAAATGGCTCCTGCATCATACTGTTTATTATGTTGTGATTGGTTTATCTCTGAATGCCTTTGTTCTCAAAAAGGCCCAGAGATTTGTTAATATTTTCAAGGACCATATGGTTGTATGCAATATTGAATTAATTCACAATTGTTCACTGTTTATGTTACTAGTTTGTTCTGACACCTCTGGTGTCATACAGCTTGTACTTTCTAAGGTAAAATTGTGATTTGTAGGATAATATGAATGATGGATTGGTGTGATACTGATCCTTAGCACCCCCCAGGATATGTTGGTCTATAGTCATGCTAGCTTACAGTACATTTGCACCCCTAACCCTACAGGGCAACACATGTTTGTGCAACCTGGGAACATAACATCTCTGATCCCACAAGGCAATCATGGCAACAGATCTAGAACCCATTTGGACAGTTACTAATGCATACCTGAAGAGGTTCATAAGAAAGACACAACATGCAGTTTCAATATTTATTGAGGCATTGTGATTCATATGTGAAATACGTGCACTGCAATATTCAATAGAAGGAAGCAAAATAATGGTGTTAGCATTACAAGAATAATGAAAAAGAGGGTCGTCGGTGCCGGAGGTGGAGAGTTGGAGAGATGTCTTGTGTCAGATGGCGAGTCCTCCTCCTGGGCGGAGGGGGCCGTCCTTTCGCTGGATCTTGTATCCGTCTGGATGGCTGTGGCGATGTCGGGGCTCGAGGTGACGTTGGTCCAGGTTTCTGTGAAGAAGGCAACATCGGGCGAGAGGGTGTCAATCAGGTCCCAGATTTCTATGGCTTGTCTGTGAAGGGAGCGTACGTTGAGGAGGATGCAGGTCAGGGATTCAGTGGTGCGGGCATCCAGTGAACCTTCAGTGGCCATGGGGGCACTGTTGATGGTGAAGGATCGTTGGCAGTACCTGCAGGAGAACTGTCTGAGGGTGGTGTTGGGTCCAGATCTTTGGCAGTCGGATTGCTTTCCAGGGTTAAGAGTGTTGCGGACGTAGGAGTCATATCAGCGGGGTCTCACGGATCCAGGGTTCCTGGCGCTGATCGCTGTCGGGTCGCAGACGGGCGCGGACAGTCTTACCATTAAGTAGGGGAGGGGCAGGGACATGCAGCTAGGAGGCGGGTTATGGCAGGAATCAAAAGCAACAGAATACCACAGCAAAGGGATAAGTGTTAATGGTGCTAAGTAGCAACAATAAGGTAACAATAACAATAAAGAAAGTAAGAGCAAAACAGAGGGATAAAATAAAATAAACATGAAAAGGGGGGTACAGCATTGAGTATACTACAAGGAGCACAATGCGGGGGAAAAAGAGAAAATGCCGGCACAGGCAGCGGCGAGGCGCAGTCTCAAACCCTGTCTGGGTAGTACTGCAGGCAGAGCACAGCACGGCACAGCTGATCTCTAACTGAGTCGGACCCTTTAAAGTAACGTTCGGACCCTAAAATAATAAACCTCAAAAACGCCACATGCGTCAATCCTAGGCTTGGACTATGCTATTAACAACCTAAATGGAACAAAGAGATGATGCTTGCTTTAAGTTGTCCCAGGCCTCAGATTTAAGCTGCCTCAACCTGCTTTCCCTTGCTAGTTTATAAGCTTTCCTCAAGGTATGAACATGCTCTTTAGCTCTAGGTGATACTTTAAGGATGTTACAAAGATTTGTAGAGGTCGGGGAGCATTTCTCATGAAACCACAAATGCAGTTTGTCATTTCTTACCGATATCGTGTGAATCAGTTGTGATTTGATGTAGTTTAAAAGGTTACTAAACGCCACAGTTACCTGCATTTGGTTTAAAGATGGATTCAGATGAGATTTCATGTCCTCTTGATTTGCCGCTATAAACTTCATAAAAAAGGTGGTCTCATCAACCTTATCCCATGTTAAAATAAAACATTATTTCTTGCTAGGGTTAGTTTAGGGATTATAGTGCCATTACAGGTGTTCTTATCCTGCCATGTTAAAGCACAAAAAAGCCTGGCATGATCACTAAATTCAGTAAATTTAATCTGTAACTTACTTAAACTTGATCTAAACGTGTCAGAAGAGATAATATAATCTATGAAAAGAAGGGGAACATTTTCCCGTGAGTGAATCTATATTGTTCTGTAGCACGAATTGCTATTTCAATAAAATACTGTTTATAACATTCGCCTGAGGATTATGGTGGAAATGGGAGATATAAACATTCCTATTGTCTACGATTCCACATAAGAAAATAGAATTTCGTGAACATGCCTTTATATTAAAATCTACCAGCCAACTTATATAGGTTTGGGATGAGACTTTACTAGGTCCCCTAGTAGGTTATCTAAATCAAATGCTGGGGTACCTCCTCAGAGTTTAAAAAGTTGTTATTATAGTAATTCACTAATAGTAAATCCCCAAATATAGTTGCCTTTAATTATTAAAATATGAAAGTAGGGGGATGTGTTTATAAAACTTAAACCATTAAATACAACCCCGTTAGATATCAATGTAAGTAAGTAGGCCTACCCCCTGCAGAGGACAAAGTGGATGTTTGGAACGATCAATATCTGTTAATAAAAATTGCTACTATCTCCCAAGTTTTTTGCATGCAGATAATATGGAAATCATCCAGGGCAGTGAGCCACTCCTCATAATTCCACTTGCTGTCATAGCCTGTTATATTCCAGGACGAGAGAGTATTAACTAGAATATGTGCACCCGGGATATGTTCCTTGACAGCCTCGTGGGATGGATCCAAGGGGTGGGAACCAATAAAACTCAGCTCTTCTATTTCCCCCTTAGAAGACAATATTACACCATTAGCCTCAGCCCCATCTCTCTCTATCTAGCCTGTGGGATTTCAGGTTGTTAACCACTTGTCAATCGCAAGAGCCCGGGCCTGATAATGGCGCAAACCTATTCTAAGTACAAAGGTTTGTGTAATTATTTACAATGGTCTGTTACCATTTATGAAACAATCCAAGGCTCTGATTGTGACCTTTTCATATTGGGAACTCTGTGGTTTATAGAAATAACCCAGGGGTGCCAAAAAGACCTTGGCCACTTTCATAGAAGCTAATGGTGGTTGAAAGTAAATCCCTTACGAGTTGTAGTTTAAAACAGTACAATCGCCCTCATAAACGTTTAGGGATGGACCAACCCACAGAGTTCTCCTCACCATTATAAGATGTTTGTAGATTAAGTGCCCTGACCTGGTATAATTGGATAGCCACTGACCCGATATGTCCATTAGCTGAATGGTAATGGTTTAAGCACTGGAGCATTTACCATAACTAGGACAAGATTTCAGGCAGTGTTTAGAGTTTTGGGTTTGAACTCCCTTTGATTCTGAATGGGTAAAGTTGGTGTAGGTGTGGTTAAGCTCACCAAAACCCTCCAATTTGATTATTAATAACTAATCTATCCTCACACGTGGTTAAAGGTAGAAGGCCTGTCAATATTTAATTAAAAGGGCATTGCTGTTAAGGTCAGATCTCCCCCGCCTGGTTCTGTCGTACAGTTATACTGTTGTGCTGTGGCTATACAAGATGCCTTTTGCAAGGCAAGCCAAGTTTTACCAGTAAATGAGGCCCTGCCAGTCTGGTAGTATGAAGTACTAGCAGGTGGGGGATTATTAGTGGTATGTGTATATTGATTATTGGAGACGGTAGTATGTATGTGGACTCTGCTAGAATTTAATAACTCTTGACGTTTCAATTCACTGTTGTCCATACGTAACAAGATAGGGTGTATGTTAGAAATGGGGGTCTCTAGTTGACAAGAGCTTGCACCTTTGTCCAAGTAGGGACCCTTCTTCTCAGTCAGGATAAGGGAGTTACACTCCTAAAATAACCCCTGCTCCTCCCCTTGGTAGCTTGGCATGAACAGTCAGGCTTATCTTAGAGGCAGTGTGTAAAGCATTTGCACATAACCCACAGTAATACAATGTTTAAAAAATATCTAATAGTTTTATATACTTAAGACAAGACCAAAAACAATTTAAAAAAATCCACAATACAGTACTCTAAAAATAGATAGTTCGCAAGATGTCTTTAAATTGCAAAAATACGTTGAAAACACAGTTCGTACGAGTCTCGCAGTTCCAGCTGATGGTGTCGGTATGGGCCAGCAACAGCGAGAACAGACTCGGTCACAGTACCGTTCTTATTGCCGCTCATACGGGGGTGCAAGCCGGTTGTGGCGTCCGTCGTCGTTGTGATGCAAGGTTGAAACAGTGAAGGGCGCCATGTCCTCTCGATGCGGTGCAGGCAGCGGCTCAGCGACGATCGTCCAGATGGCATCGGTGAGACCAAAGTATGCGGTGCAGGGTGAGACGATGTTCGATGCAGTGCTGGCAGGTTGCAATGCAGGCGACAGAGCCGGTTGGCGGGAATTGGCATTGGTCGACCCGAACGGCTGTGCGGGACGAGGCGGTCAGGGGTGCTGTGCCAGAGGCGCGCGTGTCGGTAAGATCAGGCCAGCAAAGTGAAGTGAGGTGGTGCGGGCTGCAGTGTCTACAGGTTACGGTGCAAACTGCGGCTCAGTGGGGGCGGCATCGGTCGTCATCATCGGTGAGACCAGGGTTGCGATGCAAGATGCGGACGGTGCTGCTTGCGGTGCCTTCAGGACACAAGACCAGCGACAGAGTCGGTGACAGAGTCGGTAGAGGTTCCCTCTCCTCTGTGGCAACTGAAACAACGGTTCCAGGAGTGGTACCCAGAGGTTGGTGAAGCCTTTGCAGTCCCTGAGACTTTTGAACAGGAGGCCAGCTCGATTTCAGGCCATTGGAGATACTCAGCACAAGCAGAGAAAGTTCAGTCCAGTCCTTTCACTGCCCAAGGCAGTAGCAGCAGCTGCAGGCGAACCCAAAAAAGCAACAAGAAAGCAAAGGGGCAGCACTCCTCCTGGCAGCTCTTCTTCTTGGCAGTTCTCTAGTCAAATCTTGGAATATGGTTTACAATTTCTTTGAAGTGGGGTAGGCCCCTTGAGGCACAGAAAATAAAAAGCACAACTGGCGGTATGTGGGCTGAAAAGATTCAATCGTAGTTATGGAGATATGTCCCATAAACTCCTATTGATGGCCTATAAAGCAATGATTCACCCGCAACTCCAATACGGTTCAGAAATTTTTTGTATCGATGGTAAAAGCTCGTGGGATAAAGAGTAAGGGAAATGTTTAAAATCATTATTGTCCCTTCCAAGCTCGGCAATGATCCAGGCAATTAGACTGGAATCGGGCCTGACATCATGGAATGTTTAGGTGCAACAAAGTTTACTCCGATTTTGGAATCGTTTAGGACTCGGTGAGGTCTCAAAGGTATCTCAATGGTGTATGAAAGAAATTCAAGTTATTGGGCTAAATGGGCAAAAACCGCAAGACGTAAACTTCCATCCATTTGTGACCACCTGAAGGTGAAAATAGATCTGAAGACATTACAAATCATTGTAATAAAGAGTGTTCTTAAAATGCAGGGAAAAGAATTGTCTGGAGCAATAGACCAGGAGAATCTGAGTAAGAAAGACTCGGTAAAATTTATGAGCAATAGCTGGGAGAAAGACATAAGCTATCCTTACTTAGACATATTACTGATTTGATGGTTAAGAATGGAAGTTCTTAGGATAAGAATTGGTATTAATCCAGCTGTAACAAATAGTGCAATTAAATCTAAACTAATGCAACCTGATGGTAAATGCATGTGTAAGATGGGGATGAAATGTAACATTCTACACATTTTATTGGATTGTCGAAACTTTTTAAATTTACGTAAATTATTTCTTCTCCCGATCTTTTTAAAGTATGATGTAAAGGAGTGCTTGCAAGCGTGGGAGCTTCTTGCGAATATGGAAAATCTAGATATCATGTTAGCCATTGGGAAATATATGCAGGGTGTATATAAGTTCCCTACTTCATTAGAGGCTTAAGTGCAGAAAAGCGTATCACAATCTAAAATGAAATATTATTGTGTTTTAAAACTGTTTGGAATGAACTTTTAAGGAAAATATGATTTTTAATGTTAGGAATAAAATTTTATAATGTGCAAACATTTTAAATGACAATGTACGAGTTGTGGTTTAAGGTCCAAATGGTTTAAAAAAACGTTATGTTTGCACTGAAGTTCTCTAGTCTTGGGGTTTGGGCCAGAAAATGTATACTAGCAAATCCTTTGTCCTCTGAAGGCAGAGGGGCCTGTACCTAGTTCAAAACAGTTCTGGGTGCATTCTGCCAGTGTGCACATTCTTCCTTTATCAGTGTGGCCCAGGGTCATCAGACACACCACAGGAGGTGAAGCCAGCATTGTGGAAGGTAGGCACAGCCCTATTCAGGTGCTACTCCTCCCACCCATCTATGCGTAGATATGTCTATTCAGCCCTGTGCTGACTCACCTTGTCTCCTGGAGTCTCCCCCAGCCCCTGTCATTCACAAACCAGACAGACAATACACAAGCTAGAAGAGGCAGGTTGGATGATTAGGTTAGATAATACCTACTTTCTAAAACTGGTATCTTCAAACACAGAATGTTAAAACCAACTTCACTTAAAGATGTATTTTATCATTCTGAGTTCAGGCATACTAAACTCTAATTCCTACCATGTTCGCTGGGTCAGTTAGGATTATAGGATGTTATAATCAAACTGCCCACTCTGGCCTATGTGATACAGGTAGCTTTGCTATAGTGAAAAACGAAGTAGGCTGTACTTCACTATCAGGCCATGCCACACACACCAGGGCAAGTCCTACCTTTCACATACAATGCACCCTGCCCACAGGACTACCGTGGGCCTACCTTAGGGGTGACTAACATGTTTAAAAGGGAAAGTTTAGGGACTTGGGAGTGTGTGCACTTGCCAAGTCGACATGGCAGCCCCAGGCTGCACACAGACTCTGCAATGGCAGGCCCGAGTTATACTTTTTGGGCTGTTTGCGTGGGTGGCACAATCCAGTGCTGCAGCCCACCAACAGCATTTCATTTATAGGCCCTGGCACTCGCATTGCACTTTACTAGGGACTGACACATAAATCAAATAGGCCAATCATGGAAATTCAAGATTTTCCACTCCAGGCTCTAAACTAATCTGTATATGTGTTGATTTCCTTGGTTTATTTGGTTTTGAGGAGGAAGGTTCTTTATAAGGACCTCTGTTCCTCTTGACACTTGTGGTCAGTAAAGAGATAGACTTCTCTACAATGGGAAGGCTAAGAGAAATGGGGGTGTCTTTGGAGACTGCTGATGCACTTAATAGCGAGCTACTGCACTCTAATACACCCTGGGTTACAGTGTTAACATTAGGCTCAGTAACTATGACGGCACACATACCTTCAGTCCCGTCATAAGCACCATCCCCCAAAGAGAGTCTTCGCTCTCCAAGGTGATCTCTATAGAAATTGCGTTACTTGCTTTAGTTAAAAATTAGTCAAGAAGGGATATGGTTACCCCTGGGTTGGATGCAGTGATTATCTTCTTCTTGCACATCACGATCCTGGTGTCAAACACGGCACTGGGCAGGTCGGTTGCCAGGAGTTAGAGAGGTGGCCCAGACCAACCTCTTCCGGGCTCCAACAGGCATGGACTGGCCCACCCTTGGCCCAGGCTTTGCCCGGGCGCGTCCCCAAATGCGCCACATGCCACGGGACGTTGAAGAACCAGAACCTTTTGGACCTGGCGGCGCAGGGTACGCCTTAATCTCCTGGGTTCTCCTGCTTCAGCTAACAGAGACACGGGGACACTCTGTCGGCGTAAAAGATCAGATTTTATTAGCTGCAGCTAGTACAGTTGACCTAGAAGTACACACGGTATGTTCTCAGGAGACTGCCACGTCACTCCGTGGTGCACAATCTTATATAGTACATAGATAACATATACATTAACACAGAACACACCTAAAACATACATAGAGGACCAATAAGGTAAGGTTAAATACAGAACATGTTCAATAGGAAAGATTGAAAAACAAAGATATCGAGTAACTCGAAGAAGCCTCTCCTCCAACGGTGTTTGCCATCCCTCCCACAGGTTAAGGTATTAACATGTTTGTAACTGGTTTGCAGGTGGCGAGATACATTTCTGTGTTTTGGAGGACAGTTGTGAAACAAGAGAATACGGGCAGAGGACAGCGAAGGCCAGAAGATAAGATAAAGTCAGGAGAGAATAGTGTGAACCAACAGATAGTTAAGACAGGGATTAGAAGAACCAGACAGGGATTAGTGGACTCGGCCAGTCTCTAACACCAGCTTCGTAAACAGAGGCACAAGGCTATTTTGACACAATATTGCAGGAAAAGCAGAAAAGACTTCGTTCGTCGTGCTGCCTGAGTGAGGGGAACACAAAATGGCGGCAGAGCACAAAATGGCGGCTCAATGCGATCGCGATCGCAAATCGAATTTCCTCAACCTCGTTGCACTTTTATGTACAAGTCCAAGAAACAGTGGCAGGAGGTGATGGGAGTTTTAGTCCTCTAGCCAGCGGTGCTTGGTGGTGCACGGCTCTCGCCTCAGCTGGAACTGGCAGACAGGTACAAGTAAGTGGGGGATCATGTCACCCTTTCATGTGTGAATCCAGGAAACAGTGGCAAGAGGTGATGGGAGTTTTAGTCCTCTAGCTAGCGGTGCTTGCTGGTGCACGGCTCTCCCCTCAGCTGGAACTGGCAGTCAGGTACAAGTAAGTGGGGGACCGCTTTGTACTTTCATGCACGAGTCAAGGAAAAGTGGCAGGAGGTGATGAGAGTTGTAGTCCTCTCCCCAGCAGTGCATGGTGGTGCACTGCTCTCGCCTCAGCTGAAACTTGTGAGTACAGGACCATGTCACGCTTTTATGTGTGAGTCCAGAAAATATGGCAGGAGGGGATGGGAGTTGTAGTCCTCTCCCCAGCGGTGGTTGGTGGTGCATAGCTGTCCCCTCAGCTGGAACTTTGTAGTGATTTTCAAATAAAAAAGGGAATGTGTAAAGGACCACATGCATGTCTGCACTGTGTTGTCAGCATACATCCCATTATACAGTCCATCTACTGGTAGGGTTACCCCTATTGGCTTACAAAAAATCTGTCACACATGCTTCAAAGTTAGAGAATACCACTGTAGATAGGTTGTTGAAGAGGATAACTGCTGCAGGGGTGGCAATGACTGTAAGAATGCTTCTCTGCTCCTTCAAGTTAAGTAAGATAGGATGCTAACAAGAGTAAATGCCACTAGAGTGCCTATCATTGAACTCCACAAACACTGCTCCTCACAGGGAGTCATAAGTGCAACTAGCTATCGTTGCATGATCAACAATTGAAATTCTATAACAAATGACACTATGGGGCTGATTTCGCACCTCCGTAGGATGTGACCGAACAATGTTCAATCGTATTCCTTTATTTCACTATGGGAGCATTCATTATGGCTGCAAACCGGCCATAATGCATGTTCCCATAGTGAAATGGGAGGTGCTGTTCATCCCTGCACCCCTTGGTAAGCTCCTCATTGTGCCTGTCACGAGGTGCCGGGATCAAGAGCAAGGCACCATAGTGGAGAAGTGTGGCTCAATGATTAGAGCGGCAGACCCTGATGCAGAGGTCTAGCCCGGGACCAGGGTTCAATTCCCTGCCTCGGCGGGTCTTGGGCTCAAAAATTCCACGGACCTGATAATTCTCGCCTCGGTGCCATTCCAATCATGGAGTCCCACTCTGCAACTCTGGGCAATAGCTTGCTTAATCTCCACAACGGCCCCCACAACGCTAAGGATGCCTGGCCTCCACCTTGGGGGTGCCCAGGAGTGGACGCCTCACAGGGAAAAGCCAGGATGGGTTCCACAGCGGTATTCGTACAAGCGCCTTGAGACCCTTGCGGGTGAGTAGTGCGCTATACAAGTATCAATTTACATTTAGGTGTACCCTCAGCCTCCAACAAGAGGCCTTGTACCAAGGGGGGCCCTGCTGGGGGCCATCAAACATGCTTTCCGACATGGTTTCCGTGTCAGACAGGCCATCATGAAAACCATGTCAGAAATGTGCACCATAATTTCCAGAGCGGAAAAGCCTGCCCTTGAGATTACTGGCTGGCTTCCAACTGGAATCCAGCCAGAATGACTAGACGATTCCTTTCCAACCACCTCCATCATAATGTAATGAGGTGGTCAGAAAGGAAACCTCACGGCCCATTACGATGCGGCCCCAAAGGAGCCTTTACGGGCCGCATCATAATCAGCCCCTCTGTATTCAGCCACAATCTTACTAATAAAATAAATTGATTTCCTCGCATGGTCTTTCACTAAACTTAAAATGTAATAGTCTTTTGAATTTATTGAATTCAGTACTCATACCTTAGGTATTTGATATTTAAGAGTAAGTATTTTCTCAGTTTACAAGGAACAGGATTGATGGTTTTCATTAGTAAACTGAAAAAAACAAAAAGATTGATACTTGTTAATAACCCACACCAATAAAGGAACCACTCTATGTAGAGATGAATTAAGATCACCACCATTCCTCAGCTCTATCAGTAAACTAATGACCTAAATTCTGGGTACTTGTTGTATCCTACCTAGATCGTACCCTTGATAAAATAGGTGTAATTCCCCTTTTCTACACCAAACTACGGCATATGTATTTTATTGCATGCACGTTTTAGGTGTGTGTGTGCATCTCAGAGTTTCCTTTTCTTCCTAATTTGTCTCCAACTTTTACTTTATACAAAATGGAGCAAAGAAGTGGTATGTGAGGCCACAGTGAAGGGTGTCTGGCTGTTGACTTGTCTCTATAATCAGTCTCACAAGGAGTGTATTATTTCTCTATTTATTAGTCATTATTCAGAGTTATTTTATTATAACATCTTAATAATGTACCTTTTGAGAAGAATCGTTCTTAGTTTTCAACATCTTATGAATTGTATTTTATGAACTGATTACCCCACCATTAATAACACTTTTCAAAGGTCTCACGTATCCAGGAAGGATGCAATATGGGTTTTCTCACTTTTGAAGCTTCTGTTGTGGTGACCTCAATCATAATGGTTAAGAGGTACTTTTCCATTCCTTAAATGTGTTGAAAATGTGGTTTACATTATAATAACCTAACTAATATTTTGATATTCTCAAAATTGTTGGTACTGGCTGCAAATGAAGGGTAGCGAATATCTTGTACCAATGTTGGTCTAATATTTCTTTTTTTACTGTGAAAACAAATGCAAGAAGAGAAATTTGGGATGACTCACTCTTCAGCTTTTTGTCAATTGCTTTACAGTTGAAATAATTGTAAGTCACCACATCACTCTTAACGTCTGCACGGTCACAGGGCAAACACCATCCCTCTTTCTTTCAATGTGCCGAAGATGAAACCTTTGCTGCAACAGAATGTTTCAACTAGGAAAATAATATGAAACCAATTCAAACATGTTTTTAAAGTAGTCAAAAGATTATGTAACTTTCTCATTTGATTATAAGTAACTACAACAAAAGTGTGAACATTAGAATGACCTCTCTATGATGAATATGATGCAGTTGTATTCTCTGAGCTGTCACAAACATTACGGCTGTTATTATTCAAGCAAGATCCTCACATTCAATGGCCATATTATTTACCTTGCTCTCTTCCACAGAACAAAATGAGAGTACTCCTTGGACCAGGGTCTACAGCCTCAATGCAAAAAACATGGCCTATGCCTATGTGCTTGGGCCTGCCAGGGTGTCTCTCAAACCAGCATTGCATGACCTGTGTCCATGCAGAATGTTTTCTAGGTCTTGGTTCAATGTTCTTGACTCTGGGGCTGCACCAACTACCTTCCAATCAGATCAAGCAGTGCAAGGCCTTCAGTTTTCTTCAATATTACTTTTTTACTCAGTCATGTGTATTATGCCCAAAGTATGTTTGACATTGCATCCAATTCAAGTGCCCACAAAACTCATGATTTTACAGACCACAGATTTTGTAAATCACACACTATTCATGATAGTACACTCTCCTTTGTGGAGCAGTGATATATAAGTACTCTTCAGCATATGAGGCTCTGTGTCAAATGAGATTAAGTTTTTATGGAATGTTTCAACACTCCATGGAATTATGGAATTAACAAGCACTTTTCCAAAGTCATCTGATATTTAATTGACCAAAGGTAAGTCAAAACAAGTGCTAATAATACAAATAAATGATCATTTAGTACATAATCCAAAATTGTAAAGGCAGTGAGTATCGATGCTCAACTTCGTATTTTGTGATGCAACAAATTGCCTTACAGAGAAAATGCTTGGAATGGTTGCTGTTGGTGAAGGCGTAATCCAGCATTGTGGTCATCGTGAGAGTAGGGTCCAGTGGTTTTGACAGATTTGCAGTGACAAGTATCAAATATGTCAGAAATCCTTGATATAAAATGGAAGTCTCATTGCAATTTAAATTGAGCTTAAGAATGGTTCTCTGTCAGTGCAATCTGGAAACATTTAGGACATTGATGGCAGGCATGCTTGAAATGTTTACATTGTATTTGAGGAAACAGACCTTAGATTTGCTTAGCAAATGATTTTGTGTTTTATATTGTTTGGATGATGCCTGTTACAGTTTGGCTAATGGTTCTTGGACCCATTTGTTTAAAAGGCTTGAGGTTTAGTGTCTTACTAGGAAGGTTTTGCATTTTACATTACAGTTCATCTGGAGTATATGTCTGTTGATGGCTCTGGATACATTTAAACATATAATTTAGAGTAATGGAACTGGAGCCATGCCTTAAATCTCTGGTGTACTTGAAAACCAAACTCACGGTTCTCCGGCACCCATTTGGAGATGGCAGGAGTGCCAAATGTTGACTCAGCTGTGTCCAGTGGCCAAATGTCTGACTTGACAGACTGTCCGGCATTAAGCAGAACAAACTTAACACCCACTAAGCAATATTATGCATCTTCTGAGGAGTTGCCACACTGGTGGCTCCACTAAAGACTCAAATATCTAACAATGGTTGGCTTGGATCTCTACATTTGAAGTGCAGCCTTCTGCCTAGGGAGAGAAAGCCATTACCTGCCTAAGTCCAAATGGCACCCTTAGTCCTTATCTGGTTCTACTGTAATTACAGATGGGAGAAAGGGTGTTCGGTGTAAAAGTAATGGGGATAATTTATATTTGCTTTATCCTTGCATACAATTTTGGATAGTGGAACCATGGTGTGAAATTATTGGGGGGATACATTGCAAATGAGTGGAATGATAGGGTGTTATTGTTAGCTATGTTCCGGACAGCATTTTGTGTGATTTATGAATTTGCCACCAAATGTTTTCTGAGTATTTGTACGGATAAAAACATAACATAGGGCAAGCAGACTTGCTGTGTTTTGTTGTGGTCAGGGTTTTAGCTTTTGCACAAATAATTGAATTTCTCCTGAGATTAGAGGTCCTTCTTTAGTCTTAGATTGTGTGCCCTCCACCACCTCTGCTAGTTAAATCAGTGCTACTGTGGCCCCGTATTGACTGGCCCAGAGAGTAGTGTTGTCATTAACTAATGTCAGTTGTCTCTCCATGTTGACAAATATGCAATAGGGGGTTTAAAAATTTAAAATATATTTACAGGACTGTGAGGAAATGCCTCTTATTGCATGCTCACCCACACATTTTTGGACTGATGCTGCTAGTTTTTTGTCTCTGCTAATGCACTGAGGTCTGCTCACCAGACCTCAGTGCCAGTGTTCTAACCCCTTACGAGCATGTGAAATTGGTTATCCCCAATTGGGAACTACTGACTTACTTATAGGTCCTTAGTATATGACATCCAGGGTACATAGGGCAAGAAAGGCATTGTGTCCACCTAGGGCTGCAGCACTGATTGTGCCACTCTGGTTGTACCAGAGTACAAAATGGCTCCTAGTCTTCCACTGCAGACTGGAAGGGCAGTTTTACACCTCCAGTTTGACTTTGCCATTAAAACAAATGGTAAAGCCACCACTTCATTTAACAGTATTTGTAAGTCTCCCCTGAGGAAGGCCTGGAAATTCCCATGGCAGGGAGCTGTATATTATCAAGCATATACCTATATTACCCCCGGCGGGTAACTCCACTCTGCCAGAGGATTTTACAGAGTTTTGCGTACTCCGTGCTCCATTGCTAACGCTGAGTTTGGGCAAATCTCCTACTCTGTGGTGGAGCGGAGTTAGCCGGCCCCTCTACGCTCCCTAATTAATTAAAATTTATGAAAAAGTCAATAACCTGCTGTGGCTGCCTCTTCCTCAGCATGGCCGCTCTCCTTTCTTGACTTCTCAGTCCATTTTATTTGGAAACACCTACATTGTACGTGTTGCGCGTGCGCATGTGCACACTCAAGATGTACAACATAGGGATTTCCAACAGACAAGGAATGTGAGGACGAGGAAGGAGAGCAGCAATTGCGAGAAGGAGGCAGCCACAGCAGTTAAAAGCCTTGTTTGTTCAATTATAATTAATTAGGGAGGGGAGGGGAGGAGAGGGAGAGGTTCCAGAGGGAGTTAGGGTTCCAGAGGGAGGGAGGGTTCCAGAGTTTTTTTCCCAACTCCATGAAACTCCTCGAAGAGGCACTACGCCAGCTCTGCCCAGGCCTAACTTATACGCGTCTTAGAATGAAAAACTCCAAATTGTCATTTTGCTGTGGAAAAGGTAGTAGCCGCATTGGCTAATTCAGTGTTACCTGCTGGCACCCCAGCCTCATTAACTTTTGAATTGGACTACCTAATTAGGTACTGTAAAATAACAAATTAATCATGGCATTAAATCTGACCTGATGCCCATGTTGAACTTAATGTCACTAATAAAATAATACATCTTTTAGAAAGTTGCCACTCTGTGACCAAACTAGTCCAGTAGTCTCACACTGACACTGGCACACAGACAGCTTTATGCCCACCTGGGGATTAGTGAGAACAACTCCCAGACTTGGAAACAATAGGTGCCACTTCCCCCTTGCAGGAAGTCACTCAGGGTGTGAGCCCAAAAGATATGCTTCAAAGGGGAAGCCACCTTGGTAGGCAAATGGTATTCACACACCCAACGGGCTGACTTTGGTTCACGTAGACAAGCAGGAGACAGGGACAAGGTATGGCTAGTAGCCCACATGTAGCCACACCTCTAGCTGGATCTATTAAGCTCCCAATGGCCAAGAAAGTGTGCTGATATCTTGGGAGTGGGAAGAAAAGTGCACTCTAGGATTTTTAGGTGCTGCATATTGCTGGAAGGTCTTCACCAGAACTGGGAGCCCATTGACTAATGACTGCAGGCCCCCCTTGGGACTTTTTCTGGGATAAATATGGAACCCCTGGTACCCTGAACCTTTGATCACATTGGAACTTGAATGAGGACCGAAAAAGGACTGCCTTGCTGCCCCTGGGATATGTAGAGGCTTGCACCATCCTCTGGACTGCACTCGCTGCACTTTTGGGATACCAAAGTTAGGACAGTGTCTGTGGCTCTTGGCATTGTGAAAAGACATGCCGTAGCCACAGACCAAAGCAGTGACTCTAAGGATCAGTTGGATGTTCTCTAAAACCAGCTCCAAGGAATAAAAAGCTCAAAAATTACAAATCTGCACTTTTGCAACCTCGTCGCTGACTGCCACTGGATACCCCAAGAGACTGATCTTCGATGGCCAAAAGTTGTACCCCTAGTATACTGGACGCGGGAGTGTCATCTAAGTCCAGATTTGTCATCCAAGTGGGACACTATCCCACACTAAATGTTACTCCAACCACTGTACCCAAAGACCACAAGCTGCCACTGCAGAAAAGAGGGCTTATTGGGACCCAGAACTCAGTAATTAAAGTTTCCTCACATTACTGGTGGACCAAGGAACCACCACAAAGGCACCCCCATTGACCACACAATAAACGGAGCATCTTTAAGCATCTTTTCATCCTGCATCCCCAGCATCAGGACCACTATATTAAAGTCTATGGCAGTTGTGCTCCAAAATGTGTGGAACTGGACTGGAAAATGATCTACTGGTCAGGTAACTGTTCAACTCTACCACATTGGGCACTCAGACCTTCATTTTGCCAGATTAGGTCACCCAAGCCAGGCTGGATTATCCAAACACACTTTTACAAACTTTTGAAAAGTTTCCAAGCTTTTTGTTGACCAATGCTTATTTGCATTTGAAATTAAAGGTGATAACATCTTAGAAAATTCACATTTCTGGAATCTTCCAGTAGATGTTGCTCATCTTGGACTCCAAAAATTTGTAAAAGTATACTCTGTTTTTATAAATTGATGTTGTGTTTCTTTTGTGTTGTGTGGCTTAAATATTCCATTATTTGGTGCTGTTTAATGCTTCACACTAAGTTTCTTTGTTCAAGCCCTGCTGCGTGAAAGCCATAGCTACCCAAGGTTAAGCTTAACTTTGTTCAAAGGAGACAGACTGGATCCAAGACCCAAATCCGAACAAGGGCATACTGAAACATTTCTCTATGGGATATCCATTCTCTGCATGGTGGTGCTAACAGGAAACACATAATGGAAATGCATCATCTGTATAGCGAAGGCCTTCTCATGAGTTTTCTGCACTGTGTGGTAAAAACAATAGTTGGCTGCTCTGTTATTTGGAGATTTGATATCTCACACTTCACTTGAGACAGGATATAGAAGGTGTTGTCATGTAGCCCATTACCACCAATATGAATATTTAATCTGAGATATTTCTATTTAAGAATCTGTTGATCTCAATTTGTAACTGATATTGGTCCTTCAACTGCTGAGAAAGAGGTGAACTATCCTTTTTTATTTTGTAAAGCACTGTGATTAAGAAGAAAAGTATGTATTCCTTTCTGCTCCCTCTTTTCTGTTTACAGTAAATGCGGAGATTGTAACTGACTTGTAAAATGGTGTTACCTGAATACTTACTAGCTAAAATGCAGATAGAGAGTGGGTGAATTATGGAATGAGTGGGCAGGATGCAGGCATGGTGTCAGGATTTCAGCAAAGAAGCAAGTGAGGATGGGGTCTCAGATTCATTTCCAAAGCTTAAAATCTGCACTCATGATGAAACCATGCTGGGTAATAATGCGTAGTTTTCCAGGGTTAGTTTAACCACCTGACATTTCATCCCAGACCTTTCTTGTTTTCTGTCTTCCTAGTTCTCCATATTAGGCCAAACTCTGTTCCTTTATGTCTAGACTTTGATGTTGTTGTTCCCATGTTGTTTGACTACCATCTGTGTAACTTTTTTCGAAGTATTCCCCACTCCTTGACATTCTGTGGATCGGTATTGCTATTGTGGTTGACGTCTGTTCTCATGGCGGTTTAGTCTGCCCTGGTTCAGGTAATGGTTTTAGGTTGTACAATGGTATGTTTTGTATTCCAAATGTGTTAACTCTCTGATACTTCTCATCTGTATCCAGAAATCACTCAACCTCCAACCTGAAAGTCAGCCTAAAGCCACTGCAGACTGGGTCTTCTCTATCTCACATCACCATATCAAACGTTCCAATGTTTTATATTCTCTTTCCAGGGTTCCCCTTCTTTCTGTTAATGTATTTCAGCTCTTGATTCCTCTGGAGCAAAATGGAGATTGCAAGGATCCTCAGTACATTCACGGTTGGGATGACTTAGTGTAGAGTCAAGATCTGTTTTATGAGTATATCTTCTAAATCAGTGTGCACTAGTAGTTGATATGTGTATTTATTTGTTTATTTATTTACTTGTATTTATTGAATGAATGTGTATCTTCAATAACAGGTGCAACATAGAACTTCACATGAAACCAGGAATAAAAATACAGCATTCTGAGTTAAAACATAGGGTAGGGCATAAGACTGATTATTGGGTTGCGAATGGTGGTGGATATGCGGTATATGTGGCTATAGTGATTTGTTTTTCTGAACTGTAGTTTGAAAAGTAGAGAAAGACAAATCAGTAATGAGGTAAACTCTTTGATATGGTCAGTTGGTCTGGCAGTTGCTGACCATGTGAGTTGTTAGTATTAATGACATTTGCATCGAATGCCGGTTTGGGCTGAAGGTAAGAGGACGATGTCTGGAACATTCTCATTTTGATTACGTTAATGATTCTATTATGTGCTTAGATCATGCCAGTATTGTGCTGTGTGTGTCAATATTTGACATGGACCACACCTTCCTTTAAATAAAAGGGCTGAGAAATAGCCAAGCTCTCTTAATAATTCTGCTCTCAGATAATTGCATATATCTTTGAGCCAAAGTGCGTTTGCAAAAGTATATGCGATTTTGAAATGCCAAATATTTTTTAAGAATTGCTCCCGGATGGAAGCATTTGACGATGTTCAATTCTTTATCATAATCTTGCTACAGGGATATAAACTGCATTGGTTACCTGAAAATCTTAAACAATGTTTTTGGCAGGAAAAATATATAATTCTCAGTTAAATATCAAAATATGCAATACCACAGGAACAATAACAAAAGCAATTACAATCTAATTTATAAAGATTCAATTTACATAGAATTTGGATATGAAATGATATTTTTAGAATTATGTAGAATCTAATCCATAAATTTACACTTGACATACAAATTTAATTTGCTGATTCCTTCATGAACATAGGATGTGCTTGAGAAAAAATGATGACTCCATGTTTTAGAGAAAGATTTATTACAGGTGAAAAATAGTGGTACAGAAAACGCATATATGTATACAATTGTGTAAAGTTTCTACTGCTAAACTCCAAAAACAGTATCGTCTTGAATCAAGAGATTTCATTCACAAAGACCCTTGATCTATCAATAATAAATTTAACACATTATTTTTTAAGATATTCAGCAGCAAAAAACTCATATAGGAGCCATTTTTTTCACAGCAAGCTTGTCAAATCAAATTCTGTGGTCTCTGATTGAATCCGATTCACTAAGAGTTCTTCTTACAGCATCCTAGAATAAAGACCATTAGTAAGGGCTCTATTACACACCATTGCTTAAGGCCACTACCATTGTATATTGGTGTAAATCAGGACAATAATTACTATCTGTCAGAAATTTACAGATCTACCAATTTGGTTACATGGAGAGCAAGAGCCCCCCCCAAAAAAACATTTTGTGGAAGCTGAGGAGCACCAGGAAGGCTTGCATGCCACCTCATAGTCCATCACCTGTTTTTCAAGATAAAACCTAGGGGAAAAAAATAACAACAAAAAAATAATAATTTAGTATGCCTTGTCACTGATTAGGGCATACCTCCCATCTCCAGGGTGCCAGCGCACACTACATGACTTTTGGGACACTATACCACGTGTTGGACACTACAAATGTGGAGATTGCACTGTTGAACCTACACTATTTAATCTAAGAAATTTGTATACAAATATGTAAGAACTGTTTACACACATTTCTCCAACTGCAATGGTCAAAACGTAATCTACACAATCACCTGGTCTTGCAACGTGATTTACATTTGTCAAACCACGCAAAAAATCATGATAAGGATATGCCAATAGAAAAGCCACCTCAGGTTGATGGGCGTGGCTTGGGAGCCATGAATGGCAGAGGAGGGAGCCTACAGCTCCTTGCCAGCCCAACACTTATCCTGCTGAAACTCAGCTCCTACCCGCGTTGCCCGAGGTCGATACTGTAGCTCGGATGGGGGAAAGATTGCTGCACCAGCAGAGATGCTCAGCAGTGGGGATAGATGTAGTGAGACAGGGTTACGTCACCCTGTCTGCCCTGGCACCTGTGTTAACAAAATGGCGGCCATGTTCAGCAGACGCTCAGCCACTGGCCCCCAGCTTTGCTGATGTCGAGAATCAGTGTACTGCACATATCAGGAGAGGCTGCAGGACCAGTTGTTTGGGGCCAGCGACCTGCGAGCTCCACCACAGACTGGATCGAGAGTGCTGAAAGCTTGGCTAGCCCACTGCCTATGTCACAGATGAAGATCAAATGGCTGAGGCCTGTAGATAAGGCATGAGTGTGCAATGGCGGACGCAACTGACAGCAGATGAGACATGGCCCCTCCTCCATACTGGCAGTGGGAGTCTGCGCCCTACATTGGCCCACAATGATTGTGGGGCTAACTGCATGTACCCTGTGACTCCTACGCTCTGCCCAGGATCGGATCTAGAGTGCAGGGTGTCTGAACAAGACACAGGCTGTATTGTGGGTGAGGTGCAAAGGGTATGGGCCTGCAGCTGGAGTGCACCCCCAGATTCAAGATGAGGGAGACAGTGAGACTAGCCTTCCCGACTAGTCCATGCAACATCATCTGTGGTGGTTCACTGGAACACGGTGCTTAATTTTACTTAACTTATATAGCAAAGCTTCCACCACAATTGGAGAAGCTATATGCAAAATCTCAGAAATGTGGATGCCCGCGTGAGACCATTAAAGATGCGCTGATCATCCCCCTCTCCTAGAAGCCAACACAGGAGGCAAAAGTTACAGACTTCTGACCACTCTCCATGTCAAACATGTATTTTAAGATCCTTAGTAAAATCTTAGAGCTCCGCCTGCTACCCTACATATCAATCCTGGTCCATGCCGATGAGAATGGATTTATCCCAGCCCAAAACACCTCGTACAACCTGCGAAGGATGTACTCAGTGCTATACCATGCTGATGTCTGCCATTTATTACATCCAGCCCTCTTGTCAATAGACCTCGAGAAGGCCTTTGATACTGTGATATGGGATTACCTGCTTGAAATGGAACCATTGGCAGCCTTATTCTGACAAGGTGGTGAGAAACTGAGTATCATGTTAGGGGGAAACACTCATATCTTTACACTATACGCTGATGATCTACTGAACTATATCAATTATGTAACAGTGGGTACCAAGACTGCTTTGCGACTGATGGAACAGCTTGAGTTGTTGTCTGGTCTCAAAGTAAATCACAGTAAAACTTACCTCTTTCCGGTCCCGGCGAATGAGACTCCCCCTTTAGACTTGACGGTGGGCATTAACTGGGCCCCCACAACCTTCGTAAACCTGGGGATCCAGGACCCCCACTCACTGAAGGATCTTCTTGAAGGAAACTTGGGCAGGGATCTCCAGTCCCTAAAATCAAATGTCTTATTCTGGTGCATGCTGCAGTTGCCGATAATGGCCCAGGTCTCTCTTGCTAAAATGGTCATGCTGCCACATCTGCTGTATTTTTTTCCTAATCTCCCCATAACTTTCCCCACCTCATGGTTACGACAACTAGATGGTCTGCTACGAGATCTGATATGGGAAAATGGGAGGTGGAGAGTGACCCTGTCATCTCTACAGCTCCATTCCGTGGAGGGAGGACTCAAAGTGCCTAACTTTGAGCTCTATTTCTTATCCTCTCAGATGCAATGGTTGGCACAATGGTTGGTGGATACAGGCCCAGTGGGTACTGCCCTAACTGACCAAGTGGTCCATACAGACTGGCTACTGACAAAGATGCTAGATGCAGACATTGTTATCCCTCACTTATGCCTTCTGCAAACCACATATCTACGATGTTGGAGGTGCTGTCATTCTAATATTGGAAACTCTCCTTTATATACCCCAGATTTGCCACTAGTGGGCCTCCCGCATGGGAACCCCAAGACTATACTAACCTTGACACTGTTGAGACTCTGGACCGAGGCCGGGCTGAAAAAAGTGGGATACTGCTACCAACAGGAGACCCTGGCTCCATTTGAGGAAATGCTTGAGAGCTATGACTTGCAACCAGGCCACTTCCTAACCTATGAGATAATACTACATACCCTCAGAGGGCTGTGGGGGGAGCCAAGAAGAACCTAAGCCACATGTGATATTACATTCGCTCTTCACACTAGGCAGTGCAAGGCATCAGGTAAAATGGTTTTATATATCGCAACTGGTGATGACGCGTACACTCTGAATGAAACTGCTTACTTGTTGGCAAACTGCTCTGGGTAGAACTGTCACAGACATGGAATGGTCCAAAATCCTGGCATACCCTAGAAAAGCCTCACGTAATACTAGATTGAACTATTCATAGTTCACTTACACACACATGACATATATGACCCCTCATATATTCCAGCTCGCCCTTGGAGGCATCGGATACAAATGCCAGAGATGCGACCAAGTAGATGCATACTTCAAACATATGACTTAGGATTGGGCCCCTTTGTGTTGGTTCTGAGAGGAGATATCAACTCATAAGTGCAGCAGTGGGGCACACATTTGAACCAACAATGGAGGTATACCTACTGGGGCTCTTCCCTCGCCCTCCTAAAAGGAAAGCAGTTCATAGATCCCTGGATTTAGCTCTGGCTCCAGCCAAGAGAAGAATAGCGTTGGCTAGAAGTCCCTTTCTGGACCAGCAGTACAAGCCTGGAAGAGGTGTGTCACTCACTGGGCCAGATCAGATGGTAAGCACCTGACGAGGGAGAAGGTGCCAGGTCCGAGGATACGCCCTATTGCTGACCTCTGGAAGGAGATACTGGAGTCATGGGAAATCCCAACAGAGTTAAGAGTTACGAGGGGGGGGGGAGTGAGGACAGGGCACAAACGAGTGGCGAGGATGATCAAAGGGGGAATGTTAGAACAACAACACTGGGCGGACCTGAACAAACCTGCTGCTATAAACGGATCTTGACACACTTCTCATCTCTGGCTAATTAGGGGGACTCTATATATAGCCTGGCTTTTATATCCACACTGGGGGCACTAAAGGCCCATTGACTAGCAGGCGGAAGACGGCCTACTGACAGGGTGGCTCACACTGAGCTCTATATAATCTTACACTTTTTATAGGCATAATCAATAATAGGAGGCCCTAGGAAAAGATGGTCACCACAGTTTCATTGTCAACTCCAGTAGTTATGGGCTAGCACACAAGCCAGGATCCAGTCCAAGATGGACACCAAAACCTCTCCCTACCCAGTTCTATTTTAATTTCTTCAACCTTTCATGGTGCACGCTCTTCCTGTCCCATGGTACATTTCGAACACTATCATGCAGCCAACTCAAGATGCAGCTATTCTACCAGCAATTAGCACAGTAACTTCTCCCCATTCAGTTAAACGGGTTGCTAGTGGCCAGAGCGGGCAAGTCTAGTTGCACACTTAGTATGCAGAGGTTATTCCTTAATGTGTACACTCACCAACAAAGTTATTTACAGTCCTCCAGATTATTATTTTGACCCCATCTCTCCGTACAGAATATGATACATTTTTGACTCACAGAATTCCCTGCACCTTTTGGCCAATTGGGACCGCTGCTCCAGCAGAGAGTTACCACTCTGCCGCTTCCATAGCGACTAGGATAATCATATGCTAGCTGAACCTGAGGCTTGCAGAGGTTATTCCTCACTGTTTATCCCTACAGCATAGACATACTCTTATTACAGCCTTCCAACACTGGGTAATGATTGCTGTCTGTATCCTTCATCTCTGTTGATAAGTTGAGTACATTTTGGCTCAAGGATGTCCACGCCAATTGTGGAATTTTCAGACAACTGTCCTAGCCAAGATTCGCCACTCTGCGGTTATCAACTATATAGTGTTAAGTTAAAACAAATTTACTCTTTGTACTGGAGTAAAGACTTATAATACACAAACACAGCCTGTTCTCAGTCACCCACTTGCACACTTTAAGAAAGCCGCCTACCGTGCAATATTGGAAAATTATCAGCAAAGAAACTCTTTCATTGGTTAAAAAACATTAATTGAAATGTATTCACGAATTAAAAATAGCTATCACATAATCACAATGCATAAAAGTAAAATAGTCAAAAGTAAGTGACGAAAAGATAAACCTCACTTATGGCAAGAATAAAAAAGATGTGTCTGCATATTATGTCCAAAGACACACACAGTTTAGAAATATGACTCTCAATGAAGAAAAAGGGACAAAAAGACATACATATAATACAATAAAGGGAGGAACAATAACAGACATCAAATTTCTGTCTTCAATGTGTGGATTTGTGATCACAGTAAACAGAAACAATCTGGTGATAATGCACCCTAATTAGAATTCAGTTCCGCAACAAATTCCACCCATAATCTATGCGTCGACGCGTTTCGGTGGTGTATAATGATAAAGGCCACCTTCTTCAGGACTGACAGAGATAAAGTCCTCCACAGAATAATTTTGTCAATAAAGCCTGCTGTTCTGTCCCAATAACAATTGTTGACAGATGATTTAGAGGCTAGAGTTAGGCCTACAATTAGCATATGACTTTATCTTGGTTCAAATTGATGGAGTCCCAATTCATATGTAGGGTCATGTTCTATATTTGGACATATTTATGACGTTCGTTAATGATAAGGGAGATTCCAAGTCTTGTTTAGTTGCACTTTTAAGGCGGTGCGGTCTCCTGGATGGAGGTACACTAGTGGTGTATAAATTGAATTTGTCAAGGAATCCCTTGAATAAGCCGTCCTATCGAGTTGACCAATATTTTTTCCTGATTCACCCGGTTATTTAGGTACGGCTGCGCAAATTGAAAAACGCGTTTCAACAAACGTCGCAGTGCTCACACCGTCTATCACGGTGTGAGCACTGCGACGTTTGTTTGAGCACCGCCTTAAAAGTGCAACTAAACAAGACTTGGAATCTCCCTTATCATTAACGAACGTCATAAATATGTCCAAATATAGAACATGACCCTACATATGAATTGGGACTCCATCAATTTGAACCAAGATAAAGTCATATGCTAATTGTAGGCCTAACTCTAGCCTCTAAATCATCTGTCAACAATTGTTATTGGGACAGAACAGCAGGCTTTATTGACAAAATTATTCTGTGGAGGACTTTATCTCTGTCAGTCCAGAAGAAGGTGGCCTTTATCATTATACACCACCGAAACGCGTCGACGCATAGATTATGGGTGGAATTTGTTGCGGAACTGAATTCTAATTAGGGTGCATTATCACCAGATTGTTTCTGTTTACTGTGATCACAAATGCACACATTGAAGACAGAAATTTGATGTCTGTTATTGTTCCTCCCTTTATTGTATTATATGTATGTCTTTTTGTCCCTTTTTCTTCATTGAGAGTCATATTTCTAAACTGTGTGTGTCTTTGGACATAATATGCAGACACATCTTTTTTATTCTTGCCATAAGTGAGGCTTATCTTTTCGTCACTTACTTTTGACTATTTTACTTTTATGCATTGTGATTATGTGATAGCTATTTTTAATTCGTGAATAAATTTCAATTAATGTTTTTTAACCAATGAAAGAGTTTCTTTGCTGATAATTTTCCAATATTGCACGGTAGGCGGCTTTCTTAAAGTGTGCAAGTGGGTGACTGAGAACAGGCTGTGTTTGTGTATTATAAGTCTTTACTCCAGTACAAAGAGTAAATTTGTTTTAACTTAATAGTTCTTGGTGCTCTATCTCTTTGTACTTTATTGAGCCCCTCTCCTTGTTTTGCAAGGTTATCAACTATATGCCTATGTCATTATGTACTCTCCCCACTTAGTTTCAGTTACCGACTGGGATCTGTATTTTGACTTATATTGTATTCCCTCCGTTCTCTTAGGCATTCACTTTGGTATCTTTATGGTAGGACTATTGGACACATATTCAGCACATGTTGTTTGAATAAGATACCTACCCATTGGCATTGAACGGGTCATTTTAAAGCATTGGACTACTTCCAGATCGGCAATTCAGTTCCTGGTCCAAAAAGTGACCAGCCCTTTTGGTTGGCACAGGTACCCTCTACTCCTCCATTCACCTTCTCCTCATGACACCTGCAACTTTCAGGCTCATACAGTTTCCCCTTTTGATCATAGGTTATACAATTCTACAGTCTTGCTGTCCTCTCCCTCCTCCTGAGGGAGACCTCAAAAGGTTAGCAGGTCTATATTTTGCAGTATTTTGATAAGCATTAATTTCCCTACTCTAACATGCATGAGTGATGTTCTTGTACTACATCACTGTCACTGTAAAAGTATGCCTGGATAGAGACCACTTCAATAGGCAAAATATGCATGTCCCTTTTTGATTAGTGATTTGAAGTCTAGTTTCACATGCTCCTCTAAATCTGAAAGCTTTGAAGATTGAATGAACTTCAGGAATAGAAATGAACAAAAAAATGTTTTACAAATAATTCTCCTTTCTTTTTCTTTTTCCTTACCTTCACAAGTGTTAATAGTCTTATGATACCATTGAGTTATGTTTTAGGCAAATAATATGTTGTCCTGATGATTATCCCAGATTATTAAGAGATTGAAACACGATTTACTCACACTCTGACCTGTTCTATTGTACATAAACGTCATGATAGGGTGCAGAAGTGTTTTTCTGTTTAAATAAGTGACCCTGATTGTTTTGTCTATTTAACACCTGTTTTAGAACTACCCCAGTGGGGGTGTAGTCCTTACTTTATTTTTTTTTACCTTTCTAATATTATTTATTGTCATTGGAACAAATATTGAGGACTATTATGTTTCTCTAAATATTGTATGTACATTAATTACCTAGGGACCATTGCTCACTGTATTTAATGTTGAAACCTCTCAGGACATGGCAAGCCACACAGCTCAACGCTGCATATAGGAAGACACAAGAGGATGAAGGAGGCTAAACATGAATTGCTCCGGACCATACTAGCTGGTATAAAGATAGTGCTTACCATCAAGAGGCAGACTCCTTTTAGCAAGACTGACATCACCTCTATGAGTGCATTTCACTCTTCTGCATGAATTGCAGTATATTTGTTTTGGTAGGACAGCAAAGTACCCTAGCCAGGGACTAGTTCTTGACTACATAAGAACAAGTGTGCAAAAGGAAGTAGTAATTTTCTTTATGGATCCATGTTTTGATGCCCCTTTTTTCTTGTTTTTAGTCCAATTCTCAACAATTTTTAAAATTAGTTAAAAAACAGTTTTTGTTAGAACCACCTTTCTTAATTAAATGATAGTGAGAGACATTTTGTTGTTTGTCATGTCTGTCTATTCATTTTTTATACATACATATAGTCCACCACAGCAGGCTACAATGACCATTAAAGCCCTACTCAACTAATACAGGTCCAACCTGAAGGCAAACACTTATAACAAGAGATTTTGGACTATATTAGCTAGAGAAGGCTGCTATTGCAGACTATAGAGGTATAATAATATCTTTCTTTTTGATAATAAAATGTCCTTCTGTATCTTTGTAGCCTGTGTAGTAGCTTATACCGGCCATGAAAGGCCCACTCCAGAGTAAAGGCCCAAACCTAATCTGAGTACTTATAACAAAAGAGTGGGCCTTTAATAACCACTATAGGCCTTTGGTCATGACAGTGTGGTGTTGGGCACAGGGTCTGGCATGATGTTAGGTCCCATACCTAATTCTGATAGATAGCAAACACCCCCTATGCCACATGACCAAAGGCTCTACATGGCGGAGGGTTGCACGCAGGGTTTGCCTCGGGCCAGGGTTTGCACTCAACTCCATACGGTCATGTATAGCTTGGTGTTGGGCACAGCAGGCCAGATCCTATGTCCAACCCTTGTTTGTGACCAACCCCCACTGCTTATGGCTAAAGCTAACATCTGATGGGTAAACAACCCCCTGCAACTCACAGCCTCTGACCGTGCCCTGAGCCCAACCACTCACTGGCAGCCTAAATGCCTCATACCTTTACCCCACGTCTTTCATCCTTATTCGTTAAAAAGTATTTTGCTGTACTCTGGTACTCCCACAGTACCAATGCTCAAGAGTCACCCCACACTTGTGCAAAATCGTGCAAGCTTTAGATGTAAAGCTTGCATGGTCTTGCTGTACCAAGGCTTCCACATTTTAATCTTGCGGTGGTCCCTCTATGCCCGCCCAGAATCGCTAGGTGTCAGAGTACCTCTACTCTGCACTATATGTTTTTACAAATTTATTTGCAGGACACTGTGGCCTGTAATGATGGTCTCAACATTTTTTTTCATGTTGTGGCCAGCAAATCTGGGGGCTTGGTCCAGCATGACAGGTAACAGTCCAGAGGGATCCAAAGGAGCAACAGGAAAAAAAGGTCTCTCAACCAATTAGTTTGCTTAATTTGTTTAAATTTACAGTACTGTTAAAGTACCCTAGGGCTTCCGCAGGGCCAACTGCCACGATATAGTTAGTTTTGTAATCCCTTCATGACCACCCATAGCATATCAGTAGGGCTGGACGGAACTCGCAGAATTCCACAGAGTTACAAAAAAACTCCTTGAGATTCTCCAAAATGTTGTGAAAGGGCATATATTGGCATTTCTCATTGTGATTGAAAGCTGGGAGCTCATTCTGTGTAGAAAAAAACAGCACAGACAGCACTGCATGGAGCACCAGAGGGCCAAGCTTCTCAAGCTGAATTTGCTGCTGCTCAAGCGGATTTTCTACTTGAGAGGCAGCTTTCTGACCTCTCATGACCTCCTGCATTGGAGAAATCCTGCAGGGTGCACTCCTAGTAACCGAACATTATGCTATAGGATTCCAAATCTCATTCAGGCTTGACAATTTACTGTTTCCGAGACATATGGCTGTAGTAATTCACATGTTGTGTTCTCACATAATTCAAGTTGTATTGGCATGACAACATATATAATAAAAAAATAATTTTACATGTCCCTTTCTTGTCTACAGTTACTATATGCAACTTAACATACTTTACAATGATTTCAAATCCCAATTTCTTTCTGACTGTTTAACCATCCTGAGGTGTGCTCTTCTTTAAAATGGTTTTCTACTAATTTATCTTGAATATTTTTGCCTCTCCGGAAGGTCACTGCAAGTATAGTATCTAGAGATTTATATACCATTGAATCACTCTTTAAGATATACCAATTACTTCTTAAAATTATTTCAATTTGCTTAGCTTCTTTTGAGAAGCTCAGTATCATTCTTACTTTATTCTTACCTACTGTTGTATCCTTTGCAGTTCTTTACTTTTTCACTAACACGTCTTGTTGATTATGTGATTATGAGTATGTTCTGATGCTCATCAAGACCATTTTTCAAATGTTTTAATTGAGTATCCTCTTTGCAAAAACAATCTTGTGTCTGTGTGTTCAATGTTTCCAATTATCTACAAAGTGAACAACATTTTTTTATCCTTGCAGACTTACCATACAGGATAATGTTTTTTAGATTCTCCTGATGGAAGCAATTCACATACAAGAAATGCTAAAAACATTGTTTGACATTTCAAAGTTGTTGATTCTTCAATAAAAATGCCAGTGACCCAGACAGATTATTTGGTTGTTTGTAATTTCAGAGGTGAAAATGAAGTTGTGATCTTTTTGATTTAGTATTAAGTGGTAATTCCTTTCTTGTCACAACTTAGCTCGTCATCAATATATCATAACCTAATTATATTGTTTCTAAGATTTCTTTGCTTTTTACTCATGCTATGACTTTTTCCAGTCATCCAATAGTGAGATTTGAAGAGCTTGGATAAAAAGACATCCCCATTGCATTCCCAAAGTTCTGTCTGTAGATCTCTTGATGACCAGAAAAGGTTTAAATTCTGGCTGAAATCTAGTCCCCACATTCAACACCACTGTAACCAGTCAAATGGCATGTGCAGCAGGGATTGACTGTGCACTAAGAAGTGGGTGCAGTGCCTGGCCAAACGTTTCCCGTGGCCATGGACAGCTGGGTGTTGTGCCTACAGAGTGTTGAGTGTAGGACTGGACATGAGATAGAACATGCAACCAACTGTTGTTGCATAAAAGCTGGAGGCCATACATTGGCTGCCCATGGTAGGTTAACTGCAGGGGATGGTCGGAGACCATGCCATGCGGATCAGGGAGGATTAGGAACAGGGCCTGACCTCACCAACATCTTGGCTCAATGCTGAAGGCCATGCTCTGCAGGTGTTATCCACCCTCTATAAATTGGATGAAGGGGATGGCCAGAGGCCAGGCTCTGAAGTCAGTTCCTGTAGAGAACTGAAGACATTTGCATTGGTGAATGCCTGACTGCACAGTGTGGGGTACAAGGACTTGAGGCTATTGCCTATGGTCAATTTCTCTGTGAACTCCTTTAAACTATACAAAGCAAGTATTTCCACCCATGGAGTGATGGGCATAGAGCCTGGCTGGAGGTCATGTCAGCTGGTAAACCCATGCTATGCAATGCCAAATTTTGTGTGCTATAATCGTAGTCGGCTAAGGAGAGTTGGACAACAGACCTGGTTAGAGGGCAGGCCCTGCCTCCAACCACAGCTGTACACGGCTGAAGGCCATATGCAGCTGGGAAGAAGTGCCAGTGGAGGCCTGGGAACAATACACAAATTGAGATATTCACCTAGAAAACACACAGTTAAAGTGAAATTATGGTTACAAATTGAAGCTGAGACAATACTGAAAGTTGTAGGCTATGCTTCGGAGCAAAATCCATAACTCAAACAACAGCTATGCAAACCAAAATTTACATGCAGAATGCAAAGCTTCTGACTTCACAATATTTATATCAATTTGTAAAAATAACTAAACATGAAATGTAATTAAACAGCTACACTTATTCAAGCCAATTGATACTTCATTCATATTCATTCCTGGAAAAGTGTAAGAGCAATGTAATGTGTAGTCTTATGTGTAAGATGATCTACAACATTTGTAACTGTACCTTTTTCATTAATGTTGGTGTCACAAGTACTATAATTGTTGTGAAAGTTAACCGAAATAAGAAGGGTGATTTATTTACAGGCTGTTGACCCTCCTTGTGATCATAATATGTCTCCTCCTTATATTTTTCCAATTCCTTGTTCTTAAAGAAGGGTGATGACTACACTCGTGCACAATACTCTTTTTTTTTTATTGAGCAGAGCCAAAAAGGAAACAGTCATTATTTACACATCACAAAACATTTTGCACTGTAAATAAATCGCATCCTGATTAAGCACATAATAAATACATATAGCAGCCAAAAAAAAGAAAAAAGACCCCATTATCAAATTAACAATCAGCAAAATAATCCCAGACCCTCGAAAATGTCTTAGTTGCCCCCACCCGCTTAGCATAAGCTTCTTCAAAACATTTTGTACATTTCATTTTACTCAACCATTTCTCAAATAACGGTATTTCCAATGATCTCCAGTTTTGTAAAAATCAATGAACGGGCAACCAACGTAGCGATAGCAAGAAAACGTCCCTGAAATTTGGGTAGTATAACCTCCTTACTACCTATGCCGAACAGAGCAGCTTCTACTGAAGGTTTATACATTTTCCTAAACGCGCCACTAAAATATGCAAATATTTTTTCCAAAAAAAACTTTAACTTAGGGCAGGATAAAAAATCTGTCGCCATCCCCCTGCTGCTGAAGTACCACAGTGAAAGCAACTATTTATCACCTCTGGATACATTTTATTCTGTGCTTCTGGAGTATAATATACCATCCATTTGGTAAAAAATGCCATTCTTTTATAATTAGCAGCTCTCAAAACCTTATTCCCTAAAGATGAGATCTTTTGCCATTCCTGATACACATTGAGTATGAGCTTCAACTTTCTCCAACATCTTTAGTACCAAAGGAGATTCATCTTGATAATTCAATAAACGATACCAATTGCCCACTCCAGATAATCTCGCAACATATAGTGCAGAAGCAATTTTACCAGGAGGGATGTGAAAAATAAAATTATACTTTTTTAAGAAATTAATATTTTGGCTGAATTCAAAAAAATAAAGTTTATTGGGACCCAGAATTCTAGCCTGAACTTCTTCCCAGGTAATCAACCTGCCCTGAATGCCCAATTGATTCAAAACCCCCAAACCAGAATCGTTCCATTTTTTCAGTTGAGTAGAATGAATATATAAACCTAGATCTCGACACTCGATCCTTTTGTTTAAAAACGATACGCAATCGATTTGAAATATCTAATAATGTTTTATATTGAGTTCTCTTTGGGAGTTTCGAAGTCTTTAAAAATGTAGGGAGTTGAGTTTCGGCTTCTTGGATCATCTTGCTGAAAAAAAAATGATCGACCTGATAAGGTTTAGACAACAAACATGCTACATAATCAAAAAGTGATGCATCATAATATAAACGAATATTTGGAAGTGCCAACCCGCCCAACTGATTATCTAATTGCAGAATTGGGAGCTTAACTCTAGCAGTCTTTTTATTCCACACAAATGATCTAATCATAACATCGATTCCTTTAAAAAAACTAATGTTTACCTTGACCGGGATATTTGTGAACAAAAAAATTAAAAGAGGTAAAATAGACATCTTAATTAATGCCACTCGTCCTATCAAAGTCAAAGGAAGATTAGACCATTTATTCAACAAATTCTGAATCTTGATACTGGTGGCTTCATAATTACTCTTAAGAAATCCCCATAATGACCTGTAACATATATTTCCAAATACCTAATATGATCAGTTTTTCTTACCTGTTGTTTTAATTCTTCTGGAAGGCATGCCGGCCCAGAATTTAGCATTAAAATTTCAGTTTTGGAAGGATTAATTTTATAGCCCCCTATTTGTTCGAATTTCCTGAATTCCGCCAATGTTGACTGTAAATTTGACTTTTCTGGATCTAAATATAAAATAGCATCATCAGCAAAAAGTTTCAGTTTTGCCATACCTTCGATAGGGGCTCTAATATTCCTATTGGCTCGTAATCTAATAGCAAGAGGTTCGATAAAAAAAGTAAACAAAAGAGGTGATAAGGGACAGCCTTGCCTGGTCCCACGGTTTATCTTTATTAACCCTGCTTGATCCCCATTGACTATAATCTGAGCCTGTGCCTCCTGGTAAATATTTTTAATCATAGTTATTACAAATGGTGGAAAACCAAACCTAAAAAGTGGATCAAATAATGAATCCCAATTAACTAAATCAAAGGCCTTTTCTGCATCTACCATCATAATACAAGCAGGAGTCTTATGCATATTAAAAAAAATCAAGAGCTTGGATCAAAAAGCGGGTATTAGTCAACATGAATAAACCCCGTTTGATCCCCATGAATCACTTCCTTAGCTGCATGAGTGAAACGCTGTGCCAAAATCTTAATAAACATTTTATAATTGGTATTCAATAAACTGATTGGACGGTAAGAATTCAAGTTGTTGCAGGGTTTACCTTGTTTTTCAAAGCTAACTACTATCGCTTTTTTAAATTCAGGAGACACTGCCCGACCCATTTTAATATAATCAAATAACTTTGCCAAAAAAGGGGTCAACTCCTTCACAAAACATTAATATAGTTCATTTGGGAACCCATCCTCACCACAAGCTTTTGCTCCCGCCAAAGATTCAATCACTGCCGCTATCTCGGCAACAGTAATTTTCATCTGCAGCATCGTCACTCCATTCTGCGATATTTTAGGAACTTGAAGTGAAGAAAAATACTCCTCAATCAGCTCGAAATTTACCAAATGATTGGTGGTATAAATTTGTTGAAAGTGATTAAGAAATATTCAAGGAATATCAGCTCTATCAGTAACTATTGTATGGGATTGGGGATCTATTATTTCGACAATGTAGGCGGATTCTTGTCGAGCCCGAGTCGACCAGGCGAGCATCTTACCCACCATTTGACTTTCTTCATAGACCTTCTTAGAATAAGTCTGGGAGCTATTTATTTCTTCTAAAATGAAAAAATCTCTTAAAGCCTTCCTACCCTGTTCCAACTGAGTCCGATTTAAAGAACCCACTGGATTAGCAGCATAAATTAATGACTGATAAAGTTGTGTTATTTTATCTAAGCGTTCCCTAGTTTTCTTAACAGTGGTGGCAATCTTCTGTCCACGGGCTGCAGCCTTAAAGCCCTCCCAGACAGAAAACATATCAGCGGTCCCTTCATTAACAGAAAAGTAGTATTTTATTCAACATCTGAATTCATCCATCCAGACTGGATCTTGCAAAAGAAGACGGTCGGCGAATGGCAGCTACGGCGCTCCCCGCTAGCGCGTAGCTGTGGTGATGCTCCTCCGCCTCATTCAGATGGAGCCTCGAGGATCAGGTGTGTGGAAACGCCGAGGTCCGGCGTAGCAGGCAGCTCCTTTCTCGTTTCTGGTTTTTCGCTTTCGGCATTTTTACCGTGCAGCCGGCGACTGGTTCCAACTGAAGGGGAAAAACTGAGGGCTCGTGCACATAAATACAGATTAGATACCAACATGAATTTGAAATAGAACAGTTGAAACTGATGTTAAATGTTCTAAATGAATATTGTATTAGTATCATAAATAAATTAGGAAACTATCTAACAAAGGTAGCAGTAGGAAAGATGGACAAGTCAAGTATCTGTTTAAATTAAAGAAGACAAAATGAGATTTTATGGGAAAATCGTTATTGGCAAAACATAAATATACATTTAAGATCCATGTATATTACTATTTCTCTTACGAGCTTAGCATGCAGAGTAATTAACATTTTGTTGGCTAATAAAATACCTTCATTGCATGAGAAAAGCTCTATGCCGGTAACCATTTTATTCCAAGTCTTAGGTGAAGCCGCAGATCATCATTATTCCATGTTGGCGTGCCATCCAGGGAACCAACAAAGACTTGTTTTCTTTAATGTCAGAGTAGAGAATAGCAGTCCTATTTTAATTAAGAAGAGTTATCATTCTTTCCAGCAAAAATTTGGCAGGAATCTGACTTAAGCATTTAATACATTTGATTTTGTTTCCTACAAAAAAGAACACTGCAACTTTGCAGACAAAGCATCTCAGGTAACTGAACTTGAGCGACATCACCCAAAAATTACTATTAATTTATTTTTTGAACACATAATTTATGGTTCACTGACAGAATATAGATGTTGAAAATATAGTTGTTCAAAATATTGAGGGAAAAATATAGAATTCAAAAATATCAATGTAAAAAATATAGTTGTACAAAAAAATCAACCAACTAACTATAACAACCATGAAACGTATGGTTTTTTCATTGAATTTCAAAGTTTTTTTTAAATGCTAATTTCTAGCTATAACGTCCCTGAAACCTATTGTTTTTTCAGTGAATTTCAAAGGTTTTGTAAATACTAGTTTCTAACTATAATGTCTGTAAAACCTATGTTTTTTTTAGTGGTTTTCAAAGGCTTTTTAAATGTTAATTTCTAATTATAATGTTCATTAAACCTACAGTTTTTTCAGTGTTTTTAAATTATCATTCCATTCTCAACCTGGTTAAAATAGCCGATATCGCCAGTTTTCCAGCAATAGCTCCCGCCCAAAAAATTGCCAAAAAATGAGAGCAATTAATATGCAGAGTAGCCGTTCCTGAACAAAAATAACACGAAAACACTACTTCCCGATATTTTCAACGAGCAGCCAAATCTGCGGTGCGTTCCAAAAACAGGGGATAAGCTGCATTAGCAATCGGAATGTGACATTTGCCTTTTATTGGTGTAAAGTAGGATGACTACTTAAAGTGTGAAAGGGAGCCTAGCCCATAATCACATCTGAAGACCAACAAATGTCATAGAGCTACTGTTCATGCACCTCCGACACCCAAGAAGGCCACAAAACCCACTGCCACCATCCTCAGGACCTCCCCATGGACCACCCCCTACTAACACCGAGGCAGCGCATAACAGGACAGCAGACCTTCCAAAAATGGCATGGCCCCTCAGCCACACAATAGCTGAATGTAGTGAGATGCGGCAACCAAACATGTGTGAAGAATGCAAGTCACCCACCGATATTAATGCACACAGTACCAAGAGTACAGGGTGACACATTGTCGCTTGCGGCCAGCAACAGGGATACCCGCATCAATTGATTCCTCATACAGCTCAGGACAGAACCACGCCCAGAGCT
Organism: Triturus cristatus; assembly: GCF_964204655.1. NCBI lineage: Eukaryota > Metazoa > Chordata > Amphibia > Caudata > Salamandridae > Triturus > Triturus cristatus. The sequence continues at coordinate 1,121,870,056 of NC_140590.1, forward strand.
CCGGAGTCATTGTTCACAGCCTCACACAGGACTGGCATACGCCAGGCCAGCCCAATCTGTTTACATATACAGGGTGGGACAACAACGCTACATGGACCAGCTTTTCATTGTAGTGATCTGCTGCTCACAGGTCTAGTTCTCAGTATGCCACTGCCACTCCCTGATGGCTGGTTTACACCCACACCACACCCATCAAGCACAGGCATCACAGGACACGTGACCCTGCCAATTAAAATGACCGGACGCACGTGCTCTATGCCATTTCAGACTTGGTGCACTGGATGCACTGCGGCCGGCACAGGCACACCGCCACAGGACGGTGTTTTTCAGTCCACTGAGGTAGTGGCATTGTAAGTGCTGAGCGGGTGTGCAGCCTGCGATGATGCCCCGTCCCGGTGGTCCGGACAGCTCATGTTTTGTGTGCCCTGCTGGACCACAGTGTAGGCCTGAGCCATCAAACAACGGGGGCCTACCGCCACGTGCGTGGCCTCACTGGTCACTGAGTTAGTGTCACCGCAAGGGCTGAGTGGGTGTGCAACCTACAATGATGGTAGGTGCAGTGGTATGTCCTCTGCCATGGCAAAATCAAGATGCAGCACCAAATGTAAGACCTGTTGGCCTGCGGAGCGGGGCTGCATGATGTGGAGGGTGCCCTGTCTGCAAAAAGGTGAGCAGTGAGGCCTGGGTGCGCAGGGGTGGACAAACACCTCTGGGCAGCGGGAGTGGATGGGGTGCAGCAGCCTGGATGCGCAGCAGTGGTCAGACACCTCTGAGCAGTGGAAGTGGATGATGTGCAGCAGTCTGGATGCACAAAGGCGGGACAGCAATTTAGGCGTGTGCAGTCGTTTATACTCTGCCATTTCTGATTCTGTACTATGTTTCAGATGTGGTACCTTGAGGGCTCCACTAGGTCCCGGCACGTGGTTAGAGACCCAGCGGTGGTATAAAGGTAAGCTGTGAGGGTTTTGTCCGCAGTGTGGGCACTCAGTGTCCCTCTTCATCTCTTCCTTTCTCTCCTTCACACTCTTTCTCTCTCTTCCTCTCTCTCACACTGTTTCTCTCTTTCTCTCTCTCTTCCTCTCTCTCTCACTCTTTCTCTCTCTCTTTCTCTCTCTCTCACTTGTCCTCTGTTTCTTTCTTTCGCTTTCTCACACTCTTTCTCTCTCTCTTCCTCTCTCTCACTGTTTCTCTATCTCTTCGTCTCTCTCACTCTTTTTCTCTATCTCTCTGTCTTCCTCTCACTCACTCTTTCTTTCTTTTTCTCTCTCTCTTCCTCTCACTCCTTCTTTCTCTCTCTCTCTTCTTCTCTCACACTCTTTCTGTCTCTTTCTCTCTCCTTTGATGGACGCATGATGCACAATCTTATCTTGCTTTTGATTCTTGGATTCTTGAATTGACGTTCCCACAACACGGAACTCCCGCCACCAGAACCAAACGCGTGTGCAGCCTGCGATGATGCGTGGCCATCCTGACAATCAACACCCAGTCTGAATTGTGAGCTCTGCTTTACCGCATGTACGCAATGCCTGAGAAGGTTGCTTTGGCACCTGATGCACCCTCTTACACACACGCCGGTGGCAGAAGGTGAGCAAAGAGGCTTGTTTCTGCAGCAGCGGACAGTCACCTGTGGGCGGTGGGAGTGGACAGCAGCCTGGGTGCACAAGAGAGGATAGACACCTCTGGGCACTGGGAGTGGATGGGGTGCCGCAGCCTGGATGCACAGGAACGGGCAGTCACCTCCGGGCACTGAGAGTGGATGGGGTGCAGCAGCCTGGGTGCCAGCAGAGGGCAGACACCTCTGGGCAGTGGGAGTGGATGGGGTACATCAGCCTGGGTGCGCAGACGCAGTCAGACACCTCTAGGTGGCAGGAGTCAATGGTGTGCAACAGCCTGAGTGCGCAGGCCAGACAGACACCTCTGGGTGACAGTAGTCAATGGGGTGCAGCAGCCTGAGTGCGCAGGGGCAAAACAGAGAATAATGCGTGTGCAGTTGTATGTACTCTGCCATCACTGTTTCTATACTATGTTTCAGATGACTAAACTTGAGGGCTGCATTATATCCCGGCACGCGGTTGTAGACACACCGGTGGCAGAAAGGTGAGCTGTGAAGATTTTCTCCACAGTGTCAACACTCACTCTCCCTCTCCATCTCTTCTTTTCTGCCACTCACACACGTTCTCTCTTTTATTCTCTATCTCTTCCTTTCTCTCTCTCACACTTTCTCTCTTTCTCTGTCTCTTCCTCTCTCTTTCATTCTTTCTTTCTCTCTCTTCCTCTCTCTCACTCCTTCTCTCTCTCTCTCTTCCTCTCTCTCACACTGTTTCTCTCTTTCTCTCTTCCTTGTATCTCACTCTTTCTCTCTTTCTCTCTCTCACTCTTTCTCTATCTTCCTCTCTCTCTCACTCTTTCTTTTTACTCTCTCTCTTCCTCTCTCTCACTCTTTCTCTCTTTCTCTCTCTCTCTCTCCTTTCCTGGATGCATGACGCACCATCTTATCTTTCTTTTTGTCTGTGATTCACAAATTGTTGAGGTATTACACTCCATACCTGTATCTACTTTTATTTTGTTCTTTTGTTTAAATAAAATGTTTTATATGTAAATCCATACATGACTAAGATTCTTATTTGTCCAACCTCACAAGCATTATCTTATTAATAATTATACAACATTAGCCAATTTTTTTATGTTCCAGATTCCCTAACGTGACTGTCACATTTGTTTTGGGGGTGTGGGGGTGAGGGGGGATGGCTGACAAGGAGCTGCTGCTGGGGGGTGTCGGAGCAGTGTTGGGTGTCCACCCTGCATGATCATTGGGTCCATTGCATCTGTTCTCAGAGACTTGCAAGCCAGTGGGCTGGCTCGTAGATGAAGAGCAGCAACCCGATTGGCTGGCTAATAGAGGGAGAGCCGCGGCCCGTCAGAACGCAAGGGAGAGCTGCAGGCCAGCTCACAGAGGAACAGCTGCGGGCCGACAGGAATAGGGAAAGGTGCAGCCCGTTGGCTTCCGAAGGGATAGCTGAGGAACAGTGATGTGGGGAGAGGGAGCATGAAGGAGGAATCTCCTAGAGAGAGACCTGCAGTATATTTCCAGTCTTGGCTTTACAGATACAACTGCGTGCCTGAGAAGTTGCACCCGAAGAGCTGCGAGCCGACCAGTGGTTCGCAGAGGAAGACTCGCGGGCCCAAGAAGGTTCTTGGGAATATGCTGGTGATGTGGGAAGAGGGTGGGTTACCTGCTGATGTGGGCAGAGGCAGCATGAAAGGGGTATCTCGCACAGACAGAGCTCCAGTATGTTTTCACAGTTGCCTCGGACAGATGTGAGCTGACGTACAGAATCAAAAAATGGCTTTTCAATGCTCATATAGTCTGACTTATCAACAGTTCACACCCAGGCTCGCAAAGGGACAGCTGCGGCCCATGGGCTTGACTCGCAGAGGGAGAACTACAGGGCGTCCACTCCCAAAGGAACATCAGTGTACTAGTTCACACAGGTAGAGGCACAGCAGCGAACTAGCTCGCAAAGGTAGAGAGCTGCGAGCCGACGGACTGGCTTCTAAATGCATTTCTGCGAAGTGGTGATGTGGGGAAAGGGAGCGTGAAACGGGAATCTCGCACAGACAGAGCTCCGGTATATTTTCAGTATTGCCTCGCAGAGGTAGAACTATGGAGAGATATGAGCTGACGGACTGAATCACAAAATGGCTGCAAGCACTTCCTAGTCTCAACAGTTCGCAGCCAATGAGCTGCAAGCTCGTACTCGTACCGCCTCAACCAATCAGATGTCAGAATTCTCAGAGGGAGTGTGAAAGGGGTATCTCGCATAGACAGAGCTCTGGTATATTAAATTGCCCCCGGCACTTTTGTTTCATATTTTCACTTGATGCGAGGCACAAGATGGCTGCTAACACTTCCTCAAAACCTACGGAATGGATTTACACCATTTCAACAAAAGCGTGCTTTCTGGACCAAGACCTTTCTCTCTGCCAAATTTGGTGTAATTCCGTTCAGCAGTTTGACCTGTAGCCTTGTCTAATGTTTCCTATGGAAAATGCCTTGAGAAACCCCTTGTTTATCAGCCCCCCTTGACCAATCACCCCCAAACCTTCAGGAGAGGAGCTCATCAAAAAGGAAAAACTTTTTAGAAACTTTCGTAAAGATTCGTCAAACGACGCCAAAGTTATAAGCACATGAAAACATGTTTTTCCTAGGGAAATGTGTTCCTAACTACAACTAACTACTGGCGACTGTCAGTAGATAATATAAAAAAATAATACATATTAAATAGGTAAAAAGATGAAATTAATATAAAAAAATAAAGTAGAAACACATACATAATAATTAATATATATATTTATTTTAAAACAATTAATAAATTATTAACTTAAATGTTAAATGTTAAACTTAAAAGGGGTAACAATTACGATTCCCACTCCAGTGAGTGCAACATTAGGGAAAGTTTTGGATAGCGGAGGGGTAAAAATTACAATTCCCATTACAATCAGTGCAACAGTAGGGAAAGTGTTGTATAGCGGAGGGGTAAAAATGTATATTCCCTCTCCAGTCAGTGCAATAGTAGGGACATTGTTGGATTGTGGAGGGGTAAAAATTACTATTCCCCCTCCAATTATTGTAAAAGAAGGTAAAGTTTTGGATAGTGGAGAGGTAAAAATTACTAGATACATTTCAATGAGTGCAACAGCAGGGAAAGTGTTGGATGGCGGAGGAATAAAATTACTATTCACACTCCAGTGAGTGCAATAGTAGGGAAAGTGTTGGATAGTGTCAGGATGCAATTTGCTATTCACACTCCAGTGAGTGCAACAGTAGGGTAAGTGTTGGGATGTGGAGGGCTAACAATTAATTATCTCACTAAAGTAGGATCAAAATTAAAACAAACCAAATATTAACTAAACAAATATTTAAAAACAGAAAATAAATAATTAATATATAAATACGTTAAAAATTAAAATGCAAATGTATTAAATATTAAAATGTAAACAACATAGTATAATGTAAATACATATGACAAATACCTACAAATATTATATTAAAAAAATGCATATATTTTTCAAACAAATACATATTATTCATTACAAATCATTTAGAAAAAAAACTGTAGTTATTACATAAATGTACTTCTTTTATTTCCTACCCTATAATACCACACTATTCACAAACCACATCTACATTTTGTAAAAATGGACTTCCATTGTTAACATAATTATTTACCAATTAAACATATATTATTCATTAAAAAACAAATTAAAACTCATAAAAATGAATTACTTTAGCGCAAGTCCCTATAATTACCACAACACACAGATAAAATGCTCTAAAAAAACATTTTTTCAATTAAAAAACTAATAGTAACAACTAATTATAAAGTAAAATTAATTTACTCCCCTCCCTTCACCCCTATAGAAGGAAAACCCACACAAAAAAATATACAAATATCCTAATTAAATACCAATTAATTAATAATAATAATTAACAAAATAATAATTGATTAAACATACACTTTCCACCCTTTGCCCCTATAAACCCCACAACCCACACCTAAAATTAATTACGTATTTTTCATATTTAATATTCAGTTGATTAATAATTAATTACAAGTTGAGAACTTCCCACCCTTTAACCCTACAAACCCCACAACACGCACCTAAAATTAATTACACAATTTTCATATTTAATTTACAATCAATTAATTAATATGAATAATTAACTACGTATTTATTAATTAAACTTAATTTATTTACCACCCTTTACCCCTTTAAACCCCACACCTGCACCTAAAAGTAATTACACCATTTCCATTATATTTGTTTTTATAAATTAAATAATATAAATTACCAACTAATTATTAATTAATCAGAATATTTCCCACCCTTTACCCCTATAAACCCCACAACCCGCAAATAATTTTTCTTTACACAATTACCATGATTAATTACCAATTAATCTGTATTAATTAACAAACAATTAAGAATTAATTACAAATATATTACTTACCACAATTAACACTATACAATCTCAATAAAATAAATATTATTAAATAAAAAAATTATCATTCATTCATTATAATGAAATACTTCCCCTTGATATCCACAACCCGCTACGGAACTGAAGAACGGAAAATGTATTTAAAATAAATGGATGACTACTAAACATTTAACACATATTTAAAAACACATAAACAATACTTATACAAAAAAACATACATCAGGTACATTTAAAATATAAACTAAAATACATATCACAGATTAAAAAATCAATATATTAAACAACTATATTTTTGCAAACGATATTGAATGCTATATTTTTGAAAATGATATTTCTTACCTTAAATTCGCTATTCTTGACCACGATCTTCTTGCTGTCGATATTTCTGTGTCACGATATTTCCCACTCGATACTTGTTTTGGTCGACATTTCCAACTCAATTTTCTCTCTGCATATCACAATTTATGTAAAATACATAGGCTGTTCGATTTTAGGTTTAAACCTATAATAACTGATAAAACCCCACTGGAATGGAAATAGCCCTCACCAGTGTAAACATATAAACAATGAAAAAAAACCTGCACAACCACAAACTAAATGCCATTGAATGAAAGAAAAAGGAGAGTGAAAGAGTCATTTTTAATTCTTCCTGAAGGGGGCAATGCAATGTAGCTTTGTTATATTAGGTAGCAGTAAGACAGACTGGGCTAACATTTTTCTGTTTGAGCTTTGTAGTTTAGGGATGTCTCTAAAATATTGTTTCTTCTACATTTTTTCAGTTGGTGGTATTTGCTCTAAAGATAAATGGGTTTGAAGCATGTTTTAGGTGTTGTTTATTTATTTTATAAACTGTAAAGGATCAGGCAATATCAAAATCATATTTGATTTTTGGCTACATTTGAGTCTTTCACTGATAGGAAAATATAGGTTTCATCAGAATCTTTACCAATATGTACTATCACATTTACCCAAAGAGAATGGGTAAAAAAAGCCTTGTTACATCAGCCCTCTTTTCTAGTGAGTCAGTATTGACAGCAGGTTTTAAATATTCAATACAAGGTATAGTGACAGGTATATGTGAAAAGAGTGCACAAAGCATCTGGGATACTGGTGAAAACATGACACCAGACTTTTGGAAAACATGGAACGCAGTGTCACTTGGAATGCTGCTGCAAAAAGTTCTTATCAAGTTCAACAAAGATTTTAGTGATTTATTTTGTATTTGCAGTGATTCAGCTACGTATATGAAAAAGTTGTGTGATGACCTGTCACAATCGATACCTGAGCTGAAGTGCTTCCCTGTAAGAGATCCTTGACACTTGTTAGATGTAGGCCTGGGCGAAGCACTACGCTACGCTCGCGTAGTTTGCGAAGTTCGCGCTACTTCGCACTACGCGAACTGCACGTAGCACAGTGCGAACACGCGTAGCGTAGTGTTGCGTAGTGCTGCGGTCATTTTTTGCTTGCTCGCGGTCCTCAACGTCAAGTTGGCGACCGCGAGCAAGCAAAATGACATCCTGGCGAGACTTTTTCCTTGTTCGCGATCGCGAGCATGGAAAATAAACCTCCCGGCGAGATTCCCAACGCGAGAAGGTCAGGTTTCTCATTGCGAGGGGTCGCGTATGCTCGCGACCGCTCGCGATGAGAAACTACCAGTTCGCGTTGAGAAAGCTGCAGCTCGAGGAAAAATCTACTCGAGCAGCAGAAAACTACAGCTCGCACTGTGCAAGATGCCATTTTCAATGATTGCACAGTGCCGGTTGCTTGTCCGCACTGTGCAATCATTGAAAACAACATCTTGCACAGTGCGAACATGTTACTTCGCAGTTCGCGAAGTGCTACGCGTAGCTCGCGTAGTGCGAACTTCACTTTGCGTAGCTTCGCGAAGTGCTACTTCGCGAACTACGCCCACCCTTAGTTAGATGGTATGCTAAAAGCATCTTTAAGATCTTCAGAGTTAATGAAGAATGCTGTTGACTTATTAGTCCATTCTACTGCACTGATACTATGGAGTTTCAAAAGTGCTGCCTCATTTTTGACCGCTTCATTAACTCTGAGGGCATATGCACCCAATTCAATGCATATGTTGCAGAACCTGTCACAGAGATTCACAAACCAGTATTGGCATGGAAAGCTATGCCAGTGGCCAGAGTTAGTAAATTGTATACTGGCTAATTTGATATTGCCTGTCTCAAGTGCCAATGAGGAGAGGGCCTTTTCACAGATAAAAGTTTACATGGGAAGGAAAGAGCAAGAGCGCATGCCCAAAGACTCACTGAAGAAGTATTGTATGGTGTACTACGATAAGTTTGGTTTGTAAAAATGTATTTGGACCTCATTTACACTGTACATACACTGTCTATATACCATGCACTTTCAGTGCAGAAAGCAAGCAATAATAAAAGCAAAAAGTTGCATAAACACAGGAAAAAAACTGTTTCTGTAGTTTTAAATAGCGTGAAAATGTTTAGCCACTGATAAGCACCTATTTTTTAAGATATTGAAATCACTTGAAAACACTGAAAAAACCCACCAGAATTTACCAGTGGAGTAAATGGAACATTTGCATCATGTGCACAATGATATGCCATTGACCATGTGGGCACTGTGCACTGTTGATGTTTGCAAGATGGCCATTGCGATTATATGGCACCCATATAGCGGTAGCTACCGCCTGGCCCCAGCGGTGTGTCACCAGCACCCCCATTCACACAAGTGCGGTAGTCATAGGCATGGAGACACGCTCAAATAGCGGTGGGCATTCTCCGCCACCTTAAAACTCAGAAAGATGCCGCAAGACCACCGATCACATCTGATCAGCAGTGTGAAGAGCTTGCCGCCTACTTTGTTAGGATGGTAGAAGACATTTATAAATGCTTCCTGATGGTCCAACCCGGCCCCCTTGAGGCACCTTGCAATCACATCAGTGTTACACTAGAGGCTTTTTCCCCTATTCCTCAGGATCTATTACTCACCCTTTGCTCTAAAGTCAAGTCGGGCTCTCCAGTCGATCCACTGAATCCCCACCAATTTCAGAAAATTCTACCCAGTATCCTACGTCCTTTGAAACAGGTGCTCAATGGGTCCCTCACCTCAGCTGTCATGCCTACAGCTTGGAAACAGGCCAGGGTGATACCGCTGCTCAAAAAACCTTCCTTAGACTGAAAAAAGCCAGAAAACTGTTGGACAATCTCCTTGCTACCCTGGGCTGCAAAGATCACAGAGGCCTACGTTAACTCTCTCCTCACGGAACACCTAAAATCGAACAACAGGCTCGACCCTTCTCAAAATGGTTTTTCGCCCTGGCCACAGCACAGAGTAAGCGCTCTTGGCCGTGACTGAACATCTCTGGAAAGCCTTAAACGCTGGGCAGACATCGGCACTGGTCCTTTTGGATCTTAGTGCCGCGTTAGACACGGTGTCTCACGCCATTATGCTACAATGCCTGGAGGAGACGGGAGTCATTGGCTCAGCCTTGAAGTGGCTGGCATCTTTCCTTGTGGACAGGATGTTTCAGGTGGTAGCTCTCTCATTTACCTCCAGCATCCTTCCCATAAGTCAAGGGATACCACAGGGCTCTTCCCTGAGCCCGCTTCTTTTCAATCTTTACGTTCAGCCTCTTGCCAGACTAGCTAAGAGCAGAGGGCTGCCCATGGTCTACTATGCCGACGACACACAGTTGGTGGTGGCTCTTTTGAGTGACTCCAAGCAGGACGTCATGGAATTTCAGGGTGATCTTGTGGCAGTCGCCGAGTGGATGACCACCAGTCGTCTCCAACTGAATGCCAACAAGTCGGAGGTGTTGTTGGTGGGAAAGGACCATGATGTATGGAATGAGCTCTGGTGGCCAAAGAGCCTAGGCACTGCCCCCACCCCCAAGCAATCAATGAAGAATCTAGGGGTCTGGATGGATGCTTCACCTAACTTTCAGACTCAAACTAAAAAGGTGGCGGGAACCTGCTTCAGATTGTTGCGTGGACTCAAACCCATCCTGGAATTCTTTGATGCCCTTACCAGGCAGATCATCATCCAGGCCCTGATTATGTCAAGACTTGACTACACTAGCTCACTGTATCTGGGAGCGAACAAGTCAGAAATACAGAGGCAACAGAGAGTCCAGAATGTGGCCGCAAGATCTCTCCTCCATCTGCGCAGAGTCTGCTCAGTGACAAGTGCCATTCACCATCTCCCCGGTTGCCTGTGGCTAGGCGAATCGTGTTTAAGGCACTCTGTATAGCCTTTAAAACCATGAAACTGGCATCTCTGATAAACCTGCCCAACCTGCTTCTACCCTATGTCCCCACCAGTCAGCTTTGCTCCATGGGACAATGCCTGGTTGTGGTCCCCGAGTTGGGAGGGTTCGCGCCGGAGGTCGTTCCTTCCAGAACAGAGCGGCCATCCTTTGGAATTCTTTGCCGGCACATATTCAGGGGCTTAATAACTACCTCGAATTCAGGAAAGCCATTAAAACCTTTCTCTTCCTTACTCCGTAGTTCTCTCTGGGCCCTTTCTGAGTTCGGTCATATCTCTGCTGTTCAGCGCCGGGACGCCTCTTTGCCGGGGCAGCTGTTGCACTTTATAAACCCGCTAACATAACATAACATGACTCTAAAGCTTTCTAGAACCTTCTTTTTCCACTAGCCTTGTCTCACAGCATGTCTCAATCTCGGATTAAGGTGGCTTCCACGTGGCATCTAGATCATCTGAAGGGGGCTTGCAGAAGAAATTGATGGACTAACCCTCTTTTTCCTTGCTGGGGATCTGGAAGACAATGGATCTTCTGAAAGAGGGGCTTGCTCTTTTTCTTCCTCTGCAGGAAGCTCAATCTCCTGAACTGCCCCTACTTCGGGAGGAACAACTACTAATGGGGTGGTTGTGGCTGTTGTTGCTCACTTATCTGAGTTTTCTGCATTGATTAGGTCCTACTTTGCGATAATGATAAGTCAATTTCAACATCACTGCTTGTCGGCATTGGACTGGCTGCATCTGTGACAGACATGGGCTTGGGCCAAGGTTGGTGGGGTGGGTCCACTGATGTGGGGGTGCTTCTCCCAGCTTGCTCCCCGGACACCGCTGCTGCAGGCGCAATTTTTGTTTTCCCAAAAAAGGTCTTGGGCAACATACCGGTCTTGGTAAGTGGCAGTGCCTTCTTCTCCCTGGCCACTTTCTTGGTACTGGACCTGGTACCTTTCTTTGGGGCCATTTGATGATGTCAGCAGCATGCAGTGGCACAATTTGAAGAGACGTCTCTGGTCACATGTCACATGACGTTGTGTGCAGCAGGACTTCTGTCTGGCAGTACAATGGGTGGTGTTGTCTTCTCCTCTTTTGTGCACAAAAAACAAAGAAGCAAGAAGAAGATCAGTGAAACGTGGCATTCATTGTTGTGGTTCAATCACTACTTGTACAAACAAACTTATATAATATGTAACTTAGTGTGTGGTCACACTTGTTAGTGTTCTTAATATTATTAAATGTATTACCTCAGTTGTTAAAAAAACATAATACAGTGTAGCCATTTGTGAGACTTTGACAACAACAAGGGCTTTCCAAGTGTACTGTAAGTACACTCAGGAAGGCTAGGATATACAAATAAGAACAACAAAACTACTAATGTAACTGACCCAGTTTGGCATTCAGGGATCTGCAGCTGACAATGGATAGACGCAGTAAGCCAAGAGGAACAACGGAAAGACATGCAGGCCTATGGCAAAAGCAGTAAAGCACACTAACTGCGACCACAAAATGGTCACCAGCCACATGGTCACTCACAAGTCACAACAACAACAAGCAGGTGGCCTGGAAAACAATGAACTGAAGCAGGCCTATATGGAGGCAGACACAGACTTTACAAACTTACCCCTTGCCACATGGGGAGGCTCAACCAAGGCAAATGCTGGGCCACTATTACAAACACGCTCATACACTGGCCAGACAAAGGAGGCATGCTAAACAACACAGCTTTAATGCAACAATGCCAAAACCGAAAATCCACAGAGCCAGAAAAGGTTTACAAGTTACAACAACCACACACATCCAAAAAAGGCATTTTTTTACGCAGTCGAAAAAAGTGAAAACAAATTTTGCATTTTTCAATCCAATGCCATCCATTCCCTAACTGATTTTTTAATTCAACAGCCACCACAGAAACAGTTGTTTCATGCACCAATAAGTAGCTCTGGGCCTATTGCTTGCAAAACCCATTGGCAGACTAGGCCACATGCTGAATCAATTAAAATCAATATTATTGCAAATTTATTAGAAAATGTAGTGAACTGTGTTACATTTTTTGCTAGATTAAAGAAGAAAAAAATGTATGCAAAACAACAACCAGCAAGAAGGCCTGCCCACCACAAAATCAGGCCTAATGCAGAAGCACACTGTCTGCCACTTCACAAAAAGACTGCCAGCCACATGGCCAGGCTACAAGAACAAGAAAGGGAAGACAGACGCTGCAGGCCTATGGCAAAAGGACACTGACGGTATTCATGAAATGGCCATTAGCCACATGGCCAGGCTACCACAACAAGACGCAATAACTATAAGCCAAGAGGAACAAAGGAAAGACATGTAGGCCTATGGTAAAAGCACACTAACTACCATCAGAAAGTGGCCTCCAGCCACATGGTCACTCACAGCAAAACAAGCAGGAGGCCTGGAAAACAATGACCTCAAGCAGGTCTATATGGACACCGACATTACAAAATGTTCCCTGGCCACATAGGGAGGCTCAGCCAAAGCAAATGCTGGCCCACTATTAAAAAAAAAAATCACACACTGGCCAGAAAAAGGAGGCATGTTAAACAACACAGCTTTAATGCAACAATGCCCAAAACTAATATCCACAGGAATAAAAAGTGTTTGCAAGGTACAACTACCACGCACAATGGCATTTATTTAACACACAACAAAAAAGTGAAATACCCCCCCAAAAACATGTTGCATTTTAATCTAATGTCATCCATACCCTAAATGATGTTTAAATTCAACAGACACCACAGAAAGTTTTTTGATGCACCTATGAAAAGCTTTGGGCATAGTGGCTGAAAGGCCTATTGGCAGACTACGGGGCTTGTGAATTAAATAAATATTGCAAATTGATTAAAAAAAAATTAGAAAATGTGGTGATCTGTGCAACATATTTTCCTTATAAAAGAAGAAAAATTACTCACAAAGAAACAACTTGGCCCCTACTGAAACAACAGACCACCCACCACAATGAATTTTAAATAAAACAATGAAAAGTTCAAAAAAATCTAGGTGTATGGCCCCAATCAAACAAACAACACCAATTCTCCAACCTACTTGTGAAATCTGAAATTCAAAAGTCATCTAATCCAATGATATATGATGCACCAGTCACAAAGAGTGATCCTTCCAGCTCTGAATCCAAATGAAAAGTGAACAGCAGATGGACAAAGCACTGGGAGGAGCCTGCTGGGCAGGAACAGGACATTGGAGACACTAGGGCACTTCCTTCCTCCTTGCACAAGAAAGTACATCCAAATGTCAATCTGAGCAGTTTTTTTTATCCAAATCCTCATTTTGAGTAGGTTTTGATGCTACTCAGGAGAGAACATTCTCCAGATTGCAGATTCTGCGTGTTCGTGTTCTCATTCTTCGCAAAACTTCCAAGGCCGATGCCACGCCCAAATGATGTGTTCATAATCGCAAACTCTTGCAGGACCACGCAGCTAGCTAGAAAATCTCGTGGCACCCATGAACAGATGGGAAATCTCATCGGCGATTGCAGGCACAAGGTAAGTTGCTCCTGGGTGCGTGAAAATGCATTTAGGGCATGCAAACACAAATAAACTCAGTTCCATTGTGGATGCAGAGTTTTCCGTCAACTCCACATTCTGTACAGAATGTGGAGTTGCCAAAAATCTGCAAACTCCGCAAGATGAGCGGAGTTTTAAGCCCAGGGTTAATATTTACAATACTACATACAAACATATAATATCTTTTTTTTCTTTTTTAAATCAGAATTTATGGTTCTAGCAAGAACCATTTTTCTAACTAGACAATTTTGATAGCTGTCTTTACCCAATCTTCACCTTTCAGGGCAGGGGACCCTCCATTTTATGTAGATTTCCCTCAGGGCTATCAGGATAAGATAGAGCAAAAGTCCTCTGTGTAAATTCTTCAGCCTGTTACTGATTGTACCAGCTTCTCCAAATTAAACAAGCGCCATATTCAGGGTAATTTTCCTACCAAAAAACCCAATAAAAGTGTTCTTGCTTCCGACCCAGTAATCTCTCAACTTCGGACATTCAAAGAATATATGCAGATCATTGGCTCTTATACAGTTACACCTTGGACACTTGGGGGAGGAGAAGGAGCAAACTTTGCTATCTTAGCCGGTGTCCAGTATAGGCGATTAATGGTAAAAAAGTGGTTCTTTTTCAGGTTGGCTGGTTTAACAAATGTGTATAGGAGCCTCAAGGAATGTTCCCACACTGCATCTATATCACACTAAAGGGGGGTCCCATTTCAAACTAAATATTGTGGTAAACACTCCTTCTCGTCTGCCTCCAAGTGCTTCTCATACCACTTAGAAATTTCCTTTTTCTTGAGGTTTACATCTGGAGAGATAGCTCCAACTCGCAGTCTCCACAGGTTTCTTTTTTTTGGGATGTAAACCATGAAACTAGTTGAATATATATAAACCTAGAGAAATCATTCCTAATGTTTGCTCTTAGGGCTTTCCAAGGGTGGACCCCCCGATGATATCAAGTCTGACCATTTTATAATGCCTGCCATTCTGATTGGTGTGCTCAAGCTATCTTGCAGGCATAACTGAGTCCCTGGAGATTCCCAGATTGGGACAAAGTCCGAATAATAACCTAACCCGCACCTACTGCTAACCTTATACCATAGATGGAGGGCAGAGTTCAATATTTTAAGCATACTTTTTTGAAGTACCTGGGGGCACAAAATTTGTACAGAAAGCCAGATACACCTTCCTGCCTTACTATTTTACCCCAAAGTCTCCTCTAGATTGAGTCATCGCCCTTCACAAGCAGCATCCAGATGTTTTTAAATGGGAAAGCCTTCTTTACTAAGCCTTCACCTAAGTTTCTTCCAGGCCAGCCTTGCACCCTTGTAGGCCCAAATAAATCTCATAGTCTTTCCCTGGATTTTACTGATACCTAACTTTGGAAAGCCGAGGGGGATAGCATTGAACAAGTAGGTTAGTTTGGGGAGTATAGCCATTTTAATTAGGTTAATCCTTCCGTAGATAGTTAGGGGGAGGTTTTTCCACCTTGATAATAATCAATCTATTTCTTTTGCAAACCTATTTAGGTTGATCCGTGGGATCTTCTCTATTTCTTTAACAATTATAATGCCCAAATACTTAAAATCTTGAGCAACTTTCCCCTCCCAGTACTGAATGTTCCAGCACATCACCTCAGTTTTAGATGTATTAACTAAATATCCAGATAGGGATCCAAACTCTCCTAACAGATGTTTGGCCCTTGGTATTGCCACAGCTAGATCAGCAGTATATAACAGTGAATCATCTGCGTATAGGGCGACCTTGCTAATATAACGGTGAGATTTAAAAGGATTTATTAGGGTATCTGATCTTATCGCCTGGTCTAATGGTTTCTATATATAGGTCAAACAACAGGGGTGAAAGGGGACAGCACTGTCTCGTTCCTCTCAATATATTACAACTAGATGTTAACACCCCATTTGGCAATTTCCTGGCTGAGGCACCCTTGCTGCATTTTTTTAAAGTTTGAATAAAGATAGATCCAAATCCCATTATTCTCAACACTTCCCACAAATATGCCCAACACTGGCCGCATTGAGAGCCACCACAGCCAAGGGTTCGGTTCGTTCAGATGCAAGATCTATACTGCCTATGAGTTGCTGGGTCTGTTCTTGGATATATCTCTTGGGAATAAAACCTTTCTGGTCTAAGTGGATCAGTTGTTGCGCGATCTTAGCCAGTCTCCCTGCCAAAATGATCATGAAGATCTTATAATCTGCATTCAGCAGGGAGATCGGTCTGTAAGAATCGGCTCTCATGGGATCTTTAGTGGGTTGCAGAATAAGCACGATCGTTGACTCCTTACAGGACCTAGGAACTTCAACCCTTAAATGATAGATTGCATTAAACAGAGTTTCCATTATCGGGACTAACTCCTCTATTAGAAGTTTGTACACCTCATTTTTTTAAAGGCCCCAGGATTTGGTAAGACCTCTTCCTTATATAGCATAGAATAGAGTAAGTAAGCAAGTTTGCACATCCTCTGATTTATTAGATGTATCTCCGTTTTTGTTTGTAATGAATTGATTTATGTGATTCCTAGCCCGATCCAATCTGGCCTTCCAAGCCCGCAGCGCCCCTGATTCCTCTCCGTACTCGAAGTTCTACATTAGTTTTGCAAGCCATTCTGCTTTGCACTTCTGATCTAACTTGATCCTGTAATCCTGACAGGCCTCATCAAGCTGCCGCTGCACCTGTAGCTTTGCCTATGCCGTCTCCGGATTCAACCGGAGGTGATCTGCCTCTAATTAGCCCACTTTGTCATCCATCTTTTTTTTAACTTGGGATTCCTCTCTATTCTTGGTGCATATGAGACTATGCAGAGTGCCCCTCAAAAATGCCTTAAAAGCATCCCATTCAAAGTCAATAGACATAGACCCAATATTTACTGCAAAATAATCAAGGCATGCATGTTTGACCTCTTCAACTATACCTGGATCTGTCAATATCAATTTTTTAAGTGTCCATCTAGGTCTCGATATATGCCTGCTTCCTACTAGGGAGAAGGCAACTGCAGGGTGGTCTGATATATGACTTGGGTAGAAATTGATTGATGTTATATCATTGATGATAGATCTATCTGCCAACACATAGTCTATTCTTGAAAAGTGGCCATGTTTCCTGCTCTGGAAAGTTAATCCATGGATATTGCCCTACTTAGGCCTCCATACATCTAAAAGTTCCAGATCGTGTTTTAAACTAAAAAAGTAAATAGGTTTTGCAGGAATGGACTGTTTTCCCATACTCAGCACCTTCTTAAATTTCAGCCAAAATTGTCTCAACATCACAAACTCTGAAACAGAGCAGGTAGCTGTTGCGCCACTCCAGGACTCCAAAATGCAAACTGTAAAAAACATTTTTTGCTGTCGATCTGGAAGTGGGAATTTGCACAGCCACGCTTAAAGCATGAAAAACACGGGAGGGTACATCCTTTATAAATGGTGGAAACACATTTAAACTTAAAAAATCCATTTGTTTCTGTCACATGGGATTCAGAACTACGTTGCAATGATGTCACAATGTCATCGCAAATCTGCAAAATATATTTAAACAACATTTTAAACTTTTTCCTTTATTACTATATACGTTTCTTAATATTTCAGTTGATCACTTACTCAAAGAATAATGTTACGTTGTCTATTTATGTTTTTGAGTGCTTTAAAAAACAAACATTTTGAGAATGTCCAGAAGTACCAGAAAATAGGTATTGGAACAGTTTGCAGCAGATTCATGAATAAATAAAACAAATGTGAAAAAAGAGAGGTTACAAAGCAATTAGAAAAAAAACAACCAAAAAAATCATCATCATAAATCCGAGAATGAACTATAGCACATGCTTCTGAAACACATATCATAGACTGGTGTGTGCTCTTAATATCAAGCAGAAGGTATCGGTATGCAATAATTTTGCACTATGATATCAAGGTAAGGACAAATACATCTTCTATGCCTAACTCAATATATATTTATCTTAACTATATATAAAGTCATAGTTGAGAAATTTAAATTTCAAAAACCTTGAAATTCACTCAAATAAAAACAAAGGTTACAGGGACATTAAAGCTAGGAAATTCATTTAAAATCTTAGGAATTCACTGAAAAAACAAATGTTACATGGGCGTGTTATTAGATACAGATTTGAAACAGACAAAACCACAGAAATGTAGCAGTTATTATTACCTAAGCCAACTATAAAGCATATATATATATATACATATATACATATATTACCTACTGGCGGTCGCCAGTAGGTAGTTATAGTTAGGACCACGTTTCCATAGGAAAACCTCAACATTCTATTTTGAATAACTTTGGCGCCGGTCGATGAATCCTCGCGAATTTCTCAAAATAGGTGGGGCGCTACGCTCCGCTCCTACCCTGAAAGTCTCGGGGGGATTCGTCAAGCGGGGGCTGAGATAAAAGGGGGGTCCCAAAACGCGTTTTTCCCATGCATTTTTCCATAGGACCTTTAGAACGAGCTACAGCCCGAACGGCTGAACAGAATTACTCAAAATTTGGCAGAGAGGTAGTCCCTAGGTCAAGGAAGTGCCTTTTGTAGGTTTGGTGTAAATCTGTTCAGTAGATTCTGAGAAAATAGCCTTTAAATCAATATATATATCTGAGCCCGCTTACGGTACGCTTACCGTACGCTTACCGTAAGCGTACGGTGGCGTGCGCGAGCGCGATTCTGATTGGCTCTTAGATCTTAGTAAACATTCGAATCGGCCGAAACCAGGAAGCGGCGGCCGCCATTTTCTGTGTTTCACTCTGAAAAAAAAAGAGTGAAAACAAGAAAAGGGGGCAAGGAGGAGAGTTACAGACCCCCTAACATTTGTAAGGGGGTCAAAGAAGGACAGAAAAGTACAAAAAAAACATTTATTGATTTTTAAAAAAATCACGGGGTACGCGTACGGTAAGCTTACGGTAAGCGTACGGTTAAAAAAAATAAAAATGAATAAATGAAATGACG
The DNA here is from genome assembly GCF_964204655.1 of Triturus cristatus. NCBI lineage: Eukaryota > Metazoa > Chordata > Amphibia > Caudata > Salamandridae > Triturus > Triturus cristatus. The sequence continues at coordinate 1,121,888,809 of NC_140590.1, forward strand.
AATTAAGAGTTTAGAAATTAGGGAGCTCTAAAAAGAGCTGTTGTGTTTATGAAGTCATTTTTTTAGTGGTACCTACAAGTAAGTACCGATGCAGAGTCTAAGGTTCAAGAGGAAGACTCTGTTCCCTTCATCATTGAAGTGCACACCATCTCCTCTATAAATGTCTTGCATGTCATAACGCAAGTTGTTGTGGTAAATGGCACCCATACCATAGTCACGGAGGAAAGCAGAAACAGATTTGTTGACGTTCTTTCTTGCTTTGTCAATCTGTGGACAGAAATGATTGGACCAGTTCCATTTTTGCCTTTGGCATATGTTAGAAAACACAAAGGCAGTTTTAGGGAAAAGTGAAAACAGTTGTGCAAAGGTCTCCTTCATAAGCATTTCCAGACCTACCCCAGTCAAAGTGCCTAGGTCATTGCCACCACAGTGCACTATTATGAGGTCAGGGTGTTGGATTTGCATGAAGGATTTCACCAATGGCATCAATTGGTGCCACTTTAACCCTCTCTGACCAATCCATTTAATGTCTACATTTGGCAAAGCAAGGTCTCTCACCATACCTGTTTTCTCTGCAAAGTTTTCACTCCAGAAGACATAGCTGTGCCCTACAATCCACACTGTGAACATCTTCAAAGGAGAACTGGATGCACTCAGGAGGTGTCTTTCAGTAGAATGGCAATATGAAAAGAAAGACAGTTTGGAAATGGAGGCATACATATTTTTTTCAAAACAAAAAGAACTGATTGGCTGTTTCATACCATTCTAGAATAAAAACTAGGCTGTATGTGTAAATTAATAGAAGCATGTTTTGTATTGGTAAAAAAAAATGTGTAACCAAAGAACAGTACTATGGATTTGCTGTTAGGTTTGAAAAGTCAAGCACTCTTGCTCTGTGGAATTGAAACATTGTTTGGCGAACTTCTGACCTAACTCAACACAGCAGTGTTCCATGAGCTGTTGCTATGGTAGCAGGCAGAAGTCAAGTTGGGGGAAGGGTACTAGGCAGAAGTCAAGTTGGGGGAAGGGTACTTTTGGAAAAGGGTTGGTTTTCAACCAATAGAAATGTGTGATTACATTTGAAAAAAAGGGGGAAGCACTGAGATTTGAAACTTACAAGTATATGTGTGGAAAAATAGAGGGAAAGTTTGCCATTATCTGGTTCTGCTGAGAGGAGAGAGGTGAACACAACAGAGATCCTGGCTCTGATAATCTGCTGTTTGAGTGCCACATTTCTTTCACAACTAACTAATTTTAAAGGTGAGTTTAGAGTTTGAGAGGGGATGTATATGGTAAATTAAGAAATGAATAATAGAAATGCAATTCTTTTTGTTGAAGTTGTGTTTATTATTTTCTGTTTTGGGAGAAATTTAAATGTGAGGAACAAGTAAAATAATATGGACTATGTTTTCACAATAAATTAAGGTGTACTGGTATAATAAAAGAATAGTTTAAGGGTTTGAGGTTGGACTCAGTAATGGAAATACATTCAGCATCACTAAGGCTGGTTGCCCTTGCTGGAGTGTAGGCAGTCACCGAGAATACACATGGTGGTGGTCTGAAAAAGAAGTTTGGACATGTGCATTTAACCCCTTCAGCGCTGCGCGGATCCCCCCGCGGTGCTGAAGGGTTCTAGCGCGGGCGGGGCCATGACGGAACGGTTCCGTCATGAGCACAGCTCAACCGATGCTCATGACGGAACCGTTCCGTCATGAGCATCGAAGGGGTTAAGAAAATCGAAAAAAGTGGTTCCATAATGTGTCAGTCTGTAAAAGTGATTTTCACTTGGCCAAAAAAAAAAGAGTAGTAAGTGTGCTTTCAAATTGGCAAAGAAATTTCGTTTTGGGACTAATGTGAAAACATGACTCTGTGTGCATAGAGGAATTATAGGCAGAGATTTATTGCGTCTTGCTCTGGTGATTTCACAGTTGCATTAGATGGAAAGGGGGAGCGAATTTTTGGGGGAAGAAGCAGAGTCTTAGCACACACCCATGTGCTTGCCATGTATAGTCATGCACAGTATTTACAAGCGAGTGGGGTTTTCAGGTTTCAGTCTGTAATGCAAATACATTCAGCTTCACTAAGGCTGGTTGCCCTTGCTGGAGTGTAGCACTCTGGACATGGGCTTTTTAAAAAATCTGAAAAGTGGTTTCATAATGTGACAGTTTGTAAAAGTGATTTTCACTTGCCCAAAAAAAAGAGCAGTAAGTGTGCTTTCAAATTGGCAAAGAAATTTCGTTTTGTGACTAATGTGAAAACATGACTCTGTGTGCATAGAGGAATTATAGGCAGAGATTTATTGCGTCTTGCTCTGGTGATTTCACAGTTGCATTAGATGGAAAGGGGGAGCGAATTTTTGGGGGAAGAAGCAGAGTCTTAGCACACACCCATGTGCTTGCCATGTATAGTCATGCACAGTATTTACAAGCGAGTGGGGTTTTCAGGTTTCAGTCTGTAATGCAAATACATTCAGCATCACTAAGGCTGGTTGCCCTTGCTGGAGTGTAGGCAGTCACCGAGAATACACATGGTGGTGGTCTGAAAAAACAGCTTGGACATGTGCATTTAAATAAATCAAAAAAAAAAGTTTCATAATGTGTCAGTCTGTAAAAGTGATTTCCAATTGTAAAAAGTGATTTTCACTTGCGCCGAAAAAAAAAAGAGCAGTAAGTGTGCTTTCAAATTGGCAAAGAAATTTCGTTTTGGGACTAATGTGAAAACATGACTCTGTGTGCAGAGAGGAATTATAGGCAGAGATTTATTGCGTCTTGCTCTGGTGATTTCACAGTTGCATTAGATGGAAAGGGGGAGCGAATTTTTGGGGGAAGAAGCAGAGTCTTAGCACACACCCATGTGCTTGCCATGTATAGTCATGCACAGTATTTACAAGCGAGTGGGGTTTTCAGGTTTCAGTCTGTAATGCAAATACATTCAGCATCACTAAGGCTGGTTGCCCTTGCTGGAGTGTAGGCAGTCACCGAGAATACACATGGTGGTGGTCTGAAAAAACAGTTTGGACATGTGCATTTAAATAAATTAAAAAAAAAGGTTTCATAATGTGTCAGTCTGTAAAAGTGATTTTCACTTGGCCCGGAAAAAAAAAGAGCAGTAAGTGTGCTTTCAAATTGGCAAAGAAATTTCGTTTTGGGACTAATGTGAAAACATGACTCTGTGTGCAGAGAGGAATTATAGGCAGAGATTTATTGCGTCTTGCTCTGGTGATTTCACAGTTGCATTAGATGGAAAGGGGGAGCGAATTTTTGGGGGAAGAAGCAGAGTCTTAGCACACACCCATGTGCTTGCCATGTATAGTCATGCACAGTATTTACAAGCAAGTGGGGTTTTCAGGTTTCAGTCTGTAATGCAAATACATTCAGCATCACTAAGGCTGGTTGCCCTTGCTGGAGTGTAGGCAGTCACCGAGAATACACATGGTGGTGGTCTGAAAAAACAGCTTGGACATGTGCATTGAAATAAATCAAAAAAAGTGGTTTCATAATGTGTCAGTCTGTAAAAGTGATTTCCAATTGTAAAAAGTGATTTTCACTTGCGCCGAAAAAAAAAAGAGCAGTAAGTGTGCTTTCAAATTGGCAAAGAAATTTCGTTTTGGGACTAATGTGAAAACATGACTCTGTGTGCATAGAGGAATTATAGGCAGAGATTTATTGCGTCTTGCTCTGGTGATTTCACAGTTGCATTAGATGGAAAGGGGGAGCGAATTTTTGGGGGAAGAAGCAGAGTCTTAGCACACACCCATGTGCTTGCCATGTATAGTCATGCACAGTATTTACAAGCGAGTGGGGTTTTCAGGTTTCAGTCTGTAATGCAAATACATTCAGCATCACTAAGGCTGGTTGCCCTTGCTGGAGTGTAGGCAGTCACCGAGAATACACATGGTGGTGGTCTGAAAAAACAGCTTGGACATGTGCATTTAAATAAATCAAAAAAAGTGGTTTCATAATGTGTCAGTCTGTAAAAGTGATTTCCAATTGTAAAAAGTGATTTTCACTTGCGCCGAAAAAAAAAAGAGCAGTAAGTGTGCTTTCAAATTGGCAAAGAAATTTCGTTTTGGGACTAATGTGAAAACATGACTCTGTGTGCATAGAGGAATTATAGGCAGAGATTTATTGCGTCTTGCTCTGGTGATTTCACAGTTGCATTAGATGGAAAGGGGGAGCGAATTTTTGGGGGAAGAAGCAGAGTCTTAGCACACACCCATGTGCTTGCCATGTATAGTCATGCACAGTATTTACAAGCGAGTGGGGTTTTCAGGTTTCAGTCTGTAATGCAAATACATTCAGCATCACTAAGGCTGGTTGCCCTTGCTGGAGTGTAGGCAGTCACCGAGAATACACATGGTGGTGGTCTGAAAAAACAGCTTGGTCATGTGCATTTAAATAAATCAAAAAAAAAAGTTTCATAATGTGTCAGTCTGTAAAAGTGATTTCCAATTGTAAAAAGTGATTTTCACTTGCGCCGAAAAAAAAAAGAGCAGTAAGTGTGCTTTCAAATTGGCAAAGAAATTTCGTTTTGGGACTAATGTGAAAACATGACTCTGTGTGCAGAGAGGAATTATAGGCAGAGATTTATTGCGTCTTGCTCTGGTGATTTCACAGTTGCATTAGATGGAAAGGGGGAGCGAATTTTTGGGGGAAGAAGCAGAGTCTTAGCACACACCCGTGTGCTTGCCATGTATAGTCATGCACAGTATTTACAAGCGAGTGGGGTTTTCAGGTTTCAGTCTGTAATGCAAATACATTCAGCTTCACTAAGGCTGGTTGCCCTTGCTGGAGTGTAGGCAGTCACCGAGAATACACATGGTGGTGGTCTGAAAAAACAGCTTGGACATGTGCATTGAAATAAATCAAAAAAAGTGGTTTCATAATGTGTCAGTCTGTAAAAGTGATTTCCAATTGTAAAAAGTGATTTTCACTTGCGCCGAAAAAAAAAAGAGCAGTAAGTGTGCTTTCAAATTGGCAAAGAAATTTCGTTTTGGGACTAATGTGAAAACATGACTCTGTGTGCATAGAGGAATTATAGGCAGAGATTTATTGCGTCTTGCTCTGGTGATTTCACAGTTGCATTAGATGGAAAGGGGGAGCGAATTTTTGGGGGAAGAAGCAGAGTCTTAGCACACACCCATGTGCTTGCCATGTATAGTCATGCACAGTATTTACAAGCGAGTGGGGTTTTCAGGTTTCAGTCTGTAATGCAAATACATTCAGCTTCACTAAGGCTGGTTGCCCTTGCTGGAGTGTAGCACTCTGGACATGGGCTTTTTAAAAAATCTGAAAAGTGGTTTCATAATGTGACAGTTTGTAAAAGTGATTTTCACTTGCCCAAAAAAAAGAGCAGTTTGTGTGCATTCAAATTGGCAAAGAAATTTCGTTTTGTGACTATTGTGAAAAGAAATGTAGTAATATATTTAAATACAATAAAGGATTTTTTTTTAGTTTTTTTCAGGTATTGCTGAAGAACAGTGAACAAAATTTAAGATGCCTACAAAATCTAGAGTTCAAAAAACGCTAAAAAAAAAACTATATTTGAAGACAACTGGAGGACCAAAGTTAGTAGAAGATGCTCATGTTGGGAAAAAGAAAAAATCTTCTGGTAAGCAGAAAAAACAATTTCTTAAAAAAATATTCAAAACAAAGAAAAATGTACAAAATGTCTGTCCTGGAAAGAATGTAACAAAACGAAGAGAACAGCAAAAAATTGAGAATTTAGTTAATGCAAATATACCTTCTGCAACTGAAAAGTTTTACATAAACAGAAAAACAGCGTTTAAAGAGATACGTAGAAAAATGTTTCAGAGAAGAGTTATGTCCAATTTGATAAAGGATGTGAAGAAATATAAGCAAAAGGCAAAATATTACAAGAGAAAAAAAGAAATTGAAGCCATTGCAGCAAAAGCATTAGAATTAAAAAGGAAACTATTCATATTAATTTTGAATAGGATGCGTACATTAGATAAAATGGTTAATGTACTGAAATCACAAAGCAAAAGCAAAAGAGTAGTGAACAGAACAAACTTTTGTAAAGTGTTTTTAGGAAAGTGGATGCATAGTTCAAGTAGTGAACCTTTTTTTAATGAAGAGAGCTATTTTCAAAGTAATAGTTTGCTGCATGCAGTTGACACCAGAGGTCGTTCATACGAAGTAAAAAATGGTTGCATAATGGAGAAGGAGATAATGGTTCCAAGAGATGAGGTACAAGTGATGGCAGATGAGGCAATGGGGAGACGTCCTAAAGCCCCAGTGTACACTTGGAATTGTAGTAGTATTTGCACTGTGCGTCAGGAATCTATTGACAGATTTCGAGAGTTTCTAAGAGAATATAGTAAAAAAAGTGTAAAACAGAAGATTAAGGTGCTTCAAAGTCTGGATCCATGCAGAGTGAGAGAGAATACTGGTTTGCAGGGTCATTCTCTGGCTTGTCTATCTAGAAAAGTGTGCAATAGTGTTTTCCATCATTTTAGGATGCTGGCTGTTCATCATACTGAAATGAGAAAGTTTGTGAGACGGTTGTATTTTGCCAAAAGTCCAGCAATAAAGTTAAATGAATTGAATAGGGCTCTGTTCCGAGGAACGGTATCAGATGTAGAGAAGGTTGTTGATGAAATTCAGTTTTGTTACTTTGGTCCTGAACAAAACAGTGCAGAGAAGGACACAGTAAATGAGGAAGAAGTGGAAGAGAATGTAGAACCTTCTGTAAGTAAGACATTTAATGATCACATAACAAAATTTGCAATAGTCTCTAATGAAAGACCAAATGTTACTTGTATTTGTTGCCGCAGAACTCATTATAGAAAACAAACTAGGAATGTTGATCTCTACAGAAAGAGTGAAAATGAAGATAATTATAAGTGGAAGGATTTTGCCACATATATATTTCTTGAAAATTGTTTTGAATTGGGTGAAGATCAGCGTATTTGTAAATACTGTTACAACAAGTTAGAGGAAAATAGAATGCCGACCAGAGCTGTACATAATAATTTAGAATTGGATGCTATTCCTGCTGAACTTTCTGAATTAAATACATATGAGTCTATACTCATTCAATGTGTTCATCCGTTCCAGACCATAGTACGTATGGAGCCCAAAACTGGTAAATTACCTCCTTCAGATTTACTGAGAGGTTTAAAAGGTAGAGTGGTGTATTTGCCCTTGGATTTGAAAAAAAATATGGAAACTATTGATGCGGATACTTTGGAAACTGAACCATTAATTATTCTGGTTAATGGTGTACCTACAAAGAATAAGAAGATTTGGCAGGAGCTGGTAGATGTGCGGAAAGTACAAAGAGCAAATTTGTATTTGAAAAAAAATAACAAATGGTATGAATCAATTTATATAGAAGAAGAAGAAGAAGACGAAGATTTTCAAGAAGACACAGAAACACCAACTGGACAAATTGAAAAAGTGGACAAGACAAAGGAAGAAGAAATTTATGAACATTTTAGCATACATCCTCTTCATTCGAAAGAAGTTATGGAAGACAATATTGATCTCTTTCAGATGAAGAAAGCAAAAGGAACTCCCGTGAGTGTATGGGAGGAGAGCTTGGAAGCTCGATGTTTTCCCCAGCTGTTTCCTACGGGAAAAGGAGGACGATACGATGAACGTCCAGAACAGATTCCAGCTTCAGAGTATCGGACTACAAGACTATATGCTGAAGATCCCAGATTTCGACAAAGTATTCCTTATTTGTTCCATCTTTTATTTGAAAGCGACTTGTCTGCACTGTCTTATGCAGTAAATCACATTTTAAAAAGTGGAGTACATTTACAAAATGTGTCTGCTAAGGATTTTATGGATAAAGTGCTGCACCGAGATGATCATTTGGAAACACAACTGATCAATCTGATGGCTTGTCAGCGTGGGACAAATGAATATTGGTACCGACGCCATGGTGAACTAAAATGCATGTTACGCAATTTAGGAACACCAACATGGTTCCTTACCCTAAGCTGTGCCGAGTACGCTTGGGATGATTTACTGGATTTTCTACGAGAGGCCAATTCAAACATTAAAAACATCGAATACAAGACAGCAGGAGAACTGTGCTCATTGGATCCGGTTAATGTTTGCAGATATTTCAATCATAGATTTGAGGCTATGATGTCCTTCATCTGCAATAAAAAAAATCCACCCCTTGGAGAAGTAGTGGATTTCTTTTGGAGAAAAGAGTACCAGGCAAGAGGTGCTCCTCATATTCATATGCTGTTGTGGATCAAGGATGCCCCAAAGTTTGGAACAGATACTGATGAAGCAGTGTTATCTTACATTGAAGAATATGCAACATGTGGTATACCAAAAAGCACAGAAGAGAACAAGTTAAAGGAGCAAGTTTTACGTTTCCAAAGTCATCGGTGTGGAAAATACTGTCGACGGAAATAAAAGAGCAAAGAAAAATACTACACTAAATGTCGATTTGGAATTCCTAGACCTGTTCTTTCAAATGGAAGAGTAAACAGTTTTATGTCAGCTGTGAGACATACTATCACAAGAAAATCACCTAAGAATACCTACAACCTTAAAAGAAAAGAAGAATCAAAAAATATAAATGACTACAACCCAGTCATTTTATCCATGTGGAACGCTAACATGGATATACAGTATGTAGCTGACAATTCCATTGCTGTTGCACGATATGTAACGTCTTACATTACGAAATCAGAAAAAACAGAATTGAAGGAAATGTGGGAAGAGATTTCTCACGAGAAGACTGTCAGTAAGAAGCTGTACAGTTTCAGTTTGAAGATGTTATCGCATCGAGAAATTGGATCCTACGAATGTTCAGATAGGTTATCTTCTGCAAGTCTCTACTCGAAGTCAAGAAGAATAATTTGGGCAAGTTTAGGCCTTGCAGCAATGAGAAATCGGGTACTGAAATCTGTTGGAGAAATTGAATATTTGGCCGAGAATGACCCAGAAAGTACAGATATATTGAAAACAAACATGTTGGACACATATTATCCCAAGAGAAGTCATCATCTGGAGAACATGTGTCTCTATGAAGTGTTGCAGAACTACATTTATTCACGGAAAGCTGCAGAAGACATTAATAATGGAAAATATAAAGTTGTTGGTGAAGAAGGATGTTTGGTGAAGCAAACCAAAGGAAGTTTGATAAATCACCGGAAGCTGAGTTGCGACACTACCGACAAGAAAGAATTTTACTACTTGGCTCTTTTACAGTTGTTTAAACCATGGCGTACAGAGGATGAACTACTGGGAGAATTTCAAAGCTATGAGGATTCATTTAATGCTTGCAAAGACAGCATACAATGCAATACATTCACAACTTATCTGCAAATGTTAAATGAAGAAATTGAACAGGAAACTACAATTGCAGCAGAAATAGCTAGAGACAGTTCTCAGGACAGCCAAAGTTCAGGAACACACAGTCAAGATCCCCTAGGACAACCAATCGTTGAAAATGAAGCATCAATAGCCATGAATGAAGTGGAAACGGCTATGAATCAAGCTCAAGAAGAATTTATAGACTTAGAAAATTTGGAAAGACAACTGAATCAAGAGCAGCAACAAATTTATGAAGAGATCAAAAACAAAATTGATCACGGATTTCTACATGTAAAAAAAGAGTGCTCATGCACATCATTTCATCCAATCAGGATGTATGTAAGCGGACAAGCTGGCACTGGAAAAAGTTTCCTAATTAAAGTCATCAGAAGCTACCTAAAGCAAAAAACGGATTCTACTTTGTCTTGTGTGGTTACTGCTCCAACTGGGTTAGCAGCATATAACATAAAAGGAATCACCTTACATCGTTTGCTAATGTTACCAGTGGAGCATGAGAACAAAATACAATTCAACAAGCTAACTGGAGAAGCATCCTTGGAAGTTTCACGAGTATTGAAGAAGATGCAAGTTCTCATTATTGATGAGGTGAGCATGGTATCAAACTTAATGCTTGCCTTTGTGCATTTAAGAATGCAGCAAATTTTGAAGACAGACTATGACGTGTTATTTGGTGGAAAACACGTCATAGTTTTTGGAGATCTTTTGCAACTTACTCCAGTTAACCCCTTCGGTGCTCATGACGGAATGGTTCCGTCATGACCCACGGTTGAGCTGTGCTCATGACGGAACCATTCCGTCATGACCACGCCCGCGCAAGATTCCGTCAGCACAGCGGCGGAATCTGCGCAGCATCGAAGGGGTTAAAGGACAACCAGTGTTTAATACTGTGACACATGAAGACACGAAGAAGTCATTGGGAAGCATCGGAAATACAAATATTTGGTCCTTCTTTGAGTACAAGGAACTTACAACTAATATGAGGCAAGCAAACGATGAAGAATATGGAAGTATTCTGAAAGATATCAGAATTGGACTACTCACAGAAGTTGGCAAAAAAGCATTACAGAGTCGGCTGCTACATAATTTATTTCCAAAGGAAGAAATAGTTGCAGAGAAAATATACAAGAATATGGCAGAAAACAAAAGTGTCATCTGCTTAATGCCAACTCTACGTGAATGCTCAATATTCAATGAGGAGCTTTTGAAATTGGAAAAGGAAGAGATCAGGAAATTGGAAGCAGTGGACAAAATTGAGGATGGAAGAATTACTGTCACAGTAACAGGCAAACTGAAAAATAAATTGGACTCACTAGAGAAGAACATCTCCAAAACAGCTGGATTAGAAAAAAATCTATATGTTTGCATGAACTGTAGAGTGTTTTTAAGGAGAAATTTGGATGTTGAGAAAGGTTTAGTTAATGGAGCGATGGGAAGAGTTGTGGGTTTTATTAATTATCAGAAAAAAGAAGGAATTGAATGTTTAAAAATAAAATTTGATCAGATAGATGAAGTTAAAGATATTTGTCGTTGTACAGTTCGTTTTATGCTTGTGAAAGACTTATATGTACGTAGGAAGCAGTTTCCGTTTTCTCTAGCATATGCTGTAACTATTCACAAGTCTCAAGGATTGACTGTAGATTGTGCATTTGTGAACATTGGTTCAACTGTGTTCAAAGAAGGTATGGCATATGTTGCTTTGTCACGAGTCAAAACATTATCAGGTTTATTCATGATAGACTTTGAAGAATCAAAAGTTAGTGCTGATACAAATTGTGTAAAGGAGTATAATAGATTAAGAAGAAGCTATGCTCCTCATTTAGGTCAGTATCCTGTGTTGGAGAAACGTGTAGTTTCTCGTAAAAGGAAAAATGAGAATATCTGTAGTGAAGATGTAGAGAAGAGGAAAAAAAAGAGGAGTGATGTAATTGCAAGCAAAAAGAAAAAGGAAAATGAAGAACAGGTTGTAGGATGTCATTTTGAAAATAGCTCTGGTGTCAACTGCTACGCAAATGTAGTGCTGAATGTTGCATTTTATCTGGAAAGTTTGCAAGAGCAGATAATAGTAAATCAGGGAAAAAGATTCTGTTCAGAGCTGAGTCTCCTTTTTCAAAAGCTGAGTAAAGATAAAACTCAAATAGAAAGTGCTACTGACATTAGAAAACTTTTAGATGTATGTTCAGGACGAACACAGTTTTCTCAAAATGAACAGCAAGATGCACATGAATTTTTGATGTATTTTCTTCAGGTAGTGGAAGAAGAAGGAGTTCCCATTGACATTTTTTTTGGTCTCACTTATAAATGGGAACATAGTTGTGATAATTGTTATAATATAAGTGGCTCTATTGTTGATAATGAAAGGTTTATTTATTTGACATTGCCAGAGAGTAAAACAGTCACAGTTGCTGAAATAACTGGCAAGAATTGTCTCCACTCTGCTGCAGCTTCTATGAATAAAACGCAAGTTTCACCTACCTGTGTGTGGCTCTCCTAAGTGGGAAAACTTGGATTTTGGATATAGTTACGGCTGGTCCCGGTCGGGGGAGAAGCCCTGCCGCGAGAGGAAGCGGACTGCGTTGGAGTCACATGTCTCCCAGCGCGAAAGGCATTAGGTTGTTTTTAGAAGTTCTAAGGTGCAGCGAGCTGCGAGTATGGCTCTTTCCAGGCCCACTGTGGTTTTTATTTTTGAACATTTAGCAACGTGGAGCAGCTCACTTGAGTATTACTTTGGCACTACAGAGACCATCAGGCTTAGCGGTGCTGACGCCCACTGGGGCGGGTCATCGATTTTATAAGTACTGCCAGGTGCGACACGCTGTTACAATGGACTGCCTCTGAAGAAATGCTGCATAGCATGAAACGCGTCAGGCTGCTGAAATAACTGGCAAGAATTGTCTCCACTCTGCTGCAGCTTCTATGAATAAAACGCAAGTTTCACCTACCTGTGTGTGGCTCTCCTAAGTGGGAAAACTTGGATTTTGGATATAGTTACGGCTGGTCCCGGTCGGGGGAGAAGCCCTGCCGCGAGAGGAAGCGGACTGCGTTGGAGTCACATGTCTCCCAGCGCGAAAGGCAGGAGGTTATTTTTAGAAGTTCTAAGGTGCAGCGAGCTGCGAGTATGGCTCTTTCCAGGCCCACTGTGGTTTTTATTTTTGAACATTTAGCAACGTGGAGCAGCTCACTTGAGTATTACTTTGGCACTACAGAGACCATCAGGCTTAGCGGTGCTGACGCCCACTGGGGCGGGTCATCGATTTTATAAGTACTGCCAGGTGCGACACGCTGTTACAATGGACTGCCTCTGAAGAAATGCTGCATAGCATGAAACGCGTCAGGCTGCTGAAATAACTGGCAAGAATTGTCTCCACTCTGCTGCAGCTTCTATGAATAAAACGCAAGTTTCACCTACCTGTGTGTGGCTCTCCTAAGTGGGAAAACTTGGATTTTGGATATAGTTACGGCTGGTCCCGGTCGGGGGAGAAGCCCTGCCGCGAGAGGAAGCGGACTGCATTGGAGTCACATGTCTCCCAGCGCGAAAGGCAGGAGGTTGTTTTTAGAAGTTCTAAGGTGCAGCGAGCTGCGAGTATGGCTCTTTCCAGGCCCACTGTGGTTTTTATTTTTGAACATTTAGCAACGTGGAGCAGCTCAGTTGAATATTACTTTGGCACTACAGAGACCATCAGGCTTAGCGGTGCTGACGCCCACTGGGGCGGGTCATCGATTTTATAAGTACTGCCAGGTGCGACACGCTGTTACAATGGACTGCCTCTGAAGAAATGCTGCATAGCATGAAACGCGTCAGGCTGCTGAAATAACTGGCAAGAATTGTCTCCACTCTGCTGCAGCTTCTATGAATAAAACGCAAGTTTCACCTACCTGTGTGTGGCTCTCCTAAGTGGGAAAACTTGGATTTTGGATATAGTTACGGCTGGTCCCGGTCGGGGGAGAAGCCCTGCCGCGAGAGGAAGCGGACTGCGTTGGAGTCACATGTCTCTCAGCGCGAAAGGCAGGAGGTTGTTTTTAGAAGTTCTAAGGTGCAGCGAGCTGCGAGTATGGCTCTTTCCAGGCCCACTGTGGTTTTTATTTTTGAACATTTAGCAACGTGGAGCAGCTCACTTGAGTATTACTTTGGCACTACAGAGACCATCAGGCTTAGCGGTGCTGACGCCCACTGGGGCGGGTCATCGATTTTATAAGTACTGCCAGGTGCGACACGCTGTTACAATGGACTGCCTCTGAAGAAATGCTGCATAGCATGAAACGCGTCAGGCTGCTGAAATAACTGGCAAGAATTGTCTCCACTCTGCTGCAGCTTCTATGAATAAAACGCAAGTTTCACCTACCTGTGTGTGGCTCTCCTAAGTGGGAAAACTTGGATTTTGGATATAGTTACGGCTGGTCCCGGTCGGGGGAGAAGCCCTGCCGCGAGAGGAAGCGGACTGCGTTGGAGTCACATGTCTCCCAGCGCGAAAGGCAGGAGGTTGTTTTTAGAAGTTCTAAGGTGCAGCGAGCTGCGAGTATGGCTCTTTCCAGGCCCACTGTGGTTTTTATTTTTGAACATTTAGCAACGTGGAGCAGCTCACTTGAGTATTACTTTGGCACTACAGAGACCATCAGGCTTAGCGGTGCTGACGCCCACTGGGGCGGGTCATCGATTTTATAAGTACTGCCAGGTGCGACACGCTGTTACAATGGACTGCCTCTGAAGAAATGCTGCATAGCATGAAACGCGTCAGGCTGCTGAAATAACTGGCAAGAATTGTCTCCACTCTGCTGCAGCTTCTATGAATAAAACGCAAGTTTCACCTACCTGTGTGTGGCTCTCCTAAGTGGGAAAACTTGGATTTTGGATATAGTTACGGTTGGTCCCGGTCGGGGGAGAAGCCCTGCCGCGAGAGGAAGCGGACTGCGTTGGAGTCACATGTCTCCCAGCGCGAAAGGCAGGAGGTTGTTTTTAGAAGTTCTAAGGTGCAGCGAGCTGCGAGTATGGTTCTTTCCAGGCCCACTGTGGTTTTTATTTTTGAACATTTAGCAACGTGGAGCAGCTCACTTGAGTATTACTTTGGCACTACAGAGACCATCAGGCTTAGCGGTGCTGACGCCCACTGGGGCGGGTCATCGATTTTATAAGTACTGCCAGGTGCGACACGCTGTTACAATGGACTGCCTCTGAAGAAATGCTGCATAGCATGAAACGCGTCAGGCTGCTGAAATAACTGGCAAGAATTGTCTCCACTCTGCTGCAGCTTCTATGAATAAAACGCAAGTTTCACCTACCTGTGTGTGGCTCTCCTAAGTGGGAAAACTTGGATTTTGGATATAGTTACGGCTGGTCCCGGTCGGGGGAGAAGCCCTGCCGCGAGAGGAAGCGGACTGCGTTGGAGTCACATGTCTCCCAGCGCGAAAGGCAGGAGGTTGTTTTTAGAAGTTCTAAGGTGCAGCGAGCTGCGAGTATGGCTCTTTCCAGGCCCACTGTGGTTTTTATTTTTGAACATTTAGCAACGTGGAGCAGCTCACTTGAGTATTACTTTGGCACTACAGAGACCATCAGGCTTAGCGGTGCTGACGCCCACTGGGGCGGGTCATCGATTTTATAAGTACTGCCAGGTGCGACACGCTGTTACAATGGACTGCCTCTGAAGAAATGCTGCATAGCATGAAACGCGTCAGGCTGCTGAAATAACTGGCAAGAATTGTCTCCACTCTGCTGCAGCTTCTATGAATAAAACGCAAGTTTCACCTACCTGTGTGTGGCTCTCCTAAGTGGGAAAACTTGGATTTCGGATATATATATATATATATATATATATATATATATATATATATATATATATATATATATATATATATATATATATATATATAGATAGATAGATATATATAGATATACTCAAGACAACTGCTTATTGAATTTGCTGAAGATCAAAGAAAACTGTTATTGATAGAGATTGAGGAAATAAAGAAAGACATAGATAATCTTAAGTGTTCAGAGAACACAGCTAAAAACTATGAGATCTTAGACAAAATTATGGATTTATACCAAGTTGAATTGAAAGAAAAAAAGAGGCTTAAATTTGCAAGAGACGAAAGAGATTACAAATATGGTAGGGTGTATACATATGCTAGAAAATTTGACGGTTCTATACGAAATGATGAGAGAAACTATCAAAATCTTATTAAAAACACCACTAAAATTATAATCCCTAGTGACACATCAAGTGCTGGTTTAAGTAGTAGCGAATCTGACACAGAACGTTCTAACATTGAGGAAACAGGAGCTGGGGCAAGAACCTCTCCTTTTTTAAGGGAACTCAAAAGAATGCGGAGAATACAATTTCAATCAGGAGGGAGAGATCGAGAACAGATAATGAGAGGAGGAGAGGCAGTAAAGTAGGGGGTACTAGGACCTTCCGTAGAAGACAGAAACAGAGATGGGGTAAGAACCAGGTCACAACTACAGAGGGAGACAGAAATGAGGAAATAGAAAATCTGATAGTTAATTTGTCTAGCAAATCTTTGACAACAGCAGAAATTAATGTTCTTAATAAGGGTTTAAGCTTTGCACCGTCACATAAATGGGATGATTTGAAAGCTAAAGTTGATGTTAATAGATTTGCACGTAAATTGAAATTGAAGAAATACATTTTTAACAAAATGGATATGAGAAAAACAGTATGTATAGAGAAAGATATCAGCCAAATATCTATAAAAGAACTGAATTATATTGTATGTCTTGTTAATTTGGATGATGAAACCAATTGTGACATTGAAGATATTGCATTAGAACTAGATATTAAAACTGACCACAGTGTACCCAGTAAATTAAGACCAAAATCTAAGTTTGTACCTCCTATGAAAGGAGAGAATGTGATAGATGTATTTACTAATCTTGTTATGAGAGAGTTTGACAAAAACATACCAAGCAAATGTAAGTACAATCTAAATAAAGATGAATTTGAAGCACTGCAAAATTTGAGTAAAGACAAAAGTATTATTATTCAACAAGCAGATAAAGGGGGAATGTGGTGGTGTTAAACCACAATGACTATCATAATGAAGCATTAAGACAATTGAGAGATCGTGAGAGTTATGCCAAAGCAAATTCATCTCAGCTAACTAACTCAAAAGAAATGATTCAGAATTCATTGAAGCTGTTTTTAGACAAAAAATGGATTGATATTGATGAATATAATTATCTATTGGTAGATAAAGCAAAAACTCCTATTATCTATTTCCTTCCAAAAATACATAAAGGTGGGAAATTACCACCAGGACGACCAATTATATCTGGTATTGGCAGTAGGACAGAACATATATCAGAATAAATAGATATGTTCCTAGCACCATTTGGTAAAACTCTTGTGTCGTATATCAAAGACACTAAAGATTTTTTGCGAGAAATGAGAAATATTACTTAGGAAAATGGAATGATTCTAGTAACTATGGATGTTAACAGTCTTTATACTAGTATCAAACATGACAAAGGGATTGAAACTGTTAAATACTTTCTGTATACCAAGTCAGCGAGCTATCTTCAACTGAGGTACGGGCTGAGGAAAAGGTTAGACGATCGTCGAAAGGTTGAGAGATCTTATCAAGGATCAGTAGACTGAGGACTGATAAAGAATACACTCTGATTATGAAGATATACTTTAGCTGTGCAACAAGTATACATTAATATTTAAGGAACCTATACTTAGAAAACGGAGACTCTACTAATGGGAGAACTTTTTCCAAAAATACAAGGCAAGAAGTGAGATTAGCTACTTAACTGAGCCCTGAAGAAGCGCAATGTGCGCGAAACACGTGTTGGCTTTACTTTGATACTTGTATGTAAATCTGAACATAAAGGAAAAAGAAGGCATCACTGTGATTCTTATATGTAAATCTCTACAAAGAAAATAAGAATAAACATCAGAAGATGAATACATAAGAAGACTCATATATTGTTTCTTTGCTTGTAATATGAAACTATCTCAGATTTGTTTGTGTTGAATATATATATATATGTATATATATATATATATATTCACTGAAAAAACCATAGGTTTCACACATGTTATAGTTAGCTGGACATTTCATTCGTACAAAACCATTGAAATTCCCCCGTTATAGTTAGTTCAGCTAACTATAACTCGCGCGCTCGCAATCCACTGCTGAGAAAGTCACATATTACATCACTTATGACATGGTCAGTGACATCACTCATGACATCACTGATAACACCTCAAATGACATCATTGATGACATCACTGATGACGTCATCCATGTGATAAATTACCACATCTTCTCACACCCTAATATAACCTTTGATACACTGACTCAAAATTTCAGAGTTCCATTCTCAAAACCATACATACTGCAATACCAATAACTATAATGGGGGAAATTCAATTATTATTATTAAGGGGCATTTATAGAGCGCCTGGTTACGCAAACTGCGTGTCCCCGCGCTGAACTGAAACACTCCGAGAGAGAAGTAGGGGAGGAGCCCACTATTTTGAGAAGAGGTAGGTTTTTAATTTTCTCCGGAAACTGGATTCGGAGGGGTCCAGTCGGAGGTTAAGAGGTAAATTGTTCCAGCTTTTTGCCGCCAGGTATCGGAAGGATCTACCTCCCATACGGGCCTTTTTCACCTTAGGAACCTTAAGCAAGCCTCCTTGCGAGGAGCGCAATGCACGGGTTGGTGCATACCTTGAGATGAGGTTCAGGAGTGGTGCTGGCGCCTTCTTAGCGAGGATACGGTGGCAGGTGCAGAGGGACTTAAATTCAACTCTGCTCCTCACCGGCAACCAGTGGAGTGTCTGGAGGGCGTCCTTGGAGTTAGATCTTTTTGGGAGGTTTAAGATAAGGCGGGCTGCAGCATTCTGTAGCACCTGAAGTCGATTTATCGCTTTACAGGTAGCTCCTAGATACAGTAGGTTGCCAAAGTCTAGGCGTGAGGTGACAAGGGCATGCACCAGTGTTCTGCGGGCGGTCGTAGGAAGAAAATGTACGAGTGAAATGTCCAGCTAACTATAACATGTGTGAAGCCTATGGTTTTTTCAGTGAATTTGCAAGGTTTTCTAAATGCTAATTCCTAACTATAACGTGTGTGAAACCTATGGTTTTTTTCAGTGAATTTGCAAGGTTTTTTAAATGCTAATTTCTAACTTTAACGTGTGTGAAACCTATGGTTTTTTAAGTGAATTTGCAACGTTTTTTAAATGCTAATTTATGAATGTATTATTATATTTTTTAAATATTTATTTTACAATAAGCTACCTATATATATAGTTATAGATTGACTTTATCCTGTAATATGGAATGGCTCAGCTTTTTTTTTTTATTATTTGGATAAAGTTGAACAGCATAGTTAATATCTTCTATAAACTTACATACACTTTAATTTTTTTTTTTTTAAGGGTTTTTGACCGTGCGCGCACGGTGCACGCATGCGTACATGCTCCGCGTGCGCATGCGTATGTGCTCCACGTGCGCATGCGTATGTCGTGCGTGCTCCGTACGCGCATCCGCGCATACTCCGTACGCGCATGCGCGCGTGCTCTGTACGCGCATGCGTGCGTGCTCCATGCGCGCACCGTGCGCGTACCATGCGCGCACGGCAAGTCATGTGATTTAGAAACAACACTTTTCATTGGTTTATAGTAGTTTCAGGTCATGTGATTAAGAAACAGCACAGTGCGCGCACGGTGCACGCATGCGTATGTGCTCCGCGTGCGCATGCGTATGTGCTCCACGTGCGCATGCGTACGTCGTGCGTGCTCCGTACGCGCATGCGTGTGTGCTCCATACGCGCATGCGTGCATGCTCCGTGCGCGCACCGTGTACGTACCATGCGCCCACGGCAAGTCATGTGATTTAGAAACAACACTTTTCATTGGTTTATAGTAGTTTCAGGTCATGTGATTAAGAAACAACACTTTTCGTTGGTTTAAAGTAGTTTCAGTTCCAGAAACTTCCAACACCACACCCACTCCCCTCATTATTACTTCTGATTCCCTGGGAGAAGGAGCTGAGCAGCTTTTCCAGTACTCCAGTACTTGAGAATGACAGAGCAGCAGTCATCTTCTGGGAGTGAGCAGGAGACCCTTGTACCAAAGAGGCAGAGGAAACAGAAAAACTCCTTTATATGGCAATTTTTCACTTTTCCAGAGGGGCAGAAGAAGGTGAATGCTCCAAAAGTCACCTGAACTATTTGTGGTGGTGTCTTATGAAGAGGAGATCCTAAAAAGAAATATTCTTTTAGTATCTTCACTATGATCAGGCATGTTAGAGAAGTACATCCTGTGGCTTATGCTCGAGCTGCTAGAGAAAACCCTCCAGCAGCTCAGCCGAGCACATCCGCAGCAGCTCAGCCGAGCACATCATCGGCAGCTCAGCCGAGCACTTCATCTGCGGCGGCAGCTTCACCTGCTTCTGTTCCTCTGGATATACACCCTCTTTTCAAGAGGGTCCATATACGGTGCAATGCATGCAATGCTCTTCTCTCTTATGGGGACACCAGCATTCCCCTAATAGAGAGCAAGATACAGCAGCACACATGCGGCACCCTGTAATTTTTTTCATTTTTTGTTCCTCTGTTCCTCCATTAACACAACGGCTCTTTTTAGAGCCACCTAAAATCTAAACACTTAAATTTGATTTTTAATTCTATTTTTTTAATGATTTTTTTTCCACCTTGCGTGCACCGTGCGCGCACCCCGCGATTTAAAAAAAAAAAACTAAATAGTTTTTTTCACCTTTCATGGACCTTCAGGGACCCCCTGACAAAAGCTAGGGGGTCAGGAACTCTGTACCCTGCCCCCTTTTCACGTTCGACACCTTTCCTTTTCACTGTCACACACAAAATGGCGGACAACACTTTCTGATTTCGACCGATTCGAATGTTGACTGACATCTAACCACCAATCAGAATTACGCTCGCGCACGGCACGGTGCGTGCACGGTGCTCGCACGGTGTGCGCTCGGTGCGCGCATATAGATATTTATATACTTTTAACTGCAATTTTCTCAGGAACTACTGAACAGATTGACACCATATATGCAAAAGGCACATCCCTGACCTGAGGACTACCTCTTTGCCAAATTTCAAGTAATTCTGTTCATCCGTTCGGGCTGTACCTTTGACTAAAGGTCCTATGGGAAAATGCATGGGGAAAACGTGTTTTGGGACCCCCCTTTTTCCTCAGCCCCCGCTTGATGAATCACCCCGAGACTTCCAGGGTAGGAGCTGAGCGGAGCGCCCCATTAGATTTCAAAATTTCGCAAGGATCCGTCAACCAGCGCCAAAGATATTCAAAATAGAATTTTCAGATTTCCTATGGAACTACGGTCCTAACTATAACTATATTCACTGAAAAAACCATAGGTTTCACACATGTTATAGTTAGCTGTACATTTTACTGATAAAAAACCAATGAAATTCCCCCGTTATAGTTACTGTAGGCAACTATAACTCACGCGACCGCAATCCTCTGCTGATGCTAATACTGTATTTAGACACTTATTTGCCCATGTCTTCTTCCATTAAATTTTAGCTATACATATATTACAAATATTTTTTTTTCATAAAGACACATATGTCATCAGCAGAGGATTACGGTCGCGTGAGTTATAGTTGCCTACAGTAACTATAACGGGGGAATTTCATTGTTTTTTTATCAGTAAAATGTACAGCTAACTATAACATGTGTGAAACCTATGTTTTTTTCAGTGAATTTGCAAGGTTTTTTAAATGCTAATTCCTAACTATAATGTGTGTGAAACCTATGGTTTTTTCAGTGAATTTGTACGGTTTTTTAAATGCTAACTTACTTTACGCCATTCGTGGCGTGCGCGCCCAATTAACGCAGTTCGTTCCGTGCGCGCACGGTGCGCTTCGCGCACTGCGCGCCCACTTTACGCAGTTAGTGCCATAAACGCACGGTGGTCACGCGGTGCGCTGCGCGCACCGCGTGCCCACATTATGCGGGATGGGCCATGTACGCACAATGCGCTTCGCGCACCGTGCGCACATGGGGGACATATTATGCGCATCGTTGTGAAATGTTTTGTTTATTATTTTCATTATTGTAATATGCCATGCACAAATGGTGCGCTCCGGGCACCATTTGCACATGGGGTGGGGAGAGTGTGGATAATTTTTTTATTTTTTTTTTATTTTTACCGTACGCGTACGGTAAGCGTAATCGGCGATTTTTAAAAAAAAACAAAACATTTTTTTTTGGCCTTGGGGGTTGTTTGGGGGCCCGTATATCGCTGCTGGGTGATTATTATCTCAATATACTGCCCCTTTACACATTTTTGGGCTTCATTTATGCTGCCCCACTCAGAGTGCGAGAGAGAAAATGGCGGCCGCCGCTTCCTGGTTTCGGCCGATTCGAATGTTTACTAAGATCTAAGAGCCAATCAGAATCGCGCTCGCGCACGTCACCGTACGCGTACGGTAAGCGCACCGTAAGCGCACCGTAAGCTGGCTCAGATATATATATTGATTTAAAGGCTATTTTCTCAGAATCTACTTTACAGATTTACACCAAACCTACAAAAGGCACTTCCTTGACCTGAGGACTACCTCTCTGCCAAATTTCAAGTAATTCTGTTCAGCCGTTCGGGCTGTAGCTGTGTCTAAAGGTCCTATGGAAAAATGCATGGGAAAAACGCGTTTTGGGACCACCCTTTTATCTCAGCCCCCGCTTGACGAATCCCCCCGAGACTTTCAGGGTAGGAGCGGAGCGTAGCGCCCCACCTATTTTGAAAAATGTGCGAGGATTCGTCGACTGGCGCAAAAGTTATTCAAAATAGAATGTTGCGGATTTTCTATGGAAACGTGGTCCTAACTATAACTACCTACTGGCGACCGCCAGTAGGTAATACTGGCGACCGCCAGTAGATTAAATAAATATATATATATATATATATATATATATATATATATATATATATATATATATATATATATATATATATATATATATATATATATATATATATATATATATCGCTGCTCCGTGGTCTTTGCCTGCTGCTGCACTCGTGAGCGGGTGCCCGGTCCAGCGGTGGCAAACCGCTAAATATAAAGCTCCTTACTATCAAGTAAATTCAGACCAGCACTCGCGTTGGGTATAAACTTGTTACGGTTTATTTACGAGACAACTAATAACAAACGCGTTTCGGCGTCAGCCTTCGTCAGTGTCGACGATCGCCGTTGCCGTGACAGCTTAAATACAAATCAATTTCATGTAATGGACGAAGGACTGCTGCTCAACTTTAAGCGCCATCTTGTAATATGTTAATATTCACATAAATTACATCAAACTCATAATGCAGCCAATAATAATAGTCTGGTACAACTAAATCAAGTGCGAATCTACCACTGATACATTTACAAGTGGCGAATATTCGCGTGTGCATTCAATTATTTTTGTGCAACATTATTCGTCCTATATAGGATCACACTGGTTTCCACAGCTACCCGTTCTCCAGCCTGACATAACAATTGGTCAAACTAGTTCATGATATGGGACCACAGTTGATAATTAATTGCCTTATAGGTCATGAGTGATCGCGCCTGGATTCAATTCATTATTCACAGCATAATTTTAATCCTCCATGGAATCGCACTATCTTGATTCTATAGTGGTTCCCATCTACGTCATGTATTGAGAATTATGGCCACATCTATTACCGTCCAAAATTGCATGCACAAATATACAGAGTAAGTTACTGCTTTCTATGTCTCTCACAAATGGACTTCTAGTTCTTCCCCGCTATTAAGACCACCTGGATGCTTCGTTTGTAGGTCTACAATATAGCGGGACTCCAGTCTCCTCAGACTCCTCTCTCTGTCACCTCCCCTGATGTTCTTTGGGACATGGTCCAGACAGAAAAATTGCAAAAGAGATCTATTGCTATTGTGAATCTTTGCAAAATGTCGTGCAACCTACAAACGAAGCATCCAGGTGATTCTGATTGGTTGTTAGGTGTCAGTAAACATTCGAATCGGTGGAAATCAGGAAGCGGCGGCCGCCATTTTGTCTCTTGCATAAAGAGGGGGTGATAAACAAAGGGGGAGAACGTGAAAAGGGGGCAGAGTGGGGAGATATTGACCCACTAGGCATTGTAAGGGGGTCACAATAGGACCTTGTATGGCAAAAAAAAAGATTTATATTTTGAAAAAAAATATCGCCGAGTGCGCGCACCCAGCGCGCACCCGAAAAATTTTTAAAAACAAAAAAATCATAAAAATTCGCAATTAAGTGAAAAGATATATGGTGGCTCTAAAAAGAGCCCTTGTGTTTATTGTGTGTTTTTTGGTACCTACAAGTAAGTACCGATGCAGAGTCTAAAGTTCAAGAGGAAGACTCTGTTGCCTTCATCAGTGAAGTGTACACCATCTCCTCTATAAATGTCTTGCATGTTGTAACGCAAGTTGTTGTGGTATATAGAACCCATACCATAGTCTCTGAGGAAAGCAGAAATAGATTTGTTGAGGTGCTTCCTTGCTTTGTCAATCTGCAGACAAAATTGGTTGGACCAGTTCCACTTTTGCCTTTGGCATATGTTAGAATATACAAAGGCAGTTTGTGGAAAAAGCGACATCAATTGCACAAAGGTGTCATTAATAAGCATTTCCAGACCTACCCCAGTTAAAGTGCCTAGGTCATTACCACCACAGTGCACAATAATAAGGTTAGGCTGTGGGAGATGTAGAAAGGTTTTCACCACAGGAATTAATTGGTGCCACTTTAACCCTCTCTGACCAATCCATTTAATGTCTACATTTGGCAAAGCAAGGTCTCTCACCATACCTCTTTTTTCTGCAAATTTTTCACTCCAGAATACATAGCTGTGACCTACAATCCACACTGTGAACATCTTCCAAGGAGATCTGGATGCACTCAGGAGGTGTCTTTCAGTAGAAAGGCAATATGAAATGAAAGACAGTTGAAAAATGGAGGCACACATAGTTTTTTTTATAAAAAGAACTCATTGGCTGTTTCAAACCATTCTACACTAAAAACTAGGCTGTATGTTTAAATTTTAAAAAGCATGTTTTGTATTGGTTCAGAAAAATGTGTTACCAAAGAACATTACTATGGATTTGCTGTTAGGTTTGAAAAGTCAAGCACTCTTGCTCTTTGGATATGAAACATTGTCTGCTGAACTTCTGACCTCTCTCCTCACAGCAGTGTTCCATGACCTGTTGCTATGGTAGCAGGCAGGAGACAAGTTGGGGGAAGAGTACATTTGGAAAGGGGTTGAAGTTTTCAACCAATAGAAATGTGTGATTTTATTTGAAAAAAAGTGGGAAGCACTGAGATTTGAAAATAACATGTATATGTGTGAAAAAAGAGAGGGAAACATTGCCATTTACTGGTTCTGGAGAGAGGAGAGAGGTGTGGAGCTCTGATATTCTGACTCTGATAGTCTGCTGTTTGAGTGGCACATTTCTTTCTCAACTAACTATTTTAAAAGGTGAGTTATGAGTTTGAGAGGGGATGTATGTGGTGATTTTTGAGATAAATATTAGAATTGTGAATCTTCTTCAAAAGCTTTGTTTTACATTTTGAGGTTTGCGAGATATTTAACTGTTTTGAACTTGTAAGATATTATGGAGTATGTTTTCACAATAAGTTTATGTGTACTGGTAAGAATGAGGAATACTGTTTTGTGCCTACCATCAAACCATGAGCCTGTGTGCAGAGAAGAATTGTTGACAGAGATTTAATTTGGGTTGCTGTTGAAAAGTAAGACTTGCAGTTGAAAGGAAAGGACAGCTTATTTTTAATTGTGATGATTAGGATTTAGCAGAAATCACTTTGAAAGAAAAGAGAGGAAAATGGCAGCACATTTGAAATTAGCATTAGTTCTGTAAGAATTGCTGACCCAGGAAAGGGGCAGCCTGTGTTTTGTGCCTACCAACACAGCATGCGTCTGTGTGCATATAGGAATTGTTGTCTGAGATTTAATTTGTGAAGTTGTTGTTCTGTAAGGATTGCAGACCCAGGAAAGGGGCAGCCTGTGTTTTGTGCCTACCAACACAGCATGAGTCTGTGTGAATATAGGAATTGTGGCCAAAGATGTATTTTGTGTTGCAGTTGTTTTGTAAAACATGCACTTGCAGGAAAGGGGCAGCTTGTTTTCTTCAAATGTGGTGGTTAGCACTCAGCAGAAATCACTTAATCGCAAATGAGAGGCAAAAGCTAAAACATTTGAAACGAACAGGGTAGATTTCCCTTTCAAAATAGCAAAGGCACAGGTAGTTGCCATATGTTCAAAACTGAAAATAACCCTTAGCACACATGCACTGTTACATACATCCCAGCAGTCTTCATGCAGTTTTGGAAGTCTCTTTGCTCATCTGTCTTGCACCAGACAATACACAGTCTCCAGAAACACACTCTTGGCACACACGCAGCAGCTTCTCCCACACTCCCATGTGTAGTACTCAGGTCTGTGTGGTGTTTCAGATAGCACTGTGTAACGCGAACACATTCAACGTCAACAAGGCTCATTTCCTTTGCTCTAGTGTAGTCACTCACCCAGAATGCACATGCTCATGGTCTCAAGGAGCTGTTAGGACATGTGCTCTTTTCTGCCGCTGTGATCTACAAGGAAAATGTGTCAGGCTGTAACACTAATTATCACTTGCTCTACCATAGTAGTAAATGTGCTTCGAAATTGCTAATCAAATTCTGTTTTCTGCTTAGAAGCACACTATGAGGCTGTGTGCATATAGGAATTGTGGCCAGAGATGTAATTTGTGTTGCAGTTGTTCTGTAAAACATGCACTTGCAGGAAAGGGACAGCTTGTTTTCTTCAAATGTGGCGGTTAGCACTCAGCAGAAATCAGTTAATCGCAAATGAGAGGCAAAAGCTAAAACATTTGAAACCAAAAGGGTAGATTTCTCTTTCTAAATAGCAAAGGCACAGGTAGTTGCCATATGTTCAAAACTGAAACTAACCTTTCGCACACATGCACTGTTACATACATCCCAGCAGTCTTCATGCAGTTTTGAAGTCTCTTTGCTCATCTGTCTTGCACCAGACAATACACAATCTCCAGAAACACACTCTTGGCACACACGCAGCAGCTTCTCCAACACTCTCATGTGTAGTACTCAGCTCTGTGTGATGTTTCAGATAGCATTGTGTAATGCAAACACATTCAACGTCACCAAGGCCTCATTTTCATTGATCTCGTCTAATCACTCACCCTGTAACACATGGTCATGGTCTCAAGGAGCTGTTAGGACATGTGCTGTTTTCTGCCTCTTTAAATGATAAGGAAAATGTGTCAGGCTCTAACAGTAATTTGGTACTATTCAGGAACACTGTTTTGTTTCAAAAAACATACCATGAGTCTGTGTGTATACAGGAATTGTGGGCAGAGATTTAATTTGTGAAGTTGTTGTTCTGAAAGAAATGCAGTCCCAGGAAAGGGGCAGCCTGTGTTATGTGCCTAAAATGACGATATGAGTCTGTGTGCACACAGGAATTGTGGGAAGAGATTTAATTTATGAAGTTGTTGTTCAGTAAGAATTGCAGTCCCAGGAAAGGGGCAGCCTGTGCTATGTTCCTAAAATGATGGCATGAGTCTGTGTGCACACAGGAATTGTGGGCAGAGATTTAATTTGTGAAGTTGTTGTTCAGTAAGAATTGCAGTCCCAGGAAAGGGGCAGCCTGTGTTATGTTCCTAAAATGATGGCATAAGTCTGTGTGCGCACAGGAATTGTGGGCAGAGATTAAATTTGTGAAGTTGTTGTTCAGTAAGAATTGCAGTCCCAGGAAAGGGGCAGCCTGTTGTATTTACACAAATTATCCCTTAGCACACATGCATTGTTACATACATCCCTTCAGTCTTTATGCAGTTCTGGAAGTCTCCTTGCTCATCTCTCTTGCAGCTGACAATACATAGTCTCCAGAAACACACTGTTGGCACACATGCAGCAGCTTCTCCAACACTCCCATGTGTAGTACTTAGCTCTGTGTGATGTTTCAGAAAGCAGTGTATAACGCAAACACATAAAAACATCATCAAGGCCTCATTTTCTTTGCTCTACTCTAATCACTCACCCAGGTTGCAGATGCTTATGGTATGAAGTAGCTGTTAGGAAATGTGCTCTTTTCTGTCTCTGTAAACTATAAGCAAAATGTGTCAGGCTGTAACAGCAATTATCAGTTGCTCTACCACAGTAGTAAATGTGCATTTAAATTGCCAATCAAATATTGTTTTCTGCCTAGAATCACACCTTGAGGCTGTGTGCACACAGGAATTGTGGGCAGAGATTTAAAGTCTGTTGCAGTTGTTCTGAAAGACTTGCAGTTGCAGGAAAGGGGCAGCTTGTTTTTTTTCAACTGTGGTGGTTAGCACTCTGCACAAATTAGTAAATTACAAATGAGAGGCAAATGGTAAAACATTTGAAATTAATGAAAAGCTTAAAAAAAATTTTTAAGTTTCTTGCAGGTATTGCTGAGCAACAGTGTAAAAATTTAAAAATGCCTTTAAGGACAAGAAAGAGGAAAGAAAAGCAACAACAAGTATATCTGGACAAAACTGGGGGGAAAAAAATAGGAGGAGAAGCATGTGATGGAAAAAAGAAAAACTCTACTGGTAAGAAAAGTAAAGTTTTCTTTAAAAATATCTTTAAAAAAAAAATGGCAAAAATAAATGTAAAACAAACAGTGTTTTATGTACAAAGCAACAACAGAGTCAACAGCAAAAAACAAAAGCTAATGTACAATCAGAAGTATGTAAAACTGATTTAACACGAAAATTAGATTAGATGAAAAATGTTTCAGAGAAGAGTGATGTTAAATTTGCTAAAGGATGTGAAAAAATATAAGAAAAAATCAAAATTTATTAAGAAAAAAACATTTATAGAAAATATTGTAAGTAATGCTTTGGAAATAAAAAGAAAACTTTTTATTCTAATTTTGAATAGGATGCGTAGATTAGATAAATTAGTCAATGCAATGAAGTCACAAAGCAAAAGGAAAAGAGAAGTGAAAAAAAGTAACTTTTGTAAAGTGTTCTTGGGAGAATGGAAACACAGTTCAAGTACTGAACCATTTTTTAATGAAGAGAGTTATATTCAAAGTAATAGTTTGTTGCATGCAGTTGACACCAATGGTAGAGCATATGAAGTTAAGGATGGTTGTGTGATGGAAAAAGAGAAAATGGTCCCAAGAAATGAGGAAGAAGTAATGGCTGCTGAGGCTATGGGGAGACGTCCAAAAGCCCCAGTGTACACTTGGAACTGTAGTAGTATTTGTACTGTGTGTCAGGAATCTATTGATAAATTATGTGACTTTCTAAGAGAATATAGTAAAAAGAGTGTAAAACAGAAGATGAAGGTGCTTCAAACACTAGATCCATGCAGAGTGAGAGAGAATACTGGTTTGCAAGGACATTCTCTGGCTTGTCTATCTAGAAAAGTGTGTAAAAGTGTTTTTCATCATTTTAGGATGCTGGCTGTTCATCATACTGAAATGAGAAAGTTTGTGAGAACATTGTATTTTGCTAAAGGTCCAGCAGTAAAGTTGATTGAGTTGAATAATGCTCTGTTCCGTGGATCTGTATCAGATGTAGTGAAGGTTACTGATGAGATTCAGGTTTGTTACTTTGGTCCAGAACAAGAAAGTGCAGAAAAGGACACAGTTAATGAGGAAAATGAGGAACAGAATGTAGAACTCATTATTACTAAAAATTTTGAGGGTGAAATGACAAAATTTACTATCATCTCTAATGAAAGACCAAATAATACTTGTATTTGTTGCCGCAGAAGCCATTATAAAATTCAAAAAAGGAATGGTGATCTGTATAAAAAAAGTGAAAATGAAGATAATTATAAGTGGAAGGATTTTGAAACATATATATTTCTGGAAAATTGTTTTGAATTGGGTGAAGATCAGCGTATTTGTAAATACTGTTATAACAAGTTAGAAGAAAATAGAATGCCGACCAGAGCTGTACATAATAATTTAGAGTTGGATGCTATTCCTGCCGAACTTTCTGATTTAAATACATATGAGTCTATACTCATTCAATGTGTTCATCCGTTCCAGACCATAGTACGTATGGAACCCAAAACTGGTAAATTACCTCCTTCAGATTTACTGAGAGGTTTAAAAGGAAGAGTGGTGTATTTGCCCTTGGATTTGAAAAAAAATATGGAAACTATTGATGCAGATACTTTGGAAACTGAACCATTAGTTATTCTGGTTAATGGTGTACCTACAAAGAATAAGAAGATTTGGCAGGAGCTGGTAGATGTACGGAAAGTACAAAGAGCAAATTTATATTTGAAAAGGAATAATAAATGGTATGAATCAATTTATATAGATGAAGAAGAAGAAGATTTACAAGAAGACACAGAAACACCAACTGGACAAATTGAAAAAGTGGACAAGTCAAAGGAAGAAGAAATTTATGAACATTTTAGCATACTTCCTCTTCATTCAAAAGAAGTTATGGGAGACACTATTGATCTGTTTCAGATGAAGAAAGCAAAAGGAACTCCCGTGAGTGTATGGGAGAAGAGCTTGGAAGCTCGATGTTTTCCTCAGCTGTTTCCTACAGAAAAAGGTGGACGATACGATGAACGCCCAGAACAGATTCCAGCTTCTGAGTATCGGACTACAAGACTATATGCTGAAGATTCAAGATTTCGTCAAAGTATTCCTTATTTGTGTCATCTTTTATTTGAAAGCGACTTGTCTGCATTATCTTATGCAGTAAATCACATTTTAAAAAGTGGAGTACATCTACATAATGTGTCTGCTAAGGATTTTATGGAGAAAGTGCAGCACCGAGATGATCATTTGGAAACACAACTGACCAATCTGATGGCTTGTCAGCGTGGGACAAATGAATATTGGTACCGACGCCATGGTGAATTAAAATGCATGTTACGGAATTTAGGAACTCCTACATGGTTTGTAACCCTAAGCTGTGCCGAGTACGCTTGGGATGATTTATTGGATTTTCTACGAGAGGCAAATTCAAACATTAAAAACATTGAATACAAGACAGCAGGAGAACTGTGCTCATTGGATCCGGTTAATGTTTGCAGATATTTCAATCATAGATTTGAGGCTATGATGTCCTTCATCTGCAATAAAAAAAATCCACCTCTTGGAGAAGTAGTGGATTTCTTTTGGAGAAAAGAGTACCAGGCAAGAGGTGCTCCTCATATTCATATGCTGTTGTGGATCAAGGATGCCCCAAAATTTGGAACAGATGCTGATGAAGCAGTGTTATCTTTCATTGAAGAATATGCAACATGTGCTATACCTAATAGCGCAGAAGAGAAATAGTTAAAAGAACAAGTTTTACCTTTCCAAAGTCATCGGTGTGGAAAATACTGTCGACGGAAGTACAAGACCAAAGATAAATTCTACACAAAGTGTCGATTTGGATTTCCTTGACCTGTTCTTTCTAAAGGAAGAGTCAACAGTTTTATGTCAGCTGTTCGACATACTATAACCAGAAAATCTCCCAAAAATACATACAACCTAAGAAGAAAAGAAGAGTCAAAATTTATAAATGACTTCAACCCAGTCATTTTATCCATGTGGAATGCTAACATGGATATTCAGTATGTGGCAGACAATTCTATTGCTGTTGCTCGGTATGTCACATCTTACATCACTAAATCTGAGAAAACAGAATTGAAGGAAATGTGGGAAGAGATTTCTCACGAGAAGACTGTCAGTAAGAAGCTCTACAGTTTCAGTTTAAAGATGTTATCGCATCGAGAAATTGGATCCTACGAATGCTCAGATAGGTTATCATCTGCAAGTCTTTACTCGAAATCCAGAAGAATAATTTGGGTAAGCTTAGGCCTTGCAGGAATGAGAAATCGGGTACTGAAATCTGTTGGAGAAATTGAATATTTGGCCGAGAATGACCCAGAAAGTACAGATATTTTGAAAACAAACATGTTGGACACATATTACCCAAAAAGAAGTCATCATCTTGAGAACATGTGTCTCTATGAAGTGCTGCAGAACTACATTTTTTCACGGAAAGCCACAGAAGACATCAACAATGGAAAATATAAAGTCATTGGTGAGGAAGGATGTTTGGTGTAGGAAACAAAAGGAAGTTTGATAAATCACAGGAAGCTTTTTTTAAACAATCTTTTAGATTGTTTGTTTTTTTGCCCGCTGTTAAATGATGAATACAATTGTTTTCACTATTTTAAGTGAAAATTAAAAAATTCTGAAAACAGCAAAAAAAGGGCAAAAAATTGCTTTGTAAAATATGTAAAAACATGTAATGCTTTTTGTAATGTATGATTGAATATTAATACTTTTTTTCTTTTTTTGCAGAATTAGAAAGAAAAAATAAAAAACGAAATTCTGTTCCCTTGCAAAATACAAAAAATTAATTTTTTTCAAATAAGTTATTTTTTTAAAAAAATAAGTGAAAAATATTTGTATTTCTCAATTCTCCCTTTTCATGCTTCCATTTCTTCACCTCTTTTTGTACATTAAATTATTATTTTTTTTTTAATTTTTAAAAAACATCCTTGGGTGGGGTAGGGTGCGTGCACCCAAAAAAAAAAAAAAAATTCCCCCAAAAGTTTTGGGGGTTTAGTTTTTAAGTGGCTCTTAAAAGAGCCCTTGAGTTAATGGAGGGAAACAGGAAGAGAAAAACGAAAAAAAAGAAAAAACATCTATGGCCTACTGCACTCATGCGCATCAAATTTTCTCTGAATGAGATCAAGACTGGTCTCACCCACAGAATAAGTCGACCGCAATCAGTGCAGCGTGTGGACAACCTCGCCAAACAAGGTGGTCCAAAAAGAGGTGTGGAAGAAGGCAAAGGCACCACTGCAGAAGAAGTGCTCGCCTGAGCTGCCGAAGATGTGCTCGGCTGAGCTGCTGCAGATGTCGTCGGTTGAGCAGGTGGAGGGTTTGCTCCAGAAGCTCGACGAAAAGATACTGGATGCATTGCCTCAACATGCCTCGTCATTGTGTGTATGCTAAAAGAATATTTCTTGTTAGCATTCCCACGTGATAAGACTTTTTGACACAATGTACAAGTAACTTTCGGTGCATTTACCTTTTTTTGTCCCAATGGGAAAGTAAAAAACTGCCATATAAAGCTGTCTTTCTGCTTCCTGTTCCTCTGCCTCTCAAGAGTGTCCTGCTCAGTGTCTGAAGATGGTTGCTGTTCAGCCATTGTCTCTCAACAACAGAATAGCTCCTTCTCCAAAGGAATCAGAACTAATTATGAGGGGAGTAGGTGTGGTTTGGGAAGAATCTGGAACTGAAAGTACTTCAAACCAATCAAAAGTGATGATTCATGATCACATGACTTGCCACGAGGGGATTGGGTGTGGTGTTGAAACAATCAGAAACTGAAAGTAATGTAAACCAATTAGAAGTGTTGTTTTAATATGCATATAACCCGAGGTGCGCGCACTGAGCAAGCTCCGAGCGCTCACCTTGTGTTTACGCATGCGCGAATGCGTAGGAGCGCATGTGCATACGTCATATGCGCGTACGTAACGTGCATACGTTGCACACACGTATACGCAAACGTTAATGCGCGTAATTTAAGCGTATGCGGAAGTGAACCGAGTGGAGAACGTACGACGCACGCACGCATGCGTACGTACGTACGCTTACGTACTGGGTGCGCGCTCCCAGCGCGCACTATAACGTATGTATGCGTACGTAAATAACGTATGACGGTATTCATAAAAAACTTACGAAAACGTACTAGGTGCGCGCTCTGAGCGCGCACCCCAAGAATTTATATTAAAAAAAAAGGTGGAGAAAAATTAATTGAAAAAAATAAATAAACTGTTCAACTTTATCCTAATTGAAAGTTAAAAAAAAGAGCAAAAACAAATAAAAGGATACAGATAATATATAAATGAATACATAGGAATTTTATTTTAATAAAAAAAAAAAAATACAAAAAAAAATAATAATTTAATAATTCAAAAATTAGCATTTAAAAAACCGTACAAATTCACTTAATAAAAAAAAAATTTAATTGATTAATTCAAAAATTAGCATTTAAAAAACCGTACAAATTCACTGAAAAAACCAAAGGTTTCACACACGTTATAGTTAGGAATTAGCATTTAAAAAACCTTGCGAATTCACTAAAAAAAACATAGGTTTCACACACGTTATAGTTAGCTGGACATTTCTCTCATACAAAACCAATGAAATTCCCCCGTTATAGTTAGTTCAGCTAACTATAACTCGCGCGCCCGCAATGCACTGCTGATGACGTCACATATTACATCACTCATGACATGGTCAGTGACATCACTCATGACGTCACTGATGACATCTCAAATGACATCACTGATGACATCACTGATGACATCATCCTTGTGATAGAGTGGTAGACCTTCTCTCACCCTAATATAACCTTTGATACACACATTCAAAAATAGAGACTAACATTTTCAAAACAATCGGCATCCCAATACCAGTTACAACAACCTCTTCAGTAATTCTAAGATCCACATACACATCCACTCATTCACCAACAGTCCTATACAGTCACTCATACATGTACTCACTCATCATATGTACTCATACACCTATACATCCTGTTACACAATGCCACTCATCCATAGAGTTACTCACACACATAGTCACTGATGCTAATAAAGAATCAAACATACATTTACTTGCATATACAGTTATACACACACCACCACACTTACTTCTATGGAAACTTACACATACTTAGTCTTTTAAACAATCACTTATAGAAACACATACTTATTCATACAGGAACTCTTTCAATCTCTCACTCTCACATATACTCACTTATATACAACAATAGTCACATATACTATTTTAAAACATATGTAGTTACTCATAAAGACACTATTGAGACAGTCATTCACTCACTAACACACCCATACACACACTCATCCACCCATACAGTCCTGCACACATGCTGTCTTCAAAAAATACAAACAGTGAGTCACTCATTCATGCACCTATGCACTACGTAATACCCCCACCGAACCATGCAGACACTCAGACTGATACTCAAAAAAGCAACTAATAATGGTAATGGTAATGGTAATGGTAAAGGTATTTCTAAAGCGCTAACATTCATCCCAAAGGATATCATTGCGCTAAGATTGAACAATATACAGCGAGCGTTTTAGTGAGTGTTAGGAAACAACATGGTATTAAGTTTCTTTCTGAAGATGAGGTAATAACCTATATAGTCACCCATGTAGCTACTCAGCAACCCATACAGCCACTTATACACAAAGTGAGAGACTGATACAGATATTTACATATTTAAACATTACTCACTAAGCCATGTATTCACTATGATACACTTAATCAGTCAGTTACACAATCAATTTTTCAAAAACAAATCATCCATTTAGACACTTATATACCCATTTATTCTTCCATCAACCTTGAGATATACATATATAAAACATATTTAATTTTCAGAAAAACACACATTCACTGGATGATGTCATCAGTGATGTCATCAGTGATGTCATTTGAGATGTCATCAGTGATGTCATGAGTGATGTCACTGACCATGTCATGAGTGATGTAATATGTGACGTCATCAGCAGTGCATTGCGGGCACGCGAGTTATAGTTAGCTGATCTAACTATAACGGGGGAATTTCATTGGTTTTGTATGAGAGAAATGTCCAGCTAACTATAACGTGTGTGAAACGTATGTTTTTTTTAGTGAATTTGCAAGGTTTTTTAAATGCTAATTCCTAACTATAACGTGTGTGAAACCTTTGGTTTTTTCAGTGAATATATATATATATATATTTATATTACCTACTGGCAGGTAGTTATAGTTAGGACCTATTTAACATAGGAAATCCGCAACATTCTATTTGGAATACCGTTGGCGCCGATTGACGAATCTTCGCAAAAATTTGCAAACTTTTGGCCAGCTCCGGTGGTTCGTCAAGCGGGGGCCGAGAAAAAAGGGGGGTCCCAAAACGCATTTTCCCCATTCATTTTCCCATAGGACCTGTTTAAGCAGCTACAGCCCGAACTACTGAACGGAAGTACACCAAATTTGGCAAAGAGGTAGTCCTCAGTTCAGACTTGTGCCTTTTGCTTAAATGGTGTAAATCCGTTCAGTAGTTCCTGAGAAAATTAGAGTTAAAAAGATAGATATATCTGGGGGGAGCCTAACCACATATCTAATCGTGAGATCGGCTGTCAGCACTTCATCTAAGAAGTGTTGGCAGCCATCTTGGGACTAATATACATAATAGCACCTCATTAAAAAGCATTGCAGTTAATAGAAGGTTTTAAGACTTTAGTTACATTATAAATCATTTGTTGATGGTACCATACTCATTTTAGGAATTGTGGTGTGTTCTAAGGTGATTTTACCATGTGAAAAAGCCTTCTGCTGTGATATCATGAATCATGTTTGAGAGAAAACTATTTTCTCATGCTTCTCCCACAGAGGTTTGGAAGCAGATCTATAAGCTAAACTGAGAGCATATTTTCTGTAAATTCACATTATCTTTCTCAGTCATGTGAGAATGAAGTCTGACATTCTCAGTAAAACATGTACATCCAACAAGGGCAGAGACTGTCATTTTATTCCTTTGTGTTCTACTGCAGCTTCCCAGAGTGTTCTAAAGATCAACTAGAGCACTAACCCTCCTACTTATGATAAACGCATTGCACACCTGAAGCCATCTTGATTGGAATAAAGTGGTAACTCTTAAAACATTTAATTTCCAAAGAACAAAATGAGGGGGTTCATTTTGCCATAGAAAGTATGATTAGTGCTGCAGAAAGAAAAATTAGGGCACATTTTGACTTCTCAAATCCTCTTCTATTTCATTAAAAAAATTCTGACATGCAGACTGAAACATGCACTTTGAATACCAGCAGCAGACTTCCCTGGTGAGCAGTAGCTTTACTACAGTGATCTAATGAGCAACTAGAGTGCTGACATTCAGAATTTATGGCAAATGTGTGACACATCTGAATGCCTTCTTGATGGAACCAAAGTAAAAAACTGAAAGTATTTCCTACTGAGGAGACTGCAGTAAATGAGGAAATTAGGAAACTTCATAACAAATAAATCTCCCAAGATGGCCACCAGAGACAAAAGAGCCCAAATGTAGCCCAAATATCACCCAGATGTAGCCCAATGACAGAATGTCCCAGAGTGTTCTTAAGAACAACTAGAGCGCTTACTGTCTTACTTATGACAAAAGTATGGCACACCTGAAGCCATCTTGATTGGAATAAAGTGGTAACTCTTACAACATTTAATTTAAAAAGGAACAAAATGAGGGGGTTCATTTTGCCATAGAAAGTATGATTAGTGCTGCAGAAAGAAAAATTAGGGCACATTTTGAGTGACTTCTCAAATCCTCTTCTATTTCCTAAACAAATTCTGACATGCAGACTGAAACATGCACTTTCAGTACCAGCAGCAGACTTCCCTGGTGAGCAGTAGCTTTACTACAGTGATCTAATAGGCAACTAGAGTGCTAACATTCCGAATTTATGGCAAATGTGTGACATATCTGAATACCTTCTTGATGGAATCAAAGTAAAAAACTGAAAGCATTTCCTGATGAGGAGACTGCAGTAAATGAGGAAATTAGGAAACTTCATAACAAATAAATCTCCCAAGATGGCCACCAGAGACAAAAGAGCCCAAATGCAGCACAAATATCACCCAGATGTAGCCCACATGTAGCCCAATGACCGAAGTGTGCAAAACATTATTTTTTGTGTATTTGCAGTTTTATATAGTGCAGACTTGTCAGGTATCGGAGCGCTTTACATGAGCATTGGTTACATCACACAAGATCAAATTCATTTTGGCTGTAGACATGGGGAGATTAAGTGATTTGACCAGAATCACAGAATGTTGCGCTGAAGCAGAAACTCCAACCTGATTCCCCAGTTGCAAAGTCTGCAGCTCTGGAAGTAACACCACATCCTCTCCCCTAGGTGCAACATTTAATCTAGTGGTCAACTGGATAAAAAAACATAAAGATTACAAATAAATTAAAAGTTCTTTGTCGCTATTTGAAAACTCAGAAAATATGTCCTCATTTTAATTTTTTAGAGCACTAACCATAATTTTGATGCAAATAAGACCCTCTCATATATGTAATTTCTAAAGGAAATGCTCTAGGTATTACAGTTTTGATTACATCAAGATGACGTCAACCGTTCCACACTTTTGTAATAAATATAGAATGTTAGCAATCTAAATGTTCATTGGGATACTGTTGAGAGGCAGAGGCCAGGGGCACGGACTCTGAAAATTGAAGGCAGGTAGGAGAGTGCAGAGGCAACAATTTGACCACACTGGGCAGGCAGGAAGGGCATTCGCAAAACAACAGACTAAGGAGGGCAGTGGAAAGGGGGCAGGGCCAACAAACCAACAATACAGGACTGGCAAGAGAGGCTGTGGCAATATAATAGACCATTGTGGGCAGAAGGAAGAGGCAGTGGTAGTACAACCATACATGCCAACAGACCCGTTTCAGCCAGGAAAAGTCCAATGTTTTTAAGCTCAAATGGGCATTATTTGGTCTGTCTCCTGTCTACAATCTCCTCTTTTTCAATGTAACTCAAAGGGGAAAATCAATACCCCATTTTTTTTTTCAAAATCTCCTTCTTACCAAGTTCAAGTATGGTACATTGGATCATGGTAGGCAGGAGGAATTGGGGTAGGGACATGGACTCGGATAACAGAGGACAGAAGGGACATGGAGAGGTGCACCAAACTGACCCTACAAGGCAGGCATCAGGGTTTGCAGCAGCACAATACACCACACAGGTCATGCTGGACGGGAGTGCAGCACAACAATCCATAGAAAGCAATAGGGAGGGGACAGGACCATGCACATGGACAACAGAGAACAGAGGGGAAAGAGGCAATGGTAGCTAGCTGACCATAATGGACAGACAGGAGAGAAAGCTGCAGCATAACAGACCATAAAGGGCAGGAGGGATGGATCAGGGGCATTACAATAGAACAGACAATCCAGGAGGGAGGGAATAGGGGTCTGCACATGGAAACAGAGGGCAGGGGGCAAGGGGGCAGGGCAGGAGCAGCAAGATGACCATGGAGGTCAGGCAGGGTGGGCACTAGAAACAAGACACACCATGGAGAGCAACAGTGAGACTATGATGGCATACACACAGACCATGGAGGGAAGGTGGGAGGGGGTCAGGGGTAGCTAGCTGACCACAAAGGGAAGGTGGGAGGGGCCATGGCAGCACAGAAGACCATGCATGGCAAGCGGGAGGGTTAGTGGCAGCACAATGGCTATGATGGGAAAGAAGGAGGGTGCAGGGGCATGCACAAAGGACCATGGAGGATAGAAGGGAGGGTCAGGACCTGGGCACAGACAAGAGAGTTCAGGGGAAGGGGCCTCACAACAGACTGCACAGGGCAGGCAGGAGGAGCAGTTGCAGCACAACAGACCAGGGATGGCAGAAGGGTGTGGCAGTAAAATGGACCATGGAGGACAGGAGGAAGGGGATAGGGGCATGGCATGTGGACAGGCAGGGTGGAGGTGGCAGGGACTGGTTACAGTCATCTGACAATGCTAGGCAGGTGGGAGGGGAGTGGCAGCTCCACACAACACTCAGAGTAGATAGGAGTGGCAGGTCCATGGAACATGGTGGGCAAATAGGATGGAGCAGGGGCATGCACAAAGACATTGGAGGGCAGGGGGAAAGAGAATAGGGGCAGCCGGCTAAGCACAGAGTCTAAGCAGGAGGTCAATGATGGGCCATAGAATTGGGCGATGGAGGGCAGGAGGAGTGTACTGGTACATCATGCTAAATGGAGGGCACTGGTAGCACATCAGACCATGCATGGCAGGAGGGAGGAGGCTGGTCCATGGATTCAGACAACAGAGGATAGGGAGGAGGTGGATGGGGCAGCAAGCTAACTGTTCAGAGAAGGTGGGTATTAGGAACTTTATTGTTTTTAAAATGTGTGCGAACTACTTAAAATATGAACAGGTATGCAGCATAATCTCATTTTTAATCAGGAAGAAGAGGATGTTTGTGACTGTGACTCCGGGTTCACTTGGCAGAAACACCCCCTGACACTCCACCCCCATCGCAAAATGTAATGACCGTGAAAAGGGTAGGTGGACGCAGTGTTATATAGAACATAGTCCTGAGAGCACAATTGAAAATGAAAACTAGATATAGTATATGGTATAAACTATGCACCAAAAAGTGTGATATAAGATGAACCGGGGCGTGAAATATAATATGGAATACATTGTGTGCAATGACCGATTCATTGGAGAGCGCGAGATAGCACAGGCACTAGCGCGTGCTATGCGATATGCGCCTTGGCGTGTAATATGCACAGTGCAGTGTTGTGTAACCTAACTAGTCTCTAAAGTTGTAATATAAAATATGTGCTGGGGAGTGTAACGTTGCAAATGCACTGTGACAAAGATATGGATCCCAGATTGTAATATGTATGGCATAGCACTGTGCGTTATAACATAGGCATTGAGGAAGGCACGTTAGATGGGGCAATATAACACATGCGAAGGCAAGTGTGGCATGACATATTCACGGGGTGGTGTTACAATGCACATGGGCTAGGGAGTGTCATAGTATACGCACTAGCTGGTGGAATATAACACAGAGGTGTGTGGCACTCGGTGGGCACTGGTGGGTGTAACACAGCATTGGGCTCAGCCAGGAGCACGCTGTGACTCTCAAGTGAGGTTGGTCTCCTTTCCAGAGAGTAAAATAAAAAGTATTACACATCCGGCGGTGGATGTGTGTTTTATTAACCATGAGGGGGGGTTTCTTGCATAGTTTGGTCGAATTTTTGTCAATTCCCCTTTGAATGGCTTGGTGTGCGTGTGTATCAAATGTGCCCGTCAATAGCTACCCATGTTTGTATAAATAAATGACAAGGGTGTCTACTTGGAGAGTACCCATTGGCGGTGATGCCAGGATTAGGCACGGTAGGGCGTCAGACACGTCAGAGCTTCACTAGCGGTGTAAATACATTCCACATGGATTCATTGTATGCATAGTCGCCTTTTAATGAATATCACGCAAATCGTCATGGTGATAGGTATATACGGTTTGTCCAGCATGTCCTAGGTGTTTCTATAAATATACTAAAAAAAATAATAACAAAAAACAAAGGCCGGCCCCGGGGGATGGGGTCCCCGGGGCCATAAGTGGCCTGAGGAGGGGGGCAACGCAGCCCCCCTCCTAAAGAATTTTTTTTGTAAAACGGCCATGACCCGGGGATTGGGGTCCCCGGGGCCGATTAAGGCCTTGGGAGGTCCAAATTAATTTTTTTCAACAAACCAAATTAGGGTGCAGGCCCTGGGGGATGGGGTCCCCAGGGCCAATACATTAGAAAAAGAAGGGGGGCCACACAGCCCTCCTTCTTAAAAAAATAAAATAAATAAAAGATGGGCATTGCGCCGGAGGCCACGCCCCCTCCTTGCAGCACTCTGCAAACGCACCCCCTGGCCAGTTGTAAGTTGGGGAATTAATTCCCCTTCAATTCTGAGGGTCCCTGAGGGCCAACTAGCCCAACATGTATCTCCAGTATGCGCCAGGGAGCTGCGTTGCAGACAGGTGTTCTGAGGCCATGCCCCTTTTTACACCTCTATGCAACGCAGCTCTGTGGCGCTTACTGGAGGTACCTAGTGGGCTAGTTTGACCCTAGGGACCCTTAGGATTCAAGGGAACTTAATCTCTCAACTTAGAGCGGCCACAGGGCGCGTTTACACAGTGGTGAAGGAAGGGGACGGGGCCTGAGGTGACGTTTGCAAACACGCCCTGTGGTGCATTTTAAGTTGGGGAAATAATTCTCTTTCAATCCTGAGGGACCCTGGGGGCCAACTAGCCCAATAGGTGCTTCCAGTAAGCACCACTGCTCTGCGTTGCAGAGAGGTGGTGCAGGCCGTGCCCCTTTTTACATCTCTCTGCAACGCAGCTCTGTGGCATTTACTGGAGGTACCTAGTGGTCTAGTTGGACCCTAGGGACCCTCAGGATTCAAGGGGACTTAATCTCCCAACTTAAAACGGCCACAAGGCGGCTTTACACAGTGGGGAAGGGAGGAGACGGGGCCTGAGGTGACGTGTGCAAACACGCCCTGTGGTGCATTTTAAGAGTTAGTTTTAATCCCCTGCCCTATTATATACTAGGGTCTTACAGAGGAGGTCATGCTAATCACAGGGGGACCCCAACACATAGTGTTCCCTAATGTATGTAGGTGTTTTCACTGTATTCTGAGTGTCTTTTAACATAGCACTGGCTCCAGGACTGGTTAGTCAGACTCAGTTACCACCAGTATCCGTCTGAAAAAGTTGAGGGTACAGGATGATTTTGCAACAAGGCTTCTTTCTGCTCTTCTGTTTGTTCTTTCTGCATGTTATCCTTCTTCCTGCACTTTTCTTTGTCTTTAAGGACTTCTATTGCTTCTTTCTGCATTTCTTTTTTTCCTTTCTGTGCGTTTTTTCTTCTTTCTTCACATGTCCTATCTCTGTAGGCATAGTTAGAAATTAGCATTTAAAAAACCTTTGAAATTCACTGAAAAAACCATAGTTTTCAGGCACGTTATAGTTAGGAATTAGCATTTAAAAAACCTTAGAAATTCACTGAAAAAACCATAGGTTTCAGGGGCGTTATAGTTAGCTGGACTTTTCACTCATACAAAACCATTGAAATTCCCCCGTTACAGTTAGTTCAGCTAACTATAACTCGCGCGCCTGCAATGCACTGCTGATGACATCACATATTACATCACTCATGACATGGTCAGTGACATCACTCATGACATCACTGATGACATCTTAAATGACATCACTGATGACATCACTGATGACGTCATCCATGTGATAAATTAGTACATCTTCTCACACCCTAATATAACCTTTGATACACCGACTCAAAATTTCAGACGGCCATTTTGATCTGCACATCTATGTTTGAAATTTTGAAATGTACAATTAACTATAATGTACCTGAAACCTGTGGTTTTTTCAGTGAGTTTCTAAGGTTTTTTCCAATGCTAATTTCTTTTGTTTTTACAATCATGTACAATTATAAACACCATAGACAAATGATACATGACAACGGGGTCGATCGGTTATCCAGTAATACATTCTTACCACCTCCGCTAATACCGATAGCTACCCCCTACAATACTCAATCATGGGTTCCCATATCGCAAAACCAAACTTTCGCCTGTTGGGGTTTTTAAGTGCGTATAAGCTGACTTCTAAATTAAAGATGTTGTAAAACTTTGCCCGCCATATTTCAAAAGGGGGGTCCTCAGGCTGTAACCAAGAAGTAGCTATACAGAGTCGATCCACTGCTGCCCCTATACAAATTAAAAAACGGTCTTTAAACAAAGGTTGACCCTCCTTAAGATCCTCCCCAATCCCTAATAACATCATACTAGCAGAAAATCGAATAGGCTTTCCAATAACCAATGATATACATTTTTCAATGTGACCCAAATATTGTCCCAGCTTGGGACACAAGAAAAATAGATGCACAATATCGGCATTGTCACCCCTGCAGCAAAAGCACTTCCCATTATTTACAAAATTCACTGCCCCACCCCATTTCATCATAACGGCAGGAGTACGATACAAGTTAAAACCGTTTTGTAATGCTGTGCCCTCAATGAAGCTGTAAGACATACTTTTCTGGCAACTTTAATGGGGTTTTCAACCGAAATCGAGCTGTCTGCCAAGATATCCCCCATCTAAGATTAATCTTCCCCATGTCATCCCCTCTTGATGTTAACAATATTTGATATAACACTCCTATCCTTGCCTTACGCCTGATAGCCTCAACTATTTGATAGGAATTTACAGATGAAACATGTTTCATTAAAAAATCACGAATCTGCAAAAACTTAAAGAATTGTGTAGATGAGACATTTTATTTATCCCTCAAATTAGAGAAGGAAACACAAACCCCATCAGTAGCATAAAAATCACCCAAGCGTATGATGTCTTTTAATCTCCAATCACTAAGTATGTGATCAAAGAAAATGGGGGATAAGAATTGATCTGCTGATAATGGTGTGTATAAGGAGAGTCTAGGAATCTGAAATGCTTTCCTACCAATGTCCCATACCCCAAAGGCAGCCCCCAACATTTTGAATCGAGTCCTCTTATAGTAGCTGTCGTCAGGTCTGGAAAATAGACAATTATATGTCACAGGACCCAATACCATCTGATAGATAGAGGGTGACTCTGCGGGGTTGCTCACCTCTTCCCCAGTCAATGATAAACACATATTGGCCAATAGGCAAGATATATGATTAAAAGAAAAGTATGGCACTGCCCACCCACCCCGATCCACTGGTAGACTCATAAATCGAGCAGCTCTCCGAGGTCTCCCTGGAGCCCACAGATACCTAACACATAATGATTGAAGATGTTGAATCTGGGTTTTGGGAATCCCAAGGGGTACCGCCCTAAAAAAATACATAACTCTCGGTAGGATAACCATTTTCAATAAGTTAGATCTTCCCACTAATGAAAGATGCAAACTTTCCCAATTTGTCAGCGCTGCTTTAGTCTTATCCAGTATGGAGTCCCAGTTTACCTGTACTAAATCTTTTAAACAGGGTCTCATTTTAATGCCTAGATACATAGCTTCTTCCTCTACTCTCTGATCTTTTACCCGTGAGCGATCTGTACAGACTAATTGAGTTTTAGTAATATTTAACTTGTATCCAGACATAGCCCCAAAACTACCAGCTAAATATTCGATCTCTGGGATAGTTATATCTGGGTCAGTTGTTATGACAGCAATATCATCCGCATACGCTAACACAGAGAAATGCTCATTATTCACCATAAACGGTGGAATATGGTTACTTAGTTCCAGCATGTTTAAAAAGGGATTGATATACAGCGCAAACAGGAGTGGGGAGCACGGACACCCCTGTCGCGTACCCCTAGATATCAAAACATCCTTGGAACTATATCCCATTGCACAAATCTTAGCAGTGGGAGAGCGGTAGAGAACCTGCAGGGCATGGTTGAACCCTGGGCCAAATCCCATACGGTATAAAACCCCCCAGAGAAATCCCCAGGCCACCTGGTCAAACGCCTTCTCGGCATCGAGCAGAACGAATCCCAACATCCTAGACTCGACCTGTGCGATGTCGAGAAGGGCCACAACTCTATTGACATGATTGACC
The DNA here is from genome assembly GCF_964204655.1 of Triturus cristatus. Taxonomy (NCBI): domain Eukaryota; kingdom Metazoa; phylum Chordata; class Amphibia; order Caudata; family Salamandridae; genus Triturus; species Triturus cristatus. The sequence goes on from NC_140590.1 coordinate 1,121,933,338, forward strand.
GTCCCCCACCCTGGTATAAAGCTGTGTTGTCTCTTCGAGACCAAGGGTGGCACAACCAATGCTAATCTATTAGCTAACATTTTTGCATATAGCTTGCCGTCACAGTTCACCAGGGAGATTGGTCGATACGAACTGGGGAGGTCAGCAGGTTTGTCTTTTTTCCTAAAAATAACTATGTTAGCTTCCTGCCAAGATCTCGGGGCATTACCAAGAAGGGCAGCCTGAAATGCAACAAACATATCTTCCTTCAGTTCTTGAAAGAAAATTTTATATACCTCCGCGGGGAGCCTATCAGGCCTTGCGGCCTTCCCCCCTCCCACACTGCTCACAGCATGTGCCAGCTCCTCTCTGGTGAATGGCCTCTCTAACATCTCATAATCTGCGGGGTCCAAATGCTCCCACGGCAAAGGAGGGAGTCCCAGATCAGGGGGAAGTTTACCAGAAACCCGCTCTGCATATAAATTTGTATAAAACATATGAAAAACGTTTAAAATCTCCTGTGGGTCATAAACCAATGAACCTCCCATATCCTTAATCACTTGTATTCTTTGATGAGCCTCTTTGGCACGGATTCTCTGGGCAAGGCACCTACCGGTGTCTTCCCCATACTCATACATTTGCTTCTTATACATCTGGTGCTTACATGCAATTTCTTGGGACCATATTCGATTTATGTTTGCCTTAGAATGTGCCAAATTATCCAGCAAGTCAGTTACATCCTGGCCAACCCCCAAGCCACCAGACAGCCTTTCTTCTGCTTTTTTAAGTTGATTATATAGCTCCAAAATTGTCATTTTCGCCTGTTTCTGTAAAAAAAGCCCATAGCTCAGCACCTCACCTCTAAAATAGGCTTTAATCGAGTCCCAGACCATGTTGCATGACGCAGAGTTTCTGTTTATCAGGAAATAATCTTTAATCCAACTCTTCATGTAGCTAACAAAGGCTGGATCTAAGAGAAGCTTCCTATCAAACGTAAAAGTCTTAGGGGGCTTATGTATCGCCATATTAGAAACCCTAATAACGACCGGAGCATGGTCCGATGTGTCCCTAGGGTAGACTTGCATTAAAGCTTCAGAGGCCCAAGCGGCAGATGTAAAAAAATATTCCAACCGGACTAGCTTCTTATGGGGACAAGAGCAAAAGGTATATCCTGGATCCTGCACATGATGGGTGGCCCAGACATCCACCAGTCCATGATGCATAAGCAAAGACCTCAGAGCCCTAAACACTTTAGGCTTACGCCCTTTATAGTCCTGTCTGCCCAGCTGAAGTGTGTTACTGGACAGGTTAATGTTCATATCCCCACATACTACTAAAGGCGAGGGCCAAAGTGCTAGCTCACCATTCAGGTATTCCATAACCGTGTCCTCATCCAGATTAGACCCATAAACTGCACATAAGGTAAATCTTGCTTCCCCCACTAAGCACTCCGAGATAGCCCACCGCCCCTGATTATCTACCATTTGCCGTCCTGGGACCACTACCGAGGGTCTAGCTAATATTTCTACCCCTTTAACTGTATTAGATTGTTTAGAAGCAACCAATAGGTTAAACCCCAGATCTAATAAACTCTGCCGCTTGAGCCATGGGAGATGAGTCTCCTGTATACAAACTATATCTGGGTTGATAACCCTGAGCTCAGACTGAACTCTCTTCCTTTTATCATATCCGTTAAGCCCACATACGTTAAAGGAGCATATTCATAAGTCTAAATTAGCCATAGATAAATCTTCGGAGTTTGCATTTGAAATATTACAATCTGAAAATCAATAACAATCATCTTGCATAGAAACATGAAACTGTGGAACATTTTTTCCACTTTTTCCCCCCCCGCCCATATCACCCCCTGAATCCCTCCCTCTACCCCCACTATACCCCAAACCCCGAGACCCCCAACATCCCTCCCCACCCCCACCCCCTTTAAGCGGCAAAAGGACCGTAGGTCCCTAGCGATGGGGAGCTGGGAGCCCCCCACTGAGAGTGAGCCCCTCCGACGGAGCATTTCACTTATGTTCCCCACATCTGACCCTTTATATTAGATGCAAAAACTCCTTTGCCTGTATTTCTGAAGTGAAAAACTTTGTTTGTCCCTTATGGATCACTTTTAATTGTGCGGGATTAAGCAGAAATACCTGTGCCCCTTTAGCTTGAAATAGTGAAATTAGTTGGCGGAGCTGCCACCTTTGCTCAACTGTCGCCTGGCAAAAATCTGGCCTCACAAAAAAATCAAACCCCCTAGCAGCCCTTTTTCTATTAGGCCTAACAAGATCAAAAACAGCCTCTCGCGCTAAAAAATTATTCATAGAAATCAAGATAGCCCGGGGTAATACATTCGATTGACCAGGTTGTGATTTTAGGTGAAATGGGAATCGTGGGCTCTCTGCAGCTCGACCTTCCACTCCCAGTGATTCAGTTCCGGGAATGCCTCTGTGAAAAGCTCTACCACAAACTGGCGCGTGTCCTCGCCTTCTGACCCCTCTGGAATGCCTAATATCTGAAGGTTATTCCTTCTCATCCGATTCTCTAAATCGGAGAGCTTCCATGTAACATCATCTTTCTGATTTTTTAATGCCTCTGTAACTCCCTTCTGTACAACAAGTTCATCTACGAGCATAGAGATTCGACCCTCTGTTTCTCCTACCCAAAGACCGATATCTGTGCAAGTCTTAGCCATCCTCCTGATGGCGTTCTGAAGTTTGCGACAGGCCCCCTGGGTCCTGGCACTCTCAAGTCTGGTCTCAGCGCGATGGGCAACAATAGTCTGGTAAATCATATCGAGGGTGATCTCCTTTGGGGGGTCATGGGCCGGGTTTATCGCAGATACCACATCTCCTTTATCTACCAAAAGCGGCTTACCTAATGAGGTTGTAAACGAGTAATCCAAGTCCAGAGTACCCGCAATCCCATGACTCCCCCCTGCCTCCACATGTGCTTTAGGTCTGCGGACTGTTCCTATCTGGGATAAAGACAGTTTTTCTTGGCCGGTGCTGTTTGTGTCATAATTAGCCCAGTCTTTACTTAAATCTCCTTCCTCGGATGAAGATGAAGAGTCCGACAATGAAAATAAATTATCCATTAAATCACTGTCCCCAGTACCTTCGACTTGGTGAGATGCCTGTGGGATACTTTGCTTAATCATAAACACCTTATCTTGTACCTCATTAACGATTAGACTGGGAGTTCTGTATTTATTCCTCAGCGGAACTGCATTGCCCACAATGCCACTGGCCAGAGGATTATTTTTGAGACTGGACTCTTCTCCTGAGACAGCTCCTAGAGTTAGACTTGTCTTAGTAGTGCCAAAATCCTCCGAATCCCCCAGGCTCTCTGCAGTCTGCCCACCGAATGCCCTCGTAATATCAAATGCTGTGACATCTATAGATTCTATAGCTTTAGCTGCAGGGTTCATGTCCGGACTTCGGGTCACCGCGGCACAATCGGGGACAACAATATCCACCGCAGTAGGTATAACCTCACTAGAAGTTGCAACCTTAACATTAGTTTTCAAGTTCTCTGCTCCCTGAGCGACCTTCTTACTCTTAGTAGACTGAGTTTTAAAAATCGAAGGTACTGTTTGTTTACCTTGGCACGGCGTTATCTTCACATTAGGCTTTAATTATTGCTGCTGCTGCACCCGCCAAAGTTGCCCGAGTTTCCCCGCATTTAAACTCTCATTAGTAGGGATAGAGAGACCCACTGTTGCTGCCACTACTGCTAATTTCTAACTATAACGTCCCTGAAACCTATGTTTTTTTCAGTGAATTACAAAGGTTTCTTAAATGCTAATTCCTAACTATAACATATTTATATATTTATATGTATGAAATGGCGGATTTCAACAATGTGGCCCTGTGGCTGCGTTATGTTGACGATATCTTTTTCATATGGTGCGGTGATGAGAAATCAGTCAGAAACTTTATTGACAAACTCAACAGTAACAAATTCAATCTACAGTTTACAAAACATATCAGTAAGAATACAATGGAATTTCTTGATGTACTCTTAGAAGTGAAGGACAATCAATTAACAACTGAACTGTTTTGCAAAAAAAACAGCAGGAAATAGTATTCTGAGTGCAAGCAGTAGTCATCCACAGAATTTGGTGTACATTATCCCACATGGAGAGTTACTGAGAGCCAGAAGAAAATGTAGTTCTGTTGAGGCTTACAAATGGGAGGAAATAACTATGTGCCAGAGATTCAAAGATCGAGGGTATAGTAACAAAATTATCAAGGAAGCAATTTCTAGAGTAGAATTGAAATCCAGAAATGAGTTACTATATCCTCAACAGAAGGACGAAGGTGGTGAGTGTATCAGGTTTATCACCACATTTTCGGGGCAGTCAAATGAGGTACGCAATATTTTTAAAAAACATTGGCATGTATTACTCACAGACGACCATCTAAAGAAAAATCTGGGGAGTAATCCACAAATTACCTTCAAGAAAGGACGATCATTGAAAGATGTATTCAGTCACAATTACATCACAGAACGGGATATAAATTTATCCAAAGGTACACCGTGGTTCAGATGCTGTCGCAAATGTAAAGCGTGTAAAAATAGCAGCGATTGCAATAGACTGTCAGTACCCAACTCTAAGAGGGAGTTTGTGATTAAGAAAAAATTGACATGCAATACTACATATTGCGTCTATGTTTTGATGTGTCCTTGTAATAAGTGGTACATTGGAAGCACGAAACATAATGCAAAAAAAAAGAGTTTTGGAGCACTTTCGTGCAATACGAAATAACAATAGGCAATACCCTATAGCTCTTCATTTTCATGATAAACATATGCAGGACAATACATTAGTCCGCATGGTGGTAATTGATGCTGTGGATTTGGGTGTGAGGGGCGGCAACAGAGAATTGTCGCTAAGGAAACTGGAGTCTCGATACATTATTGATTTGGAAAGTCTGGCCCCTAAGGGGTTGAATTTGAGTGAAGAATTGGCAATTCATTTGCACAATTAATTGAATATAATGTACTGTCTGTCTCAGGATTTTAAATTCGATTTTGTTTTATCACAGTTACTTCTCTTGCATTTGGTGGAATTTCTGTTGTTCATTGAAGAAACATTGGATTATTGGAGAATGTCATGAAATTATGGACAGGTTTTTTCTTGTGTATATATACCAATGCCATTATTTTTTGCATAATTGATGTAGCCCACTTGGGCTCATACATATGATGAATTGCGCTGAGATACATAGACTTTAGATATTCTCAGCAGGGTATGCCATTCTCAGTTAAATCTTCCGATTTTGATATTGTAATACAGGAATTCAGGCACAGTGATACAGAGCCTAGAGTGCATTACAACGAGTATTGACACCCGTCAGAATGGAGTCGCGTAGAGCATGAAGTTCGCAGTGCAACATTGTTTGTGCTATTATTTCATTACCCAATATTCTTATGTGATATTTGTCCACTGGGACCACAATTACGATATGTATGAAATTATCAATGAGCAATTTACGTCTAACTCATGTTAATGCGACATTTCAAAATGGCTGCGATGTTTGTACTCGTATACTGTTTTGTTTGCAAGAGTGGTCCGTTTTTCAGTATTCACTTGGTGATGTATTTAAACATGGTGGATTGTTTACTTTACGAGCGTGAACAAGCCGTAAAGGTGAAATGGGTCGTCTCTACTTGCCTAATTAAATGATCTACTTTCAAACGGGGTGTCCAAGTGTTTCCTTGGGATAAGGGGACTTGTGGAGTTGATATATATATATATATATATATATATATTATAAATCCAAAGATGCGGCACTCGGGAAAGAGATTTTCAAAAGATTATTTACTTGCAACACAGCTCCACCAACGCATTTCAGCCACCAAGGCCTTGTTCACGGTCAGTAAGTCCTTTCTCTATTGCACCATTTATACACCCACCTGGCCTCAATGTTGCATTGTGGGAAATGTAGTGCAGTAAAAAACAAAATTGTATTTTTATCCAAAAGGAAACTCAATTACGACTGTTAAATAACAGGAAAGGGCACTTTAAACTAAGTTATGGTATAGTACCAGACATTTAGTATACAAATGGTTATAAATTCATTTGCTAGTAAAGAAACATTCAGTAACATTGGTATCATGATGTCTAAAAGTCTTGATTCCATCCTCATGTGTCTGTGTAGTACAATTGTCATGAAGGCGGCATAATAGATATAGAATGAAAAAGTTTCAGAGTACTATGTTTTCATGAACGGGAGTGAGAGGAAAAACACAAACAAGAGAAGAAAACGAGAAAAGTGAGAGAAAGAGTGGATCCTAATTAGGTTCATCGAAGGTCAAAAGGTTCATCATGTTACAGGACGTTATTCTAAGTGTACATAAAGTTCTTTGTCATTGTTCATGCCTCTCGGGTTCTTAGTTTTGAGTTTGATAATATAGCGTGATTCAAGTTGACGTAGCTTCTTGATTCTATTGCCACCTCGTTCGTTTGCTGGGATGGTGTCAATCCCATAGTAGCACATTGATCTCCAGTTCCCCTTCTGGCATAGTATCATGTGTTTAGCAGTTGCATAGGAGATGTCTTTGTTTTTAACTGCTCGAATGTGCTCGAGAATACGCTTTTTTAGTGGGCAGATGGTGCTCCCCACGTATTTCTGTCCACATGTGCACTCAATGACGTAGATCACAAATTTGGTATTACAGGTTATTCTTGTCCTTATAGTTACAACATTTCCGTTAGGCTCTGTGATGGTTCTTATGTTTTTGCCAATCTTACATGCCTTGCATGAATTGCATTTAGTAAATCCATTTTGTTTTTCTGTTAGCCAGGTTGTTTCTTCTCTTTGTGTGAAGTGGCTTTTGACAAGCATGTCCCTCAGAGATTTGGTTTTTCTGTATGAAACAGTTGGTTTAGTACCTACTAGTTTGCCTATATCTGGGTCTTTCATAATTAGATGCCAGTGTTTTCTGATTTCTCCTCTCTAAATCTGGAACCTATGCTTAGTATTGACCAAGCAACTGATTTAAAGAATATCTTCGATCTCCTATATGATTTAAACGATGATGAGATGACTGAGGAACAACTTCTTGAACATCTGTCAATAGAAACAGACAAAAGACCAGACAGTGGACTAAAGAAGAAATCAAAGTATTGCCCTGTATTACCACCTGGGAATCACTTCGACCAATTTAGCGAGGCAGTAATTGAAGAACTGGATAAAATCACAAATACCAGGAATGTCACGCATAGAGAAAATATGAGCAAAAAGGAACGAGAAGCAATCAAAAATCTGATGCAGAATAAAAATCTGATAATAAAACCGGCGGATAAAGGCGGCAACACGGTACTTCTAAACACCGAAGATTACCTAGATGAAGCATATAGACAGTTGAACAATACCTCGAATTACAACAGGATTACTACTAATCCAATGAATGCAATGATAAAGGACTTGAGTGAAAAACTAACTAAATGGCATAATGAAAATCTAATCAGTGAAGATGAATTGAAATTCCTGACTAATGAATTTCCGACCATCCCAACTATATACTTCTTGCCTAAAATTCATAAAACTTTAAATCATCCGCCAGGCAGGCCGATCGTATCTTCATGTGACTCTATGTACGAGAACATATCAGAATATGTGGATCACTTTCTCGCCCCAATAGCCCGTAGCATGAGCTCCTATATTAGGGACACCGGAGACTTCTTACGTGTCTTGAATGGTATATCTTGGAAGAACCAGTTTCTGTTAATCACCATAGATGCGGTGTCATTATACACATCCATACGACATGAGGTGGGCCTGGAAGCATGCAATTATTTTCTGAGACAAAGAAAAATCACAGAAATGAAACATACACAAATGCTTCTTAGCATGATCGAGATGTGTCTCACTAATAACATTTTTTGTTTCAATAAAGAATTGTTCAAACAAATGTGCGGAACAGCCATGGGCATTTCCTTTTCTGTAAATTACGCTAACATCACCATGGGATGGTGGGAGAAAACCATAGCGTGGAACCTAGACAACCAGGATGAGCTGGAGAAGATCATACTATGGGTCCGTTATATCGATGACTTGTTTTTAATTTGGAATGGCACAGATGATGATTTCAAAAAATACTTTGACAAACTTAATAACAACGAAACTGGCCTATCCTTTACATACAATATGCGCAGGTCAGAAATTCCATTCCTGGACACTTTGATCTACATTGAGAATGATCAGATCCATTCGACACTTTACAGAAAGGAAACAGCAACAAACAGTATCCTGCATGGAACTAGCTTCCACCCCAAACCCCTCTTGGATAGTATTCCCTATGGGGAATTCATGCGACTAAAACGTAACTGCTCAAAACCGGAAGATGCTGAAAGCAAAATTTATGAATCTATGGAAAGACTCAAACAGAGAGGCTACTCAGAACTCACTCTCAAGAAAAATAAAAAGAGAATCGATAACAAAACTAGAGCAGAGACCTTAATACCTAAAATGACACCAATACCTGAAGACGGAAAACAAATCCCGAGATTTATTACTACCTACAGCAGAGAGAGTAGTACCATCATGGGCAAAATCAGAAAACACTGGCATCTAAGTATGAAAGACCCAGATATAGGCAAACTAGTAGGTACTAAAACAACTGTTTCATACAGAAAAACCAAATCTCTGAGGGACAAGCTCGTCAAAAGCCACTTCACACAAAGAGAAGAAACAACCTGGCTAACAGAAAAACAAAATGGATTTACTAAATGCAATTCATGCAAGGCATGTAAGATTGGCAAAAACATAAGAACCATCACAGAGCCTAACGGAAATGTTGTAACTATAAGGATAAGAATAACCTGTAATACCAAATTTGTGATCTACGTCATTGAGTGCACATGTGGACAGAAATACGTGGGGAGCACCATCTGCCCACTAAAAAAGCGTATTCTCGAGCACATTCGAGCAGTTAAAAACAAAGACATCTCCTATGCAACTGCTAAACACATGATACTATGCCGGAAGGGGAACTGTAGATCAATGTGCTACTATGGGATTGACACCATCCCAGCAAACGAACGAGGTGGCAATGGAATCAAGAAGCTACGTCAACTTGAATCACGCTATATTATCAAACTCAAAACTAAGAACCCGAGAGGCATGAACAATGACGAAGAACTTTATGTACACTTAGAATAACGTCCTGTAACATGATGAACCTTTTGACCTTCGATGAACCTAATTAGGATCCACTCTTTCTCTCACTTTTCTCGTTTTCTTCTCTTGTTTGTGTTTTTCCTCTCACTCCCGTTCATGAAAACATAGTACTCGGAAACTTTTTCATTCTATATCTATTATGCCGCCTTCATGACAATTGTACTACACAGACACATGAGGATGGAATCAAGACTTTGAGACATCATGATACCAATGTTACTGAATGTTTCTTTACTAGCAAATGAATTTATAACCATTTGTATACTAAATGTCTGGTACTATACCATAACTTAGTTTAAAGTGCCCTTTCCTGTTATTTAACAGTCGTAATTGAGTTTCCTTTTGGATAAAAATACAATTTTGTTTTTTACTGCACTACATTTCCCACAATGCAACATTGAGGCCAGGTGGGTGTATAAATGGTGCAATAGAGAAAGGACTTACTGACCGTGAACAAGGCCTTGGTGGCTGAATCGCGTTGGTGGAGCTGTGTTGCAAATAAATAATCTTTTGAAAATCTCTTTCCCGAGTGCCGCATCTTTGGATTTATAATATATATATATATATATATCAACTCCACAAGTCCCCTTATCCCAAGGAAACACTTGGACACCCCGTTTGAAAGTAGATCATTTAATTAGGCAAGTAGAGACGACCCATTTCACCTTAACGGCTTGTTCACGCTCGTAAAGTAAACAATCCACCATGTTTAAATACATCACCAAGTGAATACTGAAAAACGGACCACTCTTGCAAACAAAACAGTATACGAGTACAAACATCGCAGCCATTTTGAAATGTCGCATTAACATGAGTTAGACGTAAATTGCTCATTGATAATGTCATACATATCGTAATTGTGGTCCCAGTGGACAAATATCACATAAGAATATTGGGTAATGAAATAATAGCACAAACAATGTTGCACTGCGAACTTCATGCTCTACGTGACTCCATTCTGACGGGTGTCAATACTCGTTGTAATGCACTCTAGGCTCCGTATCACTGTGCCTGAATTCCTGTATTACAATATCAAAATCAGAAGATTTAACTGAGAATGGCATACCCTGCTGAGAATATCTAAAGTCTATGTATCTCAGCGCAATTCATCATATGTATGAGCCCAAATGGGCTACATCAATTATGCAAAAAATAATGGCATTGGTATATATACACAAGAAAAAACCTGTCCATAATTTCATGACATTCTCCAATAATCCAATGTTTCTTCAATGAACAACAGAAATTCCACCAAATGCAAGAGAAGTACCTGTGATAAAACAAAATCTAATTTAAAATCCTGAGACAGACAGTACATTATATTCAATTAATTGTGCAAATGAATTGCCAATTCTTCACTCAAATTCAACCCCTTAGGGGCCAGACTTTCCAAATCAATAATGTATCGAGACTCCAGTTTCCTTAGCGACAATTCTCTGTTGCCGCCCCTCACACCCAAATCCACAGCATCAATTACCACCATGCGGACTAATGTATTGTCCTGCATATGTTGACCATGAAAATGAAGAGCTATAGGGTATTGCCTATTGTTATTTCGTATTGCACGAAAGTGCTCCAAAACTCTTTTTTTTGCATTATGTTTCGTGCTTCCAATGTACCACTTATTACAAGGACACATCAAAACATAGACGCAATATGTAGTATTGCATGTCAATTTTTTCTTAATCACAAACTCCCTCTTAGAGTTGGGTACTGACAGTCTATTGCAATCGCTGCTATTTTTACACGCTTTACATTTGCGACAGCATCTGAACCACGGTGTACCTTTGGATAAATTTATATCCCGTTCTGTGATGTAATTGTGACTGAATACATCTTTCAATGATCGTCCTTTCTTGAAGGTAATTTGTGGATTACTCCCCAGATTTTTCTTTAGATGGTCGTCGGTGAGTAATACATGCCAATGTTTTTTTAAAATATTGCGTACCTCATTTGACTGCCCCGAAAATGTGGTGATAAACCTGATACACTCACCACCTTCGTCCTTCTGTTGAGGATATAGTAACTCATTTCTGGATTTCAATTCTACTCTAGAAATTGCTTCCTTGATAATTTTGTTACTATACCCTCGATCTTTGAATCTCTGGCACATAGTTATTTCCTCCCATTTGTAAGCCTCAACAGAACTACATTTTCTTTTGGCTCTCAGTAACTCTCCATGTGGGATTATGTACACCAAATTCCGTGGATGACTACTGCTTGCACTCAGAATACTATTTCCTGCTGTTTTTTTGCAAAACAGTTTAGTTGTTAATTGATTGTCCTTCACTTCTAAGAGTACATCAAGAAATTCCATTGTATTCTTACTGATATGTTTTGTAAACTGTAGATTGAATTTGTTACTGTTGAGTTTGTCAATAAAGTTTCTGACTGATTCCTCATCACCGCACCATATGAAAAAGATATCGTCAACATAACGCAGCCACAGGGCCACATTGTTGAAATCCGCCATTTCATACATATAAATATATAAATATGTTATAGTTAGGAATTAGCATTTAAGAAACCTTTGTAATTCACTGAAAAAAAACATAGGTTTCAGGGACGTTATAGTTAGAAATTAGCAGTAGTGGCAGCAACAGTGGGTCTCTCTATCCCTACTAATGAGAGTTTAAATGCGGGAAACTCGGGCAGCTTTGGCGGGTGCAGCAGCAGCAATAATTAAAGCCTAATGTGAAGATAACGCCATGCCAAGGTAAACAAACAGTACCTTCGATTTTTAAAACTCAGTCTACTAAGAGTAAGAAGGTCGCTCAGGGAGCAGAGAACTTGAAAACTAATGTTAAGGTTGCAACTTCTAGTGAGGTTATACCTGCTGCGGTGGATATTGTTGTCCCTGATTGTGCCGCGGTGACCCGATGTCCGGACATGAACCCGGCAGCTAAAGCTGTAGAATCTATAGATGTCACAGCATTTGATATTACGAGGGCATATTGACTGCATCTACCACAATGCAATGCCTGACGACGCCCATTGGGGCGGGACCTTAATCCAATTAAAATGGTTTCCATACACTGAAGCTGCCTCCGTTTTTGTTTGCACCAGTGATCAAGGGCTCACCGCCCGAAACGCGTTTGGTGAATCGAGGGATATGAGCGAGAGCAGCGACTTTGTCACCGCCGGGGATGTGAGTGCGGTAACTCTTCTCTGAGTGACCTCTCCTATATGGGCAACCTTGGTTTAATGTTATGCGGCCAGTCCGGTCGCGGAGATGTCCTGCCGCTAATCATAGCGGATCCCGGCGTTTTAACACAGCGCCGTGTGGAATTGAGGAGGCCTCATCTTCGGGGGATATTGGTGCCAAAGGAACTGTATTGAGCACATCTCCATACTTGTTACGGGGCAGCAACGCCCACCTGGGTGTACCGTGGATAACCTGGGGTCTTTACAAGCATATTGACTGCATCTACCACAATGCAATGCCTGACGACGCCCATTGGGGCGGGACCTTAATCCAATTAAAATGGTTTCCATACACTGAAGCTGCCTCCGTGTTTGTTTGCACCAGTGATCACTCGCCGCTAATCATAGCGGATCCCGGCGTTTTAACACAGCGCCGTGTGGAATTGAGGAGGCCTCATCTTCGGGGGATATTGGTGCCAAAGGAACTGTATTGAGCACATCTCCATACTTGTTACGGGGCAACAACGCCCACCTGGGTGTACCGTGGATAACCTGGGGTCTTTACAAGCATATTGACTGCATCTACCACAATGCAATGCCTGACGACGCCCATTGGGGCGGGACCTTAATCCAATTAAAATGGTTTCCATACACTGAAGCTGCCTCCGTGTTTGTTTGCACCAGTGATCAAGGGCTCACCGCCCGAAACGCGTTTGGTGAATCGAGGGATATGAGCGAGAGCAGCGACTTTGTCACCGCCGGGGATGTTAGTGCGGTAACTCTTCTCTGAGTGACCTCTCCTATATGGGCAACCTTGGTTTAATATATATATATATATATATATCTATATATATATGACTCGAACTCCACTTTCGTTTTACCAATCTCGTAACAGATGGAGCGTGGACCACAAGATTTAGCGATTGAATAGTTTATTGTTCCTCAGCAAAAAGATAGAACAGCCATTATATATATATATATATATATATATATATATATATATATATATATATATATATATATATATATATATATTACCTACTGGCGGTCGCCAGTAGGTAGTTATAGTTAGGACCCCTTTTCCATAGGAAATCCGCAACATTCTATTTTCAATAACTTTGGCGCCGGTCGATGAATCCTCGCGAATTTCTCAAAATAGGTGGGGCGCTACGCTCCGCTCCTACCCTGAAAGTCTCGGGGGGATTCGTCAAGCGGGGGCTGAGATAAAAGGGGGGTCCCAAAACGCGTTTTTCCCATGCATTTTTCCATAGGACGTTTAGAACGAGCTACAGCCCGAACGGCTGAACAGAATTACTAGAAATTTGGCAGAGAGGTAGTCCCTAGGTCAAGGAAGTGCCTTTTGTAGGTTTGGTGTAAATCTGTTCAGTAGATTCTGAGAAAATAGCCTTTAAATCAATATATATATCTGAGCCCGCTTACGGTACGCTTACCGTACGCTTACCGTAAGCGTACGGTGGCGTGCGCGAGCGTGATTCTGATTGGCTCTTAGATCTTAGTAAACATTCGAATCGGCCGAAACCAGGAAGCGGCGTACGCCATTTTGTCTCTCGCACTGAGTGTTATTTATCAAACATGATGGCAAAAAACATGTTACGGGGCTGTTTTGACAACTCCCTCCCACATAGTCATGATGAGGGAGTCCCCAAACATCCCCCAAGAGCAAAAACGGTTTTATTTTTTTTTCGGCAATTTCGCCGAGTACGCTTACCGTACGCTTACCGTAAGCGTACGGTAAAAAAATAAAAATAAAAAAAACACTATCCACACTTACCCCACCCCCTGTGCTTTTTTTTGTAGCCGCTGGCCACCAAATGTGCAGGGCTTATTAATAGTAAAAAAAAACTTAATTTTGGCAACATGAAATTATAAAATCGAAATAAAAAAAACACTATCCACATTGACCCCACCCCCTGTGCTTTTGGTGGCCAAAGGCCACCAAATGTACAGGGCTTATTAAAGTTGATAAAAACCGTGCACGGAACGAACTGCGTTAAGTGGGCGCACACGCCTCGAATGGCGTAAAGTAACTTAGCATTTAAAAAAACGTACAAATTCACTGAAAAAACCATAGGTTTCACACACGTTATAGTTAGGAATTAGCATTTAAAAAACCTTGCAAATTCACTGAAAAAACCATAGGTTTCACACATGTTATAGTTAGCGGAAATTTTACTGATAAAAAACCTGTGAAATTGCCCCGTTATAGTTAGTACTGGCAACTATAACTCACGCGACCGCAATCTTCTGCTGATGACATATGTGTCTTTATGAAAAAAAAATATTTGTAATATATGTATAGCTAAAAATGTATGGAAGAAGACATGGGCAAATAAGTGTCTAAATACAGTATTAGCATCAGCAGAGGATTGCGGTCGCGTGAGTTATAGTTGCCAGCACTAACTATAACGGGGCAATTTCACAGGTTTTTTATCAGTAAAATGACCGCTAACTATAACATGTGTGAAACCTATGGTTTTTTCAGTGAATATATATATATATATATATATATATATATATATATATATATATGTAATATATACTGGCGGTCGCCAGTAGATAGTTACAGTTAGGACCTATTTTCCATAGGAAATCTGCAACATTCTATTCCCAATAAGTCTGGCTCCGATTGACGAATCTTCGCGAAATTTTCCAAACTTTTGGCCAGCTCCGCTCCGCTCCTACCCTGAAAGTTTCGCGGTGATTCGTCAAGCAGGGGCCGAGAAAAAAGGGGGTCCCAAAACACGTTTTCCCCGTGCAATTTCCCATAGGACCTGTTGTCGCAGCTACAGCCCAAACTGCTGAACGGAATTACACCAAATTCGGCAAAGAGGTAGTCCTCAGTTCAGACTCGTGCCTTTTGCTTAAATGGTGTAAATCCGTTCAGCAGTTCCTGAGAAAATTAGAGTTAAAAGTTAGTGATATCTATGGCTGAGGAGGATCAGCGCACCCTCCCCACACCCAGCGCGCACCCTGCCGTGCACGAGCTGAATGCTAATTGGCTGTCAACACTCCAGATCAGGAAGTGTTGGCAGCCATCTTGTGCCTCGGTAGAACCGAGCCACAAGAAGCCCCCCCAAAAAATCGCAAAAAGCGAAAAGGGGGCAGGGTAGAAACACCCTGACTCCCTAGGCCTGCTCAGGGGGTCCCACAAGGACCCCCAAGGCCCAAAAAACAAATTGCAAAAAAAATGCATCCCGCTGAGGAAAAAAAAAGCGAAGCACGTGCTCCCGCGCTTTAATTACAATTAGCCCCCGGGGGGCCATGTCCCGGGGGCAATTTTTCATAGTCATGGGGGGCCCAGAGGGGCCCCGGGGACCGCCACCCCCTGGGGCTTAAAGTTAATGTATGCAGGGGGGCTCATGGCCCCCCCACAGCCCCGGGGACCGCCACCCCCCGGGGCTTGTTTTAAAAATATTATGATGGGGGCCCAGAGGGGCCCCCCAGCCACAGGGACCGCCACCCCTGGCAGCTTATCTTAATGTATGCGGGGGGCTCATGGCCCCCTCGCAGCCCCTGGGACTGCCACCCCCGGGGCTTTTTTTTTTTTTTTTAAACCCTGTGTGGGGGGCTTGAGCCCCCACACATGCCCCGGGGACTGCCACCTCCCTGGGGCACTACATATTTAAAGTAGGGGGTCCATTACGGACCCCCAAGCCCCGGGGGTCACCACCCCCAGGGGCTTTAACTTAAGTGGGAGGGGGGCCACGCGGCCCCCCTCCTGGAGCCTTGTCGTGGCCCTGGGGACCGCCACCCCCCAGGGCCGGCTCCTGCAGTGTCCCGGGGTGCCCACCCCCGGGACACTGCTGTTTGCAATGGCAGGGCAGGAGCCTCGCGGCTCCCACCCTGTCATTGCAAATTGCTTTGCTATTTGGAAGAGAGAGCAGGGAAACCTGCTCTCTCTTCCAAATAGCAAAGCAGATTGCTTATCCACATGGGGAGCAGCATGTTAGCTGCTCCCCATATGGAAAAGCAATGCCAGCTCCCGCAGGAGGCGGGGAGCCGGCGGGGCCGTGGGGGGATTGGGGACCCCCCACAGTCCCCAACGGAGGCCAGGCCCCAGTGGATGGGGTCCCCGGGGCCAGTAGTGGCCTGGGAGGGGGGCCACATTGCCCCTCTCCCCAAAATAAAAAAATTAAAAGTAAAAAACGGCCCAGGGGGATGGGGTCCCCGGGACCAAAAGAGGCCACAGGCAGGCCCCCTCCAAAGAAAAGGGAAAAAAAAGTCCCTGTGGCAAATTAAGGCCTCAGGAGGAGGGCCATGCAGCCCCCCTCCACAGTTAAAAAAAAAAAAATAGGGGGCAGGCCCTGGGGGATGGGCTCCCCAGGGCCAAAAAATAAGAAAAAGAAGGGGAGCTACACAGCTCCCCTTCTTAAAAAAAAAAAAAAAAAAAAACGGGATCGGGAGGAGGCCACGCCCCCTCCTTTCATCACTCTGCAAACACGCCCTACAATGCTGGGGGTCCCTGGGGGCCAACTAGCCCACCAGGAACCTCCAGTATGCGCCAGGGTGTTGCGTTGCAGAGAGGTGTAATGAGGCCACGCCCCTTTTTACACCCCTTTGCAAACTTGCCACTTACTGGAGGTACCTAGTTGACCACCAGGGGACCTCAGGATTCAAGGAGACTTAATCTCCCAACTTTAAACACGCCACGGGGCACGTTTGCACAGTGGTGAAGGTAGGGGGCGGGGCCTGAGGTGATACTGTGCAAACACGCCCTGTGGCGCGTTTTAAGTTGGGGAATTCATTCCTCTTCAATCCAGAGGTCCCCTAGGGGACAACTAGCCCAACAGGTACCTCCACTAAGTGCCACAGAGCTGCGTTGTAGAGTGTTGTAAAAAGGGGTGTGGCCTCTGAACACCTCTCTGCAATGCAGCTCCCTGGAACATACTGGGGGTACCTGGTGGGCTAGTTGGACGCCAGGGGACCTCAGGATTCAAGGGGACTTAATCCCCCAACTTAAAACACCCCACGGGGCGTGTTTGCACAGTGGTGAAGGTAGGGGCGGGGCTTGAGGTGATATGTGTGCAAACACGCACTGTGGCACGTTTTAAGTTGGGTAATTAATTCCTCTTCAATCCTGAGGGTCCCTGGGGACCAACTAGCCCACCAGATACCTCCAATAAGTGCCACGGAGCTGCATTGCTGAGTGTTGTAAAAAGGGGCGTGGCCTCAGAACACCTCTCTGCAATGCAGCCCCCTGGCGCATACTGGCGGTACCTGGTGGGCTTGTTGGCCCTCAGGATTGAAGAGGAATTAATTCCCCAACTTAAAACGTGCCACAGGACGTGTTTGCACACGTCACCTCAGGCCCCGCCCCCTTCCTTCACCATTGTACAAATATTCCTCTAAAATAAGCCGAACTACGAATTCTGATTTACTCACCTGTTATCAGGAGAGAACCCAGGGCTGCATCTTTTTGCCCAGCACTGACCCTGAAAGGTAATTCTAAGCGTATTTACCAGTAACTTGTTTTTCCTTCTATAGGAATCCATTGTGTGGTTTTCAGCAGAAAAGTTTCTAAGTGTCTATTTTCACAAACTAAAAATATTCCTCTAAAATCAGCCAAACTACGAATTCCGATTTACTCACCTGTTATCAGAAGAGAACCCAGGGCTGCATCTTTTAGCCCAGCACTGACTCTGAAAAGTAATTCTAAGCGTACTTACGAGTAACTTGTATTTCCCTCCTTAGGAATCCATTGTGTGGTTTTTAGCAGAAAAGTTTCTGTGTCTATTTTCACAAAATAAAAATATTTCTAAAAAATCATCTGTATGACTTAAACACATTCTTTCAACTGTTTACAGGAGTTTACCAGTGCTGGATCCAGGATCCACTACTGAGTAAGAAAAAGTAACGATAACACTACTTATCTGCTAAGTGAATTTTCTGCCATAGGATAACATTGGTGATTCTATGTGAAAAAATTTCTAAGTGTCAACTTTTAAAAAACAATAATATTCCTTAAAAATAACTACTGTAACCAAAACGCTTTTACTCAACTATTTACAGGAGATGTCCAAGGACTGAATCTAGGATCCAGTCCTGTGGTTAGAAAATTAATCCATAAAGTAACTAATTGCATTTAACTAGAAATTCACATTGAGCACAATGTTGATTTGTGTTTGAAATTGTGTTGGCCATTGTAACAACTGTAACTACTGTACTTAACCCCTTCAGCGCTGGGCGAATTCCGCCGCGGTGCTGAAGGGTTCGAGCGCGGGCGGGCTCATGACGGAACGGTTCCGTCATGAGCACAGCTCAACCGTGGCTCATGACGGAACCGTTCCGTCATGAGCATGGAAGGGGTTAAAAGTCTGTTGCCTATTTGCCAAGTATTTAAAATAAAGTAATTCATTCTAAGAAAGTATATTTTGTATTGTAATGTATAATGTAATTATAATGTAATAAACAAAATATCTAAAAATAAATAGTTTAAAAAATGTAGTAAATCAGTATAAAAAAAATCAGTATAACAATTAATTCACTGCAGGCATGTATAGCTGCTCTAGAGCCAGAGAACCAGGTCATCAGAGCTGCTTTAGAGACACAGAACCAGGTCAGCAGAGCTGCTTTGTAGCCTAAGAACTAGGTCAGCAGAGATGCTCTAGAGCCAGAGAACAAGGTCAGCAGACCTCCTGTAGAGCCAGAGAAACCAGGTCATCAGAGCTGCTTTAGAGGGAGAGAACCAAGTCAGCAGAGCTGCTTTAAAGCTAGAGAACCAGGTCAGCAGAGCTGCTCTAGCTGACACTGATTGACTGACACTGACTGACTGAGACTGATTGACCCTGATTGACTGACACTGACTGACTGACTGACAGTGACTGACTGACACTGACACTGATTGACTGACACTGACTGACACTGACTGACTACTCTCTACTACTCTACTACTCACTTTCTACTACTCTCTACTTCTCTCTCTCTACTACTCACTCTCTACTACTCACTCTCTACAACTCTACTACTCACTCTCTACTACTCTCTACTTCTCACTCTCTACTACTCACTCTCTAATACTCTCTAATACTCACTCTCTACTACTCTCTACTACTCACTCTCTACTACTCTCTCTCTAATACTCACTCTCTACTACTCTCTACTATTCACTCTCTACCACTCACTCTCTACTACTCTACTACTGACTCTCTGCTACTCTCTTCTACTCTCTCTCTACTACTCACTCTCTACTACTCTACTACTCTCTACTACTCACTCTCTACTACTCTCCACTACTCACTCTCTACTACTCTCTCGCTACTACTCTCTACTACTCACTCTCTACTATTCTCTACTACTTTCTCTCTACTACACACTCTCTACTACTCACTCTACTACTCTCTACTACTCACTCTCTACTATACACTCGCTACTACTCACTCTCTACTACTCACTCTCTACTACTCTCTACTACTCACTCTCCACTACTCACTCTCTATTACTCGCTCTTTACTACTCTCTACTACTCACTCTCTACTACACACTCTCTACTACTCTCTACTACTCACTCTACTACTCTCTACTAGTCTATACCACTCACTCTCTACTACTCACTCCCTACTACCCTCTACTACTCTCTCTCTACTACTCACTCTCTACTACTCACTCTACTACTCTCTACTACTCACTCTCTACTATACACTCTCTACTACTCACTCTCTACTACTCACTCTCTACTACTCTCTACTACTCACTCTCCACTACTCTCTCTCTGTTACTCGCTCTCTACTACTCTCTACTACTCACTCTCTACTACACACACTCTGTTCTACGCTACCACTCTCTACTACTCTCTCTACTATTCACTCTCCACTACTCACTCTCTACTAATCACTCTCTACTACTCTACTACTCTCTACCACTCTCTCTACTACTCACTCTCTACTATTCTTGACTACTCACTCTCTCTCTACTACTCACTTTCTACTACTCACTCTACTACTCTCTACTACTTACTTTCTACTTGTCTCTCTCTACTACTCTCTCTCTTCTACTCACTCTCTACTAATCTCTACTTCTCACACTCCACTACTCCCTCTCTACTACTCTACTACTCTCTCTACTTCTCACTCTCTACTACTCTCTCTACTACTTCATCTCTACTACCCTCCACTACTCACTCTCTACTACACACTTTCTACTACTTGTTCTCTACTACTCAGTCTCTACTTCTATCTAGTACTCACTCTACTACTCACTCTACTACTCACTCTCTACTACTCTCTACTACTCACTCTACTACTCTCTACTACTCACTCTCTACTACTCCACTACTCGCTACTACTCACTCTCTACTACTCACTCTCTGCTACTCACTCTCTACTACTCTCTACTACTCACTTTCTACTACTCTCTCTCTACTACTCTCTCTACTACTCTCTCTCTCTACTACTCTCTACTACTCACTCTACTACTCACTCTCTACTACTATCTAATACTCTCTCTCAGCTACTTACTCTCGACTACTCACTCTCTACTACTCGCTCTCTATGACTCTCTTCTACTCACTCTACTACTCACTCTCTACTACTCTCTACTACTCACTCTCTCATACTCTCTCTCTCTAATACTCCCTCTCCACTACTCTCTACTACTCACTCTCTACTACTCACTCTACTACTCTCTACTACTCACTCTCTGCTACTCTCTCTACTACTCCCTACTACTCTCTACTACTCACTCTCTGCTGTCTATTACTCACTCTCTATTCTCTACCTCTCTACCTCTCTCTAATACTCTCTACGTCTCTACCTCTCTACCTCTCTCCCTCTCCCTTTACCTCTCTACTTCTACACCTCTACCTCTCTCTACACGCACACATATGCACATATATATGCATATGTATTTATATATATGTATGTGTATATATATATATATACATACATATATAAACATATATATAATCTGCATATCTATATAAATACAAATATAAATGCATGCATACATATACATATACATAAACTACAAAAAAACAAAACCTGTCTTCCAATGACAAATTCAGCAACAAACGAACCGCCACAAGGATTAGTGGTAGCTGATACTGTGCTATTATGTGACATGCAAGCTCTCGAAGCAAACATTTCCCCAACTTTAGACTCACAAAATATCAATCTAATTTTTGAGCAGCAAGCCATTTCCACTAATGCCACCATCAATTTGGGATTCAAACCTAAATCAACCTTTGTCCCCATTCTACCACGCGACTCTATCGATGCCTTCCATGAAGTAGTACAGAACGAAATCAAAAAGCTCAATCACAAAGTTCAAAAAAACTTAAATTATCAACAAGCACGCCAGTACCAGTACCATCAATTGATCACCAAATTGCAAAAGGATGACTCTCTTGTTATAAGAAATTCTGACAAGGGAGGCAATGTTGTTCTTTGGCCAAAAAAATTATATTTGGAAGGGGCGTTACGACAACTGAGTGATAGAACCTGCTACAAACTGAGCAATAAACCAACATTAGTGGCAGCACAAAATGAGCTCTTCAAATGGCTGCTAGCATGGAAAAGTGCAGGCGTAATAAATGCGGATGAATACAAGTTCATGAAAAAAGACTATCCTGTAACGCCCGTGTTATACTTTATCCCTAAGATTCATAAAGACATTAAAAAACCTCCGGGCAGACCCATCATTTCGGCCAAGCAAAGTCTGTTGGAAAACATCTCCATCTACATAGACTCATTTCTACAGGACCACGTCAGAGCTCTACCTTATTTCATAAAAGATACCACTGACTTTTTAACAAAAATCCATGAACTACAATGGTGCAAAAAATATCTACTAATGACTAAAGATGTGTCTAGTCTATACACTAGCATACACCATAAGGATGGTTTACAAGCTTTAAAACACTTTTTGGATAGGCGACCAATTCAGTTCCTCAACCATAACAAAATGTTGTTAACTTTGACTGAATTTTGCCTTAGCAACAACTACTTCCTCTTCCAGAATCAAATCTACCAGCAAATTCAAGGTGTGGCTATGGGGGCAAGCTTTTCACCCAGCTATGCTTGCCTCCATATGGGCTGGTGGGAGGAGGAAGTAGTACATGCTCAATACCAGGACATAATTGACAAACATGTAATTAAATGGGTCAGATATATAGATGATCTTTTTTTAGTTTGGCATGGCAATAGGGAAAGCGCAGTATCATTCATTAGCATGCTTAATGACAATGACATCAATTTACAGCTCACATACAATATCAGTAATTACTCGGATGGTTTCCTGATGTGGAAGTGTTTATTCATAATGATAAACTGGAAACTAGGTTGCATCGCAAACCAACAGCGGGAAACACTATTCTCCACGCTTCTAGTTTTCACCCTAAACACACCATACATAGCATTCCGTATGGAGAAATGCTGAGGCTACGCAGGATATGCAGTAGAGATCATGATCTGGCGCAAGCACAAGAGGAATGCAAAAATCGCTTTTTAGCGAGAGGGTATTCTATGCATACAATCTCTGCTGCAATAAATAAAACCAGTCAATTCCGCAGAGATGAGTTAATTTTCCCCATTGCCAGAATGGAATCGCACGTGATCTCTAGCCAGAAAACAGAAGAGCCTCTTAATCCTAGGTTAATAATGACTTACAACAAAGGGACATAATCAGTCGCGTCATAAGAAAAAATTGGCATATTGTACGCACTGATCCCATAATTGGGGAACAACTTTTAGCCAATCCAGTCATTACCTATAGGAAGGCTCCATCATCTAGTGACTACTTAGTTAAAAGTAGTCCAGAAATCTCGGCCAACAAAAACTGGCTATTAAGTTCTAGAGGTTTCAAGAAATGTTTTTCATGCAAAGCCTGCAAATTGGGTTTGAACAAAAATTCTTTCATAACCCCATTCAAATTGGCCCCGTCCACAATCTCCAAATCCTTAACCTGCAAATCAGAGTATGCAATCTATGTGTTGGAATGCGCTTGTGGACTGAAGTATATCGGTAGCACCAAGCTGCAAGTCCACAAACGCATTCTCCAGCACACGAGAGCTGTAACCAACGCAGATCCCAGCTACCCTGTGGCCCGACATATTAAGGAAGTCCACAACAACTCAGTACATGATCTCAAATATTATGTTTTGGACGCGGTACCATCACTTAGGAGAGGGGGTAACAGGGAGGCCCAATTGAGGAAACTGGAAACCAAATATATTTTGGAGTTTGACAGTAAGTCTCCGAATGGTCTTAATACGACCGAAGACTTATACACCTGGCTCTAAATTCTATAAAAAGATCTATAACTTGTACAAACAGTTTCTGAAATTAAGTTTATTGATATAAATATTCGGCTTCTAGCATTAGCCAAGTGGCCATGTACAGTACTCCAGTTCAAATAATTGTGGTATCCTCCTATATTTCAGCAGACTCCCTACTATCTGTAATTTTAAAAATTAAAATTTAAATTTTAGACTTTTTTCTTTCTTTTGGCTAAAAGAGGATTGTCTTTGTAAACACTGGATTTCAATTGGTTTATTCCAAAACGTATTTTAGCACTATTTGCACTTTATTCCAAGTTTTGCACATATTCTCAGCACTTTATATTCCTAGACCTAGCCCAACAATTCATTTATCCTCAAATACAAGTAAAGAAATGTCCTTTTCTAAGGAAGGAATCAATTTTACATCTTATAATGTGTTTTTAAGTTGTTTTGAGTGTTTTTACATTTAGAATGATTTTAGCACATATTTGAATGTATACCCTCCTATTAATTTCTTACTCAAAAAAACAATTGTTATGCTACAGGGTCACATCATTTATACAGCAAATACCATTGTATTCTTTTACTGTGTTTAGTGTATTTATACAAGAAGTGAAACTATGTATTGCAATACAGTGATTTTAGTTTTAGTTATTCTTCGGCATTATGCCGAAGTCTAAACATACAGGAGACAAATGTACAACCTGTTCATAATGTTTGTTGAATAGTTTATGCACATCATATGACTATAATGGTCTAAATCAATATAGGCATGTTTTGATTAATGCTCAAAACCATATACATTCGAAAAACATATGAACATTGTCAGCTTTATCACTTTTACATCTGTGGCATTGTGGAGATGTGACCGGGGAAAACCTAGCATTTCTGGCCAGGGTATAATAAAGCCTGTTTAGCACAAAAAAGTGATTCTTTTTTAGCCTAGCAGGCTTTATAAATCTATAAAGTAATTTAAGAGAGGATTCAAAATGGGCTTCTGTGGGATGGGCTTGGGGAAGAGGGTTCTGCACCGATGCTTGGGGCGGGATCTCACTATCCTCCGCTTCAGGCAAACTTGCATACCAGAGGGATATTTCTTTGTTCCTTGGTTGCGGATCTTGGAATAACTGCTCCAGATCCCAAATCCCTTTAATTTTACCCACTTCAGCCTCATACCATGATCTTAACTGGAGGTACTTGAACCTTGAAAAGGTGGAGCCAATCTTGAACTCTAACAGCTCCCATGGGAATACCCCCTCTGAATCGACCAAGTCCAACCATTTCCACAACCAGCCTTCCTTATAGAAGTCGCTAGGCTATCCTCAAACATTCTGGAGTCCCTGGTGAATCCCATATCGGGGCAAAGTTGGAAAAATAGACTATACCCAGAGTTCGCCTCATTTTGTACCAATTTGACAAGGCAGTTTTTAGGACTTTGAGGTGCACACGTTTAAAAAATCTGGGAACTCCAAATTTATACAAAAAACCACCTTGCCCATTGCCCCCCTCTGCTGATACCATTTCCCCCAAAAGCCTGCCCCACTTAGTCTCTGCCGGAGTTGTTAATAACATCCTAATGCCCTTAAACTGGAATGCCATTAGGTACCAATTAATATCTGGTAAGGCCAGGCCGCCCTTCAAGAGCTTTCTTCTTAGTTTCTTCCATGATAGTCTTGCACTCTTTTGCCCCCATATAAAACTTCTGATTTTACCCTGAATTTTACTAATGATTTTCTGTGGAAAAGTGAGGGGGATCGTGTTAAAAAGACATGTCAGTTTAGGGAGGACCGACATCTTAACTAGGTTTACCCTTCCGTAGATCGTCATAGGGAAGTTTTTCCACCTAGCAAAGAGGTAATCTATGTCCTTTTCAATTTTGACCAGATTTAAGAGGGGTATTTTCTTCAGTTCCTTCGCTATTTTTATCCCGAGATATATGAACTCCCCACTCTCAGAGCCTCGCCTATATGCTGTATTCCAACACATAATTTTGGTTTTATCCGAATTAGCTAGATATCCCGACAATACGCCAAACTCCTGTAACAATATCTCAATCCGGGGATGGCAATGTTGGGACCACTGGTGTAAATGATAATATCATCGGCATAAAGTGCGATTTTACAATGATAATCTTGTGATTCAAATGGGCTTCTGCCGTTATCCAGCCTGATCATCTGTGCCAAAGGTTCAATATATATATTTACCAAAAGAGGAGACAAAGGACATCCCTGCCTCGTTCCTCTCTGTATTTCGAAACTAGGGATCAAAGAACCATTTAGCAAGATTTTCGTCGATGCCCCAGCATAACAATTTTTTAGGGTCTGGACAAATATCGGGCCTATACCTGCAATCTCTAACGCCCCCCATAGGTATCTCCAACATACTCGATCACCGCTAAGGTATCACCCCTAATCTCTGCCAAGTCAATATTTCCGATCAAAATTTGGGTTTGCTCCTGGATAGATCTCCCAACCATAAAACCTTTCTGGTCGATATTTATTAAGCTTGCTGCCAATTTTGCCAGCCTCCCTGCTAAATTGCCCATGAAGATCTTATAATCGGCATCAGCAGGGAGATTGGTCAATAAGAGTCTGTCGCCTAGGGATCTTTCCCTGGTTTCAATATTAAAACTATTGTGGCCTCTTTCCAAGATCCAGGGACCACCCCGGAGGTGCTGTAAACTGAATTAAAAAGTGTGTGAAGAATAGGCCAAAGTTCATCTGCTAACAATTTATAGACTTCATTAGGAAGAGAGTCAAGACCAGCCGCTTTTTTATTTTTTGCCCTCTTAATTTGAACCCTTATCTCCTCAATAGAGATAGGCGCTTCTAACAAATCTTTAGCGGCTTCAGTTAACACAGGTAGGGACTTGTTCCTTAGCCATGAGCTAATTGCTTCAGTAGAAGGAGTAATGTTCTCTCTATACAGCTTTGAAAAGATGGACCAAAGGCAATCCTGCATTTCTACATGCTTACTTGATTTAGTACCCTCGCTATCTATGATAAGTTTGTTTATATCATTTTTTGCCTGATCCAACCTTGCTTTCCAGGCCAATAATGCTCCGCCTCTTTCCCCGTATTCGAAATTCTCCATATTCCGTGCCTGCCACTGGGCCTTGCATTTCTCATCTAGAAATATCCTGAGATTCTGTCTAGCTTTCTCAAGTTCCTTTTCTAGTTTGTCCGAATCCCTAGAATTTTCTTGATTAATGAGATTCCTTTCTTTTTCAAGGGTAGATATTCTTGACTCTAATGACTGTAATTCAAGAATCTTTTTTTTATTTTTTATTCGTATTTGACAACCCAGCACCCTTCTCAAATTGGATTTATATGCCTCCCAAACCTGATCTATTGAGGCCGAGCCCATATTAAAAAAAAAAAGAATTTAGTGGTAGCCTCTTTGATTGCCTGAATAATCCCTGAATCTGACAAGAATGCTCTATTCAAAGTCCACCTTGGTTGCGGACGTGGATTGCTCATAGAATATTGCAGGAGCAGAGGTGCATGATCTGAAAGATGACTTGGTGGAATGGAGATATTGAGGATCTTATCCAGGGCCTCTTTGGTTATCAGGACATAATCTATCCTGGCAGAACGATGATACTTTTTACTATGAAAAGTAAAGCCCTGTGCACTACCCATCTTAGATCTCCATACATCCACCAAGTTGATATTTAATAAGAGGTTTTTCAGGACCCTTCGAGATCTTAGAGAGCCGATGGTATGACTCTGATTAGACCTCTCCTTGACCGAGTCGAGCCGGACATTGAAATCACCTCCCACAATTAGGGGGGGAGATGCTGAGATAAGATTATCCTGTAGTTTAACCAGGAAGGAGGGATCGGCCACGTTAGGGCCGTAAGAGGAAGAACAGGTCAGCTTTGCCCCCTCAAAATCCAACTGGGTGATAATCCATCTTCCTGATTGGTCTGTTAAAACCGATTTTATTTCACAGGAAAATCCCCCCTTAACCAAAATTGCCACCCCGCGGCTGTTCATTGATTGTTGAGAGTGGCAAAAAGATTGTATCCACGGGACTTTGGACAAAATACTCTTAGACGTTTCTTGGTTTAGGTGAGTTTCCTGCAATAAGCAAACCTGAACTGGTAACATCTCTAGATATTTAAAAATCAATCTTTGTCTTCTGGGACATCTTAAACCATTTATATTCCACTAAATAACTTGGATCTTGCGGCCCCCCTTTTCTTTTATCCTTCCGAGGTGAATTCCCTGCTTAACGGGTAACACTTATCTAAATAGCCAGTGAGATGAGAACATTTTTTACCATTTTTCCTGCCACCCTGTGCCCCACCACTCCCCCACCCTCCCTCGCCCCTTCCCTTCCTAACCCCTCGTGATCCCCTGACCCCCTTACGCCCTGAGAAACCCTACCCTCCAAAAGGCAAATGCCTATTCTGGCTATTCCCCTCTCCGGGCAACATAAATCATTAACTAACGGCTTGACTTGACTGAGGAATCATAATGAGTTTCTACCCTTCCCCCTCATGGACCTCCATGTTTATCGTGCTGAATATTTGCAATTAAAGTGTCAACTTCTTGTGATGAGCGAATCATGTGCATGTGATTGTTCCACATAACCCACCGTGTAGCTGGAAACCTTAGTTTAGCCCTCGCCCCCAACCCATTCAATTCTGATAGTCTTTTCCCTAGTACCCATTGCCTTTCCGCTGTTATGTGAGAAATGTCTGATCTTATAAAAAAGGAAAAAGAAGACTGTTGTGAAAATGGCGATGGGATAGCCCCTTCCTTTAGAGCAGCAGATAAGATCTGTTCTTTCACTGAATAAGATAGGAAGTTGACCAAAATTTGCCGGGGTTTCAACCGACCCGGGTTTCTTTTGAATGGATGTCTATGAACTCTCTGGATTTCATAGCTTACATCTATACCAGTATGATCTTTCAGTACAGTGCGCTTCAATAAGGAGATCAGAAAACTCTTGATATCATCTCCCTCCATTGCTTCGGGAATGTTCAAAATTTTCAAATTATTTCTCCTTGAGTCTTTAAGATCTTTGTTCTGGATAGATATTTTTTCCAGTTGTGCCGCGGTGGCCTCCATCACGTTCTTAATCTTGGGGATTTCCTTCTCAATTGCACCTGTCCTTGTGGTAACTAGTTCCAATTTCTGGTCCAGCAACTCACTAGATGATCGAATGGCAGCCTGATTAGCCTCGGAGACCAAGAATCTATTCGCTAGATCAGCTTGGTTTGCCTTGGAAACTGTAAATCTATTTGCCATTGTGTCTTTCAGCGCCAAGAGGATATCAGCCAACGAGTGGGAAATTGGGATTGAAGTGGCCTTTATTTCCATAGGAAGGGGGGTTGAGCCTTTGATGCACTGGCTGGTAGAACAACTCGGATCCTCTGATTGTCCTTTAACCTTTCCTTTATTTTGTGCCCCTATTAATAGCTCTAATAGTTCTTGCTTGTCCATTCAATTCCCTTCCTCCCGGCCTTGAACTTGTTGCATTCCCTGTAGCTGGTCGAATCCCTGATCATCCTCTTTCTGCTGATCCAAAATGGAGTATCTGTTAACAAGGGTAATAGCTGGATGTACTTCTGAATCCAGATCAGATTTTTCAATACATTCTACCAAGTTAACTAAATCTCTTGACTCCGAGAGGGGGCTTTCCCTATGTATACTGTTCTGCTTGCAGTCAATAACCTCCAATATTGACCCTTTCCTCCCTTTAGGGTGGAAGGGGGAGGAGGGAGGGAATGGAAACAGACGAATGGGACACAATGGACTCTGATAGAGATGCCACTTTGGAGCTGACAGGGGCTTGTGATTGAGATCGGGGGTTCATTTTTGTGGCGGTCAGAGACATAACCTGGTAGTAGGATCTCAATGAGGGCTTAGTTCTTACATTAGTACCCACCAATTTATTTTCTTTTAGTTTCACCTTACCCCTTTGTGGTTTTGGGAAAGAAACAGGTGCCTCTGAGACCCCAAAAATCCCCTCCTGCTTAATCTGTTTTCCTTTCCTGGTCAAGATGTTAATCTCAGCCACTGGGGGGGGGGGTCGCTGCGGGAAAATCGACTGGGTGATCAATTTATTAGAAACTTAATGTGCCGCCCCAGCCCTTAGTGAGTATCTGGTAAGTTTAGGGGGAGAAGCACCCTCTTGCACAGTAATCCTACTCTCCATACATTCGGGGGGAATTTCACCTAGAATTACCCCCTCTGCTTTTTCCAATGTGCTGTTCCTATTACTGTTTCTATTGCTGGAAACAAGCAAGGGTAATTCGTTCTTAATTGAATCCAAAATAGTCACCTCCACACTCAGGGATACTGCTCCCACCAACAAGCAGAATGGCCAGGAAAGTTCCAGGAAGCACACTGCACTCACTCCAGCCTGAAATCGTCGCCAGCCCCTCCGGCACACTGTCCCAACCCTCTCTACCTGTTCTGAAGACAAACAAGGAAAATCCGGGCAGTGAACACCGTCAGGACTACAACACAATGCTCCATCTCAATGCCTCCACCGCGTTTCCCCACCTCCAACTCAGGCATTCAGCAGCTCCACGCTCGCTCCTCCTCGCTGGCGCCTCAGGCACGGCCCACCCTCCAGCAGTCTGACCCTGCCGCACACACAGGAACCGGAATCGGAAAGACGAAAACAGACTATCCGCTCTGAATCCGCCACCGCCACAGCAGCCAGGGGTGCCGACAGGAGAACAGGCTCTGGTAAGTAATAACAAAAATTTCTGTTTGTGGGGGACCACACCATATTTCGAAGAGATCGATACGGGGGATTTTCATAGTTGATTAATTTTGCCTCGAAGTCAAGCCATTATGGCCCGAAAACCCGAAGCAGAGCACCCGCGGCCATTCAGTCAGCGGCTGCCATGTAGTGTGTGAAAGTTTAGATGAATGTATGTGTAGTGCATAATTGACTGAACAAATGCATTAGTAGCGTATGGTGAATGTATAAGTGCAGAACTATGAGGAAGTGCTGCAGCATCACACAGTAACCTCTTTATCTGCAGTGTGCTGTAGGACTTCCGAAGAACAGGGATGTAACATATGTACATAAATATATGTTGCCAATCTATGCTTCTCTCTGCATGGCTGCTTAAACTGCAGCCATATGGTGACACAGGCACCCTTGCACCATGGTGCACGGATATCTGTGTCATGTGGTGTTTGTTTTTGTGCAGGAAGACACACCTTCCTGCACAAAAATAATCAGTAAACACATTTTTCTCCTTCAATGTATGCTGAACATTTTAGCATGCATTGATGGTTAAAAAATGAGGAGAAATGAAAACAATTCTCCTTGTTGTGATTTGCTACACCAATTGGAGAATAGTGCAGCATTCACACACATGTTGAGATTTATGATTTCTGATAAATCTGGAGATGTGTCTTGTTCTATGAGTATTCTGTTGAATCACGCACAACAACACTTATAGAACACTCTTTCAACGCAAAATGGTGTGTATGATGAGGTTGCATTTACATGGAGAAGAAAAGGTACACAGAGTGCCTTTTGCTCTCTTTGTAAATATGAAAGAGTGTCTTGCGCTATAGCTATGTTACAAAAAGTGACATATTTCTGTTTGGAAAATTGCTTGCGAATGATAGGAGGTAAGCACAGAGTTTTGTCTGCAAAGATGCTCAAAGAAGAATGATTGAAATGATTGCGGCCCTTCAATAGGTACAATGGGAAATATTATGAACCACTCAAATCAGTTTTTTTGCAGGTCACATGATATCCTATGACAGGCAGATTCCAAAACTACATAGGTATCAACAGGGTGTTTTGAAAAACGTATTCAAACTTTGCAGCTTCTTGCAGATCTGCCCATTGTAGATATTAATACTTAGTTAAACTTACCTTCACAGTAATAGAAATAAAAAATGGTACACATTTTTTTCAGATGTTTTTTGTAATGTAAATTGGGGTAAATTGCTTATTTTAGAATTAGGATCTGTGAAAGAAAAGAAAAAATAGTTATAACATGTAATAATACATTTTTAACAACACAGCATAATTTAAACACAGTCATTTGTGTGCCTTTTTTGCTGTTCTCAGAATATATTGAATTTCACTAGAAATAGTGATTTAAATCGTACTCATCACATAACAGCAGGCAAAAAAAAACAATCAAAAAGATTGTTTAAAAAAACCCAACATGCTATTCTCAGTAAAATACCAGAAAATACAAATCAAACATATATGAAATGCTTATGGCTAACAACATTTTATAACTTTAACTTATAAAAACTGTAAATGTTGTCGCTTTAAAATATTCACCGAGTCAATGAGCCCAAAAAAGTCCATCATTCAAACATATACCTTTCCTTGAGGCCAAATGGTATTTTTGCACTCCTTTTTATGTAAATTGTCCAATGGTAATCCTATTAAAATATAATAATAAATTCCTCAGAGAGTGAAATATCTTCCTAAAACTTTGGCTTTAAAAATATTAGGTAGGAGTTTGGTAATTCACTAGGCAAACGTTGTTTGAAAACCAACTGGGCATCATTACAAAGTGTCCAGCCTTTGTCACATTTTAGATAGGCAGTGTAATGTCCAGATGTTGTTGAAGGACCATCATGGAAAATTATTGCAATTGCTTCCTGATATTGATAGTTGTGTTGCTACAAATTGCTTTATTAAAGTATTAAATTTTCTTCCATCAGCTGTACAACGTTGCATCATAAAAATTATATATTGTCCATATTTTTATTTTAAATAATGTGGATAACATTTCTGATTTACATTGGCTACACTCCATGTTTTGATTTGCACATTTAACTAATTTATTCAAAGACACTGATTTACAGTCTGTTAATGTTAAATATAGAAATCTTTCAGTGTCTACATTAGTGCTAGATGTATACATGCAATTTTCACAATGATGTTCACATTTGTAACAAAGGCCAAAAATATGTTCTATTTCTACACCTTCATTTTCAAAAATGGTAGGCATATACATTAAAAATTCATGAGCATCTTGTTGGATATTTTGCGTAAATTGTGTAGAACCAGAACACACATCCAAAAGATTACGAACATCTGAAACAGTTTGTATTTTACTTGTATCTGTTGTCAATTTTTCATAAACAGAATGCAACAAGGAACAAAATCTTTTTTGCCGATTCTGCATAATTTGTTCTTGCAAACCTTCAAGATAAAAAACAACATTGACCACTACATTAGCATAGCAATCTCACGCGCTCCCGCGAATGCGCATTCGTGAGGTAGAAGCTTATCCAGGAAGCTGGAAGATGGAGCCCCGGGACGCGGCAGCTCAGGTAAGTAATTTTCTTTATATGTAAGGATCTAAGTAATTCAAGGTTTCAAATCACTTTATTCGATTAATAAAAATATCAATCATAAAAGTACGAAGTACGAAGTACAAAAATGCATCACAATTAGTAACCAGAGATAGCAGAAGATTTCATATCAGCAAATGGTCATTTTTTTTGTTCTCTAGATGGATATAAAAAACAAGCAGAACTAAAAACAAGGCTAAAGATAGATCAAGCCATGGATAATAAATACATAAAAACCACATAGCAGTATAATTAAAAACCCATCCAGAACAAGAGAGCTCGGTGGGCAGAGCTCACAACATTTTAATTAGCTGATTTTCCCTTAACGAGCCTTTGCCTTATCCTCCAAGCATGTCCTAAAAACTTTGCTGTACCACAGATAACACTTGGGATTAGCGTCTCATAAGTTAAAATGCGTAGGGCCACCCGATGGGAAGAACAGCCCAAATTGGAACAAACTGGTTTTAGCCACCTGGACCTCACTTGGCTGTATGCCCTACAAGCAAAGAAAAAATGTGCTATAGATTCCGTAGGGCAAGCACAGCCCGGACAGCCCTCCTTAATTCCCGAGTGGCCGCTCCAACCATACTGGAAATCTCGGAGAGGGAGCGTGCCATACCTGAGTTTCAGGTAGAGCACTCTGTCCCCCGGGGACTCGATGAGGTCGAGGAAGGGTTCCAATTTTAGAGTGGGCTTAACATCCAAGAATCTCTCCGTCAAAATGCCATTATGATTTTTGTTGGACATAGCGGAAATCCAGACCCAGTAAAGCCTTTTCACAAGAGGTTTGGGCGGGGGCATCTGACTCTCCCAAGCCTGGTCCAGACCAATTTCAACCACTAATTTCTTCAGATTGGACACCCAACCAACCTTGTGTCCTGCGCCCAAACTTATCAGTTCTTTTAGACCTGAAGCATAGTGGCATAGGTCAGGAGACCTCATAAGCCGGGTCCAGTATAACAGAGGGCGCAGCCTCGCCACTTCGTTTATTGGGTGCCTCCCAAGGTCATAACGGAGAGGTGTTAGAGGGGTGGAAAGGGGGAGCGAAACTAAGTCAC
The DNA here is from genome assembly GCF_964204655.1 of Triturus cristatus. Taxonomy (NCBI): domain Eukaryota; kingdom Metazoa; phylum Chordata; class Amphibia; order Caudata; family Salamandridae; genus Triturus; species Triturus cristatus. Next base: position 1,121,967,248 of record NC_140590.1, read on the forward strand.
GAAAAAATTTGTTTTCTGATTTAACTAGTTCAGAAAGATTATCGAACCCCCAAAGTTCTGCCCCGTATAAGCACCCAGGCAAGGCCTTACCCTCATATACTTTAATGGCTGGGGCTACAGGGCGACTATAGGAGAGTCTCTGGTGCCTCGCTATGGCCCCGGAAATCCGTTTGTGATTTAGGACCATTTTGGTCAGATGAGGTGCCCATTTTAGTTTGTTGTTCATCCTTACCCCAAGATAATCAAAGGCCTCTACCAGCTCCAGCGGGCTGTCATTCAAGATAAATTTATTCCTAAAGCTTTTAGATGGTGCCAAAGCCATTAGCTTGGTTTTAGCTATGTTGATTACCAAGCCTCTGTCTACACAGAACGAGGTGAAGCGATCAAGAAGTTTTTGCAGGCCCATAGGGCTCTTGGAGACCAGGAGGGTGTCATCCGCAAATAATAGGGTTGGTATTTTTTCCCTGCACAGGGTTGGGGCATCGGCCGCGTCCTCTCTCAAATGGTCTGCCACCCCGTTTATGTAGAGAGAGAACAAGGTCGGCGCTAAAACACAACCCTGGCGTACTCCTCTCTGGACAACTATTTTCTCTGTGAGCTGGCCCTGCCCCCCCCACCTTACTCTGGCAAAGTTGTCTTCATGCAGGCGTTTAAGAAGAGACAAGATCATGGGAGGAATTCCTAGATCGAGCAAGACTTGCCAAAGCTTGGAGCGGGGGACCAGATCGAAGGCTGTTTTTAAATCTATAAAGGCCAAATACAGGCTACCCTTCTTGATGGTTACAGTTTTCCAATGGATCAGGCAGAGTCTGAATACCTGATCCATTGTGCCAACCCCACATCTAAATCCAGCCTGGAAGTGGGACAGAACACCCTCCTCATCGATCCATCCCTTCATCCGTGTTAAGAGGACCCTGCCAACTATTTTTTGAATGACGTCGATCAAACTAATCGGTCTATAATTTGCAGGATCCTCTCTATCCCCCTTCTTCTAGATGGTCACCACCTCAGCCCCTTTCCATGATTCAGGTACAGGGTGGCCAATTGCTATGAGGTTTAGGGATCTACAAATAAATTGTGCCCAATGGTTTCTCTCGTGGATCATGAGATCGCCCGGAAGGCCGTCAGGACCGGCTGCTTTGCCGGGCGCAATTGAAGCGATAGCTGTAAGAACCTCATTAAGGCCAAAAAGCTCGTTCACAGAAGGTACCACTGGGGGCTCTAGTTCATACCCTTGCTCGTGCGGGGAGCACCCTTCATCACCCCTGTATAATTTCTGAAAATGCTCGAACCAGTCTCGCCCCGAGATGTGGTTCGGTAATGGATCAGCCCCCCTCCTTGTGCCAACATTAATGAGATCCCAAAATAATGTTGCATCCTTCAGCTGGGCAGCAGATTTCAGATCTTGCCAGTGGGCTTCTTCCCAAGCTCGTTTGGCTAAAACTATGGACCTGTAATATAGTTTCCTTGCAGACAAAATGTTGGTCTGGACCTTGGTTTTTAGAGCTTTAGAAAGGTCATGCCTCCGTGATCTGCACTCGTTAGAGTACCACGGGTTTTCGCCCTTAGGAAGTGGGCGCTTATAGCCTTGAGATATTTTGGCCTGGAAGAACTCACTTACGTGGTCCACAGTTGAAAGGTATATTTCCTTAAACTCTGAGCAGTGCGTAGGAGAGGGGGGAGTATCGGAAACGTCGTTAAGTAATGAAATATTATCATTAATGATCTCCCTAATGCCCTCCAGTGATAATTCGCTTTCGGCAACCTTGTGCCATTTAAGGCGCCGGTTGCAGTTGGAGAGGACAATTTCCCTCATCCGAGTAGTCTTAGTATTGACAAGCTCGGTGGAAGTAAGGGCTGGATTACATTGAAAATGCAAGGACAGGGGGTTGTGGTCACTTTCGCATCTTTGGACCACTTCCACTTCCATGTCTATAAGGTCGCCCCAGGAACCAACATCCAACAATATATAGTCAATGCGTGAGGGCACCTTGGTTCTAGTAAAAGTAGGGGCTCCCATTGAATCGGATTTAGATCTACCATTGGTCGCCCTCAAATTATGCTCAAGAGTCAGGGCATTGATTTGTATGACTCTGGGAGACCATTTCTTTATTGGAGGGAGGTCTAAACAGGGAATTTCCCACTTGGCATCCAGATCCCTTGTGCCCTGGATATCCTCATTACAGAGTGGCTCAAAGGTACAATTTAAGTCTCCTGCGACGATTATACCTGCTGTAGAGGTGATGGCCGTAAGCTCAGTATCCAGGGTTGATATAATGGGGCTTGCTTGTCCACCCGAGGTTCCTCTGGCATATACATTAAAAATCTCCAGGCCAGCTTTGGGGTCTGACCCAGTAATGGAGATATGGAGAATGTCCTGGGAGGGAGTTTCCCGATTTCTAACAGACCAATTCAAGTGGATGTTAACCCAGGCAAGGAGTCCCCCCGAGGGCCTGCCTCTGGGTGAACTGCTGGCCGGGACATGAAAGGTGGTATAGCCTGACCTATAAAGGGGGACTAGGCTCCATGTCTCCTGGAATAAAAGGATATCGAATTTGTTGATGAAATCATTCCAAATGGGGTCGGCAAGATTTTTATCCAGACCCGCAATATTCCAGGATAAAAGGTGGAGTGGACTTGAGCAATTAAGGGGAATGTCTTTATTTACATCCACCACCACACTTAAGACGCTTGCTTCACTGGTTGGGGGGGAGCCAAAATAACACTACTAACCCCACCCGGGGCCATGGACAGAGGGTGTACTAAAACAGTGTTAACCACTTGGAAGAGACGTTCCGAGACAGGAGAGGGGTTATCTTGATGGTTGTGACTCAGTCAGTCAACCTGTCTGAGGCCTGAATCTCCGGACTCATGCAGGAATGACCAAGAAGGGGAGGGACGGATCTGGATCGAGGAAAACTCCGGCGGAGATGTCCTGAGTTCCAGTAATAGGAGGTTTTCTGCTAAGGAAGGATCACTGAGTTCGATCTCGAGGCAATCCGCCTGAGCATCTGCCCTGGAGATCCTATTTACTCCAACCAGATCATCTCGATCTAAGTAATTGTAAAATGAGGGCAGGAGGGAGGCGGGTGGCGGGCAACTCTGCTCCGCCACGGCGTGTGCGTAGCCTGCCCCTGCTATGCCTACTTTGCGAAGCTCGAAGTAGACAGCACTACGCACACTCCGCAGGCGGAGCGGAGCACTGCGCCCACCCTTACTTCACAACAACCTTCTCCAGATAGCTTGTGGCATTCCAATTTGTTCTCATGCTCTATTGGTAGCATTAGTAAACAATGTAAAGTAATTCCTTTAAAGTTATGTGCTGCCAACCCAATTGGAGCTGTGACAGCACAAGACAAATGCGACTCAGTTGTTCTCTGCAGATAACTTGTAATTACTTTAATTGAGAAACTTTTTCCTGTTCCAGCTTGACCACTCACTTACATTTGGATAGGTTGAAATGATGTACATGAGCACCCTTCTTTCCATGAAATAATCCATGGTCAATCTGTTCTTTCACTTGTTGATACATTGTTCAACATTTAGTTGTTCTTCCAAGTTTCCTAACTGCATTACATCTTCTTGAGCTTGATGCATTGCTGTTTCCACCTCATTCATGGCAATTGCTTCTTCATTTTCAACAATTGGTTGTCCTAGTGGATCTTGACTCAGTGCAGCATAACTTTGACTGTCTTGAGAACTGTCTCTAGCAATCTCAGCTGCAATTGTAGCTTCTTGATCAATTTCATCATTCAACATTTACACATAATTTACAAAAGCACTGCATTGTATCCTATCTTTACAAGCATTAAATGAATCTTCATAGCTGAAAATCTCCAAGTATTTCCAGTTCTGAACGCCATGGTTTGAACATTTGCAAAAGGGCTAAATAGCGAAATTCCCTTTTATCTCAGTTTCCTGTGATTAATTAAATTTCCTTTCCTTTGCTTCACCAAACATCCTTCGGAACCAATCACTGCATATTTTCCATCATTGATGTTCTCTGTAGTATTCCGTTTAAAAGTGTAGTTTTGCAGCACTTCATAGAGACACATGTTCTCAAGATGATGACTTCTGTTTGGGTAATATGTGTCCAACATATTCGATTTAAAAATATCTGTACTTTCTGGTTCTTTTTCTGCTAAATATTCAATTTCTTGAACAGATTTTAGCACTCGATTTCGCATTGCTGCAAGACCAAGACTCACTCAAATGATTCTTCTACTTTTGGAGTATAGACTTGCAGATGATAACCGATGTGAGCATTCATATGCTCCAATTTCACGATGCGATAACATCTTCAAACTGAAACTCTATAATTTCTTACTTAAAGTCTTCTCGTGAGAAATCTCTTCCCACATTTTTTTCAATTCCGTCTTTTCTGATTTATTAATGTAGGACGTTACATATCGAGCAACAGCAATGGAATTGTCCGCAACATACTGATTATCCATGTTAGCGTTCCACATGGATAAAATAACTGGATCGTAGTCATTTATGTATTTTGACTCTTTGCTTCTTCTTAAGTTGTAGGTATTTTTCAGAGACTTTCTTGCGATGGTATGTCTCATAGCTGACGTAAAACTGTTCACTCTTCCTTTAGATAATACAGGACGGGGAAATCCAAAACGATATTTGGTATAGAACCTATCCTTTGACTTGTACTTTCGTCAACAGTATTTCCCACACCTATTGCTTTGGAATCGTAAGACTAGTTGTTTTAAGTTTTTATCTTCTCTGCTATTGGGTACAGCACATGTGGCATAATCTTCAATGAAAGACAAAACAGTATCATCTGAATCTGTTCCAAATTTGGGGGCTTCCTTGATCCATAACAACATATATATATATGAGGAGCACCTCTTGCTTGATACTCCTTTCTCCAAAAGAAATCCACAACTTCTCCAAGAGGAGGATTTTTTTTATTGCAGATGAAAGACATCATAGCTTCAAATCTATGATTGAAATATCTGCATAGATTAACAGGATCCAAAGAGCACAATTCTCCAGGAGTCTTGTATTCAATATTGCCTCTCGAAGAAATTCATGTAAATCATCCCAAGCATACTCAGCACAGCATAGTGTAATAAACCATGTAGGAGTTCCTAAGTTCCATAGAATACATTTCAGTTCTCCATGATGACGGCACAAATAATTATTAGTCCCACGCTGACATGCCATCAGATTAATCAACTGAGATTCTAAATGATCATCTCTCTGATGCACTTTATCCATAAAATCCTTTGCAGTTACATTTTGCAGATGCATTCCAGTTTTTAAAATGTGATTTACTGCATATGAAAGTCCAGACAAGTCACTTTCAAAGAGAATATGAAATATATAAGGGATACATTGTCGAAATCTTGGATCTTCAGCATATAATCTTGTTGTCCGATATTCAGATGCAGGAATCTGCACAGTACCTTCATCATGTCGTCCACCTTTTCCTGTTGGAAACAACTGCGGGAAACAACGAGCTTCCAAGCTCTCTTCCCATACACTCATGGGACTTCCTCTTGCTTTTTTCATTTGGAACAACTCAATCGTATTCCCCATCACCTCTTTGGAGTGAAGTGGATGTACACTGTAATGTTCATAGATTTCTTCACATCTGGACATGTCCACTTTTTCAATTTGTCCACTTAATGTTTCAGTATCTTCTGCTAAATCTATTTCTTCTTCTCCTACAAACACATTTCTATAGTACTCATTATTTTTTTTCACATACAATGATGCCTTTTGCATTTTTTTAACATCCACTAACTATTGCCAGATTTTCTTATTCTTAGTAGGAACACCATTAACTAGAATGACTAGTGGTTCATTTGCTGCATGGTCTACACCAATAGTTTCAATGTTTTTCTTTAAATCTAACGGTAAATACACAACTCTTCCTTTCAATCCTCTTTGTAACTCTGATGGAGGTAATTTACCTGTTTTAGGCTCCATATGAACAATAGCCTGAAACGGGTGCACACATTGAAGGAGAATAGACTCATACGTATTTAAATCTATCAGCTCTGGAGGAATAGCAACCAACTCTAGATTATTATGAACAGCTCTAGCAGGCATTTTATTCTCATCTAATTTGTTATAACAATATTTGCAAATATGCTGCTCAGATCCCAAATCAAATGATTTTTTTAGTGACTTCGCCGACAACAAATACAAGAAACATTTGGTCTTTCACCTGAAATTACCTTAAACTTTGTGATTTGATCTTCAACATTTTTTGTAATCACGGGTCCTACATTGTCTTCAACATTTTGTTCTACTAATGTGTTAGTTTCTGCACTCTCTTGCTGAGGACCAAAGTAACAAAACTCAATATCATCACGAACCTTCTTCACATCTGATACTGACCCACGCAAAAGAGCACTGTTCAACTCATTTAACTTTAGTGCTGGACTTTTTGCATAATAAAATCTTCTCACTAACTTCCGCATTTTAGTATGATGTACTGCCAACATCCTAAAATGGTGAAAAACACTTTGACAAACTTTCCTAGAAAGACAAGCCAGAGAATGACCTTGCAAACCAGTATTTTTTCTCACTCTGCAAGGGTCTAGTCCTTGCAACACCTTAATCTTTTGTTTAACACTTTTTTACTATATGCTCGTAACAAACTACATAATTTATCAATAGATTCTTGTCGTACACTACAAATACTACTGCAATCCCAAGTGTACACAGGGTGTTTAGGACGTCTCCCTAGAACTTCATCAGCTATCACTTCTTCTACATTTCTTTCAACCATTTTCTCTTTGTCAATTGGACAACCATCTCTAACCTCATAACCTCGACCACTGGATACAATAAATAAATAAATAAATTATTATAAATTATAATGTAATTATAATATTATTATTATAAATAAATTATTGCTCTGTAAATAACTCTCTTCATTAAAGAAAGGGTCTGAACTTGAACTGTGTTTCTATTCTCCCAAAAAAAATCACAAAATGTTGTTCTATTCATTACTCTTTTCTTCCTACTTTTGGCCTTCATTAAATGGATTGGTTTATCTAGTGATCTAATTCTCTTTAATACTAAAATGAATAGTTTCCTTTTAACTTCAAAAGCCTTTTCAACAATGGTTTCATTATGCTTCTTCATTTTATAAAAAAGAGCTCTCTTTTTATATTTCTTCACATATTTCAGCAAATTATGTACTACTCTCTTGTAAAATGTTTTTTTGCGTATATCCTTATACTGATTTTGCCTTCTTTTACCATACTTTGTCTCCTTTGACTGTCCATTTGCTTTTTTGCTTTTCCTATTATTTTAAATATTTTTTCTAGTTGAAGCATTCTTAGAGGTTTCAGCATTCTGGACATTCTGTCTGGTCCTACAAACATTTTTAATACATTGCTTTGTGATCTTACCAGAAGATTTTTTCTTTTTAGCCACATTATGTTGTTCATTCAATACTTGTGGTTGATTTTTCTTCAAGTAACTTTCCTTTCTCTGTTCTTTTCTTTTTCTGGCATGATTTCTCTATTTTAATGGAGAAAAAGAGTATCTGTAAAAAATAATCACAAATAAATGTATATTAATATCGTTATAATTTATATTTTTCTATTACTATACAAACACATTTTATATAAATACTGACTAAGAAATTATAGCCCTGAAGGACAAGTGGGACGATCGTTAAAACACTACAATCATAGTGCATACTACTTAGAAGCAGTTCATGCCCTAAAGCCTGCCTCACTGAAAGACTACATGCTAACTAACTGAATGATTACACTACTATAAGGAGAGACACTGAGTGAAATCACAGTTGTTTGAATTTTACTTCATTGAATAGATCACTACATGCTACTAAAACACTCACAAAGGGTTTGCATCAGCAGTCACAGTGTGTTTGCTGGAGTGTATGCATAGTAACTGTGGAAAAGTAGGCCTGATGCACAAGTGTAAAACTGGTTAGACCACTATATACATAGTGGATAGTTACTTCAAACAGTCCTTGTCAAAAGGCATGCTTCACTGCATGAGTACCTGAATACTGACTGAAACATTAGAGTAATGCAAGGATAGTACCTGAATAAATCTTTTAAGGGTTTGGGTTTTTGTGTGGTAAAGATTACTACATGGTGCCTGATGAGTTACTAAAAGAGAGTAAGGGGATTGACAGGGTGTCTGCTGGAAGTGTATGGATACTGACTGGCGAATTGAAGGTGTGAAAGACAATTGTGTACGTGGTTAGAGGCCTACATGCATAGTGGATAGGCGTTTGAATCAATCCATGTGCTAAGGCCTGCCTCACTCCATTAGTACTTGGGTACTGACTGAATGTTTAGAGTATTGCAAGGAGAGTGCCTGCATGAATTTATAAGTGTTTGTTTTTTGACACAGTTAATGGATGACTTCATGTCACTGAAAAAATCACTGGAGAAATGCAAAGGAAGTGACAGGGTGTTGGCAAGAACAGTATGGATATTGACTGGAATATTGATGGTGTGAAAGACAAGTGTGTAGGTGATTAGAGACCTATATGCATAGTGGATAGGCGTTTGAATCAATCCATGTGCTAAGGCCTGCTGCACTCCAATAGTACTTGGGTACTGACTGAATGTTTTGAGTATTGCAAGGAGAGTGCCTGGAAGAATTTATAAGTATTTGTTTTTTGGCTCAGTAAATACATTACTACATGGTGCTGAATGAGTCACTGGAGAACTATAAGGGGAGTGACAGGGTGCTTGCTGGAACTGTATGAATACTGACTGGGTAATTGAAGGTGTGAAAGAGAAGTGTGTAGGTAGCTAGAGACCTGCATGCATGGTGGATAGACGTTTGAAACAGTCCATGGACTAACACCTGGATCACTTCATAACTACCTGGGTACTGACTGAATCATTAGAGTACTGCTAGGAGAGTGCCTGAGTGAATCTTTTTAAGTTTTGGGGTTTTGGCGCAGTGAATAGATAAGTACATAGTGCCAAATGAGTAAGTGGAGGTGTGCAATTGTAGTGACAGGGTGTTTATTGGAGTTTATAGATACTGACTGGGAAATTGAAGGTCTGAAAGACAATTGTGTTGGTAGTTAGAGGCCTCCATGCATAGTGGAAACGCGTTTGAATCAATCCATGTGCTAAGGCCTGCCTCACTCCATTAGTACTTGGGTACTGACTGAATGATTAGACTATTGCAAGAAGAGTGCCTGGGTGAATGTATAAGTGTTTCAGTTTTGGCACAGTGAATGCATTACTACATGGTGCTGAATAAGTCACTGGAAGAGTGCAAGGGGAGTGACAGGGTGTTTGCTGGAAGTACATGGATACTGACTGGGGAATTCAAGCTGTTAAATACAAGTGTATAGTAGGTTAGAAGCCTGCATGCATACTGGATAGTCCTTTGAAGCAGTCCATGTGGTAATGCATGGTTCACTGCATGAGTACCTGGCTACTGACTGAATCATTAAACTACTGCTAGGAGACTGCCTGGGTAAAACTTTTAAGTTGTTCGGTTTTGGCGCAGTGAATAGATTAGTATATGGTACTGAATCAGTCACTGGAGGAGTGCAAGGTGAGTGACAGGGTGTTTATTGAAGTATATAGATACTGACTAGTTAAATGAAAAAGTGAAAGACAAGTGTGTAGGTGACTAGAGGCCTGCATGCATAGTGGATAGATGTTTAAACAGACCATGAGCTAAGACCTCGGACACTGCATGATTACCAGGGTACTGACTGAATCAGTACAGAACTGCAAGGAGAATGCCTGGGTCAATCTTTTTAAGTTTTTGTGTTTTGATGCAGTGAATAGATTACTGCATAGTGCTAGATGAGTCACTAGAGGTGTGCAAGTGGACTGAAAGAGTGTTTACTGGAGTTTATAGATACTGCTGGGAAATTAAAGGTCTGAAAGATAATTGTGTAGGTGGTTAGAAGACTCCATGCATAGTGGATACGCATTTGAATCAATCCATGTGCTAAGGCCTGCCTAACTCCATTACTACTTGCATATTAACTAAATGTATACAGTATTGTACGGAGAGTTCCTGGGTGAATTTATACGGGTTTAGGATTTGGCGCCGTAAAAGGATTACTACATGATGCTGAATGAGTCACTGGAGAACTATAAGGGGAGTGACAGGGTGTTTGCTGGAACTGTATGAATACTGTCTGGGGAATTGAAGGTGTGAAAGACAAGTGTGCAGATGGTTAGAGGACTGCCTGCATAGTCGATAGGGGTTTGAAGCAGTCCATGTGCTAAGGCCTGGTCACTGCATGAGTACTTGGGTACTGACTGAATAATTAGAGTACTGCAAGGAGAATGACTGGATGAATTTAAAAGTGGTTGGGTTTTCGCACAGTGAATGGATTAGTACATGGTGCTGAATGGATCAGTAGAGGAGTGCAAGGGCAGTGACAGGGTGTTTGCTGGAAGTGTATGGATATTGACTGGGGAATTGAAGGTGTGAAAGACAAGTGTGTAGATGGTTAGAGGACTGCATGCAGAGTGGATAAGCATTTGAATCAATCCATGTGCTAAGGCCTGCCTCACTCCATTACTACTTGGATATTAACTGAATGTTTACAGTATTGCAAGGAGAGGTCCTGGGTGAATAGATAAACAATGACTGGCTTCTAATTCTACCAAAACTTGAGAACAGGAAAGGTGTTTAAGCAGTTATGTGTATGCAAAGATATGAAGTACCCAAATGTAGGAAGGAGTAAGGGAACTGCACACAATCTACATATTTCAGTACTGCACTTTAGTGTCAAAGCCTGACTCATTTTATCAATGCATAAGCAAAGACTGGCTTCTAATACTACTAAAACTTTGCAACATGACAAGTTTTAAAACAGTTATCTGTCAGCAAATACACAATGTTACCAAATGCTTCTCTTACAATGGTTACTCAAATGCACACAGACTCACAGTGTGATTCTAGACAAGCAACACTATCCCTTGGACTTTACCAAAACACATTCACTACTCTGGAAGTAGTAAGGAAACTGCACACAATCTACATATTTCAGTACTTTTCTTTACTGTCAAAGCCTGACTCATTTTATCAATGCATAAGCAAAGACTGGCTTCTAATGCTACTAAAACTTGACTACATGACAGGTTTTAAAACAGTTATCTGTCAGCAAATACACAATGTTACCAAATGCTTCTCTCACAATGGTTGGCCAAACGCACACAGACTCACAATGTGATTCTAGACAAGCAACACTATCCCTTGGACTTTACCAAAACTAATTCACTACTCTGGAAGGGGTAAGGTGACTGCACACATTCTACATATTTCAATACTGCACACTACTGTGAAAGCCTGACTCATTTTGCAATTGCATAAGCAATGACTGGCTTCTAATGCCACTCAAACTTGACAACAAACCACATTTTAAAGCAGTAATCTGCAATCAAATTCATGATGTTACCATATGCTTTTCTCACAATAATTGCCCAAATGCACACAGACTCACAGTGTAATTGCAGACAGCCAACTATCCCTTGTACAAAATGCATTTACTAGTCTACAAGATGTAGGTGACTGCACACATTGCAGAACATTTTCTTTTACACATTAGTACCAAAATATTTCTCTCAAAATGATTCCTAAATGCACACAGACTCACTGTGTGATTCTAGACAAACAACACTATCCCTTGCACTGTACCAAAACACATTTCTTAATCTAGAAGGAGTACTACATTTTAGTGTAGAAACATGACTCATTTTGCAAATACATAAACAATGACTGGTTTCTAATTCTACGAAAACATAAAAACAGCACAGTTATCTGTCTGCAAACACATGAAAAACACAAATGCTTATCACAGAATGGTTTCTACATGCACACACATTGACAATAAGATTGTAGACAAAAAAAGTACTCCCTGCACTTTAGCAGGAGAAATATATTAGTCTGATTGTTGGACCCGGCCTCGTGGCGTGGTCTTAACCCTCTTGGATTGTGCTCATCCCCCCCGCACTGGCCTACACGGGCCGCCCTTTCAGGCCGCCAGGGACCCCTCCTCCCTTCGAGGCCCCCTTTGGATTGTACCCGTTTTCCTACACCGCCTCAGCGGCCCCCTTTTCCAGGCCACACAGGGGCCCCTCATCCCTTCGGGGTCCCCCCCCATACTTGCTCCACGCACCAGCCCACACAGCCCGGCTCCCGCCGGCCTCAGCCCCAGCGAAGCCCCGACATCGAGGCACCAAGATCTGGCCAGGGGGCACCGCATGGCCACTTCACCACTCCCGGAGGAGGAGAGTTTCGATGGGACCCCCACCGTCCCTCAACACCTAGGTGCGATCGTCCTCCGGCCTCCCTGGGCCTGGCGCCTCTCCCGCTGGGCGTCTGGCCTCTCCCAGCACCGGCCTCTCCGCCCCCCCCAGGCGCAAGGGTCCCGACATCAAAGGGCTCCAGACCTATATCTGGGGCAACCCCGCAATGGGACAGTAGTTGTATCCCGGAGTCAAGAGCCCTGCTGATGGAATCGCGGCTGACCCTACGGAGAAGAACTCTTGCTGGACACTATACCACGAGCCCTGCTGACTGCGTCGCGGCTCCACCTTATTGAGACAAGGAACCTCACGGAACATCGGAGCCCTGCTGACGCTGTCGCGGCCCAACCTCGCTGAAACCTCCCCCCAGAGCCCTGCTGACGTTGTCGCGGCTCGAGCTGAACTGAAACACCTTAAGAGCCCTGCTGACCTAGTCGCGGCTCAAGCTCCACGAACTGATCGCCAGAGCCCTGCTGACGCCGTCGCGGCTCGACCCCTCCGAGACCCGGAGTCCCGCCAGCTTGAGGATCAAGACCTGGGACTAAGGTACCCTCGTACCCAGATGCTACTAGAGACTGTCCCGCTACCCCGTCCCTACCAAAGACTTTGAGACTCTTGCAGATCCCTCGATCCCCCCTTGTATATATCGATAACCGTAACTTCCTAAATGCTGATAAAGAATTGCTCGTCTTGATAAACATCCTCGAGTCCTGTGTGGTGGTGTTACTCTGCTAGTACGGTATAGGAGAAGGACCTCTCGTAGGAGGCTTCTCAGCAGCGCTCGGCTACTTCGTACAGTGTGGGGGCCCCCCTGGGTGGTCTCTCCGACCCCCCCGAGGTCCGCCTTCCAACATTTGGTGGCCAGCGACGGGATCCGAGCCGAACGCAGATCGTACAAGCAAGTAACCCACTCGCTATCCATCCAGACGAACAGAGACCATGAGCAACCAGGAAACCACCGCGACCATGGAGTTCCAACTAGAACGATTGGAAGAGTACACGCACAAAGAGTTAAAACAGTTCTGCAAGGACAAGGGCATTGCGACCACCGGCCTAGGTACCGAGGAAGAGATGCAGAAAGCCCTGAGAACCTGGATAGAGTCCCAGGCGGGTCCCTCCCAGAGTGAAGGTCCCCTGCCCCTGAATACAGCCATGCCACCAGCATAGGCCCCAGCGAACAGAGGGAGAAACAGCCTGGAAACCGGCCTCTCCGCGGAAGAAATACGAGAGCGGGAGAAGGTCCGGACCCATGAGCTAGAGCTCGCACGACTTAGGCTGGACGGCGAACTCCTGCTGGCCGAAAAGAAATTGGCCATGGAACAGCTACGGCTACAAAAGGAGATAGAGGAGAAGAAGCGGCATCGAGAGCTGGAGGAGAAAAGGCTGACCCTCGAACACGAGCGGGGCCTCAAAGAACTTGAGCTCAAGGCCCAGAAGGGGGAGACCGGCACCCCCAGCAATAGAGACGCTCTGCCGCCCACCGAAGCCAAGGTCCATATTCCCAAAGATGTCGTCAAGGAGTACTATAAAAACGACGACATCCAGCAGTGGTTTAAGGCGTACGAGGTGGCCATGACCTCCCATCGGGTACCCCGGAAGGATTGGGGTGCCGGCCTATGGGGTCGGTTCCTTAGCGAGGGCCGAGACACCCTACTCCAGCTCCCGGAAGAGGTGATGACCTCGTACGACCATATGAAGGAGGCCCTGCTCACCCGCTATGGACTAACCGCGGAAATGTACCGCCAGCGTTTCAGAGACGGCAAGAAAATCCCCGGTACCACGTGGGTAGAGTATGTTGACTTTTTCAGCAGGGCCCTGGAAGGTTGGATCAAGGGGAGCAAGGTCACCACCTACGGGCAGCTGGTCGACCTCATTATTTGGGAACACCTCTCCAACAACTGCTTCGTGGAGCTAAGACAACACCTCCTCGACAGCAAGCTGACCGAGCCGCGGAAGCACGCCGCCGAGGCCGATCGATGGGTCAACACCCGAGTCCCCCGGAGCTCGATGGGGGAGTACCAGCGAAACCCCACCGGACCCCCCCGCCAGCGCGGCGGGGGAGGAGGGTTGAACAGGAATCGGGACATCCCAGCCAGGCTGCCCCGGAGTCCGCCTCGGGGGCCGCCTCAGCAACACACCTGCCCGAACCTAGCCCGAAGAGGGACGACGCCAGCCAAAACCGGACGCCGACCCACGATAACCTGCTACGGCTGCCAACAAACAGGACACTATGCCAGCGACCCTGCCTGCCCCCGGAACCGACGAAGTGGGACCAGCGGGCCCCCGCCCCGACAACTAGCGGCTGCCGCCCTGGGAGAAGGGGAGGAAGAGGAAGAACCCCTCGACGGGGGGTCCACTGAGTGGGAGCCGGCGGCCATGTCCCTGGTTTGCCTGGGCAGCCGAGAAATGGTGCCCCGAACACCCATCCCGAGCAACACCCAGAAGTACCAACAGTGGGTCACTATCAATGGACGACGGGCCGAAGCCCTCCGTGACACCGGGGCCAGTGTCACCGCTGTCCGCTGCCACCTGGTGGCCCCCAAACAGATCCTGCCGAATGTGCTATGCCCCGTCCGGACGGCCGACAACAGCGTGAGCATGTGCCAGATAGCCCAGATTCCCTTCGAATGGGGAGGGGTGACGGGCATGCTGAAGGTGACTGTCCGCGACGACGCTCCGGTGGACTGCCTCCTTGGGAACGACCTTGAGAGTTCCCCCTGGGCTCAAGTGGAGCGGCGAGAGCATCTCCGAATGCTAGGACTACCCGAATGGGCCTGCGCCACCACCCGGTCCATGGCCGCCCAGGCCCCCCGTTCGTCCATGGCCGCCGACACCGTCGAGCCCGAGGGGCCCGTGCCACCACCTGCCTCCAGCGAGGAAGAAGCGGACACCGATGCCAGATCCACGGTGCCCCCCCGGACGAGATCGCCTCTCTCGGCACACTCCCGGAGCTTGCCCAATGGCGCCACGACGGGGGCCCCACCAGAGAACAGTTCTTGCAGGAACAGAAGACCTGCCCCTCCCTTGAAGGAGTCTGGCATCAAGCGGCCTCGCAGGCCAACGGTGACCAGACCGGAACCCACTGGGTCTATTGGGCCGAAGCACTACTGTACAGCGAGCAGAAGATTGCAGAACTGGGGGCCAGTCGAGTGCTGGTGGTCCCCCTCCGATTCCGGGAGTTCCTCCTTAACCTGGCACATGATGTGCCCCTCGCCGGGCACCTGGGGCAGGACAAAACCTACATCCGCCTGGTGACCCACTTCTACTGGCCCCAGATGCGGAAGGACGTGGACAACCACTGCCGTTCCTGCCAGACCTGCCAAGCCAGCGGCAAGATGGGGGGACGGGTCAAAGCCCCTCTCCAGCCCTTGCCAGCAGTCAACACCCCGTTCGAACGGGTCGGAATAGACATCGTAGGGCCCCTGGACCCCCGGACCGCCCTGGGTCACCGCTTCATCTTGGTCCTCGTAGACCATGCAACCAGGTACCCTGAGGCCATCCCGCTTCAAACTGTGACAGCCCCCGTAGTGGGCCGGGCCTTAATGGGGATCTTCTCGAGAGTGGGGTTCCCCCGAGAAGTGGTGAGCGACTGAGGTACGAACTTCATCTCTAAATACATGCGGTCCCTGTGGCAGCAGTGCGGGGTCACGTACAAGTTCACCACCCCATACCACCCTCAGGGTAACGGACTGGTCGAGCGGTTCAACAGAAACTTAAAAGGCATGATCAAGGGCCTGGAAGAACCCCTACGGCGGAGATGGGATGTCCTGCTGCCGTGCCTCCTGTTTGCCTATCGGGAGGTCCCGCAGAAGTCCCTGGGATTGAGCCCTTTCGAATTATTGTATGGGCATCCAGTCCAAGGGCCCCTCAGCCTGGTCAAAGAGGGCTGGGAGACGAATCCCCGAGATGCCCCTCTCGACGTCTACAGATACCTCCTGACCCTACGAAACCAGACACGAAGGTTCCGAGCCCTGGCCGAAGCCAACCTCGAGGCCAGCCAAGAGGACATGAAAAGATGGTACGATCAAAACGCCTCTACCATCGAGTTTGAGCCGGGCCAGCAAGTCTGGGTCATGTCACCGGTTGACCCCTGCGCCCTCCAGGACCAATGGACCGGGCCCTTCAAGGTGGTGGAAAAGAAGAGCCCTGTCACCTACCCGATCGACATGGAGTCTCCCCGGAACCCCCTCCGGGTTCTACACGCTAACCGGCTCAAACCCCACTTTGCCCGGACCGAACTAAGCCTACTGCTAGCGACCGACGACAGGGGCGAAGGCGACTCCGAGCCCCTACCCGACCTCCTGCGGACCAGCGACCACGACGGGACCATCGAAGGCGAACAACTCGCCTCCTCCCTGACCCTGGAACAGCACCACGACTGTCAGCAACTGCTGCAGCCCTTTGCGGCCCTCTTCTCCCTCACTCCGGGGGTGACTCCATGGTGTGTCCACGACGTCGACACTGGGATCAGTCCCCCCGTGCAACACAGAGCCTACAGAATACCCGACCGGGTGCGGGCCTGCATCCAGGCTGAGGTGGCGAAGATGCTGGCCCTCGGGGTCATCGAGCCCTCCGACAGCCCGTGGGCCAGTCCCGTTGTCCTGGTGCCAAAGGCCGCCGCACCAGGCACCCCCCCGGAGCTATGATTTTGTGTGGACTACCGGGCCGTGAACGCTGTTACCAAGACCGATGCCCATCCTCTTCCCCGGGCCGACGAGCTCATCGACCGCTTAGGGGCAGCCCGCTACCTGAGCACTTTTGACCTCACCGCCGGGTACTGGCAGATCCAGCTCACCCCCGGTGCCCAAGAGAGATCCGCTTTCTCCACCCCTGATGGGCACTACCACTTTCGGGTGATGCCCTTCGGCATGAAGAACGCCCCGGCCACCTTCCAGAGACTAGTGAACAAGGTCCTGGCCGGGCTAGAGGCCTTCAGCGCGGCTTATTTAGATGACATTGCCGTATACAGCAGTCACAGGGCTGAGCACCTGGGGCACCTCAAAGCAGTCCTGGCCGCCCTCCAAAGGGCCGGGCTCACGATCAAGGCCAGCAAATGCCAGATAGGCCAAGGATCGGTGACCTATCTGGGCCATCAAGTAGGGAGCGGTCAGGTGGCTCCCCTCCAACCGAAAGTTGATGCCATTCAGGCGTGGGAACCCCCCACCACCCAGACAGCTGTCCGGGCCTTCCTGGGCCTCACCGGGTACTACCGGCGATTCATCAGAGACTATGGGAGCATTGTCGGCCCCCTCACAGAGCTCACGTCAAAAAAGCAGCCCAAGAAGGTACACTGGACCCCCCGCTGCCAGACGGCCTTCGAGACTCTCAAAACGGTGATGTGCACTGCCCCCGTGCTACAGGCCCCTGACTACAGCAAGGAGTTTGTGGTGCAGACGGACGCCTCCGAATATGGAATTGGGGCCGTCCTGTCCCAGGTAGATTCGGAGGGACTCGACAGACCAGTGACCTTCATCAGCCGACGGCTGCTGCTCCGGGAGCAGCGGTGGAGCACCATCGAGTGGGAGGTCTTCGCTGTAGTGTGGGCCCTCAAAAAGCTCCGGCCCTATCTCTTCGGCACCTACTTCCGGGTCCAGACCGACCACCGGCCCTTGCGGTGGTTAATGCAAATGAGGGGCGAGAACCCCAAGCTGCTGCGATGGTCCATCTCGCTGCAAGGGATGGACTTCTCTGTTGAACACCGGCCCGGCAATGACCACGCCAACGCCGACGGCCTGTCCCGCTTCTTCCGCCTCGACGAGGAGAACCCCCAAGGAAATGGGTGACTCTCCCTGCCTTCGGCTGGGGGGGACGCCTGTTGGACCCGGCCTCGTGGCGTGGTCTTAACCCTCTTGGATTGTGCTCGTCCCCCCCGCACCGGCCTACACGGGCCGCCCTTTCAGGCCGCCAGGGACCCCTCCTCCCTTCGAGTCCCCCTTTGGATTGTACCCGTTTTCCTACACCCGCCTCAGCGGCCCCCTTTTCCAGGCCGCACAGGGGCCCCTCATCCCTTCGGGGTCCCCCCCATACTTGCTCCACGCACCAGCCCACGCAGCCCGGCTCCCTCCGGCCTCGGCCCCAGCGAAGCCCCGACATCGAGGCACCAAGATCTGGCCAGGGGGCACCGCATGGCCACTTCACCACTCCCGGAGGAGGAGAGTTTCGATGGGACCCCCACCGTCCCTCAACACCTAGGTGCGATCGTCCTCCGGCCTCCCCGGGCCTGGCGCCCCTCCTGCTGGGCGTCTGGCCTCTCCCAGCCCGGCCTTTCCGCCCCCCCCAGGCGCAAGGGTCCGGACATCAAAGGGCTCCAGACCTATATCTGGGGCAACCCCGCAATGGGACAGTAGTTGTATCCCGGAGTCAAGAGCCCTGCTGATGGAATCGCGGCTGACCCTACGGAGAAGAACTCTTGCTGGACACTATACCAAGAGCCCTGCTGACTGCGTCGCGGCTCCACCTTATTGAGACAAGGAACATCGGAGCCCTGCTGACGCTGTCGCGGCCCAACCTCGCTGAAACCTCCCCCCAGAGCCCTGCTGACGTCGTCGCGGCTCGAGCTGAACTGAAACACCTTAAGAGCCCTGCTGACCTAGTCGCGGCTCAAGCTCCACGAACTGATCGCCAGAGCCCTGCTGACGCCGTCACGGCTCGACCCCTCCGAGACCCGGAGTCCCGCCAACTTGAGGATCAAGACCTGGGCCTAAGGTACCCTCGTACCCAGCTGCTACTAGAGACTGTCCCGCTACCCCGTCCCTACCAAAGACTTTGAGACTCTTGCGGATCCCTCGATCCCCCCTTGTATATATCGATAACCGTAACTTCCTAAATGCTGATAAAGAATTGCTTGTCTTGATAAACATCCTCGAGTCCTGTGTGGTGGTGTTACTGTGCTAGTACGGTATAGGAGAAGGACCTCTCGTAGGAGGCTTCTCAGCAGCGCTCGGCTACTTCGTACAGTGTGGGGGCCCCCTGGGTGGTCTCTCCGACCCCCCCATGGTCCGCCTTCCAACACTGATTAAAATCTAAATAGACCACATACATCCCCTCACAATTAAATAACTCACCTTTCAAGTTGTTTTGTTGATTAAGAAGTATGTCAGTGACACACCAGATTTTCTTATACAGAATCTCTGCACTGTGCACCTGTCAGCAAATCCAAAGAATGGCAATGTTTCCCTCTCGTTTTGCACGCATATACATGTAAACATCAAATCACATTCCTTCCCACATTAATTCAAAAGCTAACACACATTTGTTTAACATTTCGACCCTTTCCAAATGACATAAATCTGAACCCTACCCCAATCTGCCTTCTGCCTGTTATCATAGAAACAGGTCATGGAGCACTTAACTGAGCACACAGGTCACAAGTTCAGCACACAATGTTGCTAATCAAAACTGCAAGTGTGCTTGACTTTTCAACATATCAGCTTTTCATATATAATGTTCCTTTCAATCAGTTTTTGTTTACCAATAAGAATCAAGCGTTTAAAAAACAGAAACATGCACCCTAGTTTTCAGTGTAGAAGGTTGTCAATCAACCAATGATTTCTTGTCTTTTTTCAAAACTGCATCTTAGCCACCATTTTAGAAAAATCTTACTTTTCAAACTGCCATTTCATTTACAGAGACCATCTGAGTGCATCCAGACCTTCCTTCAAGATGCTTAGAATGTGGATTGAGGGACACAGCTAAATTTTCTCAAAGACCTAGGTTTGCCAAATGTAGACATTAAATGGACTGGATAGAGAGGGTTAAAGTGGCACCAATTGATGCCATTGGTAAAATCCTTTATGCATCTCCAACACCCTGACCTCATAATAGTGCGCTGTGGTGGCAATGACCTAGGTACTTTGACTGGTGTAGGTCTGGAAATGCTTATGCAGGACACTTTTGCAGAATTGATTTCACTTTTTCCCAAAACTGCCATTGTGTATTCTAACATATGCCAAAGGCAGAAATGGAACTGGTCCAATCATTTTTGTCCACAGATTGAGAAAGCTAGGAAACATATGAATTGATCTGTTTCTGATTTTCTCTGAGACTATAGAATGGGGTCCATTTACAATAACAATCTGAGCTTTCATATGCAAGAGATGTACAGGAGAGATGGAGTACACTTTACTGATGAGGGAAACAGAGTCTTCCTCAACAACTTTAGACTCTGTATAGTTACTTACTTATAAGTACCAAAAACTCTCAATGAACACAACAGCTCTTTTTAGAGCCACTCAAGAACAAAACACTTAAGCTTGATGTTTATCTCCCAAAGATTTCAGTTTTTCCCTTGGAGTCGTGCACCCAACGCGTTAGGAACCGCCCACCCTACGCGAGTGAAATCGTACACCTAACGCTAACGTTACCGTAAAAAAGAACATAGCCCCTATCACTAATTTTTATTATACCCGGGGACCCCATCCCCCGGGGCTTATAAAAACACGTTGGGGACTGTGGGGGGAGCCCCAACGCCCCCACGGACCCAGCCAGCTCCCCGCGTCCTTCGGGAGCCGGCATTGCTTTTCCACATGGGGAGCTGCTGACATACAGCTCGCCATGTGGAAAAGCAATATGGTTTGGATTTTGAAAGAGAGAGCAGGTTTCCCGCTCTCTCTTTCAAAATCCAAACGAAGTTTACTATGGGAGGGCGGGAGACTGCCGCCCTCTCATAGCAAACAACAGTGTCCTGGGGGTGGGCACCCCAGGACACTGTAGGAGGTGGGGATCCTCAGGGCCCTCGATGGCTCCAGGAGGGAGGCCACGCTGCCCCCTTCCCTCAATATATAAAGCCCCGGGGGGTGGTGGTTGCCTGGGCTTGGGGGGGGCGTTCATCCCCCCCACCCTATTTATTTGCTAGCCCCGGGGGTAGCGGTTAATTTGATACACATTTTGCCCCTGGGATCAGGCACCCCGGGGGCTAATTATTAAGGAAGTGCGAAAGCCCACGCTATGTTTTTTTACGGCTGGATCCACACACCCTGCGCGCATTTTGCCGTTTAAAAAAAAAAAAAGGGGGCCCTGGGTTTCCTTCTGGGACCCCATAAGCAACACTAGAGGGTCAGAGAATGTCTACCCTGCCCCCTTTACATCTTTCACACACTTATTTCCCTTACTTCCTCAGCCTCACTTCTACCGAGGCACAAAATGGCTGCCAACAGTTCCTGGTTTCGAATGTTGACAGACACTTGACAGCCAATTAGCATTCAGCGCGTGATTGGGAGGGTGCGTGCACGGTTCGCAGAGGGTGTGCTCAGGTTGCAAATAGGGTGCGCGGATCCTCCGAGGCCATAGATATATATGTACATTTAACTCTAATTTTCTCAGGAACTACTGAACGGATTTACACCATTTAAGCAAAAGGCACGAGTCTGAACGGAGGACTACCTTTTTACCAAATTTGGTGTAATTCCGTTCAGCAGTTCGGGCTGTAGCTGCGTCAAAAGGTCCTATGGGAAATTCCATGGGGAAAAACGCGTTTTGAGACCCCCC
This sequence comes from Triturus cristatus, assembly GCF_964204655.1. NCBI lineage: Eukaryota > Metazoa > Chordata > Amphibia > Caudata > Salamandridae > Triturus > Triturus cristatus. The sequence continues at coordinate 1,121,988,985 of NC_140590.1, forward strand.
TTTTTTCTCGGGCCCCCACTTGACGAATCACCCTGAAACTTTCAGGATAGGAGCGGACCAGAGCTGGCCAAAAGTTTGGAAAAGTTTGCGAAGATTCGTCAACCGGTGCCAGACTTATTGGGAATAGAATGTTGCGGATTTCTTATGGAAAATAGGTTCCAGCTATAACTACCTACTGGCGTCCGCCTGTAGGTAATATATATACATACATATATATAAATGCATATGCATATATATGCATCTATATATATGTGAATATGTGTACGCGTAGAGAGAGGTAGAGAGAGCTGAAGAGGTAGAGGTGTAGAGTTAGAGGTGTAGAGGTAGATGTGTAGAGGTAGCATGGTAGAGGTAGAGAGGTAGAGAGTAGTAGAGAGAGAGGTAGAGAGAGGTAAAGAGGTAGAGAGTAGAGTGTGAGTAATAGAGAGTAGAGAGTGAGTAGTAGAGAGTAGTAGAGAGGGTAGCAGAGAGTGAGTAGTAGACAGTAGTTGAGTGAGTAATAGAGAGTGAGTAGTAGAGAGTAGTAGAGAGAGAGTAGTAGAGAGTGAGTAGTAGAGAGTGAATAGTAGAGTGAGTAGTAGAGAGTAGTAGAGAGAAGTAGAGAGTGAGTATTAGAGAGTGAGTAGTAAAGAGTGAGTTGTAGAGAGTAGTAGAGTGAGTAGCAGAGAGAGAGAGTAGTAGAGAGTAGTAGAGAGTGAGTAGTAGAGAGTAGTAGAGAGAGAGTAGTAGAGACTGAGTAGTAGAGAGTAGTATGAGTAGTAAAGACTTGTAGAGAGAGAGTAGTAGAGACTGAGTAGTAGAGAGTAGTAGAGCGTGAGTAGTAGAGAGTGAGTAGTAGAGAGTAGTAGAGAGTGAGTAGTAGAGAGTGAGTAATAGAGAGTAGTGGAGTAGTAGAGAATGAGAAGTGTAGAGTAGTAGAGAGTGAGTAGTAGAGTGAGTAGTAGAGAGTAGTAGAGAGTGAGTAGTAGAGTGAGTACTAGAGAGAAATAGAGAGCGAGTAGTAGAGCGTGTGTAGTAGAGAGAGAGTAGTAGAGAGTGAGTAGTAGAGAAAGTAGTGGAGAGTGAGAAGTAGAGAGAGTAAGAGAGAGCAGTAGAGTAGTAGAGAGTGAGTAGTAGAGTAAGTAGTAGAGAGTAGTTGAGAGCGAGTAGTAGAGAGCGCGTAGTGGAGAGTAAGCAGTGGAGAGTAGTAGAAAGTGTGTAGTAGAGAGTGAGTAGTAGAGAGTAGTAGAGAGTAGTAGAGAGTGAGTAGTAGAGAGAGAATAGTAGAGAGAGTAGTAGAGAGTGAGTAGTACAGAGTAGTAGAGTGAGTAGTAGACAGTGAGTAGTAGAGAGTAGTAGAGTGAGTAGTAGATAATAGTAGAGAGTGAGTAGTAGATAGAGTAGTAGAGAGTGAGCAGAAGAGAGTGAGTAGTAGAGAGAGTAGTAGAGAGTAGTAGAGTAGTAGAGAGTAAGTAGTAGAGTGAGTAGTAGAGAGTAGTTGAGAGTGAGTAGCAGAGAGTGTGTAGTGAAAAGTGAGCAGTAGAGAGTAGTAGAGAGTGAATAGTAGAGAGTGAGTAGTAGAGAGTAGTAGAGAGTAGTAGACAGTGAGTAGTAGAGAGAGAGTAGTAGAGCGAGAGTAGTAGAGAGTGAGTAGTACAGAGTAGTAGAGTAGTAGAGAATGAGTGGAAGAGAGTAGTAGAGAGTAGCAGAGTGAGTAGTAGAGAATAGTAGAGAGTGAGTAGTAGAGAGAGTAGTAGAGAGTAGAAGAGTAGTAGAGAGTGAGTAGCAGAGAGTGAGTAGTAGAGAGTGAGAAGTAGAAAGAGTAGTAGAGAGTAGTAGAGTAGTAGAGAGTAAGTAGTAGAGAGTGAGTAGTAGAGAGTAGTAGAGAGTGAGTAGTAGAGAAAGAATAGTGGAGAGTGAGTAGTAGAGAGTAGTAGAGAGTGAGCAGTAGAGAGTAAGTAGTAGAGTGAATAGTAGAGAGTGGTTAGTAGAGAGAGAGTATTAAAGAGTGAGTAGTAGAGAGTAGTAGAGTGAGTAGTAGAGTGAGTAGTAGAGAGAGAGTAGTAGAGAGTAGTAGAGAGTAAGTAGTAGAAATTAAATAGTAGAGAATAGTAGAGAGAGAGTAGTAGACAGTAGCATAGAGTGAGTAGAAGAGAGTGAGTAGTAGAGCAGTAGCGAGTGAGTAGTAGTGAGTAGTGGAGAGTGGTAGAGAGTGAGTAGTAGAGAGTAGTAGAGTAGTAGAGAGTGAGTAGTAGAGAGAGAGTAGTAGAGAGTAGTAGAGAGTGAGCAGTAGAGTAGTAGAGAGTGAGTAGTAGAGAGTGAGTAGTAGAGAGTTATAGAGAGTGAGTAGTAGAGTGAGTACTAGAGAGAAGTAGAGAGCGAGTAGTAGAGAGCAAGTAGTAAAGCATGTGTAGTAGAGAGTGAGTAGTAGAGAGTAGTAGAGAGTGAGTAGTAGAGAGAGTAAGAGAGAGTAGTAGAGTAGTAGAGAGTGAGTAGTAGAGTGAGTAGTAGAGAGTAGTAGAGAGCAAGTAGTAGAGAGTGAGCAGTAGAGAGTGAGTAGTAGAGTGAATAGTAGAGAGTGATTAGTGGAGAGAGAGTAGTAGAGAGCAAGTAGTAGAGCGTGTGTAGTAGAGAGTGAGTAGTAGAGAGTGAGTAGTAGAGAAAGTAGTAGAGAGTGAAAAGTAGAGAGAGTAAGAGAGAGTAGTGGAGTAGTAGAGAGTGAGCAGTAGAGTGAGTAGTAGAGAGAAGTAGAGAGTGAGTAGTAGAGTGAGTACTAGAGAGTAGTAGAGAGTGAGTAGTAGAGAGCAAGTAGTAGAGTTTGTGTAGTAGAGAGTGAGTAGTAGAGAGTAGTAGAGAGTGAGTAGTAGAGAAAGTAGTAGAGAGTGAGAAGTAGAGAGAGTAGTAGAGTAGTAGAGAATGAGTAGTAGAGTGAGTAGTAGAGAGTAGTTGAGAGCGATTAGTAGAGAGTGAGTAGTGGAGAGTGAGCAGTAGAGAGTAGCAGAGAGTGAGTAGAAGAGAGTGAGTAGAAGATAGTGAGTAGTAGAGAGTAGTAAAGAGTAGTAGAGAGTGAGTAGTAGAGAGAGAAGAGTAGTAGAGAGTGAGTAGTAGAGTGAGTAGTAAAGAGTGAGTAGTAGAGTAGTTGTGAGTGAGTGGAAGAGAGTAGTAGAGTGAGTAGTAGAGAATAGTGGAGAGTGAGTAGTAGAGAGAGTAGTAGAGAGTAGCAGAATAGTAGAGAGTGAGTAGTAGAAAGTGAGTAGTAGAGAGAGTAGTAGAGAGTAGTAGAGTAGTAGAGAGTAAGTAGTAGAGAGTGAGTAGTAGAGAGTAGTAGAGAGTGAGTAGTAGAGAGTGAGTAGTGGACAGTGAGTATTAGAGAGTAGTAGAGTAGTAGAGAGTAAGTAGTAGAGAGTGAGCAGTATAGAGTAGTAGAGAGTGAGTCGTAGAGAGTGACTAGTGGAGAGTGAGTAGCAGAGAGTAGTAGAGAGCGAGTAGTAGAGAGTGAGCAGTATAGAGTGAGTAGTAGAATGAATAGTAGAGAGTGAGTAGTGGAGAGAGAGTAGTAGAGAGTGAGTAGTAGAGAGTAGTAGAGTGAGTAGTAGAGAGAGAGTAGTAGAGAGTAGTAGAGAGTGAGTAGTAGAGTAGTAGTAGAGAGAGAGTAGTAGACAGTAGTATAGTGAGTGGTAGAGAGTAGTGGAGAGTAGTAGAGTGAGTAGTAGAGGGTGAGTAGTAGAGAGTGAATAGTAGAGAGTAGTAGAGAGGGAGTAGTAGACAGTAGTATAGAGTGAGTAGAAGAGAGTGAGTAGAAGAGTAGTAGAGTAGTAGCGTGTGAGTAGTAGTGAGTAGTAGAGAGTAGTAGAGAGGGAGTAGTAGAGAGTAGTAGAGTAGTATAGAGTGAGTAGTAGAGAGAGAGTAGTAGAGAGTGAATAGTAGAGAGTGAGTAGTAGACAGTACTAGAGTGATTAACAGAGAGTGAGTTGTAGAGAGTGAGTACTAGAGTGAGTACTAGAGAGTAGTAGAGATAAGTAGAGAGTGAGTAGTAGAGAGTGAGTATTAGAGAGTAATACAGTAAGTAGCAGAGAGAGAGTAGTAGAGAAAGTAGTAGAGAGTGAGAAGTAGAGAGAGTAAGAGAGAGTAGTAGAGTAGTAGAGAATGAGTAGTAGAGTGAGTAGTAGAGAGTAGTTGAGAGCGAGTAGTAGAGAAAGTAGTAGAGAGTGAGAAGTAGAGAGAGTAAGAGAGAGTAGTAGAGTAGTAGAGAATGAGTAGTAGAGTGAGTAGTAGAGAGTAGTTGAGAGCGAGTAGTAGAGAGTGAGTTGTGGAGAGTGAGCAGTAGAGAGTAGCAGAGAGTGAGTAGAAGAGAGTGAGTAGAAGATAGTGAGTAGTAGAGAGTAGTAAAAGGTAGTAGAGAGTGAGTAGTAGAGAGAGAAGAGAAGAGAGAGAGTAGTAGAGAGTGAGTAGTAGAGTGAGTAGTAGAGAGTGAGTAGTAGAGAGTGAGAAGTAGAGTAGTTGTGAGTGAGTGGAAGAGAGTAGTAGAGTGAGTAGTAGAGAATAGTGGAGAGTGAGTAGTAGAGAGAGTAGTAGAGAGTAGCAGAATAGTAGAGAGTGAGTAGTAGAGAGTGAGTAGTAGAGAGAGTAGTAGAGAGTAGTAGAGTAGTAGAGAGTAAGTAGTAGAGAGTGAGTAGTAGAGAGTAGTAGAGAGTGAGTAGTAGAGAGTGAGTAGTGGACAGTGAGTATTAGAGAGTAGTAGAGTAGTAGAGAGTAAGTAGAAGAGAGTGAGCAGTATAGAGTAGTAGAGAGTGAGTCGTAGAGAGTGAGTAGTGGAGAGTGAGTAGTAGAAAGTAGTAGAGAGCGAGTAGTAGAGAGTGAGCAGTATAGAGTGAGTAGTAGAATGAATAGTAGAGAGTGAGTAGTGGAGAGAGAGTAGAAGAGAGTGAGTAGTAGAGAGTAGTAGAGTGAGTAGTAGAGAGAGAGTAGTAGAGAGTACTAGAGAGTGAGTAGTAGAGTAGTAGTAGAGAGAGAGTAGTAGACAGTAGTATAGTGAGTGGTAGAGAGTAGTGGAGAGTAGTAGAGTGAGTAGTAGAGGGTGAGTAGTAGAGAGTGAATAGTAGAGAGTAGTAGAGAGGGAGTAGTAGACAGTAGTATAGAGTGAGTAGAAGAGAGTGAGTAGAAGAGTAGTAGAGTAGTAGCGTGTGAGTAGTAGTGAGTAGTAGAGAGTAGTAGAGAGGGAGTAGTAGAGAGTAGTAGAGTAGTATAGAGTGAGTAGTAGAGAGAGAGTAGTAGAGAGTGAATAGTAGAGAGTGAGTAGTAGACAGTACTAGAGTGATTAACAGAGAGTGAGTTGTAGAGAGTGAGTACTAGAGTGAGTACTAGAGAGTAGTAGAGATAAGTAGAGAGTGAGTAGTAGAGAGTGAGTATTAGAGAGTAATACAGTAAGTAGCAGAGAGAGAGTAGTAGAGAAAGTAGTAGAGAGTGAGAAGTAGAGAGAGTAAGAGAGAGTAGTAGAGTAGTAGAGAATGAGTAGTAGAGTGAGTAGTAGAGAGTAGTTGAGAGCGAGTAGTAGAGAAAGTAGTAGAGAGTGAGAAGTAGAGAGAGTAAGAGAGAGTAGTAGAGTAGTAGAGAATGAGTAGTAGAGTGAGTAGTAGAGAGTAGTTGAGAGCGAGTAGTAGAGAGTGAGTAGTGGAGAGTGAGCAGTAGAGAGTAGCAGAGAGTGAGTAGAAGAGAGTGAGTAGAAGATAGTGAGTAGTAGAGAGTAGTAAAAAGTAGTAGAGAGTGAGTAGTAGAGAGAGAAGAGAAGAGAGAGAGTAGTAGAGAGTGAGTAGTAGAGTGAGTAGTAGAGAGTGAGTAGTAGAGAGTGAGTAGTAGAGTAGTTGTGAGTGAGTGGAAGAGAGTAGTAGAGTGAGTAGTAGAGAATAGTGGAGAGTGAGTGGTAGAGAGAGTAGTAGAGAGTAGCAGAATAGTAGAGAGTGAGTAGTAGAGAGTGAGTAGTAGAGAGAGTAGTAGAGAGTAGTAGAGTAGTAGAGAGTAAGTAGTAGAGAGTGAGTAGTAGAGAGTAGTAGAGAGTGAGTAGTAGAGAGTGAGTAGTGGACAGTGAGTATTAGAGAGTAGTAGAGTAGTAGAGAGTAAGTAGAAGAGAGTGAGCAGTATAGAGTAGTAGAGAGTGAGTCGTAGAGAGTGAGTAGTGGAGAGTGAGTAGTAGAAAGTAGTAGAGAGCGAGTAGTAGAGAGTGAGCAGTATAGAGTGAGTAGTAGAATGAATAGTAGAGAGTGAGTAGTGGAGAGAGAGTAGAAGAGAGTGAGTAGTAGAGAGTAGTAGAGTGAGTAGTAGAGAGAGAGTAGTAGAGAGTACTAGAGAGTGAGTAGTAGAGTAGTAGTAGAGAGAGAGTAGTAGACAGTAGTATAGTGAGTGGTAGAGAGTAGTAGAGAGTAGTAGAGTGAGTAGTAGAGGGTGAGTAGTAGAGAGTGAATAGTAGAGAGTAGTAGAGAGAGAGTAGTAGACAGTAGTATAGAGTGAGTAGAAGAGAGTGAGTAGAAGAGTAGTAGAGTAGTAGTGCGTGAGTAGTAGTGAGTAGTAGAGAGTAGTAGAGAGTGAGTAGTAGAGAGTAGTAGAGTAGTATAGAGTGAGTAGTAGAGAGAGAGTAGTAGAGAGTGAATAGTAGAGAGTGAGTAGTAGACAGTAGTAGAGTGATTAATAGAGAGTGAGTTGTAGAGAGTGAGTACTAGAGTGAGTATTAGAGAGTAGTAGAGAGAAGTAGAGAGTGAGTAGTAGAGAGTGAGTATTAGAGAGTAGTAGAGTAAGTAGCAGAGAGAGAGTAGTGGAGAGTGAGTAGTAGAGTGAGTAGTAGAGAGTAGTAGAGAGAGAGTAGTAGAGAGTGAGTAATAAAGAGTAGTAGAGAGTGAGTAGTAGAGAGTGATTAGTAGAGTGAGTAGTTGAGAGTGAGTAGTAGAGAGTAGTAGAGAGATAGTAGTAGAGAGTGAGTAGTAGAGAGTAGTAGCGATTGAGTAGTAGAGAGTAGTAGAGAGAGAGTAGTAGAGACTGAGTAGTAGAGAGTGAGTAGTAGAGAGAGAGTAGTAGAAAGTGAGTAGTAGAGAGAGTAGTAGAGAGTAGTAGAGTAGTATAGAGTAAGTAGTAGAGAGTGAGTAGTAGAGAGTAGTAGAGAGTGAGTAGTAGAGAGTGAGTAGTGGAGAGTGAGTAGTAGAGAGTAGTAGAGAGGGAGTAGTAGAGCGTGAGCAGTAGAGAGTGAGTTGTAGAATGAATAGTAGGGAGTGATTAGTGGAGAGAGAGTAGTAGAGAGTGAGTAGTAGAGAGTAGTAGAGTGAGTAGTAGAGTGAGTAGTAGAGAGAGAGTAGTAGAGAGTAGTAGAGATTGAGTAGTAGAATGAGTAGTAGAGAGCAGTAGAGAGTGAGTAGTAGAGTGAGTACTAGAGAGAAGTAGAGAGCGAGTAGTAGAGAGCACGTAGTAGAGCATGTGTAGTAGAGAGTGAGTAGTAGAGAGTAGTAGAGAGTGAGTAGTAGAGAAAGTAGTGGAGAGTGAGAAGTAGAGAGAGTAGTAGAGTAGTAGAGAGTGAGTAGTGAAGTGAGTAGTAGCGAGTAGTTGAGAGCGAGCAGTAGAGAGTGAGTAGTGGAGAGTGACCAGTAGAGAGTAGTCAGTAGAGAGTAGTAGAGAGTGAGTAGTAGAGAGTGAGTGGTAGAGAGTAGTAGAGAGTAGTAGAGAGTGAGTAGTAGAGAGAGAATAGTAGAGAGAGTAGTAGAGAGTGAGTAGTACAGAGTAGTAGAGTGAGTAATAGAGAGTGAGTAGTACAAAGTGAGTTGTAGAGTAGTAGAGAGTGAGTGGTAGAGAGTAGTAGAGTGAGTAGTAGAGAATAGTAGAGTGTGAGTAGTAGAGAGAGTAGTAGAGAGTAGTATAGAGTAAGTAGTAGAGAGTGAGTAGTAGAGAGTAGTAGAGAGTGAGTAGTAGAGAGTGTAGTAGAGAGTAGTAGAGTAGCAGAGAGTGAGTAGTAGAGTGAGTAGTAGAGAGTAGTAGAGTGAGTAGTAGAGAATAGTAGAGTGTGAGTAGTAGAGAGAGTAGTAGAGAGTAAGTAGAAGAGAGTGAGTAGTAGAGAGTGAGAAGTAGAGAGAGTAGTAGAGAGTAGTAGAGTAGTAGAGAGTAAGTAGTAGAGAGTGATTAGTAGAGAGTAGTAGAGAGTGAGTAGTTGAGAGTGAGTAGTGGAGAGTGAGTAGTAGAGAGCGAGTAGTAGAGAGCGAGTAGTAGAGAGTGAGCAGTAGAGAGTGAGTAGTAGAGTGAATAGTAGAGAGTGATTAGTGGAGAGAGAGTGGTAGAGAGTGAGTAGTAGAGAGTAGTAGAGTGAGTAGTAGAGTGAGTAGTAGAGAGAGAGTAGTAGAGAGTAGTAGAGAGTGAGTAGTAGAGTGAGTGGTAGAGAGTTGTGGAGAGTGAGTAGCAGAGTGAGTACTAGAGAGAAGTAGAGAGCGAGTATTAGAGAGCAAGTAGTAGATCATGTGTAGTAGAGAGTGAGTTGTAGAGAGTAGTAGAGAGTGAGTAGTAGAGAAAGTAGTAGAGTGTGAGAAGTAGAGAGAGTAAGAGAGAGGAGTAGAGTAGTAGAGAGTGAGTAGTAGAGTGAGTAGTAGAGAGTAGTTGAGAGCGAGCAGTAGAGAGTGAGTAGTGGAGAGTGAAAAGTAGAGAGTAGTCAGTAGAGAGTAGCAGAGAGTGAGTAGTAGAGAGTGAGTAGTAGAGAGTAGTAGAGCATAGTAGAGAGTGAGTAGTAGAGAGAGAATAGTAGAGAGAGTAGTAGAGAGTGAGTAGTACAGAGTGAGTTGTAGAGTAGTAGAGAGTGAGTGGTAGAGAGTAGTAGAGAGTAGTAGAGTGAGTAGTAGTGAATAGTAGAAAGTGAGTAGTAGAGTGAGTAGTAGAGAGTAGTGGAGAGTGAGTAGTAGAGTGAGTACTAGAGAGTAGTAGAGAGCAAGTAGCAGAGAGCAAGTAGTAGAGCGTGTGTAGTACAGAGTGAGTAGTAGAGAGTAGTAGAGAGTGAGTAGTAGAGAAAGTAGTAGAGAGTGAGAAGTAGAGAGAGTAAGAGAGAGTAGTAGAGTAGTAGAGAGTGAGTAGTAGAGTGAGTTGTAGAGAGTAGTAGAGAGTGAGTAGTAGAGTGAGTACTAGAGAGTAGTAGAGAGCGAGAAGTAGAGAGCAAGTAGTAGAGCGTGTGTAGTAGAGAGTGAGTAGTAGAGAGTAGCAGAGAGTGAGTAGTAGAGAGTAGTAGAGTGAGTAGTAGAGAATAGTAGAGAGTGAGTAGTAGAGAGAGAGAAGTAGAGAGAGTAGTAGAGAGTAGTAGAGTAGTAGAGAGGAAGTATTAGAGAGTGAGTAGTAGAGAGTAGTAGAGAGTGAGTAGTAGAGAGTTAGTAGTGGAGAGTGAGTAGTAGAGAATAGTAGAGAGCTAGTAGTGAGTGAGCAGTAGAGAGTGATTAGTAGAGTGAATAGTAGAGAGTGATTAGTGGAGAGAGAGTAGTAGAGAGTGAGTAGTAGAGAGTAGAAGAGTGAGTAGTAGAGTGAGTCCTAGAGAGTAGTAGAGAGCAAGTAGTAGAGAGCAAGTAGTGTAGCGTGTGTAGTACAGAGTGAGTAGTAGAGAGTAGTAGAGAGTGAGTAGTAGAGAAAGTAGTAGAGAGTGAGAAGTAGAGAGAGTAAGAGAGAGTAGTAGAGTAGTAGAGAGTGAGTAGTAGAGTGAGTAGTAGAGCGTAGTAGAGAGTGAGTAGTAGAGTGAGTACTAGAGAGTAGTAGAGAGCGAGAAGTAGAGAGCAAGTAGTAGAGCGTGTGTAGTAGAGAGTGAGTAGTAGAGAGTAGTAGAGAGTGAGTAGTACAGAGTAGTAGAGTGAGTAGTAGAGAGAAGTAGTAGAGTGGTAGAGAATGAGTGGTAGAGAGTAGTAGAGTGAGTAGTAGAGAATAGTAGAGAGTGAGTAGTAGAGAGAGTGGTAGAGAGTAGTAGAGTAGTAGAGAGTGAGTAGTAGAGAGTGAGAAGTAGAGAGAGTAGTAGAGAGCAGTAGTGTAGTAGAGAGTAAGTAGTAGAGAGTGAGTAGTAGAGAGTAGTAGAGAGTGAGTAGTAGAGTGAATAGTAGAGAGTGATTAGTGGAGAGAGAGTAGTAGAGAGTGAGTAGTAGAGAGTAGTAGAGTGAGTAGTAGAGTGAGTAATAGAGAGAGAGTAGTAGAGAGTGAGTAGTAGAGTAGTAGAGAGTGAGTGGTAGAGAGTAGTAGAGAGTAGTAGAATGAGTAGTAGATAGTAAGTAGTAGAGATTGAATAGTAGATAATAGTAGAGAGAGAGTAGTAGAAAGTAGTTTAGAGTGAGTAGAAGAGAGTGAGAAGTAGAGTAGTAGCGAGTGAGTAGTAGTGAGTAGTCGAGAGTAGTAGAGAGTGAGTAGTAGAGAGTAGTAGAGTAGTATGGAGTGAGTAGTAGAGAGAGAGTAGTAGAGAGTAGTAGAGAGTGAGTAGTAGATTAGTAGAGAGTGAGGAGTAGAGAGTGACTAGTAGAGAGTAGTAGAGAGTGAGTAGTAGAGTGAGTAGTAGGGAGTAGTAGAGAGTGAGTAGTAGAGTGAGTACTAGAGAGAAGTAAAGAGTGAGTAGTAAAGAGCAAGTAGTAGAGCGTGTGTAGTAGAGAGTGAGTAGTAGAGAGTAGTAGAGTGAGTAGTATAGAATAATAGAGTGTGAGTAGTAGAGAGAGTAGTACAGAGTAGTAGAGAGTAAGTAGTAGAGAGTGAGTAGTGGATAGTAGTAGAGAGCGAGTAGTAGAGAGAGTAGTAGAGAGTAGTAGAGTAGTAGAGAGTGAGTAGTAGAGTGAGTAGCAGAGAGTAGTGGAGAGTGAGTAGTAGAGTGAGTACTAGAGAGTAGTAGAGAGCGAGTAGTAGAGAGCAAATAGTAGAGCGTGTGTAGTAGAGAGTGAGTAGTAGAGAGTAGTAGAGAGAGAGTAATAGAGAGTGAGTAGTAGAGAGTAGTAGAGATTGAGTAGTAGAGAGTAGTAGAGAGAGTAGTAGAGACTGAGTAGTAGAGAGTAGTTGAGAGTGAGTATTAGAGAGTGAGTAGTAGAGAGAGAGTAGTAGAAAGTGAGTAGTAGAGAGTGAGAAGTAGAGAGAGTAGTAGAGAGTAGTAGAGTAGTATAGAGTAAGTAGCAGAGAGTGAGTAGTAGAGAGTAGTAGAGAGTGAGTAGTAGAGAGTGAGTAGTGGAGAGTGAGTAGTAGAGAGTAGTAGAGAGCGAGTAGTAGAGCGTGAGCAGTCGAGAGTGAGTAGTAGAGTGAATAGTAGAGAGTGGTTAGTGGAGAGAGAGTAGTAGAGAATGAGTAGTAGAGAGTAATAAAGTGAGTAGTAGAGAGTAGTAGAGAGTGAGTAGTAGAGTGAGTAGTAGAGAGTAGTAGAGAGTGAGTAGTAGAGTGAGTACTAGAGAGAAGTAGAGAGCAAGTAGTAGAGCATGTGTAGTAGAGAGTGAGTAGTAGAGAGTAGTACAGAGTGAGTAGTGTTGAAAGTAGTAGAGTGTAGGAAGTAGAGAGAGTAAGAGAGAGTAGTAGAGTAGTAGAGAGTGAGTAGTAGAGTGAGTAGTAGAGAGTAGTTGAGAGCGAGCAGTAGAGAGTGAGTAGTAGAGTGTGACCAGTAGAGAGTAGTCAGAAGAGAGTAGTAGAGAGTGAGTAGTAGTGAGTGAGTAGTAGAGAGTAGTAGAGAGTAGTAGAGAGTGAGTAGTAGAGAGAGTAGTACAGAGTGAGTAGTACAGAGTAGTAGAGTGAGTTATAGAGAGTGAGTTGTAGAGAGTGAGTTGTAGAGTAGTAGAGAGTGAGTGGTAGAGAGTAGTAGAATGAGTAGTAGAGAATAGTAAAGAGTGAGTAGTAGAGAGAGTAGTAGAGAGTAGTACAGAGTAAGTAGTAGAGAGTGAGTAGTAGACAGTAGTGGAGAGAGAGTAGTAGACAGTAGTAGAGTAGTAGAGAGTGAGTAGTAGAGTGAGTAGTAAAGAGGTGTAGAGAGTGAGTAGCAGAGTGAGTACTAGAGAGTTGTAGAGAGCAAGTGGTAGAGTGTGTGTAGTAGAGAGTGAGTAGTAGAGAGTAGTAGAGAGTGAGTAGCAGAGAAAGTAGTAGAGAGTGAGAAGTAGAGAGAGTAAGAGAGAATAGTAGAGTAGTAGAGAGTGAGTAGTAGAGAGTGAGTAGTAGAGAGTGAGTAGTAGAGAGAGTAGTAGAGTAGTAGAGAGTAAGTAGTAGAGAGTGAATAGTAGAGAATAGTAGAGAGTGAGTAGTAGAGAGTGAGTACTGGAGAGTGAGTAGTAGAGAGTAGTAGAGAGCGAGTAGTAGAGAGTGAGCAGTAGAGAGTGAGTAGTAGAGTGAATAGTGGAGAGTGAGTAGTGGAGAGAGAGTACTAGAGAGTGTGTAGTAGAGAGTAGTCGAGTGAGTAGTAGAGAGTGAGTAGTAGAGAGAGAGTAGTAGAGAGTAGTAGAGAGTGAGTAGTAGAGTAGTAGAGAGTGAGTGGTAGAGAGTAGTAGAGAGTAGTAGAGTGAGTAGTAGAGTGAGTAGTAGAGAGTTAATAGTAGAGAGTTGTAAAGAGACAGTAGTAGGGAGTAGTATAGAGTGAGTAGAAGAGAGTGGGTAGTAGAGTAGTAGCGTGAGAGTAGTGGTGAGTAGTAGAGAGTAGTAGAGAGTGAGTAGTAGAGAGTAGGAGAGTAGTTTAGAGTGAGTAGTAGAGAGAGAGTTGTAGAGAGTAGTATAGAGTGAGTAGTAGAGTAGTAGAGAGTGAGTAGTAGAGAGTGAGTAGTAGAGAGTAGTAGAGAGTGAGTAGTAGAGTGAGTAGTGGAGAGTAGTAGAGTGTGAGTAGTAGAGAAAGTAGTAGAGAGTGAGAAGTGGAGAGAGTAAGAGAGAGTAGTAGAATAGTAGAGAGTGAGTAGTAGAGTGAGTAGTAGAGAGAAGGTAGTAGAGAGAGTAGTAGAGAGTGAGTAGTACAGAGTAGTAGAGTGAGTAATAGAGAGTGAGTTGTAGAGAGTGAGTTGTAGAGTAGTAGAGAGTGAGTGGTAGAGAGTAGTCGAGAGTTGTAGAGTGAGTAGTAGAGAATAGTAGAGAGTGAGTAGTAAAGAGAGTAGTAGAGAGTAGTAGAGTAGTAGAGAGTAAGTAGTAGAGAGTGAGTAGTAGAGAGTAGTGGAGAGCGAGTAGTAGAGAGAGTAGTAGACAGTAGTAGAGTAGTAGAGAGTGAGTAGTAGAGTGAGTAGTAGAGAGGTGTAGAGAGTGAGTAGCAGAGTGAGTACTAGAGAGTTGTAGAGAGCAAGTAGTAGAGAGCAAGTAGTAGAGTGTGTGTAGTAGAGAGTGAGTAGTAGAGAGTAGTAGAGAGTGAGTAGCAGAGAAAGTAGTAGAGAGTGAGAAGTAGAGAGAGTAAGAGAGAATAGTAGAGTAGTAGAGAGTGAGTAGTGGAGAGTGAGCAGTAGAGAGTAGTAGAGAGTGAGTAGTAGAGAGTGAGTAGTAGAGAGAAGTAGAGAGTAGTAGAGAATGAGTAGTGGAGAGAGAGTAGTAAAGAGAGAGTAGCAGAGAGTGAGTAGTACAGAGTAGTAGAGTGAGTAGTAGAGAGTGAGTAGTAAAGAGTGAGTAGTAGAGTAGTAGAGAATGAGTGGTAGAGAGTAGTAGAGAGTGAGCAGTAGAGCGAGTAGTAGAGAATAGTAGAGTAGTAGAGAGTGAGTAGTAGAGAGTGAGTAGTAGAGAGTGAGTATTATAGAGAGTAGTAGAGTGTAGTAGAGTAGTAGAGAGTGAGTAGTAGAGAATGAGCAGTAGGGTGAGTAGTAGAGAGTAGTAGAGAGTGAGTAGTAGAGTGTGTACTAGAGAGAAGTAGAGAGCGAGTAGTAGAGAGCAAGTAGTAGAGCGTGTGTAGTAGAGAGTGAGTAGTAGAGAGTAGTAGACAGTGAGTAGTAGAGAAAGTAGTAGATAGTGAGAAGTAGAGAGAGTAAGAGAGAGTAGTAGAGTAGTAGAGAGTGAGTAGTAGAGTGAGTAGTAGATAGAGAGTAGTAGAGAGAGTAGTAGAGAGTGAGTAGTACAGAGTAGTAGAGTGAGTAATAGAGAGTGACTTGTAGAGAGTGAGTTGTAGAGTAGTAGAGAGAAGAAGAGTGAGTAGTAGAGAATAGTAGAGTGTGAGTAGTAGAGAGAGTAGTAGAGAGTAGTAGAGTAGTAGAGAGTAAGTAGTAGAGAGTGAATAGTAGAGAATAGTAGAGAGTGAGTAGTAGAGAGTGAGTAGTGGAGAGTGAGTAGTAGAGAGCGAGTAGTAGAGAGTGAGCAGTAGAGAGTGAGTAGTAGAGGGAATAGTGGAGAGTGAGTAGTGGAGAGAGAGTAGTAGAGAGTGAGTAGTAGAGAGTAGTTGAGTGAGTGGTAGAGAGTGAGTAGTATAGAGAGAGTAGGAGAGAGTGAGTAGTAGAGTAGTAAAGAGTGAGTGGTAGAGAGTAGTAGAGAGTAGTAGAGTGAGTAGTAGAGAGTGAGTAGTACAGAGTAGTAGAGTGAGTAATAGAGAATGAGTTGTAGAGAGTGAGTTGTAGAGTAGTAGAGAGTGAGTGGTAGAGAGTAGTAGAGAGTAGTAGAGTGAGTAGTAGAGAATAGTAGACAGTGAGTAGTAGAGAGAGTAGTAGAGTAGTAGAGAGTAAGTAGTAGAGAGAGTAGTAGACAGTAGTAGAGTAGTAGAGAGTGAGTAGTAGAGTGGGAAGTAGAGAGTAGTAGAGAATGAGTAGTAGAGTGATTACTAGAGAGTAGTAGAGAGCAAGTAGTAGAGCGTGTTCAGTAGAGAGTGAGTAGTAGAGAGTAGTTGAGAGTGAGAAGTAGAGAGTGATTAGTAGAGAGTGAGCAGTAGGGAGTAGTAGAGAGTGAGTAGTAGAGAGCGAGTAGTAGAGAGTAGTAGAGAGTAGTAGAGAGTGAGTAGTAGAGAGAGAGTAGTAGAGTGATAGTAGTAGAGAGTGAGTTGTACAGAGTAGTAGAGTGAGTTTTAAAGAGTGAGTAGTAGAGAGTGAGTAGTAGAGAGAGAGTAGTAGAGAGATAGTAGTAGAGAGTGAGTAGTACAGAGTAGTAGAGTGAGTTTTAGAGAGTGAGTAGTAGAGAGTGAGTAGTAGAGTAGTAGAGAAGGAGTGGTAGAGAGTAGTGGAGAGTAGTAGAGTGAGTAGTAGAGAATAGTAGAGAGTGAGTAGTAGAGAGAGTAGTAGAGAGTAGTAGATTAGTAGAGAGTGAGTAGTAGAGAGTGAGTAGTAGAGTAGTAGAGAGTGAGTGGTAGAGAGTAGTAGAGAGTAGTAGAGTGAGTAGTAGAGGGTGAGTAGTACAGAGTTGTTGGAGGGAGGACCACCGGGGAGTCGGGGGGACTACTCCGGGGCACCTTCCTACCGCAAAGTTATAGCCGAGCGCCGCTGAGAAGCCTCCTAGGAGAGGTCCTTCTCCTATGATCGTACTAGGCCCAGTAACACCACCACACATGACTCCGTATCAGTTGCTTATCTTGGTTCTTTATATAAAAAGGAGCACGCTCAATATTTACAGTGGGATCGAGTGATCCAGTAAGAGTCTCAATGTTCTTGGAGGGATAGGGTAGCGGGACAGTCTTAGTACCAGCCAGGTACGGGAAGGCTCTGCGCCAGACCTTGAGTGCTGGTCTCAGAGCGGCTTGGACGTGGAGAGCCGCGACGGCGTCTGCAGGGCTCGGGTGGTAGTTCCGCTTGGGTCGAGCCGCGACACAGTCAGCAGGGCTCCGGTGGTAGGTCCGCTTCGGTCGAGCCGCGACGAGGTCAGCTGGGCTCTGATGGTACGTTTCAACAAGGTCGGGCCGCGACAGCGTCAGCAGGGCCCCAAAGATTCGTGAAGGTCTTGTAAGCACGATGGAGTCGCGACGTCGTCAGCAGGGCTCAGAGTGTGGTTTCAGGAAGAGGCTTTCTCCGTAGGGTCAGCCGCGATCCGATCAGCAGGGCTCTTGACTCCGGGATACAACTGTCGTCTTGTTGCCGGGTCGCCCCAGAGAAAGGTCTGGAGCCCTTTGATTTCCGGACCCTTGCGCCTAGGAGGGCGGAGAGGCCGGGTAGGGCGCAGCCAGATGCCCAGCAGGAGAGGTGCCAGGCCCCAGAGAGCTGTGGGGCGATCGCACCTAGGTGTGGAAGGACGGTTGGGGGTCCCATCGATACTGCCCTCCGCCGGGAGTGGGAAGGGCTCACGTGGTATCCCCCGGGCCAGGGGTTGGCGCCTCGATGTCGGGCCTCGCTGGGACCGAGGCCGGGTAGAGCAGGGTCACGTAGGTGGTCACGTGGAGTGACGTATAATCCAAAATGGACGAGCCCCGAGGTGCATGGGACCTCGTGCGGCTTAGCGAGGGGGAACAGGACCACGCCACGAGGCCGGCTCCAACATGCAACCCCCCCAGCTGAAGGCAGGGAGAGTCACCCATCTCCTTGGGGGTTCTCCTCGCCGAGGCGGAAGAATCTGGACAGGCCGTCAGCATTGGCGTGGTCGTTGCCGGGCCGGTGTTCCACGGTGAAGTCCATCCCTTGCAGCGAGATGGACCATCGCAACAACTTGGGGTTCTCGCCCCACATTTGCATGAGCCACCGCAAGGGCCGGTGGTCAGTCTGGACCCTGAAGTGGGTGCCGAAAAGGTAGGGCCGGAGCTTCTTGAGAGCCCATACTACAGCGAAGGCCTCCCGCTCGATGGTGCTCCACCTCTGTTCTCGTGGCAGCAGTCGGCGGCTGATAGAGGCCACAGGTCGGTCGAGGCCCTCGGCGTCCATCTGGGAGAGGACCGCCCCGACCCCGTACTCGGATGCGTCGGTCTGCACCACAAATTCCTTGCTGTAGTCAGGGGCCTGTAGCACCGGGGCAGCACACATGGCCGCCTTGAGGGCTTCAAAAGCGGTCTGACAGCGGGGCGTCCAGTGCACCACCTTGGGCTGTTTCTTGGAAGTGAGCTCCGTAAGGGGGCCCACAATGCTGCCATAATCTTTAATAAATCGCCGGTAGTAGCCTGTGAGGCCTAAGAAGGCCCGGACAGCGGTTTGAGTTGCGTGGGGCTCCCACGCCTGGACGGCATCGACCTTTAACTGGAGGGGCGCTACCTGGCCACTCCCCACCTGGTAGCCCAGATAGGTCACAGATCCCTGAACGATCTGGCACTTGCTGGCATTAATTGTGAGCCCGGCCCTTTGGAGAGCGGCCAGGACTTCTCCGAGGTGTCCTAGGTGCACGGCCCAATGGTCGCTGAAGACTGCAATGTCGTCGAGGTAGGCCGCGCTGAAGGCTTCTAGCCCGGCCAGGACCTTGTTCACCAGCCTCTGAAAGGTCGCTGGGGCATTCTTCATACCGAAGGGCATCACCCGAAAGTGGTAGTGCCCATCGGGGGTGGAAAAGGCGGATCGTTCCTGGGCACCGGGAGTGAGCTTGATCTGCCGGTACCCAGCGGTGAGATCCAAGGTGCTTAGGTAGCGGGCGGCCCCTAAGCGGTCGATCAGCTCGTCTGCCTGTGGCAGGGGTTGGGCATCGGTCTTGGTGACTGCGTTCAGGCCCCGGTAGTCTACATAAAATCTGAGTTCCGGAGAAGTGCCGGGGGCGGCGGCCTTCGGCACCAAGACCACCGGGCTGGCCCACGGGCTGTCTGAGGGCTCGATGACTCAGAGGGCGAGCATCTTGGCGACCTCGGTCTGTATGCAGGCTCGGACTCGGTCAGGTACTCTGTAGGTGCGGTGTCGCACAGGGGGGCTGTCCCCGATATCCACGTCGTGGACGCACCAGGGGGTCACCAACAAGCGTGAGAGAGAAGAGGGCAGCGAAGGGTTGCAGCAGCCTCCGGCAGTCATGGCGCTGTTCTGGGGTCAGCGTGGCGGAGAGGTGGACGCCCTCCAAGGAGCCGTCTTGGCCCGAGGACCCCAGGAGGTCTGGTAGGGGCTCGGAGTCGCTTTCGCCCCCATCGTCAGTAGCCAGCAGCAGGCTTAGTTCAGTTCGGGCAAAGTGGGGCTTGAGCCGGTTGGCGTGTAGGACCCGGAGGGGGTTCCTCGGGGACTCCATGTCGACCAGGTACGTGACAGGGCTCTTCCTCTCAACCACCTTGAAGGGCCCGGTCCACTTGTCCTGCAGGGCGCAGGGGTCCACTGGTGATATGACCCAGACTTGCTGGCCCGGCTCCAACTCAATGGTCGAGGCATTTGCGTCATACCAGCGCTTCATGTCTTCTTGGCTGGTTTCGAGGTTGGCTTCTGCCAGGGCCCGGAACTTCTGAGTCTGGTTCCGCAGGGTCAGGAGGTACCGGTAGACATCGGGGGGGCATCTTGGACGTTCGCCTCCCAGCCCTCCTTGACAAGGCTGAGGGGCCCTCGGACGGGGTGCCCATACAACAGTTCGAAGGGGCTGAAGCCCAGGGATTTCTGTGGTACCTCTCGATAGGCGAACAGGAGGCAGGGCAGCAGGACATCCCACCTCCTCCTCAGGGGCTCTTCCAGGCCCTTGATCATCCCTTTTAGGGTTCTGTTGAACCGCTCGACCAGTCCGTTCCCCTGGGGGTGGTAAGGGGTGGTGAATCTGTAGGTGACCCCACATTGTTGCCAGAGGGATCTCATGTACTTTGAAATAAAGTTCGTACCCCTGTCGCTCACCACTTCTCGGGGGAACCCCACCCTGGAGAAGATGCCCATCAGGGCCTGGCCCACCACTGGAGCTGTCACAGTGCGGAGTGGGATGGCCTCGGGGTATCGGGTGGCGTGGTCGACCAGTGCCAGGATGAAGCGTGTCCCAGGGCGGTTCGGGGGTCGAGGGGCCCCACGATGTCGATCCCCACTCGTTCGAACGGGGTGTGGACGGCTGGAAATGGTTGGAGGGGTGCTTTAACTCGACCCCCTGTCTTTCCGCTAGCCTGGCAGGTCTGGCAGGACCGGCAGTGGTGGTCCACGTCTCTCCGCATTCGGGGCCAATAGAAATGGGTCACTAGGCGGCTGTAAGTCTTGTCCCGCCCGAGGTGTCCGGCGAGGGGCACGTCATGTGCCAGGTTCAGGAGGAACTCCCGGAACCAGAGGGGAACCACCAACACCCGGCCGGCTCCCAGTTCGGCGACTTTCTGCTCGCTATATAGTAAGTCATTGTCCCAATAGACCCAGTGGGTTCCCGTGGGGTCCCCCGAGGCCTGGGCGGCTGCTTGCTGTCAGGCCCCCTCGAGGGACAGGCAGGCCTTCTGTTCTTGCTGGAATTGTTCGCGGGTGGGGCCCCCATCGTGGCGCCACTGGTCCAGCTCGGGGATCTCGCTGAGGGAGGCGGCCTCGTCGGGAGAAAGTTCGGATGGCCCGGCCTCATCGTCGGGTTCCTCCGTGCCGGTGGAGGGTGATAGTTCTGGGCCCGTAGGCTTGTCGGTGGCCGCGGCAGCGGCTGGTTGGGTGGTCATGGACCGGGTGGTGGCGCAGGCCCACTCGGGCAGCCCTAGCATCCCCAGATGCTCTCGGCGCTCCACCTGGGCCCAGGGGGAGCTCTCTAGGTCATTCCCCAGGAGGCAGTCCACGGGGGCGTCGTCGCGGACAGTCACTTTTAGGGTGCGGACACTCCTCCCCACTCGAAGGGGATCCTGGCCATCCGGCACATGCTTTCGGTGTTGTCCGCGGTCCGGACAGGGCATAGCACATGTGGGAGGATTTGTTCGGGGGTCACTAGGTGGCAGCGGACAGCGGTCACGCTGGCCCCAGTGTCCCGGAGGGCTTCGGCCCGTCGTCCATTGATGGAGACCCACTGCTGGTACTTCTGGGTGTTGCTGGGGATGGCCGCTCGGGGCACCATTTCTCGGGAGCCCAGGCATACGAGCGACATGGCAGCTGGTTCCCACTCTGGGGATCCGTCGTCGCGGTTTTCCTCCCCGTCCTCTCCTTCCCCCAGGGCTGCGGCAGCTATTTGTCGGAGAGGGGGCCCAGCGTAGTAGAGAGTGAGTAGTAGAGAGAGAATAGTAGAGAGAGTAGTAGAGAGTGAGTAGTACAGAGTGAGTTGTAGAGTAGTAGAGAGTGAGTGGTAGAGAGTAGTAGAGAGTAGTAGAGTGAGTAGTAGAGAATAGTAGAAAGTGAGTAGTAGAGTGAGTAGTAGAGAGTAGTGGAGAGTGAGTAGTAGAGTGAGTACTAGAGAGTAGTAGAGAGCAAGTAGCAGAGAGCAAGTAGTAGAGCGTGTGTAGTACAGAGTGAGTAGTAGAGAGTAGTAGGGAGTGAGTAGTAGAGAAAGTAGTAGAGAGTGAGAAGTAGAGAGAGTAAGAGAGAGTAGTAGAGTAGTAGAGAGTGAGTAGTAGAGTGAGTACTGGAGAGTAGTAGAGAGCGAGAAGTAGAGAGCAAGTATTAGAGCGTGTGTAGTAGACAGTGAGTAGTAGAGAGTAGCAGAGAGTGAGTAGTAGAGAGTAGTAGAGTGAGTAGTAGAGAGTGAGTAGTAGAGAGTGATTAGTAGAGTAGTAGAGAATGAGTGGTAGAGAGTAGTAGAGTGAGTAGTAGAGAATAGTAGAGAGTGAGTAGTAGAGAGAGAGAAGTAGAGAGAGTAGTAGAGAGTAGTAGAGTAGTAGAGAGGAAGTATTAGAGAGTGAGTAGTAGAGAGTAGTAGAGAGTGAGTAGTAGAGAGTTAGTAGTGGAGAGTGAGTAGTAGAGAATAGTAGAGAGCTAGTAGAGAGTGAGCAGTAGAGAGTGATTAGTAGAGTGAATAGTAGAGAGTGATTAGTGGAGAGAGAGTAGTAGAGAGTGAGTAGTAGAGAGTAGAAGAGTGAGTAGTAGAGTGAGTCCTAGAGAGTAGTAGAGAGCAAGTAGTAGAGAGCAAGTAGTGTAGCGTGTGTAGTACAGAGTGAGTAGTAGAGAGTAGTAGAGAGTGAGTAGTAGAGAAAGTAGTATAGAGTGAGAAGTAGAGAGAGTAAGAGAGAGTAGTAGAGTAGTAGAGAGTGAGTAGTAGAGTGAGTAGTAGAGCGTAGTAGAGAGTGAGTAGTAGAGTGAGTACTAGAGAGTAGTAGAGAGCGAGAAGTAGAGAGCAAGTAGTAGAGCGTGTGTAGTAGAGAGTGAGTAGTAGAGAGTAGTAGAGAGTGAGTAGTACAGAGTAGTAGAGTGAGTAGTAGAGAGTGAGTAGTAGAGTGGTAGAGAATGAGTGGTAGAGAGTAGTAGAGTGAGTAGTAGAGAATAGTAGAGAGTGAGTAGTAGAGAGAGTGGTAGAGAGTAGTAGAGTAGTAGAGAGTGAGTAGTAGAGAGTGAGAAGTAGAGAGAGTAGTAGAGAGCAGTAGTGTAGTAGAGAGTAAGTAGTAGAGAGTGAGTAGTAGAGAGTAGTAGAGAGTGAGTAGTAGAGTGAATAGTAGAGAGTGATTAGTGGAGAGAGTAGTAGAGAGTGAGTAGTAGAGAGTAGTAGAGTGAGTAGTAGAGTGAGTAATAGAGAGAGAGTAGTAGAGAGTGAGTAGTAGAGTAGTAGAGAGTGAGTGGTAGAGAGTAGTAGAGAGTAGTAGAATGAGTAGTAGATAGTAAGTAGTAGAGATTGAATAGTAGATAATAGTAGAGAGAGAGTAGTAGAAAGTAGTTTAGAGTGAGTAGAAGAGAGTGAGTAGTAGAGTAGGAGCGAGTGAGTAGTAGTGAGTAGTCGAGAGTAGTAGAGAGTGAGTAGTAGAGAGTAGTAGAGTAGTATGGAGTGAGTAGTAGAGAGAGAGTAGTAGAGAGTAGTAGAGAGTGAGTAGTAGATTAGTAGAGAGTGAGGAGTAGAGAGTGACTAGTAGAGAGAAGTAGAGAGTGAGTAGTAGAGTGAGTAGTAGGGAGTAGTAGAGAGTGAGTAGTAGAGTGAGTACTAGAGAGAAGTAGAGAGCGAGTAGTAAAGAGCAAGTAGTAGAGCGTGTGTAGTAGAGAGTGAGTAGTAGAGAGTAGTAGAGTGAGTAGTAGAGAATAATAGTGTGAGTTGTAGAGAGAGTAGTACAGAGTAGTAGAGAGTAAGTAGTAGAGAGTGAGTAGTAGATAGTAGTAGAGAGCGAGTAGTAGAGAGAGTAGTAGAGAGTAGTAGAGTAGTAGAGAGTGAGTAGTAGAGTGAGTAGCAGAGAGTAGTGGAGAGTGAGTAGTAGAGTGAGTACTAGAGAGAAGTAGAGAGCGAGTAGTAGAGAGCAAATAGTAGAGCGTGTGTAGTAGAGAGTGAGTAGTAGAGAGTGAGTAGTAGAGAAAGTAGTAGAGAGTGAAAAGTAGAGAGAGTAAGAGAGAGTAGTGGAGTAGTAGAGAGTGAGCAGTAGAGTAGGAGAGAGAAGTAGAGAGTGCGTAGTAGAGTGAGTACTAGAGATTAGTAGAGAGCGAGTAGTAGAGAGCAAGTAGTAGAGTTTGTGTAGTAGAGAGTGAGTAGTAGAGAGTAGTAGAGAGTGAGTAGTAGAGAAAGTAGTAGAGAGTGAGAAGAAGAGAGAGTAAGAGAGAGTAGTAGAGTAGTAGAGAGTGAGTAGTAGAGTGAGTAGTATAGAGTAGTTGAGAGCGAGTAGTAGAGAGTGAGTAGTGGAGAGTGAGCAGTAGAGAGTAGCAAAGAGTGAGTAGAAGTAAGTGAGTAGAAGAGAGTGAGTAGTAGAGAGTAGTAGAGAGTAGTAGAGAGTGAGTAGTAGAGAGAGAAGAGTAGAGAGAGAGTAGTAGAGAGTTAGTAGTACAGAGTAGTAGAGTGAGAAGTAGAGAGTGAGTAGTAGAGAGTGAGTAGTAGAGTAGTTGAGAGTGAGTGGAAGAGAGTAGTAGGGTGAGTAGTAGAGAATAGTGGAGAGTGAGTAGTAGAAAGAGTAGTAGAGAGTAGCAGAATAGTAGAGAGTGAGTAGTAGAGAGTGAGTAGTAGAGAGAGTAGTAGAGTAGTAGAGAGTAAGTAGAAGAGTGTGAGTCGTAGATAGTAGTAGAGAGTGATTATTACAGAGTGAGTAGTGGAGAGTGAGTAGTAGAGAGTAAGTAGTAGAGAGTGAGCAGTATAGAGTAGTAGAGAGTGAGTAGTAGAGAGTGAGTAGTGGAGAGTGAGTAGTAGAGAGTAGTAGAGAGTGAGTAGTAGAGAGTGAGCAGTATAGAGTGAGTAGTAGAGTGAATAGTAGAGAGTGAGTAGCGGAGAGAGAGTAGTAGAGAGTGAGTAGTAGAGAGTAGAGTGAGTAGTAGAGAGAGAGTAGTAGAGAGAGAGTAGTAGAGAGTAGTAGAGAGTGAGTAGTAGAGTAGTGGAGTGTGAGTGGTAGAGAGTAGTAGAGAGTAGTAGAGTGAGTAGTAGAGGGTGAGTAGTAGAGAGTGAATAGTAGAGCGTAGTAGAGAGAGAATAGTAGACAGTAGTATAGAGTGAGTAGAAGAGAATGAGTAGAAGAGTAGTAGAGTAGTAGCGTGTGAGTAGTAGTGAGTAGTAGAGAGTAGTAGAGAGTGAGTAGTAGAGAGTAGTAGAGTAGTATAGAGTGAGTAGTAGAGAGAGAGTAGTAGAGAGTAGTAGAGAGTGAATAGTAGAGAGTGAGTAGTAGACAGTAGTAGATTGAGTAATAGAGAGTGAGCAGTAGAGAGTGAATACTAGAGTAAGTATTAGAGAGTAGTAGAGAGAAGTAGAGAGTGAGTAGTAGAGAGTGAGTAGTAGAGAGTAGTAGAGTGAGTAGCAGAGAGAGAGTAGTAGAGTGAGTAGTGGAGAGTAGAAGAGAGAGAGTAGTAGAGAGTGAGTAATAGAGAGTAGTAGAGAGTGAGTAGTAGAGAATAATTAGTAGAGTGAGTAGTAGAGAGTGAGTAGTAGAGAGTAGTAGAGAATAGTAGAGAGAGAGTAGTAGAGAGTGAGTAGTAGAGAGTAGTAGAGATTGAGTAGTAGAGAGTAGTAGAGAGAGTAGTAGAGACTGAGTAGTAGAGAGTAGTTGAGAGTGAGTATTAGAGAGTGAGTAGTAGAGAGAGAGTAGTAGAAAGTGAGTAGTAGAGAGTGAGAAGTAGAGAGAGTAGTAGAGAGTAGTAGAGTAGTATAGAGTAAGTAGCAGAGAGTGAGTAGTAGAGAGTAGTAGAGAGTGAGTAGTAGAGAGTGAGTAGTGGAGAGTGACTAGTAGAGAGTAGTAGAGAGCGAGTAGTAGAGCGTGAGCAGTAGAGAGTGAGTAGTAGAGTGAATAGTAGAGAGTGGTTAGTGGTGAGAGAGTAGTAGAGAGTGAGTAGTAGAGAGTAATAAAGTGAGTAGTAGAGTGAGTAGTAGAGAGAGAGTAGTAGAGAGTAGTAGAGAGTGAGTAGTAGAGTGAGTAGTAGAGAGTAGTAGAGAGTGAGTAGTAGAGTGAGTACTAGAGAGAAGTAGAGAGCAAGTAGTAGAGCATGTGTAGTAGAGAGTGAGTAGTAGAGAGTAGTACAGAGTGAGTAGTGGAGAAAGTAGTAGAGAGTAGGAAGTAGAGAGAGTAAGAGAGAGTAGTAGAGTAGTAGAGAGTGAGTAGTAGAGTGAGTAGTAGAGAGTAGTTGAGAGCGAGCAGTAGAGGGTGAGTAGTAGAGTGTGACCAGTAGAGAGTAGTCAGTAGAGAGTAGTAGAGAGTGAGTAGTAGTGAGTGAGTAGTAGAGAGAAGTAGAGAGTAGTAGAGAGTGAGTAGTAGAGAGAGTAGTACAGAGTGAGTAGTACAGAGTAGTAGATTGAGTAATAGAGAGTGAGTTGTAGAGAGTGAGTTGTAGAGTAGTAGAGAGTGAGTGGTAGAGAGTAGTAGAATGAGTAGTAGAGAATAGTAAAGAGTGAGTAGTAGAGAGAGTAGTAGAGAGTAGTACAGAGTAAGTAGTAGAGAGTGAGTAGTAGACAGTAGTGGAGAGAGAGTAGTAGAGAGTAGTAGAGTAGTAGAGAGTGAGTAGTAGAGTGAGTAGTAGAGAGGTGTAGAGAGTGAGTAGCAGAGTGAGTACTAGAGAGTTGTAGAGAGCAAGTGGTAGAGTGTGTGTAGTAGAGAGTGATTAGTAGAGAGTAGTAGAGAGTGAGTAGCAGAGAAAGTAGTAGAGAGTGAGAAGTAGAGAGAGTAAGAGAGAATAGTAGAGTAGTAGAGAGTGAGTAGTAGAGAGTGAGTAGTAGAGAGTTAGTAGTCGAGAGAGTAGTAGAGTAGTAGAGAGTAAGTAGTAGAGAGTGAATAGTAGAGAATAGTAGAGAGTGAGTAGTAGAGAGTGAGTACTGGAGAGTGAGTAGTAGAGAGTAGTAGAAAGCGAGTAGTAGAGAGTGAGCAGTAGAGAGTGAGTAGTAGAGTGAATAGTGGAGAGTGAGTAGTGGAGAGAGAGTACTAGAGAGTGTGTAGTAGAGAGTAGTCGAGTGAGTAGTAGAGAGTGAGTAGTAGAGAGAGAGTAGTAGAGAGTAGTAGAGAGTGAGTAGTAGAGTAGTAGAGAGTGAGTGGTAGAGAGTAGTAGAGAGTAGTAGAGTGAGTAGTAGAGAGTGAGTAGTAGAGAGTTAATAGTAGAGAGTTGTAAAGAGACAGTAGTAGGGAGTAGTATAGAGTGAGTAGAAGAGAGTGGGTAGTAGAGTAGTAGCGTGAGAGTAGTGGTGAGTAGTAGAGAGTAGTAGAGAGTGAGTAGTAGAGAGTAGTAGAGTAGTATAGAGTGAGTAGTAGAGAGAGAGTTATATATAGTAGTATAGAGTGAGTAGTAGAGTAGTAGAGAGTGAGTAGTAGAGAGTGAGTAGTAGAGAGTACTAGAGAGTGAGTAGTAGAGTGAGTAGTGGAGAGTAGTAGAGAGTGAGTAGTATAGAAAGTAGTAGAGAGTGAGAAGTGGAGAGAGTAAGAGAGAGTAGTAGAATAGTAGAGAGTGAGTAGTAGAGTGAGTAGTAGAGAAAAGGTAGTAGAGAGAGTAGTAGAGAGTGAGTAGTACAGAGTAGTAGAGTGAGTAATAGAGAGTGAGTTGTAGAGAGTGAGTTGTAGAGTAGTAGAGAGTGAGTGGTAGAGAGTAGTAGAGAGTTGTAGAGTGAGTAGTAGAGAATAGTAGAGAGTGAGTAGTAAAGAGGGTAGTAGAGAGAAGTAGAGTAGTAGAGAGTAAGTAGTAGAGAGTGAGTAGTAGAAAATAGTGGAGAGCGAGTAGTAGAGAGAGTAGTAGACAGTAGTAGAGTAGTAGAGAGTGAGTAGTAGAGTGAGTAGTAGAGAGGTGTAGAGAGTGAGTAGCAGAGTGAGTACTAGAGAGTTGTAGAGAGCAAGTAGTAGAGAGCATGTAGTAGAGTGTGTGTAGTAGAGAGTGAGTAGTAGAGAGTAGTAGAGAGTGAGTAGCAGAGAAAGTAGTAGAGAGTGAGAAGTAGAGAGAGTAAGAGAGAATAGTAGAGTAGTAGAGAGTGAGTAGTAAAGTGAGTAGTAGAGAGTAGTTGAGAGTGAGTAGTAGAGAGTGAGTATTGGAGAGTGAGCAGTAGAGAGTAGTAGAGAGTGAGTAGTAGAGAGTGAGTAGTAGAGAGAAGTAGAGAGTAGTAGAGAATGAGTAGTGGAGAGAGAGTAGTAGAGAGAGAGTAGCAGAGAGTGAGTAGTACAGAGTAGTAGAGTGAGCAGTAGAGAGTGAGTAGTAAAGAGTGAGTAGTAGAGTAGTAGAGAATGAGTGGTAGAGAGGTGTAGAGAGTGAGCAGTAGAGCGAGTAGTAGAGAGTAGTAGAGTAGTAGAGAGTGAGTAGTAGAGAGTGAGTAGTAGAGAGTGAGTATTATAGAGAGTAGTAGAGTGTAGTAGAGTAGTAGAGAGTGAGTAGTAGAGAATGAGCAGTAGAGTGAGTAGTAGAGAGTAGTAGAGAGTGAGTAGTAGAGTGTGTACTAGAGAGAAGTAGAGAGCGAGTAGTAGAGAGCAAGTAGTAGAGCGTGTGTAGTAGAGAGTGAGTAGTAGAGAGTAGTAGACAGTGAGTAGTAGAGAAAGTAGTAGATAGTGAGAAGTAGAGAGAGTAATAGAGAGTAGTAGAGTAGTAGAGAGTGAGTAGTAGAGTGAGTAGTAGATAGAGAGTAGTAGAGAGAGTAGTAGAGAGTGAGTAGTACAGAGTAGTAGAGTGAGTAATAGAGAGTGACTTGTAGAGAGTGAGTTGTAGAGTAGTAGAGAGAAGAAGAGTGAGTAGTAGAGAATAGTAGAGTGTGAGTAGTAGAGAGAGTAGTAGAGAGTAGTAGAGTAGTAGAGAGTAAGTAGTAGAGAGTGAATAGTAGAGAATAGTAGAGAGTGAGTAGTAGAGAGTGAGTAGTGGAGAGTGAGTAGTAGAGAGCGAGTAGTAGAGAGTGAGCAGTAGAGAGTGAGTAGTAGAGGGAATAGTGGAGAGTGAGTAGTGGAGAGAGAGTAGTAGAGAGTGAGTAGTAGAGAGTAGTCGAGTGAGTGGTAGAGAGTGAGTAGTATAGAGAGAGTAGGAGAGAGTGAGTAGTAGAGTAGTAAAGAGTGAGTGGTAGAGAGTAGTAGAGAGTAGTAGAGTGAGTAGTAGAGAGTGAGTAGTAGAGAGTGAATAGTAGAGTAGTAGAGAGACAGTAGTAGACAGTAGTATAGAGTGAGTAGAAGAAAGTGGGTAGTAGAGTAGTAGCGAGATAGTAGTAGTGAGTAGTAGAGAGTAGTAGAGAGTGAGTAGTAGAGAGCAGTAGAGTAGTAGAGAGTGAGTAGTAGAGAGAGAGTAGTAGATAGTAGTATAGAGTGTGTAGTAGAGTAGTAGAGAGTGAGTAGTAGAGAGTAGTAGAGAGTAAGTAGTAGAGTGAGTACTAGAGAGAAGTAGAGAGCGAGTAGTAGAGAGCAAGTAGTAGAGAGTGTGTAGTAGAGAGTGAGTAGTAGAGAGTAGTAGAGAGTCAGTAGTAGAGAAAGTAGTAGAGAGTGAGAAGTAGAGAGAGTAGTAGAGTAGTAGAGAGTGAGTAGTAGAGTGAGTAGTAGAGAGAAGGTAGTAGAGAGAGTAGTAGAGTGTGAGTAGTACAGAGTAGTAGAGTGAGTAATAGAGAGTGAGTTGTAGAGAGTGAGTTGTAAAGTAGTGGAGAGTGAGTGGTAGAGGGTAGTAGAGAGTGAGTAGCAGAGAAAGTAGTAGAGAGTGAGAAGTAGAGAGCGTAAGAGAGAATAGTAGAGTAGTAGAGAGTGAGTAGTAGAGTGAGTAGTAGAGAGTAGTTGAGAGTGAGTAGTAGAGAGTGAGTAGTACAGAGTAGTAGAGTGAGTAATAGAGAATGAGTTGTAGAGAGTGAGTTGTAGAGTAGTAGAGAGTGAGTGGTAGAGAGTAGTAGAGAGTAGTAGAGTGAGTAGTAGAGAATAGTAGACAGTGAGTAGTAGAGAGAGTAGTAGAGTAGTAGAGAGTAAGTAGTAGAGAGTGAGTAGTAGAGAGTAGAAGAGAGCGAGTAGTAGAGAGAGTAGTAGACAGTAGTAGAGTAGTAGAGAGTGAGTAGTAGAGTGAGAAGTAGAGAGTAGTAGAGAATGAGTAGTAGAGTGATTACTAGAGAGTAGTAGAGAGCAAGTAGTAGAGCGTGTGCAGTAGAGAGTGAGTAGTAGAGAGTAGTTGAGAGTGAGTAGTAGAGAGTGATTAGTAGAGAGTGAGCAGTAGGGAGTAGTAGAGAGTGAGTAGTAGAGAGCGAGTAGTAGAGAGTAGTAGAGAGTAGTAGAGAGTGAGTAGTAGAGAGAGAGTAGTAGAGTGATAGTAGTAGAGAGTGAGTTGTACAGAGTAGTAGAGTGAGTTTTAGAGAGTGAGTAGTAGAGAGTGAGTAGTAGAGAGAGAGTAGTAGAGAGATAGTAGTAGAGAGTGAGTAGTACAGAGTAGTAGAGTGAGTTTTAGAGAGTGAGTAGTAGAGAGTGAGTAGTAGAGTAGTAGAGAATGAGTGGTAGAGAGTAGTGGAGAGTAGTAGAGTAAGTAGTAGAGAATAGTAGAGAGTGAGTAGTAGAGAGAGTAGTAGAGAGTAGTAGATTAGTAGAGAGTGAGTAGTAGAGAGTGAGTAGTAGAGTAGTAGAGAGTGAGTGGTAGAGAGTAGTAGAGAGTAGTAGAGTGAGTAGTAGAGGGTGAGTAGTACAGAGTTGTTGGAGGGAGGACCACCGGGGAGTCGGGGGGACTACTCCGGGGCACCTTCCTACCGCAAAGTTATAGCCGAGCGCCGCTGAGAAGCCTCCTAGGAGAGGTCCTTCTCCTATGATCGTACTAGGCCCAGTAACACCACCACACAGGACTCCGTATCAGTTGCTTATCTTGGTTCTTTATATAAAAAGGAGCACGCTCAATATTTACAGTGGGATCGAGTGATCCAGTAAGAGTCTCAATGTTCTTGGAGGGATAGGGTAGCGGGACAGTCTTAGTACCAGCCAGGTACGGGAAGGCTCTGCGCCAGACCTTGGGTGCTGGTCTCAGAGCGGCTCGGACGTGGAGAGCCGCGACGGCGTCTGCAGGGCTCGGGTGGTAGTTCCGCTTGGGTCGAGCCGCGACACAGTCAGCAGGGCTCCGGTGGTAGGTCCGCTTCGGTCGAGCCGCGACGAGGTCAGCTGGGCTCTGATGGTACGTTTCAACAAGGTCGGGCCGCGACAGCGTCAGCAGGGCCCCAAAGGTTCGTGAAGGTCTTGTAAGCACGATGGAGCCGCGACGTCGTCAGCAGGGCTCAGAGTGTGGTTTCAGGAAGAGGCTTTCTCCATAGGGTCAGCCGCGATCCGATCAGCAGGGCTCTTGACTCCGGGATACAACTGTCGTCTTGTTGCCGGGTCGCCCCAGATATAGGTCTGGAGCCCTTTAATTTCCGGACCCTTGCGCCCAGGAGGGCGGAGAGGCCGGGTAGGGCGCGGCCAGATGCCCAGCAGGAGAGGTGCCAGGCCCCAGAGAGCTGTGGGGCGATCGCACCTAGGTGTGGAAGGACGGTTGGGGGTCCCATCGATACTGCCCTCCGCCGGGAGTGGGAAGGGCTCACGTGGTATCCCCCGGGCCAGGGGTTGGCGCCTCGATGTCGGGCCTCGCTGGGACTAAGGCCGGGTAGAGCAGGGTCACGTAGGTGGTCACGTGGAGTGACGTATAATCCAAAATGGACGAGCCCCGAGGTGCATGGGACCTCGTGCGGCTTAGCGAGGGGGAACAGGACCACGCCACGAGGCCGGCTCCAACACGCAACCCCCCCAGCTGAAGGCAGGGAGAGTCACCCATCTCCTTGGGGGTTCTCCTCGCCGAGGCGGAAGAATCTGGACAGGCCGTCAGCATTGGCGTGGTCGTTGCCGGGCCGGTGTTCCACGGTGAAGTCCATCCCTTGCAGCGAGATGGACCATCGCAACAACTTGGGGTTCTCGCCCCACATTTGCATGAGCCACCGCAAGGGCCGGTGGTCAGTCTGGACCCTGAAGTGGGTGCCGAAAAGGTAGGGCCGGAGCTTCTTGAGAGCCCATACTACAGCGAAGGCCTCCCGCTCGATGGTGCTCCACCTCTGTTCTCGTGGCAGCAGTCGGCGGCTGATAGAGGCCACAGGTCGGTCGAGGCCCTCGGCGTCCATCTGGGAGAGGACCGCCCCGACCCCGTACTCTGATGCGTCGGTCTGCACCACAAATTCCTTGCTGTAGTCAGGGGCCTGTAGCACCGGGGCAGCACACATGGCCGCCTTGAGGGCTTCAAAAGCGGTCTGACAGCGGGGCGTCCAGTGCACCACCTTGGGCTGTTTCTTGGAAGTGAGCTCCGTAAGGGGGCCCACAATGCTGCCATAATCTTTAATAAATCGCCGGTAGTAGCCTGTGAGGCCTAAGAAGGCCCGGACAGCGGTTTGAGTTGCGGGGGGCTCCCACGCCTGGATGGCATCGACCTTTAACTGGAGGGGCGCTACCTGGCCCCTCCCCACCTGGTGGCCCAGATAGGTCACAGATCCCTGAACGATCTGGCACTTGCTGGCCTTAATTGTGAGCCCGGCCCTTTGGAGAGCGGCCAGGACTTCTCCGAGGTGTCCTAGGTGCACGGCCCAATGGTCGCTGAAGACTGCAATGTCGTCGAGGTAGGCCGCGCTGAAGGCTTCTAGCCCGGCCAGGACCTTGTTCACCAGCCTCTGAAAGGTCGCTGGGGCATTCTTCATACCGAAGGGCATCACCCGAAAGTGGTAGTGCCCATCGGGGGTGGAAAAGGCGGATCGTTCCTGGGCACCGGGAGTGAGCTTGATCTGCCGGTACCCAGCGGTGAGATCCAAGGTGCTTAGGTAGCGGGCGGCCCCTAAGCGGTCGATCAGCTCGTCTTCCCGTGGCAGGGGGTGGGCATCGGTCTTGGTGACTGTTTTCAGGCCCCGGTAGTCTACACAAAATCTGAGTTCCGGAGAAGTGCCGGGGGCGGCGGCCTTAGGCACCAAGACCACCGGGCTGGCCCACGGGCTGTCTGAGGGCTCGGTGACTCCGAGGGCGAGCATCTTGGCGACCTCGGTCTGTATGCAGGCTCGGACTGGGTCAGGTACTCTGTAGGCGCGGTGTCGCACAGGGGGGCTGTCCCCCGTATCCACGTCGTGGACGCACCAGGGGGTCACCAACGGGCGTGAGAGAGAAGAGGGCAGCGAAGGGTTGCAGCAGCCTCCGGCAGTCATGGCGCTGTTCTGGGGTCAGGGTGGCGGAGAGGTGGACGCCCTCCAAGGAGCCGTCTTGGCCCGAGGACCCCAGGAGGTCTGGTAGGGGCTCGGAGTCGCTTTCGCCCCCATCGTCAGTAGCCAGCAGCAGGCTTAGTTCAGTTCGGGCAAAGTGGGGCTTGAGCCGGTTGGCGTGTAGGACCCGGAGGGGGTTCCTCGGGGACTCCATGTCGACCAGGTAGGTGACGGGGCTCTTCCTCTCAACCACCTTGAAGGGCCCGGTCCACTTGTCCTGCAGGGCGCAGGGGTCCACTGGTGATATGACCCAGACTTGCTGGCCCGGCTCGAACTCAATGGTCGAGGCATTTGCGTCATACCAGCGCTTCATGTCTTCTTGGCTGGTTTCGAGGTTGGCTTCTGTCAGGGCCCGGAACTTCCGAGTCTGGTTCCGCAGGGTCAGGAGGTACCGGTAGACGTCGGGGGGGCATCTTGGAAGTTCGCCTCCCAGCCCTCCTTGACAAGGCTGAGGGGCCCTCGGACGGGGTGCCCATACAACAGTTTGAAGGGGCTGAAGCCCAGGGATTTCTGTGGTACCTCTCGATAGGCGAACAGGAGGCAGGGCAGCAGGACATCCCACCTCCTCCTCAGGGGCTCTTCCAGGCCCTTGATCATCCCTTTTAGGGTTCTGTTGAACCGCTCGACCAGTCCGTTCCCCTGGGGGTGGTAAGGAGTGGTGAATCTGTAGGTGACCCCACATTGTTGCCAGAGGGATCTCATGTACTTTGAAATAAAGTTCGTACCCCTGTCGCTCACCACTTCTCGGGGGAACCCCACCCTGGAGAAGATGCCCATCAGGGCCTGGCCCACCACTGGAGCTGTCACAGTGCGGAGTGGGATGGCCTCGGGGTATCGGGTGGCGTGGTCGACCAGTGCCAGGATGAAGCGTGTCCCAGGGCGGTTCGGGGGTCGAGGGGCCCCACGATGTCGATCCCCACTCGTTCGAACGGGGTGTGGACGGCTGGAAATGGTTGGAGGGGTGCTTTAACTCGACCCCCAGTCTTTCCGCTAGCCTGGCAGGTCTGGCAGGACCGGCAGTTGTGGTCCACGTCTCTCCGCATTCGGGGCCAATAGAAATGGGTCACTAGGCGGCTGTAAGTCTTGTCCCGCCCGAGGTGTCCGGCGAGGGGCACGTCATGCGCCAGGTTCAGGAGGAACTCCCGGAACCAGAGGGGAACCACCAACACCCGGCCGGCTCCCAGTTCGGCGACTTTCTGCTCGCTATATAGTAAGTCATCGTCCCAATAGACCCAGTGGGTTCCCGTGGGGTCCCCCGAGGCCTGGGCGGCCGCTTGCTGTCGGGCCCCCTCGAGGGACGGGCAGGCCTTCTGTTCTTGCTGGAATTGTTCGCGGGTGGGGCCCCCATCGTGGCACCACTGGGCCAGCTCGGGGATCTCGCTGAGGGAGGCGGCCTCGTCGGGAGAAAGTTCGGATGGCCCGGCCTCATCGTCGGGTTCCTCCGTGCCGGTGGAGGGTGATAGTTCTGGGCCCGTAGGATTGTCGGTGGCCGCGGCAGCGGCTGGTTGGGTGGTCATGGACCGGGTGGTGGCGCAGGCCCACTCGGGCAGCCCTAGCATCCCCAGATGCTCTCGGCGCTCCACCTGG
This sequence comes from Triturus cristatus, assembly GCF_964204655.1. Classification (NCBI taxonomy): domain Eukaryota; kingdom Metazoa; phylum Chordata; class Amphibia; order Caudata; family Salamandridae; genus Triturus; species Triturus cristatus. The sequence continues at coordinate 1,122,021,934 of NC_140590.1, forward strand.
GCCCAGGGGGAGCTCTCTAGGTCATTCCCCAGGAGGCAGTCCACGGGGGCGTCGTCGCGGACAGTCACTTTTAGGGTGCCGGACACTCCTCCCCACTCGAAGGGGATCCTGGCCATCTGGCACATGCTTTTGGTGTTGTCCGCGGTCCGGACAGGGCATAGCACATGTGGCAGGATTTGTTCGGGGGTCACTAGGTGGCAGCGGACAGCGGTCACGCTGGCCCCAGTGTCCCGGAGGGCTTCGGCCCGTCGTCCATTGATGGTGACCCACTGCTGGTACTTCTGGGTGTTGCTGGGGATGGCCGCTCGGGGCACCATTTCTCGGGAGCCCAGGCATACGAGCGACATGGCAGCTGGTTCCCACTCTGGGGATCCGTCGTCGCGGTTTTCCTCCCCGTCCTCTCCTTCCCCCAGGGCTGCGGCAGCTATTTGTCGGGGAGGGGGCCCAGCGGTCCCGTTCCGTCGGTTCACGGGGCAGGCCGGGTCGCTCGCATAGTGGCCGGTCTGCTGGCAGCCGAAGCAGGTCACTGGTGGTCGGGGTCCAGGCCGGGCGATGGGGGTCCCACTTCAGCCCAGGGTCGGGGACGTGTGGTTGGCGGCTTGGCCTCGTGGCGGGCTTCTGGGCGGTCCGGCCGGGAGTTCTCGGCTGCGGTGGGACCCCCCTCCACTGCCCCGCTGGTGAGGAGGTCCCGTGGTACTCCGTTGGTAGTCCCCCACGGGGTTCCGGGGGACCCGGATGTTGACCCATCGGTCTGCTTCGGCGGCGAGCTTCCGGGGCTCGGTCAGCTTACTGTCCAGAAGGTGTTGCCTTAGTTCCACAAAGCAGTTGTTGGCGAGGTGCTCCCAGACAATGAGGTCGAACAGTTCATTGTACGAGGTGACCTTGCTCCCTTTTATTCACCCTTCAAAGGCCCGGCTGAAGAAGTCCACGTACTCGACCCATGTGGTACCGGGGAGCTTCTTGCAGTCCCGGAAGCGCTGCCGGTACATCTCGGCTGATAGTCCGTAGCGGGTGAGTATGGCTTCTTTCATGTGGTCGTAGGAGGTCATCACTGCGTCGGGGAGTTGCAGCAGGGTATCACGGCCCTCGCTGAGGAACCTCCCCCATAGGCTGGCACCCCAATCCTTCGGGGGTACCCGATGGGAGGTCATGGCTACCTCGTAGGCTCGGAACCACTGCTGGATATCGTCGTTCTTGTAGTATTCCTTGACGACATCCTTGGGGATATGAACCTTTGGCTCGGTCAGTGGCAGAGCGTCCCGGGTCCCGGGGGTGCTGGTCTCCCCCGTTTTGGATTTCAGTTCGAGTTCTTTGAGGCTCCTCTCGTTCTCGAGGGTTAGCCGTCTCTCTTCGAGTTCCCGGTGCCGTTTCTTTTCTTCGATTTCCTCTTGCAGCCGTAGTTGCTCCAAGGCTATTTTCTTCTCCGCCAGTTGGAGCTCGCCGTCCAGCCGGAGTCGTGCGAGGTCCATTTCGTGTGCCCGGACCCTCTCCCGTTCTCGCATTTCTTCGTGGGATAGGCTGGCTTCGGGGATGCTTCGCCCCCCATCTGTCGGGGTTGTGGTCGGCAGGTTTTCGTTCCAGGCCGAGGTCCCTTCGGTGCGGGGTGGACTGGCCTCGGATTCTGCCCAGGCTTTCAGGGATTTCTGCATTTCTTCCTTGGTGCCCAATCCTGTGGTTGGATCCCTTTGTCCTTGCAGAATTGTTTTAGTTCTTTTTGGGTGTATTCTTCCAGCTTTTCCAGCTGGAAGGTTGCGGCCACGGTTGCTTCTTGGCCGTCCATGGTTCCCTTTTTCTTTTTCCGTCTGGTTAGGTAGTGGGTGCGTTACTTGCCTCTGCGATTGCGTCTGGCTCGGATCCCGTCGCTGGCCACCAAATGTTGGAGGGAGGACCACCGGGGAGTCGGGGGGACTACTCCGGGGCACCTTCCTACCGCAAAGTTATAGCCGAGCGCCGCTGAGAAGCCTCCTAGGAGAGGTCCTTCTCCTATGATCGTACTAGGCCCAGTAACACCACCACACAGGACTCCGTATCAGTTGCTTATCTTGGTTCTTTATATAAAAAGGAGCACGCTCAATATTTACAGTGGGATCGAGTGATCCAGTAAGAGTCTCAATGTTCTTGGAGGTATAGGGTAGCGGGACAGTCTTAGTACCAGCCAGGTACGGGAAGGCTCTGCGCCAGACCTTGGGTGCTGGTCTCAGAGCGGCTCGGACGTGGAGAGCTGCGACGGCGTCTGTTGGGCTCGGGTGGTAGTTCCGCTTGGGTAGAGCCGCGACACAGTCAGCAGGGCTCCGGTGGTAGGTCCGCTTCGGTCAAGCCGCGACGAGGTCAGCTGGGCTCTGATGGTACGTTTCAACAAGGTCGGGCCGCGACAGCGTCAGCAGGGCCCCAAAGGTTCGTGAAGGTCTTGTAAGCACGATGGAGCCGCGACGTCGTCAGCAGGGCTCAGAGTGTGGTTTCAGGAAGAGTCTTTCTCCGTAGGGTCAGCCGCGATCCGATCAGCAGGGCTCTTGACTCTGGGATACAACTGTCGTCTTGTTGCCGGGTCACCCCAGATATAGGTCTGGAGCCCTTTGATGTCCGGACCCTTGCGCCCAGGAGGGCGGAGAGGCCGGGTAGGACGCGGCCAGACGGCCAGCAGGAGAGGCGCCAGGCCCCAGAGAGCTGTGGGGCGATCGCACCAAGGTGTGGAAGGACGGTTGGGGGTCCCATCGATACTGCCCTCCGCCGGGAGTGGGAAGGGCTCACATGGTATCCCCCGGGCCAGGGGTTGTCGCCTCGATGTCGCGCCTCGCTGGGACTGAGGCCGGGTAGAGCAGGGTCACGTAGGTGTTCACGTGGAGTGACGTATAATCCAAAATGGAGGAGCCCCGAGGTGCATGGGACCTCGTGCGGCTTAGCGAGGGGGAACAGGACCACGCCACGAGGCCGGCTCCAACAAGAGTGAATAGTAGAGCGTAGTAGAGAGAGAGTAGTAGACAGTAGTATAGAGTGAGTAGAAGAGAGTGAGTGGAAGAGTGTTGGAGCCGGCCTCGTGGCGTGGTCCTGTTCCCCCTCGCTAAGCCGCACGAGGTCCCATGCACCTCCATTTTGGATTATACGTCACTCCACGTGACCACCTAAGTGACCCTGCTCTACCCGGCCTCAGTCCCAGTGAGGCCCGACATCGAGGCGCCAACCCCTGGCCCAGGGGATACCACGTGAACCCTTCCCACTCCCGGCGGAGGGCAGTATCAATGGGACCCCTAACCGTCCTTCCACACCTAGGTGCGATCGCCCCACAGCTCTCTGGGGCCTGGCGCCTCTCCTGCTGGGCGTCTGGCTGCTCCCTACCCGGCCTCTCCGCCCCCACCCCGGGCGCAAGGGTCCGGACATCAAAGGGCTCCAGTCCTATATCTGGGGCGACCCGGCAACAAGACAACAGTTGTATCCCGGAGTCAAGAGCCCTGCTGATCGGATCGCGGCTGACCCTATGGAGAAAGACTCATCCTGAAACTACCCCCTGTGCCCTGCTGACGACGTCGCGGCTCCACCGTGCTTAAAGACCTTCACGAACCTTTGGGGCCCTGCTGACGCTGTCGCGGCCCGAACCTTGTTGAAATTTCCATCAGAGCCCAGCTGACCTCGTCGCGGCTCGACCGAAGCGGACCTACCACCGGAGCCCTGCTGACTGTGTCACGGCTCGACCCAAGCGGAACTACCACCCGAGCCCTGCAGACGCCGTCGCGGCTCTCCACGTCCGAGCTACTTTGAGGCCAGCACGCAAGGTCTGGCGCAGAGCCTCCCCGTACCTGGCTGGTACTGAGACTGACCCGCTACCCTATCCCCCTAAAGACATTGAGACTCTTTGGATCACTCGATCCCACTGTAAATATTGAATGTGCTACCTTTGATAAAGAACCAAGATAAGCAACTAATACAGAGTCCTGTGTGGTGGTGTTACTGGGCCTAGTACGATCTTAGGAGAAGGACCTGTCCTCGGAGGCTTCTCAGCAGCGCTCGGCTATAACTTTGCGGAAGGAAGGTGGCCGGAGCAGTCCCCCCGACTCCCCGGTGGTCCTCCCTCCAACATTTGGTGGCCAGCGACGGGATCCGAGCCAGACGCAATCGTACAAGCAAGTAACGCAACCACTACCTAACCAGACGGAAGAAGGGAACCATGAACGACCAAGAAGCAACCATCGCCGCAACCTTCCAACTGGAAAAGCTGGAAGAATACACCCACAAAGAACTGAAACAATTCTGCAAGGACAAAGGGATCCCAACCACAGGATTGGGCACCAAGGAAGAAATGCAGAAAGCCCTGAAAACCTTGGCAGAGTCCGAGACCACTCCACCCCGATCCGAAGGAACCTCAGCCCGGGGCGGAAACCTGCCACCGACCATAACCCCGACAGATGGGGGACGAAGCATCCTGGAAGCCGGCCTGTCCCACGAGGAGATGCAAGAACGGGAGAGGGCCCGGACACACGAAATAGACCTCGCCCGACTCCGGCTGGATGGTGAACTCCTGCTGGCAGAGAAGAAACTAGCCTTGGAGCAACTACGGCTGCAGGAAGAAATCGAAGAAAAGAAACGGCAGCGAGAACTAGAGGAGAGACGGCTAACCCTCGAGCACGAGAGGGGCCTCAAGGCACTCGAACTGAAATCAAAAACGGGGGAGACCGGCACCCCCGGGGCCCGGGACGCTCTGCCACTAACCGAGCCGAAGGTTCATATCCCCAAGGATGTCGTCAAGGAATACTACAAAAACGACGACATCCAGCAGTGGTTCCGAGCCTACGAGGTAGCCATGACCTCCCATTGGGTACCCCGGAAGGATTGGGGTGCCGGCCTATGGGGGAGGTTCCTCAGCGAGGGCCGGGATACCCTGCTGCAACTCCCCGACGCGGTGATGACCTCATACGACCACATGAAAGAAGCCCTACTCACACGCTACGGACTATCAGCCGAGATGTACCGGCAGCGCTTCCGGGACTGTAAGAAGCTCCCCGGTACCACATGGGTCGAATACGTGGACTTCTTCAGCCGGGCCTTTGAAGGGTGGATAAAAGGGAGCAAGGTCACCTCGTACAACGAACTGTTTGACCTCATCGTCTGGGAGCACCTCGCCAACAACTGCTTTGTGGAACTAAGGCAACACCTCCTGGACAGTAAGCTGACCAAGCCCCGGAAACTCGCCGCCGAAGCCGACCGATGGGTCAACACCCAGGTCCCTTGGAACCCCGTGGGGGACTACCAACGGAGTACCACGGGACCTCCTCGCCAGCTGGGCGGAGGAGGGGGGTCCCACCGCAGTCGAGACTTCCCGACCGGGCCGCCCAGAAGCCCGCCACGAGGCCAAGCCACCAACCACAAGTCCCCGACCCTGGTCCGAAGGGGGACCCCCATCACAAGGCCTGGACCCCGACCTCCAGTGACCTGCTTCGGCTGCCAGCAGACCGGCCACTATGCGAGCGACCCGGCCTGCCCTGTGAACCGGCAGGGCGGAACGGCTGGGCCCCCTCCCCGACAAATAGCCGCCGCAGCCCTGGGGGAAGGAGAGGAAGAGAAGGAAAACCGCGAGGACGGGTCCCCCGAGTGGGAACCAGCTGCCATGTCACTCGTATGCCTGGGCCCCCGAGAAATGGTGCCCCGGGCTGCCATCCCAAGCAACACCCAGAAGTACCAGCAGTGGGTCACCATCAATGGACAACGGGCCGAAGCCCTCCGGGACACTGGGGCCAGTGTGACCCCTGTCCGCTGCCACCTGGTGACCCCCGAACAAATCCTGCCGCATGTCCTATGCCCTGTCCGGACCGCGGACAACACCGAAACATGTGCCGGATGGCCAGGATTCCCTTCGAGTGGGGAGGCGTATCAGGCACCCTCAAAGTAACTGTCCGCGACGACGCCCCGGTGGACTGCCTCCTAGGGAATGACCTAGAGAGCTCCCCCTGGGCCCAAGTGGAGCGCCGAGAGCATCTGGGGATGCTAGGGCTGCCCGAGTGGGCCTGCGCCACCACCCGGTCCATGACCGCCCAACCTGCCACTGCCGCGGCTCCCGACAAGCCTGCGGGCCCAGAACTACCACCCTCCTCCGGCACGGAGGAACCTGACGATGAGGCTGGGCCATCCGAACTTCCTCCCGACGAGGCCGCCCCCCTCAGCGAGATCCCCGAGCTGGCCCAGTGGCGCCACGACGGGGGCCCCACCTGTGAACAATTCCAGCAAGAGCAAAAGGCCTGCCCGTCCCTCGAGGAGGCCTGACAGCAAGCGGTCGCCAAGGGCCTCGGGGGACCCCACCGGAACCCACTGGATCTATTGGAACAATGACTTATTGTATAGCGAGCAGAAAGTCGCCGAACTGGGAGCTGGCCGGGTGTTGGTGGTTCCCCTCCGATTCCGAGAGTTCCTCCTGAACTTGGCGCATGACGTGCCCCTCACCGGACACCTCGGGCGAGACAAAACTTACAGCCGCCTAGTGACCCATTTCTATTGGCCCCGAATGCGGAGAGACGTGGACCATCACTGCCGGTCCTGCCAGACCTGCCAGGCTAGCGGAAAGACTGGGGGTCGAGTTAAGGCCCCCCTCCAACCATTTCCAGCCGTCCACACCCCGTTCGAATGAGTAGGGATCGACATCGTGGGGCCCCTCGACCCCCGGACCGCCCTGGGACACCGCTTCATCCTGGTACTGGTTGACCACGCCACCCGATACCCCGAGGCCATCCCCCTCCACACTGTGACAGCTCCAGTGGTGGGCCGGGCCCTGATGGGCATCTTCTCCAGAGTGGGGTTTCCCCAAGAAGTGGTGAGCGACAGGGGTACGAACTTTATTTTAAAATACATGAAATCCCTCTGGCAACAATGTGGGGTCACCTACAAATTCACCACCCCTTACCACCCCCAGGGGAACGGACTGGTCGAGCGGTTCAACAGAACCCTGAAGGGAATGATCAAGGGTCTGGAAGAGCCCCTGAGGAGGAGATGGGACGTCCTGCTGCCCTGCCTCCTGTTCGCCTATCGAGAGGTACCACAGAAATCCCTGGGCTTTAGCCCCTTCGAACTATTGTACGGGCACCCCGTCCGAGGGCCCCTCAGCCTGGTCAAGGAGGGCTGGGAGGCGAACGTCCAAGATGCCCCCCCGACGTCTACCAGTACCTCCTGACCCTGCGGAACCAGACTCGGAAGTTCCGGGCCCTGGCTGAAGCCAACCTCGAAGCCAGCCAAGAAGACATGAAACGCTGGTATGGCGAAAATGCCTCGACCATTGAGTTCGAGCCGGGCCAGCAAGTCTGGGTCATGTCGCCCGTGGACCCCTGCGCCCTGCAGGACAAGTGGACCGGGCCCTTCAAGGTGGTTGAGAGGAAGAGCCCCGTCACCTACCTGGTCGACATGGAGTCCCCGCGGAACCCCCTCCGGGTCCCACACGCCAACGGGCTCAAGCCCCACTTTGCCCGAACTGAACTAAGCCTGCTGCTGGCTACCGACGATGGGGGCGCAAGCGACTCCGAGCCCCCAGCAGACCTCCTGGGGTCCTCGGGCCAAGACGGCTCCTTGGAGGGCGTCCACCTCTCCGCTACCCTAACCCCAGAACAGCGCCATGACTGCCGGAAGCTGCTGCAACCCTTCGCTGCCCTCTTCTCTCTCACACCCGGGGGGACCCCTGGTGCGTCCACGACGTGGACACCGGGGACAGCCCCCCGGTGCGGCACCGCGCCTACAGAGTACCTGACCGAGTCCGAGCCTGCATACAGACCGAAGTCTCCAAGATGCTCGCCCTCGGAGTCATCGAGCCATCAGACAGCCCGTGGGCCAGCCCAGTGGTCTTGGTGCCGAAGGCCACTGCCCCCGGCAGCTCCCCGGAACTCAGATTTTGTGTAGACTACCGGGGCCTGAACGCAGTCACCAAGACCGATGCCCACCCCTTGCCACGGGCAGACAAGCTGATCGATCGCTTAGGGGCCGCTCGCTACCTAAGCACCTTTGATCTCAACGCTGGGTACTGGCAGATCAAGCTCACTCCCGGCGCCCAGGAACGATCCGCCTTTTCCACCCCCGATGGGCACTACCACTTTCGGGTGATGCCCTTCGGTATGAAGAACGCCCCAGCGACCTTCCAGCGGCTGGTGAACAAGGTCCTGGCCGGGCTAAAAGCTTTCAGCGCGGCCTACCTCGACGACATTGCCGTCTTCAGCAACCACTGGGCCGCGCACCTAGGACAACTCAGAGGAGTCCTGGACGCTCTCCAAAGGGCCGGGCTCACCATTAAGGCCAGCAAATGCCAGATCGGTCAAGGATCTGTGACCTATCTGGGCCACCAGGTGGGGAGTGGCCAGGTGGCGCCCCTCCAGTTAAAGGTCGATGGCATCCAGGCGTGGGAGCCCCCCGCAACCCAAACCGCTGTCCGGGCCTTCTTAGGCCTCACAGGCTACTACCGTCGATTTATTAAAGATTATGGCAGCATTGTGGGGCCCCTTACGGAGCTCACTTCCAAGAAACAGCCCAAGGCGGTGCACTGGACGCCCCGCTGTCAGACCGCTTTTGAAGCCCTCAAGGCGGCCATGTGTGCTGCCCCTGTGCTACAGGCCCCTGACTACAGCAAGGAATTTGTGGTGCAGACTGATGCATCAGAGTACGGGGTCGGGGCGGTCCTCTCCCAGATGGACGCCGAGGGCCTCGACCGACCTGTGGCCTTTTTCAGCCGCCGACTGCTGCCACGGGAACAAAGGTGGAGCACCATCGAGCGGGAAGCCTTCGCTGTGGTATGGGCACTCAAGAAGCTCCGGCCCTACCTTTTCGGCACCCACTTCAGAGTCCAAACTGACCACCGGCCATTGTGGTGGCTAATGCAAATGCGGGGCGAGAACCCCAAGCTGTTGCGATGGTCCATCTCGCTGCAAGGGATGGACTTCTCCGTGGAGCACCGGCCCGGCAACGACCACGCCAATGCTGACGGCCTGTCCAGATTCTTCCGCCTCGGCGAGGAGAACCCCCAAGGAGATGGGTGACTCTCCCAGCCTTCAGCTGGGGGGGACGCGTGTTGGAGCCGGCCTCGTGGCGTGGTCCTGTTCCCCCTCGCTAAGCCGCACGAGGTCCCATGCACCTCGGGGCTCCTCCATTTTGGATTATATGTCACTCCACGTGACCACCTACGTGAACCTGCTCTACCCGGCCTCAGTCCCAGCGAGGCCCGACATCGAGGCGCCAACCCCTGGCCCGGGGGATACCACGTGAACCCTTCCCACTCCCGGCGGATGGCAGTATCGATGGGACCCCCAACCGTCCTTCCACACCTAGGTGCGATCGCCCCACAGCTCTCTGGGGCCTGGCGCCTCCCCTGCTGGGCGTCTGGCCGCTCCCTACCCGGCCTCTCCGCCCCCCCCGGGCGCAAGGGTCCGGACATCAAAGGGCTCCAGTCCTATATCTGGGGCGACCCGGCAACAAGACAACAGTTGTATCCCGGAGTCAAGAGCCCTGCTGATCGGATCGCGGCTGACCCTACTGATGAATACAGGCCCCAGCTAGGCCCGCAGGACACAAGGGTTCACTCTCCTTCAATGGAATCTATAAGGAAGTTGGCACGGAAACTGCAAAGTACAAAGACAACGTTTATTAACCCTTAAGGGTGGTCCTACAATCCATACAACACCCTTCAGTATTGCATAGAGTAGCACAAAGAACTTGCATACACGGTCCCCTTTTATACACAACAGAGGGGCTCATAAGTGGGTGGAGACAACATGAGGCAAAGAATGTTACCTTTTATGGTCATCTTCGATACAGAATCAATATATGGGCGGAGCCAACACACTCCTTGAGCCCGCGAAAACATGGTCAAGCGAGGACTAACTGATAACAGATGTGGTCAAGTCTGGGCATGCGCCAGATGGACATAGGAGCTATTTATAGACTGTTACTAGGCAGATTACAAGGGCAACTAACACGGAGGTGGGACTCTTCTCGTGTTGAGCACGTGGAGACACGACAATACAAAATGGAGTCCAAACTTTAGTCAACATAACAGAAGAGACATGCTCTAAGACAGATGAATTCGTGTCTTCAGTGAATGCTTAATCACATCGTTGTTTCAATTTTACAACAGACGACCCTTTCAGCATTTACTGAAGACATCCGGTTTGTTAGGATAATCATCGTATATGTCAATTGTCATCATTTCTTTTACTTCTCTAGCTAAATGTTTCTGATAAGTGACATCAGCAAGAGCTTTCTTATCGGGAATACAGAATGATACACATAAGGAACAGAGCAAAGGACCACATTGAATACAAATGCAGCATGAAAACAAAATTGCTACAATGATACAGAGACCAGTTAAAACTTTCCATCCCCACGCGGTGATCAATGCCCAAAACCATCCAGAAAAGGTCCAAGTGCCGTTTTCTGTATGGATTTCAGCTGCAATTTTATGCAGTTTATTAATGGCATTATAAACTGATGGCGTGTGATCAGGAATAAACACACAACAACTACTTCCAATAATTTTACAAGCTCCACCTCGGTTGGCTAACATAACATCTAACACCATACGATTCTGCAATGCAACAATTCTAGTAATTTGCAATTCTTCCGTAAGATTCCCAAGAGCAGCAGCGGTTTGATTTGTCACAGCCTCTACCACTCTTGTTAACCTTCGAACTTTCCTACTATTTAGGGCAGCTCCAACAAAGAAGAACAATCCTAGATTAAAATCAATATACTGTTGCAGACTAGTGTCAGTCTGATCCACGTCATCAATTGATAGAGTACGTTTATACCTATTTACAGTCACATTGTTCAACAATTTCAAATCTTTATGATAGGATGCTGGTGCTAAGAATACAGGAGGTAATAGGAATGCCACATAACATACTCCAGACCAACCGGCTGGCAAGCGGTAATAACCTTTATTTCCACATACAAAGTATGTATTATGGGAGGCTAAGAAAGTACTGTTATTCAACCCATCAATATTCAAAACGGTAATGCAATCACTAACACCAACAGGAATATAACCCACACTCTGGACACACAGGTCCGCTTGAGCTTGTGCCACTTGAATCACGAATCTGTCCTTTCCCACAGTGTCTCGAGTGTTCGTGAAAATATAGGGAATCGATTCATTGTCCGGCCGATACTCTTCCCACTCCCAAATTGTCCCATTCGCTTGCGGATATCCATCTTTATCCTGATGACACTCTTTATTGAGTCTGAAGAGTAATCGTCCCACTGTGGGTTTCCGGGTGGCAAAAAGCAAAGTGTACCATGCTCTACAAGAGCCATTATGAGAGAAGGGAAGAGGTATGAACGGAGTTCCTCCTTTCTTTTGGTGAGCTGGCATCATGCCACATATCCAACAGTTCGTGGCATTGGTGGCAACATGCGTATGATGCAACATCTGGATAAAAGTGTTATTCAAGTAAGACTGGCGATGCTTTAACTCTTGATACGGTAATGTATAAAAATAGTGCTCCTCGGGCACTGGAGTAGTCAGAACAAGCAACTCTCGAGCAGGAGTTACATCCTCCACAAACCATGTAGCTATCCCAACAATAGCTACTGTAAACATAAAACCAGTTGCACAAAGGATCTTCTTTTTCTCCATGGCAGAATGAAAAATCAATATCTTCCTGAAACTAAGAGGTTGTCAGAACTCTACCCCTTAGGCAGCGGTTGATTTCTTCACCAGCGGGCCAAGACGGGTGTCGCTACACTAATGCAGGGCTGATCCCCCCCCCCTTGCCACATCGGCTCTCCGTTTCACCAACCTAAGGGCCGTTCTGACAACATGTCCTGTTACTGAAGAATTCACTTCCTCGGTCTGAGATGATATCGCTTTCCTCCAGGAATCACGTGGTCCGCAAAGAGCTCCTCAGTGTCATTCGGTTCCACAGCACGGCCTCTCTCTGCAGTCAGAACTTCTCGATGGTCGGTCAATACAGCAGGCTCCACCAATCCGGACGGTACTTTGCGACAGTGCAGGGAATGGATCCAATTCTTTCTGTTGGAAACTCGCACAGCCATCCTCGTTGCAAGTAGGACCTGCTCAGGACCAACCCATCTCGGCTCCAAGCTGTTCGTCCTTTCGAAAACCTTCCCCATCACATAGTCTCCGGGTCGGAGACTATGACCTTCGCCTGTGGACCGATCAGGGAGCGCCTCTCGGACCTGTTGATGAATAGAAACCAAGTTATCCGTTAACTGTGCCAGATAATCATTCATCATTACGCAAGGTACATCATACACCGACTTCGGTTTAGGTGGGCCCCAAATATTCATTGGCCGTCCAAAAACAATCTCGTACGGTGTAAGACCGGTTCGAGAATGCGGTATCGATCTAATTGACAATAATGCCAGTGGTAAAGCATCTGGCCAAGTCAAAGAAGTCGAAGCTTGGATCTTAGCGATCTTGAGCTTCAGCGTACCGTTATACTTCTCAACCAATCCCGCAGACTGAGGATGAAACACTGCGTGGAACTTCTGGGTAATACCCAGACCCTTCAGGACATACTTTATAACATCTGCTATAAAGTGAGGTCCGTTATCGCTCCACAGCAGTCTACAAACGCCATATCGAGGGAAGGACTCCTTCAATAGCATCTTGGCCGTAGTCATTGCAGTATTGTCTTTCGTAGGGTATGCCTCAACCCATTTGCTGAAGGCACAAACCACTACTAGAACATACTTCAAATTATTACAGCGCTCAAGCTGGATGTAATCCATCTGCAAAACCTCAAAGGGTGCAGTGGGTGTCACAAATCCTCCTGCTGGAGTTCGAGTACCCTTTCCTGGGTTGTACTTCAGGCAAATCATACAGGTCTGTACTACCCTCTTTGCCGTGCTAGCAATCTCTGGATGCTCCCAAACTTGAGTAAGCAATTTTATAATTGCGGAAGCTCCAACATGTGCTAGCCCATGTGCCATCTGAACCATAGGTTGTACAAAAGCTGTGGGTAACTTCCATCTATCCATCTGCCTATTTCTCCAACAACCCTCATCATCCAATTCTCCATCACTGGACCATTGCTCTCGCTCCTTGTCAGAAGCGGTCCTCTGTATTTCCAGCACTTCTCTCCTTGCATCGTGCCATCTTTCTACCTGCGACTTCACTACATACATGGCAGTAGTACCGGACTGCATTGCAGTCTCCCGCGCCACCCGGTCTGCCAAAGCATTCCCTTCTCCAACCTTATCCACTACTTTCTTATGGGCACTGCATTTAACTATAGCAATCTTCTTTGGATATGTTAATGCAGTCAAAAGATTGTGGACTAACTCTCCATGCATTATCTGTGCTCCATGTGACGTTAAAAACCCTCTCTCCTTCCAGAGTAGGCCGAAGTCATGCGCTACTCCGAAGGCATAGCGGCTATCTGTATAAACATTCACACACAATCCTGTACTGAGCTCGCATGCTCGTGTTAATGCTATCAGTTCCGCTGCTTGAGCTGATTTCTGTGGTATGCGTGCTGTCTCCACTATTGTTTGCAGTGTGGTAATGGCATATGCTGCTGAAGTCGTACCATCTGGTAGCTTCAGGCATGATCCGTCCACCCACAGTTCTCCATCTACATCTGGAAAGGGCGTATCCTGGAGATCAATACGACCCTTTGTCTGTTCCTCAGTCACAAGAATACAATCATGTGCCTTTTGTGCTTCAGACTGAGTCTCCGGGAACGGCAACAATGTAGCCGGATTAAATGTTACGCACCTTTTTAACGTAATATGAGGAGCCAAGAGCGTCAACTCATATCCCGTTAAGCGGGCACTAGTCAGATGCTGCGTCTTTGTCTGATTAAGCAGGGCATCAACAGCATGGGGGACTAATACCAACAATTTGTGAGATAACACAATTCCCTCGCTTTGGCGTATTGACACAGCTGTCGCCGCAACCGAGCGAAAACAACCAGGCAATGCTCGGGCAACAGGATCAAGCACGGCCGAAAAGTATGCACAAGGGCGCTGCTTGTCGCCGTGCATCTGCACTAACACTGATAATGCACATCCATCTCTCTCATGCACATACAACGAAAAGGGTTTTGTATAATCAGGGGTTCCTAACACTGGTGCTGAACAAAGGGCCTGTCGCAATTGCTGGAAAGCAGCATCACACTCATTTGACCAAGGAAGCGGAATAGGTGTGTCTTTTGTCAGAAGGGCTAATAATGGCTTAGCTATGTGTGAAAACCCTAATATTCATTGCCTGCAAAAAGAAACAAGACCCAAAAATGCACGCACGTCCTTCTGTGTGGACGGCGTCGGCGTGTCCAGAATTACTTGGATACGATCTGGTGTGAGCGCACGCCCCTCCTTAGACAAAAGGTGACCCAGGTAAGTCACCTTAGGTCTACAGAACTGCAATTTCTTCCGAGATACTTTATGATTGTGGGATGCCAGAAAGGAAAGCAAAGACAACGTACTCCCTTCACACAACTCCGGAGTGTCAGCCGCCAGCAAGATGTCATCGACATATTGAATGAGGGCGACACCCTCGGGCAGAACAAAGGAGTCCAGTTGTCTTTTCAAAGCCTGACTATAAATGCTAGGGCTTTCTGTGTAGCCCTGAGGGACTCTACAAAATCGATAAGACCTATTATTCAGAGTAAAACCAAAAAGGTATCGGCTATCGGGATGAATAGGAATCGAAAAGAAAGCATTTTTCAAATCAATGACTGAAAACGTGGTCGCCGTAGGCGGGACCAAAGTAAGCAACGTCGTGATATCAGAAACCACTGGGTACTGGGGTATCACGATCTTGTTCACTTCTCTCAAATCAATTATAAACCGATAAACTTTGGCATCCGTATCCTTTTTCAAAATGGGTAGAATCGGGCTATTACAGACGTTGTAGGGAACTTCCTCCACTACTCCCACCTTAATCAAATCCTGCACGATTTGTATAAGAGCCTCCTCCCCCTCCTGGGAAATACGATACTGCGGGAGGCGTGGTAGCACCGCCCCCTCCTGGACACTAATATGAACAGGCGGAATCACCATCTGTCCCACATCAGTATCCGAAGTGGCCCACAAAATGCGAGGGAGGGTCGCTAACACAGCATCCTCCGCAACCACACACATCCGTTCAGACCGAGGGTAATTGTCATTCAGTATCACCCGCACTCCAGCAGGGGAGCAGCGGATCGTAGCTCTGAAATGCTTGAGCATATCAAGGCCCATAATATTGTCCGGCGTGTTCGGAGCAAGCAAGAACGGACAGGGCGTAGAAAAAGAATCAACCTGAAATGCGAGGGGCCGAGAAAGAGGGCTTCGGGAGAGCGTACCGTCAAACCCTACCGATGTAACCATTAAGCCAGTTGGGGGAGCCCTCGGAACCAATTGTTTAGACAGCGCACTACGAGTCGCTCCTGTATCTACAAGGAACTGATCAGTAGAACCCAAAACCTCAGCTGATACATAAGGACCCTTCTGATCAACCGGCACCTCAACTGATTCTAACCCCCATCCAACGCATTTCCTATGCATGCTGAGAATCATGGTACCCAGAGCGGTCAATCCCTGACACTTGATACTGGTTTTGTCGGTCAAAGACATTAGGCCTATCTCGTTGCTGCCCGGCAGGGTCAAAATGAGCGTGATCGTTAGAATTCCCTCTAAAATTCGAGAAACCCCCTCTACCTCTCGGGCCACCCTGATTATGTCCCTGACGCGAAGCATGCAACGCCGGGCAATCTCTGGCCCAATGTCCCGATTGCTTGCAATACGCACATTGGTTCCTATTCAAATCAGATCGTCCCGAGGGAGGACCATAAAATCCTCCCCTACCTCTATTAACACCTCGGGGGGGCGGACCATATACTTGCGCTAGCATCACCTTCGTTTTTAAATCTTTCGATTTCTTCTCCTCCTGTCCATTCGCTTCTTGCTCCTGACGCTCATAATACTGAGCTATAGTCAGGAGGGCTGTCGGGGTCGCAGAGGACCAAGAACTTTCACTCGCTTTTAGACGGGCCGCAATCGCCGGCAATAAATTCGCCACATATTTATCAGCAAAGAGGTGTCGACCCGTATCATCCGTAAGCGACTGACCACTAAAATCATGAAACGTCTCCTCAAAGCGCGTAAAGAAATCTGCAACTGACTCGTCAATTTTCTGCTTACACGAAGCTAACATATTCCAGTCAATCTTTTTAGGGGGGATAATAGTCTTCAACTTAGCCAGAATAGCAGCAGGGAGGTCTAAGATAATCTGAGGTGGTTTCTGCGCGGGCTTTCTCTCCCCATCCGCATCCTCAAGCTCAGACCACCGGGCCTTAAAAGCGGCATGATCATCCACCTTCCGGACAGATCGCCACATATCCGGTGGTAGGATAAGGCCAAAGAACAAGTCTATATCTGCTAAGGTCATAGTACAAGAATTCAAGGCCCCTTCGACTTCTTCGTAAAAGGCCGCTGGATTCTTGCGGGGATCAGGCAACGCATTCTTTAATGCCATAACATCAGCTCTATGCCAGGGAGTATAAACCCAATTATACACAAAATACCCCTTAGCATCGGCAGAAGTAATATCCGAACTAGTTCCCGCTCCTTTAGGAGGAACATACAAAGGCGCCGCTTCTCGCATGGGTTTAGCATGCACTAGCTCGCTCTTATCTGACTGGGAGGAAGATGGCTGCTGATCGTCCGCCTGCAAGGTCGAGCTCCCCTTCTCCTTAGACCGACGCGCTTCGTCCCGTATTCGAAGCATTTCATCCCGTAGCACAAACAGACGCCGGACCGCATCAGGCACCTGAGAGGGAGAGAAAGTACCATTACGTAGTGCTCTAGACTCCGACGCTATCTCTTGTGGTTCAAAAACATCCGAATGTTTGCGAAAAGCAGCAATTACTTCATCAGCAAAAACGGCAGCAAAATACAACTTCTCCCTATCCTGCCATCCTTCCAGATCTGGCAACAGGTCTGCCAAAGACAGTTTATTTGAAACTGCACAATAAGAAAGTTTCCGAAGCTCACCCGAACGCTCAAGAGACAACATGGAGCGCGTGTCTATCTTATCTTTACCCGATCCCGAATCCTGAACCGTCGGGGCAGACGCACCTACATAAGGTGGCGGGGAACGATCTAAGAGGGAAAAATCATCATCAAGATTAGTAAGGACAGGATAAAGAGGCTGCCGAACAGCATATTGACCCGACACTTGCAGCCTACGCTCTTTCTCCTGTCTCTCCGCCTGTTCTCTTTCCTCTCGACGCTTCGCGTCCTGTGCCCGCACATGATCATTTTTCCGTTGCTCTTTATCAAACAGCGCTTTCTCACGTTTCTCTCGCTCACGTACTTCCTTCACCCATAACCGCACACACTCAAACATATCTTGACGAGCACGCCGTTTGCACATACACTGTTCCACATACTCAATCTTACGCATATCAAACGATCCATACAAAGGCCATCGTAACTCAGGATCCTTCTTGGTATATTTCCTCCATACTGCGCTGAACATTATGGAAGAAAGACCATGCTTCACTTACATATCCCTATTAGGAGTCCCCTCTGGGGGAGCTGGAGCAGATTCCTCGAGGTTTAACCGGTTTCCAAAGCAGCAACACCACTTACGGAGTGCGCTAAAAGCAGGCATGCTCAAAAATAATGCAAAATATGCAGTATTATAAAAAAAATGGCACTTAAACGTTGCGCCGTTCAAAGTTACACAGCTCCGGAGAAATCTCTCCACATTACCTGCCTATATGTGTTGCAACGCATATATTCTCACAATAACCAATACAAGATATGACCGGTCATCACAAATCAAACTCAAATAGCCAATCCAGGCTTCAAAAAACTCGGAGCAAGTACCGTACAACGGTTCTTACCAATCAAGAGTGTCCAGATTCCAACTGCCAAGCTCCAAAATTCGCCCAAACGGCTGTCACGGCAGGACCGACAGAAGAGGTCTCAGTCGAGGACCGGCGCCACCCAGATGGTCAGCTCGGAAGGGAAGGAAGGAAACCTCGGGATGCCAGGACTAAAGTGCCTCTGGCAGTGATCACATCCCCGGCCAAATTCCTCACCTTCGTCGCCACCAGTCCTTCGAGCATCCGAGTCGCCGATGAGCCCCACGTGACGGGCGCCAATTGATGAATACAGGCCCCAGCTAGGCCCGCAGGACACAAGGGTTCACTCTCCTTCAATGGAATCTATAAGGAAGTTGGCACGGAAACTGCAAAGTACAAAGACAACATTTATTAACCCTTAAGGGCGGTCCTACAATCCATACAACACCCTTCAGTATTGCATAGAGTAGCACAAAGAACTTGCATACACGGTCCCCTTTTATACACAACAGAGGGGCTCATAAGTGGGTGGAGACAACATGAGGCAAAGAATGTTACCTTTTATGGTCATCTTCGATACAGAATCAATATATGGGCGGAGCCAACACACTCCTTGAGCCCGCGAAAACATGGTCAAGCGAGGACTAACTGATAACAGATGTGGTCAAGTCTGGGCATGCGCCAGATGGACATAGGAGCTATTTATAGACTGTTACTAGGCAGATTACAAGGGCAACTAACACGGAGGTGGGAATCTTCTCGTGTTGAGCACGTGGAGACACGACAATACAAAATGGAGTCCAAACTTTAGTCAACATAACAGAAGAGACATGCTCTAAGACAGATGAATTCGTGTCTTCAGTGAATGCTTAATCACATCGTTGTTTCAATTTTACAACACTACGGAGAAAGACTCATCCTGAAACTACCCCCTGAGCCCTGCTGACGACGTCGCGGCTCCACCGTGCTTAAAGACCTTCACGAACCTTTGGGGCCCTGCTGACGCTGTCGCGGCCCGACCTTGTTGAACTTTCCATCAGAGCCCAGCTGACCTCGTCGCGGCTCGACCGAAGCGGACCTACCACCGGAGCCCTGCTGACTGTGTCGCGGCTCGACCCAAGCGGAACTACCACCCGAGCCCTGCAGACGCCGTCGCGGCTCTCCACGTCCGAGCTACTTTGAGGCCAGCATGCAAGGTCTGGCGCAGAGCCTCCCCGTACCTGGCTGGTACTGAGACTGACCCACTACCCTATCCCCCTAAAGACATTGAGACTCTTTGGATCACTCGATCCCACTGTAAATATTGAATGTGCTACCTTTGATAAAGAACCAAGATAAGCAACTAATACAGAGTCCTGTGTGGTGGTGTTACTGGGCCTAGTACGATCTTAGGAGAAGGACCTCTCCTCGGAGGCTTCTCAGCGGCGCTCGGCTATAACTTTGCGGAAGGAAGGTGGCCGGAGCAGTCCCCCCGACTCCCCGGTGGTCCTCCCTCCAACAAAGAGTAGTAGAGTAGTAGCGCGTGAGTAGTAGTGAGTAGTAGAGAGTGAGTAGTAGAGAGTAGTAGAGTAGTATAGAGTGAGTAGTAGAGAGAGAGTAGTAGAGAGTAGTAGAGAGTGAATAGTAGAGAGTGAGTAGTAGACAGTAGTAGATTGAGTAATAGAGAGTGATTAGTAGAGAGTGAGTACTGGAGTGAGTATTAGAGCGTAGTAGAGAGTAGTAGAGTGAGTAGCAGAGAGAGAGTAGTAGAGAGAGAGTAGTAGAGAGTGAGTAATAGAGAGTAGTAGAGAGTGAGTAGTAGAGAGTGATTAGTAGAGAGTAGTAGAGTGAGTAGTAGAGAGTGAGTAGTAGAGAGAGAGTAGTAGAAAGTGAGTAGTAGAGAGTGAGTAGTAGAGAGTAGTAGAGAATAGTAGAGAGAGAGTAGTAGAGAGTTAGTAGTAGAGAGTAGTAGAGATTGAGTAGAAGAGAGTAGTAGAGAGAGAGTAGTAGAGACTGAGCAGTAGAGAGTAGTAGAGAGTGAGTAGCAGAGAGTGAGTAGTAGAGAGTAGTAGAGTGAGTAGTAGAGAGTGAGTAGTAGAGAGAGAGTAGTAGAAAGTGAGTAGTAGAGAGTGAGAAGTAGAGAGAGTAGTAGAGAGTAGTATAGTATAGAGTAAGTAGCAGAGAGTGAGTAGTAGAGAGTAGTAGAGAGTGAGTAGTAGAGAGTGAGTAGTGGAGAGTGAGTAGTAGAGAGTAGTATAGAGCGAGTAGTAGAGAGTGAGCAGTAGAGAGTGAGTAGTAGAGTGAATAGTAGAGAGTGATTAGTGGAGAGAGAGTAGTAGAGAGTGAGTAGTAGAGAGTAGTAAAGTGAGTAGTAGAGTGAGTAGTAGAGAGTGAGTAGTAGAGAGTAGTAGAGAGTGAGTAGTAGAGTGAGTACTAGAGAGAAGTAGAGATCAAGTAGTAGAGCATGTGTAGTAGAGAGTGAGTAGAAGAGAGTAGTACAGAGTGAGTAGTAGAGAACGTAGTAGAGAGTGAGAAGTAGAGAGAGTAAGAGAGAGTAGTAGAGTAGTAGAGAGTGAGTAGTAGAGTGAGTAGTAGAGAGTAGTTGAAAGCGAGCAGTAGAGAGTGAGTAGTGGAGTGTGACCAGTAGAGAGTAGTCAGTAGAGAGTAGTAGAGAGTGAGTAGTAGTGAGTGAGTAGTAGAGAGTACTAGAGAGTAGTAGAGAGTGAGTAGTAGAGAGAGAATAGTAGAGAGAGTAGTAGAGAGTGAGTAGTACAGAGTAGTAGAGTGAGTAATAGAGAGTGAGTTGTAGAGAGTGAGTTGTGGAGTAGTAGAGAGTGAGTGGTAGAGAGTAGTAGAGAGAAGTAGAATGAGTAGTAGAGAATAGTAAAGAGTGAGTAGTAGAGAGAGTAGTAGAGAGTAGTAGAGAGTAAGTAGTAGAGAATGAGTAGTAGAGAGTAGTGGAGAGAGCGTAGTAGACAGTAATAGAGTAGTAGAGAGTGAGTAGTAGAGTGAGTAGTAGAGAGGTGTAGAGAGTGAGTAGCAGAGTGAGTACTAGAGAGTTGTAGAGAGCAAGTAGTAGAGAGCAAGTGGTAGAGTGTGTGTAGTAGAGAGTGAGTAGTAGAGAGTAGTAGAGAGTGAGTAGCAGAGAAAGTAGTAGAGAGTGAGAAGTAGAGAGAGTAAGAGAGAATAGTAGAGTAGTAGAGAGTGAGTAGTAGAGAGTGAGTAGTAGAGAGAGTAGTAGAGAGTAAGTAGTAGAGAGTGAGTAGTAGAGAATAGAAAAGAGTGAGTAGTAGAGAGTGAGCAGTAGAGAGTGAGTAGTAGAGTGAATAGTGGAGAGTGAGTAGTGGAGAGAGAGTACTAGAGAGTGAGTAGTAGAGTGTAGTTGAGTGAGTAGTAGAGAGTGAGTAGTAGAGAGAGAGTAGTAGAGAGTAGTAGAGAGTGAGTAGTAGAGTAGTAGAGAGTGAGTGGTAGAGAGTGAGTAGTAGAGTGAGTAGTGGAGAGTAGTAGAGAGTGAGTAGTAGAGAGTAGTAGAGAATGAGTAGTAGAGTGAGTACTAGAGAGAAGTAGAGAGCCAGTAGTAGAGAGCAAGTAGTAGAGCGAGTAGTAGAGTAGTAGAGAGTAAGTAGTAGAGAGTGAGTAGTAGAGAATAGTAGAGAGTGAGTAGTAGATAGTGAGTAGTGGAGAATGAGTAGTAGAGAGTAGTAGATAGGGAGTAGTAGAGAGTGAGCAGTAGAGAGTGAGTTGTAGAGTGAATAGTGGAGAGTGAGTAGTGAGAGAGAGTACTAGAGAGTGAGTAGTAGAGAGTAGTTGAGTGAGTAGTAGAGAGTGAGTAGTAGAGAGAGAGTAGTAGAGAGTAGTAGAGAGTGAGTGTGAGAAGTTGGCCTGATATGTAGTGCTCACTATTCTAGTGATCACTGTGTATCATTCCAAACGACCCTTTTTGATGATTGGTTGTAAGTCAACCTTATAGACCAGCTATCCTAGTAGCGTGGATACGAGCAGTCTTAGGCTAAACTCTAGAGGGCGTGTTAAGCCAGCTTTTTTACCACCACATTTACCCCTTGAACACCACGTGAAAGGACACCACACAAGTTGTTATGAAAATACAGGATATTTATTTATAACAAGACTACCCTGGCTCTTTATGAGTCAGGGAGCTAAGCACACTACAAAACTCTTACGAAAATACTTCAAGTTGCACAATTTACACAAATGCCCGAGGGGCACGAGAAACCATCTACACTATCAGTGAAATGCGAATGGTTAGAGTCTGGAGTTACTGATTCCGGAGTGATCCGATCAGTGGGACTAAACGAAAAAGGAACTGGACACTTGTAGAGCGAACCTGCGATGGAGCACCGAAATGCTCGAGTTACCTAGCCCAGAGGCTGCGGCTGCGGGAGGTTCGGCAAGATGTCGGGAGTCCTCATTGTAGTCTCAGGAGCCTGAAAGAAGAAGTTGCTGGCAGGCGACCAGTGACGATGTTCAGCGCGATCCAAGCCTGGATCGGGGGTGAAGGAAACCTGAAAGCAGAGGGGACTCAGTTCTCAACCGCTAGCCAGCGATCGTGTGGGCACCAGGAGGGTACCGGCTGAAGTCACCTCGACCAGGTGAGTGGGTGACGTCGGACTCGGCTGTTCCTCGGACACAGGAGGCGCGGCGGCGACCAGGATGGAGGGCGAGCTGTCCCACGAAGGTGTCTGCTGTCGATTATGCTGGGCCCAGGAGTGGGGCAGCAGGTCTTGGCAGTGGCGAGCCTGCGCAGTGGAGTCAAGATGGCGTCTGGAGTGGACTAGGAGGGTCCGTGGTACTCCTCTGTTGAAGGGGAGCAAGAGCCAGTCTGGAGCAACCAGAGTAGTGATGAAACAATCGTGGTGCGTCGTGAAGAGGGCCACACGCCAGCAAGGAGCGGAAGGGCCCCCACGCAGATCTCGTGGATGCTGGTTAGGCAGACTTCGGTGCTGGAGCTGCTCAGGGTTAGGGCTTCTCAAACCCTAGGTGCACTCACTCGAAGGTCCCTCGGTGGGCGTGCTAGATAAGCGTTGTGCAGGTTCTGAAGATGGCCGGTCCCGCAGGTCTCGTCACACCTACAACTCTCAGCTGGGCTGATGATGTAGGTAAAAGGTCAGAGATGGCAGGGAACTCGGGTCTCGTCGAGCTGGGCAGTCTTGATCCGTAGGAGAGACTTACAGCAAACCGCAAGCGCTTAGGTGGTGCCTGCTGGTGCAGGGTGGCTACTCCTTAGCCACAAGGGAGAGTCTTCAGAAAATAGTCAAGAGTTCCTTTCATGGAAAGTAGTTCAAGATTCAGAATTATCCGATTATCCAATTTGGGAAGGGGACTCGCTCCTACCTTTATTCTAAGGAAAGGGGCTGGCCCGTGACTAGGTCCTACCTATGGGTGGGGCCAGGAGGGGGGTGGTTACACCCCTATCCTTTGTCCGGCTTCGCCCCAGCTCAGGGGCAGGGTTGCCCCCGAAACTGGTTTGAGCCGGGCTATGCACAGTGAGCACCGGGGTGCCACTTGCAATCACCTTCCTTTCAGCCCTGCCTACCTGGGATACACAAACCCTGTCTGGGATGGTGCTAACACCACCCTCGACAGGAAACCCTTTGTCCAAGCTCCCCTCGCTGGAAGGTCTCCCAGCAGCAGGAGGTCAGACTTGTGTCTGGTGGCAGCATCCATTTTGTGATGCTGAGGCTTGAGTCAACTGTAACCGGGGTTCAAGGTTACTTCCATGTCGTGCCCCTCTAAAAGGGGGGAATGCTAACCCCGTCGCCAGGACTGGCGAGGGGTTCGTATTCCAATTCGTATGACACCTTACTCGACATGTGTAGGTGATGCGATGCCAAAGTTAGCAAATAACCGCAAGGATTATAATGCATTTTACAGTAGTTGGCCTGCGTCACCATGGAACGGCTATTAGGACTTGGTTCAGCAAGCCGTCGACGGGCTCAGCTCGCGCCAGAGCACCGTCCCACATGATTCCCTGCACTCTGCCTTCAGGATTGATAAGGCCTGCCATAGGAGTGACTGATAGGAATCCATGTGTCCATTTTAGGGTTAGGTGTAGGAATACTACACCTACAGCAACGGGTGATTACACCACTTTGCCCCAGCTGTCATGCAGCCAGTTGTGTCAGATTTGGGCGGCCATCCAGGGGTGGCATAATACATGCTGCAGCCCCTGGTAGGCCCTGGGTACACCGATGCCCTGGATACCAGTGGTATGCTGAGACAGGGACTGACAAGGCGGCCCAGTTCCAATTAGTGGATGCACCTAATGTACATGTGTGTTAATTTCGAGAGAGAACAGCTAGGCTGTGGGTCTGATTGGCAGGCCCACAGCCAGGGAAAGTCGTAAACCAATGAAGCAAAAGCAAAAAAATCTGGGTGATCATAGGATTGCAGACCCTACTCTCCTACATGACCCCCCCCAAACTTTGGGACAATAAGCTAACCTTGACCAGGTGAGTCTTCTTGCTCTAAGTGGAAATACCTGGAGAGCCCATCTGCATTGCCATGATCAGTGCCAGGTCTATGCTCCACTGTGAAGTCCATCCCCTGTAGGGAAATGGACCACCTAAGTAGTTTGGGGTTTTCACCCTTCATTTGATTTAGCCACAAGAGGGGCTTATGGTCGGTCTGAATCTTGAAGTGAGTGCCAAACAAGTATGGCCTCAACTTCTTCAGGGCCCAAACCACAGCAAAGGCCTCCCTCTCAATAGCTGACCAATTCTTCTCTCTGGGGGTCAGCCTCCTGCTAATAAAAGCTATGGGCTGGTCATGACCATCAAAATTCAGTTGAGATAGAACAGCTCCCACACCCAGCTCCAAAGCGTCTGTTTGGACAATGAATGGTTTGGAGTAGTCTGGACTCTTTAGGATAGGTGCTGTGCACATGGCCTGCTTTAGGTCAACGAATGCCTTCTGACAGCTTGCTGTCCACTGAACTTTTTTTGGCATCTTTTTACTTGTCAGGTCGTTTAGCGGGGTCACAATGGATCCATAATTTCTGACAAATTTCCGGTAATAACCAGTCAGGCCCAAGAAAGCTCGAACCTGAGTCTGGGTGGTTGGAGTAGCCCAGTCCTGGATGGCCTGTATTTTGCTCTCCAATGGCTGAACCTGGCCTCCACCTACAAGGTGGCCCAGGTATACAATCTGTGTCTGCCCTATCTGGCACTTAGTGGCCTTGATAGTGAGGCCTGCCTTTTGCAGGGCCTCTAACACTTTCCTCAGGTGGACCAGGTGATCCTCCCAGGTGGAGCTAAAGACAGCGATATCGTCCAGATACGCCGCACAGAAGTCGTCCAACCCAGTGAGAACTCGATTCACCAGCCTTTGGAAGGTGGCAGGTGCATTTTTCAAACCAAAGGGCATTACCACGAACTGATAATGCCCACCCGGGGTAGAAAATGCTGTTTTGGGCTTGGCCTCCTCAGCTAACATGATTTGCCAATACCCAGCTGTCAGGTCAAACGTACTTAAGGAGCTGGCCGAAGCCAACCGGTCGATAAGTTCGTCTGCTCTTGGTATCGGGTGGGCGTCAGTCTTAGTGACTGCATTGAGACCTCTGTAGTCCACGCAAAACCTCATCTCTTTCTTACCGCCCTGGGTGTGAGGTTTCGGCACGAGAACTACGGGACTAGCCCAGGGGCTGTCCGAGGGTTCAATGACTCCCAGCTCCAACATTTTCTGCACCTCCGTCTTGATGCAGTCTCTGACATGATCAGGTTGCCGATAGATTTTACTCTTTACGGGCAGACTGTCCCCAGTGTCGACCTCATGGGTACACCAATTGGTCTGACTGGGCGTCAGAGAGAACATATGCCGAAAGGATTGAAGAACCTGTTTACAATCCTTTTGCTGATGTCCAGAGAGGCTGCCACAAAAGACAACACCATCTACTGACCCATCGTCAGGGTTCTGAGAGAGCAGGTCCGGGAGAGGGTCACTCTCCTCCTCCTGTCCCTCATCTGTGGCCATGAGCAAGCCCATGCCCTCCCTGTCGACATATGCCTTGAGCCTGTTTACATGGAGCACCCTGTGGGGGCTCCGGGGAGTTCCCAGGTCTACCAGGTAGGTGACCTCTCCCTTTTGCTCAATGATCGTGTGGGGCCCTGACCATTTGTCTTTGAGTGCTGCTGGGGCCACTGGCTCCAGCACCCACACCTTCTGTCCAGGCTGGTACACAGTCAGGACAGCCTTTTGGTCGTGCCAAGCTTTCTGTAATTCTTGGCTCGCCTCAAGGTTTTTAGATGCCTTTTCCATGTACTCCGCCATCCGCGAGCGGAGACCGAGCACATAGTCCACAATGTTTGATGCCGGCTTTCTGAGAGGTCTCTCCCATCCTTCCTTTACCAAACACAGGGGTCCCCTTACAGGATGTCCGAACAGAAGCTCAAAAGGGCTGTAGCCAACCCCCTTCTGCGGGACCTCTCTGTAGGCGAACAAGAGGCAGGGCATCAGGACATCCCATCTCCGCCGAAGCTTTTCAGGTAGTCCGTGAATCATCCCTTTTAGGGTCCTGTTGAATCTCTCAACAAGCCCATTGCATTGTGGGTGATAGGGTGTGGTGAACTTGTAGTTGACACCACACTCCTTCCACATTGCAGTCAGATATCCCGACATAAAGTTTGCACCTCTGTCTGAGACGACCTCCTTAGGGAAGCCCACTCTGGAGAACACTCCAAGTAGGGCCCGTGCCACCACAGGTGCTGTAGTGGTCCTAAGGGGAATAGCTTCAGGATACCTGGTGGCGTGGTCCACCACCACCAGTATAAACTTGTGCCCTGATGCTGTCTGGGGTTCCATTGGTCCGACAATGTCGATCCCCACTCGTTCAAAGGGTACCCCCACCACCGGTAGTGGTATAAGGGGGGCCTTTGTCGTGCCACCTGACTTACCACTGGCTTGGCAAGTGACACAGGAGCGGCAAAACTCCTTCGTATCTTCGGACATGTGGGGCCAGTGAAAGTGTGGAACAATTCTGTCCCAAGTCTTATTCTGGCCTAAGTGACCTGCAAGGGGAATCTCGTGGGCCAAGGTAAGAAGGAAACCTCTCAGAGACAAGGGGATGACCAGCCTCAGGGTCGCGCCAGTTTTGGGGTCTCTTGCCTCGGAGTACAGGAGTCCATTGTCCCAGTACACTTTGTGGGTACCTGTGGCGTTCCCTGCAGCCTCAGCAGCAGCCTGCTGTCTGAGGGGTTCAAGCGAGGGGCAGTCTAACTGTGCCTTCCCCAGGTCTTCCCTGGAGGGTCCCCCTGAGCCCAGAAACTCAACCTGACCAGGTTCAAGCTCTTTCGGCCCAGTTTCCCTCAGTTCTTTAAGGTCAGCCTCCTCAGAGACTTGATCCACGACCTGGGGCAAGGGGGAAGGTGAAGCCTTACCCTTACTGCTCCTCTTCTTGGGAGGTGTCTGGTCCGTTCTTCCAGGATCCAGTACCTGTTCAGTGGGGCATCTTTTGGCCTGTGACCTGGTCACAGCAAGGACATGGGCTGGCAAGCCTAACATTTCCATGTGAGTCCTCTGCTCCACTTCTGACCATTGTGACGTTTCCAAATCATTGCCCAACAGACATTCTACGGGGAGGTCTGAACTAACCACAACCTTTTTCGGGCCACTTACCCCTCCCCAGGAGAAATCAACAACTGCCATACTGTGATTGGTAGTGACGTTGCTGGCATTGGTCACTAGGTAATTGGTACCTAGCATGATCTGTCCAGGGTCCACAAAGTTAGGCGTCACCATGGTGACACTGGCACAAGTGTCCCTGTAGGCCTGAGCCACTTTTCCATTGATCAAAGGTGTCTGTCTGTATTTGCCCAAAGTATTGGGACTGGCATCAGGGGACATATCCATATCCCCTGTACAGACAAGGACGGCCTGAGTGAGCGTGCTGACTAAGTCGTCACTCCCCTCGGTTCCCAAGGTTAACCCAACTAATGCCTTGGGAGGCGCACTACCACTGCTGACTGTAATAGGGGGTGCAGGTGCCTTAGGGGCTGCAGTGGCAGGAGTTTGCCCTCCTTTCTTGGTGCATTCACTAAACCAGTGAGTCTTACTTTTACAGTATTGGCACCACCTTTTTGACTGGCCTTCTTGAGTCTTCTTCTTCTGTGAAGCCTGACCCCCACCCTCTTTGGTTTGTTGGGGACCTGTCGAAGACTTCTGGTCATTTTGTTCGTTCTTGTTACTACCCTTTTGGTCTGCTTTCTTCTGACCACCCTGGTTCTGGTTCTGGTTCTGCTTGACCCTTGTTCTGACCCATCTGTCTGCCTTCTTTCCCAATTCTTGGGGAGAGGTCAGATCCGAGTCGACAAGGTGCTGATGCAACAATTGGTTCTGACAGTTGTTTAAAATCTGTTCTCGCATGATAAGATTGTACAATCCTGTGTAATCAGAAACCTTGCTTCCCAGCAACCAGCCTTCCAAAGCCTTAGTGGCACAATCGACAAAGTCAGTCCAATCCTGAGACTGAATTTTCTGGGTGTCCCTGAACAGCAACCTGTACTGTTCCGTGGTTAAGCCAAACCCATCAATCAGTGTGGTCTTCAGGACTTGGTAGTTGTTTGCATCCTCAGCTCTAGTAGTGAGGAGCTTGTCTCGCCCTTTAACTTCAAAGGAGAGCCACAGTATAGCTGCCCACTGACTTGGGGGGACGCACTGGACAGTGCAGGCCCTCTCCAGAGCAGTTATCCACTTGTGGATGTCGTCCCCTTGCTTAAAGGGGGGCACTATTTTACTCAGGTGTCTAGTGTCTATACCCCTGTCTTTCTCTCTATTGAGAATGCTGCCACCAGTGGGATCTAACCCACTTAATTTCTGCTCTCGGGCCAGGGCAAGTCTTTCTTTGGCGAGGGCAAGTTCTTCCCGCTCGATCCTCAGATTGACTTCCCTCATCTTCGCTTCATGCTCCCTTCTCTGGGGGGACTTCATTCCTCTCTGAGAAGATGCCTGAGAGACATGTGTATGAACCGATCTGCCAGAGCCTCTGGAGAGAGACCTAGCTCGTTCGTTCCCAAGGTTAGGCCTGCTTGAGCGTGGGCCCGGGGCTCCCCCAGTTCCATTCTCATGCCTGCTTAAGTTGGTCCTTGCAAGCCTGCTGACTACCACTGGACCTTTGTCTGCCTCGTCTTCTGTTAACTCCTCCTCGTCCTCCCCCTCTGTGTGGAGGTCGAGGTCTGGGTCACCGAGGGTTCCCTCTAAGGGAGGCATGTTCCCATCAGCACTGGGGGGACCTCCTAGCATCGTACGCCTCTAAGAGACCTATCAGAATTGCGATGGTAGGGTTAGAACCCTGGTTTAGCTTCCTGGAGGCACACAGCTGTCTCATCTCCTTGAAGCTAAGAGCTGCATATCGTGACACGACCTGTGGAGGGTCACTGACCACTAAGGGAGTCTCCGCAGACTCTCCGTGGACCGACATGCTTTTCTAGTGAGGGGTAAGTGATGCACCTACCTACACTATGTGTTTACCTACTGATCCCTTGCTAAGAATTGCAGTCAGGGTGTGCTAAGCCCTGTTACACTACAACAGCCGGTTCAGTAGAACTCGGAGTATTCTAAGTTAATTATATGTACCTGGGTACTTATGTGATCTTTCACTTCGATATTCTTAGGATACGTGTGTGGTAAAACAACAGCAAGCTCAAATCCCAACCGCTGCTCACCAATGTGAGAAGTTGGCCTGATATGTAGTGCTCACTATTCTAGTGATCACTGTGTATCATTCCAAACGACCCTTATTGATGATTGGTTGTAAGTCAACCTTATAGACCAGCTATCCTAGTAGCATGGATACGAGCAGTCTTAGGCTAAACTCTAGAGGGCGTGTTAAGCCAGCTGTTTTACCACCACATTTACCCCTTGAACACCACGTGAAAGGACACCACACAAGTTGTTATGAAAATAAAGGATATTTATTTATAACAAGACTACCCTGGCTCTTTATGAGTCAGGGAGCTAAGCACACTACAAAACTCTTACGAAAATACTTCAAGTTGCACAATTTACACAAATGCCCGAGGGGCACGAGAAACCATCTACACTATCAGTGAAATGCGAATGGTTAGAGTCTGGAGTTACTGATTCCGGAGTGATCCGATCAGTGGGACTAAACGAAAAAGGAACTGGACACTTGTAGAGCAAACCTGCGATGGAGCACCGAAATGCTCGAGTTACCTAGCCCAGAGGCTGCGGCTGCGGGAGGTTCGGCAAGATGTCGGGAGTCCTCATTGTAGTCTCAGGAGCCTGAAAGAAGAAGTTGCTGGCAGGCGACCAGTGACGATGTTCAGCGCGATCCAAGCCTGGATCGGGGGTGAAGGAAACCTGAAAGCAGAGGGGACTCAGTTCTCAACCGCTAGCCAGCGATCGTATGGGCACCAGGAGGGTACCGGCTGAAGTCACCTCGACCAGGTGAGTGGGTGACGTCGGACTCGGCTGTTCCTCGGACCAGGAGGCGCGGCGGCGACCAGGATGGAGGGCGAGCTGTCCCACGAAGGTGTCTGCTGTCGATGATGCTGGGCCATGGAGTGGGGCAGCAGGTCTTGGCAGTGGCGAGCCTGCGCGGTGCAGTCAAGATGGCATCTGGAGTGGACCAGGAGGGTCCGTGGAACTCCTCTGTTGAAGGGGAGCAAGAGCCAGTCTGGAGCAACCAGACTAGTTATGAAACAATCGTGGTGCGTCGTGAAGAGGGCCACACGCCGGTCGGCAAGGGGTCGGACAACGCGGTGAACAGCAAGGAGCGGAAGGGCCCCCACGCAGATCTCGTGGATGCTGGGGAGGCAGACTTCGGTGCTGGAGCTGCTCAGGGTTAGGGCTTCTCAAACCCTAGGTGCACTCACTCGAGGGTCCCTCGGTGGGCGTGCTAGATAAGCGTCGTGCAGGTTCTGAAGATGGCCGGTCCCGCAGGTCTCGTCACACCTACGACTCTCAGCTGGGCTGATGATGTAGGTAAAAGGTCAGAGATGGCAGGGAACTCGGGTCTCGTCGAGCTGGGCAGTCTTGATCCATAGGAGAGACTTACAGCAAACCGCAAGCGCTTAGGTGGTGCCTGCTGGTGCAGGGTGGCTACTCCTTAGCCACAAGGGAGAGTCTTCAGAAAATAGTCAAGAGTTCCTTTCGTGGAAAGTAGTTCAAGATTCAGAATTATCCGATAATCCAATTTGGGAAGGGGACTCGCTCCTACCTTTGTTCTAAGGAAAGGGGCTGGCCCGTGACTAGGTCCTACCTATGGGTGGGGCCAGGAGGGGGGTGGTTACACCCCTATCCTTTGTCCGGCTTCGCCCCAGCTCAGGGGCAGGGTTGCCCCCGAAACTGGTTTGAGCCGGGCTATGCACAGTGAGCACCGGGGTGCCACTTGCAATCACCTTCCTTTCAGCCCTGCCTACCTGGGATACACAAACCCTGTCTGGGATGGTGCTAACACCACCCTCGACAGGAAACCCTTTGTCCAAGCTCCCCTCGCTGGAAGGTCTCCCAGCAGCAGGAGGTCAGACTTGTGTCTGGTGGCAGCATCCATTTTGTGATGCTGAGGCTTGAGTCAACTTTAACCGGGGTTCAAGGTTACTTCCATGTCGTGCCCCTCTAAAAGGGGGGAATGCTAACCCCGTCGCCAGGACTGGCGAGGGGTTCGTATTCCAATTCGTATGACACCTTACTCGACATGTGTTGGTGATGCGATGCCAAAGTTAGCAAATAACCGCAAAGATTATAATGCATTTTACAGTAGTTGGCCCGCGTCACCATGGAACGGCTATTAGGACTTGGTTCCGCAAGCCGTCGACGGGCTCAGCTCGCGCCAGAGCACCGTCCCACATGATTCCCTGCACTCTGCCTTCAGGATTGATAAGGCCTGCCATAGGAGTGACTGATAGGAATCCATGTGTCCATTTTAGGGTTAGGTGTAGGAATACTACACCTACAGCAATGGGTGATTACACCACTTTGCCCCAGCTGTCATGCAGCCAGTTGTGTCAGATTTGGGCGGCCATCCAGGGGTGGCATAATACATGCTGCAGCCCCTGGTAGGCCCTGGGTACACCGATGCCCTGGATACCTGTGGTATGCTGAGACAGGGACTGACAAGGCGGCCCAGTTCCAATTAGTGGATGCACCTAATGTACATGTGTGTTAATTTCGAGAGAGAACAGCTAGGCTGTGGGTCTGATTGGCAGGCCCACAGCCAGGGAAAGTCATAAACCAATGAAGCAAAAGCAAAAAAATCTGGGTGATCATAGGATTGCAGACCCTACTCTCCTACAGTGAGTAGTAGAGTAGTAGAGAGTGAGTGGTAGAGAGTCGTAGAGAGTAGTAGAGTGAGTAGTAGAGAGTGAGTAGTAGAGAGTGAATAGTAGAGAGTAGTAAAGAGACATTAGTAGGCAGTAGTATAGAGTGAGTAGAAGAGAGTGGGTAGTAGAGTAGTAGCGAGAGAGTAGTGGTGAGTAGTAGAGAGTAGTAGAGAGTATTAGAGTAGTATAGAGTGAGTAGTAGAGAGAGAGTAGTAGAGAGTAGTATAGAGTGAGTAGTAGAGTAGTAGAGAGTGAGTAGTAGAGAGTGAGTAGAAGAGAATGAGTAGTAGAGTGAGTACTAGAGAGAAGTAGAGAGCGAGTAGTAGAGAGCTGTTGGAGGGAGGACCACTGGGGAGTCGGGGGGACTACTCCGGCCACCTTCCTTCCGCAAAGTTATAGCCGAGTGCCGCTGAGAAGCCTCCTAGGAGAGGTCCGTCTCCTGAGATCATACTAGGCCCAGTAACACCACCACACAGGACTCTGTATCAGTTGCTTATCTTGGTTCCCTATCAAAGGTAGCGCATTCAAAATTTACAGTGGGATCGAGTGATCCTAAAAGAGTCTCAATGTCTTTAGGGGGATAGGGTAGCGGGTCAGTCTCAGTACCAGCCAGGTACGGGGAGGCTCTGCGCCAGACCTTGCGTGCTGGCCTCAAGTAGCTCGGACGTGGAGAGCCGCGACGGCGTCTGCAGGGCTCGGGTGGTAGTTCCGCTCGGGTCGAGCCGCGACACAGTCAGCAGGGCTCCGGTGGTAGGTCCGCTTCGGTCGAGCCGCGACGAGGTCAGCTGGGCTCTGATGGCAAGTTCAACAAGGTCGGGCCGCGACAGCGTCAGCAGAGCCCCAAAGGTTCGTGAAGGTCTTTAAGCACGGTGGAGCCGCGACGTCGTCAGCAGGGCTCAGGGTGTAGTTTCAGGATGAGTCTTTCTCCGTAGTGTTGTAAAATTGAAACAACGATCCGATCAGCAGGGCTCTTGACTCCGGGATACAACTGTTGTCTTGTTGCCGGGTCGCCCCAGATATAGGACTGGAGCCCTTTGATGTCCGGACCCTTGCGCCCGGGGGGGCGGAGAGGCCGGGTTGGGAGCGGCCAGACGCCCAGCAGGAGAGGCGCCAGGCCCCAGAGAGCTGTGGGGCGATCGCACCTAGGTGTGGGAGGACGGTTGGGGGTCCCATCGATACTGCCCTCCGCCGGGAGTGGGAAGGGTTCACGTGGTATCCCCCGGGCCAGGGGTTGGCCCCTCGATGTCGGGCCTCCCTGGGACCGAGGCTTGCTGGAGCGGGGTCACGTAGGTGGTCACGTAGAGTGACGTACAATCCAAAATGGAGGAGCCCCGAGGTGCATGGGACCTCGTGCGGCTTATCGAGGGGGAACAGGACCACGCCTCGAGGCCGGCTCCAGCACGCTGTTGAAAATTGAAACAACAATGTGATTAAGCATTCACTAAAGACATGAATTCCCCTTTAGGACCGAGTTTCTTCCGTTATGTTGACTAAAGTCTGGACTCCATTTTGTATTGTTATGTCTCCACGTGCTCAACACGAGAAGAGTCCTATCTTCGTGTTAGTTGCCCTTGCAATCTGCCTAGTAACAGTCTATAAATAGTTCCTTTATCCATCTGGCGCATGCCCAGACTTGACCACATCTGTTATCAGTTAGTCCTTGCTTGACCATGTTTTCGCGGGCTCAAGGAGTGTGTCAGCTCCGCCGATATATTGATTCTGTATTGAAAATGACCATAAAAGGTAATATTCTTTGCCTCATGTTGTATCCCCCCACTTATGAGCCCCTCTGTTGTGTATAAAAGGGGACCGTGTACGCAAGTTCTGTGTGCTACTCTATGCAATACTAAAGGGTGTTGTATGGATTGTAGGACCACCCTTAAGGGTTAATAAACTTTGTCTTTGTACTTTGCAGTTTCCGTGCCAACTTCCTTATAGATTCCATTACAGGAGAGTGAACCCTTGTGTCCTGCGGGCCTAGCTGGGGCCTGTAATCATCAATTGGCGCCCGTCACGTGGGGCTCATCGGCGACTCGGATGCTCGAAGGACTGGTCGTGACGAAGGTGAGGAATTTTGGCCGGGGATGTGATCACTGCCAGAGGCACTTTAGTCCTGGCATCCCGAGGTTTTCTTCCTTCCCTTCCGAGCTGACCATCTGGGTGGCGCCGGTCCTCGACTGAGACCTCTTCTGTCGGTCCTGCCGTGACAGCCGTTTGGGCGAATTTTGGAGCTTGGCAGTTGGAATCTGGACACTCTTGATTGGTAAGAACCGCTGTACGGTACTTGCTCCGAGTTTTTGAAGCCTGGTTTGGCTATTTGAGTTTGATTTGTGATGACCGGTCATATCTTGTATTGGTTATTGTGAGAATATATGCGTTGCAACACATATAGGCAGGCAATGTGGAGATATTTCTCCGGAACTGTGTAACTTTGAACGGCACAACGTTTAAGTGCCATTTTTTGATAATACTGCATATTCTGCATTATTTTTGAACATGCCTGCTTTTAGCGCACTCCGTAAGTGGTGCTGCTGCTTTGAAAACCGGTTAAACCTCGAGGAATCTGCTCCAGCTCCCCCAGAGGGGACTCCTAATAGGGATATGTATGTGAGGCATGGTCTTTCTTCCATAATGTACAGCACAATATGGAGAAAATATACCAGAAAGGATCCTGAGTTACGATGGCCTTTGTATGGATCGTTTGGTACGTGAGCGAGAGAAACGTGAGAAAGCGCTGTTTGATAAAGAGCAACGGAAGAATGATCATGTGCGAGCACAGGAAGCGAAGCGTCGGGAGGAAAGAGAACAGATGGAGAGGCAAGAGAAAGAACACAGATTGCAAGCCTCGGGCCAATACGCTGTTCGTCAATCACTTTATCTTGTCCTTAATAATCCTGATGATGATTTTTATTTATTAGATCGCTCTCCACCCCCTTCTGTTGGCGCGTCTGCCCCGAGGTCACAAGATTCTGGATCGGTTTCGGGTAAGATAGACACGCGGTCCATGCTATCGGTTGACCGAATGAGTGAGCTTCGGCAAATTTTCTCTTCGTGCACTCAAAGGCAAGTTATCCCTTGCCGAGTTGTTGAATTCTTGGGAGAAGTGGCAGGATAGAGAGAAGTTGTATTTTTTGGGCCACTTTTCTGAAGAACTGATTACTGCCTTCCTTAAAAATTCCAGCGTTTTTGAGCCTGATGATGTGGTATTAGATGCTAAAGCACTGCGTAATGGTGTTTTCTCTCCCTCTAAGGCGCCTGATGCGGTTCGATGGCTGTTTGCATTACGGGACGCGGTGAGTGACCTTAAAGAGAAAGCGCGCCAGAAAGCGGAGGAGGAAAAGCAGTCGGATTCGCATACCGGTGATGGCCACTCATCCACCTCCCACTCAGATAAGAGCGACCTAGTGCATGCTAAACCAATGCGAGAGGCGGCACCTTTGTATGTTCCTCCTAAAGGAGCGGGAACTAGTTCAGATATTACCTCCGCCGATGCTAAGGGATATTTTGTGTACAATTGGGTTTATACTCCTTGGCATAGGGCTGATGTTATGGCATTACAAAATGCATTGCCTGATCCCCGCAAGAATCCAGCGGCCTTTTACGAAGAAGTTGAGGGGGCCCTGAATTCTTGTACTATGACCTTAGCAGATATAGATCTGTTTTTTGGGCTTATTTTACCACCAGATATGTGGCGATCTGTGCGGAAGGTGGACGATGTTGCCGCTTTTAAGGCTCGGTGGTCTGAGCTTGAGGATGAGGATCGGGAGAGGAAGCCCGCACAGAAACCACCTCAGGTTATCTTAGATCTCCCTGCTGCTATTCTGACTAAGTTGAAAACAATCATTCCCCCTAAAAAGATGGACTGGAACATGTTAGCCTCGTGTAAGCAGAAAGTCGATGAATCAGTTGCAGATTTCTTTACGCGCTTTGAGGAGACGTTTCATGATTTTAGTGGTCAGTCACTTACGGATGATACAGGTCGACACCTCTTTGCTGATAAATATGTGGCGAATTTACTACCAGCAATAGCAGCCCGCCTAAAAGCGAGTGAAAGTTCTTGGTCCACCGCGTCCCCGACAGCCCTCCTGACTATAGCTCAGTATTATGAGCGTCGGGAGCAAGAAGCGAAGGGGCAGGAGGAGAAGAAATCGAAAGATTTAAAAACGAAGGTGATGTTAGCGCAAGTGTATGGTCCGCCCCGTCGGGGTGTCAATAGAGGTAGGGGAGGATTTTATGGTCCTCCCTCGGGCTGATCTGATTTGAATAGGAATCAATGTGCGTATTGTAAACAATCGGGACACTGGGCCAGAGATTGCCCGGCGTTGCATGCTTGGCGTCAGGGACATAATCAGGGTGGCCCGAGAGGTAGAGGGGGTTTCTCGAATTTTAGAGGGAATTCTAATGATCACGCTCGTTTTGACCCTGCCGGGCAGCAACGAGATAGACCTAATGTCTTTGATCGACAAAACCAGTATCAAGTGTCAGGGACTGACCGCTCTGGGTACCATGATTCACAGCATGCATAGGAATGCGTTGGATGGGGGTTAGAATCAGTTGAGGTGCCGGTTGATCAGAAGGGTCCTTATGTATCAGCTGAGGTTTTGGGTTCTACTGATCAGTTCCTAGTAGATACAGGAGCGACTCGTAGTGCGCTGTCTAAAC
Organism: Triturus cristatus; assembly: GCF_964204655.1. Lineage (NCBI taxonomy): Eukaryota > Metazoa > Chordata > Amphibia > Caudata > Salamandridae > Triturus > Triturus cristatus. The sequence continues at coordinate 1,122,058,640 of NC_140590.1, forward strand.
AATTGGTTCCGAGGGCTCCCCCATCTGGCTTAATGGTTACATCGGTAGGGTTTGAAGGTACACTCTCCCGAAGCCCTCTTTCTCGGCCCCTCACATTTCAGGTTGATTCTTTTTATGCACCCTGTCCGTTTTTGCTTGCCCCGAACACGCCGGACAACATTATGGGCCTTGATATGCTAAAGCACTTCAGAGCTACGAACCGCTGCTCCCCTGCTGGAGTGCGGGTGATATTAAATGATAATTACCCTCGGTCTGAACGGATGTGTGTGGTTGCAGAAGATGCTGTGTTAGTGACCCTCCCTCGTACTTTGTGGGCCGTTTCGGATACTGATGTGGGACAGATGGTGATTCCGCCTGTTCACATTAGTGTCAAGGAGGGGGCGGTGTTACCACGCCTTCCGCAGTATCGTATTTCCCAGGAGGGGGAGGAGGCTCTTATACAGATTGTGCAGGATTTGATTAAGGTGGGAGTAGTGGAGGAAGTTCCCTACAACGTCTGTAATAGTCCGATTCTACCTATTTTGAAAAAGGATACGGATGCCAAAGTTTATCGGTTTATAATTGATTTGAGAGAAGTAAACAAGATCGTGATACCCCAGTACCCGGTGGTTTCTGATATCACGACGTTGCTTACTTTGGTCCCGCCTACGGCGACCACGTTTTCAGTCATTGATTTGAAAAATGCTTTCTTTTCGATTCCTATTCATCCCGATAGCCGATACCTTTTTGGTTTCACTCTGAATAATAGGTCTTATCGATTTTGTAGAGTTCCTCAGGGCTACACAGAAAGCCCTAGCATTTACAGTCAAGCTTTGAAAAGACAATTGGACTCCTTTGTTCTGCCCGAGGGTGTCGCCCTCTTTCAATATGTCGATGACATCTTGCTGGCGGCTGACACTCCGGAGTTGTGTGAGAAGAGTACGTTATCCTTGCTTTCCTTTTTGGCATCCCACAATCACAAAGTATCTCGGAAAAATTGCAGTTCTGTAGACCAAAGGTGACTTATCTGGGTCACCTTTTGTCTAAGGAGGGGCGTGCACTCACACCAGATCGTATCCAAGTAATTTTGGACACGCCAACGCCGTCCACGCAGAAGGACGTGCGTGCATTTTTGGGTCTTGTTTCTTTTTGTAGGCAATGGATATTAGGGTTCTCACACATAGCTAAGCCATTATTAGCCCTTTTGACAAAAGACACACCTATTCCGCTTCCTTGGTCAAATGAGTGTGGCGCTGCTTTTCAGCAATTACGACAGGCCCTTTGTTCAGCACCAGTGTTAGGGACGCCTGATTATACAAAACCTTTTTCGCTGTATGTGCATGAGAAAGATGGATGTGCATTATCAGTTTTAGTGCAGATGCACGGCGACAAGCAGCGCCCTTGTGCATATTTTTCGGCTGTACTTGATCCTGTTGCCCGAGTGTTGGAAGGCGGACCCCGAGGAGTCGGCGAGACCACCAAGGGGGGCCCTCACACTGCACGAAGTAGCCGAGCGCTGTCCGAGAAGTCTCCTGAGAGATCCTTCTCCTACCACGTACTGGCACAGTAACACCACCACGCAGGACTCAAGGAGGTTGTCTTTACGACAAGCAATTCTTTATCAGCAATAAAAGGTTACGGGTTCAATATTTACACGAAGGGATCGAGGGATCCACCAAAAGTCTCAATGTCTCTTTGGAAGGGTAGGGGTAGCGGGACAGTCTTTGGCAGGAATGCGGTACGAGGGTACCTGGGGCCCAGTTCTTATCCTCAAGCTGGAGGACCTCCGATCTCGGAGGGGTCGAGCCGCGACGGCGTCAGCAGGGCTCTGGCGTACAGTTCGTGGAGAGCCGCGATTCAATCAGCAGGGCTCTCAAGATGGTCTTCTGCTCAGCTCGAGCCGCGACGTCGTCAGCAGGGCTCCGAGGAAGGTTTCAGCGAGGTTGGGCCGCGACGGCGTCAGCAGGGCTCCGATGTTCCAGGTGGTTCAGATTGTTCACAAGAGGGAGCCGCGACGCAGTCAGCAGGGCTCGTGATGGTTCCGACAAGAGTTCTTCTCCGTAGGGTCAGCCGCGATTCAATCAGCAGGGCTCTCGATTCCGGGATACAACTGCCGGACTGTGGTGGGGTCGCCCCAGATATAGGTCTGGAGCCCTTTGATGTCCGGACCTAGGCGCCCGAGGGGGGCGGAGTGGCCGGGTGGAGGTGGCCAGACGCCCAGCAGGAGAGGCGCCAGGCCCAAGGGAGTTGCAGGGCAATCACACCTCGAGAGGGGAGGACAGTTGGGGGTCCCATCGATACTGTCCTCCGCCGGGGGCGATGAATGGTTCCTGTGGCACCCCCTGGCCAGTTCGTGGTGCCTCGATGTCAGGGCTTCGCTGGGGACGAGGCCGGGTTGAGCGGGGTCGCGCTGGCTGGTGCACGGTGTGACGTGGATGCCAACAAGATGGCGGAGCCACGAGGAGTATGCGACCACGTGCAGCTCCGGGTGAAGGGCCTTGGTGCAGTTCAGACGGGTGGCCCGTGAAGGCCGGGGTGGGGAACGGGCACAATCCAGGGGGTTAAGGACCACGCCACGAGGCCGGGTCCAACAGGCGTCCCCCCCAGCCGAAGGCATGGAGAGTCACCCATCTCCTTGGGGATTCTCCTCGTCAAGGCGGAAGAAGCGGGACAGGCCGTCGGCGTTGGCGTGGTCATTGCCGGGCCGGTGTTCGACGTCAAAGTCCATTCCTTGTAGCGAGATGGACCACCGCAGCAGCTTGGGGTTCTTGCCCCGCATTTGCATTAACCACCGCAAGGGCCGGTGGTCGGTCTGGACCCGGAAGTGGGTGCCAAAGAGGTAGGGCCGGAGCTTCTTGAGGGCCCACACCACAGCGAAGGCCTCACGCTCAATAGTGCTCCAGCGTTGCTCTCGGGGCAGTAGTCGTCGGCTGATGAAGGCCACTGGTCGGTCGAGCCCCTTTTCGTCGGCTTGGGATAGGACGGCCCCGATCCCATACTCGGAGGCGTCCGTCTGTACCATGAACTCCTTCTGGTAGTCCGGGGCTTGCAGCACCGGAGCAGTACACATGGCTGTCTTTAGGGTGTCGAAGGCTGTTTGGCAGCGGGGTGTCCAGTGTACCTTCTTGGGCTGCTTTTTGGACGTTAACTCTGTGAGGGGGCCAACAATGCTCCCATAGTCCCGGATAAACCGCCGGTAGTATCCGGTGAGGCCCAGGAAGGCCCGGACAGCGGTCTGGGTAGTGGGGGGTTCCCAGGCCTGGATGGCTTCTATCTTCGCTTGGAGGGGGGCCACCTGCCCGCTCCCCACTTGATGCCCCAGGTAGGTCACGGATCCGTGGCCGACTTGACATTTGCTGGCCTTGATTGTGAGCCCGGCCCGCTGGAGGGCGGCCAGGACGGCTTTCAGGTGGAGGAGGTGCTCGGCCCAGTGGTTGCTGTATACGGCAATGTCATCTAGGTAGGCCGCGCTGAAGGCCTCAAGCCCGGCCAAAACCTTGTTCACCAGTCTTTGGAAGGTGGCCGGGGCGTTCTTCATTCCGAAGGGCATCACCCGAAAGTGGTAATGCCCATCCGGGGTCGAAAAGGCGGATCTTTCTTGGGCGCCGGGGGTGAGCTGGATTTGCCAGTACCCGGCGGTGAGGTCCAGCGTGCTCAAGTAGCGAGCGGCCCCTAGGCGGTCGATGAGTTCGTCGGCCCGGGGTATCGGGTGTGCGTCGGTCTTGGTTACTGCATTCAGGGCTCGGTAGTCCACGCAGAATCGCAACTCTGGGGGGTGGCCGGGAGCTGCGGCCTTGGGCACCAGGACGACAGGGCTGGCACACGGGCTGTCGGAAGGTTCGATGACCCCCAGGGCCAGCATCTTCGCTACTTCGGCCTGGATGCAGGCCCGCACTCGGTCAGGCACCCGGTAGGCTCTGTGTCGTACGGGGGGGCTCTCCCCGGTGTCGACGTCGTGGACGCACCAGTGGGTCACCCCCGGGGTGAGCGAGAAGAGGGCTGCGTAGTCCCGCAGCAGTCGCTGGCAGTCGTTGCGCTGTTCCGGAGTCAGGGAAGAGGCCAGTTGGACCCCTTCGATCGATCCGTCATGAAGGTTGGTCTGCAAGAGGTCGGGCAGGGGTTCGGAGTCGTCCTCGCCCCCCTCGTCGGTTGCCAGCAGCAGGCTCAGTTCGGTCCAGGCGAAGTGGGGTTTTAGCCTGTTCGCATGTAAGACCCGGAGGGGGTTCCGGGGGGACTCCAGGTCGACCAGGTAAGTGACGGGACTTTTCTTCTCCACTACCTTGAAGGGCCCGGTCCATTTGTCCTGGAGGGCGCCGGGTTCGACCGGGGCCATGACCCATACTTTCTGTCCGGGCTCGAATTCTATGGTCGAGGAGTTCCGATCGATCGTACCACCGCTTCATGTCCTCCTGCCTGGCCTCGAGGTTGGCTTCGGCCATGGCACGGAACTTGCGGGTCTGATTCCGGAGAGTCAGGAGGTATCGGTAGACGTCAGGAGGGGCGCCTTGGGGCTTGATTTCCAAACCCTCCTTGACCAGGCTGAGCGGTCCGCGGACCGGGTGTCCATACAATAACTCGAACGGGCTGAACCCCAGGGATTTCTGCGGGACCTCCCGATAGGCAAACAGGAGGCACGGCAGCAGAACATCCCATCTCCGCCGGAGGGGCTCTTCCAGGCCCTGGATCATCCCTTTTAATGTTCGGTTGAACCGCTCTACCAGTCCGTTCCCCTGAGGGTGATAGGGGGTCGTGAACTTGTATGTGACCCCGCACTGCTGCCCCAGGGACCGCATGTACCTGGAGATAAAGTTCGTGCCGCGGTCGCTCACCACTTCGCGGGGGAATCCCACTCGGGAGAAGATCCCCATCAAGGCCCGGCCTACCACAGGGGCCGTTATAGTTCTTAGCGGGACCGCCTCCGGGTACCTGGTGGCGTGGTCCACGAGGACCAGGATGAAGCGGTGGCCCAGGGCGGTTTGGGGGTCCAGGGGCCCCACAATGTCGATTCCGACCCGTTCGAACGGGGTGCTGACGGCTGGAAAGGGCTGGAGGGGGGCCTTGACCCGACCCCCCGTCTTCCCGCTGGCCTGGCAGGTCTGGCAGTGGTTGTCCACGTCTCTCCGCATCCGGGGCCAGTAGAAGTGGGTCACCAGACGACTGTACGTTTTGTCTTGCCCCAAGTGTCCGGCGAGGGGCACATCATGTGCCAGGTTGAGATGGAACTCCCGGAAGCGGAGGGGGACCACCAACACGCGGCTGGTCCCGAGTTCTGCCACCTTCTGTTCACTGTACAATAGGCCCTCGGCCCAGTAGACCCAGTGGGTGCCGGTCTGGTCACCGTTGGCTTGCGCGGTCGCCTGTTGTCGGACCCCCTCGAGAGAGGGACAGGACTGCTGTTCTTGCTGGAACTGCTCTCGGGTGGGGCCCCTTCATCTCGCCATGGTGTCAGTTCTGGTAGGGCGCTTGGGCACGCCATCTCTTCGGGGGAGGATTCGCTGGGTCCAGGGTCGATGTCTGCCTCCTCCTCGCTGCTGGTAGGAGAGGGTGCGAGCCCCTCGGCTTGGGCGGCCCCGGAGGTCGAGGATGAGCGGGGGGCCCAGGCGGTCATGGACCGGGTGATGGCGCAGGCCCAGTCAGCCAGTCCCAACATGCGGAGGTGCTCCCGTCGCTCCACTTGAGCCCAGGGGGAACTCTCCAAATCGTTCCCCAGGAGACAGTCGACAGGGGCGTCGTCGCGCACCGTCACCTTCAGCAGGCCCGTCACCCCTCCCCACTCGAAGGGGACCAGGGCCATCAGGCACAGGCTTTCACTGTTGTCGGCCGTCCGTACGGGGCACAGGACATTCGGTAGAATCTGTTCAGGGGTCACCAGGTGGCAGCGGACAGCGGTGATACTGGCGCCTGTGTCACGAAGGGCTTCGGCCCGTTGTCCATTGACCGTGACCTGCTGCCGGTACTTCTGGGTGTTGCTTGGGATGGGGGTGCAGGGTACCATTTCTTGGCTACCCAGGCAGACCAGAGACATGGCTGCCGGCTCCCACTCAGTGTTTCCTCGGTCGAGGGTCTCCTCTTCCTCTTCTCCTTCTCCCAGGGCGGCGGCTGCCAGCTGTCGGGGCGGGGGCCCGCCGGCCCCGTTTCTTCGGTTCAGGGGGCAGACCGGATCGCTGGCATAGTGTCCGGTTTGTTGGCAGCCGTAGCAGATCACTGGTGGCCGTGGTCCGGGTCTGGCCGGGGGCGCCCCCCTTCGGGTTAGGCTCGGGGAGAGTTGTTGCTGCGGTGGCCCTCGAGGGGGGCTCCTGGGTGCCCCGGCGGGAGGGTCTCGGTTCCTGTTCGGCCCTCCCCCTCCACCGGGCTGGCGGGGGGGTCCGGTGGGGTTCCTCTGGTACTCCCCCATTGAGTTCCGGGGGACCCGGGAGTTGACCCATCGATCGGCCTCGACGGCGAGTTTTCGTGGGTCGGTCATTTTGCTGTCGAGGAGGTGCTGTCTTAGTTCCACAAAGCAATTGTTGAAGAGGTGCTCCCACACGATGAGGTCGACCAACTGCCCATAGGTGGTTACTTTGCTCCCTTTGATCCACCCTTCTAGGGCCCGGCTGAAAAAGTCCACATATTCCACCCATGTGGTACCCGGGATTTTCTTGCAGTCTCTGAACCGCTGGCGGTACATTTCCGCGGTTAGCCCGTAGTGGGTGAGCAAGGCCTCCTTCATGTGATCATAGGAGGTCATCACCTCCTCCGGCAGCTGGAGCAGCGTGTCTCGACCCTCACTCAGGAACCGCCCCCACAGGCCCACGCCCCAGTCTTTTCGGGGCACCCGATGAGAGGTCATGGCCACCTCGTAGGCCTTGAACCATTGTTGGATGTCGTCATTCTTGTAATACTCCTTGACGACCTCTTTCGGGATATGTACCTTGGTCTCGGAGGGCGGTAGAGTGTCTCTAGTACTGGGGGTGTTGGTCCCTCCGTTCTTGGCCTTGATCTCGAGCTCCTTGAGACTGCGCTCGTGCTCAAGAGTCAGTTTCTTCTCCTCCAACTCCCGGTGTCGTCTCTTCTCCTCGATCTCCTCTTGAAGCCGTAGCTGCTCTAGGGCCAGTTTCTTTTCTGCCAGCTGGAGTTCGCCGTCCAGCCGCAGTCGTGCGAGCTCTAGCTCGTGGCTCCGGACCTTCTCCCGCTCTCGTATTTCGTCTTCGGAGAGGCCGGTTTCTAGGCTCTTTCTTCCTCCGGTTGCCGGAGTCAGTGCGGTTGATGTGGTCTCCGTCAGGGGCAGGGGACCTTCTTCCTGGGAGGGGCCTGCCCCGGCCTCCCACCATGCCCTTAGAGCCTTCTGCATCTCCTCTTTGGTACCTAGGCCGGTGGTTGCAATGCCTTTGTCCTTGCAGAACTGTTTTAACTCTTTGTGCGTATACTCCTCCAGCCGTTCGGGCTGGAACTCCATTGTCGCGTTGTTTTCCTGCCTGCTCATGATGCTGTTCATTTGGATGGGTAGCTAGTGGGTACTGGCTGGTACGTATTGCGTTCGGCTCGGATCCCATCGCTGGCCACCAAATGTTGGAAGGCGGACCCCGAGGAGTCGGCGAGACCACCAAGGGGGGCCCTCACACTGCACGAAGTAGCCGAGCGCTGCCGAGAAGTCTCCTGAGAGATCCTTCTCCTATCACGTACTAGCACAGTAACACCACCACACAGGACTCAAGGAGGTTGTCTTTACGACAAGCAATTCTTTATCAGCAATAAAAGGTTTACGAGTTCAATATTTACACGAAGGGATCGAGGGATCCACCAAAAGTCTCAATGTCTCTTTGGAAGAGTAGGGGTAGTGGGACAGTCTTTGGCGGGAATGCGGTACGAGGGTACCTGGGGCCCAGTTCTTATCCTCAAGCTGGAGGACCTCCGATCTCGGAGGGGTCGAGCCGCGACGGCGTCAGCAGGGCTCTGGCGTACAGTTCGTGGAGAGCCGCGATTCGATCAGCAGGGCTCTCAAGATGGTCTTCTGCTCAGCTCGAGCCGCGACGTCGTCAGCAGGGCTCCGAGGAAGGTTTCAGCGAGGTTGGGCCGCGACGGCGTCAGCAGGGCTCCGATGTTCCAGGTGGTTCAGATTGTTCACAAGAGGGAGCCGCGACGCAGTCAGCAGGGCTCGTGATGGTTCCGACAAGAGTTCTTCTCCGTAGGGTCAGCCGCGATTCAATCAGCAGGGCTCTCGATTCCGGGATACAACTCCCAATCTGTGGGGGGGTCGCCCCAGATATAGGTCTGGAGCTCTTTGATGTCCGGACCTATGCGCCCGAGGGGGCGGAGTGGCCGGGTGGAGGTGGCCAGACGCCCAGCAGGAGAGGCGCCAGGCCCAAGGGAGTTGCAGGGCGATCACACCTCGAGAGGGGAGGACAGTTGGGGGTCCCATCGATACTGTCCTCCGCCGGGGGCGATGAATGGTTCCTGCGGCACCCCCTGGCCAGTTCGTGGTGCCTCGATGTCAGGGCTTCGCTGGGGTCAAGGCCGGGTTGAGCGGGGTCGCGCTGGCTGGTGCACGGTGTGACGTGGATGCCAACAAGATGGCGGCGCCACGAGGAGTATGCGACCACGTGCAGCTCCGGGTGAAGGGCCTTGGTGCAGTTCAGACGGGTGGCCCGTGAAGGCCGGGGCGGGGAACGGGCACAATCCAGGGGGTTAAGGACCACGCCACGAGGCCGGGTCCAACACTCTCGGTGTTGTCGGCGGTCCGGACAGGGCAGAGGACATGTGGTAGGATCTGTTCGGGGGTCACCAGATGGCAGCGGACAGCGGTCACGCTGGCACCAGTGTCCCGGAGGGCCTCGGCCCGTCGCCCATTGATGGTGACCCACTGTTGGTACTTCTGGGTGTTGCTGGGGATGGTGGCGCAGGGCACCATCTCTCGGGAGCCTAGGCACACAAGCGACATGGCAGCTGGTTCCCACTCGGGGGACCCGTCGTCGTGGTTCTCCTCCCCGTCCTCTCCTTCCCCCAGGGCTGCGGCAGCAATTTGTCGGGGAGGGGGCCCGTGGTTCCGTTCCGCCGGTTCACGGGGCAAGCCGGGTCGCTTGCATAATGGCCGGCCTGCTGACATCCGAAGCAGGTTACCGTCGGTCGCGGTCCAGACCGGGCGATAGGGGCCCCTCTTTGGCCCTGGGTCGGGGAAGGGTGGTTGGTTGCTTGACCTCGTGGCGGGCTTCTGGGCGGCCCGGCTGGGAATTCTCGACTGCGGTGGGACCCCCCTCCTCCGCCGCGCTGGCGGGGAGGGCCCGTGGTGCTCCGTTGGTAGTCCCCCACGGGGTTCCGGGGGACCCGGGTGTTGACCCATCGGTCTGCTTCGGCGGCGAGCTTCCGGGGCTCGGTCAGTTTACTGTCCAGGAGGTGCTGCCTTACTTCCACAAAGCAGTTGTTGGCGAGGTGCTCCCAGACAATGAGGTCGAACAGTTCGTTATATGAGGTGACCTTGCTCCCTTTGATCCATCCTTCCAACGCTCGGCTGAAGAAGTCAACGTATTCGACCCATGTGGTGCCGGGGATCTTCTTGCAGTCCCGGAAGCGCTGCCGGTACATCTCGGCCGAAAGTCCGTAGCGTGTGAGTAGGGCTTCCTTCATGTGATCGTACGAGGTCATCACTGCGTCGGGGAGTTGCAGCAGGGTATCTCGCCCCTCGCTGAGGAACCTCCCCCATAGGCCGGCGCCCCAATCTTTCCGGGGTACCCGATGGGAGGTCATGGCGACTTCGTACGCTCGTAACCATTGCTGGATGTCGTCATTTTTACAGTATTCCTTGACGACATCCTTAGGGATGTGAACTTTTGGCTCGGTCGAGGGCAGGGCGTCCCGGGCTCCGGGGTTGCTGTTCTCCCCAGTTTTAGCTTTTAGTTCAAGTTCTTTAAGGCTCCTCTCGTGTTCGAGGGTTAGCCGTCTCTCCTCTAGCTCCTGATGCCTTTTCTTCTCCTCGATTTCTTCCTGTAGTCGTAGTTGCTCCAGGGCTATCTTTTTCTCCGCTAGTAGGAGCTCCCCGTCCAGCCGGAGTCGGGCAAGGTCCATTTCGTGGGTCCGGGCCCTTTTCCGTTCTCGGATCTCTTCGGGGGAAAGGCTGGTGTCTGGGGTGGTTCACTCCCCGTTTGTCGGGGTCATGGTTGGCAGGTTTCCGTCCCGGGCCGCGGTCCCTTCGGCTCCGGGTGGAGGGCTTTCGGGTTCTGCCCAGGCTTTCAGGGCTTTCTGCATTTCCTCCTTGGTGCCCAATCCTGTGGTTGGGATCCCTTTGTCTTTGCAGAATTGTTTAAGTTCCTTGTGGGTGTATTCCTCCAGTTTCTCCAACTGGAAGGTTGCGGCCACGGTTGCTTCTTGGCTATCCATGGTTCCCTTTTTCTCTCTTCGTCTGGTCAGGCAGTGGTTGCGTTACTTGCTTGTACGATTGCGTTTGCTCGGATCCCGTCGCTGGCCACCAAATGTTGGAGGGAGGCCCACCGGGTAGTCGGGGAGACTATTCCAGACACCCTCCTACCGCAAAGGCTATAGCCGAGCGCCGCTGAGAAGCCCCCTCGGGGAGGTCTTTCTCCTATGTTCGTACTAGGCCCAGTAACACCACCACACAGGACTCAGTAGTAGTTGCAAGATTAGATTCTTTATCGTGAGCAATGCGTGCAATTTTTACAGAGGGATCGAGGGATCCGATCAGAGTCTCAATGTTCGTTCAAGGGGGAAGGGTAGCGGGACAGTCTTAGTGCCAGCCGGCACGGGGGCTCTGCGCCAGACCTTGGATGCTGGTCTCAGAGCGGCTCGGACGTGGAGAGCCGTGACGTCGTCTGCAGGGCTCGGATGGTAGTTCCGCTTCGGTCGAGCCGCGACGAGGTCAGCTGGGCTCTGGTGGTAAGGTTCAACAAGGTCGGGCCGCGACAGCGTCAGCAGGGCCCCAAAGGTTCGTGAAGGTCTTTAAGCATGGTGGAGCCGCGACGCCGTCAGCAGGGCTCAAGTGGTGGTTCAGGGTGAGTCTTCTTCCGTAGGGTCAGCCGCGATCCGATCAGCAGGGCTCTTGACTCCAGGATACAACTACTGTCCAGTTGTCGGGTCGCCCCAGATATAGGACGGGAGCCCTTTGATGTCCGGACCCGTGCGCCCGGAGGGGGCGGAGAGGCCGGGTAGGGAGCGGCCAGACGCCCAGCAGGAGAGGCGCCAGGCCCCAGAGAGCTGTGGGGTGATCACACCTAGGTGTGGAGAGACGGTAGGGGGTCCCATCGATACTGCCCTCCGCCGGGAGTGGAAAGGGCTCACGTGGTCTCCCCCAGGCCAGGGGTTGGCGTCTCGATGTCGGGCCTCGCTGGGACCGAGGCCGGGTAGAGCAGGGTCATACAGGTGGTCACGTGGAGTGACGTGCAATCCAAGATGGCGGAGTTCCGATGTGCATGGGACCTTGTGCGGCTGAGCGCGAGGAAACAGGACCACGCCACGAGGCCGGCTCCCACAGAATAGTATACATTAGTATAGAGTGAGTAGAAGAGAGTGAGTAGTAGAGTAGTAGCGAGTGAGTAGTAGAGAGTAGTAGAGAGTGAGTAGTAGAGAGTGAGTAGTAGAGAGTAGTTGAGAGTGAGTAGGACAGAGACGCAGAGAGTGAGTAGTAGAGAGTGAGTAGTAGAGAGAGAGTAGTAGAGAGTGAACAGTAGAGTAGTAGAGAGTAGTCAGTCAGTGTCAGTCAGTGTCAGTCAGTCAGTGTCAGTCAGTCAGTGTCAGTGTCAGTCAGTCAGTGTCAGTCAGTCTGTCAGTGTCAGTCAGTCAGTGTCAGTCAATCAGTGTCCGTCAGTCAGTCAGTGTCAGTCAATCAGTGTCAGTCAGTGAGTCAGTCAGTGTCAGTCAATCAGTGTCAGTCAATCAGTGTCAGTCATTGTCAGTCAGTCAGTTTCAGTCAATCAGTGTCAGTGTCAGTCAGTGTCAGTGTCAGTCAGTGACAGTGTCAGTCAATTAGTGTTAGTCAGTGTCAATCAGTCAGTGTCAGCTAGAGGAGTTCTCCTGACCTGGTTGTCTGGCTCTAAAGCAGCTCTGCTGTCCTGGTTCTCTCCCTCTAAAGCAGCTCTCCTGATCTGGTTTCTCTGGCTCTACAGCAGGTCTGCTGATCTGGTTCTCTGGCTGTAGAGCAGCTCTGCTGACCTAGTTCTTATGCTACAGAGCAGCACTGCTGATCTGGTTCTCTGGCTCTACAACAGCTCTGTTGACCTGGTTCTCTGGCTCTAAAGCAGCTCTGCTGACCTTGTTCTATGGCTCTAAAGCAGTTCTGGTGACATGGTTCTCTGGCTCTAGAGCAGCTCTGCTAACCTGGTTCTCTGCCTCTAGAGCAGCTCTGCTGACCTGGTTCTCTCCCTCTAAAGCACCTCTGCTGACCTAGTTCTCTGGCTCTAAAGCAGCTCTGCTGACCTGGTTCTCTGGCTCTAGAGCAGCTCTGCTGACCTGGTTCTCTGGCTCTAAAGCAACTCTGCTGACATGGTTCTCTCCCTCTAAATCAGCTCTACTGACCTGGTTCTCTGCCTCTAGATCAGCTCTGCTGAGCTGGTTCTCTGGCTCTAAAGCAGCTCTTCTGACCTGGTTCTCTCCCTCTAAAGCAGCTCTGCTGACCTGTTTTCTCTGGCTCTAAAGCAGCTCTGCTGACCTGATTCTCTGGCTCTAAAGCAGCTCCGCTGACCTGGTTCTCTCCCTCTAAAACAGCTCTGCTGACCTGGTTCTCTGCCTCTAGAGCAGCTCTGCTGACCTGGTTCTCTGGCTCTAAAGCAACTCTGCTGACCTGGTTCTCTCCCTCTAAATCAGCTCTACTGACTTGGTTCTCTGCCTCTAGAGCAACTCTGTTGACCTGGTTCTATGGCTCTAAAGCAGCTCTGCTGACCTGGTTCTCTGGCTCTAAAGCAGCTCTGCTGAGCTGGTTCTCTGGCTCTAAAGCAGCTCTGCTGACCTGGTTCTCTCCCTCTAAAGCAGCTCTGCTGACCTGCTTTCTTTGGCTCTAAAGCAGCTCTGCTGACCTGGTTCCCTGGCTCTAAAGCAGCTCTGCTGACCTGGTTCTCTCCCTCTAAAGAGCTCTGCTGACCTGGTTCTCTGGCTCTAAAGCAGCTCTGCTGCCCTAGTTCTCTGCTTCTAGAGCAGCTCTGCTGACCTGGTTCTATGGCTCTAAAGCAGCTCTGCTGACCTGGTTTCTCTGGCTCTACAGCAGCTCTGCTGACCTGGTTCTCGGTCTCTAGAGCAGCTCTGCTGACCTGGGTCTCTGGCTCTAGAGCAGCTCTGCTGACCTGGGTCTCTTTTTCTAGAGCATCTCTGCTGACCTGCTTCTTAGGCTCTACAGCAGCTCTGCTGACCTGGTTCTCTGCACTCACGATGCACGCACCCGACTTCGCGAAAATATATTTCAAAATCATATAAGTTTATTCTAAATACAAATATATTATTTTTATGAATATATCTTAGATAATCACTTGCCCTAATATGTATATTAAAGACACATACATATCATTTTGGAACATCATTTTTTTTTTGCAGAGTCGCGCACCCAGCGCGTCCCACCACGTATATGACGTCACGCGGGAACCGCAACCGCGCAAGCATCTCGCACTGTAATGTGCATTTGTCGCGAATGCGCGGGAGCAGGAATTGCGGACTGGTCACATACCAATCGCGCACATCACGTAATATTAAATGTATATAATGTAACATTAAAACACGCAGCCACCGTACGCGGATCCTTCATGACTTTTCGAAAATGGCGGCTAGAATGTGCACACCCACCGTGATGTGCCAGCTTTGAGAGCGCGACTCCGAAAAAAAATAGATATTTTTTTAAAGACAATAATATAAATATATTCAAATAAAAAATTCAAACAGGAAAATAAATCAATATTTCATTTTGAATTTTTTTTGTTAATTTTTTTTGTAATTTTCAGAAAAATATATAATGTTATTTAATGAATAAAAAATGTATAAATAAACAGTTAAAAACTGTAGAAAATCAGTACAAAAAATAGGTATAACTACTATCACACTTAAAAATTAGCATTTAAAAAACCTTAGAAATTCACAGAAAAACCGTAGGTTTCAGGGGTGTTATAGTTAGCTGGCCATTTCACTCATACAAAACCATAGAAAATCCTCCGTTATAGTTAGTTCTGCTAACTATAATTCGCGTGCCCGCAATGCACTGCTGATGATGTCACATATTGCATCATTCATGACATGGTCAGTGACATCACTGATGATATCACTGATGACATCTCAAATAACACCCCTGAAACCTATGTTTTTTTCTGCGAATAGATATATAGATATATATATATTGTCTACTGGCGGTCACCAGTAGATAGTTATAGTTAGGACCAAGTTTTCATAGGAAAAGCATTTTTTGATGTGCTTATAACTTTGGTGTCGTTTGACGAATCTTTATAAAATTTTCCCCAAAAATAATTTTTTCAGATCAGCTCCTATCTTGAAAGTTTTGGGGTGATTTGTCTAGGGGGTGGCTGAGAAAAAAGGGGGGTCCCAAAACGTGTTTTCACCATGCAATTTCCATAGGAAACTTTTGACAAGGCTATAGGTCACACTGCTGAACGGAATTATGCCAAATTTGGCAGGGAGAAAGGTATTGGTCCAGCAAGCACGATTTTGTTTAAATGGTGTAAATCCGTTCAGTAGTTTTTGAGAAATATCAAAATTTACAGATATCGATATTTGAGAATTCTGACATCTGATTTGCTGAGGCGTTACGAGCACGAGCTTGCGGCTCATTGGCTTTAAATGGTTGAAACTAGGAAGTGTTGGCAGCCATTTTGTAACTCAGTTGAAAGGAGTAGGGGAAAAAAGAGAAAAATTATTTAAGAGGGTATAGTAGGAACAGTGTGGACTTAGTTTAAGCAGTCTGTACAGTGCAGGGGCAGGGAGTTTGAATGTTGCGTAGGCTCTGGAAATCATGTCCGCAGAACAACGATGTGCGGTATTGTGGCAAGGTTTCGTAGGCTCTGGAAATCCCGTCGGAAAAAGAATGAGCGGTATTGCGTTAAGCAGTGTGTAGGGTGCACACAGAGGTGTTGTGAATGTTGCGTAGGCCGTGGAAATCAAGTCCCTAAAACAACGATGCGCGGTATTGCGGCAATGTTCAGTAGGCTGTGGAAATCATATCGGCAAAACAACAATGCGCCGCTTTGCGGCCTTCCTTTAACCCCTTCAGCGCTGCGCGGATTCCCGCGCGGTGCTGAAGGTTCTGAGCGCGGGCGGGGCCATGACGGAACGGTTCCGTCATAAGCACAGCCCAACCGACGTGCATGACGGAACCGTTCCGTCATAAGCGGCGAAGGGGTTAATGTAATGCGCAATAATGTTTACTTATAATGCGGTGTTCACTTTTATCACGGATAGTGTCACTTTGTTAGAGGAAATTTAATGTTATGTGGGAGGGCGTGTTCTGTCCCTGTGGGCGGCACAAAATTAACATTTAATTGGTTGAGGCATTCCAAGAACAAGCTTAATGTTCATTGCTGCGAACCATTGAAAGTAGAAGTGTTGCCAGCCATTCCCTCCCCCTCCATGGAGTAGCAAGGACATCTGATTGGCTCACATGTTCCAAGAAGGACCTTCCAGAGCTTAATGTTCATTGGCTGTGAACCATTGAAAGTAGAAGTGTTGCCAGCCATTCCCTCCCCCTCTGCGGAACACCATGGAATTTTATTGGCTAAAGTGTTCTGAGTACAAATTTGCTCCTTATTGTCTCGGAACGGTTCACTGTTGTCAGCCATTTTGTGGCGCACTTCAAAGGAGTACGTGAAAAAAGTAGTAGAGGGGAGGGTAGGAACACTATTAACTCTGTAGAGTGGTCACAAGGTGGTGGTCTGGGACTGTGAAGGTAAAAATTGTTTTTTATATATTTTAGGGGCCATTTATATAATTAGCATGGAGCCTACAAATCACGTCGGGAAAATAACAGAGTGTGTTGCGCTCTTCTTTTTATTAGGTCAGCGGGTGGGACACTTCCCAGGAGCACTATTTACTTATAATGTGGCGTTTACTTTTGTGACGAGGAGCGCTATAACTTTGGAGCAAATATAATATGGAGTAGGGGGTTGTAAAAACAAAGCACGCTGTTGCGGTCTTCATTTAAATAAGGTTCTGAGTAGGCTACTTCTCGGGAGCAATGTTTACTTATAATGTATAGTTATAGTGCAGTGCTTACTTCTGTTACGGGGAGTGCTACTTCCTTGCAGCAAAATAGTAGGTGTGGTCAGTCTAGGTTTGAAAGTTTTTATCAAGCAATCACAAATATACTTTCTTAGGAACACAATTCATAAAATATTCCTTAAGCGTGGCCACACCCTCCCTTTTTTTTGTCGCCTATAGTTTGTAAAAGTGTTGGCCCATATTCTTGTTAGTATAGGAGGGCCTCAGTTACCTTTAGATAAATTAGAAAAGAAGTGCTACAAGAAACACTCCCGCACTACATCATCTTAGGTTACAACAACAATAACAAGTAAAAAACAGTTAAACACAAATGACGTCATATTACATAGAGATGTACGCTTCATCAAAACATTAAATGAAGCATTATGTATACAACTTTTTTAGCAACTACTATTTTATAAAACACTAGTAGTGTTACAAACTGTGAAGTAGTAAGTTATCAACAGAAATACCTGTAGATAGATCTCCAACCCCTTTGAAGTACTATAAACTCACAGTCTTAAAATATAAAGGGTGAGTTTATTTATTTGAAAAGTTTTATATAGTGCTTCAAGACCCGGGGGTAGCAGAGCGCTTTACATGAGCATTAAGATTTCAGTCGGTACAGTAGATTCATCTGGATCAAAATAATTTACTGACATACACATTTAACAAAAAACACTTCTTAAATAAGCAAATAGAGTAACAGTTATGGCCATGAGTAGAACGAAAATGACACTACAGACAATTAACAAAGGAACAATAAAAAGGCAAGGGAGCTAAAGAAACCCGGGACAAGGCTTTCATTTAAGCAGTTAAATGGGATAGGGCTGATCAAATATACATTGTCTGAAACATGCAGCACAGCTCAAATTAGGAAAGGGGGGAGAGGGAGAGATCGGGGTTGTTAAGTGAGGAAGCTAAGAATAATCGAGTGAAATAGGGTGGGAGGGATCAAAAGAGAGGAGAAGGGAGCAACAAGTTTGGGGGAGAAATTGAGGAGGAGCTAGAGGTAAGTGTTAAAAGGAGGGAGGGTAAAATTAGAGTGGAGAAAAGAAAAGTCAAGGAGGGAGAGAGAGGGGAGAAGAGTCGGACAGAAAAAGACTGTAAGGGTAATGAATAACGGGGTATGAATAAAGGGTTGAATACAGTGATTACGGACCCCAGTATTTGCAGAGAAGGTGGGATTTGAGGTATTTTTTAAAGCTGTGGTACGAGGGGTTGCAGCGCAGGTCTCTGGAGAGGGCAGTCCAGATGATCGGGGCGTTTACCGATAAGGAGCGGAATTGTGTGGAGCTCCTATTTGATAGGGGGGGGCGAGAAGTAGAGCATTTGAGCTTATTGTCTGCTGGGAGCAGCCCGCTTTCTCAAGTTTGTCAGAGAGATATAGCGGGGTTTGTTAGTGGAGGGTTTTGTGTATAATACAGGCAGTCTTGTAAGCAGATCTCCCACAATGGTTAGCCAGTTTAGGGCCTTGAGGGCTGGGTGGATGTGGTCGAAACGTTTACAGTCAGTGATTAGCCTGGCGGCGGATTTAAACACAGATATTAGGGGGGCAAGGTGTGTTTTGGGGATTCCGGTGAGGATAGCATTACCATGGTCTATTTTGGAGAGGATTAGGGATTTGACAACCCATTTAAAGCTGTCAGAAGGAATGAAGGGTTTGAGTTTTTTAAGATGCCAGAGAGTGCAGAGAGCTCCTTTAGCCGCATACTTAATGTGGTTGTTAAGAGTGAATTTATTGTTGATATTGAAGCCAAGTGATTTTGCTGAGTTAGATAAGGAGAGAGAGCAGTTCAGGGCATTGAGGTCAGAGAGCCAGCCTTGGATGGGAAGCTTGTTGTTTTTAGGTGAGAAGAGAATGATTTCAGTTTTATTAGGGTTAAGTGTGAGGTGATTGTAGAATATCAGAGTGGGATTTGATCTTGTAGTACAGTTGGGTGTCGTCCGTGTAGAGATGGTAGTTAATTCCTGCTTGTTTCAGAATGAGAGTACGGGGTTCCATAAAGAGGTTGATGTGGGAGGGAGAGGAATGCAGCCCTTGGGTATGCCAAGGGAGACCAGCATTGGGTTGGAGAGACAGTCCTTGATTTTGATTTGTTGTGTTCTGTGTTGGAGACAGGAGGAGAACCATTTGAGGGCTAGACCGTTGATGCCAAAACGGGTTTTGAGTGAGTTAAGTAGCGAGGCGTGGTTAACTGTATCGAAGGCAGCGGGGAGGTCAAGGAGAATGAGAAGGCAGGACCTCCCATTGTCAAGGAAATGGTGGAGGTCATCGACAATCCTTTTCTGAAACTGGATTGCAACGGGTCAAGTAGGTGGAAATTTTTGATGTGATTGTCAAATTGTCGGAGAGCACATTTTTGCAGGACTTTAGATTGCAGTGGGAGGTTCAAAATGGGGCGAAAGTTGTTAGGGTCATTCAGGTCGGCAGATGGGTTTTTGAGGATGGGAGTGATTTGAGCTGGTGAGAGTCAGGGACACACTCCGTGGCAAAGGAGCAGTTAATGATTGAAGTCCAGAAAGGGGCGATGATTTGTTTGAGGTCATGGACGAGGCTGGGGGGGAGGGGATCTTTGGAGTGCGAAGAAGGCTTAAGTTTGGAGATGATGTTAAGGACTTCCTGTTTAGTGACAGGATGGAAATTTTGCCAGGAGGCATTACTTGTCAGCTGTAAGATGGAGGGGAAGGAATCAGGAGAGGTAGAAACAGGAATATCTGTTGGAGTGCTGGGATGATGGGGCAGGTTCGACGTGGTCGGGAGGACTGAAAAGATATCACCCGCAGGTAGAAGGGAAGGTGAGGCAGGGGTAGTGAGGAAAGATTGTTCAATTTTGGTGATTTTCTCAGAGAAGAAGTTAGCAATTCCTGCACATCTCTCTGAGGAGGTGATCAGCTCCGAGGGGCGGATGATGTTTGTTTTCTAACAATATTAAACAGTTCTCTGGGCCTATTTTTGGCACGATCAAGCTGTGAAAGAAAAAAATAGCTTTTTCCTTGAAGATGTGTTTCTTGTATTCCGATCTTGCTGATCCGAGGAGTGCTAGATGGGAGTGAGAAGGGTGTTGTCTCCATGTTCTTTCAGTCTGTCTAATAGAACGTCTTTCATTATTCAGATCGGAGTTGAACCAAGAGTTGGATGGGATGTTTCTTTATATTTTTAGTTTGGTAGGGGCTAAGTGATCCAGCACCTCATTGACTGTCTTGTTAAAATGCTCAGTGAGCTCGTTGGCATTGTGGGAGAGAGGGGTGAACAGGAGTTGGGCTTAGAGTTCAGATTCAAGTACGTCTGAGGGAATTTGACTAAGGTTTCTGGTCCATTTTAAGGGTTTGGAGATTTTTGTTAGGTGAGCGGGATTAGTTACGAACTTAAAAAGAATGAGGTGATAGTCCGACCAGTCAGTGGGAGTGATGCTGGTAAGGGATGTAATGTCGCTGTCAGAAATGATAGTGTCAAGAGTTGCTCCTTTGATGTGGGTTGGATGTTGACATATTTGTTTGAGATCATTACTCTCTAGGAGGTCACTGAGGCGCATGACTATGGGATCCTCTATGTTGTTCCAATGGATGGTAAAATCTTCTAGGAAGAGATTTTTGGAGTTTGAAAGAGAGGAAAGTGAGATAAAGTCAGACAGTTCTTCGGCAAAGAGAAGCGGTTCACCCGGCGGGTGATAGATGTTGTGCAGTTGGATGGGGGGCGCACCCTGTATCAAGAGTTCAACACTGAGGTATTCAAAGGTTTGGTGGTCAGATTCTTTTAGAAGGAGAGATTAAGGATGTTTTATATATAATGGCTAGACCGCCACCTTTCTTAACGTGCCTATCTTTCCTGAGGATAGAGAAACTGGGTAGAATGATTAGGTCCAGAAAAGCCATTGAATGGTCCGTGAACCAGGTTTCTGTCAGGAATGTGATGTCAATGTCTTCGCTGAGTATAGTTTCAGATAATTTGGTTGCATGTCGGACCGCCGAGCGGCAGTTTACCAGCATGCAAGAGAGGGGATTTGGGCTATCTGATGTAGTATTGCATTAGATTGTGGTGAGTTGACCAGGGGGTCGGGGGAAGGGAGTGCGTATGGGATTCTGTTGATACCCATTATCACGGGAATATTGGCATGTTGGGGGGGAAGGTCGTCATCCAAGATATTCGGGAGGAATGAATTACTGAGGTCCCTGAGGTCAGAGGAGGATAAGTCGCTCACAGTGCGCAGAGGCCTACGATCTCGGTCATGGGAGTGTGTAGTCCTCCATTTATTGGGAAGGTGCATGCCTCGGGCGCAGGCACAGGGGACCTCCTTATAGTTAGGGAGGACCAGGTATTTGAGGGAGTTGTAGTCCTTTCTGAGCCTTGAAAGTTCAGAGGTCACAATGGAGAGATATCGCTAGATGTTGATAAGCGTCTGTGTTAGAAGAATAGGTGAGGGTTCAGTTGAAAGGGTGTTTGGGGATGCCGTAGGTTCCGTTCTTGTCATGGGAGGACGTCTAGTGTATGCCGGGAGAGGGGGATCTGGAGGTGCCGTTGGAAAGACCTTCTGGCTGATTTGCAGGATGTTAGGCATGTATAGAGAACGGTTAGTAGTAGAGTCAATCAGGGCAGAGGAAGGTGGTAAGTGGGAATCTTCTGAATGAGAGGGGGAGTCATTCAGGGAGGGAGAGATTAGCAGCGGGAGTGGTGGGGCAGAAGTTATGAGTTGTAGTGGACGGGTGAGATGAGTGAGGTTAGAGGAGGGGAGATGGGTAGGTGACGGTTGATCGTGGGTGAGAAGGAGAGTAGGCATGTTAGTCTGTACTGGGTTGATGTGTAGGTGTTGGCGAGGGAGATCTAGTGGGGGAGGGGACCGAATGTGGTCATCGGGTAGTCTGGGTGGGGATTGGAGAAGCTAGAGAGAGTTGGTACGTCAAGGGACTAAAGTGTTTCTCAAAGAGGGTGAGGTGGTGGTCTGTGGCTTGTATGATGATGTTGTCAGTTTTGAAGATGGAAATGTCAATTTCACGGGAAAGATTGGGGATGGGGATTAAAACTGTAAGGAATGTTAGTGGAATTAGAGATTTGAAGGTGGCGGAGGAAGGTGCTTTTCCATTTAGAGAGGCGTTTGGTAAAGAAAATGAAATTCGATTTAATGGGAGAGGTGACCCTAAGATAGGTATCGGCAATTAACATTTCTGGGAGACGAGTAAGTAATTTATGCTTGAAGTTTTTCTTGCCGTTTTTTGAAAGGTTGGAGTGGTATAGGATGTTCCATGAGTTGGGGCCATGTCTAGAGAGTGCAGTGTCAGGAGGAGAGAGGGGGTTGTGGGGGTGGTATGGCTGGGACAGGGGAGATTATGGGGGTGAGGTTGGGGGGAATAAAGAGTGGTAAGAGTAACTAGGGGAGTCCCTGTTAAAGAGCAGAGAGTGGGAGAATAGGCATGAGCGAGGGGGGAGAGATTAAGATTGCGAGGAGACCGGGGAGATATGCAGGATCACAATGATCTTTTTTCCACGAGAAGTTAGGGGTCCGGCCCATGGGATAGAGGCGGATAGTATTCAGCTAATTAGGGTGACAGAGCGGTTCAACATTCAAGGCAATTAAAATCAAGATGAGGAAGAACAGTTTGGGAGCATGTAGCGCAATGGGTTAAAAACATCTAGTCACCATTCAAAATAGAATATAGATAGACTAGCAGTGGGCTAAGAACAATTTGAAATAAGAAACCAAGATGAGGTAGATTACTTTGGGTGCACGTAGCATGTTAGGTTAACAATACAGGTAGACCTAGCAGCAGGCAAAAAAGAAAAACATCAAAATGAGGTAGATTACTTTGGGTGCACATAGCATAATTAGGGTTAACAATACAGATGGCCTAGCAGCGGGCAAGGAAACATTTGAAATAAAAAAACATACAATGAGGAGGATCAATTTGGAAGCACATAGTGCATTAAGTTAAAGTCCAGCAGCAAGTCCGAAAAACAAAATTACAGCTTGTCTAACAGCGGGTAAGGACCCATATAAAATATTAAAATATCACAGTGAGGTAGAAACTTTTGGGGGTATATAGTGCATAAAGTAAAAAACATCTTGGAGCATTTCCAGCTAAAGTACAGATTATCAAGCAGCTAATAAAAAAACGATTAAGGTAAAAAGCCACCAAATGAGGTAGATCAATTTGGGTGCACGTAGCGCATTAGGTTAAATGCATCTAATGGCTATTCAACATCAAATGCAGATTGTCTAGCAGCAGGGAGAGCAACAATTAAAATATAAGATAGAATCTACAGTTTTTGGAGCTCATCACGCATTTAGTGGAGGTGGAAAAATGTAGTTGCACATATGACAACAGATTAAAAATCCACCCACTGATCTGGATTAATTAAAGGGTGTACCTTCAGCCCAGGAAGTACCTGAATAAAGTTAGGAGGGTACAAAAATTAATAAGCAAGGTGGTGTATGAGTATCATGAACATCCGAGAAATAATGTAAAACAGGGTGAGGTGGGGTAGCTAGGATGGATCAGGATTATAGGAGTATCATGAACATCAGAGAAATATAGTAAAACAGGGTGAGGTGGGGTAGCTAGGACGGACACAAAGATTGCATTTTGGAATTTCAAGCAGCGATTCAGCCTCACCTATTGGGGTAGACATTAAGAGTGAGGAAGGGCAAGATGGGTAGCTAATGAAGATCAAAAACTGCGGCTGCCCTCGCATGCGCATTTGTGAGGAAGAAGTCGGCGAGAGAAGGAAGAGGGAGCCCCGGGACGCTGCAGCTCAGGTAAGTTTTTTAAATTACTTTAAGCTTGTTTTTTAAAAGTTTAGGATCATTCTCACTGCATTTTAAAAGCGGGAGGGAAGGAGGTGGGTGGCGCGTAGTGAGGCAACGCGGACTTTGCGGGTGTGCGTAGATTTGCCCCCACTCCGTGATGCTCCGCTTAGCCCCACTACGCCCACTACGCCCACTACGCCCAGGGTTACTAGAGAGTATCAGCATACTTTATTGAGGGCCAACAAGATGCACGCAATTTATGTTAATATAATGATTCAGAGGAACAGTTCAATAAAAAGTAAAATACATTCTCTCTGTCACAAATGCCTTCTTGTAGTTTAACTGGGAGTAGTATACTGGCAAAGTTATGGGCGTGGAGCAAGAAGGAGCCTTAATCACGGTTAACTTGGTTTAGGATTATTTGTCTAGTAGATGTAGGAAAAAGGGCCAGAAGATGGCGCTAATGCCTCATTATTATTCTTGCTTTTCTATTTCAACAGTGTGCAATACTTTTAAAGCCTGGGGGCCCGATGTTAGATGTTGGGTACACTGATTAATGAAGGATGAGTCTCACAATTGGCAGACCCGTCGTTTACGAGATGCTCAGTGAATATGTTTTTTCAGCGCAGGGCTTACTATTTGTATAGCACTATGCAGCTGCCACGTAGACTACCATTTCGGGAGAGGTGAAGACCAGTTGGGATCTGGGCTTTTCACCCAAGAGTGATGCTGAGCCCCAGAGCTTCCATGGGGGGCTCCAGCACGGCGGCCATTTTCTCAGATGAATCGGAGTTCAGGGCTAAATGAAGTTATCCAAGGGGAAATGGACACTTTCATAATATTATGATATGGAGAAGTGACTACAGGCAGAGCTAGCGGCTCAGGGGAGAGGGCCAAGTAAAGGATGTTGACCCCCACCAAATGTGCCGCTTTTCCGTCTCTCCCCTCCGTAGTCCAGTAGACATCCAGAAATCATCGGATGTGCACCAGTATGCCGCCTTACCCAACCGCAGGATCTTCCCTCCATGGTCCAGTAATCGTCAGCTGAGACAGGTGGGCAGCACCAACCCCCAATTTGAAAGTCCAGGGACCTCACAGCATAGATCTGGGCGAGAGCTGGTTCGTCTCGAAGTTTTGATTGTGGCTGTTTCCAGTGGTGCTTGTAACCACCCACCATCTCTCACCAATGGTCTTGTAGGTCCTGTAGGGTGCAATATGATAATCTACATTGTTGGGATGCAGGATTTAACGGAAACAGAGGCGTCTCAAAAGAGACGTTGAGAAAAATATTTTGACAACTTCCTGACAGCAGTTTGAATTTTTCATTTTGATCATTTCCTGGGAGAACTGCTCTCTCACAGCAGAGGTAGATGATCGGTGGGATGGTTAGTGGTGGCAATGGTACACCCAGAGAACAGATGGATCATTCATAGCGCTCTTTAGAAGATTCATTCATTTGTCTGAGTTGGAGGGCCTTCACGCAGGTCAGAAAGCAGCATCACTGAGCTGCCCTCCCCCAAGGAGCCCAGGGTTGATGAATGTGTTAGGGTGACAGAATACATGCTCAGAATAGGCAACTCTCAATGCTGGCTTTGAGTGACAGAAGCCACAATTTAATATCCTTTATTCTCTGAAGAGATGTGCTGTTGCAACGCATTGTTCACACTTCAGAAAAATAAGCAATTTTCAAAGTACTGTTCTAATTTGGTACCTGCATTATGATTAGTTTATATGGTGGGTTGAAATGGAGGTGCCAACAAAAATCTGGAATAGGACACAGTGAAGAGGTAAGTCAGAACGTGTACATACCTACAAAGTTACATACAATATTACTATTAAATCAAACTAATGTATGCTGTATTTTTATTAAAATATTATATACACCCGAGTTCAGCGATTGAATATTAAGAAGTCATTGATTGATTAAACCACTCATGTAAACTTGATATTAGAGGGCGGAAGGGGATTTGGGAGTACTCTCTTAGAAAGTGACACGTTGGCGGAAAATTTGTAGCAGCTGATGCTCTTTGTAAATTATATATGCAAAGTCGATAGTGTTCATACTTGCAAGGTAAATTGTGCAAACATAAGACATTAAAATATAGTTACAAATTGAATTAGATAGTCTTATTGTGGTTCTCATAGATCTGTGAGACTTTGAGAACCAGAGAAAAATATGGATAATAAGGAAAGCACATATAATGTTATGAGTGGAAGTTAAGTCATCCACAAAAGATCTACAAAGTTAAATAAGATCTACAGTACTGCCATTGGTGAATTCAATTTGTGTAATTTAGAAACTAAACATTTTATTCAATCATGCATTCGAAAATGGCAGTCCCTATTATTGTAAGAAAGAGAATTCTTCAGAGGATACTGCTGGGAAAATAGATTCAGTAAAACCGGATCTGAAATACTCTTGAGACGTTTATTGCTCTCCACTATTAAACTGAATACATGGCATCATCAAATTATAATATCCATAGGAGATTAATTCATTTGGTTAATGATTTCCAAAAAACGAGTTACAAAAAAAGTATCTAAAAAGTGAAGAGGAGAAACGACAAAGGAAGAAGGGTCAAAAATGTTACATTTGTTAAAATGGAAGAATATAGACTATCTACAATATAAATTACTGACACTAAATGAAATCATATCAGCAGCTAACATAATAACTCATTGTCTGAAATATAAAACCTGGGTCTCTTTTATGTACAATAGGAGAAGAGTTGTGGGATATAAGGAAATCGACTAAAAATACCAATTTTTCAAATGCACTAACCTGACACTGATATTATTGGAACATTCATCAAAGAACAAATAAGAATTATATCAGTGCTAAATTTAAGTACAAGGGAGTGCCCTCACAATATACCCACAGTAACTATCCAAATAAATATTACCTCTCACTCATCGGTGAAAAAATGTGCATCCTCTTTCCAATTGATAACTAACATCAGACAAATCTCAATTTCATGGAGCGGGGGAGTCATAATACCTATTTCTGAAAAAGGTGATTGTGGTATGCCTAGCAAATATAGAATGATCAATTTAATGGATATAACCTCAAAGGTTTTTGCAGATGTTCTTCAGGAACACTAGGATTAATGCATTAAAAATAATAATCATTTACCAATCGCACAAGGGAAATGCCAGGAACGTGATTCTGTGATAGATCACTGATTTGCCCTTTGATCACTAAGTCAAAAATCAAAAGAGACAAATCTTAGGTAATGTTGTTGTTTCACAAATTGCCAACATCATTGGGCTCAGTGGATCGAGAAAGCCTTAGGCATAAGTTATCCAAATGCAAAAACACTGAGGGCCAGCTGTCACTCCTTCGGGCACTGAATACAATACATTGGGCACAAGTGGAACTTGATCCGACAGGATGACTTTCAAAAAGAATAAAATTGAGATTGGGCTTTGGAGGAGAGGTGTATTTGCTCCATTCTTTGTTGGGCTTTATGCATCAGATGTACCATCTTTGTTGAAAGAATCGCTATTTGTTTCACCAAAAATAGGTGCTGTCCACATTCTCTGCCTTTTAAACTTTGATGAATTAATATAATTGGACTATACAGCGATAGGCCTACAAAGAAAGTTGAATGTCTTAATAAAATATTCTGAAATACATTGGTAAACATTTAGATTGAAAAACACTAAAATATTAGTATTTGGTAAGAAAGAGTTTACGTTTAAACTGTACCCAGAAGAAAATACAGTGCAGGAGGTTACTTTATATCAATATCGAGGTTTATTATTTACAGCTGGAAAGAACACCTACACTGCCAGAATCAATTTCAGGGCTTTATTAACAGTGTGTGCTTTAGTAAAATATACGCACCAATATGGGAGGTATTCTTTGGCCCTCTTGCTTAAAACCTATCCGGCTAAAATCCCACCAATGGCAGTATATGGTTCCAAGTTATTGTGTCTTGACCTAAATGTCTCTTTTGAATATTCAGAGAGTGACTGTTTAAAACAATGAGTCTCCCAATAGGACACAATGCAAATTAAACCTCATAGCATCCATATGCACATTTTTATAAATACATTTCTGGTAAATGAAGAACAGAATAAAATCTCTTAAGTAAAATATAGGGGCACAAGCATCAAGCCTGTTTTTTCTGATTTTTAAATAGCAAATTTTACTGATTCGCTATTTAGAAATCGCAAAATGCAATGCACGTAGGAATCACACAAAAAAATGCATTTCCTACAAATTCCTTAATTGCGACTCACAAATTGCGAGTCTCAATTAAGGAATTGATTCCTATGGGCCCGGAGGCCCATAGGAATGAATGGGAATTGCATGCGCAATTTGCGAGTACTCAATAGGTACTCCCAAATTGCGCATGCAATTTCAAGGGTGCAAGGGTTCCAAAAGGATACCCCGTTAACAGCGAGCTACGAGGAGGTAAGACTGACGGTATGGTGGTAGAGTGCTGCTCAACATTAAAGATTACAAGTAAAAACCAATTAAGCTATGAAATATCAGCCCAACCACCCTGCCTGACCTCAAAATGGTGCTGTGAGTGTGCTTAGTGAATTGGCACAACAAAGTTTACCTACATGAACATCAGAGGTAGTACATGGATAAAGATGCAGAGGGAAGCTGTTATTTATATGGCATGTCACTGCAGATCTCAAACTATTACAACAAAAGACCTAAGGCACAAAAGGTTTCATTTTTCAGCTGTATATAGTACTATAGTTAAGCTAGAATGATCATGACAAATAGGATCAGATTGAGGTTAGCCTCTTAACTTCCAAAAGCGAAGCATATTATGTTAAGAAAAGGCGTACTTAATCCATTGTTGAGAAACACTTCATCATTGACACCTGAGAGTCATCTCGAACCTTGCCTGTCCTCAACATGGTAGCCAAGTAAGTCCTCATTCTCTCTGGTCCAAAGGCCTGTCAGTTATTAAACTCATCTAATCCCTATACTGTTGCATATTTGCATTCTACATTGCTACTTAGGCATCTAGAAGAATGTAGAACAATCAACATGTATGGCTATTTGGCATCTAAAGTGATTTAGTGCATACCAGAGTCCTAATTTCGGTCCTCTGCTGTCAATTGGGCAACTAAAGGAGCGTGGCACTTATCAGCATACTGGTAATCTAAAATCAACTCCTACAAATCAATAAGACCATCCTGTCTGCCCTCGAATACCAAGTCACACAAATTCCTCAATCGTAAAGGTACAATTTTGTTCCTACACTGGCACTTCATAAATATAATCTTGTTCCTTTTATGCTGTGTGTAAAGGTCAGAAACACTTGTCATTTGCTCAGATTTCACTATACGTTCATGGTCAAGGTCATTCACACATACATATCCCTGCAGCACAATATACACACACAATTTCTGGAAGAGTGCAATCATGGTGGAGAAGCCCACTAAATCAAATCTCAAATGCTCAGACGCTAATCCTCCATTATTGGACTCACTGATTAAAGGGAAAATTGACATCAATAGAACTATGGATATGATCCTTGGAACATTGGTTGAGGTCCACTAACTAACAAAGTCCAATACATATGTGATGTAACTAAAAATGACAGCCATAAGAACCAACATTAACTAAATCAATAATAAAATACTTGAGGCCAAACATTAGATTAGAAAATGTGAGAATATATCGGTAATGGCAAACAAGGACCTTAAAGTACTTCACTCAACAATAAAATCCCTCCACAGAGACCTTTCGGTATTATAGATAGGAATTGCTGAGGGAACCTGCAGACCTTTGGCATTCCTGAACTGGCTGAAGAAACAGCTGATTCCTGTATTTTCTATCTGGAAAAACGGATACCGTAAGTCACTGGGCTATCCTTCAACAAAGATTTTTAACTGGAGCATGAACATTCAGTTCCTTCAGTTAAACCTACAAACAAATATATCACAAGACAGATTGTGTGCAGGCCCCTGCACTTCCAATACATGGAACTGGCCTTCAATTATATGTATAAAAATAACCATATTCTTTGGAATGGTCAGAATATCTAAATCTCACAGTATTGCCCAACATCATCAGTGGAAATGATGAAGGGCTTATTGGCTTTTCACCCTAGACTCAAAAGCTTGACTCTCCAATTCTCCTTTGCTGGCCCTGCAATATGTAGAGATTTTGCAGATGGGGAACATCATATCTTTGTTGACTGCAAAGATCTCTCAACCTTTTTAGATGGAAGAGATTAACAATGAATGGAAAGTCAACATAACAGCAAAACCAAGAGGAAATACCGAACATTTGTTAGCCGGCTTTCTGGTTTCGGTTACCAAGTCCTGCAATATATTTTTCTTCCAGGTAGATGCAAATAAGTTGACATTATTGTCTAAATAGTATTTATACTTATAAGCATAGCTCGGAACCTTGAACCTCATGTTTGAATTTACTATGTGCGGAGTTTACCATATTGTGTTATTATTCACTGAAGATTATGTTATATGTTACTATCAATCAATCAATCGATTTATATAGCGCGCTGCTCACCCGTAAGGGTCTCAAGGCGCTGGGGGGGGGGGGTCCGTTACTGCTCGAAAAGCCAGGTCTTGAGTTGCTTCCTGAAGGAGAGATGGTCCTGTGTCAGCTGTAGGTGGATGGGGAGGGAGTTCCATGTCTTGGCTGCCAGGTAGGAGAAGGATCTTCCTCTGGTGGTGGCTCTGCGAATGCGTGGGATGGCTGCGAGGGCAAGGTGGGTCGATCGCAGCTGGTGGGTGGGCGTGTAGAAAGTGAGGCGGTTGTTGAGGTACTTGGGGCCCAGGTCGTGAAGAGCCTTGTGTGCGTGGGCGAGGAGTGTGAACCTGATCCTCTTGCTGACGGGGAGCCAGTGCAGGTCTCTCAGGTGGGCGGAGATGTGGTTGTGGCGGGGGATGTCTAGAACGAGTCGTGCGGAGGCGTTCTGTATGCGCTGGAGTCTTTTCTGTAGTTTGGCTGTGGTTCCTGCGTAGAGAGTGTTCCCGTAGTCCAGTCGGCTGGTGACGGGTGCCTGGGTGACCGTTTTTCTGGTTTCGGTGGGGATCCATCGAAAGATCTTTCGGAGCATGCGCAGGGTGTTGAAGCAGGATGACGAGACGGCGTTGACTTGTTTGGTCATCGAGAGGGAGGAGTCCAGGATGAAGCCCAGGTTTCGTGCGTGGTCCATTGGCTTGGGGGGGGTGCCCAGGGCAGGGGGCCACCAGGAGTCGTCCCAGGCGGAAGGGGATGATCCCAGGATGAGGACTTCTGTCTTGTCTGAGTTCAGTTTCAGGCGGCTGTTCTTCATCCACTCGGCGACGTCTTTCATTCCTTCGTGTAGGTTGGCTCTGGCATTGGCGGGGTCGTTGGTGAGGGAGAGGATCAGCTGGGTGTCGTCGGCATAGGAAATGATGTTAAGGTTGTGTTGGCGTGCGATGGCCGCGAGGGGGCTCATGTAGACATTGAAGAGGGTGGGGCTGAGCGAGGATCCTTGGGGTACGCCACAGGTGACTTCGGTGGCCGCAGAATGGAACGTGGGAGGTGGACTCTCTGGATTCTTCCGGCGAGGAACGAGGTGATCCACTCCAGTGCCTTCTCTCGGATTCCGGTGTGGCGCTGTGTTAGTGTGCGGTGGCAAACTGTGTCGAACGCTGCAGAGAGGTCCAGGAGGATGAGGGCAGCTGTTTCCCCGTTGTCGAGCAGGGATCTTATGTCGTCGGTGGCTGCGATGAGGGTGGTCTCGGTGCTGTGGTTGGCTCGGAAACCGGACTGTGAGGGGTCGAGGGATTTGTTCATCTCGAGGAATGCGGCGAGCTGTTTGTTGACGGTCTTCTCGATGACTTTGGCAGGAAAAGGGAGGAGCGAGATGGGGCGAAGTTCTTGAGGTCGGTGGGGTCCGCTGTCGGTTTCTTCAGGAGGGCGCTGAGCTTGGCATGCTTCCAGCTCTCCGGGAAGGTGGCGGTGGTGAAGGAGATGTTGATGATGTCCCGGAGTTGGGGTGCGATGATGGAGTCGGCCTTGTTGAAGACGTGGTGGGGGCAGGGGTCGGTAGGGGATCCGGAGCGGATGGTGTTCATCGTGCGGATGGTGTCTTCTGTGCTGACTGGGGTCTAGTTGCAGAGGGTGGTGGTGGGGGGCGTTGGTTTGGTGGTTGGGTGCGTGGTCTGTGCGCTGATGCTGTTGTGTATGTCAGCGATCTTGCGGTGGAAGAATGAGGCGAGTGAGTCGCAGAGGTCCTGCAAGGGTGTGATGTCGTTGTTTCCGGCGCTGGGGTTGGAGAGCTCCTTGACGATGCTGAAGAGTTCCTTGCTGTTGTGGGTGTTGTTGTCCAGTCGTTCTTTGAATGTTGTTCTTTTGGTGGTGCGGATCAGCTGATGGTGTATGCGGGTGGCATTCTTGAGGGCTGTCATGTTTTCCTTAGTCTGGTTGTGGCGCCAGGTTTTTTCGAGGGTGCGGCAGTTTTTCTTGGACGTTTTGAGTTTGTTGGTGAACCACGAGGCTTTCTTGCTGCCGGGTCTGCTGGGTGGGTTCTTCAGAGGTGCGAGGTCATCGGTGCAGTTGGTGAGCCACTTTGTGAAGTTGCGGGCTGCTTCGTTGGGGTCAGTTGCGCTGGCGGGAGGGTTCTGGCTGAGGGAGGTGGTGAGCTGGTCGCTGGTGATCTTGTTCCAGCTCCTGCGGGGAACCTGTTGTGGGTGGTGGTGGGTTGTGGTTCTTCTGAAGTTGAAGTGGACGCAGCTGTGATCAGTCCAACGAAGTCTGGTGGAGTGGCTGAAGGAGATGTGCTTGCTGGAGGAGAAGACGGGGTCAAGCTTATGGCCGGCGTAGTGGGTGGGGGTGTTCACCAGTTGCTTGAGTCCGAGGTTGGTGAGGTAGTCCAGCAGGGTGTTGGTGTTGCTGTCATTGTTGTTCTCCAAGTGGAAGTTGAGGTCTCCTAGGAGGATGTAGTCAGAGGAGGTGAGGGCGTGCGGGCTGATGAAGTCTGCGATGGCTTCGCAGAGTTGTGTGCGTGGTCCCGGGGGTCTGTAGATGAGAGTGCCTCTGAGGGTGGTCTTGGGTCGGTGTGTATCTGGAAGTGAAGGTGCTCGGCGGCGGTGATGGTGTCGTCGGAGTTGGTCGTGATGCAGATGGTGTTCCTGTGGACAATGGCGATGCCTCCTCCGGTCTGGTTTGCCCGATCCCTCCGGGTGATCTTGTATCCGTCCGGGATGGCTATGGCGATGTCGGGGGCTGAGGAGGTGTTCATCCAGGATTCCGTGAGGAAGGCGACGTCTGGTGCTGTTGTGTCGAGCAGGTTCCAGAGTTCGACGGCGTGTCTCTGGACGGAGCGGGTGTTGAGCAGGATGCCCTTGAGGTGGTTGTTGCTGGTGCCTGGCCTTTTAGGTGTGGTGCAGGTCCGGAGGCAGGTGAAGTTGCAGGCTTGGCAGGTGAAGGGTCCTTGGTAGCAGGCAGGGTTCCGGCCGGGTTTGGAGAGTAACCTCTGTTATGTTTCAAAACTCACATACATTTCAGTCCAATGATGCCTATAGAAAAACTGTGGTCCTAATCATTATTATTAGTTATACATAATATAAGTTAAAAATGTCATATCCATGGTTAGGCTTGAACAGAAGTCTTCTATTTAGTACACAGTAGCTACCACAGCAGCACTTGCACCTTCACCTAGTTATTTGCGGAAAACCCGGCTAACTGTCTTGACTTATGCATGATGCAAAGCTTTCTATTGTTTGCAATGCATTCAGACCTACCTGTTGTAAAACCTTAAAATAAGTTTACGAAAGGTTTGTATCTGTTTTGGAAGCTATCTACAGCTCTGCCACTGCTGGGATGACGCTTCTCCGTCGTCTCTCCCAATATCTCTGTTGGGAATTGGGTGGGTGGGGAGATGGCACAGGGGATCTGGGGTGGGTTTATTGTGTTGGATTTCCCTTTTCTATTTCTTGTAATATATGCTCTTTATTTGCTATGCGGTCTTTTATTCACTAAAATTACCCTCAACCTCTGCAAATCAAAAAACATGGTTTCTCCTTTACCACAATCTCAACAGATTGTTTGTAACCTAACTAATACACAAAGATACAGCGTACACTCATACCCACCAATTGAAGGAGTGCATACAATCCTCCTCCTGAAATTGTGCCTTCTCTTAGAACAATATAGGCATATCATAGACCTTTTCACCTAGGTAACCAAGCTACCACAGATCAACCAATTATTCTCCCTAACTACCAAAACCTCCTCTCACTGACAACATAAATGTGGCACCACTGAATATTAAGGATCTAAACCATCCTGTTGAATGCCAGAAGGTTGTAGACTATGGATTCAAAGTCAAGGCAGACATAATCATGTTTCAGAATACTAATATAGACTCAAAGGAGGCAGCTACATTTAAAAACAATTAGTCAAGTAACATAATATGCTCTCTGCAGTAAACAAATTAAATGAAGTGATGACCCTGATCTCGGAAAATTCAGATTTGAAGATAGACTTCCACTTTTTTGACATAGAGAGCAAATGGATAATCACAAAACTTTGCAAAAACAACAAATATATACATGCAAACTTATACATCCAAACTCAGAAGAACCCATATTCTGGAACATTAGTGGGCAGCAACTTCAATCTTTCTCTTGACTTGATTCTTCACAGACAATCCACAATCTCATAACATCTCCCAAAGTCTCCCAAAGCTGTACTAAAATTATGTTCTAAATAGAATTTATGCGATTGTTGTACCCTCCAACGTCCAGACACAAGAGACTACACCTTTTTCTCTGATCCACATAATTCTTACTGTATAATTGATTATCGCCTCAATGTGGGCTCATACACCCATCTCATTGATCAAACTAATATTCTCCCTAGGCTCATCTGAGATCATTCACGTATAACTACGACCCTCATAGGTAAGAACCCCAAACCAAAGTATAAAATATGACACTTTAGCAAGAGATTCTTAAGAATGAAGGTAACAGAGAAAATGTAGAATAAACTATGCTTAATTACATCAATTATAATAAATCTTCTGAAGTTTCATTCCCCTTATTTTTGGACGCACTTAACGCTAACAGAATTGGAATAAGAAATTGTAAAGCTCGAGACGCATCATCTAGATAATTCCACTCTCAATCAATTTACAAATAAATTATGAAAATATGAAAGAATATTATGTCAAAACTCAGCGAACCAAACAAAGTAGGAAAAATGATCATGTCCTACCTAAAACACAAACAAAATCAAAAAGGTATTACCACACTTAAAGATAAGATACACAATACACAAACAAATCCTCAACAAATGTGTATGTGTTCAG
This sequence comes from Triturus cristatus, assembly GCF_964204655.1. NCBI lineage: Eukaryota > Metazoa > Chordata > Amphibia > Caudata > Salamandridae > Triturus > Triturus cristatus. The sequence continues at coordinate 1,122,092,811 of NC_140590.1, forward strand.
GGAATTGTCTGAATCATTATATAGGAATTAATCACACACTTCCTTTGAAAAATGCAAATTCTTCAAAATTAAAATGAAACTCCCAGAAATAACTGAAGAGGATAAAAATTAAAACACCCAATTCAGTGCAGAGGAAATAACCATGGCCATAAAATCTCTTAAGTTGAACAAAGGTGAGGACCCAGATGTTTATACTGCAACTGACTTTGAAGCATTTTCCAACACTCACCCCTATGTTAGTAGATTTATTCAATGGTTTTGCAGATCCTGGTTCTTTTTCCTGGAACCACAGACAACGCCATAATAGTAGTCCTCCTAAAAGTAGGTAAAGATCCACTTTTAAAAAAAACTTCAGGCCAATTAATCTTGATGAGAAGATTCATGCTAAAAGACTGGCCAAAGATTTGAACCTTACTTACCTCATCTAATAGGTCACTCACAAGTAGGATTTGTGAGAAATTGCATGTCTAATGACAAGACATGGCTTTTGTGCCATGTTCTAGAAAGCATGAAAATGGCAGTAACTCTAGATGCTGAGAAGGCCATTGATAATATTTAATGGGATTTTCTCAAAAACACTCTGACAAATTTAACCTGGGAGTTTGTTCTTAGAATGATTATGACTCTACACAGCAATTCCAGTGCTAGAGTAAGGACAGGCTGGCTCATCTCTACCTTCCTTAAACTTGAGAAAGGTACAAGGCAAGGATACCGCTCTCCCCCTCTCTTTTCATCATGGCAATGGAACCTTTAATCTAAAACATCCAATCCAATTCCCTAATTTACAATATTGATGTTGATACCACTACTGCAGTAGTGTCAACATATGCAGATGACATTTTGATTGTAACCAGAAAGGCCTGATCATCTAGAAAAGCCCTCATAAACACAATCAACATTTATGCTTCAGTATCAGGCTACAAACTTAATAGAGAGAAATCAGAGGTCAAAGTTCTCAATGCGCTATACTCTAAGGACATTCTAGAAAACTTGGGTTTAGTTTGGCAAGCACAGCGCCTGAAGAACATGGGCATAGATGTTGGATCAGATATAACAGATAACCCTTTAATACAATGAAAAAATCACACTAAAGAAATCAGAACGTTTACTGGACAGCTGGAATCCTAAATTGATCACCTGGAGGGGTTGTATCAATATAATTAAGATGAGGGTAACACATATAGTCAACTATTTGTTCAGTATGCTTCCCCTCACTCTATCAGAGTACTTCCACCACAAATTGGACAAACTCCTAGGAAACTTTGTTTGGCAAAACAAATGTCTTAGGATGTCAATATAAACTGTATCTTCCAACCAATTTAGGTGGAGTGAATCTGACAAACTTCAGAATTTACCAAACCCTCTTTCTGGCCAAACAGAGATCTTTGTGGTTCTCACCATTGTTGAATCATAATCCAACCTGGCTACTTGTTGAAATAGCAATCTTAGAAGGGATTCATCTTATTATGCTAATATCTACTAAAATTAATTACTCACAACCCTCCAAATACATTTTCAAAAATACTAAACAGGTAATACTAAGGATCGTCAATTTTTTAGAAATCCCAATAACATCTTCCAGCTTAATCTCAATATAAATATATCCAAAAACATGTAACCTGAAAGCCTCACCTTTATACTCAAAATCCTGGACCCACAAAGACATCCTTGTTCTCCAACAACTTTGCACACAGAATTGACCGCTCACTTTCAATAATCACCGAATCCAATTAAGCTAGAAAATATGGACTTCTATGTCATTCTCAAACTCAAAGACTGTATATCCAAAGTCAAATTTACCTATAAAGACCTGACTCTACCCACCCTGATAAGCTAGCTCACCAAATCAGAACACCAAGGGGCATATGTACAAGTCCCTATCACCACCACAACGTCAACTACAGTGACGTTGTGGTGGCAATAGGGGCTTTCATGCTATGGTTAGCGTAAATGGGGAGGACAGTGGGTGTTGCGGTGGGAGTTCCACCGTAACACCCATTCATTTTGATGATGCCCCCTATGTACAAGGGTGGCGTACATAGGAGGCAGCGCCAAAATAAAGATCAGGTTAAAACAGATCTTAAGATGGCAAAACGAGGAGAAATGCATTATTTCTCCTTGTTTTTGCTTTTTCTATGTGTGCTGTCTTGTGCAGCACACATGGAACACGCAAAATGTCTTTCTTTGTTTATGTATAGGAAGGTGTCCCTTCCTGTACATAAACACTTTTATGTGTGCTGCATGAAGCAGCATGCAAGAAAGTGACTGAATGGCATTTCTAGGATTGTTTATGTGCAGGAAGAGACACCTTCCTACACATAAAAAATCCTACCCTGCCCGCAGACACCCTTGTACGGGTGCCTGCATTGGCACTAAGTTGCTAAACTTAGTGCCATCGCAGGGGGAAATGCAAGACTGCACCACATTCTTGTAAATATGGTGCAGCCTTGCGTTTCAGAAGTGGAGGAGAGAGGCATTTAGCCAGGAAGACTGATGCCCGCCTCCTCCACTTCCTTGTACATATCCCCCCAAGTATCCAAATTCTATCAAATTTTCCAACTAAAAACCACACATCTCAATCATGCGTTAAGGAAGAAAAGGATCGAGGCTAATACAATTTTGACTGAGTATTGGATTCTGATATGTAAATCAGTTGTTTCTCACAAAATCACTCCTTTATTGTCCCTGTCTAAATATTGGCTATTTCATAGAACATATTCCACAACTTCATGATTGCACAAACTGTCTTTTAATGATGGCCCTATAAACTGGAACTGTAAAAAAGACATGGATCATATGCCACTCTTACTGTTTTTCTTCTGCTCAGTCTCCCCATTCTGGGATAAGTTATTTAAATTTATCTCAATTGTATTTGACTTTCAACCCAAAACATAATTCATTTTTCTCAATAATGGATTCCCAGATCCACAGGTGTGTTCACCTAATGATAGACTATGACTGGACATTCTCGTAATGGAGATTTTCAAGACTGTGATTAGTAATTGGAAAAACAGCTGTGCTACAAACAGCCTTCATATTTACTGTTTTCTGGAGACTCATGTCTCTAGGTTCTCCTATTCTCCCTGATGTTCGCTGAGACTGGTGATTGTTGAAAAGTATAACATCATAGTGAGGGAACTTTTATGGATAAATCGCTTGTTGATTGTTTCAACATAACATATTTTGAATTCCAGACTCTTTGCTCCATCAAGTAGTGTATTTGCATGCAGTAGGAAGGTTTGCATGAGGATACTGATAGACCTTCTACTCATCCCTGATATGTTTTCTTGTATATCTGTTTTGTTAACTCTGATTATTTGTTTTTCACATTGCTGTAACATGGCTTTTTCTTTTTTTTCCAATTTGTTTTATAATCCATCAAAGAATTTGAAATGGAAAGATATGTATTTGAAACATTTTTTTTTAAATATATAGCATCAAAATCTTCTATTGCTTTAACAGTAAGAACCTTGGGGAAAGTGTTTCCATATATTAATCAATAAGCAGATCCCAATCCATGTCTTAACGTATTAAATATAATTTAGAATATATTCAATTTATGTTATTCTGGAGCTAAGTGTTAGGGTTCATGCAATGGATGGTTTATGTCCTTGCCAGTTAAATACAAAAAGCTCTTTACATTATGTATTAATTGAATTCCCATTATTCCTAGATGCAACAGTCATAAGATGGACAGTTAAATTATATTCTAAATAGAATTGCATTGTATACTTAATTGTTTGTAAGAATTATCAACTGTCATTTTATTGTTATGTTTTACGGACTAATGGCTAAATAAACTTGCTTCAAACAACATTTCCTCACCTACACCTGTTGAGAGAAGATCGTGTTCTGCTCCATGGTTTGTTTAAAAACACCCTAATCCATGTCACAGTCATTTCTTGACTAGATGACCACAGCAGCACAGCCACTGGATAACCCTGCACTCATTTCTGTAAATTACAGGGAGTTCAAAATACTGCAGTACCTCTTGTTTTACATAAATCTTCACAACTGCATCACACTTGCTGAAACACAGCTACAGGGTTCCCACAAAAAAATTTCTCTTTAAAATACTTTGATTTGAACACAAGTCTCTTAGGGCCTGATTTAGATTTTGGCAGACTGGTTACTCTATCACAGCAGTGACAGATATCCCGTCTGCCAAAATATAACTCCCATAGGATATTATGGGATTTGTATTTTGACAGATGGGATATCTAAAATCTAAACCAAGCACTAACGGACCATTCACCGAACTAACAGATTAAACTGTTTGCCCTAAACCAACTGACCAGAAGCCTTAGATCTACCAACCAGTGCCTACTGATGAGCTGTCCAGAGAGATACAATATGTCAACATCCTGGCTCCTTTGTGTAGAGTTCCCCACCTCTTCATTTGAGGCTAGAACGTGAATATGACACATTCAGATGATTTTTAAAGGCATATTATGCAGCCCTGGATGTGGTTGACTTCATCTTTTGCCTCTAAGATCTACAATATTTGTTCTTAAGCCTCAACTGACCAGACACCTAAGACCAGCTTTGTCTTTCAAGAAAGGCCCCCAAGACTCTTGCTCTTTTAAATGCCTTTGTCATCTTACCTGGATATATTTGATGGTGGGTCCTCTTGAGGTACTGTCCACCGCTGCTGACATTTGAGTGGTTCTCTTCCTTCAGGTTTGGCATATGTGTTATAATGTAATCTGTCAATACCTTCACATATGTCCTTTTCCTGCAAAGTGGTCTGTGCCCAGCAGTTTATTAGCACTCTGCCCAAAACCCAACGCATAAATAAATATCTCAAATGCAACTGTAGGTAAGTGAAATGGGATCTATTATATTCATCATCATATCAACCGCTACAATAAAAGCCTTCATATATTTATAATATTACATAGCATGAATTCAGACAATATTTTTCTCTAAGTGGAAGGCACCTAGAATCTCCGGTATAAGCTGTAATAAGCAGGGTTGTTATTCCTTCCACTGAAGGTGGAATTATGAAACCAGGAGCTAATATAGCAAACAAAAGTTGCCTTACATAAAAGTGCTAATCACTAATTTAGTAGCCTATGACTTTTGGAACAGCTTTAACTCTTTTGCGGGCCAGATGTTAAAAAATATTTGATTCCGGTACTATAGCCCAGTACACTGAAAACATTTCATCTCTATCCAGGGCCGGTTTTGGGGCACTGCAGCCAGGACAGCCGCACCTGGTGCTGAACAAGGGGTGCAGCATATTTAGAAATAAGTTATGAGTTTAAAAGCATGTGCTTCAGAGTTCCTTGTGAGTCCAGCAGTTCTCAGACAACAATAAACCTGTCTGTATAACACTGTTGTTTAATGTTCCTGCTAGGAACAGATGGGAGGTTTTTTATTGGCAGTTTTGGCTCATCGTAAAGCCTTGCTGATCCCCAAAATCAGAAGAGAGATCATATACATGTGTCTGCTTGTACTGCCAATAGTGGAATTCAGACGGTCCTGGGCAAGGCAAATTTCTAGTGGAGTATGTCGAAATAAGAATCATGGCTACATCTTCTGTGCTGTTGTCCTGCCTTAGGAAATGAAAGGAGATTTCTTCTCAAGGAACTATACCTGAGTGAAAAAGCAGGCACCTGCCTTGAGGCCTTGGCAATATGTTTCACACAAAAGGAACCCCCACATCCTGGCATGGTGTGGAAGATTTGTACAATCCATCAGGGACGCTCTTCAGCCCCGTACTGGCCCTCAACCTTGCCCTCATATAATCCAAAAGCTGATTCTGGAATACTTTTGAAAAATGACCCTCAAAAGAATGCAGACCCTGCCTTGGATGCAGTAATTTAGACCAGAGACCTCCAACCATATTAACCCCAAAAAGTCTGCTCTAAATTGTCATAAAATTGCAATGCATATGTACAAGTACTTTATAAGTGAACTTGGACCAACAGCAGTAAACGTGGTGCCTGAGGAGATAAAAGGAAGGAAGATTTGGACAACCGATGAGCCAGATGGGTGACATCCTCCACCGGGGCCAGACGCAGAGCTACGGAAAAAAGTAATTATGAGAATAAGCCCCTGAGTCACATGATGGCACATAACATTTGCACTACAACAAACAAAAATCTGGTTTAATGTCCCACAAAGTCGCAAAGCACAAGCACTTTACAAGAGAACTAGTATGAACGAGGAGAACAGAAAGGAAAGAGGACCTGGAAAATCGAAGAGCCAGATGGGTGACATTTCCCTATGGGGCCAGTTGCAGAGTAACGGACAAATGTAAACATGAAAGCAAGCCCGAGTCATATGATGGCATATAACAATTGCACCTTATCAGAACTTTTCATCTTCTCGAACAATGTTGTTACAGAAATCCCTTTATTATTTATTTGGATTTTGTAAGTTGCATCCCTAATATAACAGAGTAATCTATGGACTGTCAACAAAGGGCTGCATACAAACTGCATGGCATGGCTTAGAAAGTTTGTTTTTATCCCAGTCTTTCATTATCCTAATGTTTCTAAAATGGTTTTGTTAGTGTAGAAATGCATTCCTGTTAAAAAAGTCAGGCCCGGGGGTGTGGCCTGGCATGCAAGATGGCGGACGCACATTGACCAAGTTCCTGACATATCCATAAACATCCAACAATAATCCTGCTCGCCTGGCCCTTTGGGACGACAGTTCTACCCTCTGCAGCTCCGCAACAATAGTTACTTAAGAATCTGGGAGTGCAGCTCATCGGAGACACAGCAAGGCGTAGTGTAGCCTGTTTCGGCACTTCCGAGACTGAACGGCAAACGGTGCTGTGGCAGTGGTAGGGGCCCAGTTGGATCAGTTGCGGCCAACAAGTAAACTCCCCAGCACTGCGGAGTGGTAGGAGTGGTGAGTGGGGCCCGGAATAGGGCTGAGGTCTGGGGGATGCAGTGCAGACTGCTGAAGGAGCCGTTTACTTAGGTCAGGCTTGCGGCTTTCCCCACCCTGGGTCACGGTGGCCTATGCACCAGGAAAAAGACCTGTGCAGCCCCTCGGTGCACTTAACATTCCTGGCCCATGCCGGCTGTGAGCAGAGATTGTAGCCAGGCCCAACAAGAAGGGAGAAGATGAGCCATGGCCTCTACTAGTGGGGGGTGTCCAGGTGTGATCGGTGGCCACTGTATACCAGGATCGCCTAGCTGGGGCTTGTCGGCATGGTTGGGGCTGTGTCCCCCCAGCCTTGAGAATACCAGCACATATGGAGTGCATTGGCCGAGGGGCCTTCCGGCATTTAAGAATCAATGTGGAGAGCAGGGCAGCCTTCCACAGCTTCCCTCAAACCCCTCCTTCACAGGTCAGAACAACTGGTGGGGAGGCCTGGCCATAAATGACATTGTGAGAAGCTAGCCATGGCCTAGGGAAGCACTGCCCAACCAGGTGTGTGCCATGGTAGTGGGTCTACATGATTTCCTGCCTCTATCCTTGGCCCTCTCTGCTGGATACTTGCGGCAATGTACTCATCCAGAATGGTTGATACGGTGCAGTGCTTTGTTAGGGAGTACTGAGCTGTGGTTTGCCCCTAGCTGTGGAAGCGACCAGGCTACGTCCTGTTGCGGTTTCAGGCTGGGGTGGTCCAAGTAGAACAAACCAAGGACCTGCTGCTGCTACAGACAGCCAGCCATCTATCAGTAAACTTGAACAGCCCTCATGCCCTCATGATGTCTAAGGCTAAACCACCACTGACCTTAGCCAAGCAGAGCACGATAGACCAGTTCACAAATGCAAACTATGGCAGTACAGACCAAGCAAAATCCTCTTCGGGCTGCCCTTACAATGTTACGTTGCTTGCTGCCATTATTCAATCACTCGAGGCTCTGGAGGCCAAGAATGGGGGGTGGGATCTGATGTAAATTTATTGCTTTAAGATTAGAGGAAGGCAGTTGAACGCATCACTGAAGCTGAAACAACAGTGTCTGAGGTCAAGAATTCAGTGGCAACCTTACAACAGAAGGTCACAACATTAACAGCTATGATCAAGGACCTTGCCATATGGGTGGAAGATGCAGAGGGCCGCACTTATGAATTGTGGGGTTCCTGGAAGGATGTGAAGGCTCCTCTGGTGAGCAATTCTTGATGCAGTAGCTAAAATTTGTGGTTCCACCAGAGAACCTGTAATCATTCTTCATGGTTGAATGGGCCCGCCGGGTCCTGGTGAGGAAGCCTCCTCCCTGTGCACATCCCCGACTGATCATTGTGAAGCTCTTAAACTACTTAGATGGGGATGTGCTCCTGCATTATTCCCGGAGCCAAGAAGAAATTGTGGATGAATCTGCCCACATCATGATCTTCCGTGACTATACTAGAATGGTCCAGCAACGGAGACACTCCTTCCTATCTGTTAAATAAAAACTGCAAAACCTCAATATACAATATATGCTGCTATACCCAGAATGGCTGAGAGTAGTGTACAATATCCAGAAAATGTTTTTTCTTTGCTCCACAGGCTGCTTTTTAGTGGATTGTCAAATTTGTGGTGATTAAACATCATACCCCACCCTGAATAGACTCTGATTGGTCACAGAGTGACCGTTATAACTGTTCCAAGGCATCCGCGTCCCAGCTCCACAACAGATCCTTATTGTCCTGGAGGAGTTCACATATGGATCATTGAGGTTACTAAGGGACTGTCTTCCAATGTGAGACTGACATACTGATTGTTATATCCCTTTCCGACTGTTCTACTGCCTTTTTCAATTTCAATCTTTAAGGGTACAGCATGCTTCCTCCTCCTTTACATATTTATATTGCCTATGCATGCAGTATACATTGGGTGGGCCAGAGACATTCCTAGGAATCCTTTATACAGGTCGTGTTTTTGGGCACTGGGAAAGTAGAATCCTTTGGTGGAGTTCCTTCACATTACCTTAGTTGGGGTTCGGTAGGGGCGGATACCGTCTCAGATGCTTCCAGTTTTGTGAAGAATGGGAGAAGGGAGGTGGGGATTGTTTGATGTATTCATGCTTTGTTGGTTATTGAACAGTTGTAGTCCTGTTGTTCACACCAAATCTGACATGACATGCACTTAGAGGAGATCATTCTTTACCATCTACATACATAACTAGTTGCACATCAGGGGGTACATTGTAAAATGGAATGTGAGGGGGTATTGGATAAAATTAAATGAGGGGCAGTCCTCTTGCAGGCAAAACACTTGGGTTCAGACATTCTCCTCTTCCAAAAAAATAATTTTAAGGGAACAAAAACAGTCTGCCTAGCATGACTTAGCTATACACAGATTATTCACTTGGGTTTACAAAGGGCTCCTGGGGCTAAGCCTTTTTAATCCATGGTAGGGTCCCTTTTGCCACTGAATGGGTGTGGGTAGTTATTTAACGTCGCTACGTTGCAGTGACGGGAGACAATCATGGGGAACAGCTCACACTATTGAGTGTCTATGCACCCCTCTGTTAGGGGTTGCTTTAACTGAACGCTTCCTCCGCTTAAGGGGTGAGATACCAGGTGGGCTTTTATTGGTAGGGGGAGTCTGGAATTACATCATTCACCCCGGGGTAGACAGATGACAACCACAGGGTGGTAGGGACATCCAACGTAACTCTAGACTGGTCACTCTGGTGACTACTCTGGGATGGGCGGACACATGGATGGCCTATCACCCTTCTGAGAATATATATAAATACTAATCAACAGTACATGGGTCCTTTTCTCGCTTGGACTACCTATTTATCCCAACCACATATCTCCAAAGTGTGTTATCACCCCATATTCAACACAAGGAGTTCTCAGATCTCTTCCCTGTATCCCTGGAGCTTCATATTGGTGCCACTTGCCCTGGATTTCTATGGCAGATGTCTGAATGGCATCTCCAGAACCTGACTTAAAGGACCACTGTAAAAAAAGCAATAACGGAATACCTTACATTCAACACATCAACAACCTCCCCAAAGGTAGTTCTGTTGGTGGCACTTAAGCCATCTATTCAAGGGGTAAACATCAGCTTATGCATAGGAGACTATAGGCTTAGAGCACAGGAGTGGGTTGCCCCTGAAACACAAATTGAGAAGTTGAAGAGCGATTGTAGGAAGCCAGGCAATGATGCAGCAAGACTAGAGCTTAATCTTACCCAACAATTATACTACTAACACTTACTAAATGAGGCAAAGACAGCATGGCAATCCACATAACAACAAAACTCAATAGGTAGATAAGTCCAGTCGCATGCTGCATGGAATGCATCAGGCCGTGAGGACTTTGTTGCGAGAGTCGGTATGGAACCATCGGGGGGGTTTGATTTTGGGGCTGGCAGAGGTCTCCCAAAGTTTTGCAGATTATTATAGAGCGCTATATGTTCCAAATGATTATATTCAAATTGAATTAGTCCAGGAAATCTTCAGGGACATCCTGCCATGTACTTTATCTGTAGAGGTGCGTAGATAAATGGATGAGAAACTTATGGTGAAGGAACTGGCAACGACCTTAGCCGAAATTCATACAGGGTGAGCCTCGGGCCCACTGGCTTCCCATGCGAGTTCTTGAAGTTCTTATGCCATCTTGGCAGTACCCTACTAGAAGTCATAGAGGAGGCATCAGATGATGCCATACTCCCCTAGGACTGGTGACATGCAGAGTTTGTTGTACTCCTGAAGCCAGGGCAACCACCAGATCTACACTTGTCCTACTGCCCAATCTCCCTTCTTAAATTTGAAGTGAAGCTCTCAGTCAAGACCCTGGCCAATAGACTACCAAAATAAATGTCCAATCTCGCACACCTAGACCAAGCGGGCTTTTTGGCCCAGCGGTCCACACGTCATAACATAAAGTGTGTCTATAAAGCCCTGGCTATGGTTGATAGCCTGACTCTACCAGCGGTAGTGCTTTTAGTAGATATGGACAAAGTGTTTGCTTCTCTCAGCTGGCAATACCGCTTCACTTTACTGCAGAGCATTAATTTTGGCCCGTGATTCCTCAATGACGCAAAACTCAATGTTGGTCTGTTATTGCCCTGAATAAGAGAGGAGATCAAAGTGTGGTCCCTGCTGCCTCTCTTTCTGCTAAGCCGTTCAATGATTTTTAAAAGGTTTCAATGCCACAAATGCTCTATAAATTGCAATGTTATCCTTTCACCATCACCCAGCATGGTTTAAGTGGGTCAATATGGCCCTCAGACAGTTTCTTTGGGGTGAATGCGTAGTGCGTATTGCTCTACAGACCTATGTTCAGTCCACCTTCAACGGGGGCATTGCTGCCCTGGACATTGACTCCTACTATGCTGTGTCCCATCTCCTCCTTATCAATGAATGGTGGTATGCACTATGGGCAGACCCAGCGAAGAAGATAGAGTGCTGGGTGATTTTTAACTCATACACCTCCTTTATGGGGGTCATATCCAGCATGCGACCCAACCGGGGTTCTGACTGTGGAAACTGACACTAAATGGATGGGTTGGTGGACCAGACTAACGTAGATGACACCACTGTGGGTTGAGAACTTCTTGGGCCAAATAACGTAGCAGTAAGATGCTATTGGCATTTCAACTCTAGGAGCTATCATGCAGGGTCTAGTTTTTAAACCCTTGCAGAAACTGCAGACAGACTTTCAATTTCATCAACAGCAACTCTATAGATATCTCCAGTTACAGCATGCTCTTACTCCCTACCTACACGATATACATGAACTACCAGAATTCAAACCACTAGAGGACAAACTACTAACTGGGGATTTGGGTAAACAAACAATTAGACAACTTTACCAGACACTAGTGACGCACAGTACGTCCACACTTCCAACTTTCAGACACACCTGGCAGGAGGACATACCCACACTCGATAATGATGACTGGGCGGAGGCTCTAATGGCACCACGTCGAGCGGTGATACTGTCCAGACTACGTCATATCTAATTAAAATTCCTTCATAGAGCTTATTTTACTGGATATTGCCTATGGTGCATAGGCACCATCGCCTCACCGGTCTGTCTAAGATATGGAATGAGTGAGGGCACCTTCCTCCACATTGTATGGGAATATACAACTCTCAAGAGTTTCTGGCAGGGAGCTGTTGCCTGCCTAGAAGGCGCCCTGTCCTGGGAGATTCCCTTTCACCCAAAGATGACCTTACTCCATAGCACAGAAAGAGTTGAAGGTAATAGATATAAGAGACACTTACTCTTCTTGGGCTTAACTCTAGCTAAACGCAACATTGAACGGCTATGGAAGGATGTGTCCCTGCCCATGGTGGATACCTGGAAGCAAGGAATGTGCCATTGTATGGGCATAGTAGTAGCAGTATATCAAGCTAGGGTTTGCCCATAAAAACACATAAAAATATGGCAGTGATGGGCATGCCACAGGGGCATACTATTGGCATAGGTCCATTTGGAAGACTACTTCCATGACACAGAGCTACTATGATTTGACGGCAGTCCATGAGGTCTCTAGTCCCCTATCAGATCCACAAACCCTATATTTAGACTATGAGAATATTGTTCTTGATGGGAATGATAAATTTGATTTTGGTAGCATATGTTGGAATGTTTGGGGGAGGGCGAAGGGGTGTTACTGCCCTGCACGTTTGAGGCCATGTTGGCCATTAGGTAATGTCAAAACAAAATATAATAAAATGTGTTGAGAAAAGAAAAGTTAGCCCCAACCAGTGGTACATTTTAAATCCTGAGTTTTGGCTTCTCCAGTCCAAACGCTCTTAAAATATATTGCCTACTAGTATGAGTGACATGATTCTTATACCTTGCAATCCTCATTGTCATATGTAACATTTCCTATATACTGATCAACACACATATGATTCATTGTATCTGTATGTGTGATAAAAAGTACTTTGACACCCTACACTTATATGAGTAGTGGCATAAAAACAATGACATTTGAAGTACTGTAATTTCACCATGTGGCAAACACCGATTAATTCTTGTTGCCAGTGTTTCCCCCACAGTAATTGCTGCTTTCTTTTCTTAACAGGATGTGCTCCCACCATACATCCTGTTCCCTTCCCATCCTGCTGACTGACACTTCTCCACCCACAACTGCAGCACTATTTAATTAGGTGTCTGCAAACAGCAAAATGTATGTTAGAAGGAAGAACATGGTCCAATGTCTGCGTACCATGAAATGCATGTGAGAGAGGGGCTTTTGAGATATGGGGGACATTGTTGGAGGGTGGTAATGAGGGAATCTGGGGAGAATGACATCATTTGAGGGTGTCAAAAAGACTGTTGCACTGGGTGCAAACAGTGCTAAAGCTGGCCTAACCCTATCAGTGGACACATGCTGCAATGAAACTGACGTGCCAGAATCATGATATGCATTCAACAAAGATTATCTACTACAGCTCACACAAAAGTACTTTGATATGATGGCACCGTTATGCAATTTCTTATGTACTTGAAGCCCATATGTACAAATTGATTTAGCATTTCTTAATGGTCTGAATCATTATTTAGGGTCATTAAAAAATGCAAAATTGCATTTTGGTATGTTAGAAAGGTATATGCAGTGATGCAAAATGGATTTTGCGCTTCGCAAAGTAGGAAATGACAAATAGTAAAACCCCATGTACAGCGGACTTCCTAATTGCGACTAGGGGAACACCTATTACAATGCAGTCTTTACCACACATGCCAATACAACTCATGTTTCTACCACGATCGCCAGTAGACAGTTATAGTTAGGACGTAGTTTCCATAGGACAAGGGTTTTTTCATTTCCCAATAACTTTGAGGCTGATTGACGAATCTTCGCAAAACTTTCAAAACATGTGGCCCGCTCTGGTCAGCTAATATCCAGAAAGATTTGGAGTGATTAGCCAAGGGGGGTCCCAAAACGTGTTTTCTCCATGTTATTTCCCATAGAAAATTTTAGACATGACTACAGCCTGAACTGCTGAACGGAATTACACCAAATTTGGCAAAAAGGTAGCCCTTTGTTCATAAAGAGACCTTTTTTTAAATGGTGTAAATCCGTTCAGTAGTTCCAGAGAAATTCAAAAAATAGAGGTCAAAAAATCAATTTCTCATAGGAAACTTTAGACACGGTTACAGCTGAAACTGCTGAATGGAATTACACCAAATTTGGCAAAAAGGTAGTGCTTGGTCCATAAAGTGACCTATTTTCTAAATGGTGTAAATCTGTTCAGTAGTTTTTGAGATATTAAAGGAAAAACATATTTATATATCTGGGCGGGACCTAACTACACAAGCACGAGCTTGGCTCTAATTGGCTGCCAACACATCAATCCAGGAAGTGTTGGCAGCCATTTTGGTGCGAATGCTTTTTAGGTCTCACCTAGCGACGCAGCGCATGCGCTGTCCACTACACAAACACCACTTCACTGCCCTAAACCCTAAAACTCTATCCCTGCATGACCCCCTTTCTGCACGAACGCCACTACACTGCCCTAAACCCTGAAACACCACCCCCAGCACAACCATCTACACTGCCCAAACACTACTGCACTGCCATAATCCCTGAAAAACCACCCAAAGCACGACCCCCTACACTGCCCGAACACCACTGCACTGCCCTAAACCCTGAAACACCACCCCCAGCATGACCCCCTACACTGCCCGAACACCACTGCACTGCCCTAAACCCTGAAACACAACCCCAGCAAGACCCGCTACACTGCCTGAACACCACTGCACTGCCCTAAACCCTGAAACAACACTCCCAGGAAGATCTCCTACACTACCCGATCACTACTGCCCTAAACCCTGAAACACCACCCCCAGCAAGACCCCCTACACTGCCCGAACACCACTGCACTGCCCAAAACCCAGAAACACCACCCCCAGCATGACCCCGTACATTGCCCGAACACCACTCCTCTGCATAAAACCCTGAAACACCAGCCCCAGCATGACCCCTACGCTGCCCGAACACCATTGCTCTGCCCAAAACCCTGAAACACCAGCCCCAGCATGACCCCCTACACTGCCTGAACACCACTGCACTGTCCTAAACCCTGAAACACCAGCCCAGCAACACCCCCTACATTGCCCGAATACCACTTCACTGTCCTAAACCCTGAAAAACCACCCCCACATGACCCCTACACTGCCCAAACACCACTGCACTGCCCTAAACCCTGAAACACCACCCCCAGCACGACCCTCTACACTGCCTGAACACCACTGCATTGCCCTAAACCCTGAAACACCACCCCATGCACGAACCCCTGCACTGACTGAACACCACTGCACTGCCCTAAACCCTGAAACACTAACCCCAGCAAGACCCCCTACACTGCCCGAACTCCACTACACTGCCCTAAACCCTAAAACACTACCCCGAGCACAACGCCCTTCACTACCCAAACACCAATGCACTACCCTAAACCCTAAAAAACTACCCCCAGCACGACCCACTACACTACCCAAACACCAATGCACTACTGTAAACCCTAAAACACTACCAACAGCACGACCCCCTTCACTACACAAACACCAATGCACTATCCTAAACCCTACAACACTACCCCCAGCACGACCCCCTACACTACCCAAAGACCACTGCACTACCCTAAACCCTAAAACACTACCCCAGCACGAATCCCTAACTACCCAAAGACCACTGCACTACCCTAAACCCTAAAACACTACCCCCGCACGACCCCCTACACTAACCAAATACCACTGCACTACCCTAAACCCTAAAACACAACCCCCTACATTACAAAACACCGCTGCACTTCCTTGGACCCTAAAACACTACCCCCAGCACGAGGCCCTATACTACACAAATACCACTGCACTACCCTAAACCCTAAAACACTACCCCCTACACTACACAAACACCACTACACTACCCTAAACCCTAAAACACTACCCCCAGCATGACCCCCTACACTACCCAAAGGCCACTGCACTACCCTAAACCCTGAAACACTAACCCCAGCAGTACCCCCTACACTAACCAAACACCACTGCACTACCCTAAACCCTAAAATACTACCCAGCAGTACACCCTACACTACTCAAACACCACTGCACTACCCTAAAGCCTAAAACACTACCCCAGCACGAACCCCTACACTACCCAAATACCACTGCACTACCCTAAACCCTAAAACATAACCCCCCGCACAACCCCCTACACTACCCAAATACCACTGCACTACCCTAAACCCTAAAACACGACCCCCTACATTACACAAACACCGCTGCACTTCCTTGGACCCTAAAACACTACCCCAGCACGACGCCCTACACTACACAAATACCACTGCATTACCCTAAACACTAAAACACTACCCCCTACACTACACAAACACCACTACACTACCCTAAACCCTAAAACACTACCCCCAGCACGACCACCTACACTACCCAAACACCACTGCACTACTCTAAACCCTAAAACACTACCCCCAGCATTACACCCTACACTACCCAATACCACTGCACTACCCTAAATCCTAAAACACGACCCCCTACATTACACACTACACAAACACCACTACACTACCCTAAGCCCAAAAACACTACCCCCAGCATGACCCCCTACACTACCCAAACACCACTGCACTAACCTAAACCCTAAAACCCTACCCCAGCAGTACCCCCTATACTACTCAAACACCACTGCACTACCCTAAACCCTAAACCACTACCCCCAGTACAACCCCCTACACTACCCAAACCTCACTGCACTACCCTAAACCCTAAATCTACCCTCTGCACGACACCCTACACTACCTAAACACCACTGCACTACCCTAAACCCTACAACACTCCCGCCAGCACGACTCCCTACACTACGCAAACACCACTGCACTACCCTAAACCCCAAATTTACCCCCAGCACTACCACCTACACTACTCAAATACCACTGCACTACACTAAACCCTAAATCTACCCCAGCATGACCCCCTACACTACCCAAACACCACTGCACTACCCTAAACCCTAAATCTACCGTCAGCATGACCCCCTACACTACCCAAACCCCACTGCACTACCCTGAACCCTAAGACACTCCCCCAGCATGACCCCCTACACTACCCAAAGACCACTGTACTACCCTAAACCAGTACCCCAGCATGAACCCCTACACTACCCAAACACGACTGCACTACTCTAAACCCTAAAGCACTACCCCAGCACGAACCCCTACACTACCCAAATACCACTGCACTACCCTAAACCCTAAAACATAACCCCCCGCACAACCCCCTACACTACCCAAATACCACTGCACTACCCTAAACCCTAAAACACGACCCCCTACATTACACAAACACCGCTGCACTTCCTTGGACCCTAAAACACTACCCCAGCACGACGCCCTACACTACACAAATACCACTGCATTACCCTAAACCCTAAAACACTACCCCCTACACTACACAAACACCACTACACTACCCTAAACCCTAAAAAACGACCCCCAGCACGACCACCTACACTACCCAAACACCACTGCACTACTTTAAACCCTAAAACACTACCCCCAGCATTACACCCTACACTACCCAATACCACTGCACTACCCTAAATCCTAAAACACGACCCCCTACATTACACAAACACCACTGCACTTCCTTGGACCCTAAAACACTACCCCAGCACGACGCCCTACACTACACAAACACCACTGCACTACCCTAAACCCTAAAACACTACCCCCTACACAACACAAACACCACTACACTACCCTAAGCCCTAAAACACTACCCCCAGCATGACCCCCTATACTACCCAAACACCACTGCACTACCCTAAACCCTAAAACACTACCCCCAGCAGTACCCCCTACACTACCCAAATACCACTGCACTCCCCTAAACCCTAAAACCCTACCCCAGCAGTACCCCCTATACTACTCAAACACCACTGCACTACCCTAAACCCTAAACCACTACCCCCAGCACAACCCCCTACACTACCCAAACCTCACTGCACTACCCTAAACCCTAAATCTACCCTCTGCACGACACCCTACACTACCTAAACACCACTGCACTACCCTAAACCCTCCAACACTCCCGCCAGCACGACTCCCTACACTACGCAAACACCACTGCACTACCCTAAACCCAAAATTTACCCCCAGCACTACCACCTACATTACTCAAATACCACTGCACTACACTAAACCCTAAATATACCCCCAGCATGACCCCCTACACTACCCAAACACCACTGTACTACCCTAAACCCTAAATCTACCGTCAGCATGACCCCCTACACTACCCAAACCCCACTGCACTACCCTGAACCCTAAGACACTGCCCCAGCATCACCCCCTACACTACCCAAAGACCACTGCACTACCCTAAACCCTAAAATAGTACCCCGCCATGAACCCCTACACTACCCAAACACCACTGCACTACTCTAAACCCTAAAGCACTACCCCCAACACAACCCCCTACACTACACAAACACCACTGCACTGCCCTCAACCTTAAAACACTAACCCCAGCACGACCCCCTTCACTACACAAACACCACTGCACTACCCTAAACCCTAAATCTACCCCAAGCACGACCACCCTACACTACACAAACATCACTGCACTACCCTAAACCCTAAAAACTACCACCAGCACGACCCCCTACACTACACAAACATCACTGCACTACCCTAAACCCTAAATCTACCCCCAGCACGACCCCCTACACTACCCAAACACCACTGCCCTACCCTAAACCCTAAATTTACCCTCAGCATGACCCCCTACACTACCCAAACACCACTGCACTACCCTAAACCCTAAAACACTACCCCCAACACGGCCCCCTACACTACACCAACACCTCTGCACTACCCTAAACCCTAAAACACTGCCCCAGCATGACTCCCTACACTACCCAAACACCACTGCACTAACCTAAACCCTAAACATTATCCCCAGAACAACCCCCTACACTGCCCTAAACCCTAAAGCACTACCACCAGCAATGCAGCCCCCCTCCAAAAAACAAAAAAAAAGACAAAAAGGCCATGCCCCGGGGGATGGGGTCCCTGGGGCTGATTAAGGCCTTGGGAGGGGGGCCACGCGGCTCCCTTCCCAAATATTTATATATATTTTTGAAATTAGGGGGTAGGCCCTAGGGCACAGGTCTTCAAACTGTGGGGCGCGCCCCCCTGGGGGGGCGTGGATGGGTTGCCAGGGGGGCGCAAAGGCCTCTGCAAGGACATGTGAATGAAGACGCTTGGAAGTGCAGCAATGTTTATGCGCTGCATTTCCAGGCTGTCTTCATTTACTCCGAAGCCCTCAGAGTGCCATGGGGCCAGAGGTCAGTGTGTGTGCTGCTGGGGGCTCGGCTGGGCAGTGTCTGGAGTTTTATTAAGACTCCAGCAGGCCCGAGTTTTTCACAGGTCTTTAAAGACCATTTGCATACCTTTGGAAACTGGTTACTGAGGCTTAGTTTTATTCTTTTTCCAGTACCCCTGGGCCCCGACTCTGCCTCTTCCTTACATTTATATTTTAAATTTACTGCTGTAGTGTGAAAATGCATTTGATGAAAAGGAATATAAAAAAGGGTTGCCAATAGAAAAAATGCCAGCCATATATGTTTAAAGAGCCTGCAAAGACCTTGCTTTGATACTAAATATGGTCTTAAATAAGGAAGTATGTAGTCATTTGTAATTTGACTTTCTGTGTTGCTTTATTTTCAGTCATGAAACATTCAGACAGCCCTAGAACACATTTAAAAGTGCTTTATATTTGCTTCTCGGAGTACGCACAGATAAGTTCCGAAAATAGGGCTTTAGGTGACTGTTTATTTTTGTACTGTCTGCAACATCAAAATAATGAGCTGGCAACCCTAATCATAAGACCGGAAGTTTGCTGTAGGATCAGCACATTATTTCCTTCAACCTCGATTTCCCTGATTAATTCCATAATAGCAATAGTTTAACTTATATCTGAAACCCTATGCCCCGTCAATAACATGCTGATCAAGTTGAAGTGTCTGGGAATTCACCCTGCATTCAGACAACTCACTCCTCATTCTCACCCTTCACTTTCACGCTCAACCTGCACTCACAGCGCATAATTATGGTTTTCCCGCATTTGCCACATAATCTATCGTCTGCTGCATAATTTGCAGATTAAAAAATGCAGCAACACATGTTACCTCACAGTGGAAGGCCCTTTCTAAAGGTTTACTGGTCACCTTTCTGTTGCTTATTGCCATATATTGGGTGTTAATGTAGTACTTATGTGGGGCAATTAAGGCCAGGACAAGGTTAACAAGTGTAAGAATAGCAAAATAGTCCAGTAATGCTATCACAAAATATGCAGCATAATTTGCCTTTGCTTGCTGCAGAATTTAGTCAACCATGCTGCATAATTTGGCCTTCTCCTGCCACATAATTCCAATGGCCCTGTTTATAGTGCTATGAGGTCCCAGTCTATGGCAGAAAGCACTGTGAATATGTAATTATTTTAAAACAGTATTTAAATACTCTAAGCTAGGCCGCTGCAAAAGGATGCAGTGATTGAGATAATACAAGTTCTTACAAAACATACTGTTTAGTAATAAGTAATCAAACTGTATCTAATGCAGACATGTTTGTAAGTGTCTCCACTATTCCAGATCCCAGCTGATATCTCCTTTACATTAGATCTTTAAAAGAATAGATCTTTTCCACCATAAAGCTTAAAGCAGATCCACTGGAATTATTCAGCTGTAGAGGACAACATTATGCGGCAGGTTTGACTAAATTATGCAGCAAGAAAAGGTAAATTATGCGGCACAATGCGCCACATTTTGCGGTTAGCATTACTTCATTATTTTGTCATTTTAACTCACGGTAACGCTGTCAGGGGAAGTATTTCAACTCATTAGTACCAGTGTAGCACCCAAATACAGCAGTAAGCAACTACAAGATTACCAGTCAATCTTTGCAAAGGGCCTTCGTAGATATTGTCAAAGAGAAGGCCCAGAATAGGGAGTACTATATGAGGACTCATTGTTATGTTTACAAATGGCCAGAGACCCCTTCTTCAGAGAGATACCCCAAAGAAGGGGACAATATAGGTGTTTTTGTTTTTTTAAAAAGGACATTCATTAGTGAAGCTGGTACTGCTGCCAAGTGTGTAAGTGGCCACTGCTGGTTATCATAAAGGAGCAGATGCAGCAGGACGAGGGCCCAGGGATTTGGGGGGCCCACTGCATCACTGTCTACCTTTAAAAAAAAAAGGGGGCATCAGAGCTTATTGTCCTTTCAAGCATTAGGACAGAGGTGATGATCCATACTGGAGGGGAAGAGGTAAAAAAGGAAAAGGCGATAGCCTGATACTCAGGACTGCAGTTATCATTAGTGCAGCAGGTATAGTTGCATTGGAGTCAAAGAGTGTGAGGGGCTCACAACACCCCAATTATGTGAGCAGTTTGTTTGATGCTTTTGCTGTTTTATAAGTCTCATATTTGGTGCAATTCATAAGCTATAGAAAAAATATTCCTGAAATAATCTCATAAGCCCTGCTCCTTGCACGCAGCCATGTCCCTCCCGCTCCTTCAATCCTTGTCAAAAAGTTTTGGAGTGGGACCCGACCTCAAAACATTTTGCTTAGGGGGGGCTCAGAGTAAAAAAGTTTGAAGACCTCTGCCCTAGGGGATGGGGTCCCCAGGGCCAAAAAAGAAGAAAAAGAAGGGGGGGGGGGCTATGCAGCCCCCCTTAAAAAAAAAAAAATACCGGCATCATGCCGGAGCCCACGCCCCCTCGTTTCAGGACTCTGCAAACGCACCCCCTCGGGCGTTTACAGATGGGGAATGAATTCCCCTTGAATACTGGGGGTCTGAGGCCACGCCCCTTTTAACACCTCTCTGCAACGCAGCTCTGTGGTGCTTAATGGAGGTAGCTGGTGGGGTAGTTGCACCCCAGGGACCCTCAGGATTCAAGAGGGGTAATACCCCAACTTAAAATGCGCCACGGGGCACATTTGCACAGTGGTGAAGGGAGGGGGCAGGGCCTGAGGTGATATGTGTGCAAACATGCCCTGTGGGGCGTTTTAAGTTCAGGAATTAATTCCTCTTCAGTCCGGAGGGTCCCTGGGGGCCAACTCGCCCATCAGGTACCTCCAGTGAGTGCCACAGAGCTGTGTTGCAGAGTGTTGTAAAAAGGGGTGTGGCCTCTGAACACCTCTCTGCAAGGCAGCTCTCTGGCGCAAATTGGAGGTACCTGATGGGCTAGTTGGCCACCAGGGACACTCAGGATTGAGGAGAATTTAATTCCCCAACTTAAACCGCACCACAGGGTGTGTTTGCAGACATGTCATTTCAGGCCATGCCTCCTTCCTTCACCACTGTGCAAACGCACCCTGTAGCATGTGTTAGGTTGGGGGTTTAACTCTTTTTTAATACTAAGGGTCCCTGAGGGCCAACTAGACCAACAGGTATCTCCAGTATGCGCCAGGGAGCTGCGTTGGAGACAAGTGTTCAGAGGCCACGCCCCTTTTTCCACCTCTCTGGAACGCAGCTCTGTAGCACTTACTGGAGGTACCTAGTGAGGTAGTTTGACCCTACGGACTCTTAGGATTCAGGGGGACTTAATCTCTCAACTTAGAACGGCCACTGGGCGGGTTTACACAGTGGTGAAGGGAGGGGACGGGGCCTGAGGTGACGTGTGCAAACACGCCCTGTGGCACGTTTTAAGCTGGGTAAATTATTCCCCTTCAATCCTGAGGGCCCATGGGGGCCAATTAGTCCACCAGGTGCTTCCAGTAAGCACCACTGTGCTGCGTTGCAGAGAGGTGGTCCAGGCCATGCCCATTTTCTCTGCCAGCATTACATCAAACAAATGATGGACGGAATGCTGACAATGCAGACATTCTCCCCCAGTCAAGAGATCTGGGTTTAATTCATTGTTCTTTTGCCCACTACACCACCCCAGTTTAGACATGGCCATATGCAAATCAGTCTTGACCCTGTGCCTCATGGGAACAGTCCAGCCCGAACTGCCAAGCCATGTCTTCCCTGGACCGGAATCGAGCATCCTAGGACCGGTTTCTGGCTATCAGCCGTCATCAGCCAGGATAGCTTGACTCCAGTGGCGTAGTGAGCACGGATCCCACGTCTGGGAATACCCATCCCACTTAGGGCGAAAAGCGTTACATCAAACAAATGATGGACAGAATGCTGACAATGCAGACATTATCCCCCTCCAAGAGATCTAGGTTTAATCCATCGTTCTTTTGCCCACTACACCACCCCAGTTTAGACATGGCCATATGCAAATCAGACTTGACCCTGTGCCTCATGGGAACAGTCCAGCCCGAACTGCCAAGCCATGTCTTCCCTGGACCGGAATCAAGCATCCTAGGACCGGTTTCTGGCTATCAGCCGTCATCAGCCAGGATAGCTTGACTCCAGTGGCATAGTGAGCACGGGTCCCACGTCTGGGAATACCCATCCCACTTAGGGCGAAAAGCGTTAGATCAAACAAATGATGGACGGAATGCTGACAATGCAGACATTCTCCCCCAGTCAGTTTAGACATGGCCATATACAAATCAGTCTTGACCCTGTGCCTCATGGGAACAGTCCAGCCCGAACTGCCAAGCCATGTCTTCCCTGGACCGGAATCAAGCATCCTAGGACCGGCATGGTGAGCAAAAAAACGATGGATTTAGGCCCAGATCTCTGTACTGGGGTGAATGTAAGACATTGTTCTGCATTCTGTCCATCAATTGTTGTTTTTGCATTTGTCACCCCGAGTGGGAAGGGTATGCCCAGACGTGGGTCCCTTGCTCTCCATGCCACTGGAAATCAAGCAAGCCTGGCTGAAGACGGCTGAAATGCCAGAAACCGGTCCTAGGATGCTTGTTTCCAGTCCAGGGAGGACCTGGCTTGGCAGTTCGGGCTGGACTGTTCCCATGAGGCACAGAATCAAGACTGATTTGCATATGGCTGGGTTCAAACTGGAACGGCATGGTGAGCAAAAAAACGATGGATTTAGGCCCAGATCTCTGTACTGGGGTGAATGTAAGACATTGTTCTGCATTCTGTCCATCAATTGTTGTTTTTGCATTTGTCACACGGAGTGCGAAGGGTATGCCCAGACGTGGGTCCCTTGCTCTCCATGCCACTGGAAATCAAGCAAGCCTGGCTGAAGACGGCTGAAATGCCAGAAACCGGTCCTAGGATGCTTGTTTCCAGTCCAGGGAGGACCTGGCTTAGCAGTTCGTGCTGGACTGTTCCCATGAGGCACAGGGTCAAGACGGATTTGCATATGGCTGGGTTCAAACTGGAACGGCATGGTGAGCAAAAAAACGATGGATTTAGTCCCAGATCTCTGTACTGGGGTAAATGTAAGACATTGTTCTGCATTCTGTCCATCAATTGTTGTTTTTGCATTTGTCACCCCGAGTGGGAAGGGTATGCCCAGACGCGGGTCCCTTGCTATCCATGCCACTGGAAATCAAGCAAGCCTGGCTGAAGATGGCTGAAATGCCAGAAACCGGTCCTAGGATGCTTGTTTCCAGTCCAGGGAGGACCTGGCTTGGCAGTTCGGGCTGGACTGTTCCCATGAGGCACAGGGTCAAGACTGATTTGCATATGGCTGGGTTCAAACTGGAACGGCATGGTGAGCAAAAAACGATGGATTCAGGCCCAGATCTCTGTACTGGGGTGAATGTAAGACATTGTTCTGCATTCTGTCCATCAATTGTTGTTTTTGCATTTGTCACCCCGAGTGGGAAGGGTATGCCCAGACGTGGGTCCCTTGCTCTCCATGCCACTGGAAATCAAGCAAGCCTGGCTGAAGACGGCTGAAATGCCAGAAACCGGTCCTAGGATGCTTGTTTCCAGTCCAGAGAGGACCTGGCTTGGCAGTTCGGGCTGGACTGTTCCCATGAGGCACAGGGTCAAGACTGATTTGCATATGGCTGGGTTCAAACTGGAACGGCATGGTGAGCAAAAAAACTATGGATTTAGGCCCAGATCTCTGTACTGGGGTGAATGTAAGACATTGTTCTGCATTCTGTCCATCAATTGTTGTTTTTGCATTTGTCACACGGAGTGGGAAGGGTATGCCCAGATGTGGGTCCCTTGCTCTCCATGCCACTGGAAATCAAGCAAGCCTGGCTGAAGACGGCTGAAATGCCAGAAACAGGTCCTAGGATGCTTGTTTCCAGTCCAGGGAGGACCTGGCTTGGCAGTTCGGGCTGGACTGTTCCCATGAGGCACAGGGTCAAGACGGATTTGCATATGGCTGGGTTCAAACTAGAACGGCATGGTGAGCAAAAAAACGATGGATTTAGGCCCAGATCTCTGTACTGGGGTGAATGTAAGACATTGTTCTGCATTCTGTCCATCAATTGTTGTTTTTGCATTTGTCACCAGGAGTGGGAAGGGTATGCCCAGACGCGGGTCCCTTGCTCTCCATGCCACTGGAAATCAAGCAAGCCTGGCTGAAGACGGCTGAAATGCCAGAAACCGGTCTTAGGATGCTTGTTTCCAGTCCAGGGAGGACCTGGCTTGGCAGTTCGGGCTGGACTGTTCCCATGAGGCAGAGGGTCAAGACTGATTTGCATATGGCTGGGTTCAAACTGGAACGGCATGGTGAGCAAAAAACGATGGATTTAGGCCCAGATCTCTGTACTGGGGTGAATGTAAGACATTGTTCTGCATTCTGTCCATCAATTGTTGTTTTTGCATTTGTCCCCCCGAGTGCGAAGGGTATGCCCAGACGTGGGTCCCTTGCTCTCCATGCCACTGGAAATCAAGCAAGCCTGGCTGAAGATGGCTGAAATGCCAGAAACCGGTCCTAGGATGCTTGTTTCCAGTCCAGGGAGGACCTGGCTTGGCAGTTTGGGCTGGACTGCTGTTCCCATGAGGCACAGGGTCAAGACTGATTTGCATATGGCTGGGTTCAAACTGGAACGGCATGGTGAGCAAAAAAACGATGGATTTAGGCCCAGATCTCTGTGCTGGGGTGAATGTAAGACATTGTTCTGCATTCTGTCCATCAATTGTTGTTTTTGCATTTGTCACCCCGAGTGAGAAGGGTATGCCCAGACGTGGGTCCCTTGCTCTCCATGCCACTGGAAATCAAGCAAGCCTGGCTGAAGACGGCTGAAATGCCAGAAACCGGTCCTAGGATGCTTGTTTCCAGTCCAGGGAGGACCTGGCTTGGCAGTTCGGGCTGGACTGTTCCCATGAGGCAGAGGGTCAAGACTGATTTGCATATGGCTGGGTTCAAACTGGAACGGCATGGTGAGCAAAAAAACGATGGATTTAGGCCCAGATCTCTGTACTGGGGTGAATGTAAGACATTGTTCTGCATTCTGTCCATCAATTGTTGTTTTTGCATTTGTCACCCCGAGCAGGAAGGGTATGCCCAGACGTGGGTCCCTTGCTCTCCATGCCACTGGAAATCAAGCAAGCCTGGCTGAAGACGGCTGAAATGCCAGAAACCGGTCCTAGGATGCTTGTTTCCAATTCAGGGAGGACCTGGCTTGGCAGTTCGGGCTGGACTGTTCCCATGAGGCACAGGGTCAAGACTGATTTGCATATGGCTGGGTTCAAACTGGAACGGCATGGTGAGCAAAAAAACGATGGATTTAGGCCCAGATCTCTGTACTGGGGTGAATGTAAGACATTGTTCTGCATTCTGTCCATCAATTGTTGTTTTTGCATTTGTCACCCCGAGTGGGAAGGGTATGCCCAGACGTGGGTCCCTTGCTCTCCATGCCACTGGAAATCAAGCAAGCCTGGCTGAAGACGGCTGAAATGCCAGAAACCGGTCCTAGGATGCTTGTTTCCAGTCCAGGGAGGACCTGGCTTGGCAGTTCGGGCTGGACTGCTCCCATGAGGCAGAGGGTCAAGACTGATTTGCATATGGCTGGGTTCAAACTGGAATGGCATGGTGAGCAAAAAAACGATGGATTTAGGCCCAGATCTCTGTACTGGGGTGAATGTAAGACATTGTTCTGCATTCTGTCCATCAATTGTTGTTTTTGCATTTGTCACCCCGAGTGGGAAGGGTATGCCCAGACGTGGGTCCCTTGCTCTCCATGCAACTGGAAATCAAGCAAGCCTGGCTGAAGACGGCTGAAATGCCAGAAACCGGTCCTAGGATGCTTGTTTCCAGTCCAGGGAGGACCTGGCTTGGCAGTTCGGGCTGGACTGTTCCCATGAGGCACAGGGTCAAGACTGATTTGCATATGGCTGGGTTCAAACTGGAACGGCATGGTGAGCAAAAAAACGATGGATTTAGGCCCAGATCTCTGTACTGGGGTGAATGTAAGACATTGTTCTGCATTCTGTCCATCAATTGTTGTTTTTGCATTTATCACCCCGAGTGGGAAGGGTATGACCAGACGTGGGTCCCTTGCTCTCCATGCCACTGGAAATCAAGCAAGCCTGGCTGAAGATGGCTGAAATGCCAGAAACCGGTCCTAGGATGCTTGTTTCCAGTCCAGGGAGGACCTGGCTTGGCAGTTCGGGCTGGACTGCTGTTCCCATGAGGCACAGGGTCAAGACTGATTTGCATATGGCTGGGTTCAAACTGGAACGGCATGGTGAGCAAAAAAACGATGGATTTAGGCCCAGATCTCTGTGCTGGGGTGAATGTAAGACATTGTTCTGCATTCTGTCCATCAATTGTTGTTTTTGCATTTGTCACCCCGAGTGGGAAGGGTATGCCCAGACGTGGGTCCCTTGCTCTCCATGCCACTGGAAATCAAGCAAGCCTGGCTGAAGACGGCTGAAATGCCAGAAACCGGTCCTAGGATGCTTGTTTCCAGTCCAGGGAGGACCTGGCTTGGCAGTTCGGGCTGGACTGTTCCCATGAGGCAGAGGGTCAAGACTGATTTGCATATGGCTGGGTTCAAACTGGAACGGCATGGTGAGCAAAAAAACGATGGATTTAGGCCCAGATCTCTGTACTGGGGTGAATGTAAGATATTGTTCTGCATTCTGTCCATCAATTGTTGTTTTTGCATTTGTCACCCCGAGCAGGAAGGGTATGCCCAGACGTGGGTCCCTTGCTCTCCATGCCACTGGAAATCAAGCAAGCCTGGCTGAAGACGGCTGAAATGCCAGAAACCGGTCCTAGGATGCTTGTTTCCAATTCAGGGAGGACCTGGCTTGGCAGTTCGGGCTGGACTGTTCCCATGAGGCACAGGGTCAAGACTGATTTGCATATGGCTGGGTTCAAACTGGAACGGCATGGTGAGCAAAAAAACGATGGATTTAGGCCCAGATCTCTGTACTGGGGTGAATGTAAGACATTGTTCTGCATTCTGTCCATCAATTGTTGTTTTTGCATTTGTCACCCCGAGTGGGAAGGGTATGACCAGACGTGGGTCCCTTGCTCTCCATGCCACTGGAAATCAAGCAAGCCTGGCTGAAGATGGCTGAAATGCCAGAAACCGGACCTAGGATGCTTGTTTCCAGTCCAGGGAGGACCTGGCTTGGCAGTTCGGGCTGGACTGTTCCCATGAGGCAGAGGGTCAAGACTGATTTGCATATGGCTGGGTTCAAACTGGAACGGCATGGTGAGCAAAAAAACGATGGACTTAGGCCCAAATCTCTGTACTGGGGTGAATGTAAGACATTGTTCTGCATTCTGTCCATCAATCTTTGTTTTTGCATTTGTCACCCCGAGTGGGAAGGGTATGCCCAGACGTGGGTCCCTTGCTCTCCATGCCACTGGAAATCAAGCAAGCCTGGCTGAAGACGGCTAAAATGCCAGAAACCGGTCCTAGGATGCTTGTTTCCAGTCCAGGGAGGACCTGGCTTGGCAGTTCGGGCTGGACTGCTCCCATGAGGCAGAGGGTCAAGACTGATTTGCATATGGCTGGGTTCAAACTGGAATGGCATGGTGAGCAAAAAAACGATGGATTTAGGCCCAGATCTCTGTACTGGGGTGAATGTAAGACATTGTTCTGCATTCTGTCCATCAATTGTTGTTTTTGCATTTGTCACCCCGAGTGGGAAGGGTATGCCCAGACGTGGGTCCCTTGCTCTCCATGCAACTGGAAATCAAGCAAGCCTGGCTGAAGACGGCTGAAATGCCAGAAACCGGTCCTAGGATGCTTGTTTCCAGTCCAGGGAGGACCTGGCTTGGCAGTTCGGGCTGGACTGTTCCCATGAGGCACAGGGTCAAGACTGATTTGCATATGGCTGGGTTCAAACTGGAACGGCATGGTGAGCAAAAAAACGATGGATTTAGGCCCAGATCTCTGTACTGGGGTGAATGTAAGACATTGTTCTGCATTCTGTCCATCAATTGTTGTTTTTGCATTTATCACCCCGAGTGGGAAGGGTATGCCCAGACGTGGGTCCCTTGCTCTCCATGCCACTGGAAATCAAGCAAGCCTGGCTGAAGACGGCTGAAATGCCAGAAACCGGTCCTAGGATGCTTGTTTCCAGTCCAGGGAGGACCTGGCTTGGCAGTTCGGGCTGGACTGTTCCCATGAGGCACAGGGTCAAGACTGATTTGCATATGGCTGGGTTCAAACTGGAACGGCATGGTGAGCAAAAAAACGATGGATTTAGGCCCAGTTCTCTGTACTGGGGTGAATTTAAGACATTGTTCTGCATTCTGTCCATCAATTGTTGTTTTTGCATTTGTCACCCCGAGTGGGAAGGGTATGCCCAGACGTGGGTCCCTTGCTCTCCATGCCACTGGAAATCAAGCAAGCCTGGCTGAAGACGGCTGAAAAACCAGAAATCGGTCCTAGGATGCTTGTTTCCAGTCCAGGGAGGACCTGGCTTGGCAGTTCGGGCTGGACTGTTCCCATGAGGCACAGGGTCAAGACTGATTTGCATATGGCTGGGTTCAAACTGGAACGGCATGGTGAGCAAAAAAACTATGGATTTAGGCCCAGATCTCTGTACTGGGGTGAATGTAAGACATTGTTCCGCATTCTGTCCATCAATTGTTGTTTTTGCATTTTCTCTGCAAGGCAGCTCTGTGGTGCTAACTAGAGATACCTGAAGGGCTAGTTGTACCCAAGGGACACTCAGGATTGAAGGGGACTTTATCCCCCAAATTAAAAGGGCCATAGGGCGTGTTTGCACACGTCATCTCAGCCCCCCTCCCTTCACCAGTGTGCAAACACACCATGTGGTGCGTTTTAAGAGGTCATTTTAATACCCCTGCCCTATTAAATACTAGGGACTTACAGAGGAGGTCATGCTAATAGCAGGGGTACCCCAACGCAAAGTGTTCCCTAGTGTATGTAGGTGTTTTAACTGTATTTTTTGTGTCTTTTAGCATAGCACTGGCTCTAGGACTGGTTAGTCAGAGTCAGTTACCACCAGTGAAAAAGTTGAGGGTACAGGATGATTTTGCAACTAATACTCTTTCTCCTCTTCTGTTTGTTCTTTCTGCACGTCTTCCTTCTTCCGGCACATTTCTTTGTCTTTGACGACTTCTGTAGCTTCTTTCTGCATTTCTTTTTCTTCTTTCTGTGTGTTTTTTCTTCTTTCTTCACATGTCCTATCTCTGTAAGCATAGTTAGAAATTAGCATTTAAAAAACCTTTGAAATTCACTTAAAAAACCATAGGTTTCAGGCATGTTATAGTTAGGAATTAGCATTTAAAAAACCTTAGAAATTCACAGGAAAAACCATAGGTTTCAGGGGTGTTTTAGTTACCTGGACATTTCACTCATACAAAACCATAGAAATTCCCCCGTTATAGTTAGTTCAGCTAACTATAACTTGCGCCCCCGCAATGCACTGCTGATGACATAACATATTACATCAGGAAATCAGGAAGTGTTGACAGCCATCTTGGTGCAATGCTTTTAAGTTCTCCCCTAGGAACGCAGCGCATTTGCTGACACTACACAAAGACCAATGCACTGCCCTAAACCATAAAACACTACCCCAGCACGGCCCCCTACACTGCACGAACACCATTGCACTGCACTAAACCTCAAAAAACTACACCAGCACGACCCACTACACTGCCCGAACACCACTGCATTGCCCTAAACCCTGAAACACTACCCCCAGCATGACTGTCTACACTGCCCGAACACCACTGCCCTGCCCTAAACCCTGAAACACCAACCCAGCACAACACCCTAAACTGCCCGAACACCACTGCCCTGCCCTAAACCCTGAAACACCACCCCCAGCAGACCCCCTACACTACCCAAACACCACTGTTCTACCCTAAACCCTAAAACACTACCCCAGCATGACCCCCTACACTACCCAAACACCACTGCACTACCCTAAACCCTAAAACACGACCCCCACACTACAAAAACAGAGCTGCGCTACCCTAAACTGTAAAACACTACACCCAGCATGACCCCCTACACTACACAAACACCACTGCTCTATCCTAAACCCTAAAACACTATTCCTATTCTACACAAACATCGCTGTATTACCCTAAACCCTAAAACACTACCCCCGCATGACCCCCTACACTACCCAAACACCACTGCACTACCCTAAATCCTAAAACACTACCCCAGCAGTACCCCATAAACTACCCAAACACCACTGCACTACCCAAAACCCTAAAACACTACCCTCAGCAGTACCCCCTACACAACCCGAAAACCATTGCACTACCCTAAACCCTAAAACACTACCCCCAGCAGTACCCCATATATTACCCAAAGACCACTGCACTACCTTAAACCCTGAACCACTACCCCCAGCACGACTACCTACACTACACAAACACCACTGCACTACCCTAAATCCTAAAACACTATCCCCAGCATGACCCCCTACACTACCCAAACACCACTGCACTGGCCTAAACCCTACAACACTCCTGCCAGCACGACTCCCTGCCACACTATCCAAAGACCACTGCACTACCCTAAACCCTAAATTTACCCCCAACACGACCCCTATACTACCCAAACACCATTGCACTACCCTAATCCCTAAAACACTACCACCAGCATGTCCCCCTACACTTTCCAAACACCACTGCTCTACCCTAAACCCTAAACACTACCATAGCATGACCCCCTACACTACCCAAACACCACTGCACTACCCTAAACCCTAAAACACTACCCCCGCATGACCCTCTACACTACCCAAATACCACTGCACTAACCTGAACCCTAAAACATGACCCCGAACACTACAAAAACACAGCTGCACTACCCTAAACTGTAAAACACTACCCCCAGCATGACCCCCTATACTGCACAAACACCACTGCTCTACCCTAAACCCTAAAACACTATGCCTATACTACACAAACGTCGCTGTACTACCCTAAACCCTAAAACACTACCCCCGCACGACCCCCTACACTACCCAAACACCACTGCACTACCCTAAATCCTAAAACACTACCCCAGCAGTACCCCATAAACTACCCGAACACCACTGCACTACCAAAAACCCTAAAACACTACCCTCAGCAGTACCCCCTACACTACCCAAAAACCATTGCACTACCTTAAAGCCTGAACCACTACCCCCAGCACAACTACCTACACTACACAAACACCTCTGCACTACCCTAAACACTAAAACACTATCCCCAGCATGACCCCCTACACTACCCAAACACCACTGCACTACCCTAAACCTTAAATCTACCCCCAGCACGACCCCTATACTACCCAAACACCATTGCACCACCCTAAACCCTACCTCTACCCCCAGGATGACCCCCTACACTACACAAACACCACTGCACTAACCCTATACCCTAAAACACTCCCCCCAGCACGACCCCTACACCACACAAACGCCACAGCACTACCCTTATCCCTAAAACACTGCCACCAGCATGACCTCCTACACTACACAAACATCACTGCACTACTCTAAACCCTAAAACACTACCACCAGCACGACCCCCTACACTACACAAACAACACTGCACTACCCTAAACCCTAAAACACTACCCTCAGCACGACCCCCTACACTACCCAAACACCACTACAGTACCTTAAACCCTAGAAAAGTAACCACCACCCCATGCCCAATCCCCCTTACCACTCACTCCTCGTGGTTCCTCTCTTCTTGTGGTTCCTGCGTCATGTCGTCTCTGAGGGGCGGTGCACGTCATTGTGAGGAAACGGAACAGCCTCTGTTTTTTTACAACGACATGGATCGTCTAAATTTTTTTAGAACTCATGGTACATACCTTTATAACAAAATTCGTTATAAAGGCATGCGCGGTAAATGACCATGCGTTCCAGAAAAAATGCGTAGTAATGACTTTGCGATGTACAACGCATGCGCGATAATGCATGTGTTGTAATGGTATCGCGAAGTAACAGATTAGGCACAGAGAACAGAGCAACTTACCTGTTTGTGTTTGCCATCACTAAGCAGGAGGTGGGACTGGTCTCAACAACGAACCAATGGGATCATAATTGTGGAGGGCAAGGATCAGCGGCTCACTACAGCATAAATTTCGCCAAAGGACTGCATTATCCAGAGTGCATAGCGAGCACACGCCCAGTGGGGCGGGACTAAATCTTGAATATCACCTGAAAACGTATAAGCTGCTCCTTTCCCCCTCTAAAGCCAGCCAGTGAGAAAAGAATTGACTTTTAAAATGCGTATGGCAGATACGGCGTACATTGATTTTGCAAAGACTCATTCCTGCCTGCTGCTGCCTTCCGAATAAAAAAGTGTAAATGAAACGTTGCGTGTGGTGTCTTCAACTGGGAGCAGTTTCGATTGGCACATATACATATATATGTATAACAATATATTATCTACTGGCGGTCACCAGTAGATAGTGATAGTTATAGTTAGGACCGAGTTTCCATAGGAAATCTCAAAATTCTATTTTGAATAACTTTGGCGCCAATTGACGAATCTTCGCGAAATTTTCAAAACTAATGGGGCGCTCCGCTCCGCTCCTACTCTGAAAGTCTCGGGGTGATTCGTCAAGTGGGGGCCGAGAAAAAGGGGGGGTCCCAAAACGCGTTTTCCCCATGGATTTTTCCATAGGGACTTTAGTCGCAGCTACAGCCCGAACGGCTGAACAGAATTACGTGAAATTTGGCAGAGAGGTAGCCATAAGGTCCATGAAGTGCCTTTTGCAGGTTTGGTGTAAATCTGTTCAGTATTTCCAGAGAAAATGGCATTTAAATCAATATATATATCTGTACGCGCGCAGCGTGCGCGCTGGGTGCGCGCACCTTGCCGTGCGCGAGCGCAATTCTGATTGGTTGTTAGATCTTAGTAAACATTCGAATCGGTCGAAACCAGGAAGTGTCGGCCGCCATTTTGTCTCTCGCACTCTGAGGGGGTGAAAAACAAATGTGGAGAACGTGAAAAGGGGGCAGGGTGGACAGTTCCTGACCCCCTAGCCGTGGTCAGGGGGTCCCAGAAGGACCCCCAAGGGCCAAAAATGTTTTTATTTTTTTTTCAAAAAATCGCCGAGTGCGCGCACCCTGCGCGCACCACCCAAACGGAAAAAATTCTGCGGAGTTCGCGCAGCATGCGCGCACTCCGCAATTTCCCCCCCCCCAAAAAAAATGTAATTGGCCCTTGGGGGCGAAGCGCTCCGTGCGTGCACGGCACGAACTGCGTAAAGTGGGCGCGCGGTGCGCAAAGCGCACCGCGTGCCCACCGCACGCGCACGGTGCGTGATGCGCACCGTGCGCGCCCCGTGCGCGATGCGCACCGTGCGCGCCCCGTGCGCGATGCGCACCGTGCGCGCCCCGTGAAAAAGTTTTGTTTAAAAAAATATATTAATAAATACATAACTTAGCATTTAAAAAACCGTACAAATTCACTGAAAAAACCATAGGTTTCACACACGTTATAGTTAGGAATTAGCATTTAAAAAACCTTGCAAATTCACTTAAAAAACCATAGGTTTCACACATGTTATAGTTAGCTGGGCATTTCCCTCATAAAAAACCAATGAAATTCCCCCGTTATAGTTAGTGCAGGCAACTATAACTCACACGACCGCAATCCGCTGCTGATGACGTCAGATATTACATCACTGATGACATATGTGTCTTTCTGAAAAAAAAAAAAATGTAATATATGTATAGCTAAAGATGAATGGAAGAAGACAAGGGTAAATAAGTGTCTAAATACAGTGATGTAATATCTGACGTCATCAGCAGCGGATTGCGGTCGCGTGAGTTATAGTTGCCTGCACCAACTATAACGGGGGAATTTCATTGTTTTTTTATGAGGGAAATGCCCAGCTAACTATAACATGTGTGAAACCTATGGTTTTTTAAGTGAATATATATATATATATATATATATATCCTTGTGAAACGGAGTTCCAACTGTGCTCTCAGGTCAAGGAAAAAGACACCACACCGTCCAAGTTGCTTCAAGGGGGTTTATTGCTTCATAAACCCAACGTGACGCGTTTCACCCTCAACGGGCTTGCTCACACACCGTTATGCTGCCGGACCATCGTATACATACATTATTCGTACAACCATGGACATGAAAAGAGGACTATTGCAAAGGTTTATACAGCGCCATGTTGGAAAGGTAAAATCTTCTCAGATAGCAGTACTTAATGGGCGCCATTACAAAACGGTAAAAACAAAACGTATAAAGTGGCAAAGCATACTTCACAATTCAATTATTTTTGAATGGAACATCGGTAACCCGCTCCTAGTGAGCTTGGTACTGGGACATGGCTGTCCGGCTTTTGCAAACATGTTTGATAAACATTAGATAAACAATAGAAGCACCCCCGGGACTAACTATGTGCCGTGTGATTAATTTTTCACAGTTGCTCCCTATGCTTTAGTAGCGTTCCACATTCTGATGTCTTGATTAATATTAGGAGCGCGTCTGTGTACGATCTGTATGACTCCTTAATGGTAACACGTATTTCCATAGTGGATACCGTCCGTGTTAGTGATATATGTGTGGCAATTGCCGGAACATTTGACTACAATGTACTTCCACCCACATGTAAGTTAAAATTTATGTTGCTGGGTGTCCTTGTGTATTAATAATTGGTTGCGCAATCTCTTGCGTCATAGATCTTTACTGAGTGTCCTTGTGTATTCATAATTGGTTGCGCAATCTCTTGTGTCATGGATCTTACTGGAAGCAGGAAAATAAACTGCCTGTCACACTTGTCCTGTCCAGCTGTACCGAGTACCTTGCATTGGTCTCTATTAAGTCCAGATGTAAAAATTACATTGAGTTGTATTGCAACATATGGGTCCACTGGTGCACCCTTAACCAAAATCAAAACAAATTCAGTTATAAAGTTAAAATAGAATTGATCTTATCTGTCCACTGGAGAGCAGCATGGGAAGAAAAGGGTAGGGATCCTGTGTCGCGGGCCCGAGACATAGTCCCTTCCTTTCTTCCTGTAAAAGAGAAACACAGGGTCAGTTGACTCAAACTACAATAGACATTCAACAGACAATCAGAATACAAATCATTCGTTATATAAACAGTTCATCGTTGTCCTTGCTGGGCCTCAATACAACCTCCCTCATAGACCACCCTCCTTGGGGTATCCATACTGTTCTCAAATGTGATCGTATTGACGTCCTATTTGTGGATGGAAATTGGCTGTCCCTTTAGTCCCCATGTAGGTGTATGGCCATCTCCTCATCCATGTTATGGCCGTTCGGATACCTAGTCCCCATCCCAATTATGTGACGTGATTCACGTTGTCTCAGTTTAAGAGTACTATCACCTCCTCTCTTATTGGGTAAGATTCGTTCAATTACATAATAGGACAGTTTGGTATAGTCCGAAAAGTGTTTTACTTCAAAATGTCGAGCAATGGGGTACTGTTGGTCCTTATTCGAAATTGCCCTCATATGCTCGAGGACCCGTTTCTTGGCCATGTGTGTGGTGCTTCCTACGTAGCTCAGTTGGCAAGGGCATTCAAGCACATAGACTACGTTGGTGCTACTACAAGTGAGGAACTGTTTAATGGGAATCATGCTGTTTGTACTGCTGTTCCAAAATTCCTTACGAAAGCGGCTGTTGCCGCATGCCTTGCAGTGTCCACTGGGGTAGAAGCCTTGTAAATCAATAATATTGCTTCTTTCCATGCTGGGTAAATCACTGTGTACAAGCATGTCTTTTAAGCTATTAGCATTTAAAAAACCTTGCAAATTCACTTAAAAAAACATAGGTTTCACACATGTTATAGTTAGCTGGGCATTTCCCTCATAAAAAACCAATGAAATTCCCCCGTTATAGTTAGTGCAGGCAACTATAACTCACACGACCGCAATCCGCTGCTGATGACGTAAGATATTACATCACTGATGACATATGTGTCTTTCTGAAAAAAAAAAAAAATGTAATATATGTATAGCTAAAGATGAATGGAAGAAGACAAGGGTAAATAAGTGTCTAAATACAGTGATGTAATATCTGACGTCATCAGCAGCGGATTGCGGTCGCGTGAGTTATAGTTGCCTGCACCAACTATAACGGGGGAATTTCATTGTTTTTTTATGAGGGAAATGCCCAGCTAACTATAACATGTGTGAAACCTATGGTTTTTTAAGTGAATACATATATATATATATATATCCAATTAACCAAAGTTTCGTACGCTCTCAGGCAGGTAAAAAACACAACCAAAGTAGAAGTGATCAGGTTTATTTCATGACGTGTTTCGACTGCGTCCGCAGCCTTGCTCACATGAAGATAGTGCAACATAGGGCAGCTTGCGACTAAATACAGTGGACACGTGACCGTGACAGTCACAATGGAAACAGGACTAGAGATGGCCACCATCTTGTAAAGGTCAATGATCAAAGTAAAATACATATGACAAAATGCAAAATAATTATGCAAAGTAAACATGCAAAGTAAACATGCCACAAGGGACGAGAAATAGAATAAAAATAAAATGAAATGAAATGAAATAGAAGGCTATGAAGCAACATGACAATGTGCTCAGCGTACACAACCCACTAATGCATGAGTTATACCATCGAAATGCTCCACAGTTGCCCGGGTGATAGTCAATAAAGTTATTTTACATAAATTATGTGTACAAAGATTATTAGTCAGCCAAAGTTAAATACTATTGTACATCATCTTTGTATCAAAAGACATAATTATCAAGGCTCATAGCATATGCAGATCCTTTGTGCAATAGACGTATTTAAACTAAAATGCGATCACATAATGTACGTTACAATAACTCGTTTTCTCAAAGCCAGCGATCAATAAAGTGTATGCAAAAAATAATGAGTGCGCCTAGTCTGCAACTACTGGGATTGCTGCGTACACAGGAGCAGAATGAAATAGAATGAAACTACTCAGTATATGTGTCCAGCCCAGAGTATCATTCCGTCCCAGCATGGTGCCAGTAGAACTGTACTGAAAAAACAAACTACGGTGTTACTGAAGAGTAAGTATCAAGGCATAGTGCTCAAGAGGAAAACTAAGCCTCTAAAATGGTAAGTCTAGGCCTGGGGTTAGGATATAACATAACAAAACCTAGTAATTAGAAATCCGAAATGGTATCAGGCTCATATACATGCAGTGTGTACTACATAATCATGTGATTTTTATTCCATGTTTTTATAATCTCTCTTCTAATTTCTGCTATTCTACTTAAATTCTTAAGTAATTTCATTGTTCAATTTTATCTGATGCATTTGATAATCCTACAAACTTTCATCTTCTAATCCATGCATATCACGATTTTTTACAGGAGAGAAGGAAGGTACCTACTCACTTCACTGGTTACCTAACCTTTTCTTCAATGTCACTCTATCACCATCACGTCAGTATTGGGCACTGCACTGCGACTGAAGACTCCTTTGATGGGCACGATTCAACTTCAGGATAAGTGGTTTTCTGTTGGGCTTAACATTGTACTTTTGACTTTACATTCCCTCTCAGTGTACCATTTCGGATTTCTAATTACTAGGTTTTGTTATGTTATATCCTAACCCCAGGCCTAGACTTACCATTTTAGAGGCTTAGTTTTCCTCTTGAGCACTATGCCTTGATACTTACTCTTCAGTAACACCGTAGTTTGTTTTTTCAGTACAGTTCTACTGGCACCATGCTTAGACCTACTATTCTAGTACTGTTGACATGTTATACTCTGTATATACTGAGGTTGGGTCATTCAAGGAGTTATTTCGGTAACAAGCACTATGCCGATATGATCTTAATACGTTAAGTTCAGATTACCGTCGGACACGGACTTGGTGTACACTGAGCTAACGCACGCTGAGGGAGGGAATTGCAGCTGTCCTCATGCCACATCACATAACAATGGGACGGAATGATACTCTGGGCTGGACACATATACTGAGTAGTTTCATTCTATTTCATTCTGCTCCTGTGTACGCAGCAATCCCAGTAGTTGCAGACTAGGCGCACTCATTATTTTTTGCATACACTTTATTGATCGCTGGCTTTGAGAAAACGAGTTATTGTAACGTACATTATGTGATCGCATTTTAGTTTAAATACGTCTATTGCACAAAGGATCTGCATATGCTATGAGCCTTGATAATTATGTCTTTTGATACAAAGATGATGTACAATAGTATTTAACTTTGGCTGACTAATAATCTTTGTACACATAATTTATGTAAAATAACTTTATTGACTATCACCCGGGCAACTGTGGAGCATTTCGATGGTATAACTCATGCATTAGTGGGTTGTGTACGCTGAGCACATTGTCATGTTGCTTCATAGCCTTCTATTTCATTTCATTTCATTTTATTTTTATTCTATTTCTCGTCCCTTGTGGCATGTTTACTTTGCATGTTTACTTTGCATAATTATTTTGCATTTTGTCATATGTATTTTACTTTGATCATTGACCTTTACAAGATGGTGGCCATCTCTAGTCCTGTTTCCATTGTGACTGTCACGGTCACGTGTCCACTGTATTTAGTCGCAAGCTGCCCTATGTTGCACTATCTTCATGTGAGCAAGGCTGCGGACGCAGTCGAAACGCGTCATGAAATAAACCTGATCACTTCTACTTTGGTTGTGTTTTTTACCTGCCTGAGAGCGTACGAAACTTTGGTTAATTGGAGATAATTTGCCGGTTGCTTCGCCGGCGTGTACGCCACCTTCCATGGGGCTGGCTGTCCAGAAGGAGCGGATGTATTTTGTATATATATATATATATATATATATATATATATATATATATATATATATATATATATATATATATATATATTACCTACTGGTGGTCGCCATTAGGTAGTTATAGTTAGGACCTATCATCCATAGGAAATCCGCAACATTCTATTTGGAATAACTTTAGCGCTATCCTGAAAGTCTCGGGGTGATTCGTCAAGCGGGGGCTGAGAAAAAAGGGGGGTCCAAAAACGTGTTTTCCCCATGCAATTTTCCATAGGAACCGTTAATCGCAGCTGCAGCCCGAACTGCTGAACTGCTGAACTGCTGAACTGAATGAAGTAAATAATAATCTCTGCAAAATGGAACTATTTAAAACTTCATGAATTGTAATGTACTGCCTCTTTTAATCGAATACGTGGGCATTGGTCCTTCTTCAATGTTTTCAGTCACGTTCTTTAAAAGCTAACAAACCCACCCATGTATTATTTGCATATGATTAAGACTTGTTGGAGTCGAAACGCGTAATGCTTTTCTGCCTGTCTATAAAGAATTTTATCAAGCACGGTTGGTGTGGCCTGTTTTCATGTACTGAAGAGTGCGTGTTTTCTTTTGTAATATATATATATATATATATATATTACCTACTGGTGGTCGTCATTAGGTAGTTGTAGTTAGGACCTATTATCCATAGGAAATCCGCAACATTCTCTTTGGAATAACTTTAGCGCCGGTTGGCGAATCTTCACGAAATTTACAAAACTGGTGGGGCGCTCCAGTCCACTCCTATCCTGAAAGTCTCGGGGTGATTTGTCAAGCGGGGGCTGAGAAAAAAGGGGTGTCCAAAAACGTGTTTTCCCCATGCAATTTTCCATAGGAACCGTTAATCGCAGCTGCAGCCCGAAATGGTAAACTGAATTACACAAAATTTGGCAAAGAGGTAGCCCTTGGTTCACAATCATGCCTTTTGGTTAAATGGTGTAAATCCGTTCAGTAGAGAAAATCAAAAGTAATATCATAGATATATCTGGGCGGAGCCTAACCACACATCTCATTGTGAGATCTGATTGGCTGTCAGCACTTCATCCAAGAAGTGTTGGCAGCCATCTTGGGACTAATATACATGATAGCACCACATGCATTGCAGTTAATAGAAAGGTTTTAAGACTTTAGTTACATTATAAATCATTTGCTGATGGTACCATACGCATTTTAGGTATTGTGGTGTGTTCTAAGGTGATTTTACGATGTGAAAAAAGCCTTCTGCTGGGATATCATGAATCATGTTTTAGAGAAAACTATTTTCTCATGCTTTTACCACAGAGGTTTGGAAGGTGATCTATATGCTGAGAGCATATTTTCTGTAAATTCACATTATCTTTCTCAGTCATGTGAGAACGAAGTGTGACATTCTCAGTAAAACATGTACATCCAACAAGGGCAGAGACTGTCAGTTGATTCCTTTGTGTTCTACTGCAGCTTCCCAAAGTGTTCTAAAGAACAACTAGAGCGCTAACAGTCCTACTTATGACAAACGTATGACACACCTGAAGCCATCTTGATTGGAATAAAGTGGTAACTCTTAAAACATTTAATTTAAAAATGAACAACATGAGGGGGTTCATTTTGCCATAGAAAGTATGATTAGTGCTGCAGAAAGAAAAAAATAGGGCACATTTTGAGTGACTTCTCAAATCCTCTTCTATTTCATTAAAAGATTCTGACATGCAGACAGAAACATGCACTTCCAAGA
Source organism: Triturus cristatus (assembly GCF_964204655.1). Classification (NCBI taxonomy): domain Eukaryota; kingdom Metazoa; phylum Chordata; class Amphibia; order Caudata; family Salamandridae; genus Triturus; species Triturus cristatus. Next base: position 1,122,134,496 of record NC_140590.1, read on the forward strand.
CCAGCAGCAGACTTCCCTGGTGAGCAGTAGCTTTACTACAGTGATCTAATGAGCAACTAGAGTGCTAACATTCTGAATTTATGGCAAATGTGTGACACATCTGAATGCCTTCTTGATGGAATCAAATTAAAAAACTGAAAGTATTTCTTACTGAGGAGACTGTAGTAAATGAGGAAATTAGGAAACTAACAAATAGGTCTCCCAAGATGGCCACCAGAGACAAAAGAGCCCAAATGTACCACAAATATCACCCAGATGTAGCCAAAGTATAGCCCAATGACAGAATGTCCCAGAGTGTTCTAAAGAACAACTAGACCGCTTACAGTCTTACTTATGACTAAAGTATGGCACACCTAAAGCCATCTTGATTGGAATAAAGTGGTAACACTTAAAACATTTAATTTGCAAAGGAACAAAATTAGGGGGTTAATTTTGCCATAGAAATTATGATTAGTGCTGTAGAAAGAAAAATTAGGGCACATTTTGACTTCTCAAATCCTCTTCTATTTCATTAAAAAATTCTGACATGCAGACTGAAACATGCACTTTGAATACCAACAGCAGACTTCCCTGGTGAGCAGTAGCTTTACTAAAGTGATCTAATGAACAACTAGAGTGCTAACATTCAGAATTGATGCCAAATGTGTGACACATCTGAATGCCTTCTTGATGGAACCAATGTAAACAAGCATTGAAAACACAATAGGTCTTGCCCTCGTTTAAGTTAAAGCAATTCTTTTTGTAATTAGGTGGCTTTTTAGCTTTGCTTGTATTAGTGTTTTTTCAAACTTTCATGTACATAACATGCATATGTATGCATATATGTATATGTATATGTCTGCATGCATTTATATTTGTATTTATATAGATATGCAGATTATAAATATGTTTATATATGTATGTGTGTGTATATATACACATACATATATATAAATGCATATGCATATATATGCATATATATGCATATATATATGTGCATATGTGTGTGTGTAGAGAGAGGTAGAGGGGTGGAAGTGTAGAGGTAGAGGTGTAGAGGTAGAGAAGTAGAGGTTGAGAGGTAGAGGTAGAGCGGTAGAGAGTAGTAGAAAGAGAGGTAGAGAGAGGTAGAGAGTAGAGGATGAGTAATAGAGAGTAGAGAATGGGTAGAAGAGAGTAGTAGAGAGTAGTAGAGAGAGTAGCAGAGATTAGTAGAGTGAGTCGTAGAGAGTAAGTAGTAGAGAGTAGTAGAGAGTGAGTAGTAGAGAGTAGTAGAGAGTGAGTAGTAGAGAGTAAGTACCAGAGCGAGAGTAGTAATTATGCGTCATGCTTGTGCACATGATTCACTATCTTGATGGAGGCCTAGATATCAGCTGGGGCATGCAGACTTTAAACTGGTTTGGAGTCAAGACTTATACCTGTAGCATTTCTGAGGAATGTTATATTTAATGCCAAATGATTTTGAGATGAAAGGGCCTAGGCTAAATTGGTGACCATGGTCTTGCAGGTAGGGATGAGTCATTTGATGTGATGTATAAGTAGGCAACACATCTAAAAGGATTAGTGCACAGATACAATCCTAGGCAAGGGAATTGGGTGTTTATTCACTGTAAGGCAATTGTTGTGTTCCTACTTGGTCTGAAGCCTGATTGTACATGACTTAGACTGAATGGTCATTGGCTCCATAATAGGTTGGCCAGCAGCTTCTATAGTAGATTGTTCCTTAAAGCTGTCTCATGTCATCTCAGTCTAGATAATGATAAAAGATCTGTAAAAATAGTTAATCTCAGAAATTCTATTATTGTTTTGTATAAATTTAAGTCTCAACGTTTCCTCCTTTTTTCCTTCAAAAGGAACAATAAAAAATACATTTTGGCAGTATCTTCATATTCAGCACATTCATTTTACACAAATATACAATGTTCAGAAAACCCTATTCCTCAATTTCTCAGTATGTGGATTAATAGAGGGTTCAAACAGACAAGAACTAGACTACTAACCTACCACAGTAAATGGTTCCCCAATTACATCATATGATACCTTGGGCCTCATGTACAAAAAATCTATTTGTTGTTGCAAATTGCAGAACGACTGTTACTGATTTTTTTTGATTTTTTTAACCAGCCAATATACTAGTAGGTCAGTTCATCAAATACAGAATCAATGTGGGTCACTCTTTGACCTACCTCATCGACATTTTTTAGGTAGGTCACTAATTGTGACCCACTATGATAGGCCATAATAATATTGATGGTGATGTACTGGGTCAGCAAACCATGACGTTTTTTCAAATGCAGACTTTTTTCCTAAACGAAAATGAGATACATCTAGTTAGGGTTGCATCGTAGGAGTACGCATCCTACTGTCATATATTTTATATACTTGCCTGTATTTAATGTTTTAGCATGATGGTAGAAATCTACCATCCTTTTACTCCGTTACTCGCGCTTGCTCTGTCCCCTGTTTCTCTGTCGTGACTGTGCTTCTGCCCTCGTATTGTCAGTAGTTACCCTCGTATTGTTATTATTTGTATTTCGCCTTTTATTCCTTTTTATACTGTTGTACTGTTATTGTGCCCTTTTTTACCTTCTGTATCCTCCGCCCGCTCAACCCTCTCGCTTTCCCGCCGCTGCACCCCATGCGGCCCGCCCCCCTGCTTGCCCATTTGCCACCCCGCTCCTGCCTCCGAGCTGCTCTTCCCTCCCACCTCCCCTTATATGGTGGCTGCTGCGCGGTGAGGAGAGCGACCCTTTACCCTGTTTACAGGCAGGTCATTCCCCATGCCGGACAGCACCACCTGTGCCGAAGATGTGCATAAGGCAAGCCCGTCTGCGCCTGTCCGTGCCTGGACCGTGCCCTGTGCTAGACCCCCTGGCCCCCGCAAACGACACACTGAACGCCACCACTACACCGCCAGCACCCTCCACGCACTCAACACCAGAAGACCGCACACCTGCTTCCTGGCCGCCCCCAAGCACACCAAAGGACCCTTCTCCTGCTGGAGCTGCAGCTTCACCAGCCTCCGAGCCGCCAAACCGACCACTGCAATAGGACGCAACCACCTCAGATACATACTACTGAACACCCGCTCCGCATGCAAACACGCCGTCGAACTCTGGGACCTGCTTGACACATCCTCCCCGGACGTCGCCTTCCTGACAGAGACCTGGATGAATGCCTCCTCGGCACCCGACCTCGCCATAGCTATCTTGGACGGCTACAAGATCACCCACAGGGACCGCACCAAAGGAGTAGGAGGTAGAATTGCCATCGTCCACAAGAACACCCTCAGCGTCCCGACCAGCAATGACAACCGAACACCTGCACTGCCGAACACCTGCACTTCCAGATCCACACTGATCCCAACACCACCCTCAGAGGAACTCTCGTCTACAGACCTCCCCGGACCCCGGCCTCACTTCAGCGACTCCTTCGCCGACTTCGTCAGCACGCACGCCCTTGCCTTCAGAGACTACATCCTCCTCGGAGACCTGAAATTCCACCTCGAGAACAACAACACCAACTCCACCACCTTGATTGACAACCTCAACAACCTCGGTCTCAGACAGCTCATCACAACACCCACCTACTCCGCTGGCCACATGCTTGACCCCATCTTCTCCGCAAGTACCCACATCACCTTCAGCCACACCACTGAACTCCACTGGACTGACCATTGCTGCAACCACTTCACCTTCCGGAAACCCACCACGCACCATCGTACTCAACAGATCCCCCTCCGCAGCTGGAGCACAATCACCGAAGACCAGCTAAACCCCACCCTCGCTCGAAGCCCCCCGCCGACCCCACCGACACCGCGGCCCGCAACCTCATGTGCTGGATCGACGACTGCACCAACACTCTCGCCCCAATCAAGAAACCCTCCAACAGATGCACTAACAAGAAAGCCAGCTGGTTCACCGGGGATCTCCAGGCCTGCAAGCAAACCTGCCGAAAACTTGAGAAGAAATAGCACCGCGAACAGACACCGAACAGCGACGCAGCCCACAAGAACGCCGTCCGCAGACACCATCGCCTCATCAGATCTGCCAAAAGGGCCTCCTTCAAGGATCGCCTCGACAACAACGCACACAACAGCAAAGAGCTCTTCAACATCGTGAAGGAACTCTCCAACCCTATCTCCAACACCAATGACATCCCACCATTGCAAGACCTGTGCGACTCCCTTGCCACCATCTTCCATCACAAGATCGCAGACATCCACAACAGCTTCAACAACCTGACCGCCTTGACAGCCACCGACGCCTCAGACCCCACGGCCACCAACCACATTAACCCCCTGCCCACCTGGACCAACATAAACGACGACGACACCATCGAAATCATGAACACCATCCACACTGGCTCTCCGTCAGACCCATGCCCATACCACATCTTCAACAAAGCTAGCGCCACCATCGCACCCCATCTCAGCAAGGCCATCAACATCCCCTTCGAGACCCCGACCTTACTAGAGAGCTGGAAGCAAGCCGAGATCAACGCCTTACTCAAGAAACCCCAGGCAGTTCCAAGGGACCTCAAGAACATCCGGCCCATCTCCCTGCCTCTGTTACTGGTGAAGGTCATCGAGAAAACCGTCAATAGACAGCTGACCCGCTACTTTGAGGCGAAAAACATCCTGGACCCCTCCCAGTCCGGGTTCCGCAGCAACCACAGTACCGAAACTGCCCTCATCGCCGCCACCGATGACATCAGGGCCCTGCTGGACAACGGCAAAACCACGGCCCTCATCCTCCTGGACCTATCAGCCGCCTTTGACACTTTCTGCCACCTCATCCTACCCACCTGCCTCCACAACACAGGGATCCGAGACAAGGCTCTAGAATGGACCACCTCCTTCCTCTCCGTGCAGAACACAGAGTGTCCGCCTCCTTCCTTTCCGTTCCAAAGCATCCAAGATCATGTGCGGCATACCCCAAGGATCATCCCTCAGCCCAACATTGTTCAACTTCTACATGGCACCGCTCGCCCATGTCGCCTGACTGCATGACCTCAACATCATCTCTTACGCCGACGACACCCAGCTGATCCTGTCCCTCACCAAGGACCCCCTCACAGCCAAAACCAACCTCCAAAAAGGAATGAAAGCGTCACCGAGTGGATGAAGAACAGCCGTCTGAAGCTGAACTCGGACAAAATGGAGATCCTCATCCTCGGCCCCACACCCTCAGCCTGGGATGACTCCTGGTGGCCGACTGCACTGGAAGCACCACCAACACCCACCAAACATGCATGCACGCCACCTAGGGTTTATCCTCGACTCAACACGCTCAATGGCCAAGCAAGTCAACACCGTCTCATCATCCTGCTTCAACACCCTCCGCATGTTCCGCAAGATCTACAGTTGGATCCCCACCGAAACAAGAAGAACGGTCACCCAGGCCCTCATCAGCAGCAGGCTGAACTATGGAAATGGCCTCTATGCAGTAGCCTCGGCCAAACTCCTGAAACGACTATAACTAGGCCTGGGCAAAAATTTCGTTCCGTTCGCGGAAATTGCGATAATTTGACATTTTTGCGTTCCGCGGAGAGCGCGAAAATGTCAAAAATTCCGGTTTCCGCAGCTTGGCGATAATTTGTTTCTTGCTCGCGCTGTAAAATGATACATTCTCGCGCGCGCGCGATCGCCTTACCTGAATCCCTGCGTTCGCCGACAAGTTTTCTTGATCCGGTCGCGTTCTCCATGAGATGTTGTATTGTTTTTAGCCATTTGCGCTGTCTCGCGACAGTTCGCGCCCGCAGTGACGTCATGCGTCGGGCGATCACGTCTTTCTTCTCGCGATCATGCACCGCGAGAACAACTCAAAACAAGATGGCCGCGCCCGCAAGCAACCACATGGGTAAGTTGGCGACCCGCAACCATGCAGAAAATCTCGCGAACATGCCGGAAAAAAACTTCCGCATCTTCGCGATATTTCTGCTTGTTTGCGATAATTTTAAACATTCTCGCGATAATTTGCGAAGGTTAATTCCGCAAATTCCGCCCACCCCTAACTATAACGCATACAGAACGCCTCTGCACACCATATCCTCGACATCCCTCACCACATCACACCCCTTCTGAGAGACCTGCACTGGCTTCCCGTCAACAAGAGGATCACCTTCAAGCTCCTCACCCACGCACAAAAGGCACTCCACAATACCGGACCAGCATACCTCAACAAACGATTCACTTTCTACACCCCGAACTGCCAGCTCCGCTCCGCCGACCTCGCCCTCACCACAATCCCCTGCATCCGAAGAGCGACAACCAGTGGCAGATCCTTCTCCCATCTCGCCACCAAGACCTGGTGCACTCTACCCATCCTCCTACGGCAGACCCAGGGCCTACTAACCTTCAGGAGGATACTCAAGACCTGGCTATTCGAGCTGTAGCAACACCCCTCCCCCCAGCACCTTGAGACCCTCACGGGTGAGTAGTGCGCTTTACACATTTCTTGTCTGATTGATTGATTGATTGATTAGTGCTTATAATCATTTATATCTGTTACTGTCTAGTTGTTGTTTTAGCACACCTATTTTACACTAAAATGACGCTTGCTCAATAAATGCTTACTGAAAAACTTTCCCACCGTTTATTCTGTGTATCTCTCTAAGACAAAGTGAGCATGTGTGAGTGTGGGAAAAGTATTGCACTGTTTCCACATTTTTGAGGGTTCAGAATTGTCATGTTCGATAGTTGCCAAGAACTATTTTCTCCTTGGTAAGAGAGGTTTCTAGTGGTACTGTGAGCTAGCTGGTACACAGGCTAACATACCCGATGGGGATATCTAGAATCAGTCTGGACACCAATCCTACAGTGTATGTTATCTAAATGCACAGATCCTATATATGTTTATAGTAACAACACAACAATGTCCTCAGTAGTCAGCCCAACATAACTACGTTCATTTTAAGATGAGCAGCACCATTACACAGAGGTGACACAGTCGTAACAGTAGATCATTTTGGATCGGAATGTTTGTGACATGGAAGATTTATGAAGCCACGCACCTCTCCTCGCTGAGACAGGCTGTATGGATTTACAAGCCCCAGCAGTAAGAGACTCTACACATATGCCGTGGTGGGCATGTAGAGAAGTCACCACCTTGGTGAGGGATGGTTGACCGCCGCATGGAGCTCCTGGTCCTGACCAGAGGCAGGTTTGTTGGAGGCACAATAGAGGGCAGAAAACGGGAGCAGGCATGGTACGTGCTGCACCCAAAATGCGGCACGTGAGCCCAGGTTAATTTTTTTGAAGGGGAAAGAGGGAGGAGACCAGGCTAGCAAGGCCTCACCAGGACAGGGAATGTGCAATAAACCAGCAGGGACATGATGCTGACAGAGTGAGAGGTAGAAACAGGGACCACTGGTGATGTGGACACAGTAGTGATTGTAGAAGAAAGTGTGGAGGCAATGTGGGTTGTGCCTAAGAGTAAAGTGGCTAAGGGCTCAAAAAGGAGCATGGAAGTGGGGCAGTATATGTTAGAGGCAGGCAGAGAGATGAAAGGCAGGTAGTAATTGAACTTTGCAACAGAGAAAATAAGGGGACAAAGGACAGATGCAGGAGCGGTGATGCTAAAGTTGGGTGGGGGAGGAGGAGTTAAAGGGGGCAGATAGATGGGTTTTCAAAGGTGCGGAGCAATGGCTAAAGAGGCCTCTATTCAGGACTTATGGGTGCAAGGGGGGAATGGAGTATGACACCGGTGCAAAGGAGGAGGGGGCATTTCACAGTAGTCTGGAGGGGAGCGGGCGGGCCATATGGTGAAGTCACAATGGGAGCACACATTGTAGGAATATGGGGGGTGGCCAGGAGCAGGATCGAGCAGGACTATGGAAATGACTGCTAGGTGGAATAATGGGTCAGGCAGGCAGGGATTGTAACACCAACCTGCCGGATCTTCCTTTCTCTTTGTAGTCACCGGCACACAGTGGTAGGGTGGACTCTGGAGAACTGGGTATGGCTCATCTACCATAAGGTGAATAGAAGGTAGGGTCTTAGGCTGCTAGCCGTAGGATGGTTGGGATGGTGCATTCACTGACATGCGAAGGTCTGGGGTGGCCTCAGCAGTTTGTTGGCCCGGATGGATTGGTGCAGTTCCCGGGGTTGAGTAGTGCAGTATGTATAGGCAAAAAGAAAAGTTACAGTCAGCAGGGTGTAATACAGCCCCCTGGCACAGTCTGGATGGCACAAGGAGACAGCAGCATGCAGGTTACAAGGCAGAGGGCATGCAGGTGGATTAGCATTCTGGACACATGAGTACAGGGAGGAGGTCATGCAGATGGATTATGACAACATTAGCTTAGAAGAAGGTGAAGTGGTAGACGACAGTCCTCCTAGGCAGGAGGAAAATAATTTGTGGCAGGGCGGTGCATTTGGGGTGGAGGTAATTAACATAGTTGTAACTAGTGTTTTTCAGACAACAGATCAGATGGAACGTGGTGCTATGGTGCATGGTGATGGCCCTTCACAACTGGTTAGGCAGCTGGATCTGGAGCAGGGGCGTACCTTACAGCTCGGTAACATTGATGAAGTTGACTGGGGTAGGTGCTGGGGAGACTGGTATAGCGGGAAGTGAGATGACAGAAAGGTTTATATGTTAAAGATGCAGTGGTTTGGAATGAAGGTACAGAAAACAAATGGCAAGAGTGGGGCATTTCAAAACACATCAGACAAACAGGGGAGGCACGAGGAGACAGCACAGGCAAGACAAAGGGGACGGACATGGGATGGGGATTAATTAAAGCAAGGAAATCAAAATAAGGCAATTGATATATATGGTGGTGACAGAGCCTCCGGGCGCCCATCTAATGTTAGCAATCAAGGAGAGGATATGGAAGAGGAGTATGTTGAAATGATGAAGATACTAAACATGGAACTCTGAGGTAAAGAGGGTTCCAAGGAGGAGGAATATGAGTTGTCAAAATGGTTGTAAGTGCAGATGACAATAGTGAACTAGACGGCGGCATTTTTAATTTTCGCAAGAGTATACTGCAATAAATTCATAAAACGGTGTGTGTCACTGTTCAAATATATGGATGTGATCTGAAAGGCAAAAATAAACTATAGGGGGTGGTCATGGGTGCAATCTAATGAGGAGTTGTGGGCTCAGGATTGCCTGGAAAACCTAGGCAAAGTGGGGTGAAATTGACAGTGATCTGTGGCAACAGACAATGGGACCATCCTTGTTTGGTAAAATTATATTTACAGCAAGTGGTTTTCCTTTTGTGTAACATCCCTTTCAACCATGTACCACCCAAGAGGGGGTGGGAGTGACACCACGGAATCGGGAGGCAATCAAGACATTGGATTTTAACAAAGGTTTTTGTACAAGAGGATATTGCAAATTTCAATATGTGTGCTCGAAGTGCGCAGGTAGACACACCCTGGTACAGTGCCATGGGGCTTGAGCAGCGGACATGGACAGCACACAGGATAGTGGACAACACAAGCAGGCAACACATGTTTCCAGCAGGGAAATGCAGCTGGGAGCTTTCAGGAAGGACGAGGTTCACAAGGAAATTTGGGCATGGGCTGATACTCCAATTGATGTGGAGCGTTTGGACTTGTGGGTGAGCAAATGTGACAACAGGGAGACTACCATGTTGTTACACAGAGGTTTTTGGGAGGGTTTCAGGCTGGCATACGAGGGCCCAAAGATGTGTAAAATGGCCAGAAACCTGAAATCGGCACAAACACATAAGCATTAGGTGAGAGCAAAACTACAAAAGGAGGGAAGAATGATGGCCCCCTTCAAATAATTGCCCATGACAGATTTGATTTTATCACCTATTGGTGTGGTGCCAAAAACGGATACAGGGCAGTATTGGTGTGTACAACATCTGTCATGGCTGAGAGCAAACTCTGCCAATGATTTTATATCAGAGGAGGCTGCATTGGTCTCTTATTCCTCAGTTGACGGAGCCATGGAATTGGTAGAAAGGGTAGGAAAGGGGGCCTAAATGACAAAGAGCACTGTCATTGAGTCGGTTTTTTGCCTCTTACCAGTGCACCCGGAAGACTTTCAGTTGTTGGGTATGCAGTTCAAAGGACAATGGTATGTGGATAAAGCATTACCCATGGGATTTTCCATATCACACACGTTGTTTGAGCATTTTAGCACATTTCTACGATGGCTTTTGTGTGCCATACAAGTCACTGAACCATGGTGCATTAACAGGACAATTTTATTTTTGTGGGGCTACAGGGTTCTGTTGACTGTCAACGTCAGTTGGCAAGTTTAGAAGAGCTCATAGGTGATTTGGCAATGCCATTGGCCTCGGAGAAGACATTGGGCCTGGTAAAGTACTCTCATTCCTATAAATCCAACTGGATTCTAACACTATGGAGGGAAAGACACAGAGGGACAAACAGATGCACATGCAATTACTATTAGATACAATGTTGGCAAAGAATAGTATGACTGTCAAGGAAGTGCAGGTCTTGCCAGGGCATTAAAACAATTTGCATGCAGAGACGTTATGGTAGGTAGGATGTTCTGCTAGAGATTTGCAGGTCACTCAGGTGTTTTGCAACCACATCACCAAATACGGTTGACAGCTGGCACAAAAGAGGATTTACCCACCTGGCACTGGTCTCTGGAAGAGTTCAATGGCATACACATAGTGGCCTCAAAAGAGTTTGAATGGGAGGTATAGAGTTATTTTGCCACAGTGGGAGCATGAGGTTTGGTTGTTACTGGCAGGGCAAATGGTGTACCAAAGAATGGCCTGAAGGATGGAAACAGGGGGCAAGAGCATTGGTTTTCTGGAAAACGTGGCAGTGGTTCATATTGTTAACAACAATCCACCAGAGATGTGACGGTTCTCAAGCTATTGCAGGTTTTTCCTCTGGCTTGTCTGAGAAATGATGTGTTGCTCTGGGCTTAACATGTTCTGGGGCTGGACAATAACAACGTGGATGCTCTGTCTAGTTCGCAGTGGAAGAGGTTCCATGTGCTTGCCATGGAGTCAGACAAAGTAGAGATACCCATGCTGGTGGACATGTGGAATACAGGTGAAAAAATATACTCAAGTTGGTGGTAGGTTTGCTGTCAGAATCCACAAGTAGGTATTGCACTCAAGCATGGGAGGAATTAGTTACCAGGGGTGCACAAAATAGATTTGAGTGCTGGAACAGGGAAGAGGATGTGGCCCAGTTTATATTATCAATGATTGTCAATGGTCTTTCTTGTGTCACGATTACAGGAAAGTTGGGTGGGAAAGCATTTATGGGCACCCTCCTGTGTGGGTATGCACCATTAGGTAGAGATTTACGGAGGATGAGGTTAGAAGCTTGGGACAGAGAGAGAGAGGGGTAGAAGGACCATGGTTAGGAAACCTCGGACAAGATGCCTTTTGGCAAGGTATTGGGAGCACTGCCCAATATCTGCCATGGGAGAGAAGAGATGTTATTTGTAACTCTGATGTCATAGATGTTCTTTGGGGCCTTCAGGGTGTCAGAATTGCAGGGTAGGAAAGAGGTCAAGGGTTTAGAATGGGGAGAAGTGGTCATAAGGAGCCCCAAGAAAGGAATCCTCATGTACCATTCCAAGACAGACTAAAGGTCCAGGGGACAGTGGTCTTGTAAGAATTCTAAGTTCCAGCATTATGCCTTGTTATCCTGGCCAAATAAATGAAGGCAGCAATGGGGAATGTACAGGGTGTGGCTTTTCAATAGACCAGCAGGACCAGGGTCACCTATTTTCAACTGCTGTGTGTGCTAAGGAAAGCATTAACTAGTGTGGCGGAACACCCAAAAGATTATGGAACATATTCTTTCAGAGTTGAGGTAGCCAGGTAAGCGGCAGGGCAGGGTTAGGGCAGGGATCAGTAAATGCAGCTGAGCAGATGGTCATCGGAGTGCTTTAGAGATTGGTGGAGGGAGAGCAGTGAAATGAGCATAATGTGGTGGCATCCAACATATTTTGTTTTTTCAGGTGCAGTGCCTGGTCTAGGAGCAGTCGACCTGTCTATTTGGATCGTGGAACATTCTTTCATAAAATGGGCAAAGAGACATGAACTTCAAAAAGGTCAAGGCGTTAACCTTGTGTCCAATGACAGTTTGTTCAAGGTCACATGGAAGAGGAAATGAGGGATATAATCGTGGGAGTTACTGCATTATTCAAACAAAATGTTGAGGCACCTTAGATATCCGGATGTGTTCATCATTTATTTAGGGGAAAACAACATTACGTTTTCGAAAGCGTTAGCGTTATTGAAAGAAATGAAGAAAGATATGATGGAGATCGAACAACAATGGGCAGGATGTTAGGTGATCTTAACAGAATTATTTCTGAGAAGAGATTGGAGGAGGGCAGACCGACCTGCCAAAAAATATAAGGCTTGACACAAGGTAAAAAGGAATATGAGGTTATTCTGTAGGGACAAGATTTCAGTAGAGGAGAACATCTGGATTTGAGGCATGATGCACAGAAGTTTTAAGAGGGATGGAGTCCATTTGTCTCGCTACGAGATGGAGCTATAGCTATGCCAGGTGAAAGAGGTATTGGTTTGAGCTCTGAACGTGTTTAGATGGAATAGTGGATGCTATTTGTAGGGTCAGAAAAGTCAGCGATACCTTAATTGAGTGGTAGTTGGTAGATAAGTTGCCATGGTTATAGATTCAGATTATTGTTGGGCAAATAGAGAAGCAGGAAAATGGGGGCTGTCAATAAAATTACACCTGAAGGAAACATTAAATTAATGTTAAGATGTAGGATATGTTAATAGTTAGATGTTAATAGATGTAGGGAAACTCAATCAATCAATCAAGGTTCTTGTAAAGTGAGACTACTCACCCATAATGGTCTTAAGACTCAAGTGGTAAGAGAGTTAAAGTTCAACAGTTCAATAACAGGGTAGCAGTTAGACAGTTTGCGAGATGAATAAGTAAAGGAGGGTGCAAAGTTTAGAGGTGGGGTAAGGAGTCGTAGGTAACTGGTTGTATAGTAAGGTCTAGATTTGTGAGGCAAAGGCCAAGGGGCTTTGGTTGTAATGCTTACCTGTTTACAATAAAGCAGCTTTATCCACACTGTTGTGGTCTGTGCTGCTCCCTCTTTACCCAATCTGAATGCTAATACTTAGAGTAAATTACTGGTGTTATATGGTGGCTTGTTACAACTGGGGGTCACTAGTTGGCAGAGGTAGGTACCTTTGACGAAATAGGGACCCTTGCTTCTAAGTCAGGGAAAGGGGATTACACTACTGGATAACCCCTGCTCCCCCCCTTGGTAGCTTGGCATGAGCAGACAGGCTTATCTCAGAGGCAGTGTGTAAAGCATTTGTGAACTCATACAGTAATACAGTGACAATACTACAGATGGACACGACACAGGTTTTATAAAAATAAGTATTCTTTATATAGACTTATCACTAGACCATAAATGACAAAAATCCACAATACTATAAACAATCACTACTTCACGATGGTAAAACGCAGTCTTTAGCAACAGATAAGCCCAACTGGAGTTATCACAATGTCAAGGTCAAAGGAATCCCAAAGTACGGCATCGACAGCGAGGTGCGCGGCATCGGGCCTTGAGTCAAAACAGACCCCCAAAGAACAGTACCTTGGAAAGGCGAGAACAAAGACAGCTCACGGCGTCGGGGAGGTGCGGCATCGTTGGCTCATTGTGGTGTAGGATCCTTGCTTCTGGGGAGATGATGCATCGGGACCTGGATGTTTGCGCAGGCAGGAGAGGAGTCGGTTCCTGACCGGAGAGGAGGTGACGTCACGATGGCGCCGAAACCACGGTTCCGTACGATGTCAAGATGTCGATGGATTCTTGACCATCTATGTCGACAATCAGCTCTGAGATTTTGTCGGCTTCGGAGTCGATGCGGAACAGCAGCAGGTGTCGTGCCAGCATTGCAGGTCAGAGCAGCACTCATGGATATGGCAGGCTTACGATTTCGTTCGCTGGCGTTGATTTGGCACTGCGGCCAGCGTCGGGTCTACATTGCAAGTTGGAGCAGCGCTCACGGCTTCGGTGCAGAAGATGGCATTAAAGACACCACTGTAGGCCAACCCAGCAATAGAACACACTGGAAAGAGGGCAGTCCAACTCCTACATCTTCCTTTGGTGCTTCTCCTTGGCAGAGATTTGTCTTGTTGTTCCAGAAGTGATCTAAAGTCCTGGGGTCTGGGCCCCAATATTTACACTAGCAAATCCTTTGTCCTCTGAATGCAGAGGGTCCTGTACCTAGTCCAAATCAGTTTTGGGTGCATTCTGCCAGTGCTCAACTTCTTCCTTTGTCAGTGTGGGCCAGGGCCATCAGACGCACCACAGGGGGTGGAGCCAGCATTGTAGACGGCAGGCACAGCCCTATTCAGGCCCAGGCGCTACTCCTCCAACCACTCTACATGCAGATAGGTCTATTCAGCCCTGTGCTGACTCACCCTGTCTCCTGGAATCCCCCAGCCCCTGACACTCACAAAACCAGACACACAATACAAATGCTAGCAGAGGCAGGCCGGATGGTTAGGTAAGAAAATACCTACTTTCCAAAAGTGGTATTTTCAAACGCAGATTGTTAAAACCAACTTTACTAAAATATGTATTTTATCATTCTGAGTTCAAGCATACTAAACTCGAATTTCTACCATTTTCCCAGGGTCAGTTATTATTATAAGGTGTTATAATCAAACTGCCCATTCTGGCCTATGGGGACTGGTAGCCTTGCAATAGTGAAAAACTAAAATGGCTGTAATTCACTATTAGGACATGCCAAACACACCACGGCATGTCCTACCTTATACTTACAAAGCACCCTGCCCTTGAGCCTACCTTAGGGGTGTCTGAAATGGAGAAAAGGGAAGGTTTAGGGACTGGTAAGTAGGTGAACTTACCAAGTCGACATGGCAGTACTAAACTTCACACAGGCTCTGCAATGGCAGGCCTGGGTTACACTTTACACGCTGCATCTGTGGGTGGCACAATCAGTGCTGCAATCCCACCAGCAAAAACCAAAGGAAATGATGGACGGAGTGTTGAACATTGCAAGCAGTCACCCCCAGTCAACTGATCTGGGTTTAATCCATCACCGTTCTTTAGCCCACTCTGCCATGCCAGTTCAGACATGGCCATATGCAAATCAGTCTGACCCTGTGCCTAATGGGAACAGTCCAGCCCGAAAAGCCAAGCCATGTCTTCCCTGGACCGGAAACAAGCTTCCTAGGACCGGTTTCTGGCATTTCAGCCGTCTTCAGCCAGGCTTGCTTGAATTCAGTGGCACAGTGAGCAAGGGACTCATGTCTGAGCATACCCTGCCAACTTATGGCGAACAAAGCAAAAACCAAAGGAAATGATGGACGGAGTGTTGAACATTGCAAGCACTGACCCCC
Source organism: Triturus cristatus (assembly GCF_964204655.1). Lineage (NCBI taxonomy): Eukaryota > Metazoa > Chordata > Amphibia > Caudata > Salamandridae > Triturus > Triturus cristatus. Next base: position 1,122,149,818 of record NC_140590.1, read on the forward strand.
AGTCAACTGATCTGGGTTTACTCCATCACCGTTCTTTAGCCCACTCTGCCACCCCAGTTCAGACATGGCCATATGCAAATCAGTCTGACCCTGTGCCTCATGGGAACAGTCCAGTCCGAACTGCCAAGCCATGTCTTCCCTGGACCGGAAACAAGCTTCCTAGGACCGGTTTCTGGCATTTCAGCCGTCTTCAGCCAGGCTTGCTTGAATCCAGTGGCAAAGTGAGCAAGGGACTCACGTCTGAGCATGCCCTGCCAACTTATGGCGAACAAAGCAAAAACCAAAGGAAATGATGGACGGAGTGTTGAACATTGCAAGCACTCACCCACAGTCAACTGATCTGGGTTTGATCCATCACCGTTCTTTAGCCCACTCTGCCACCCCAGTTCAGACATGTCCATATGCATGGGCCCATGTGCACTATACTAGGATCTGACAAGTAAATCAAATACGCCATTCATCGATTCACTTATTCAATTTAACATAGAGAGAGCATATACACTTTAGCACTGATCAGCAGTGGTAAAGTGCTCTGAGTCATAAGACCAACAAAAACAGGTCAGAGGGAACACAGGAGGAAGGCAAAAAAGTTCAGGGATGACCGTGCAAAAAGGGCAAAGTCCATATCTGCTAAACCAAACTTGATGTATGTGATAATGAGGTGTCATCTAAAAGTGAACAAATGTCTTATGACAGCAAACAAATGATGGACAGAATGCAGAATGTGGACATTCTCCCCCAGTTAAAAGATCTGGGTTAAATCCATCGTTCTTTTGCCCACTATGCCACCCTAGTTTGGACCCAGCCATATGCAAATCAATCTTCACCCTGTGCCCCATGGGAACAGTCCTGACAGAACTGCCAGGCCCGGTCCTCCCTGGACTGGAAACAAGCATCCTGGGTGCGGTTTTCAGGGTATGTCACCCTTCTTCAGCCAGGCTACCTTGAATCCAGTGGAGCACTGAGCAAGGATCCCATGTCAAGCAATACCCATCCCACTTATGGCGAAAAGTGTTACAGCAAACAAATGATGGACGGAATGCTGACATTGCAAACATTCTTTCCCAGTCAAAAGATCTGGGTTAAAACCATCATTCTTTTGTCCACTACTCCACCCCAGTTTGGACCCAGCCATATGCAAATCAGTCTTGACCCTGTGCCCCATGAGAACAGTCCAGACCGAACAGCCAGACCAGGTCCTCCCTGGCCCAGAAACAAGCATCCTGGGACCGGTATCAGGGTCTGTCACCCTTCTTCAGCCAGGCTAGCTTGAATCCAGTGGCACAGTGAGCAAGGGACTATTTACGAAAGGGGGACCCCTAGAGAACAATAACGAACCGGTTTGTACGGGGTAGAACGCAACAAACTCAACAAGAGAACCAAGACCGGTTCAGTGGATATATACTAGGGCCTAACAAATAGGTACCTATTAAAATACAAAACACAACTGGAAAGAAATGGACAGATAGAGGTACATCAAACAACCAACAAAGATTGTGGATATAAAAATATATATCTGTTGTATTTATTATATTTTTTTGTTTCAATTATTCATTTCAATTTTTACAAAATTTCAATCACGTGTATACATATATAAATATTAAACATACAGTCAGAACATATCAAAATGTATGTCTGAGCATGAAAACGCAGTTCTAGGCCCCACACACAAAATCAGATTCATACATCTACACATTCAATCAAACCAAATTCAACAACAAAAATCTCAGAGTGACACAAGTTATCCTTGGGTGTTCAAATGGGTATAACAGTTGGTATATCTTCCAATGTAAGCCAGATGGTACTCAGAGAGGAAGGAGGTCAATTGTTGTTGAATGTGATTTGAATGTGTAGATGTATGAATCTGATTTTGTGTGTGGGGCCTAGAACTGCGTTTTCATGCTCAGACATACATTTTGATATGTTCTGACTGTATGTTTAATATTTATATATGTATACACGTGATTGAAATTTTGTAAAAATTGAAATGAATAATTGAAACAAAAATATAATAAATACAACAGATATATATTTTTATATCCACAATCTTTGTTGGTTGTTTGATGTACCTCTATCTGTCCATTTCTTTCCAGTTGTGTTTTGTATTTTAATAGGTACCTATTTGTTAGGCCCTAGTATATATCCACTGAACCGGTCTTGGTTCTCTTGTACAGTGAGCAAGGGACCCACGTCTGGGCATATCCATCCCACTTAGGGTAAAAAGTGTTACAGCAAACAAATGATGGACGGAATGCTGACAATGCAAAAATTCTCCCTCAGTCAAAAGATCTGGATTAAATCCATCGTTCTTTTGCCTGGGCTGGACTGTACCTATGCGGCACAGGGTGAAGACTGATTTGCATATGGCTGGGTTCAAACTGGAACGGCATGGTGAGCAAAAAAACAAATGGATTTAGGCCCAGATCTCTGTACTGTGGTGAATGTATGACATTGTTCTGCATTCTGTCCATCAACTGTTGTTTTAGCATTTGTCACCCCGAGTGGGAAGGGTATGCCCAGACGTGGGTCCCGTGCTCTCCATTCCAATGGAATCAAGCTCTCCTGGCTGAAGAAGGTTGAAACCCCAAAACCGGTCCTAGGATGTTTGTTTCCAGTCCTGGCTTGGCAGTTCAGGCTTGACTGTACCCATGAGGCACAGGGTCAAGACTGATTTTCATATGGCTGGGTTCAAACTGGAACAGCATGGTGAGCAAAACAACGATGGATTTAGACCCAGATCTCTGTACTAGGGTGAATATATGACATTGTTCTGCATTCTGTCCATCAACTGTTGCTTTTGCATTTTTTCACCCCTTGTGGGAAGGGTATGCCCAGATGTGGGTCTCGTGCTCTCCATGCCACTGGAATCAAGCTATCCTGGCTGAAGAGGGGTGAAACCCCGAAACCGGAAATAGGATGCTTGTTTCCAGTCCAGGGAGGACATGGCTTGGCTGTTCGGGCTGGACTGTACCCATGAGGTACAGGGTCAAGACTGATTTGCATATGGCTGGGTTCAAACTGGAACGGCATGGTGAGCAAAAAAAGATGGATTTTACCCCAGAGCTCTGTACTGGGATGAATGTATGACATTGTTCTGCATTCTGTCCATCAACTGTTGTTTTTCCATCTGTCACCCAGAGTGGGAAGGGTATGCCCAGGCGTGGGTCCTGTGCTCTCCATGCCACTGGAATCAAGCTATCCTGGCTGAAGAGGGGTGAAACCCCCAAACCGGTCCTAGGATGCTAGTTTCCAGTCCAGGGAGGACCAGGCTTGGCAGTTCGGGCTGGACGGTACCCATGAGGCACAGGGTTAAGACTGATTTGCGTATGGCTGGGTTCAAACTGGAATGGCATGGTGAGCAAAAAAACAATGGATTTAGGCCCAGATCTCTGTACTGGGGTGAATGTATGACATTGTTCTGCATTCTGTCCATCAACTGTTGTTTTTGCATTTGTCACCCTGAGTGGGAAGGGTATGCCCAGACGTGGGTCCCATGCTCTCCATGCCACTGGAAACTAGCTATCCTGGCTGAAGAGGGGTAAAACCCCGAAACCGGTCCTAGGATGCTTGTTTCTAGTCCAGGGAGGACCTGGCGAGGACCTGGCTTAGCAGTTCGGGCTGGACTTTACCCATGAGGCACAGGGTCAAGACTGATTTGCAGATGGCTGGGTTCAAACTGGAACGGCATGGTGAGCAAAAAAACAATGGATTTAGGGCCAGATCTCTGTACTGGGGTGAATGTATGACATTGTTCTGCATTCTGTCCATCAACTGTTGTTTTTGCATTTGTCACACCGAGTGGGAAGGATATGCCCAGACTTGGGTCCCGTGCTCTCCATGCCACTGGAAACTAGCTATCCTGGCTGAAGAGGGGTAAAACCCCGAAACCGGTCCTAGGATGCTTGTTTCTAGTCCAGGGAGGACCTGGCGAGGACCTGGCTTAGCAGTTCGGGCTGGACTTTACCCATGAGGCACAGGGTCAAGACTGATTTGCATATGGCTGGGTTCAAACTGGAACAGCTTGGTGAGCAAATCAACGATGGATTTAGGCCCAGATCTCTGTACTGGGGTGAAAGTATGACATTCTTCTGCATTCTGTCCATCAACTGTTTTTTTTGCATTTGTCACCCTAATGTCTTATGACAGCATATGACTGGGTGGAATGTTTATAAGAAACATATCATTTCCAACTTGTCATTCAGAACATTCTGGAAAGACTGTCCAATTATTTATTTCAAAATGTTTCCTTCTTTGAGAGAGCCTTCTGTATGTTAGCATTCGGATTATTAACAATGACCTTTTTGAGGACAGTAAAATGAGGATGGACTGGTCTACGGTGGTGGTCCAACCAGTGAACTTTAAGAATAGAACTTCGGTTCCTCAGAAACCCATAACAATTGATATTTTGCTTCAAATGCGGGATGGGATCAACTGTACCTTGTTCAGTTGCCACCAGCACCTGACCGTCCACTTGTTCAACTGAATCCCCTAGAAGGCTACAGTGCATGCCCCTCTGTTAGAATGAAGGAGCTGGAGATTCAGAGCCTACAGATATCTTACCACCACCCAGATTAAACTATCACTGATTCAGCTGGTTGATCCAGGCACTCCTTGTGATCACTACTCGAGAGGTCAGAAAAGGATAAAAAGCCTCTTGACAATCCCCCCTAGGTCATCTGCTTCAAGCTGCCAGAACACAGAAACTGGGAAGATTTAAGAAGCTGTGATGTAGATTGTGAGCTCAAAGTCATGGGGGGTCCGGCTTCAGAATGGAGAGGGTGCCCACACACAGAAGGAGCTTCCTGCAGATCACATTGAGGTGGTATGATAAAGATAGAGGGAGCCAACTTATCGCCGGAGGATGTAGCTTCCTTAAGGCCAGGGCAAGAGGGGTTACTCACATATGCGCCAGGCAGGCTAAATCACTTGTCCCGGTCCATGGTTGCTGCAGCAGCATTCAGAGGCAAACCAGTTGTTAAAAAGGCATCTGTTGTGCACTGAGTATGGGGTAACCCAGTATCTTTTGCAGATCCTGTAATGCCTATCTCATCCGAAGTGGATGAACCCAATGGAACCCTCACTTTTTTCTGAGAGTTCGAAGAGGGAACAGAAAGTATAGGTGATATATCCACTTTCAAACCACTGTGATATTCACCAAGTCATTGCCCCCTTAACCGGTATTAGGCATCTTTTCTCCAGCTTAGGGGAGGAATCGGCACGTGCTGGGCATAGTTTCTTTGCTCTTTTGTGTGCATCCTGCCCAAGCTCCTTATAGTGCCTCTGCTGCCTCACTTCCTTAATGCCCAGGTCTTCCACCTCTGTGTGACCTCTATTCTTACCACCCACAATCTAAGTATTCACCGCCCAGCTAAAAATGTTGAGACAGGCTTTCCTGTTGCAGAGGTAATGCAGCTGGAAATTCAGGCTTGCAACAATGTTGCCCTGCAGCCTGGAGGCAGAGCCACTCCCCTTATACCTTGGGGAGAGTGCCAACTGGACTTCCTGCACCAGGATGCAGGGCAGAGTTTACATTCCCACTCCTTTGTCGACATACAAGGTGAAATAGCCAAAACAGCAGAGGGCCAATAGCATACCACCACACTCAGGTACGGGTATCCGAGAAAAAGCTAATCAGTAGCCCGTCACTGCTGGCTCCTGTCCTCATGGCGGCTAAGTCGAGCAAGATCTGCTGAAGACTGAGGGCAGAGGGAGCCTGAGGAATCCCCCGTTCAAAGGCCGCTGGTAAATCACTAGTAGAGATTTTGGAAACTGGTGATCCAGGGTAGCTTGATGGATAAACTCAAACTGCCATAGATTAACCAGGCAGGATCTTGAGCACCAGGCCTTAGCAGCAGTCTAACTGGAGGCCACCATCTTTTATGCCTAACTGTGACTAAGCTCACGCCTTCGAATTGCTGTCCCTCGGGAAGCTCCCCCATCTATACCATCTTCATTTTTTGATTCGATGTGGGGGGACATCCATCTGCTCTTGGTTATCCCGGCTCATTCACCACAAGGCTGCTGACTCTGGAGGCTATCTATCATCTACTCCTGCAACACAGAGAGGACTATCAGAAAGACTTACTAGCTTTGAAGGCCGCATATCTTAAGACTTGAGTGGTTCTCCTGAAGATTTCTGAAAACATGGATATTGTGCAGTCAAGATTCAGAGTAGTCTAAGCTTCCCAGTCAATTCTTCAGAGAGTAGTGGAAACTATTAGCTCAGAGCTTACCCAGCATGAAAGGCAGATCACCACTTTATCTTCAAGGGTGGAGGACTTTGAAAATCGGCCTCAGAGGAACAATTTGCAGGTGTTAGGGATTCCTGAGGGGGCTGAAGGGGATGATCCCTGAGTTTTCTTAGTTTTTCTGTTCCAAGAAGCCTTCCTTGCACTAAACAATCAGGATATTGATTGTTTGATCCAATGTGCACACCGTTTTCCATTTCCACTTCCCGTTTTCCATTTCCACTTCCCAATAAGCCCTCCAGGTATCATCAGGCTATATTGATCTACAGTGGTAATTTCATTCTTCAGCAAGAGATCTTCAGGGTAACCACTCCTAAGCAGCAGCATAAACTTGTTTGTTTGATCAGTTTTCTGCCACCAAACAGTCATGAGGCACTGGCAGCTCCAGAAGCACATTCCAGCACTACAGAAGCATAGGGCTTTTGTCTCTTTTAGGGAGCCTGCAACTCTGTGGATTCAGAAGGATGGCCACACCTTTGATTGTTATGATAGTGCAAAGGTCCAGGGAATGCTAACGAAGTGGTAACCAGGGGGCTGAGGGCATCCCGTCTTGTTCTGCCCTTTTTTCTTCCTTTCCTTTTTCTTCCTTTTTTCACTCTCTCTATCTCTCTCTTGTTGGGTCTAAAGGGCTCCTTTGGTATTTGCCTTATGGTTTTTTTATGTTGGGGGCAGAGGAGTAAGGGAAGAGGAGGGGGGAGTAAAAGAGGAGAAAGGTTGAGGGAGATGAGAAAGAGAAAGAAAGAGAAGTCTTAGGCTTTAATAGGGAAAGGGATCACCCTTTCTGTGTAGGGAATGTTAAGTACAAGTCCTAGGGCAATCATGGCAGGGCTGTTTTTTTGGATATGTCTTTTTTGGGGCGATTTTGGCCTTGTTCTGTCTCGTACTTCTCTCTTTCTTGGTTGGCTCTTTTTATCCCTTAAATCTTCTCTTCAAGTGGTTGTCATCTGTAGTTAAATCCTGGGGGTAGGGGCATGGGCCCTCAGTATAGTGGGCATAGCGCTGGATGGGGCAGGGGTGAAAGCTAGGGTGGGTTGCGGGAGTAAAGTGGGGAAGAGGGGTCATTTTTTTGTCTTACTGAGTATTTGGGTCAACATGTTTGGTAACTGACTTTGAGCAAGACCACTTACAGTGTGAAACTTTTATCAGAATATTTTCATATATCTTTTTTTACAAACTGTAAGGTGGAGGAGTAGCTAGTGAATCTTAAGGAAAATGACAGCAGGTAGTATCGGTGTTTGTCGGCATTTGTCCTGTCCAGCAGCTACATATCCTCTCGTATCCTCTCATGGAACATTAATGAGGTTAAATTATTATAAAAATAGAAACTTATATGGGAGGAACTCAATATAGTCCAGCCTCAAATTGTCTGTCTACAGGAGATGTATATGTCTCAGATGGAAGGTCTACCATTGAATAGCTTGATTATCAGATGTTATCCCTCACTTTCTACTCTCCCGCTCAGAAGGAGTCACACTCTTAGTTCAGGATAGCGGGAGGGGTTTACTGCAGCAAAAGACGGATCTAGGGGGGGGGCGTTGGCTGATAGCTACTATTCCGAAGGGTAGTTAACAGCTCGCAATTTGTGTGCTATACGGCCCGAATATAAATGATCTGAAAGTCTTTGGAACTTCATCTCAAGATCCCGCCCTATATCGTCTGTGGTTATTTTAATGTGACGCTATGTCCTAAAAAAGACATGGCATCCCAGCATGTATCCTCCGATCAGTTTTCTAGTGCACCTGCTTGATGGGGCAAGTATTAGCTCCAAGGGGCAGTTCACCAGTCACTCTCTTCATATGCGTTGGTAAACTTTTGGCAGTTTAAACATCCTCAGTATCAGGGGTTTATATTTTACTCTGTACCCCACAAAGCTTCGTCCAGGCTGCATGTGTTTTTGGTTAACAGTCCTTTGTTTTCTTCCTCAGATATTATATGTAATGTGCGGGTCCTTTCAGATCATAACTCTCTGTCATTGTTTATGTGAATAAAAGTGGGCAATCAGAAATTAGTCCCTGATAGGTGGAAATTTGAATTCAAGCTTCTGTTGGAATATGGTTATGTTAGCTCTGTGAATTCACATTTAAGTGAATTGCTTGAATTCAGTATCGGATCACCTCCACTCCAGGTGGTTTGGGATGCTATTAAGGCCTTGTGTCGAGGACAGACTCCAATTTTACTCCCGTCAACATAAGGTTGAAATGACGGAGGAAATGGCAGTCAGATGGGCTCTAAATGCTTTCAAAACTGATCTGAGTTATTGTCTGATGTTTGAGGATGGGCTACGGACCAATCGGCTATGGGAGCAGGCTACTATTCATAGAGCATCTCTTAGAAAACAAATCTGTAATTGAGCGGTTAAAACACCAGAGCTCGGCAGATGATCTGTTATAAAAAAAAGTGGGGAACTGGGGTGTATCTCATCATTTAGAGTAAGAGAGAGATAGCTTAAATAATATTCAGCAGTTCATGGATGAGACGGGGTCCTTAGTCACTGCCCTGAAGCAATCCTCCCCTGAGGTTATATCTTGATTTGACCAGCAGTATCATGAGCACATGGTAATTTGTACCCAGTGATCCAAGTAAGAGTTACCCATCACACTTGGGGAGGTTAAAGATGCCATTTCCTCTCTGACCAGATACCATTAGAATGTTATGTTACTTTCTCACAGTACATCACACCAGTTTAGAGGGTTTTTTTTTACTTCTCTGAATTTTCTGGATACGGTTCCTGAGTCGTGGAGGAAAACAAACATTGTTATCCTCCCTAAAAATGAATCCATACTGATTCAAAGATTTATACATGCATCCTTGCTAAGTGGCTGTATGGTATTATTGTTGATGTGCGGGATCCAATCCAGCATGGTTTCATCCCAAGATGGGACACAACATCTCATGTCAATACTGTGATCAAAGTGCTGGAGGTATCTTCGCTTGGGGTGGGTCAATTAGCATGATATGTCTGTACACAGAGGAGACCTTTTCATAGGGTCTCCTGGCCCTTCCAATGAGTGGTCATAGAGACTGTAGGCTTAGGAGCAGTTTCTTTCTCAAAAGTTAGACGTCTCCACTTGGGTCTCAAGTCTAGGTTTTGTAATGGGGGAATCTGATCTTGTTGCTCTACTCGGTGGGACGAGGCAGGTGTGTCCTCTCTTCCCTCAGTTATTCACTCTTTCTATTGAACTATTTATTCACTCCCTACAATTAACATTAGAGGTCTAACCCTTTAAACTTCATCATTTTGAGGTGAATATTTTAGCTACCGCGGATGATATTGCCACTTTGACCCCTCCCCCCGATTAGTTGTCTACAAGCTCGGGTGGAGGTGGCTCAGTCATTTGGAGAAGTTGTCAGTTACAAGTTGAACCTGGAGAAGACTCACATTTTATCCAATGTGGTCTCTCCAGATCAGAACAGGAGGTGGGTCCAGTCTGTGGTATATCTTGAGGTTACCTTAACTCTCAACACTCTTGAGATTGTAGAAAATAACAAGGGTAAACTGTTTCTTTCAACATTCAGCGGAGGTGTTTCTTAAGTGGAATCTCTTGCATTTGGGACTCATTGGCTGCTGTAATAATATTGAAATGATGATTCTTCCATGACATCTTTTTTTTTTTTGCTTAATTCCACTTCTCTTGCTGATTTTTTATAAAATTTGAATCATTAGGGAGGAAGTTCATTTGGTTTTATCGGAGGCCCCGGTGTAAAACCTATGTTTTATAAAATCGAAGGAAGAGGGAGGTTTTCAATTCCGATCCTTAGGCTTTAATATTTGGCCTCTTTCTTCTTACGACTTTGGTTAGTACTGGGGTGGGGGCACTGGCCACTAGATATTTTGTTTTGTGAGTTCCTTCTTTGGGGGGAATTGATCACTTCCGGCACAGGCAAAGTCAATACCATATATTTCAAATGAAATCAGTTCAAGATATTAAAAAGTCTTTCATCCTATTTGGGGTTCCTTCAAGAGAATATTTCTTTGCATTACCCCATCCAATCAGCTTCATATCTGGGCTATAATCCCAACTCTCTGGAGAGTTCAACAGGGGTTCAGAGAGACTTGGGCAAAGTACAATCTCCTGACATTAGGTCAACTATTCAATGGCTCAGTCTTTTCATTGTTTGGTAATCTACAGCAAATGGTTCTTCTCCCTTCAACTGTCTTTCTTAGATCTTTTTAGTCTTAAAGAAGCTGATTTGAGCTGTGTGGATGGTCCCTGTTTTGCACTTATCAGTAAATCTTCATCTAAGAGGAATACTGAGGAGGTTTATAAGCTAATTTATCTTTCATCTCATAATGAGCTGGCCGATGTGTTTCTGGAAAGGGCTCATAAGTGGAGTATTTGGCTCAACAAGGAAATTGCATGCGCTGATCTTAGGTATAGCAATATGTTGTTTCATTCACCGTTGAATGTTTCTTGTAAAAGGTACACCATTCCAAATGTATGTCATAAGTCCTGTGCAGGGCCCATTGCCGTTTTCCCTATGTTAACAGACTGTCCTTTGCTTTGTACACGTTACCTTACAGATGTATTTTGTTTTATGACACAATGTCCTTTCACACAAAACATGCAGTTCTTTCCCTGGGATTCAGTCTGAGCATGTAGACAATGTCAAACAACAATGCCCCCTGTTATTCCGTTCTGGTCAGGCCCTAGCACCTAGACAAAACATGCAAATGCAGCTGTTATTTGGGAATGCATACATTTGTCATATAGGTATGCACAGATAGGTAACACACACTTGGAGAGGGGCCTTTCCAAGGAAAAGGTCATGACACATGTCTCATAAGTACAACTTTCATCTGAGTATACTAAGTTAAAGGGCCTGCTGCTAACACCTAGAGATCTTCTGCTATATAATCATCTTTACTTCTGTAGAAGGGGAGGGAGATTAGGCTACCCTGTTGTTTATAATTACAGCTCCATTTATGATTTATGGACTACTTGAATGCTTACCATATATGTGTTAGGCATTTTCCTACTTGTTGTGGCATGTATATTGCATACCAGAGCACAAAAGTTATAATAACCATTTTAAACTTTCCTCTTGTTTCTTTCAGAACCTATTGTGGACTAGTGCAGGTTTGTGAGCAAAGGGTGTGTCTTGCAACTGCGATTCCTGAGAGAGTTGGGAGTTTTGTATTCTGGGGTGACTAGTCACTGATTCCTCCGTGTGTGTGTCAGAGGGCCAGTGAGACATTATAGCTAGTAGGTCTCTGGCACATGGGGACTGAGGTGGTAGGATGACTCAGTCCCTGCCTACTGACGTCCCATAATCTCAAGCATAGTTCTGTGACTCTGCAGAATCCTTGCAACAGTATTAATGACTGGTATTACACTCCTCTCTCTCTTTATACTATAAAGATTTGGCTGGATAGCTACTGCTTTCATTGTGGATGCACTAGTGCTGATTTGGCCCATGACTTTGCATCAATTGTTTCTTTTGCTTTTTTCACCCTAATTGGGAAGGGTATGGCCAGATATAGGTCCAGTGCTCACTGCACCACTGGATTCAAGCTAACCTGGCTGATGAGGGGTGATGCCCTAAAACTGGCCCAAGATGCTTTTTTCCGGGAAATGGATGACCTGGCATGGCAGTTCAGGCTGGACTGTTCCTATGAGGTACATGGTCAAAACAAATTTTCATTTGGCTGGGTCCAAACTGGTGTGGCGTGGTGACCAAAAACAATAGATTAAACCCAGATCTTGTGACTGGGGGTGAATTTTAGCATTGTTCAGCGTTCTGTCCATCAATTGTTCCTGTTTTATTTTGTCACCCAAAGTGCGAAGGGTATGCCCAGACATGAGTCCCCACGCTCACAGTGCCACTGCATTCAAGCTAGCCTGGCTGATGAGGTATGATGCCCGAAACAGGTCCCAGGATGATTGTTTCCGGTCCAGGGAGGACCTTGCACTTCTGCCTCTTAGTGTATCATTTTATCTTCTATCCAATTAGTTACTGAAGACCAAATCCTATCTCCCCAGCATTGCTTCCTACATCCTTTAATACAAACTTATTTCCATATTGTATATAACCAAGAATCTGGACATACACATTGAGAATGTTGGAGGATCTGTTTTAAACCAAGCTGAAGCAAAGCCTAGCTGAACTACAGCCATAGCAATAAATATCAGATAAGATTCTCTCTTTAATATTACATTATCTTCTGCATCATTCACCAGTCCTCTAAACCCAGGCCCCTTAACCCAATTTCATTCAACAGGAGTCACTCCCTAGCACTTAAAAAACAACAGCTGCCCCCTAGGAAAATGATGGAGAGGAAAAGAAAAGAGATAATCATGTTTCATAATATATAATGCAAACACTTGAATAGCTGTGGAGATTTCATAATTATTCATAGTCATTCTTACTTTTCATGTTTTTCTATACTATGATAATAACACATTGATTAATTAGCTTACCCCAGGCCCAAGAGCCCCATTGCTTAACTTCTGAGATAAAGAAGTGACATTTCTCCTTAACAACTACTTTAAGCTTAACTGGAATCAATAAAAAGACCTAGGCCACCTTGTTTTGGAGCAGAGGTTTCAATTGTCAAAGCCGCCATGAACTTTTAAAGGTAACTTGGTAGCAGTGCAGTCCTACAAAGAAATCATACCCCTGGCAGAAGGTTTATGATTTAGGGGAACCAAATCATGGAGGGTGTGTGCAACAAAAAATTATCAAGGCAAATCAAGACTGCCCTGGCCTTCAGTCCCTCTTGCCCACCTCGAAAATGTTGATTGAAGGAAAACCTGTGAGCCCTCTGTACTTCGGTGTCTAAATTCCAGGTAGAGAGTTCCGGAAAGGCTTCCTTGAGGAGTTCCACAATAAATCTATGGGCAGCCACTACATCCAGGGGCAAAATGTAATTGTTTATTGTTGTCTGTTCGGCAACAGCTCTACAAGCAGCAAGATTACAATAAACAATAACAGCCAGACTACAGCCCGAGCATAGAGGGTATGGGTGAACATTACTATAAAGATACTCCCAGTCCTTTGGAGATAGGAACATTTTGCTGGCACTGTCTAGATCGCCCCATGCCAGAACTCTAGACCTACTGTATCCCGTTTCTATTCTGAGAAGGACAGTGGCCTGCTTTACACCAACGACTGGCTTCTAGATGACATATACCCTCAGGTAAAAGGGGAGTTAGGCCACTCTGGGGATTCAAGCTAGTCTAGCTGATGAGTGGTGATACACTGAACCCAGTCCCAGGATACATGTTTCCTTTCCAGGGAGGTCCTGGCCTGAAAGTTTGGGCTTTACTGTTCCCATGGGGAGCAGGGTCAGGACTGATTTACATATGCCTGGGTCCTAAATGGGGTGGCATGATGAGCAAAACCACTATGGATTTAACCCAGATCTGTGACTTGGGTTAAATGTTTGATTTGTTCTGCATTCTGTCTATCATTTGTGTATTTTTTTGCTTGCTATGTCAGCCTAAGTGGAAATGGTCAGCCCTGACATAGGTGCTGTGACTCAAAGCAACAAAGTGCTCTAATTGTCATCACTTTAGCACTGAGAACTAAGGACAGCAGTTCTAGATTCAGAACCAGACAAGCTGAAACGTGGTGAAGGTACATACTTGCATATGGCAAAAGTGTTTGGAAGGGCAGCAAAGAGGCTTTCAGTGTAAACACCAGTAGAATAGTTTGTAGAACTCTTGGCAGTCAAAAGAATGAATAGATTAATTTAAGGTGTTAAAGCTGAAGAGTTGGTTGGAAGGGTAGTGAGGCCAGCAGAGATCATGCAACAGTGGTTATGTGACTGACAGATGGACTCTTAGGACCAATAGAAAAACAATCAGAAAGCCAATCAAGGTATTCTGAAGCCAGCAGTGAGTGTTTGAGAGCTGCAATAGACATTCTGTGTTTATCATTGGACAACAGACAGGATCATTAGACTGTGAGGGCTAGAAAGGGGTAAACAAACTCTAGAGCAGGGCAACATTTTCTGAGTAGCAGTGGGAGAGGTTGAAAGCTAGATTGGGCAATTGTCTGAAGGCTATGGAAGAGTTTGAAGATTCTCAGAACTGTGAGAGGAATTATGGCTTAGGGTTTTTGAGGTGGTACAAGAGCTGATGGTCCTCAGAGGGCAGAGGTGTCTGAAGTTGGGAGAAAGTTTGAGGGTCATCTTAAGAGCAGTGGGCTGACATGCATAAGAAGAACTTTGATCAAAAAGAAAAAATGATTGATGGAATGATGAACAAATCAGAAATTCACCTGCAGTCACAGATCCGGTTTTAATACATCGTTTTTTTCCTCACCAAGCCACCCCAGTTTGGATGCAGCCATATGCAAGTTATTCTTGATCCTGCTCACCATGAAAACAGTCTTGCCAGAACTGCCAAGCCAGGTCCCCCCTGGACCAGAAACAAGCATCCTGGGACTGGTTTCACAGTATTACCCCTCACAAGCCAGGCGAGCTTGAATCCAGTAGCACAGTGAGCAATGGAACCTACAACGGAGCATACAGTTCCCCCTGATGTTACTAAGATGGAATTTGAGGCTTGTCAGTGGATCTCAGCGGACTTATCTGAACTGAGGTATTCAGAGCATCAACAAAATGATCTAAGCTTCTGAAAGGGAGGTTGAAGAACCAGCAAGTGATGTAATGTGCGTCAGGACAATTGTAATAAAGACTCTGATGGCCTGTGAATAGGGGGTTTGGATAGGATTTTATAGAAGAAGGCATAGATGAGGTTGAGATGGAGTTATATTAAAGCGGATGGTTGTGGATGAATGTCGTTTTAATGGGTGCTATGGATCTTAGTGAGACTTTGCAGAAGCATGGAACCTAGATGCTCAATAAAGGAATTTAGGCCAACTTAGTGGTGAATATCCCCTGCATGGATGTGCCTGACTGCTTGTGAAACTGTTATCCTGACTTTTTTATTAGCCATGCAAACACACTATTCTAGATTGTGTGGAGAGACCTAACCTGTCCATTGAAATGCAAGGTCCACAACCTGTTCTGTGACTTGGATGGGACCACCAAGCATGCCCTCATGATTGAAGTGTGACTACTGTCAATGTCCTGGTTCATTACATTAAGTGTTGATGGCAGCACACTGTGTTTGGTGAATTATTAGGCTTTACCTGAACTATTATTCTGTGCTAAAGAAGAGTGTGATCTACCGACTTCACATGCTTAAAGTTCTAATTTTGTATGTCTTCCATACCGTTGCACTGACATTCAATATGTGTTTAGTTCCTGCTATGCCAATACCCACCCAGCAGCCTCTGTGCCAAGTGAAGCTGCCTCGGAAGTTCCAGACCAGCTAACTCCCATCTGCAGGAGCTGGCTTGCAGTCTGAGCCTGCCAACGGCTAGAAATATGAGATCAAGCAGTGCAACGACTGAATAATTGAATGCACATAGGCAAATCTGCCTATAATATCCATAGAATTTGCTTGTCTGAACTTGAAATGGCATGAAGTATTGAACTGATCTAGTCAATCAATGATTATGCCCATACTTTATTTGAAGAACCATTGACATTAGGGGAACTCCTACACCTGGGAGAGGGATCCATAGGGATCTGTTGCTTTACTAAGATTCACAGTTCAGATTTTAACCCAGTAACAATATTCAATTATGAAATGTGCTATATTTAATTTTGCTCTTAGGTAAAATTACTTCCTTTCTAAGAAGGAAAGCACAGGGCTGGCCAATACGTTATTGTGTCTGTTGGTTGGCTTTTGAGTTATAAGTGTTGTTTCTCAGGAAAAGGAGTGATGTCTTTTGTTCATCCATTTTCACACAAGACATGAATTTAAATATGAATATGTTTTCTTTATAATACAAGAAATTAGGTTTGTTCAATGTGTTTGAGACCACAATATTAATAATTACAACAAAAGATAAATATTGAAAACAAATGTTGGTTTCTGGTTTTGAAGATGTTCTGTTCAAGAACTGGTGATTATATAGCTGGATATATGAATGACACATCAACTATTATGATATTTTCTAAGTTTTCCCTCAAGGGTTGAAACTGAATATGATCCACAAATTTGAGAGCAGTCATTTTACTATCGACCTTTGTTAATGAACAAGTTTCCGTGTTTTATTACTTAATATTGGCTGCCATAATAAAGGGTTGGGAGTTTGTTTTAGAAAAAACATATGGTGGATGGCCATCGAAATTTGTGCTGCCATCCAACTAACTTTTAATAGATTGAATGGAACTTCTATGATGGTGGTTGCCTTCAACTGTACAGAAAAAACTGCTTGTCCCAGGGACGAGCTATAAATTTGGCGAGTCAAGTACCATTAGGATGGTCCTGGTATTGTCCTCCACCATTGCAACGGACACTAGTCTTTCCAGCAAATGCTAAATCAGGTCTTCAGTCTGATTTGTATAGCCCCTTACGTACAGAGGACAGAATGGTCCCATCCTCCACCACTGTGATGGATGTGTGCGGAGGATGGAACCGTTCCGTCCTCTGCACACACCCAGAGTGTGCGCTGATGTCATTACATTGGAAGTGAAAGTAAAATGAGCCAATTGGCTCATTTGAAAAAAGGGTCAATTTTTGGTGGAAAAATGCACTGTGTCCATGTTACATTTTGGGATTTTTTTGTCCCGGGCACTAGGTCTACCATTGCAAAGTTATGAACCCTTTTAATAGGGAGACATGGAGGCATGCAGAGTGACAGGAAGTTTGTGGCTCCCTGCATAACTTTCCATCACATAAATGTGAGGAAAAATGTGTTGTTTTAGTCAAAGTTTGAGGTTTGCAACAGATTCTGAGTAATAAAATGTAGTGAGAGCAATCCAAGTGACCCCACCCTGGAAAGCCAAAGGAGGCTAGTTTTCAAAAATGTACAGATTGGCTAGATTTTCCTGGGTTCTGTCTGTGACAGGGTCCAAAATGTAATGGTATACAGGATAGCAGAACAAGTGTTGTTATTCCTGTGTGGCTGGGTTCTAGATCTCTGACCAGGCCCCACCCAGCCCTGGGGTGGGTGCTCCCACCCTGGTCTCCATCCTCCAGCCTGCTGCAGATCGGAGTACCCAGAACGGGGGGTCCATCAGGAACATTGTGGCTTACCCTGCTTGGCTGGATTCAGAAGCTCTAACTGGGCCCCCGGCTGGCCCTGGGGTGGGAGTCCCCAACCTAGGCTTGTTGTTAAGCCCTCCACATGGCAAAGCTCCCAGAATGGGGTCCTGTGGACCCAGGAAGCCTCCTTGGCATGGCCAGGCCCTCAAGCTCCGATAGAGCCCCGGGACCTTGCCAGACCCCTGGGCGTGTGCTCCTACCCTGGGCTCCATCCTCTGGCTTGCAGCACTGCCAAGGGCCAAGGGAGGCTTCCCCTGCTTGACTGGAAGCCGAAGCTCTGACCTGGTGGGAGCCCCCCACCCTTGGGCCTGCCATGTGGCAAAGCATCCAGGATGGGGTCATGCAGGTCCAGGGAGGCCTCCTTTGCATAGCCAGTCCCAGGAGTTCTGACTGAGACCTAGGGCAGGCTCTCCCTCCATGGGCTGTGTTCTGCCGCACCACCAAGTGCCCGGGATGGAGGTCACTTGGGCCCAGGAAGGCTTTTCGTACTCAGCCAGGATCTGATGGGGCTCCGCCCACGGGCCCACCTTGTGGCATAGCACACGGGACGGGTTTCCGTGATCCCAGGGAGGCCTCCCCAGCTTGGCTTCTCCAAGGAGCTCAGACTGGGCCCCAGGCAGGTGCTCTTTATAACGTTTCCCATATTGTATGTGTGCTGTATAGTCTGGCACACATGCAAAGTCAGAAAAAAAGGAGAAATAAAAGCATTTCTCCTTGATAGTGCCTATTTGAAATGGGAGATATAGTTGGATGCGAAACCCTTTTTACTTTTTTTTGTAGATGGGGTTTGCTGCAAAGACAATGATTGGTTGCATGGGAATGCCCCTGCACCACCCATGAAATGCCCCCTTGATGCTAAGTAATGCAAATAAACTAGTTTTGCAGTGGAAAATTAATTGGGGAAAAAAGATTGCATGTTATCTTTTCACTTTTGTGAAATGGTGCAACTGTGCAAAATCTTAGTAAATATACCGCCAAGTATCTAAACTGATAAATTCTCCATATTTGCTCATTTCACAGGTGAACATGAGGTGTTTTGTTTTACTCAGGTCTCAACTGATGCATCAATTTTATGCCAAGGAATTTGGCAAACCTGTCTTCAAGAGATCAAGACAAAACTTGTAACTTTGTTTATTTAGGAGTAGCATGAGAGAAGCTATCATTCAAGTCTTATACATAGCCACTGTGCTATCCCCAGGGCCACGTTTGCCATTAACCTCAACCAGTGGTTTTTATCTCCTAACTTAACAGCACAACCTGGAAGAAGCTAATTCTGTCCTTCACCCTACTATAGCTGGATGACAAATAGAGGATCAAGATGCTATGTACAGTAAATATGGTCCAAGTAATTTGTGGAACCCTCCCTCCTGTCGCCCAGGATTATTTACTCAAAGAATAGAAAATACATAGTTGGATAAATCTAAGAGTGTTTCTCTTGATGAGGATGCGGATGATGTCATTTGAGTGTGTGTGTGTTTTTGTGAAATAAAAATGGAATACTGCATTGTGAAGTGGCTCAGTTAGGCCCGGTGAGAAAAGCTGCCTTTTTAACATGCGCGCATTTTCTAAGTTGCCTTCTCTTTCACACAATGACTTTTAACAAACTATGCATGCGTGACAGTGCAGGATTGGTTTATCTGAAACTAAGTTGCTTTCAAATTCCACTTCATAGCAACACTATCACACCTCCTTGAGTATCCTGTACAAGGTTAGAACATACATTGTGCAAATGTAGCTGTTTGTTATTCATCCATGACGTGATGCAGCTATCAATGGAACATAAACAATGGCCGAATGACTAAGGTCTTGGCTCAGGAGCAAGGATGCTTTTTGTACAACCAAGCATTTCTCGAATGGGGCAGAGGAGCATTTGCTGTCACTGCGAAGTCACTACACGCTGAAACCTCAGCCATGCTGCTTGCTGATCCCTCTGCGAGGAGGTTATGACCAACCTGTGACCAAGAAGGGGATCTACAGTCTTTCATTTCAAGTAATGGTGGTTGGATCATTCAATAAGGGATTTCTGTCAGAACACAAATACACACCCTAGGTCCCTTGGTTAGGAAATGCATAGTAGGTGTATCCTCTATATTCTTTTTATATGCTTGCGTATATACATTGCTTTAGCAAGATGGTAAAACTATTAATTTATTTCACTGTTCTTAAACTGCTAATTAGTTTTATCTGTTTCTGTCTATTGAAAATGCCTTCTGTGTATTTCTTGTAAATTTCTCTAAGAGAGCAGTCAGGGTTGTCATGTTCTGTGGTTGCCAAAGGTATTTTCTTCCTATCTAGATTTAGAGGTGCTTATCATGGCACTGTGAGCTAGTTGGTCTCCTCTATAACATACCGGCGGGGTGCTCGGAATAAGTCTGGCACCATCCCTACGTTTATGTTGCCTAACAAGCACGCAGTTACTTCTGGAAACTGGAAAGTACACAACAGCATGTCTGCAGTGAAGAGAGTATCAAGGAAGTCTAGTTGGAGTAGGGCACTAGTTCCAAAAATACCCACCACAACCCCTCCTTATTTATTTCTGGTTAAGAACATGATTGTCAATAAGTGTACATGCTAGAATATACTGCTGTTTCCAACACCTGCTTGACAGAGCAAAGATGCCTGCTAATAATGCAGGGATTGTTAAGCATGGTGGGAAGTAATTTATGTTCTATTAAACGCGGATATACTACTATTGTTCATGCTCCCGGTTTATTGCCAGCTCACAAAAACAAATTTCTAAACTGCTTAGAACACATATATCATCATAGAACCAGCATACACATTCCTTCTTTAGTTTCTGCTTAAAGAACAGGTTAGTTTCTGCTCCTTTGAGACAATGAATGTGTCAAATGTGAACACAATATTGAAATAATATATAAACTTGTATATATGATATTAAAGGGGTATGCTACTTGATGGTACAGATGTAAAGAATAAAGTGAATCATTAAGGTCTCATTTACATTTTTGGTCTAATAATATTAATTTATGACACTCATCTCTTATGAAGTCTGTCTGAATTTTAATGTAAACAGTTTTAGCGTTTTCACTCTGGAGAACACTCTAATAATAGTGTTCGAGGCCTTTTGCTAATATTGTGCTTCAATGTCAAGGTGGGTCATACTCGCTGTGTCATCAAAAAGGAGTTCCTGATCATTATATATTTATATAATTGATAGCAGAGGCCTATGTACTTGAAATGCGTACGCTCCTTGTGATCTTGGATAAAGAATGTACTATCCTTCCACAGAGAAGGAGTTGACAACGGCCATTTACAATCTGCTAAACTCACCGTGCTCTTCTTGGATGGATTTGTTTCAATCAACATACCTTATTATTTGCTGGAGATAAGCAACAAATTCATATTGTGTGCAATAACTTAATACCATTTACTCTTGTAAATACTGTCTTCTGATAAATAACAAAGAGAAGTCAAAAATTGGGATGCATTACTACTTTATTCAGAAAAGACACAAAGGACAGCAACAAAAGGGTTTCTAAATAGTGAGACCAGCTTTCTCGGTACATAGAAATCAAAAATAGTCCCTTGTGTGGAGATTTCAAAAGCAGAGGATTCATCCACCATCATCTCTGTGGAGTCCTTCAAGTGGCGCCGAGGTTGGGGCTGGAGATCTGCAGAAGCGGAAACATATTGGATGTGAGTGACTAGGATTAGGACTTTAATATACCAAATAACTAACTGAGTTGAAAGAAAAATGCAATAACTCCATAAAAAAAGAAATATATACATCTAAAAACTATCAGTCACTGTGAACAGATACCCTATGGTTGGTTGCTCATTTGTAGCCATGGCTCAGTGGTGCCCTCTTATTATTATTAGTTTATTGTTTAGTTAGTTAACCCCTTCGCTGCTGCGGACATTCCGCTGCAGCGCTGGGGGGGGCAGGGGGGCAGCGCGGTGGGCCTGTGCTCATGACGGAGCCGCTCCGTCATGAGCCACAGTTGAGCTGTGCTCATGACGGAACGGTTCCGTCATGACTCCGCCCATTTGCGTTGTCGCCCCGCACAGGCGGGGAAACAGCGCCGCGCAGGCGGAGCGGCCGCCGACAGGATTGTCATGACGGAACCGTTCCGTCATGAGCACACGCCAACCGTGGCTCATGACGGAACGGTTCCGTCATGAGCAGGGAAGGGGTTAAAACCATAACAATGTTACACACAACAAATACCTTCAATCCATATTTTTTAAAGTTATAGTGGTGCCCTCTGCTCACACAATCAACAATCTCATTTTGTGATATTTAATGCCATGCTCAGTGCTCATAGGATTGCATTCACTAAATTGCGGATGTTCATTTGCAAGTTAAATTCCACCTCAAAAGCTATGTTTATTGGCTGAATAACATTCATGACCAGTCAGCTGGTCTCACTAGTTATACCACCGGACACTGATTTGGCCTACCCTATACACCTACCTAAGGTAATCACCTGGAATATAGCTGGTATTCGCTCGAAACTAACTGATAAGGTTTGGCTGGAAAACATCAGGGGTTTTGATGTAATCTGTTTACAGGAGACGTGGGCCAAAGAAAGAATAGAGATGGATGGCTATCAGGCCTTTGATGTGCCTGCCATAGCATCGTCGTCGAGGAGGGCAAATGGAGGGTTGGTAACCTTGTTCTCAGTCAGATTTGGTTCCATAAATGTGTTTTGTGTGGGATCCTCTCAATGGTTTTAAATGATTATGATTGTTAACATGCTCCAGGTGAGAGTCCTTCTTGTAAACTGGTTTCTATAATATTTTTGATCCAAAGAACTGCCATGTTATCGAAGCCTTGCAAATGGAAATCACTAAAATCTCTCGGAAGTGGCAACCTTTATGTGTTTTATGGGTGGGGGATTTTAACTGTACAGCCTGTGAATACAGTAATGATAGAGTCTGGGGTCTCTTGGACACAGATGATCAGTCTTTGGTGCATTTTATTCATACTCCGCAGGGAGAGGCACTGAATACTATAATCATTGAGAATTACTTGGACAGCCTGACTAACAGTTACACAGTTAAGTTCCCTACCTTTAAAGGTGGGGGTAGGGAAAGTTCTATCGACTTTATGTTTATTTTCAGGGAGTGCTCCTCACTGGTGTGTGATTTTCATGTGGACCCAGAAACAGCGAGTGAACACACCCACTATTTGCTTCACTTAAAGTAATAGCTGGAACTACAGGGGGGGATGGTCGCTCAACTGATTATAATCACAATAAAGGTGTTCGACTAAACTGGGGAAAAATAAATCCAATACTTTTTGAGGAGGAAGTAGTTAGATCTAAATTTGACCTGATCATTGATTGTTTGGAGCACGATTCTTCCTCATCTACGATCGTGCAGAACTTTGAACAGCTCTGCACTAACGTAGACGCCTATATAAAAGCAAACTAAAGGATATATGATGAGGATAGTTTACAACTAAGAGATGGTTATCATGACTCTCTCTAATATGATGGTTAATCGGTCAGCAGGAAAATACATCAATATCATTAACCATATATGGAATAACTTTAAATGCGTAATAACATAACCCAATTATGAATGTGATTTTATTGAGGGTTGATAAAATCAACATACATTGACTCAAATGCCTTATTTTGTTGTAAATAATTGACATTCATGTAGAAATAAACACTTTTATCACTCCAAGATAGCCGCCATTAACACTGACGGGCCAGTCCTCTTTCGCGCTCCAAACAATACAAATATCGGAAAACGACGTACAACTAGGTTGATGGGGAAACACTTGCCCCCATGGCCAGTAATTTACCAAAGAAATCAGAGGTACATGTATCATATCAACAATGTAAATAGGCCATTGCTTAATATGAATTTGAGACCCAAACAACTTAATACTTGGTTGTTCCATTGCCTTTTAGACTTTGAAACGCTACAGCATGGGTAAATACAAAAGAAACAAATGCTCACTACACTAAAAGGAGCGTATGATATAAGCTAATGTGATCGAAACCACATTACGACGTATTGCAAAGTTGATGTCGGCACGTTCACCCCGTTGGCATGTAATTTTCTAAGGAGAACAGAGGTATGTGTAAAAGACATGCTATGCAAACCAGGTTATTTCTATCACTAGTTGGAGATCTTAATAGCTCAACATTTGACTATTTCCTTTTTGTTTAGACTCCGAAGTGTTACCACGTAACTATATGTTTAGGAAATAAATGCCCTCGATATCAAACGGAATAAATATCTAAAACCGGTGCGATAAACATTGCAAATTTAAGGTACATTTTATTTAATATGAATCCTATAGTCAAGTAAGTTATGCACAATACACACGAATAATAATTGTATTTATTTTTAATAGATACGCCGTGTGTAGGTCCTGAATCAAGGCTGTAACATTGTCGCAGATCCTTATCAAATATATGTCCATAATACAGACCTAAGGTATTTTTGACATTATGTCTATTTTTAGAGTTATGCTAGGTGCCTAAAATGGAGCACTATGACAATAGGAACAATATTAAAGTACCAGAGTATACATTGAAAACGAATAAATTCTTATCACAATAGAATAACGATCATGGTAGTAATCTTTAGATGCACTTAAAATAATAGCTTCCCTTCCAAAAAATGTCACTGGGCAAATAATCAATGTATGAATCTATATTGGTATGAAAATAAGGTACACTAGAGAGATTTGAAACATTACTTTAACTCAATGGATGATCTTGTTTTTAAAAAAACGATAGAATTAATAATATATGTACTGTTAATTGAGATGGTCTGATATCTTTACAGTATGCCGATTGACATTGCAAATATGAGTGATCTCAATGTGACTAATAGTAAAGAATTAGAAAGAATTACTCTGCAAATGCCGTATTAGTGACTAAAAAGTTTTCTAAGTCAGATTTAAAACTCTAAGTAATTGAGTATGTCTATATGATTAGACTGTGAATGAAATCGTATAGAATAGAGTAAAACATGCCAACTATTGGAATTCTAGCAGCAAAAAAGATGTTGATAAGATGTTAATAAATGTACATGATTGTAGACGTCATGATAAGATAAAATTTAAGTTTTTGAATGAAGTTTAGATTGCTTTATATACACGGGTGTTATAGTGAATTTGTTTAATGAATTGTACGGTAAT
This sequence comes from Triturus cristatus, assembly GCF_964204655.1. Classification (NCBI taxonomy): domain Eukaryota; kingdom Metazoa; phylum Chordata; class Amphibia; order Caudata; family Salamandridae; genus Triturus; species Triturus cristatus. The sequence continues at coordinate 1,122,174,258 of NC_140590.1, forward strand.
CAATGTCTATTCCGTACTTTACTAGGGGTCAACTATTATCAATACATCTCAGTCCTGAAGATGGTTTCATCGACGCAAGCCTAGAGACCGAAACTTCGACATAAAAACTTTTCCTTCTAAAATTAATTTTATACTTAGATTGTGAGAAAGTGTTGACAATTGGAATTGTGACGGTTGAATTATTTAATTGTGGCCTTCTTTTTTTCATTGTATTATTATTTTGAGTACCCTTTATGAAATTTCAAAGATAAAATTTGATTATTTTTAAACCTGTTTTTGCTGCTTTTTTATACAACATATACTGTATGTCTATTGAAGTGACAATCAAATATAAAAAAATTGTTGTTAATCTAATTTTGAGTAACTCACTAGGCAGGTTATCATTATATCCTGCTCACAACAAAGATACTGAATAAATGAATTAAACTTTACAATTGGAGGCACCCGGCCCTTGTTTTCCTTTCATGCCCAAACAGCAATATTACCTATCCTTTACAACGAATATCCAGATGCATTTTCTTTTAACAAGATTTCGCCTTAGCATTCTGTACTTTTTGGTAGCGTTCCCCAAACAATTTGGGTGGACGGACAACCTTCTTGCCTGCCTATACGACAATAGAACTTCTCAGAGCACCTTGCACTTTACACTTTTTTGTGCACTTTATAAAGAGCCACGGAGTAGATTTATGTTACCCCTACTATTGAGTATTCGCCCATGTACACATATTGAGGGGTACAGATATCTGCAATCACTTACCAATTCTGTTATTTGCACTGCTGTTTTAAATTTTATTAGAACATCAATGGACATTAGGAAATGCTATGAAGGGCAATAAATTGGTGGGGAGTGGAAATGGTCTGCATTCCTTGTTTTTATCTCAAATTGGTTCACATTTTACTGCTATTATTACATCTATGCATGAGTATGATTTTAGCTTATAATGGAACTTTTATCTTCTTATTTTTTTAAGAAAAATGTGTATTTTTATTTTGTATTGCTTGATTGTTGAAACTTTTATGGCTGTATGCCGAATAAAGTTAATTTGACTTGACTTGGCTGATGGAGGTTGTTGAGTTTCACATAGTATCCAGTGCTAAAGGCTCTGAGCTGTCAACAACTGGGACAGCAACAAGACACCACTTTAAAGTCAAGAGACTGCCTAAGTTGGCTCAGGACTTGCTACTTATCTTTTGCTGCCTTAGCTCCATCTCTGGCATCTGTATTATTCAATCCCTGAGAGGAGCCAAACAAATTGATATCATCAGCCTTGTCAGCAGTCCTCAGTTTCACATTGCGGCAAGTTGCCCAAATAGTTCCGTCTTTTTTTTATTTGAGCTGGGCACTGAACATTATCAGCAGATCATCACTTTGGGCATAATACTTTTAAAATGTTGCCAAGACAGGGAATACAATTTATAGGGACCCCTAACTCTTCTCTGTGCTTGTCTTCATAGGTTTCACTGGAGCAGCCTCCATACTGTACTGCTCGTTTGTGGTAAGTCTATTGAGAGACAATATATCCTACATCATGATGATACACTGGACCCAGTCTCTCTTCTACCAACTCTATTTCTTTGTTAATTGTCCCCATAGTTTTAGTCAGGTAATTCATAATAGAGGGTGTTAATACCTAGCTCTGTCCTTACCCCTCCCCATGATGGAAATAGAGTTCATCCTACCCATAGGAACACTCTCTTTGTTCCTCTTTGCTTTCAAGCACTATTATTGTGGAAATTGGTAACTCTGGCCGAGAAATTTAGCCCAACCAGGCCTCATCTGTGCTCTGACGGATGCAGAATAGTCTCGTTCTTGGCCCAGTCTTTGACCTGGGCACAGCCCAAACCCACCCTGTAGTGCTGGATGTGCTAAAAGCACTGCTGGAGGCTTCTCTAACAGTCATCCCGCAGGAGCAGCAGGAATCCTGGGCCTTGAGGTCCGCTTTGTCCCTCACTCAATAAGCGCTAGATGTAAAAACCGAGAAAACATTTGAAACAGAGGTCACATGCTAAATGGTTAAATGTATAAGAGGAGCAATTTCTCATCAATTACACTTCTTAAACATAGGAAAGGCACAGTAGTCAGTGACGATCATAGTTTGGATCAAATAGTTCCAAGATAAGGATTAACAGTTTTTCTGTTTAAAACCTTTTGGCTCAAAACCTCTGATAATCTCTTTCCCATTGTGTCTATTGTCCTGCTCCATCAGCCAAGAACCTTCACAAACGTTGTTATTGTAATTTAAATAAAAAATACATTAATAAAAGAATGAACACCAACCAATTTCAATGTATTTAGATGGGGAAAACCTTTCACCCAGCATCCTCCTGCTCCCTAATTCTTCTCGTTCCTTTTCTACCAGAACCTCTTTCCTTCTCATTTGTTAATTAAATTAATTAAACACAAGGGACTACTTCGGAGTTAACTTCACAATTGTAAACCCATTGATTCTCTGTAGGATTTCTAAATCTGCATTGGCAGATTATCTTCCCACTGTTAATCGACCTGCAAAATGACTGATGCTTTATGAATAATCTGGTGGGCGTAATTGACCTCGAGTATTATCCACTGGCTTAGAGTTCTAAAGTGACAGGTTTAACACATATGCGTTAATCAGTTTTTTTACCACCTACTTTTAATTATTCACTAAATTCCCTTTTCTTCACATTTTTGAGCATTTTGTCATTATAGTTAATTAATTAAAAAAATATATGTTTCTAAATATTTGACTTTTACTTATTATTTTATAAACCACGTTCTTCAACACTTTATTACCACTGTAGTTGACTCAGTTGGAGTGTAGGTGTCTTCCACAGTAATTTACTTCTAAAATGAATAAATGGACGAGATCAAAAAACAATTTTGACTGGGTCTATCTATGCTTTGTCCTTGGTGGTAATTAACCACCATTTTTTTAAAGCAGATTTCTGGAGGGGGAACTGTGTTACAAAAATGTTTGTGCATTTTTAATATCTCTTTTTTATTGTGATATGGATGTGGGCTTCTGTTCTTTGTGCTGCTTTATTTTTGTACTGCTTTGTTGTAGTGCGAGGTTGTGTTTGTTATATTGCTTTGTGTATGTTGTTTTTTTGTTGTGTTTCATTGTTTACTTTAACAAATGCTGTTACATTTCCAGTCACAGCTAGTACCTATCGCTAAAGATCCTGTGTCAGAAAACCATATATCATTGTACAGGGTGGTAAAATAGCATTGTTACAGCTCCCTAAACTATTTAAGACACTTAAATATGATAGAGACGTGGTGGTTGCAGTGCTTACTTTATTTGATATGCCCCCTCCAAAATCCATTAGTTATTTCATTTATTTTTATTGAAGTCAATTTTTACCTGTTCTGCATTTTGCTACTGTAATGAAATGTGGTGTTTAGCCTGCTCTTTTGGCCCCATGTGGAAACACCAATTTACTAAAACTGTAATTTAACCATATTTGAATATAGACTTTATATTTTTATCTATCATAAATTACATTACCCATCTACAGATAGTCAGAACATTTTTTGTTGAGATTGGATTTGCAGAGCTTTACAATTAAATCTTTGCCGCTAATTGCATCAATTCAATCAATGATAAATTGATTTTAAAGTCAATTATTTTATTCATTAATTTGTTATTCCATACTGGTGTCTTTTAATCAGGAAGTCAGTTACCTATCATCTCCAAAGGCCAGTCTCAATTCACCTCTCTCTGGCTACTCTCAATATCACTAGTACCATGACATTTTGTACCACTTAGAATTGCATAGAGGGAAACACTACTTTGTATGATTCTTCTCATTATAGATTTTACATATCTTCTGTTGGAAAAAGAAAACACCCACATCAATATAAATATCACCGTCTTCTCAGCAAGGGCTCTCCAATGGGGAATTCTCCTCTTTCACTGTTGGTTTCCATTCACACAGGCTGATAAATGGATGTTCAGATCTCCCTAATTCATTTACCACCAGGGTAGACCCGTCTCTCCCAGTATTACAAGGTGCAGAGAATCACACAGAGAGGTACTAAATGTATGTAATCTATATTTATTTAAATGTTTTTGCTGTGAATTTCTCTCTAGATTACTTATTGTTTGCATATTCCTTCACATTAATAACACTCTCACAAGCAGGTCCAATTCACCTTTATTTCTTTAGTTAGTGCATGTGTAGCTATTTCTGGTTAAGCCTTTTGACCAACAATGACTTTGGAAGAAGGTAAAAAGCGTAGGGTTAAAAGCCTGCACCTCTCTGTAAGAGTGGGGGAACAAGTCACTGAGAGGTCATGACATAAATTATGTGTGAAATACCTTAAAGGTTGACGAGCAAAAGTGTATTACATACTTATGGTGTGTTATGGTCACACTCTTTTTGTATGTTGGCCAAGCCTAGAAGCTCGCTGTAAGAAGCTTAACAAAGAAAACATAATTTCCTAAATCAGCACACATGGTATTTCAAATTGTAATTTGAATAAAATTCAATCTGCCTATGAACCAATATGTATTAACCAATAAAAATCAATAACAGACTAAAAGAGTAATTGATAAAAAAGCTGGTTCTTACCTCTTACTTCTAAAGGGGATAAAACAATAACAAGAATGATTAAATATACCATATTCAGTAATAAAGAATCAATATTTAATCCCACTCTGCTAAAAATGACTGAACTCTGTGAGTACAAAGAAACACAATAAAACACAGAAATACATCCATTCCTAAGATGAGAACATCATTAGTTCCAAAGACAGAAACCTTTACGCACATGCGAAAATACATCACAAGACAATCTAGTCACAGGTGTGGGCTTTTCTGAATGGGAATGCTTTGTAAGGTGGGTTAACCCACAACCACCAGCTAGTTTGCTTACATTCTCAAACTTTATCTCGGCACAGGATATTTGTTTAATCAAGGGTAAGGGAAAGAGTCCTATCAAAAATCTATGACGGTCCCAGTTTCACTGTTTTATTCTGTAAATGTAAAAACATGCAAAATGTGTCCTGGATATAAAACTAAAATTACAGGAGCAAATGTATAATTTGAAATAGGGCACAATGATCTGCATCCCTCCTTGGAGACACCATATTTGAAAATATTTGGTGCAATTTTGGCGATCACAAAAAACATTGATGTATTTGACAACTTCACAAATGTTGTATCCACATTTCACTATTCAGCCCAAGGTCTGAACATGTCCTATTTGCTTCATCTTCAAAGACTTAGGGCGTGAGGGTAAAATCTAGACCTTCACATAGTTGTCATTAATTGCATATGACAATTGTGTGGGTGACCTCTTTTGTGTGGATCCGATATTTTGCCATACAGCTACTGGAGGTGACTTACATTAGATGTATAGTTTCTTTAAATTACCTTTATGTCATACTATTTCATACCTCATTTTTGCATTTAGGGATGTGTAATGTTTAGGGGTGTTTTGCAGTTTTAAGAAATCAGAGATGACTAGTGTTTAGGGGAGAAAACAGATTTGAGGGTTTATGGATAACTAGTGTTAATGGGTAAAACATGTTTTTTAGATTGGAGGGATGGGTAGTGCTTAGGGGTACTAAGGAGTTTCTAGGGTACAGTGATGGGTAGTGTTAAGGGGTATTAAGACGTTTTTCAAGTTGAAGGATGAGTAGTGTTTATGGTAATAAGACATTTTTACGGGTCAGCAATTGGTAGTGTTCATGGGTAGTAAGAAATTTTCAAGGCTCTGCCATGGGAAGTGTTCAGGAGTAGGGAGGGTTTTTAAAGCTTGGGTGACTCAGAGGAACATTAGACGTCCTCGTGGGGAAGATAGGCCTGGCCATTGCTTTGAGAACTGGCCTAGGAAACAGTCCCCTAGTGTCTGTGTGGACTTCACAGCCCTGGTCTCCTGACACTGGTAATAGAGGGGGAATTCAATGCATTGTGAGTGAGCTGCAATTTGATATCAAAGACAACAATGCGTGACACTCAACTAGAGCCCCTGCGGTTTAACCCTTTGAGATGGGCTTTCACTATCCCCATGCACGGGAGGTCAGGCATGAGCAGGTGAGGATCCTGCAACAATTGATCAGTGGTTGACCTTTAGGGGCACTAATGGAGCAAAGAATAATGTGACAGCCGGAACGTGCTTGATGCTCAAGTATCTCTCATTGAAGAAACTTTCATAGTGTTCCCCCACTACATATGCAGAAGAGGCAGGAGAAAGGCAAACTTCTCTCTCTGTCACCCACACAGCAAGGTTGATCAGTCTCCCCCCGATGGGCTTCCCCTCCTCCAGTCAAACCCAATAGGTCATAAAAAGGTTCCAAGAACTCAGACCTGGAGCCATACTCTGCAACACCAGACAGGAAAGTACTTTTGACAGAAGCAGAAGCTAGCAGCTCTGCCTACAGTCACCCTGGGAAGGCACACACACATCCAGGCTGAATGACACAAGTATTTAAACCTCTTGCTAGACACATGGAACTAAACATCCAGGTACTTGACACCAAGTAAGGATACTACATCAGCACATCTGCCATTTGCCACACCACTATTGTAGCACATCAAATTACTTCCTGGGCAGCAGCTGAGAATCATGCCCATGGGCTGCAGGAGGCAACTCGTGTGACTACTGGGATATATGTGTAGAAGCCTAAACAGTAGGAGGAGCCTGACCCTCAAAGGGACAACCTCATGAAACCTATGGTGTTTGCACTCAGTAGCTTTAAGCAGAACAGTGTTTCCATTAAGATAAGTCATGGGTTTCCTCATGAGGTTTCTACTTCTGATCAAGCTTTCTTTCCTTCTAGCGTGGGCCCCATTTTTATTTGTTTGTAAATTGAGTCAGGGCTGGATCAGGCATACACTCCACGGGTAGTAGAGTCTTTTGGGGGCCCAACCAAGGAGGGTACTATAGTTCAGTTTCAAAGGATTATGCAAGGTGTGGGTGAGGTAGGACTTGTGAGAACATTTCTATCACACTGGTACACTCCAAGGCCCAGGCTCAACAGTTAGGGTCCTCATCAGATGACTCATCTAACAGACTGTTCTACCAAGCTCATCCTTCACCTCACATGACCTGGTTTTTAGGCATCTGACATGTTCTCTTGGGTAGGAACCCTCCCTGAGCCCAGACCTCACCCGAGGACCCAGCAGTCACAGGCTTCTCCACTGGCTAGCATGCAAGAGCATGGCCAGACCAAGTGCCTGTGTTCAATCTGAGAGACAGATGAAGTTGGACCTGCGTCTTCTTAGCACTTTGCCAGGGCAGTTGCAGACACTAGCAGGACTGATCCGAAGACTTTACAAATCCATCAATTTTTTAGTAGTAATGGGCAGTGTGTACAAAAGGCAGGGAAATAATCAACATAAGCTGGTGACATGTATTTACTGGAAACTCTTCATTCTAAGGACATTATTGCAATCCCCAATCCCTATCACAAATGGAGTTTAGCAGGTAACACACACCTGTCAGCAAAGAGCAGAAACAGACTGCTCCGTTCATGTTTAATGGCTACTTGAGTGGGTGGCACCAGTGTAGAATTAATTTACAGGCAGTGCACTTTACTAGGGACTTATAAGTAAATTCAATTTGCCAATTGTAGATACATCATTCAAAAGAGGTTTAGTGGAGAACCACATGCACCTTAGTGTCAAAGTGCTCAGAGTCCTAAGGTCAATAAAAAGAATCCAGCAAATTTGGAGGAAAACAGGAAATAGTTTAGAGAAAGACCACTGTCAGGCTGGCAGGTCTATTAGAGTCATTTAAAAAAAATCATTCTTGTCAAATGATTTATTTTTGGTTTGTCTTGTACAGGTCCAATTTTATATTTTGATGTGCAAAACAAATGTCCTTGATCATCTCTCTTCATCATTGCCCCAGTTTAAAAAAGGAATGAAGTTGATTTAGAGTTTCCATAATTTATGTGAGCAGTCTGCTTTGAACACTCTAAGTTTTTCATCGTAAATGCATCAGTCCTGAAAGACACTCAGTCAAGAGTATCAGGGGGGACCAAGAGGTTTGCAATTAGGTCAGGCCAAATAAAAAGTAAAAATAAGAAAACAATTTGGAATTCTGTGTTATGCTTGTTACACAAAGTACTTCAAATTACATCATTATGCCACTTTGCGTAATAAAGCGCCATTCGTCGTAAAACTTTACTGTAAACATGTGAACAACAGAATGTGAGTGGCTGTTGTTTGTGGTACTTTTTTTAATATAGGTCCTTGCAACAAAAATTGACCAGAGAATGCTTTTCACACTGCCATTTAGTCAGAAATGACAGATTTGAAGTTTACATAGTTACTCACAATTTTGGTGAGGTTTCACCTAATTATGCAAAAGCACATTAGGTTAATTTCACACTTTCATCCCTACTTGGAACTGGATATGTAGGAGTTCACCTTTTGGTGGACAATCAGCCCAACCCCAGGATTTATCTATGATTATTTTTTATTGCAGCAACTTTGATATAATCTATTAGTTCTGGAACTACCATGGTTGCTGGCACCATAATTGCCCTCCAATGGATCCTTAGTAAAGGATTTGAAGTGTAGTCATCCCAATTTTCACTGAGTGGGGATTCGGTAATTTGAGCTCCTGCTGACTTCCTAGAATGTGCTAGCCATTTCTCAAGCTCCTTCTTTATTATCAAACCCTAATCCCACTTTACATGGGGCCAACATGGGCACCATGGTAGGAACAGAGAACACAATCTAAAATTAATAGGTTTGACTTCTGAACGTACCATCACAGGTATGGGAGAGTGCAATTGCCCAAGGATATCTAGAGTCACAAATCAGCCATGCTAGCCCAGATTTGTCTTTGTCTGACAAATGCACGCTTCCTGGGAGGTCAGTGCTCATTGGCATGTATTAGCTCCGGAATTACCAAAGCTTTCTATCCAAGTAATATATGGAGCGATCAAAGGAATCATAACTGATTTAATGAGCTATTTGAAATTTGATCATACTGACCGTGTGAACAAACGTTTTTACATGTGACATCATTTTACAACAATAATTTAAACAATAATTTTAAAAAATTAAACAATAATTTAAAAAATTGTACTATTTCTATTGTATGTTTGCTTTTATACCTGACCGTCTTTTTTATATGTTTTATCAATATTTGTAATGGCTTTAATTAGCAGAGCAAAAACAAATAAACTTGAAACTTAAAACGTGACTGTGTGCACTTACTCAATCATGGTTCAATCTTTGAGACAAGCGTATGCTGCTCGAGGCATAGCCGCATCTACTGGAAGGAGCCACATGCCTCTCCCAGACTGACCTTCTAACTCCTGTAAACCCAGGGGCCCTGACTGTCTAGAGGGGCTATGAAGAAAGGGTGATTACACACTCACGGGTAGCCCAGTCTGCTTTTCAATGACAGAAGGCAAATGCAGGCCGAGGAGAAGCCCGATCAAGACTTAGGAGTTCTTGCAATCTAACCGACATTGCTGGTGGGACACACTACCGGAAAGTCATTTTAGCTGCTGCAGAAATGCGCTTGGTGAAGAAGATCAAAAGTGTGGCATACATGGCTTCGACCACCAGGCACTGTCAAAAGCTAGCATCGCCAGACTCCATCCACTTTGGTCAGGTCACTAGGAGCCAATCTGTCAGGCTGTATGACCTTCACTGCTGGGTGGGTAGCCCCTTTGAAAAGGCACATCCTCGAATAAGACATTCCCAGCAAAGTGGTGTTTACTTGCTTGAAGCAACAGCCAAGGCTGGACAAACAATCCCTCCCTAGCCAGACCAAACATGCCTAATCAATGAGAGTATGTTAACCAAAATGTCACTACTTCGGCTTAACTCCAGAAAGGTATACTCACTTCCATTCTTATAGCCTGGATCATTGTTCACATTGGTAGGGACAATGGACTTTTTAAGCATTACCCTTCTTTATAGCTCCAGTTGAATTTAACACTTAAGCATAACACTTATTATTATTTATTGAAAATGTGGGCCGATTATTGCAAGGCAAGCTGATACAACAAGCCTTAGAGAGGGGCACCTGTGTTCCTTATTGAATTTGTGAGCCCACATACTGAAGACTATGCTCTTGCTTTTTGAAGATCGATGTGTTCTCCCCACCACAGTTCATCCTCAAACCACATCCCAAGATATTTTTATTTACTAACTATCTATATTCTTTAAACTTCTAATTACCAATTATAATTTTTATTCACTTTTCCATATGTCAGAACCTTGGTCTTTTCCATATTTACTATCAGTTGCTTCTCACTAAAAGAATCATTGAATGACGCTAATTTCCTTTGGAGGTCTAATTCTGACATATCCATGACGACAAGATGACCCGCACATAAGAGACATAGGACATGCATATCCTTCATTTTTGGACTCATGCCCTGAATGCTGATAGGGCAACTGATTGATCTGCTAAAAATGTAGAGAATTACAAGGGGGCCAACAAGCAGCCTAGTCTCAGACCGTTCTTGATTGTTATTTTACTGGCCAGAATTCTTTCTGCATCTATTACCACAGGTTCCCAATTCTGCCTCTGTAGTTCTTGCAGAATTAGGAGAAGCCATTTTGGGATTTCTTATTATATCAAGGGTTTATCATATTTTTATGATCCACCAAGTCAAAAGGAGCATAAAAGGCTATGAAGCAGCTGGACAGTTTTCCCCTTTGTTCCACTGACTTTCACTCTCCTGCAAACAGAATAAAGCAGTGATTTATTTAGTGGCCTTCTTTGAAACCTCCCTGTTCTAAAGGGATGATATTCCTTGTATCTGTCCACTCTTTTTGCAGGCTCAATGCAATTTGTGAAACTAGATTTACCCCTGCATCTAGTAAACTAATAAGTCTATAGTTTTGGGGTATAGTGGCATCATTCTTTTTATGGTCAGGTCTTATAATTGCACCCTTCCAGTTTTCTGGGAACAGATCTGTCAGTAGCATTTTGTTAAACACTAAATAATATAATTTCACTCACAAGTCCATGTTTGCTTTAAATATAACTACTGGAAGGTTATCTGGTCCCAATGGCTCTAGTCAAATGTATTCACATTATCGTGTCCTTAATAATCTTAATGCAGAACTGGGTTTTGATCTCCTTACCTACAATAAATGTTTACTCCTGCGGTGCATGTGAATAACTATTACTGCAAATTTCCACCAGATAAGTTACCCATTCCGCCTCCCCTAACAAGTAGCGCGTTTCCCTTTCTCATTCCTTTGTTGCATGAGCTGACAGAATTTTATAAATTTTTCTTTTCCATCACCTACAGCATAGCTTTCAAACTCTTACCATAGTAAGCCTTTTTCTTGTTATCTAGTTTTCTCTTATAATCCCTGTTTGCTATACATAGAACGATTTTTAACTCATAATCGTATTTCTCTCTCTTATTTTGTATCTGTTTTTTAGGCTTCTACCTTCCCTATAAAACTATACCTGGTGCTTTCTTGTGTAGGTAAAGCCTCCCTTATCTTGCTGATATTGTATGCTGATAATGCATCAATGCATATTGGCTCACTCTTGCAAGGGTCTAATTTATGATTGAAATCACCCTTTAATAGCAAAACATATGAGCAGTAATTTGCTCACATCTTTACCTCGTCTTCTCTAAACAATGTTAGCTGAACTCCTTAACCTTACAACTGAACTGCTTGAAAACACACATTATTTACAATTAAATACTCCCAATGCAATACATACAAAAATCCAGTTATCCTTTGCAATTATCTCTGTCACATTGTATGCCAGTTTAGTAGAAAACACTCCCCCCCACCGAAGGCTCATCTGAGCCCAATTTCTTTGTTTGTTTGCTAACCTGTAGGAATCTATCAATTAGAGGAGGGATTTCCTGAAAACACATGATCTCATATAGATCCAAAATCTCTTTTTAAACGTCTAAACGCAATAATATCCTGAAACTATATATTCCCTGATTGTAAGAGCAGGTTGTGTGAAGAACGTTTGTCTTAATCTATTTTGCTCATATACCCCTGGTCTGTTTCCTCTAAGGATGCTAGATCAGCTTATTGATTCTCTTCCACATAGCTATCCCTGCCAGCACTGTCTGTTGGAACCGTTACTCTCAGGGAGCCCTTATTTCCACGATCTACCTGTGTTATATTCCAACATTTATCTGATAGTTTTACTTGTTTTTTCTCCAGCCCATCATGTTGTTATAGGAAACAATTATTCCCCTGTTCACTCTTAGCTGCTTGCTTCATGGACACAAATTTGATACCTTCTTTTAAGATCTCCTCCTCATTATTTTCCAAAGCTAACTGTACAATTTCTGCAAAGAGTAAGAACTTTGTGACCTCTTTCCCTGCTATTTCAAAAGTACGTTTGTGTACACTTGTATAGTATTTTGTCGTGTAGTGATGTGTTCTGTTATTTTTTTCACTGCTGTGTTTTTGGGCTGCATTATTACAAAGTGATTTTGTTGTGTTGCTCTGCAGTTGTTGTGTTGTGTTCTGTTTTCACAGTTTTGTTGTGGTTAGCCTTGTTGTGTTTTATGTTATTATGTCACTACTTGTATGTTATGTTGTGTATTTTTGATACATCAACAAACACTACAACATTTTCAGCCATAAGCTGAAAAGATTCCTTTTTTCAAGCCTATCAAACTCTGTCAGACAACACTGAGGCAGAGATTGCATCTTAACTCAGCACTCCTTGTGCTGACTTTGGGGCAGATATAGTAACTTTTAGCAGGACGCATTGCAGCAATCAATGTTGCTGTAGTGATTTGCACGTGGGAGAGCTGCTTCTCTCTCACCCTCTGCTATTGCACAAACAAGCTTTCTAACCCTACAAAAATGGTGGAAATATGTGTGTATTTGCTGTCCAGCATAGGTTTTGTACTATATGTATACCCTTACAGTACAAAATTGTATGCCTAGACAATTTTCAAAATATTCACACATTGAACAGATGCTGTACAGTGCCACATGTACCCAATATGTGAAATGATTGCAGAAATGTTATGTTATGTTATTTGTTTTTGTATAGCGCACGGATGCCGCAGCCAAGAGGCGTCCCGGCGCTTTTGGAGACAAAGAGACATAACACCACTGAGATAAACCAAAAAGACAGGACTAAGCTGTAGCAAATAAGAATGTTTTTATAGCTTTCCTAAAAGGGAGCAAATCTGGGATAGAGCGAAAGGAGGCAGGCAAGGAGTTCCAAAGGGTGGCTGCCAACACCGAAAAAGAACGTCCACCTAATCTCGCTTTTTTAAAACGCGGAACGATGGCTAAATTAGACCCTGCAGATCGAAGGGTTCTAGAAGGAACATAGTGCTGGATGATCTGAGTAAGAATAGGAGGGGAGGCTAGCTTGAGAATTTTAAAAGTTAGGCAGAGAGCTTTAAACTTAATTCTCTGACCTACTGGTAGCCAATGAAGATCTTGGATGGTACGACGAACCGAGACAAACTTAGGAAGGCCGACCAGCATCCTGGCCGCTGCATTTTGAACCCTCTGGAGGCGAGCTAGTTCTGCCTGATTGACGCCTAAAAGCAGAGAGCTGGCATAGTCTAGCCTAGTGAGAACCAGAGCTTGAACTATGATCTGTCTGGTATCTGCATCAAAAAATTTAAAAATAGGCCGGAGGCACTGCAGGGCACCAAAACAGATACCAGCTACGCATTTGGTATGGGGAATGAAAGAAAGTTTGTCATCGAGCCACACGCCAAGGTTTCTAACTTCGGCTACAGGAATGGGAACAGGCCCTAACTCCGAGGGCCACCAATGATCTCCCCACAGCCCAGTTTCCCTGCCAAAGATGATAACCTCGGTTTTGGTGGCGTTAAGTTGAAGTCTGTTTGTCGCCATCCAGCCAGCCACTGCCTTAAGGGCTAACTGAAAAGTAGGGGCATCCATATTGGATTCACCATTAAGTGCCACCGCCAGCTGCGTGTCATCGGCGTATGACACCATGGTGAGACCAAAGCTATGGGCTACCTCCGCTAGTGGCTGAACATACAAATTAAATAGGGTAGGGCTAAGAGCTGATCCCTGCGGAACACCCTGAAGAATGGGGCGAGGAGCAGAGACATAAGGCGGTGAAGATACCTTGAAGGTTCGATCCGTAAGAAAGGAGCGAAACCATTCAAGTGCCATCTCTCCTACTCCCACCTCCCCAAGACGCTGTAAAAGGATATGATGGGAGACCGTGTCAAAGGCGGCACTAAGATCCAGTAGGATCAGTGCCGCCGTCTGACCCTGGTCTAACAATTTCCTTATATGCTCCACCACCACCAAGAGAGCAGTCTCGGTACTGTGGCCCGCTCGGAATCCGTTCTGGGATTTATCCAGTATGTTAGCGTCCAGCAGGTGAGAAGATAAAATATGGTTAGCGTGAGCTTCCGCTAATTTGGCCATCCAGGGGAGAAGGGAAATGGGTCGGTAGTGCTCTGGTTTTGTGGGGTCAAGGGAAGGTTTTTTAAGGATAGGTATAACAGTGGCCTGCTTCCATGCAATGGGGACAGTGCCAGTGCTAAAAGAGAGATCAATGAGGCTATGCATGACCGGATAGCAGCATTCGGCAAGTGCCCGAAATTGAATTGGTCTCATAGGATCATCCGGTGACCCGGATTTAACTTTAATCGTCAGAGCTTTAAACTCCTCTTGCGTGGGGCTAGGGATGACCTTTAGCCGTTCGGAGGTCAATAGTGCTCTGATGTTCCCACTAATAGAGAACTGAGAGAACGACCTATAGATTGCGGCCACCTTTTCGACAACGAACGAAGCCAAATCCTCACAATGAGCCGTGGAAGCTATAGAAGTAGTAGCTGTCTTTCTGCTAGTGAGGTCCTTACACACCCTGAAGATAACCTTAGTCGGGTTCGAACTATTCTTTATCTCCAGTGAGTAAAAGGCCGCCCTGGCTGTGCATATGGCCCGGTGGTACATTCTGGTGCAGGTCCTATAGGCTGATTTAAGGTCAGCATCATCGGTTCTGCGCCATGCGCGTTCCGCTTTTTTACAAGAAGACTTCAACACCTTAAGGGAATCGTTGTACCAAGGGCTAGAAAGACTTGATCTAGTCTTACTCCACCTCATAGGTATAAGGATGTCTAATGAATGGTCTAACAACTTACAAAAGCTGTCATAGCCACGAGAGACTTCCTTAGGAGGTTGAGGATGGTGCTTCATCAGAAGATGATGAAAGTGCTCTAGATTCAGATTTCTCCAGGGACGTTTGAAAGTGTCAGGAGTGTTGTTCCTAGGGGAAGGAATGTTAGTGACAATATGCGCCTCGATCAAATAGTGATCGGTCCAGGCCATGGGCTTAGGCTGGAGTACTAAAATATTGGAAGAAATATTAGTCAAAAAGGGGTCAAGCAAGTGTCCACCAATGTGAGTCGGTGATTCTACCATTTGGAGTAATCGAAAAGCTTCAAGATCAGCTAAGAAGCTATGGACCGAGGGGGAGCATGGGGCATCCATATGCAAGTTAAGATCTCCAATGATCGTAAAGTTAGCTGTTTTCATAGCTAGGGAAGAGACCACCTCCAGAAGACTAAGACGAAAAGCACACTCGGGACCTGGAGGCCTATAGATTAATAGTCCCGACAAAGTAAAGTGGGGATTTACAGTAATATTAAAATATGCGCTCTCACAACCAGCTATGGTGGTCGGGGTCCAGGCACACGAATAACATGTTTTAACTGCTACCGCGATGCCTCCGCCTCTAGCATTACGGTGAAGCGAGTGCATAATATATCCCACTGGGAGGGCTAAGTTTATAACAGCCGTGGATTGGTCCTGCAGCCAAGTTTCAGTAAAGAAAAAGATATCCGGGTTCTCATCAGTAATCATAGAAAAAACTTCTTGAGAGTGAGAAGCTAGTGATCTCACATTTAGGTGGAAGATTTTGAGGGCCTGGCGGGAAACTGAGCCTGAAACAGAGTCTGGCACTAAAACCATAGGAACTTTGGGTTGGCGGCTCACAATTGGCAATGGTGTCGGAAGTTTGAAAGAGCAGGTGGGACACTGAAAAGGTCCGCTTAAAGGATCCAAAGAACCATGGCAGCCACTCACCACGCCGCGCAGTAGGCGCAGGCCTTCGGCAGATATCATCCTGGGACAGCCAGAGAGCCCTGCCCTAGCCCTGCCTTAGCGCTGACGGGCGCAGACGGGCAGGACTCTGGCGAGACTCAGGCGTAGGGAAGGCGTGACCGCTGCGCGTGACCGCTTTGCACCAGGCGAGCATTAAATAGGTGAGTGGCGATGAAGAGCGCTAGTGCGCTAACCCCAAACAAAGGAAGGACACTGCCTTCCCAAGATGGCGCGTCACGTGACCCAGGAGCCCCGGAGCCCGGACCCGCAAAGAGCGGTGGTTTCCTCAATTATGTGCGGTAAGGGGGTGGGGGGGTCGCAGCGGCAGGGTTAAAATCAGGGGGAAAATAAAACCAAAATAAACTTAGATACAAAACTAGGATAAGTATAATATATCGCGAGCTGCAATACAGCGCTAGCCAGTATCTCTACACACACGGTGGTCACCTTCTCCAAAAATAAAAATATTTCTCCAACTTTGCATGAGCCTCTTCTAAGGGTTATTTTTTTTAATGAAAATCTTGTCTGTCAATTTTAATCGTTCTTTGTTGGGACATCCAAGTGCAAGTGTAATGACCCCTTTTCTGTCACAAAAAATAAATACGCTGGTAAGTAAATACCCTTTAGAGACTTTGTGCTGCTTTCCATTCATGAGCAATTCCTGGGGATGAAAAATCTTGATAAATCTGCCATGTTTTGTGATGCAGCCCTTAGTGTGTATATGAACCACCTTATATGCGATACAAGTAGTTAATGTGCTCAGCCCAAAGAGGCCAAGTGTGGTAGCAACCAACTCATGGTTCTGGGGGAATGGATAAAATGTTAAGGACCAGTTGCTTTTTAAGTCTCGCCTGACCCAGCGCATGCGCTGGACTGGCGAGACTTTTTGTGAGGGTCAAAAAAGTGCTTTCACGGCCACACGGCTGCTTTGATGTTTGAACGGGATCAATTTCACTTTCGCGGCCGCAGGGCTGCTTTGATGTTTGATTGCGATCACTTTTTTTTCTGTTTATTACTTCTATGTAGTAATGGTGGCACCCGTGCGCCGCCATTACTACAGAGCAGTAATAAACAGAAACAAGCATTGGCATAGCCAATAGTTCTCGCTTTTGGGACCTTATAAGTATTTAGTTATGCAACTGTTGAATGGGTAAACACTTATAAGGCCCAAAAAGCGAGACATATTGGCTATGCCAATGCTTGTTTTGAATCTCTCTCTGCCACCTCTAAGTCACTGTGGTTTTATATTTTATTGATGCCATGCAATTCTATCAGTCATTGGCTGTCTCCGGCCACATGTACTGTTTGGTCACAGACAGCATTTACTGTCCACACGCGTCAGCAGTAGAAAGTGTCTGGGCTGTACGCCCCCTCTAATCTATTGCCCCCTGTGTCTGTTTTGACACAAAGCACAGACATCAACACTAACATCAATGGGTAAGAGAAGAGCAAACCAGCAACAGACAGGGGCAAATAGTTAATACCCTGGACTCATTCTTAACGAGGGCTGCAAATGTACTGTCAAAGGAGATCGAGTTGACTGAGGGTAGGAGGGTAGGAGAGGTGTCGATCTAACTGTGCTTACCCTGACTGCCGACTTATTACTTCAATCTGAGTTAGTAGAGAACATGGGCCCTCTCACAATTTCTAGCAGCCTCTCAAAGATTCCTTCTGAGGCTGGGTCATCACCATTAATAGAACCATCAGTTAAAAGAAACAAGCATTTGCAATGCAATAGGCCTCGCATTTGCGAGAGTTAAAGCTATTAGCTTTGCAAATGACAATGCCTTTTATTTGTTTTAAAAAACAAATATAAATAAGACATTGTCATCTACAATGCCAATAGCTCAAACTCGCAGAAAAGCAAGACCTACTGCACTGTAAATGCTTGTTTCATTTCCAGCACTGCTATCGAGAAACTTATTTCAGCTGCAAACGTCCCAGATGATGTTTTTCTGTGGAGCTGACCACAATCCACCTAGTTTACCACTAAAAACCATGCCCAAAGTCTGTAAACAAATCGGGCATGTTTCGCTATGGCTACAACTTATCACTGGAGCGAGAGTGACACAAAATGACCACCGTGATGCTGATGCACTGTACTAGACAACACCGTTACGGTTACATAGCAGTCTAGTAACAAAATCAATGACCGTAAATATAACACCTGGAGGTTAGCCACTCACTGTTGTACGTGGAAATGATCAGTGCCTGGTTTCAAAAAAGCACATAGTGAGGGAGGGAGTTCTCAGTGATTAAAATGCACACATTCTGCAGCATACATGAAAAGCTGAACTGCTTACAAGCTCATAGGATTTCTGCAGCAAGCACATTAACCCACTCAGCTGAGTCAGTTTTAGTGAAGACGGTAACAACCGGAAATACCATCCTTTTAAGGATTAACCCCAAAGATTAAAACTATTGACCTGTTTTTTTTTATTTTGCTCTAAACACGTGTAAATCCTTGCACAGCGAATCCTGGACTTTTTCAGTTTTAAAAGGAAGAGACAACAGGAGAAGATGAATTTCTGGTTTCCTTGCCCACGGTAACAATGCATAAACATCGAAGCAGGGCCCTGCTGTGTCTTGTTTTACTGCGTGTAATGTATGAATGCCACTGTTTCACTGGGGGCAACAATAAAGGAATAAGAACAACAATAAAGGAATTCCCATGTTGCCAGTGTGTCTTCCTTTAATTATGGCGAAGAACCGCAGCCCACAAAAGAAGCCACATTGTCTTGTCTACTTCTACTGTAGCTCCCTCTCACCCCTGTTAAAGACTGTAAACAGATTTAAATTGTGCTCGCAACAAATGAACATTTTATTTTTTATTGCACGAGAAAAATATTGAAGAAAACGGCTGCCAAAGAAAAGACTGCTACTTTATTTCCTATTTATTCACATGCTGAAAACGGCTGCACGCCATTTCCTTTCATTTTCATTACTTTTGTTATAATCTTGGCACCGGCGCGGGCGCCACGATTGCATCAAATGTAAAGAACTAAAAAAGGACTTGTTTTTAGGTCTCGCTGAGCCAAAGGCTCGAAGAGACATTTTATATGTGGGATTTTCAAAGTGCTACCCACAGTTTTGGCTGGCCTAAACCTTGAGTGCACAATCACATGCACGTGCACAGCTGCTCCCACTCCCCCCTCTCTTCTCTATAGCTTTGGCTCCTTTGTTTTTTATTACACCCTCCCTTCTCTCCCCGCTGTTTTCACACTACCTCCTCCCTTCTAATCAGTTTCCTTTCTGCTCCCTTGATCGCGTCTCTGATCACTTTAACTGCTTCAAATGCAGCGCGCAACCCTGCTTTCACTTTTGCCGTGTCTCTGCACTTTTATGTCTTATGTTTCTACAGTCACCCCGCCTCTCGATCTGGGATTGAGGTACTGCTCGCAGCTGTGGGTAGTCGGGGGCTCTCAGCCCACCTTAATCATACAATTAAACTTCCTCCCATCGCCGCGCCGCTACCTCTCTTCAGGGACACGAGTCCAAGGTTTAAAGCCGGCATTTCTTTCCCATAGATCACAATCGCACTAGCTGTGATTTTTGGGATTCTACAAATATATTTAATTCCTATGAAAATATATGAGTGCTACAAAAGGGCTGTGGTAATATAATGGTGCCGCTGATGTGATTCCTGAATGATACCAGCCTCTTCTGCATGCAGCATGTACATAGCGCTACCAGCCTCTTCTGCACGCAGCATGTGCATAGCGCTACCAGCCTCTTCTGCGCGCTAAAAGTGCTTGAAGTAGTCCGCACTGTTTTAGGATCACAATAGGCGTCACCGTTACGTGCATTTTAGCGGAATCCCCAATACGCTAGGCCTCACTTACTTTTCTTTGTACGGTGAACACCTCAAGTACGGATTAATTCATTTTAACCAGTCACCCCGCCTCTCGATCTGGAATTGAGGTACTATTTTTCCTTTTTTGGCATTTTTTTAATAGCGCTAATTCAAGCCGACACGAAAGTATCAGTGCTTTACATGAGCACCAGTTACATTACACAAGTTCACATTCATTGTTTTTCTTCTTTAAAGAGGAGAATAAGTGATTTGCCTAGGATCATAATGTTAAACCGACCTTGCTCGCCAGTTCCATAGTCGTCAGCTTTGTTGGCACTCTATGTGTTGTATATAAGCATAATTTGCACCCGCTTTCATATTTAAAACACGGGCAACACGCTTTATTTTTGATCATGGCACCCGCGTTCCTGTATTTACTTTTTAAATGCCTGCACATAACTATTTTAATGCACGGGCGCCATGCTTTGTTGGAGCACGGCACCCGCTTTTTTATATTTATAAAAGTGTGGGTTACACATTAAGCAATTGCTCTTAGGTTTCGTTTTGCTTGTCAGCAGGTTGGGGAGTGGGTGAGCACCATGCAGACAGAGGGTTAATGCTCGCAGCTGTGGGTAGTCGGGGGCTCTCAGCCCACCTTAATCATACAATTAAACTTCCTTCCATCGCCGCGCAGCTACCTCTCTTCAGGGACACGAGTCCAAGGTTTAAAGCTGGCATTTCTTTCCCATAGATCACAATCGCACTAGCTGTGATTTTTGGGATTCTACAAATATATTTAATTCCTATGAAAATATATGAGTGCTACAAAAGGGCTGTGGTAATATAATGGTGCGGCTGATGTGATTCCTGAATGATACCAGCCTCTTCTGCACGCATAATGTACATAGCGCTACCATCCTCTTCTGCACGCAGAATGTGCATAGCGCTACCAGCCTCTTCTGCGCGCTAAAAGTGCTTGAAGTAGTCCGCACTGTTTTAGGATCACAATAGGCATCACTGTTACGTGCATTTTAGCAGAATCCCCAATACGCTAGGCCTCACTTACTTTTCTTTGTGCGGTGAACACCCCAAGTACGGATTAATTCATTTTAACCAGTCACCCCGCCTCTCGATCTGGGATTGAGGTACTATTTTTCCTTTTTGGCATTTTTTTAATAGCGCTAATTCAAGCCGACCCGAAAGTATCAGTGCTTTACATGAGCACCAGTTACATTACACAAGTTCACATTCGTTGTTTTTCTTCTTTAAAGAGGAGAATAAGTGATTTGCCCAGGATCATAATGTTAAACCGACCTTGCTCGCCAGTTCCATAGTCGTCAGCTTTGTTGGCACTCTATGTGTTGTATATAAGCATAATTTGCACCCGCTTTCATATTTAAAACACGGGCAACACGCTTTATTTTTGATCATGGCACCCGCGTTCCTGTATTTACTTTTTAAATGCCTGCTTATAACTATTTTAATGCACGGGCGCCATGCTTTGTTGGAGCACGGCACCCGCTTTTTTATATTTATAAAAGTGTGGGTTACACATTAAGCAATTGCTCTTAGGTTTCGTTTTGCTCGTCAGCAGGTTGGGGAGTGGGTGAGTACCATGCAGACAGAGGGTTAATGCTCGCAGCTGTGGGTAGTCGGGGGCTCTCAGCCCACCTTAATAATACAATTAAACTTCCTTCCATCGCCGCGCAGCTACCTCTCTTCAGGGACACGAGTCCAAGGTTTAAAGCCGGCATTTCTTTCCCATAGATCACAATCGCACTAGCTGTGATTTATTGGGATTCTACAAATATATTTAATTCCTATGAAAATATATGAGTGCTACAAAAGGGCTGTGGTAATATAATGGTGCCGCTGATGTGATTCCTGAATGATTGGTGTGTGTGTTTGCCTATCTGCCGTTTGGTATTCCAGTCATAAATTTCCACTAATCTTTCACTGCATGCAGCAAATGCGAGCATGGAAGTTGCATTTCTTCGTTTTATATAAAACTAAAAGAATGTCAGATAAAACTCATTTGTTAACAAGCATTTGCAATGCAATAGGTTTCACATTTACGCGAGTTTAAGCTATTGGCATTGTAAATGACAATGCCTTTTATTTATGTTTTATAAACCAAAATATAAATAAAAGGCATTGTCATTTACAATGCCAAAGGCTCAAACTCGCGTAAATGCGAGACCTATTGCATTGCAAATGCTTGTCTCTATTTCTTACTTTAGATGCAATCGTGGCACCCGTGCTGGTGCTGAGATCGTAACAAAAGTAATGAAAACGAAAGGAAATGGCGGGCGGCCGCAAGCATTACAAATTATAATAACAAGCCAGTGCACTACGTGACAGAGCCCAGATACAGAACTCTTTTAGACCACCAGTTCTAAAGTGAGGGGCTTTCATTCACGGTTGCACTGATTGCGCAGTGGGCCGGAAGTTGTTGCTTTTACCCAAAATGTACAACGCTGCAGAGTCATGTTAAGTAGCAGTGAGTGACGCACACATTTATTTTTTAAGACTAACACTACTGCCACGGCAAAGGGGAGGCAGCCCCCATGGCATAGAAGCCCTCTCACAGGACACGCCACATTCGAAAGGGGGTGGAGCCACTGCTCGCCTGCCATTGGCTGGTTTGTTAGGCAAGCACTGAATATCTCCGCGTGCCTCCTGTTCAATAATTAAGCGCTGGCCTGACACTGGTGGGACCCAATTTATATTTAGAAATTAGGGCTCCCAAATAGACTTATGACAGGCAAATAAACTCTAAAACGTATTCTTTTTCATTACATTCTGGTATATTTAGTTTATTTTCCGTTATAAAGGTTGGACAGCAAATACGAGAACGAAAACTGCTCACACGAGACACTGGGAGTGGAGAGGTTAATGAAACCTTGAATAAATATAAACAAAATGGATACATGCAATATGTGTATTCATATTTCTAAACTGCCCACAAATGGAATGGCGTGCATAGGAATGACGCGGACATAAGAACGGTGGCATACTCCGGGCAGAACTATAGAGGCGGCCCCATGGGTAGCACCACTGTAACCTTTTAAGTATGCGGGCCTGGCTCTAAGATTTTTCTTTTTTTTAACACAAATTAACCACTGCCCACAGTTAGCGAAGTGATCTCTGTGCAGTGTTGCATGCTTTAGTGAGTTTGTGGCAGATGCAAATTAAAAGTTGACAACTCCGTAATGGCAAATACGCAGTTGACAAATCCACAATCAGAAAAAAAGCAAGAGAGAGTATAAAGGGAGTGGTGCCCGTGTGGCCGTCGCGCAACGCAAAAGTGAAAGTGATCGCGTTCAAGTGCGCGGCGAGCGATGCGCTTAATGAGCATGAGGAATGCCATATGGTGCTTCTGCTCAAGCGTGCGCCGGCGCACATGCACTGCAAGCTGTAGCCAGCGGTAGCATTTTTTGAAGCCCTTACTTAAAGTCTCGCCAGACTAGCGCAAGCGCTGGGTCAGGCGAGACCTAAAAAGGGTGGCATAAAGCCCAAAGCGATGAAGGTTACCAAAGTGCCTAAAGTCCACAAAGTGCCCAAGACAATGGCCACAGAACTGCCTGGAAAACAAAGTTCCCCTAATTGTAATGACGATCTGTGTGTAAGATTAGAACATTCGTAAATTACCTCTGAGAATAACAAAAGTCATAAATTACGTTTGTGAATACCAAAAGTCTTAAAGTGAGACTTTTGTCTCAGATTATCTTTGTGAATCAGCCCATAGACTTTTACCTATATTTTTTGGTTTTGAGTGTAGTGGATTTTTGTATGTGGACATGCCCCACTATTTGGGAATTTGCATAAAATAATGGTTTAGGACAGTGAAAGAGGGTGTTTAATTTGCTATTGGCTGGCTCCACCCGTAGGGGCTAAAGGAAAGTGTTGGCAAATCAAAGACATATAAGATTTCAAACTAATGTTAGCTCACTTGGAATCTCAGAATCTCACTCACAGACAGGTAGCAGGAAATGCTAATAATGCTAAATGCTCCAGTTTTGGCAAGTTAACTCTGTTTTCCCGCCTGGTGCCCTGAATACAAAAAAGGTGGCAGTCAAGGCATTACTTATTCGGATTGAGCCTCTTTCCTTAGTTCTGCTCTATGGAACCATTTAACTAACAACTAAAACTTCCCTTCCTCTCATGCATGTCAGCTAGATATTTAAAATGAAATGAAAAAATAAGGCTTTCATGCCGACACCTATGAACGCCAAATCATAGAAAACATTTATAAAATTAAGGTACACAAATTGTTGTTGATAAATTACTAAACAGAGCAACTTGGGCATCAAATAGATAAATCACTGATATGTTAAAGTATATTATGCATGCACTATAAATCTAATGTCATGAGTTAAAACAAGATTTCAAGTACCAATTCCTAGAAAATTAGGCAGTAGGTGTGCCTACCTCCACACGGTTGCCAATAAGGCACGCTCGTTTGTATGTAGTCACAATTTAAAAAAAATACCCACTACTAAATTTATAATTGCCAGGGACACTTACACAGGCAAGCAAGGCAGAGCGCTACTGTGAAAGGGGTGAGGCCTGGACTGGACGGGTTGGAGGCAGGGCTGTCACTGTTTAGTGGTCTATGCTGCAGGAGTAAGCCCCATCTCTCAGATAGGGAAAACCTCACCACTCTAGACCAGCAGTGTCAATGTCATCCTCTGACTGCCACCTGCTCTCTATCCTGGAGCAGCTGCAGTAAAGGCTGCGAGCTGTGCAGAGCTTCCTGTCTGTGGCTCTGCCCATCGCCAACGTGCACACGGGTGACCTCTACACCTGCGGTGTGTGGGACAAGCTGGTGTGTAGCTCTCCAGAGGCTGTGCTGGCCACTTTCACTGAGCACCACTCACCAGAGAAGCTGAATCACACGGAGCCCACTAGGACCTGGGGTAAGTGCTGATGGGGTGAAGAAACTGTTTGAAATGGGCAGGAAGGATGTAGAAAAAGACCCACCTCTGCACACAGCGTACATCATGCTCTTCCAGACCACGTCATATCACTTCCTGTAACTGGGTCATAACAACTGCAAGCCTTGCAAAGAACACTTACAACACTAAGAAAGAATTACACCTGCAATATTTCCTGTACACCCTTTGGATGCAGCCATACGTGCTGGAATCAGTCAGCATGCCGCGTCTCTGTGCTGCAGTTCCAATGCCTCCAGAGCAGAGCATGATGGGAGTATATCAGCCTCTCCAGTTAAAGAAAAAAGCCCAATCCCCCTTAAAAAGGAAGCCAAATACCTACCTTCTTCCAAAAGAAGCCCAACTGACAGGCGACATCGAACTTTTGCAGAGAGACAAATAAAAGAAAACAAGCACCAAAGCAGGATATGCAGGAGGTAGAACTAACACAACTGTGGCATTTATAGGAGATGGGAGGGAGGAATGCTATATGCAAATGTAAGCAGCTAGAGCACCAAAGCTGAACACGGGCAAACAGTAACTGAGCAGGAAGCCAAGAAAAAAATAATCTCCCAAGGAACAGCTAAAGAACAATAGCGTAATGAGACAGTACTTAGTCCCTGCTCTGTGGGAGGACCGGAAGAGAAAAAGGAGAGATAAAGAGGAAGGACTGACAACTAGCAAGCAAGGATTTTAAAAGGACACTTACATATACAAATGAAAACAACAGCAAGCAATGGGAGGAGTTTGAACTCCACAAAGCATGTACAAGAGTTCCGTAAGCGACAGCACAAACGCTGTCTAGGCTTCACCTAAAAAAGGGTATCCAGCTCTGCGCTGAGCCATCAAAGCCCCTTAACAATGTGCGAGCATAGGTACAGATGTTTCACTGACAACTGCAGTGATTTGCTGTCGACAATGTTTACTACATTTTTCTATTATCTCTAAATCATGCTTCAGAACCATACTTATGAGAAATAATCAAACAAATGAAACATAAGAATGCTGTCTGATTATCAGAAAAACACGCTATTCGTAACAAGATACTATGTGTATTAAAAACACTTTTGTCAGCTACCACTGTTACCAAATAATAACTTTAGTAGAAAGTGAGAGACGACCTGTGCAGTATTTAAATATCGTACATTAAACATGCAGGCAGAGAGTTAAGGGGTTATGGAAATAGCAGTCAGTCTTTGCAAAGTAAGAAGAGAGCCATACAATTCTAATTTCTATAATCTAATCACTAGTATTTTATGTTGGAAATCAGTTAGTTGGTTGCCTGTTAACAGAGCACATAAGCATTCACTATAATGCAATTAAAAAAGCAAAATGAAATAAAAACTCATGGGAAAGAAATAGAATGTTTGGAAAGCTTATACACAATATGTAATCTTAGCGAGTAAGAAATAAAAAGTTGTTCTTACTTTAAGGATATGCTAAAGGAAAGAAATGAAAGCAATGACAAATTTAGCTTACCACTATTTTCAGAAAGAATCACAATACAAACCCTCCTTCTTTGGTTTAATTTAGTCCATCGACTATTGAAAGCGCTCATTAAAAAGACAAACATGATTCGAATTTGAGTTTTATTTCAAATACATACCAGCAAACTATGTAATCAAGCTGTAAATAATGCTACTGCCTTACCCAGGTCAACCTCAGGGATATAGGCCCTTATAACAGTAATGTAATGTATGCTGCAGTACGAAATGGCTGCGTGCCGTACCATGGTTTCAAAATTTACTCCCTTTAATTATTTCTAGAAAAACAGAAAGAGGCAGGGCAAAGATGCCATTTTTAGGATGTCATCATCTTCAGTTCCTGAGGCCACGCCTTCTTTTATATTTAGTGCCCTGTGTTAATCGAACTGAACAACCTAAGGAAACTGCTCATAGTGTGTTTTGGGGTTTCTAATGAACCCTTTTGTCTGTCAGTTGGTGGTGCGACTCTGATTTTAAAGTTCAGTGCAAGCCAAAGACGATAAGAATGTAAATTTAATTGACTGTAAATGATTAAAAAGTAGAGGAATGTTGTTCCTCAGCTTTTAGTAAAGTATATTCATATATTTTCATTCATTTTGTGAAGCATGTATTTCCATTTCTTCTTTAAAAACACAATTGTGTTTCTATTCAAATACAGAATGGTGCATATATTTGTAGAGGATAGAAGCGTTAGTTACATTTAGATATGTGTGCATGTATACATCAAAAAACACAAGTGTGTCCACATGCATGGTAATGGCGATGGAGATTTTGGCTATTCCCATCACTGAGTCCCAGAATAAACAAAATAGGGTGATACATGTACATTACTTTCCACCTAGTCCAGCTGCATGTTAAAAGAGAGACATTCCATTGTTACTCAATTCAGTTCAGCACTAGAGTTTTGGAACTCCAAACTGTTTAAATTGGTGTGCCAAGAAATGCTGAATTTCGCATCCAGCATTAGTAAGTAATATATGATGCAAACAGTAATGTAATTAATGCTGTCATTTGTGATATCATCTGTACTATCCTAAGTGGGGATTGGCTAATGCGGTGATGCTCAATATAACTGGCAAATGTATGTATTTTAGAGTTAAAACCAATCTTTATTGCTCCTTCAAAAGTCCAGAAATAAATACTCATAGAGAACTTACATTTTACCTTATCAGAACATTAAAAAATGTTGCTTGTGTTACAGTTTATGTGTGTTTCACCTATGACAGACTGGGTTGAGCTTGTGTTGTGGACACTGGCTGCTGCCACCTACTGGTAAGCTGGGCAAATGGGAGGTGGGTGCCAGTGAATGCAGGTACATTACATCAACTAAATTGCCGACATACAGTACATCATCATAACTTTAAAACAGTAATGTAGTGCATGTTGGCAATTAAATTCAAAACATTAACATCAAAACATTAAAAAAAGAAAAGAAAACTTACCCTGTGGCACTTCCACGCTCTTGTCCGATGTCCTTCACTCCTCCAGCGGAGGTTCCATGCAACTCTCCTAACCAATCCTGGCACTGCTTTCCTGCAGAACGTGAACAGCGCCAGGATTGGTTGGAGCAGGCTCTCTCAGTGCTCTGAAGAGCACTGGAGGCCTGTGCTCGGTCTCAGCTCAGCTGTCCAAGACAGCTGGTTTGAGAGGTTTAAAGTGCGCATGTCTGCCTGGCTGTCGCAAAACGGCCGGCCAAAGGGATATGCGCATTTTAAACATAAGTGCCCTGCTCATGACTTCTTTCTGCTGCTGCCAGTCAGCACCTGCCCCGCCCTGTCCTGACGCTCGGTTCGGGATGGGGTTATTGAAAAATAGAATGGTAATACATTAACTGTAGTACCATTTTATTTTTCCTCTCTGGAGCATGGGCGGGGCATTTCAATTAGCGGTGCAACTCTCCTCCTCCTTAATGGAGGAGTCACCCCTGGTTGTGGAAGACATTTTCTCCTTTGCCTTTCCACATCTTGCATCAACAAGAGATTTGGCCCTTGTGTATATTTTCCCAAAACACACTAGTGAGTACATTGCATGAAATGTCACAATTTTATGAAAGTTTTGCAAAATTATCTATATAGCCCACACCTAACCTTGTATTGAAGTTATTAAGTGAAGTTGTGTTTTTAAGCAATTGTTTTTTGTTTTATAAGTACTTAACCATAACTATCATTTAACAACGTATTTTTTAGTAAAAGCTCGTTTCATTATCATCTACACACCCAGTCTCATCCCACACAAACCAGAAGACCATGGCCTTTAGCTAGTTAAAACAGGATCTTTGCACATGTCCTAGATTTTAGCCTGGTACTACACTTCTCCGCCTACCCATCACAATTTAACTTGTCTTTCGACTGTGTTCAGGGACCTCTTGGCACAAAATGGCTGTCTACATGGCTGTGTGTGTACCTCTATCACACTCATAATAGAGGCACATGTCACTCTGCCTTGGCATCAAACATTTCATCCCAGCTAATTCAGATGAGATCCTTGTGTGCACTGCCTGTGTAAGAGGGGTCCAAAGAGTATTCACCTTCAAAAAATGTTTGTCATTTGACACATCAGCTTGAAATTTGGAAAACAGCTCTGTGCAGATTCATTAACCTTCATCACGGATATAAGAAAAACAAAGAGTTCTTGATAGTAGACTAACATTGTTTCACCTTCCCTTTTTTCATTAAAACTAGTGTCTAAGAGATCAAGGTGCCAAACGTGGAGATCTAGTCTTGCAAGACCGGGTCAAAGTCCAAAAATATGTCCAATTGTGATTGAGGGCGGTTCGGATACAAGAAGTGGATTTGGCCCGGGCAGCACTCACCTTCAGACTTAGAAATATTTCTGAAAACATTAGCTGAGAAGGTAAATTTCAGCAGGGTAAGGCTGCAGGAGGTGTTCAAGAAGGGAGAGCTGTCTTCGGATAAACTTGGGTCAAAGCTGCAGTAAAGATTTCAACTTCAAAATTAGTGTCCGAAATATTAGTCAAAAATCTCCAGCGGGACAACACAGAGGGCTGTAGTTGAAGACAATCCCACCGGCCAGGTACTCCTTTGGCAAAGTCAATCTGACCGATGATACACCATGGGCAGATTTGAGAGCAGGATGGTACTGGTCTCTTCCTGGTTCTTAGAGCAGTTTTAAGTTCCAACTTTTGGATTTTGGCTACCTGGGTACGTTTACCACCACAACCAAGGGGCCAGCACTGGTTTGGCACCTCTTGGGGTTTAAAGACTCATTTAGGGTGGGTAAAGATGTGGCTTCAAGGTGGTACGGGGCATATTTGTCCATAAGGCTCAGATTAGGAGGCCGGCAAACTAGCCCTTTAGAGACTCTGGTGGTCTTAGGTTCAAGGCCAGTCCTCTACCCCAGGCAAGAGGGAACTGGGCAGAAAGGCAGCAAACCAGCAAGACAGCAGCAGGTCAGCAGTCCAGAACAGTGACAGTCCTTTCAGCAGCACAGGAGTCCTTCGTCCTGGCAGAGTATCCACAGGTCAGGAAGTGTTCTAAAGAGTTGGTGTCTGAGGTTCTACTTTTATACCCTGGTGCCCTGGTTCTGAAAGGTGGTAGAAGCTTGTAGACAGTAGTTTTTAAATGCATGGATTTTGCTGACTCCCCTGTCTTAGCTTCAAACTGGCTGCAGTGACAATGTAGGGTTATTAGGACCTTTGTGTGGAGGTATAGCATACCCAATTCATGTGCAAGAGGGGCTGGGCTCAGCTCGCTGCCCTTCCTGCCAATAGATGGCTCATTGAGGTACATGTTATCTATTGTGCGACTGTCTGGGAGGAATTCGTAAATTCTAACAGCCAGTTAATCTCTGTCATTCGACCCGAGGCAGGATACAGGTACAACATGACCTATGGGTACCATGACATGTAAAACTTAATCGTGCATGTCCGAGGTTTAAATTGCACGCCACCCTCCACTATGGACTACATAAAGGGGTATTCAAGGCTTGGCAAGGGGAATTTATTGTCAAGTTGACATGGCAGTTCAAAACTGCATTCAGGCTGCAGTGACTGGCCTTGGACATCTTTCCAAATGTTTTTTATAGGGTGACACAATATGTGCTGCAGGAGCACTGGTAGCATTTAATTTACAGCAACTGGATATTTGGTATACCACTCTACAAGGTACTTACATGTAAATTAAATATGCCAATTGGGTATAAGCCAATTTAACTATGTTTTAGGAGAGTGAGTACAAGCACTTTAGCTCTGGTTAGCAGTGGAAAAGTGCACAGAGGGTTCAGCTGTTGGAAAGTGGTTTATTTGTAGTGATGAGTAGTAAGTTACCTCTATTAATAAGGCCACAAACACAATCAGGGTCTCAATAAATGAATCCCTTGCTCACCCCTTGGTATCTGGCGACGAGTAGGTAGGCTTAAGTTACGAGGCAGGTGTGCAAAGCATTTAAAAGCACCAATTCATTAAATAAGTAAGACACAACCCACAAGAAAAATCCATCACGAATTCTACAAGATTTACTATATTGTTCTCAACTAATAGACACCAAAATAACATAAATCCAATGTAGGGAACCAGAGATGTGAATTTTTAAAGATAAAAAGTTAAACTAGTGATTAGAAGCTAATAGTGCTTAAAGGGTTAAAAAAAGGTTGTGCTGGCTGTGGCACAGACTAGAGATCTTTACACTTCCTTGCAGAAGTGTTTCTTGATTGAGGAAAGCGGTCCACAGAACCAGCCAAGGGCTCAGCGCCCCTGTTTTCCTCTTGGGGTCTGGGACCACATCTCCCAGGATGTGCCTGGTCAGCCTATGAGACATTTTACAAAAGCTGCTACAAACTTCTGTAACTTCTTCCAGAAGGTCTCCTTGGGGGTTCAAAGTGTCCACACCACCAATTCAGGGTTCTACAATCTCTGAGATGGTCTTTGGGATGTTGGCACTACAATTCCAAAAATGCACCTGGTCAAAACCTTAAAAGTCCACTGTACATACTACAGGAAGGGGACTTCTTGATGGAGATGAGGCAGGTGGGCTCAGTTGACCTGTGGCTTGTCAGAAGTTCACTCCGTAATCCTTCTTGAAGCAAGGCAAAGTAGTTGGAGCTGCAGTACCAGAATGTGCAGCAGGTGCAATCCTTCAGAGTGCAGCATTTTCGGGTGCAGATTAGGTTTCCTGCAGGGCAGCCCTTCTTCTCTTTGTAGTTTCAGGCAGCAGATCTGATTTGCTTGGCAACTCTTCCATATTTATGCAGTGTTCCTGGGCGTCAAGCAGGGGGGTACCCCTGACCAATGTGAAGCAGGCACTACCCTCAGGTATGATCACTTTCTCCAAAGTGTGGCATATTCTTGCCCCACAAAGCACTATTCTTCCAAAATCCAAGATCGAGAAAGTCTCTACTTGGAGGTTTGATCAAGCTAATCCAACGGACTGGCGTGACTAACATTCCATAACACTCCCCTTCCAGCTGTAGATCTCCTCCCACAGGAAATTCATTCTCTCTCTAGCTGTCTAATTAGCACCTCATTCAGACAGCTTAGCTCAGCCTAGCAGAGACTGGCCAATCAGGAGAGGGCAGCTGGAAGGCTGAACTCTGGCTTACAGAAAATAAAGATTTACAACTTATTTAATGTTATAGTTATTATAAATCTAATAGTGACAACTTGTTGGAATTATCACAAATATCATTTTAAGTCTTTGAAATGAATGAAATATTCCAATGTTAGCCTATGGCGCTAATTATCTACAATGGCGGAAAAACAAAATTTACAGTTTTTCCCTCACCAGGGCTTATAAAACATATTGTATATTGTCCCTGCTTATAGTTTTAAGGCATACTACCCCCTAGGGCACCTAGGGAGACCTTAAGCATGACTTATATGTACAAATAAAGATAGAATACTACTTGGGAAGTTCCATTATTTCCAAAGTCTTATTTGCATATAATTACAATTTAAAAGGAGCCGCCAAGGCTGATCTGGCTTTTAAAATGACAGCAGGCAACACAGTGGTGCCCACTCTAGTTCAGGGAATCTGATGTGCCTCTAACCCTCCCTGCCCTATTACATCCTACGGACGTATATGTAGTTTAAATCCCCTTTGCCTTATGATATACTAGGGACTTACAGGGGTCTGTCAGTACCAACTGTAATTAAACTTAATTGCCATGCACTTTTAAACAGAGCACAGACCCTGGGTCTAGTTAGCAGAGACCAGCGCACAATGAGAGTCAGAAAACCAGCACCTAGTAGTCAAAATGGGGGCAAAGATGGGGGGACAATGCAAACAGGTCCTGATTTCTCACACCAGTTTATGGAAGAGGAGAGGCAAAATGTTTGGGAGAAGGCCACTCTTAGGCTGGCAGACCTTACAAGTGCTCACCTGCTGAAGGTGGGGAGAACTATCCAACCCCCTGGGAGTTCTCTTCACTATGGCAGAAAATCCTGGATCGACCATCAGCATTGGTGTGGTCTGACTCAGGATGGTGTTCCTCCATAAAGTCCAATCCCTGTAGGAAGATGGACCATCTCAACAATTTCGGATTCTCATCTCTCATTTGCATTACCCATCTTAGGGGTCAGTAGTCTGTCTGAACCCGCAAGTGTGTCCCAAACAAGTATGGTCTTAGCTTCCTGAGTACCCAGACCACAGCAAAGGCTTCTCCATCTCAATTACACTCGATTTCTGTTCCCTGGCAAGTAGCCTCCTAGAAATCTATGCTATCGGTTGAGATACACCCTCCTCATTTAGCTATGATAGAACTGCCACCATACCATGCTCCAAGGTGTAGAAAATAAACTCCTTGGAAAAGTCAGGGCCCTTGATCAAATGGTCTGTGCACACAACCTGTTTTAAGGAGTCTAAGGCTTTCTGACAGGCCTCTGTCCATATAATCTTCTTGGGGCTGTATTATGAAAGTGCCCTGGCGTGCAACAGGCATTTGAGTCAGCTTTGCATGCCCACGGAGCACTTTGGTATTGCAGAAAATGCTGTAGACACTTGTGCATCTCCCTCTGTAATACCGATAGTATTGGTGCACTTAAAGAGCCAAGACTATCTTCAGAGGGTGTTCCCTCATTTGCATGGGAGCATGGCCCCATGCAAATGAGGGAATTAATTTGCCTCCATGCCCACGCCATATTAAAGATGCAGAAGCAGAGACAAAGAAGCTGTCAGGAGGTGCACTGACAGTGTGCCACCTTAAAGGTGGTGCACTGTCAGTGCACCACCTGATTACAGCCCTCGGGAGGGAGAAAGACGGTCCCATGGACACCCCAGACATCCCCTTGCAGTTTGAAGCAGTCACTCAATCCACCTGCCTGGAATGGGATCTCTAATCTCATTTAAAAGTGCAGGCGGGTTGCCACTTGCACTGTGAGAAAATGGAGCCGCTTCACAGCAGCCACTCCTTTTTTCACATGAATGTGCTGCCCTGGGTGCAGCGTAAGTCCGAGGCTGCCCTGGGGTAGCACATTGACCATATTGGGGTGCATTTTCCTTGGTATCACAGGATGCTAACTGGGAAAATGCGCTGTATACATAATAAGGCTCCTCCGTCTGCTTTTTAGAAGTTAGCTCAGTCAAGAAACAATGGTGCCATATCACTTGGCAAACCTTCTGTAATAGTACAGAACAAAATATCAACGTGCACTCAATGTGACATTCAAAATTGTTTATACGTGTTTAAGAGAGTGCTACCAGCGCTAAGGCGACTGTCCAGGGGCGCCTTATGGTAAACATCCAGTCTATGGTGCAAATAGGAAAGGGTTCCTTTTGCTAGCTCGCGCTAGCAAAAGGAACCCTTTCCTATTTGCACCATAGACTGGATGTAACCCTTCTGTAATAGCCAGTGAAGCCCAGGAAGGCTCTCACTTCAGTCTTTGGGACTCCCAGGCCAGAATAGTCTTTATCTTGGGCTGGAGGGGCTACAACTTATCACTGCCCACCAGATGTCCCAGGTACACCACAGACCCCGGACATATCTTGCACCTACTGGCCTAAATAATCAGTCCTGTATGTTTCCAAGCCTAAAAACCTGCAGGTAAAATAGGTTTACTTGGCAATTGCTGCTGAAGATAGCTACATCATATAAATATGCTAGATTGAGGGCCTCCATCCAAGCTAAGACCTGGTTCACCAGCCTCTGGGAGGTGGCAGGGGTGTTCTTTAGTCCAAAAAGCACCACATTAAATTGAAAATGGCCCTACAGGGTAGAGAAGGCTGATATCTCTTTAGTCCCCTCAGTCAAAGGCAATCTGCCAGTACATTGAAGTCAAGTCATAAGTGCTCAGGAAGGTGGCAGCCCCTAACCTATCAATGAGCTCATTAGCCAGGGGATGAGGTGTGCATCAGTCTTGGTGGCTGAGTTGAGTCCCTGTAGTCAACACAGAACAGTGCTCGGTGTGAGCATCTTTTGGTACCAGCACAACTGGTCTAGACCAGGGCCTGCTGGAGGACTCAATGACCCCCAATTCAGCCTTGATGCTGGCCCTCACCTTGTCAGACAGCTTGTACATTTTAGTTTGATCAGGCAGGCTGTCCCCAGTGTCTATATCATGGGTACACAGGTGTGTAAGCTCAGCAGTGACGGAAAATAGGGAGGCAAACTGCTCAGTAACAGGTGACAGTCCATCTGCAGCTCTGGGGTCAGGGTTAGGGAGAGGTTCACACCCTCCACTGACCCATTCTTTTCTTTTCATGATAGAAGATCAGGAAGAGGTTCACTCTCTTCGTTCTCCCCATCATTGTTTACCAACAACATGGTGCCTCATGCCTCTCATAGTGGGGTTTTAGGCGGTTGAGATGGAGTACACTTAAGGGGATCCTTGGGGTCTGGAAGTCCACCAGGTAGGTGGGCTCCTACTTCCTCTCCACCACCTCATAGGCCCCATTCCCACAGGTCCTGGAGAACCTTGGGCTCTACTGCCTCCATCACCTACAGCTTCAATCTAAGCTGGAATGCCAGCATGGTAGCCACTTAGTCATACTATTGCTTCATTACCACATGGCTAGCCTCCAAGTTCTCAAAAGCCTTCTTCCAGAACTTGACCATTGGGTTTCAAAGGGGTAGCATGTAGTTAACCGCACCTGGGGTGCTTTCTTGAGAGCTTTCTCCCACCCCTCCTTAACCAGACTGAGAGATCCCCTAACAGGGTGATCATACAGAAGTTCAAATGGGCTAAAGCACACTCCCTGCTGTGGCACCTCATTATAAGGAAAGAGCAGGCACTGTAAGAAGATATCCACTTCTACCTCGGATAGGCCCATAATCATGTATTTAATAGTCTTGTTGAAACTTCGAACAAGCTCATTTGGTTGTGAATGGTAGGGTATGGAGAATGTAACCCCTCACTCATTCCACATAGACTCATGTACGTGAACATAAAGTTGGGGCCCCAGTCTGATACCCACTCAGTACCCTAGCTACTACAGATGTAGTGATGGTGCACTCGGGGATGGCCTGTGGGCACCAAGTGGCATAGTTCACCAAGATTAACCTTTTGCTCAACGATGTATTAGGGTCCAAGGGACCTACAATATCAATGCCCGCCCTTTCAAATGGTGTCCCAACAGCAGGCATTGGAGCAGAGGGAGCTTTAAGCTATTTCCAAGTTTACCCATTAGCCTGGCAGGGAAGACAATTCCTACAGAATGTATCATTAACTATCCTATTCTGGAGTGATGTATTATGTGAGGTCATAAGCAGTGTATTGCAGGGGTGCGAGTTATAGTTAGCTCAGCGAACGATAGCTGTTGAACTTCCTTGGTTTGTTACGAGTGGAATCTGAGTCTAACTATAACGTCCCTATAGCCTTCAGCTTTTTCAGTGAATTTCTAAGTTTATTTTGACTCCATTTCTGAACTATAACGTCCCTGTAACCTTTGATTTTTTCAGTGAATTTCTATGGTTTTCTAAATGCTAATTCCTAACTATAATAACCCTGTAATCTTTGTTTTTTTCAGCGATTTTCTATGAATTTTTAAATAGCAATCTCATTTGCAGAGTAGTGGAGAAAGGGGGTGGGCCCTCCGACCAGCTCTCAGGAATCCTGCTGTGTCCGACTTGCTGTAGATAGCAGGAGGACTTCTTTTCCCAACCAGTAATGTGCAAGGAGGTTCAATGGCAGAGTGGTGGAGAAACGGGCTTGGCCCGCAAAAATCTCTAAGCAATCCTGCTGTGTGGGACTGGATATAACAGAAGAAGTTGTTCGCCCCCAAGGACCCTCAGCAGCCAAGGGGACTTCATTCCACAACTAGTAGTGCACCAGGAGGCGTGTTTGCAGAGTTATGGAGAAAGGGGGTTGGGCCATCAAGACCTCTCATGAATCCCACAGTGTAGTACTTACTGAAGGTAACAGGATGGGTAGTTGGCCCCCAAAGATGACCTGGCCTGGCTTTTTTATATTTTTTTTATAATGCGATCTCCTGTTTTAAAAAAAAAAGGGCGGTGGCCTGTGCAGCCAAATCCCAGGCCAATTTCAGCCTCAGGTAAAGGTAGTATGCGTTGTAATGGAATGCGTTGTAAAGGTAGTTTTTAAAAATGCGTTGTAGTGTCATGCTATGTAATGGAATGCGTTGTAATGGATTTTGCGTTGTAAAAAATGCGTTGTAAGTGCATGCGTTGTAAAAGTGTGCGTTGTAACGACATACATCCTTCTCAACCACAAGAGAGTTGCGGGGGCCATCGGGAAGGAACACCGATTATCTCAGAGTAGGCCCGTTGCTCCCGCACTGGTTGCTTACGCTGCAAAAGCTGTAAGCTCGGCACTGTATGGGGCCGAACTGTGGGGCTTCGACAATGTTAAGGAAATATCTATGTCGGAAAACAAATCCTTTAGGGATTTGGTTTAGCTCCCGATGGGTACTCCATTAAAACCCCTTATGAGAGACATGGGCAGGCGTTCAGTTAGGGACCTTGCCAGATTACGCCCCTTGCTTTATTGGATTCGCTTGTGGCGCACCCCCGAACTCTCCAAATATGTTGAGGGTCTTAGAGAAGTGATGAGTTCGCCTGGGTCCCATAGGATTACCTGGTTGTGTAATAATAAAAAGTCCTTTTCTGCATTGGGCTTAAGAGATGTCTGGGAGTCCGGAATGCGTCTCAGTAAGGCTGATCGGAAGAAGGCTTACTGGATGTGGATTGATACCCAAGAGAATACAGCCGTGGTTGCCAGCAGCTTAATTGAGGCTTTTTATTTGCATAAACCAGTGACGAGGCTGGAGTCTTATCTTGATGTAATCCAGAAGCCCAGAGACAGGCGATTGTATATCCAGTTTAGATTCGGCACCTTGCCCATGCGGGAGCGCACAAGCACATGGAAACCCCTTTACCAAATGATTGCAAGTTGTCCATGCTGTAAAGTGAAGGTGGAAACTGAAGCGCACTTATTGTTTGAGTGCCCTTTCTACAAAACTCCCAGGGTAAGATGGTTGAGCCCTGTTTGTAGACAATTGGACAACGTGAACCACCGTGTCGCACTGAGAATTCTCCAATCGGACACTAGTGATTCACTTGTATGTGGGGTGGCTAAATTTCTTTCCGTGTCAAAATGCTTTGGGGAAATAATTCTTTCCTCGTGTTTAAATGTAATTTAATACATTTTTAATTCTATAAATGTATTTAATACGATTTTAGATGGCATGTTTCAGGCCGAGGGGGACTGGAAAAGGGATGTAACAATGCATTTTCATCTAGTATGCCGATTGATCCTCCGTATTACCCTCTCGCTCCTATTGGATCTTGTCCTGACTTTTATTGTGCATTTTATGTTTGTCTGTATGCTTTTATGATATAATTGTATCTAAATAAAGCTTTTTGACTGACTGGCATTATATTACATGCGAGGACATATATACATGAGTAGATATGCCCCTGTGATATCTAATTCTATTACTAGATATTGCAAGTGAACAGGGAAGCCATCTTAAAATAATGGTGCTTGGTTTCCAACACATCGTCTTATAAAAATCCATGCTGATGCCATTTTGGGATTTATTATTACATGCACCCAGAGGGCACATTAGAGATGCCGCCTGAAAACCTACCAGTCGTCCAGAGTGCTGGCTGACTAGTGTCAACCAGCCTGCCACCACAGACATGTTTCTGACCTCCTGGAGGTGACAGCCCACACTCTCAGAGGAAAAGGAACTGCCAAGCCAGATCTGCTGCCATTGATATGTAACCCTGGCTTTTCAGACCTGGGAGATGCTACCCCCTGCCCTGCAGCCATGTGGTACCAGAGCAGGTTGGACAATTAGCTAGTCACGAGGCGTGACTCACTTACAGGCTGTATATATATATAAGAGAAAGAGGTATCAAGGAATTAATACAAACAATTATTCACGAAGAGAGCACATTTAATTACCCCTTCAAGAGTATCAAATATTCATTATGAGTACATCAAATATAATTTTCAAAAATACACAAAAACAGGCGCTTATTCAAAGAAAGACACAATTACATATATCACAAGACATCAATTATATACAATGCTCAGAAAACATCCTACAAATCAATAACCCAAATGAAAATTATTCCCATCAGTGTCCCCCTCTAAATGATAGGCGGACCACTGGGAGGTAGTCAAAAACAGGGGGAACCACAAAAAGGGCAAAGTGGCCCAAAGTTTTTTCAAGTGTACCTACAACAATCTAAGAATCACTACAGATCTAGTGACTCCTCCATCCAATGTCTGTCGACGTGATCACGTTTCAGCCAATATTTGCTTATGGCCTCTTCAGGACAGGGGTTAAACGACAACTACAATATAAAAGAGGAGGGGGGAACAACATTACTCTCATCCAAATTCAAAAAGGGACAAAGGAGACCAGGATGGTGACCAAGCCGTGCACACAGTACAAAGATCCCACAAAGGGCCACACCACAGTGAACCAAATGAACCTTATATACCATCAAACACCTCAAAGTGACTCTTTAAGAAGAAAAATAATTCTAGAAAATGAGATAAACTAAATGTCAAAATGACTTAATCTTTAACCAGGAATCCATCACCAATAAGTGACCATAATTCCCTAAATGGTGGTAACAGCATGCTGAATTAATTATAACTGAACCACCGTGGTCCTACTCCCCAGATGCAACCAATGTTACCAACGGCCAACACTCGCATCAGTAAAGCCCTTCGGCAGTGTCTTATCCTAAAACACTTACATGTATTTTCCTTCTTTCTATCTTGCGTTGCTGCGCAGATGGCACATTTAAAGTACTGCCAACATAGAGTGAGAGGAATATATAACAAAGCATCACTATGAGCGATGGACTGGAAATCTACACAGGCGAGATACTTATTCTCCACCCTTATCCCACACAGCGCTCAACCATAGACAACGTACAAAAAACGTTCTTACCTTTAAACTAATGTGCAAGCTTATCAGCAAGTACTTTCAATGAGATCCGAGCAACAGTTCTTCACTAAGTTTCTGTTCTATAAACATAATAAAAAAATGTATACTATTTTAGCCCTATAAACACCTCTATCCGAATCTGTAGTAACGTTAACAAGGCTAATGATCTACTTACTAGATCAACATCGGGTCAGTCTCGAGGAGGAATCCTCACATAACCGCCGCTCCGCACATGCTCTGGTTAGTGTAAAACACAGAGCGTCAAGTGTCCTACCCGGAAATAAGGCTTCCGGCTCTGCACATGTCCCGCCCTCTACCAGCAGTAACAGAAACAGAGGACTGAGACACGGCCACTGAGCACTTCTCTCGTCCACTCTGCTTAACTGTCCTAGAAATAAAAATATATGGAAAACCAAGGCTGAGGACACCATTATCCCGCTCTCAGGGGAAAAATAAAATAAATCAATAAATCCATCAAAGATTACAAATCGCACTCGGCAATTACAGTCACACCTACATTAATAGAATCCACCGGCAAGGTGAATTAAAAAACAAGAAAGAAGGAATGCATGGTGTGCACAGAAAGGTCACCAAACCAAATCAACGTCCCGAGTCGAAGGGAGAGAGCACTGCTCCCATCTTAGCCAAGTAATTATATACATTATGTACATATATACAAATATACAACAATCAAATTATAATAACCATAACTATAACTGCGGAGGAGAACCCCATACATGTGACAACCACGGTATCCATTATATACATAAAACAATATACATTCTACATAGAAGACCAGGGTGCGACAGGAGGTCTAACGCACCCTTAATCTAGCGCACCCTTCTGGAAGACAATTGGGAAGCTACTTTAGCCTAGGTATAGAGGGCGAGTCAATTCTCAATCAAAGCCCACACCTCATCATGGTCGTTTAGGCCCCTACTGGATGTCTGATATCTTTCTATCAGACGCGCTTCTAAGTTGTTTAGTTTCCTCTGCAAAGATCTTTTGGTGGGAGCCTTCACCACCGCCAAAATAGTCCAAACCAAATCATTTTCTCCGTGTCCATTTTCCATAAAGTGTTGGACCATGGGAGCCCCCATGGTCTTGCAACAAATCCGAGATTTATGCTGAATAATCCGCATTTTGACAGCTTGTGTGGTTTGTCCGATATAGGATCTTCTACACGGGCATGTCACACAATAAACTACATTTTTCGTGTTACAATTCGAAAAGCATAACTGTTTATGTAGTTTTTTGTGAATCGTCACTACTTTAGAATCTTTAGTGTGGACGCAAACCGTACAATTATTGCACTTGAAGTGTCCTATGACTCTTGGTAACCCCAAAAGACCTCTTGTGTCTGTGGGAGTAGAGGACTGACGGGTAGCTTTCACCAGATGGTTCCTCAAATTTCTGCCACGTCTAAAGGCAAATAAAGGCTTGGGAATATTTAGATGGTCCAATAGCCTCAAGTTCCTTAAGATAATCTGTTTAACTTTATTTGCTTTGGGGTTGAAAGTCAGTACACAAACCAATTGTTCGGATTCTTGTTTGTTTTTTGGTGTGAGTAGATTTTCCCGAGGGGTGTACCAAGCTCGTTTGAGGGCTCCTTTAACTAATCGCTTAGGGAAACCTCGTTTGACTAATTTCTCTTGTAGGTTCTTGGCATTCTTAAAGTAATCGTTCTTATCAGTACAGTTACAACGTACCCTCAGGAACTGCCCATAGGGCAAATTGTCCCTGAGGTTACGTGGGTGCCCTGACGTATATTCAAGTAAAGTATTTCTGTCAGTGGGTTTGGTGTACAAATCCACCTCTAACCTGCCATTTTTAGCAATGATCCATATTTACCTGTGGCGAGGCTAGAGGCTCGAGTGTATTCCCTGCCTTGTACAGACATTTGCTGCAGGCTTTCCTTTGTTTGTGTCCCCCTCCCGCCGCCGCGTTTGGCACTCTCGCGGCCGCGGTCGGAAGGGGGACTACATCTCCCGGCGACATCTGCTTCCTGGGGAGGAAGTTCCCGCCCACCACCTGCGCCTGGAGGCGCTACATATTCCAGCCTACCCTCCGCGTCGCGGGTCCGCGCGCGAGCAGCGCCGGGCTGAGCCCGGGCCGAGGGCGGGCCGTCTGTGGCCGTCCGGGGCCAAAGGAGGCCGAGCCGGGCTACCCCCTGAAGCCTTCGAGGGTCATCGCGTCGCGCTTCTTGCAAGGTACTGTGCCGAGAGTTATTCCTACTGTCATCATCATCGGCTGTAGAACTCTCCGACTATATTGACATATAACTTTGAGCACCTGTGCCGCCCCTATCACTTTCACCATGGGCAAGAGGAAATGTACTGAGGGAGAGCTGACTGGTGGTCCTAAAAGGGACAAAAAATCTAAAAAAAACGCTCATGCTGCTATGAATTGTGTTCTATCGCGAATAGAGGAGATTGTAAATGATTGTGAGGAGTCGCTTGGGGGCGGAAACACTGACGTAGTACCCAAAGGGGGGTGTAGTATTTACAAATCTGCGCCAGAGAACAGTGTGAAAGTGATTCCCTCTATGTTTGTTAATTCTCATAAAAGTAATACTATGTCTGATCAAGCCTCAGCTGCACCGATCTCCACACTTGTTGCACCAGCTACTGTAGATTTGACCATAGTAACTGAGCATGCCTCCGTACCAGATGTATGTTCCTGCGAGTCTCCATCTATTCCTATTCTCTGCTCCAATAGATTTGCTGTACTAGACCCCAACCCTGACAAGTCTAGCTCACCCACAGAAAGGGCACTCCCAATACCTTCCAGCCCTCATGGGCTTCCACCCGGCTCCTTTGAAGATCTCCAAGTTAGAATTAATAAGCTGGAAGACTTGGTTGCGGCACTTAGTAGAAAGGTGGACTTACTTGTTTCTGGGCAGGGTATGTCACAGGTCCTCCTCCCTCTCCCACCTCCTCAGGGGGTTACCCTGGCCCCTAAGTTGAGTGATCAGATCCTCCCTATTTCCTCCCAGTCTCAGGGTTCATTGGGGTTGACTCAAGGCTGGGTACCAGGGGAGGGTAACATTAGATCTGCTCTTGTCCATGGGGCCTCTGCTGAGGTAACACAACATTTTCCTCGTAATAGACCGTTGAATACACACCCCAGGAATAGGCCTAGTATCCATGCCATTCCCTCTCAGAACAGGGTTGATTGTGGCCTTTTTTCCCGTTCCATGGCTGCCACCCCTGGGCCCCACCAGTCTTCTTTTAAACCTTCTGTTTTTATGACCCACGTACCTAAATCTACTAGTCGAGGGGGTTTTGAAGGAAGCGAGTCTTTGCATAACAAAGTTATCCACTGGTTGAGGCATACAAGAGGCTGTAGGTCGATTATTAGAGAGGACATAGTGAGAGTGTGTCGTCTGTCCAGGGTGGACTCCTCACTGGATTGTGTGGAGATTGAGTTTATAAATCAGACCTTGGCGGAAAATCTAATTAACTTAGAGTACAGGACATCACCCCCTGCACATTCCCACATCCAAATCCGCAGAACTCCGGTCTGGTTAAACTGCAGCGAATATGCTGATTCTGGTCTCAGACAGGTGGATTGACTTACTAACCCCTGCCCATTCTCTATCACCTCAATTCCTGCTAGTCCCCACCCAGAGGGAATAGGTTTAATTCTTGCCCCTCCCTCCGACCTCACAGGAGTTGGTTCTACAGTCCCTGTGACAAGCGGTGTAGCTCCCGGGGGTAGCCGAGATGAGGGGTCTCCTGTATCTGTGGTTTCCCCCCCCTCGTCACACCCCCTGAGCAATATTCGGTTTTTATCCTGGAATATTGCCGGCCTAAAGCGAAACCTCGTTGATCCTGTATGGAATGAGTTTATTAACTCCTTTGATGTTATTCTTTTCCAGGAAACTTGGAGCTTGGGCGTTGTCCATAGATCTGGGTTCACCTCTTATTTTGTACCAGCGACTAGCTCAGTTAGAGGACGCCCTTCGGGGGGTCTTTTAATATGGATTAGTATTGACCTGAACTGGCAAATTAAGCAAATTTCTAGTGTGTCTCAAGACCTCTTGCATTTATCTATTGCTGGGTTAGCATCCCACCCCGGCTTAGAAATATTTAATATCTACGCACGAGGTTCATCAGGTGCACAGGCGTGCCCCACGTTATTAAATCTCGAGTCTGAACTTTCAACCATTCGCACAGATTCGGGTGTTGTGGTCGCTGGTGACTTCAATTGCACCTTTGAACCTCTCAGCGACGACAACATCCTGGGCACG
Source organism: Triturus cristatus (assembly GCF_964204655.1). Classification (NCBI taxonomy): domain Eukaryota; kingdom Metazoa; phylum Chordata; class Amphibia; order Caudata; family Salamandridae; genus Triturus; species Triturus cristatus. The sequence continues at coordinate 1,122,218,048 of NC_140590.1, forward strand.
GACGAGGATGACTCAAGGCGAGGTATTCCCCTGCTTAGCCTTCCACCTCTTAAGAAGTGGTCTAAAAGAGCTGTGCAGCTTAATGCCCTGGCTATGGAATTCAACCTTAGGGCCACTAACGGCAGAACATGTTCAGATACAAGGGGAGCGCCCACATTTATTAGAACTAAAGCCCCATCACGCATTGACTACATTCTGCTGGATGTCGAGTTGTGGCCGGGTCTCATTGATATGGAAGTCATCTCTAGGTATGAGAGCGACCACAACCCGCTTACCATGCAACTTAAGCGCGAGCTGTTCACTACACCTACCGAGTCTACCAGTATCAAGCCACTTTGGTCTAGAGAGGTTGTTCCGTCCAATTGTAATAGACGTTTAAAATGGCCCATAGTTGCCAAACGAGAGCTGGACCTAGGTAAGAGCCAAAATATTCTGAGAAACAGTATAAAATCAATGGAGTTAGATCCGGACGGAGCCACCAAAGTCTCCTTGTCTATGAAGACTCCAAACGAGATCTACATGGAGACCATTACTAAGGTGGGGAAGTTTTTTGAATTTAATACTAAAGGGGACCGCAAGTCATCTAGACCGCTTACAGGAAATGTATGGTTTACGAATGACTGCAGAGAAAAGAGACAGGACCTGGTTAGGGCTCTTAAAGAAAGGGATCAGCATTTTATTACCCATGCCCGGAAATCATACTATAGTTCAATCAAAAAGGCCAAGCGTGCATGGGATGAAGCCCATTGGCAGGATTTGAAGCACGCCGCGCGATTAAAAGACTCCACTCGGTTCTGGGACCTTATTAACATCAGCTCAAGAGGAGGGGCAGACCCAATCCCAAACCATATAACCGAGCAGCAGTGGTTTGACCATTTTTCTGGCCTATACTCCCCTGGTGAAGAGTGCCCTCTAGAGACTAGGGATTTTGTGCCTGAGGTTGTACTCCCCTCCGGGGAGGGGGACCAGTTCGGTCTCACTGAAATTCAATCAGCCATAAATATGATAGCACCCGGCAAGGCAGCCGGACCAGATGGTCTTCCTGGCGACCTCTTACTTTACGACAGAGAACTATGGGCTGTGTTTATTCACCGTACCCTGAATAACATAGCAAGGGGTCATTCAGTGCCAGACTCCTGGAAGGGGGCCGAGGTGGTGGCCATCTTTAAAAAAGGAGATAGAGAGGACCCTGCCAACTACAGACCAATTAGTTTAATTGATGTGATCCAAAAAGTGGTAGGCAGGGTCCTCCTAACCAGGATTAAAGCCTGGATTGATGAGGGCAGCATCCTGTCTCACTTCCAGGCGGGCTTTAGGCAGGGTGTCGGTACCATCGACCAGGTTTTCAGATTTTCTATACTATACTGGAAGTCTGTTATTATTGATGGGGGTAGCCTTTATCTGGCATTTATCGACCTCAAAACAGCCTTTGACTTGGTACCCCGGTCCAGGCTGTGGCAAGTTCTGGCTGATCTAGGTATTCCCCCATTTATTCTGGATCTCCTTAGACGCCTTCATGATGGCAATTTTGCAAAGGTCAGGTGGGGACAACAGGGCCAGCTGACAGGGAGAATAGCAGTAAGGAGAGGTGTCCGCCAGGGTTGTGTTCTGGCACCGACCCTGTTCTCCCTCTTTATAAATGGGGTGGCAGACTTTTTGAGGGTTGACGGGGTCGATGCCCCAACCCTGAGCGGGGAAAGAACACCCTCTCTGCTTTTTGCTGATGATACACTACTTATCTCCAAGAGCCCTATGGGCCTTCAAAAACTCCTCTCTCGTTTTACCGAGTTTTGTATCTCTAGGGGCCTCAAGATTAACACATCAAAGACCAAGCTCATGGCCATGTCCCCCTCCAAAAGGTTTAGGAATAACATCAGTGTGGACAATTGCCATTTGGAGCTTGTAACTGCTTTTGACTATCTTGGGGTGAGGGTCAACAGTAAATTGAATTGGGCTCCCCACCTTTCCAAAATGCTCCTGCTCCATGAACGGGCCGCAGGTGCTATTGTTAGTCACCAGAAATTATCATTTAGCCGACCAATAGCTGCAGCGGTTATGGTCTACCAGGGGAAGGCACTTTCTGCCTCCCTATACGGGGCGGAACTATGGGGTTTTGAAAATTTAGCAGAGTTAACAAAATCGGAGAACTGTTTCTTTAGAGCTATCCTCTCACTCCCTCAATCCACCCCATTAGTTCCCCTTCGCAGTGACCTTGGTATACATCCCATAAATGATATTGCTAGGCTGCGCCCCTTGCTATACTGGGTCAGGCTCAGAAGATCTCCGGATTTAAGTCAGTATGCTGCGGCCCTGGATGATATATTACACCTCAGAGCCAGTTATAAGATCCCTTGGCTATTCAAATTAAAACATCTGGTGTATGCGTTGGGTTTGGGAGAGTATTGGGAGAGCCAGCAGCCACCTCCTAAACCCATTATGAAAAAAATCTACTGGGACTGGATTACTGCTGCAACCTTAAGGTCGCAGCAAGGTCCCCTTACTGAAAAATTTCTAGTCGTAAAACCTGTTCCTAGATTGGAGATTCTTCTGGATTTTATTGAATCCCCGTATGATAGGGCATTGTATCTTAAATTAAGATACGGTACACTCCCACTATCCGAGTTTCAAGGTGGATGGAGAGATGGATCGGAGGTTGGAAAAGGCTGCCCAGGCTGTGCCTCCACCAAGGAATCCATTGGTCATTTTCTGTTTGCTTGTCAGGCCTATAAACATCCTAGGTCTAGTTGGCTGAAACCTATTTGTGCCAACCTGGGTTGCAGGTCGCACTTGGTGGCCTTGCGCATTTTAACGTATGAGACATCCGTGCCCAGTATCATCTGCGGAACTGCAAAATTTTTGGGCAGGGCTTGGAGGATTAGACAGAGGCTTCTTGAGAAGCACCAACTCCCGAGTAAAACTCCATCTTTAACACCTCTGCCCTAGTTTCTAAATCTTCAAGCAAAGATGCTGTCTGATTCTACCTCTCTTGGCACTTTTTACTATTAAATTATTCTTCATGTCGTCTTTCAGGCAATGAATTATGTTGTTTTAATCATGTCAATATTTTACCTGTATATATGGGGTACTGTTGTTGTAATGGGCTTTTTTATTCAATACTGTTTTAATAATGTTTTATACTTTTATGATATTCTATATATCGAATAAAGTTACTACAACAACAACAACAATGATCCATACGTCCAAAAAGTTAATGCGTGTATTACTAGCACTTTTAGTAAATTTGAGGTCAGTTGTACGAGTGTTTAGCCACATATGGAATTGCTCTAGTTCTTCTTGTGTGCCTTTCCATATCATAAAAACATCATCGATGAAGAGAATCCACTCAAGAATGTGGTCTCTGAATGGGCAGCCCTCATGGAAGATATATCTCGTTTAAAAAAAATCCATCACTAGATTTGCTATTTCGGGAGCGAAACAACATCCCATCCCTACACCTTGGACTTGCAAAAATAAATCAGATTTAAAAGCAAAAAAAAATATTTTTAAAGCAAATCCTTGCCAATTCAATCAGGAATTTGGTGGGGACCATGTGAGGTCTCGGTCCAGTATCCAATACCTGTCTCATAACCATCAGTGCCTCATCCTGTGGTACGTTGGTGTATAAACTCTCGATGTCGAAGGAGACCAACAACTGTAGGTCCCGTCGAACAACGAGAGTTCAACTTTGGAGATGAGATCCATCGTATCTCTCACATACGCTTTAGTTTGTGCCACAAATGGCTTAAGAAATAAATCAATATACTTAGCCAGTGGCTCCAAAATCGAACCACAAGAGGCAATAATCGGTCTCCCGGGGGGTTGGAGTACATCTTTATGTATTTTAGGTAATACATATCTGTTCGGTATCTTCTGTTCTGTGACATTTAAAAACTTGTATTCTTTTTTACACAAATACCCGGCTTCCATAGCATCAGTGGTAAGATGTAGTATTTGGGCTTTCAGTCTAGCTGTGGGGTTGTCAATCAGAGGACGGTAATGATCCCTGTTACTTAATTGCCGTATGATTTCATCATCGTATTTTTTGGTATCCCATAGGATTATTCCCCCACCCTTATTGGCTGGTTTAATAACCGTAAGAGGGTTATTGGCTAGTTCTTGTAACACCAATTGTTCGTGTTTTGAGAAATTGGATCTGAACGGAATTTGTTTGGAATTCAACAGATCTATTTCACGTAAAGTTTGGTCTTCAAAGACCAAAACTTCATCGAGCATGGCCAAGCGTTGTGGACAAAAAGAGGACTTTCTTTTAAGGCCACTGAAATTTCTTTCGTTGCTTTCATTATAGTCAGAAAAAAAGATCTTCAATCGAATTTTCCTGAGAAAATGCAACACTTCAGTTTTTGTATCTACAGGATCTTGCATCACCGTGGGCACAAAAGATAACCCCTTATGGAGTACAGCAGTTTCTACATCAGACAAGGGGTGTTTAGACAGATTATACACAGGAATTAACTCCATGCCAGTGTTACTATGACTCTCATTTTGGTTTAACGTCTGTACACTTTGTGGCGTGTCCTGAAGAATCCCTGTTCCTGATTCTGAGGCATAGGTGTTCGCCATCCTCTTCTGAACCCTCGCCCCCTGTTCCCACCTCTGTCTAAAAAAAGGGGTGGAGACGGGTAGGCCCTAGGATATTGATAGTAAGGCTGATATGTGGGATAAGGTTGGAAGGAGGCGCCTTCTCCTGACTCAGAGTCGGACGAAGAATCTGAGAAGGTTACAAATTTAGTCCGTGATCTCCCTCTATATTGCAAATTAAGATTACTTGGATTGTTATTTTTGAAAAAATCCTCTTTTAAATAAGGATATACCCACTCTAATTTGTAGTTCTTGATGTCTTTCACTACTTTTGAAGTCTTCAAATTAACTGTATGGATTTTAAAATCAGTTAATGTTTTTTCAATAGTTTCTAACAAAGATTTAGCATCTGTTATGGTGGTATCTTCTCCAATTTCCTCTTCCAATCTCTTAATTTCCTTGAGTTCCTCTTCACTTATCCTTAAGGCAGTTTGGATAGATAACACAATCCAATCACGGGAGCACTTTGTCCCTACCCCACTAAAGTCTACCAGATATGCCTTGTCATTTATAAATATCACGGGAATATTTTTAACTTGCAAACCTGCAGGTATAGTGTTGGATTTCAAATATTCCAATAATACTTGGGCATGCAATTGAGTCCTAGTGTTCTTTTTTATGTTGTATCAATCGTTCGCCCTTGTCTGAACTGAGATTCCTCACTCCGAAGGTATCTACACCCAAAAGTGATGGAATCTGCTTCAACTTATTAATATCTTTCTCTGAATAACTCACCATATAAGGTTCAGACATCCTCAACAATTATGGCTAAAATACATACACAGTTCATACACCAACATACAATTGCAAAATAAACAGAGCATACAACAAATCCAAATAACTAAAGGAAAATATATCTCTCAATGGCAAAGCGTCGTCCCCGTGAAAGCAATGGCAAATTATTATCCACATTTAATGTGACATAACTTATTCTGCACCTCACACTTAACAAAAAGTGTAAATAAACTAGTCATAAACAACAGGGGTATACCCAATTAACCCTATGATACCTGGGTATGAGGGAATATATATATATAAGAGAAAGAGGTATCAAGGAATTAATACAAACAATCATTCACGAAGAGAGCACATTTAATTACCCCTTCAAGAGTATCAAATATTCATTATGAGTACATCAAACATCATTTTCAAAAATACACAAAAACAGGCGCTTATTCAAAGAAAGACACAATGACATATATCACAAGACATCAATTATATACAATGCACAGAAAACATCCTACAAATCAATAACCCAAATGAAAATTATTCCCATCAGTGTCCCCCTCTAAATGATAGGCGGACCACTGGGAGGTAGTCAAAAACAGGGGGAACCACAAAAAGGGCAAAGTGGCCCAAATCTTTTTCAAGTGTCCCTACAACAATCTAAGAATCACTACAGATCTAGTGACTCCTCCATCCAATGTCTGTCGACGTGACCACGTTTCAGCCAATATTTGCTTATGGCCTCTTCAGGACAGGGGTTAAACGACAACTACAATATAAAAGAGGAGGGGGGAGCAACATTACTCTCATCCAAATTCAAAATGGGACAAAGGAGACTAGGATGGTGACCAAGCCGTGCACACAGTACAAAGATCCCACAAGGTGGGCAGCCTGAAGTGAACAGTCAAAAAATGGTATTACCATCTTGTTTTTGGTGGAACTAGAAACCCTGGGTCAGTGTTATTCCCACTCCCCACAGAGGTGGCCATATAGGGATGAAGTTAGCACATGGGTAGTTAGCCCATTGGCTACTACCTTACACTCCCCTTAACATCCCTGAATTGTACATTTAAGTGGCCACCTGACACCAGTGACCTATATTCAATTTCCTCTGTACTGAAGAGGACAAAAGAAGAGCTGTGACTGTAAGAACAGAGGACTGACCATGAATGTGGTGCAAAACCCTCTCTAACAGCTGGAACTTCAAGAATTGCAAAGACTGACTCATCCAGAAGCTGTTCATTTGGTCCAAGGTTGGCCCAGCACTTCAACAACCAGTTAGAGCGTCCCTCTTGAAGTGGAGGAGCCATTTACCTGCAGTCTGAGGGCATCAACCATGTTTGCCTGGTACACCGTTCTGCCAACCCCGGGGTCCACTGAGGGAGCAGCACCTCAGAAGGAGGTCTTCATGCACTAGAAGGTCAGATCCATGTCCCCACCGAAATTGGAGATGTCAGGACCTCTAGCAACTGTATAGCAAAAAATACCTGGAGCACCAGAACATTTGCGACAACCAAGGCTTTTTTTGTGTCTAGTCCAGACCCACTGCCGCAAAGACCGGCCTTGCCACTGAAGGATGTCGGAACCGATAAGGCTGACCCCAAGAGTTGCCCAGTTGCCCTGTTTTGTCCCCACCCTGGCAGGTTTGGCTGAGAACTGTGAGAGCCTACGACACAAAGGGACAGCTGACTAAGACCCTCTACACCTGAGCTCCCCGACCCGGGTCCACAAACACCAACTGCATCTACCTGTTACACAATTCTGCTGACCCCGGGATCCACTGAGGGAACAGCACCCCATAAGGTTGTCTTCATGCTCTAAAATGTCAGATCCATCTCCTCACTGAGATTGGAGATGCTAGGACCTCCAGGAGCCTCACAGCACCAATATCTGGAGCACCGGAGCATTTGCCCCAACGAAGGCTTGTTATGTGTCTAGGCCAGACCCACCACAGCACAGACTGACCTGCCCACTGAGGGACAATGGAAACAATGAGGCTGACACTGAGAGTGGCCCAGCTGTCCTGTTTGGTCGCCCCCTCAGGTCTTACCGAGAGCAGTGAGAGTCTATGGCTCAAGTAGACAGCTGAGTAAAACCTTCTGCACCAGAGCTCTGTGGCCTGGGTCCACACACACTGACTCTGCCCACTTGCTCCCAAGACCCTTACAAACCAAGCCCCCCAATAGGAGCTCCTAAACTTGTACCCATGTTACCCTCTTCAGGCTGTTTCTATGTGACCCCCCCTTCTTCGGCAATGATGTAGCACACTAGGCTACCAACCCATCCAGAACCTCTGCAATCTGACTCTCCAGGACAGGTAAACCTGAACTGCTGGTGGTACTTTGGACCTTGGCCCCTTATTACCTTTAAGTAGTAAAGGGAACCCCCTGAATATGATTGCTAATACCTGTATGCAGTACATGTTCTGTCTCCATGGGAAGACATTACCAAGTTAAAAAACACATCTGTGCTAACAGTTTACTTAGCTGTAAAATTGATATTGCCAAAAGTACTTACCTAATTACAAAGTTCCTGGTTTTAAAATATATATAAAATTACATGCCATTTTTCTAAATTGGTTTTGTGTTTCTTCTGTGTGTTCAAACAAATGGTAACACTACCCTTGGAAAAGCCTAAACTGGTCAATCAAACTACCACAAAAAGGAGCATTTGAGATTATTCATTTAAGCCTGATAAGCCAGCAAGGGTTAACAGTAGGGTACTTTTCTGGCACTCTACATAAAAAGTAAACTTTCTACTAAGTGTTACTTTGAAGAGCTGTAAACAATGAATCTTCTCATAAATTGGTGCCCAAGTTTAACGCTATTGCGGAAGTCACAGTAGCATATAAGTTCTTAAAACTGGACGTACATGTCAACTGCATGTTACACATTATTCTAAGATGGTTCACTGCTAGTCTTTTCTGTTAGGAGCTTCCCTTAGAGCCAGCAGGGCATATGTCAAAGTGTTATATGTAAGACATGATGTTCGTTAGTATAGAATATTCTATTGCTAAGTTGTAACACCTATTAGCATTCATCAGACTTTAAATTTATCTCCCACTTAACCAATTATCCACTAACTAACACTACCATCCATTGCTCCATCCATTTACGCATGTATTATTATAGCCCTCAGCACATAAAACATCTGCCTGTGGGTCTAACTCGAATTGTAAGCATCCAGTGGTGCCCCAACCTGACACCTTTCTCTGAGCAAAATATTGGACATGTCTATGAATCCTGGGGTTATGGAAGGTTCAGGAGTTGGTGATTGAATAGGAGTTTGTCAAAATCCTCTCTATTGTTTTTCTTTAGCATAGCAATTATGCCTTTGTCTGCCTAAAAATATTAGATTGTCATGATTTGGATGCTTTTTTTATCTGACTTGGCATGAAAACACTGCCCAAACCATTGGTCACAGTTTTCAGTCCTCTGAAAATAGCTTGGAAGGTTAATGTACCTATTAAATCCAAGAACACGTTAATATAAGTTAATCTTCTTTATTGATGACAGCACGGCAGTACATCCATCCAGCTGCAGGGTGACTTACAACTGACACCACCACTGGCCAGATCCGACCCTCGTTCCATGCTGGAACTTGGAACACATGCAAAATATAACACAGCGCAAGCCACTGCCCACACTGTGCAATACTTAAAGAAACATACACATTAAAATACAACATATCCCCCTTCTTCAAACAAAACAAAATAAGAAAATAAACTGAAATCAAATAAATAAATAAAACAACAATTGAACAATAAAAGAAAAATGTTAAACATAATCATTCAACTTCTTGGGAAAAAACTTTACCCGGTCAGAAGATCTGTTCTTAGAACAACCAGGATCATTTCCCTTCACACCTCCTGATTCTGCCATAGGACCAACCTCACATTCATTGATGCGTATTGATTCAACAGGCACCTCATTTAAAGTACCATGCCTAACATTGAGAGGACACTTTGCAACTCTTCTAGTGTTCCAGACCTTCCCATCCTGAGTAGCAACTGAGTTCCTAAATACTCTTTTGACTTGAATTGCTTTACCATATCTACTAGAACCTTTACAGATGATTCCTGGTTTCCGAATTCTCACCCAATCCCCAACTCTAAAACTAGGGACACGAGTCCTCCACTTCTTATCAAACCACAAACACGTTCTCATCTGTTTATGCTTCACCCTTGAAGCAACATCCTCAACACACTCACTGCTCTTAATTTGCTTCACACACTTATCTCGAAACCACCAAGGACAATTTTTAGAAGCAGGCTCTCTTCCTTTCAACAGTCTGAAAGGACTCACTTCAGTGGTAGTGTGAGGGGTTATTCTGTATAACCATAACTTCTCTCTTACTGTATTCAACCAATTCTCACCTTCTTTCATGGACTCCACAATAAAATCCTTCAATACTCTGTTAAACCTTTCTACCTGTCCATTTTCATGCGGTCCATACAAAGAAGTAAGAATATGTTTAATCCCACACTCTTTCACAAAATCTTTCATTTCCATTGAGGTGAATTGCACACCGTTATCAGTGACTAAACAAGAAGGACAACCTTCTCGTGCAAAAACTTCTTTTAAGAAATTCAAAACCACATCTGTGGTAACTTTGTTCACAAATTTCACTTCCGGCCATTTCGAATGATAGTCTACTAACACTAAAGCAAATTTAAATATTTCCGGGAGCATGTTGAAAGGGCCTGAAATATCAAAAGCTAACCTTTGCCATGGTTCCTTTGGCCACTCTACCATCCTTAAAGGAGGAGTTTTAACACTGAGCATCCTTTCACTTGAAACACATTGTTCACATTCTCTTACCTCTCGATCAACCAATCTATCAACCCCAGGCCACCAAAAAAAATTCCTAATTAGGCGTTTCATGGATGAAATCCCTGGATGAGTTCTGTGGGCAATCTTAAGTATAACCTCTTGCATATCTTTTGGAGGAATGCACTTACCATTTTTAAACATAAAATTTCCTTCTACTTCTAATTCACCTGCAACCTTGAACCAAGGTAATAACTCCGGTCTGATTAAATTTTTACTAGGCCAACCTTCCAACACAAACCTCTTGATGTTTAACCAATCCTCATCCTTATTGACGCTTTCTTCCCACAAAGCTTCACTAATATCCTGAAACTCTGCAGGAATGATGTCATTTATGTTTAAAACAAAATCAATCTCCCTCACTACATTCACAACACTAGGAGTACAAGGTAGCCTTGAAAGACAATCGGCAGTGACGTTACATTTTCCTGGAACATATTCTGTTTTAAAATTATACTCCTGAAGCCTAGAAGAAAGCCTCGCAATTCTTGCAGTGGAATTCCACCCACCACCCGAAGACAAAATGTTGACTAACGGCTTGTGATCTGTTCTTAACACAAATTTTCCTCCCCAAACATACAACTTGTAATGCTCTATTGCCCCAACACACCCCCAGTAGCTCCTTCTCAATCACAGCGTACTTTCTCTCTGACTCATTGAGAGTACGTGAAGCGAACGCCACATTCCATTCATCTCTACCGTACCTCTGCGAAAGTACACCACCGATGCCATATAAACTGGCATCTACAGTGATGATACACTCTTTATTAACACAAAATGGCCTCAAAGTGGGTGCACGCACTATGACCTGCTTAATATTTTCAAACGCTTTCTCCTGGTCACTACCCCAAATGTACTCAGTGTTCTTCCGTAGTAAAACTCTCAGAGGTTCCATTTTGCTTGCAAAATTGCTCACAAATTTGCTATAATATTCACACATCCCTGCAAAACTCAACAATTGTTCTTTGTTTTTAGGAGATGGGGCATTTGTGATGGCATCCACATTAGATTTCTTTGGTACCACCCCATCACCTGAAAGAGTGCGGCCAAGGTACTCAACAGATTTCCTGTACAATTTACACTTACTTTCCTTCAGCGTAAGACCATTACTCTCCAATCTACTACAGACCTCTCTAAGGTGAAAACCATGTTCCTCCTCATTTTTTTGAGAAAACTAAGATGTCGTCCTGAAAACATTTCACGAAAAGATCTACATCTCTGAATATTCTAAAAATAATCCTCTGAAAAACCGATGCAGCTGAAGCCAAACCAAACGGCATTCTGGTGTAACGATACAGGCCTTGTGGAGTAATAAACGCTGTAAGATTCTTTGACTCTTCAGACAAACAAATTTGATGATACGCAGACCTTAGATTTAATGTAGAAAATACCTTTGCTCCCTCTAGCATTGACACCACTTCATTTATATTCGGCAGAGGATGACAGTCAATCACAATGTTCGAATTTAAAGACCTCAAATCAACACACACTCTCAAATTTTTGTCTGCTTTGCGTACCAAAACGATGGGAGAAACCCACTCTGAAGACTCAATCTCCTCAATAATTCCCTCCTCCGTAAGCTGTCTCAACATTTCTCTCAACTCCTCTCTAACATTGATCGGTACACCTCTCAACCTTTGTACTACAGAGCGTGCCTGAGGTTTCAAAACAATTTTGTGTTCAAAATCTTTTAGCTTACCCAATTTCTCACAGAAAACTTTTTTATACTTGTCTACCAACCTTTTCACTTTCTCATTATTGTCCAACACTGCCACCATCCCATTTGAGTATTGATCCCCACGTATAACTGGTTCATCTGCTCGTGGATTTAGCATTATGCCTAGTTTCCACTGGTCTCGCCATCCTAGCACATTTACTCCTTTTATGGCAATGTACAATTTAATCTCTACACATCTACCCTTAAACCACAACTTGACAGTAAAATACCCTTCCATATCAATCCTAGTACCATCAAAACTCTCTGCAATGACATCACTAGCATGCAACTTTTCCCCCACACTTGCTTTCTTCAACCTCTCTTCAAAATATTCTTTGGATATTATAGTCCCGGCGATCCAGAATCAGCCATGAGTTCAAGATCCACACCCCACACCTTGACCAAACATTTAGGAGACTCCAAAATAATCTCATTACCCGCACCCTTTTTAACAATAGAAACTACAAAACCTCTCTCGCAAACTGTATTGACTTCATTTTCTTCCCTTCCTGGCTCACAGTTATTAACCTCACTCCCACAAATAGTTGAAATTGACCGGGGAGTAGGGGTAAAATTAGAAGAACAACTCCTTCTATTGTCTCTGCACACCATGCTGAAATGACCCCATCTTCCACACTTCCTACACTCCCTGCTTATAGCAGGACACCCGCTGAATGATGCCAAATGTGTTTTGCTGCCGCATCTATAACACATGTTTTGACCACCCTGGTGCACATTACTCCTGAATGTATTCCCACTGTTGAACTTGTTACTCAAAAAAAAAAATTCTGAACCCTCCTGCATGTTGCTTCCACCATGCACGCTGCTTTTCACGTTATTTGTTATAACACATACTTCCTCTACACTTTCACTTTTTTTTACATTCTGCCTGACAGTCTGCATCCAACTCTCTGACTGTTCCACTGCTTTTGCATTAGCAATAGCCTCTGTCAGGCTAGGATCCCCCATTACCCACAAGTTCTCTTGAACTTCCTTGTTCCTCACATGCACGATAATCTGATCCCTTATCATTTCATCTGCCATCATTCCAAATTTGCAATGTACACACAGAGCTCTTAACGCCGTTAAAAAGTCATCGAACGATTCTTCTTCCTTTTGCTTTCTTGTATAAAACTTAAATCCGTTCAGTGCGATACTTGTAGCAGGTTTGAATCTTTTTTCTAATCTCTGTAGCGCTTCACTATAAACATTAAAATTCTCTTCCCCTACTTGAGGTGTCACTTGTGGTAAAGCTCTGAAAACGTCTTGTCCTTCCGAACCCAAACAGTGCAGTAGAATACTCTTTTTCCTTTCCGCACCCATTCTCTCTCCGTCAATCGCTTTCATGTACGTCAGAAACTCTTCTTTCCACCTTGTCCATGGTAGAGGTGGATCTCCCTTATTCTGTAAGAACTTTCCTGGAGGATCAAATTGCATCTTTATTTCACTCTTTTCACTTCGAACACTAGTCCTTCCTTTTTCTTTTCTTTTACTGTTCTTGTCTCTCTTCCTACATGTGACTTTACCGAATGCTTCACAGACTGTGCAAAAATATGACTTCCTCCAATAATCCCTCTGTCTTTTCTTGGACAACGCACACCTTCCTCTATATTCTCCTCATGTGGAATTAGCCTTTGCGTTTTTTTTTTGTTTTTTTTTTAATAAATACGCATATATATATCTCCTCAAATGATCCTCTCTTTTCTTCTTTATAAAAATATATCTTGCTTATCTTTTGCCACGAAACAAATGTGCTGCTAAATCTCCTAATTTTCCTTCTCTTTTGCCAAGAAAAACAAACAACTCTACACCATGCGTTTGAAACGATAAACTTTGAATGAAAGAGAGTACTTCCCACCTTTTTTCCTGAACCAGCTCTTCACTCCATAATTTCCACTTAAAACGAGATCGCCGTTGCTTCCTCGTAACCCAGAACTCGTAACGCTACTCTTCCGCGTCGCGTACTGCGTCCTGCTCCGCTCTTTGTTGATCTCCGTTGCTAAGCAACGCTGCTTATTCCTCACGCTCCGCACGTCTTTGCTCGTTCAGTGTGATGACGATCACTGTTCGTCAGTGCCTTCCTCCTTCTTACACCAAGACGCGAATGGAGAACGCTTCTTCCGTCCACGTTCTCTACCTCGCTCCAACAGCATCGAGATGACGGTAATTTTTTTATTTTTTTAAAGATTTCTAAGTATACCTTTTCCACATCGCTTCAAACGTCCAAAATGCTTCTTCCACGCCGCCTTACTTCCTCTGTACACCGCTTCTGATACTTTTCCCTTGTAACTTCCTTTCGCTTCTTTTTCTTTTTTCCAAAAATCCGCTTTCTTCTCTTTTTCCATGGATCCAGTTACTCTCAGTTCCCATGCTTCACTGACATGAGATATTTTTCCGCTCGTCGCCAATATTAAATCCAAGAACACGTTAATATAAGTTAATCTTCTTTATTGATGACAGCACGGCAGTACATCCATCCAGCTGCAGGGTGACTTACAACTGACACCACCACTGGCCAGATCCGTCCCTTGTTCCATGCTGGAACTTGGAACACGTGCAAAACATAACACAGCGCAAGCCACTGCCAACACTGTGCAATACTTAAAGAAACATACACATTAAAATACAACAGTACCTTTACAAGAGCATTGCATGAAATGTTAGATCTTGAGTTTGTAGTTTAAAAACGTAGCTTAGTGGGTAAATGCTTTTGTTACAGATATCCTATTTTAACCTTTACCCCCACTTGCTTTCTTTGTTCCGGGTCTGCTTAAAGGCCTTTCATCATCTGCTGTTGGCAGAGGTGTTGACTTGGACTTAATGTCTCTCATCCCCTTGATGCCTCAGCCTGATTCCCTCTACCACTTTCTATCAGCATGTGCCTTCAAGTGATTGCATTGTGATGTCCTGCCAAATGCCAATGAGTGAGGAGACAACTCCTGGGGCAATCAACCAGCTACATGCCATCAAGATGGTTTAGTGCTGCTAGATCCAAAGTGCATCCAGCTCAAGACACTCAAAAACATCACCCCTCCCACAAAAGTACAGACACTAACTCTGTCACAAACATGTGCACAATAGAGTCCATAGTCATACAGCTATCTAAGTGGGGAGATGGCCTTTAGAAGAAAGCTGGAATCCCGATGTGCCTTCACAGCACCAGCAAGAGAACTAACACGTCTTAAGTACAAATTCGTTTAGCAAGCAAGTCATTATAAACAGTGGAGTCATTATGGTTGGTGTCACCCGGTGCGGGTAACTCATGGTGTCACCCCTCACGACTTACCACATGGACCCCCTCCGCTCCGAGTCCACCAGTGGACACAGTTGGCAAATAACGGTACCATACAGAATCCTTAGTAACGTTTGTAAATTTAGGTCCTATATTTACAAAGGCCATAGAAAAAAAATTGAATTCAACAAGGTCGGAGTCTGGGGTGCACAGCGTCCAGCGTCCACCCACTCTTTTTACAGGGTGAACGCCGTCCCACCTGCTAAGAAGTATGGCCCCACAGAAATATGTTGAACTTCTTCAGAACTTCAGGACACGTTCATCAGCTCCTGCATGTTATCTGCTTTCGATTCCCAGCAGCAACGTGCAGGCAGCGAGGGGGCTTTTTTTTCCACCTCCAGCTGGGCAACGATAAAGATAGAAGTTAAGGGGCCATCAGGCCTCCTTTGGATCGAGTATGGGACTGGAGGCATCCTGGAACCTCACAAATGCAAATTCACTGGCGAGAAAACAAAAGCACACAGCTTGTGTTATCTCCACACAGGTACTTAAGAGATGCATCCTTTTTACTTTGTTGTATATAAGTGCACGCACCTTAAGAATGTCAGATGGGTTGGTCTGTCTCAGTATTTACACAAATAATTTAAATAGCACTATTTTATTTCTTTTAGAGCGCTACTCATCCCAATGAGTGTTAGAACACTTTACATAACATGCACATTATGCATTCCAAGTAAATCATGTAAGCGTGCAAATTAATGTACAAGATGTGTTACATGCGACAGTAAGGGTTACAAGGTGTAGGAGTCAAATACACTTCATAGCTCACTGTGGTCTACTAGAAGGACCACAATTTATTAACTGCAAGTAAAAAAAGGATCTCTGTGTTCATAGCAGTAATCCACTTACCTATCTACATAAAATAAAAATCTGTGATCTGCATGTTACATGATATGCTTTGCAGGAGACAACTTTAAAAAAACGCATATTTTATTGCATTTTCAGTTGGCATATGTTATAACATACATATATCAGAGCATCACTTCCAGGGAGGTCACTACCTATGATGCCACGTGGAATGTCACGCATTGTGATGCCATGTGCTTTGTTAGCACACATCATGATATCAAATGCATACTGCCTGACTTGGTCAGTCCCCCCACTTCTTTTTTAGGCCTTGTGCCCTGCTTACAGATGCTGGATGCAGATTGCTACTTGACACTGTGGCTCCTGAACCCAGCCTCTTGTCCCCGAGCCTCCTACAGCCCTCGAGGTCTCACTTCAATATCCCCCTGTTTAATACATCCGAGCAGCATTGTCATGTCCTGCTCGCTCCAAACAACCGCCCTCTCCCAGCTTCTCCTGCCTTTGCTCTTTAAGAACAGCCAGCCTTTTAACAGCACCCAACACACACAGAATTGTCTCACTGCACGACTCATATGTACACATTTTATCACCAGAAGAATAAAAGGCAGGAAAGGGACGGATCCCGCGAGAGAGAGGTAGAGCCAACAAGAGGATGAGAGCGGCATGGCTTTAAAGATAGACCTAGAAAGAAATGACCGGAGAGAGCAAACATATCATTGTGAGATGGAATGTGCTTTTGTCTGACTGGAGCAGAGGACGACGACAGGTGCAACAAGATAAGCACTGGCGACGGAGACCCGCGGAAAGCAAGATCAGCGCTCCTAGTGGCACCAGCGCCGGCTTCCGGAGAAGTACGGCAGGCGCGAGAAGCCCGCTGGGAAGGGGGGAGCACTGGAGGAGTATACAGCTCATGGTGGGAAACTGACTTAAGTTCAGGCAAAGGAGTAGAAGAGTGTGAGCAGAGCACTGTGAAGGATAACAACTCTGTGTGTTCTTGGGGAAGGAATGCAGTGGCACGAGGACACTGCAAATAAACCCGCCCTTACCTTTTCTTTAGACTCCACTGTGGTGGTGGCTGGGCCCCTAGGGGTTCTGCAAATCGCCCAGCAGCACTCCCCTGCCGAGACTGTCTCCACTCAGTCTACGCGCGTGGTGGTGGCGTCAGAGGAGCACAGCGCGGGGACAGGCCCAGGCCAGTCATTGGTAGTGCTGTAAGACTGACGGCCCTGGGACCCACAAACTGGGTACGCCGCGCATCGCACCATCACCACTATGCTAGTAGGTGGTGCGTGCGTGGTGTGCACTGCAGTATTTGTTGTAAGCAGCAGGTGCACTTGTAGAGCTGAGGCGAGGGTGCAAAGCTGTGTTACACAGCGTAACGGCCGTAACCAGATTGGTGTCACCCCATGTGATGGTGTCACCCGGTGCGGTCCACACCCCCCTAGTGACGCCGCTGATTATAAACACTTGCCATAGGGGGTGCATTGGTGAAATGATGTTGGATTTAAAGTCCATCACCTTCCCTACTGTTGCGCAGACTAGAGGTGAAATAGTAAATAAACCTATTTCAAAATCTAGCACACCTCAAGGCAAGTTGTTATAACGACTTGTGTGCTGAAAAAACATGCAGTAAAGATACATTTGTTCTAATGATGGTCCTGTGAAGGCACCACATGATTCCCCCTTACGAAATACCGTGATACATTTGTCTAAGTGTTTGCTCCCTCAAGGGCTACTGACAAAGGATATTTTAGCTGTATAAACCTTCTACATCTACAACAATTAGGGCCTAATTACAACCGTACCTCAGAGAGGTGGCATGCCATGCACACCATTGCACCACCGCTCAGTCGAAGGTCACCGTTTCCCACCCACCCACCAGAGTACTACTTTTCAGTGGTCTGGCAGGTGAGCAGCATGGCGGTTCCCCCTGTGGTACCCTTTAAAAGGTGGCGGTACCTTTTAAAAGGGTACCACAATGGGAACACTTCACAAGGTTCCTGCATGACCTAGACTCAAAAGTCCATGATGTGCAGGAACCCATGTGCATGCACACAGGGGACACATGTTATACCCCCCTGTGTCCATCCACTTATGTCTGAGGCACAGTGGGGCCCTGTAGGGCCCTCTTCGTTTCCTCTCCACTAGGCTTTTGATAGGAAACTCAAAATATGCTTGGCAGGTCTGTGGTGGTCCCTTCAGGCAAATTGCACCTTCTGACCACTGCTCCTACGCCAGGGAAAGGCGGTACCCCTGTGGGGTGCCAGCGGTCCTAGTGCGGTCCAACTATCTGAGACGTAATTGGGCGGTCGTACCGTCGGTGTGGAGTTGGCTGGATCCACCACTGCAGCGTCACCTACAGTATGGTGAGCCGAAGACCGCAAGACTCATAATCAGGCCCTTAGAAAGAATCAAAGGCACATTATTAGGAAAGGCACCTGAAAAATGTACTTGAAACTATGCAATTGATAATTGTACACCCCCATAGAATGACACAAACTGCACATCCTTCAGAACACTAACCAACCACAGATTATTCATAGCTCTATACTTGAGATGCAATTTCTATATTTTCCCCCTCTACGATACATTGGCACACTTCATCACTCTGCAATGGCCAACATTGCTGCTTAAAGTTGATCATGATTGCACAGTTCTAGATGGCTCTCTGCCTCATCCCCCCTACCCCAGCCACAAATCGACCAAGGACAGCTATGGGCACGGAGACCACAAACAAAGGAAACTCATGTTTGACCATGCCAAGACACCTCAGCGACAGAAACCCCAATTGGACAGCGAGAAGGGTTCCACTGGAGATGCTATGATGGCTCCTTCAGATGTCACATCTGCAATCATGACAGAGCTTCGCATAGGTCTTTATTCCCTAGATGCCCAACTTGACTCTCTGGCCACTAAACTGGACCAGGTAGAGGAGCAGCTACATTGTCACTCCTCTAGGCTGGATGGCACTGAAAAACAAATCCAGGAGGTGGAAGACGATACCAGCTCTGTTGAGAAGTGCCTACAAAAAGTAGGGAAATTACTTAAAGCTGTTATGACCAAGAACGAAGACTTTGAGGCACAATCATGCTGAGATGATGTCTGTATTGTACATGTGGCAGAATCAACTGATATGAGCAGACCCAACCTTTTCATTGAGCAGCTTCGACAGACAGTCCTTCACCAATACCTTTGTGGTGAAAAGAGCACACATGTCCTGGGGCCCTCACCTGCCTCCTGGCACCCCCCAAAACAACTGATAGCTCTCCTGCTAAACTACCAGGACAGGGATACGCATTGAAACTGGCCCAGAAAACAAACCCCCTGCAGTTCCAAGGCTCTATTGTGTCCTTGTTTCCCAATTTCACAGTAGCGGTGCAAGAGGCATGGCAAAAGTTTATGGATATCAAAAACACACTCCACAAACAAGAATTCTAATTTGGAATGCTGTACTGAGCCTAGCTGAGATTAGAGGTACATGAAAAAAACAGGATTTTTGCAAACTCAGCAGAGACTGTGAGCTTCTGCAAACAACATGAGGTGGGGAGGGCAAACTCGTCCCATCACTCCAAGCCAGAAACCTCCACATCAACTACCGCTGAAGACTCTGCCTGCCTTACCCCTGAGTGACCACAGTCCTTGTGCTACCATGAGGTACTGCCCTTCCTGTAATGCCCGCCAGCAGCCTGATCTCAATGAGACATTCTCAGCATGTGTCTAAGCTAAAGCTAATAGCTTTAAGTTGGAAACCTGCAACTATATCCATTTCAGTAAACTCTGTTCCTGAGAGCACACTCTAGAGTGGCATTGTCCACCTCGCATGTGGTCACATGTATCAAACAATTTTGCATCTGCAAATTGTTCGATACGCTCATTTCATCCATTTGCGAATGCAAAATAACCTTTCAAGATGTATGAAAGGATTTATAGTCACAATTTTAGGTAATCGCAAAAATAACAATTACCTAAAATTGTGACTAAAGATAGGGACTACCAATTGGAGATTCTCTTATCATATGTGCCAAGCATTTTCTAAATGCAAACTGTGCAGTAAAATGCTTTTACCATTGACTCCAAGTCGATAGTAACCATGTGCAAATGTTAAAAAATGCGCAAAAATGAAATTTTCAAAATGCCATGTAGTGCACACATGCCCCTAGGGCATGTGTGCTCTTCACAAGTGCACATTTGTTTTGGGCTGCTTCAGGAGGGGCCTTAGGCCCCTGGGAACCCTTGATTTTGCATTACCTAATTTGAGATTACCAATTAAGTAATTGCAAATTAGCTAATGCAAAACCATTCACAACCATGGGCCTTTATACCTATAGGTACAAATGGAGTAGTATTACCTATTAGCGATTACCTATTTACCTATTTACGGAATTGCTATTTGGTAATATTAAGGAGTCACTAAATCTTTGGTTATTCCTCACATACATAGCATTTGGTGATTACCAAATAGCGATTCAGTAAAAAAACTCTTTTTGGTAATTGCAAAATTCTTTTTTGATACATGTGCTCCATGGTGTATACCACATTACTGAGAATGTGGCTTTTGTTTTGGTTTTGTTCAGATTCACTAGATGTTCTACAGTTTGGCGAGGTAGGAGGTGGGATGTTTGACTGTTTTTCTGGTAATTTATTGTCAGGCAACACTATGTTATTACTGACCCCTCCACCAGAGATAGGACACATCACGATTTTCTATTGATGGGGACCGAGCCTGGAGTGAGGCAGGTGATAGAGCTTCAATTGTATGATGTGGCTCAAGAATCCCCGCAAGGGTGCCTGCTTACTTAGCGCGACATAGCATCAAAGTGTCCTTTCTCCAAGAGACATCCCTCTTCCCTAGAACCACATGCACATTTGCTTCAACATGAGGGGATGCTCATTATTTCTCTTTTAACAGCTCTTACTCCCATGGGGTCTGTATTCTGATACACAAGAGTATGCTCTTTAGCAAGTCAGTTAGCTTTGCTGATGCAGCCAGGTGCTGTGTGGTGGTCGCAGGCACCATAGCTGGTACGTGAGTGTTGCTGGTCAATGTTTATGGCCCTAATGTAGACGGCCCTCACTTCTACCAAAAAGTTTTACCACCTACGGGCCATGTTGAGGCTGAATTGAGGATATGGGGAGGAGATTTCAATCTTGCTAGTTTTCAATCCCCTAGGCAACTCCACCGGTTCCAGAGTAGGTATAAAACCCAATGTATTGCAAGTCGTTCGTGAAACACCTTTTCCCTAGCAGACGCATGGTGCCTAGGCCACCACATGATCTCAGCCTACACCTTCTATTCAGCTCCTCTGAAATATCTTTTTTATTGGCATTTGTTATTTTCCAACACATACATTCCACAATCCACATATTGCTATGTGTATGATACATCTTTACGATGATTATCCCTTTGTTCAGCAAGTAGGCTCAAGTACATCGAATATTAAATTACATGTTATGCGTTGGTTTTTACATAAAAAATCATAAGCATCGCAGGTACACTATAACAGCTTGTAGTGTTCACAGCCCAACAGTTTCCTCTATCACACGACCAAAGAAAAAAAGGTCAAAACATAAAACAATAGGGAATACCAAGCAATTCCAATGGTACGAGCCTGTTGTCCATGTGGGAGTGGCAATGTTACATTGCCAGGCTTTGAAAGAGCGCTGTACTATCAATCCCACAATTCCCAGTTGCATCCGATAAAACATAAAAAGAAGTACAGTCTGGTTGTGGGGGATAACTAGCGCCAAAGTAATCCAGCAAATGGCTAATGAAACACAAGTGTATGGTCTGTGTCTCTTCCTAATTTTAAACCAAACCATGAAAACTAACTACCAGGGGTCATGATCCATATATCTTATACGATTGATCATTATTATCATTATTATGGGGCTAATGACATCCGTGGGGCAACGAGGGAGGCCCGGGGGGTGTAGGGCTACAAAACCTCCCTTCCATGTTGGATGAACGCAGTGGGGAAGGAGTTCTCCCTCTGCTTTAAAGTGTAAGAGGTACTCATGCCTTGTATTGGGTGCCTCCCATGCCAAATCAGGACTATGTCCAGCTCTAGGTGTCTGAGTCAGTCAGCTCTATATCAGAGGACTGTGGCGGTGCATGCCGCTATTCTCAAGCTTTCACTAATTAAGCCCAGGGTTCTGCAAGCAGTTTGCGTCTTTTTGTCACTCTATCTTCTTTGAGCAAAGCCTGTTCCTCAGCTCTTGCCCAACATGTCACATCATCTTCCCATTTGGTCAGTAACTGTGCCTGTTTGCTTTCCACCCAAGTGCTATACGTCATCTAGCCAAGAGCAAGGCTAAATCTAAGAATTGGAATCTCAGCCTTTTGGCTTTAGGCCTCGAGAATATGCCCAGGAAGCAAGCTATGGGCGTGCATACCATACTCAGCGACATTACTGCAGCTAGCAACTCGACCACTGTCGTCCAGTAGTCACTGATCTTAGGGCAAGACCAGACCATATATTGTCAAAGTCCGCATCCACTAGATTATGCAGCTGTACATGCCTGGTCAGTGCAACCAAATATTACATTCAATCGGTGTGGTGTGAGGTAAGTTTTATGTAATTAAATTGCAAGTATTTAAAGGCTGCATTTCGGGACACATTTTGGGGCCCTCCAGGGCCATGTCCCATTCTTTGTCTGTTAGCTGCTTAGCAAGCACCTTCCCATTTCCCCTCAACCGACATAGAGGATGGTTCGAGATCTCTATGATAGCCTGGTAGAACCATTTCACTAGGTGTCCGGCAGAGCCCAGTGATACCATTGCATGCATGATTGGGTGCGTGCCTGGTTCATTCATCTCTCTTCCTCAAAGCTCTGCTAGAGCACCCCTGATTTTATGGTAGTTCAAGAACTGGCCAGGACGCAACTCTTGGTATTCCAAGAAATCCATAAGTGGTAACAGCTCCCCGTCTCTATAACAGTCTCCCACTGTCTGGACCCCTGCATCGTCCCGACCCTCTAGATAGTGGCATGTGAGGGGTGGGCCTCCCCCGACTGAGGCCCACCCCCAGGGGAATGCAAGGTGAGTAAAGTCTCATATCTTGAGACCTTGCCGCGCATTTATCCCAACACGCCATGGCCACAGAAAGTGATACCCCCACAGAGTTAATCTTCCTATGCCGATCAAGCATCCTAGGCAGAAGGATCGCCGTCACGAAGCTGGGAGTGACAGGTAAAGTATCCAGCCCTCTCCCATCGAGCCACCGGGCCAACCACTGCAATTGGGCCACCAGGTAATTGGCCTCAATATCTGGGACCCCTAATCCACCGCTAGTGAGCAGGAGCTGCAGAGTTTGTAAGTATACTCTATTTCGGCCCCCATACCACACCAAATCTCTTAATATAGAGTCTAATTTCTTAAACCAACTATGTGGTATTACAACTGGTAGATTGACAAAGTAATGTAAAAGGCGAGCCAGCATCACCATTTTGGATAGCGCTACCCGAGCCATTACTGAAAGTTTCAAGGAGTGCCAGAAAGTGACATTCTGCTGAGGGCCCTGTAAGGTACCTCCGAGGTTACCCTCCAACAGCTCAGCCTGTGTATGGTAAATTCTGACACCCAAATATTTAAAAATAATCAGGCCTAATCTAAGTCCAATGATGGGAGAGTTGGTGGTCTCGGTAAAGAGGGACACACGGAAAGGCCCCCTTGTGGCCCCATCTAATCTAATCACCAAACACCCACCTTTCTGTTGAATACGTTCCGCCAAGGGCTCTATAGCTAGAGCGAACAACAGTGGCGACAGGGGACAACTCTGCCAAGTCCCCCTGTAAATATTGTAAGGTGTGGATATAATGGCCCCTGTGCGGACCTGTGCACTGGGCTCCTCATATAATAGCCCTACCCATTTTAGCCATCACTCTCCCATCTTCATCCTCCCCATCGTTGACAGTAAGTAGTCCCAACTCAGGGAGTCAAATGCCTTCTCGAGGTCAATGGACATCACTACAGCATCCGGGTATTCGCCCAGGTCCTTATGGAACATTACATTATACAGTCTGCGCAAGTTAGTACACGTGGACCGCATGGGTATAAAACCATTCTGGTCTGTGTGGATTAGCCGTTGCATATGGAGCAGGAGCCTAGTGGCCAATGCCTTGCTGTGAATTTTAAAATCAGTGTTTAACATTGACAAGGATCTGAAATCCATCACTCTTGGGTGGTCAGTCTTGGTTTTTGGTCGGGGGACCACTAGGGCCTCCCTGATAGAGGATGGGAGTCTGCCCTTGTCAAGCGCAGTCACATACAGGTGCTCCAATTGTGGGGCTAGAATATCGCTAGGTCCCTATCCAGTTCTTGCAGTTGTTGCTCCAAAACCCCCAGTTCGCTCGTGATCTCTCATCTGAGGCCCTTCATCTCTCCCAAGCATTGTCCCCTGGTGTCCACCTTAAACGCCTCCCATTCCACCAACAGGGAGCTAGCCGTACCCCAGTTCTCTGAAAAATAAGTGTTCAGTGCTGCTGCTAACAACTGTCGAAACCCATCATCTTCAAACAAGGTAGGATCTAACCTCCAGGAGGGTATCAGAGTCCTCACAGCGGTAGGAGCAAACCTCATCAGCAATGGACTATAGTCAGAGATAGCTCTTCCCAGGTATTCAACTTCAGACAGCATGTGTGTCAGTTTAGTGGAGCAAAAGAACATATCTAATTGATGGTGGAGGTCATATAGATGGGAATAATAGGAATATACTCTCTGCTGACAGTTTTGGAGTCTCCACAAGTCCACCAATCCCATCCCGCAACCCATCGTCTAAGCCCCTGTGCTGTGTTGGAGGCCAGCGTTCCCCTCAATGGGGGGGTAGATCTATCCCAGTCTACTTCGCACACACATTTAAAATCACCACCGAATATCAGATTGTCAGCATCCACACCCGCTAAGACACTTGAGAACTTTTCCAAAAAAGGGATCTGTTCTCGATTGGGGGCATTTACGCTACCCAGTGTGATCTCCCTCTACCCCAACTTCCCTTGTAT
Source organism: Triturus cristatus (assembly GCF_964204655.1). NCBI lineage: Eukaryota > Metazoa > Chordata > Amphibia > Caudata > Salamandridae > Triturus > Triturus cristatus. Next base: position 1,122,243,015 of record NC_140590.1, read on the forward strand.
CACCACATATCGCCCTTCTGTGTCCACCACTTTATGGGAGAGCTGAAAGGGAACCCATGGTCCAATCCACACTAGTGCCCCCTTGCATAGGCCGAGTAAGTGGTCACATACAGCTGTACTTTCCACCTTCTTTTCACAGTCTCCGTGAGGTCAGTCTGTAGGAGCACCACATGGACCCCTCTGTGGCGTAAATAGTTCAGTATACAGTAGCGCTTAGCAGGGGAGCCCATACCCTGTATATTCCAGGTAAGGAGTTTGAACCCTTCAGGCCTAGTTGTCTGATTCGCCATTAAGCAAAAGAATAGTACCCACCCGGATCCCTCCCCCGTTCAGCAGCCCTATAAAGTACCACATACCACCTGGTGAGTAACATCAAACCCAAACAAATAACTCCCACACATTTGAGTGGACTGACAACGATCAGCTGCCCAAATATACACCTCCAGTGCATAGCACATTCTTACGACAAGACAACAAGGTCCTAGGCAACTAGCCAAGGGCCTAGTAGGAGAGCGTGACCGAAGTTTCTAAAGTTTAGTAATAAAGCAGTGTAGTTTCCATGGCGACTTAGCCAAAACAGGCCGTCCCCACCCGCATCCAGAGGCCTCCCAAGCCCCCACCGCCCCTCTTCCATCAGGAAATGAAAGGACCTTAGAAGCAATAGAAACGTATACAAATTATACAGGTTGCTCAATTCAACAGTCAGTGAGAAGGATGGGAGAGTGACAGAAGGGAAAAGGGGAAAGAGGAGAGCAAGAATACGAGGTGGGGAGGAAAAGAGCAGGGGGAGAATTATCTCGCCACTTATCCAAAGAACTCATCGTCAGTCTGTGGAGTCACATCCGGCAGGCTTTTCTGTCCACTTCGTGAAGTGTCCGATCCTGGTTCTTTCGTTCCATGATTCGCGTCTGAGCCTTTCGCTTGAGTGGAATCTCCACCATGCAACAGCTCCGCTACAGCCTTCAGCGCATTTTCTCTCTCCTATGCCTTCCTTGATGGATTCGGCCTCTTTGTGGCCTTCCGGCGTTGTGGTCTACGGAGTCGCTTCCCAGAGTCCCCCGTTCCTGTATCCGGCCGCTTAGATCTAAGCGGAGCTTGGCCCTCTGTCCTATAGGTTTCGATCCACTCCCAGGCGGATTCAGGATCATCGCAGAAGTGTGTTTTACCGACCAATATAATTTGCAGTCTAGCCGGGAACATCAGTGAATACAGAATGCCGTCCTCACGTAACGCTCGCTTGACTTCTAGGAAGGACGCACGGCATCATTGCACCTCCAGCGTGTAGTCTGGGAACAGAGACACCTTGCAATTGTCCACCATGAAAGGACCATTGGATCGTGCTTTCTGGAGCAGCAAGTCTCTTTCATGGTAATGAAGCAATCTGGCCACCACTGGTCTCGGAGCTATACTCGGAGCCGGTGGTCTGTTGGGCACCCGATGGACCCTCTCTCGGGTGTACAACTATGATAGACCCTTCGGCGCCACCACGTCTCTCAGCCAATTCTCTAAAAAGGTTACCATGTCATGTTTCTCTGGCAGCCCCATGACTCACACGTTGTTTCGACGATTGCAGCCTTCTGCATCCTCTGCTTTACGTTCCAGCACACCCATTCGATCTGACAGGTTTTCCACCTTTGCGGGCAAAACTTTTTGCGCGGGGGCCAGTTCCTCAAGAGTCGACTCCGTATGTTTCACATGGTCCGACAGCTTACCATGTTCGGCCCGTAACAGACCCAATCCCACCGCAACTGTACTTATGTCCTGGTGTAGCGTCGCCTTGGTGTCCGCAATAGCCTCCAGGATCTTGGCAATTTGCTGTTGGACAGGTATCTTGCGATGTTCACTTTCAGGACACTGAGTAGCTGAGTCCACAGCACTATTGTCGTGTTCTTGAGGAGGACCCATCAGCCTCCCCCTAGGTTTCCCCATGGTAAGTGCAGCATGTTCTACGACCTCAGATCTCGTGCGGCCCGCTGTCTGTGGGCACGTAGCCATGCCAGGTGTCTCCAGCACGTGCCTCTCCAGTTTGCAGAAAAGGTGGGGAAGTCACGACTGCTTACACAGTGCCAGTACCCTGATCACGTCTACGTCTACACCAAGGCGCCAGCCCCAGACAACAGGAAGCACCCACAGCCGGATGGCAGGGAGTGATGAAGTGGACCCAATGCGGACCCCAAGCCGGGTCACTAATGGGGGATCCACTGCGACCTCTTCCCTCTGTGTAAAACGCCAGTGAGGCCTCACCTCAGCTTCAGGCCGCAGCGCGGCTCCCCATATCACCGGTGAATACCTCCAGCACCAAACGGGTGTGACCTAATTCAGGTCTCCTCTAGGTTGATCCCAGCAGGGGTCCGTCGCACAATCACCACGCCCCCACAGGGAGACTGGTCACAAACAGTGCAGTCCCCACCTCCTCAGCAGGCTCAAAGAAACAACAGGCCCTACCAGGTCAACGGAAGTCCAAGTTATTGGTTGTGGGGGTGGGGCACCCCCTCTAATGCCATGCTCATACCATGGGATGGTGGGCTGTTTAGAGGCTCAACGCCCTTTGTCCCTGTGCGTGACAGATCAAGGGGTCTGCATCAACAGAGAGGCACATATGTCTTGAGGAATGCAGGCCAAGGCAGTTCTATCGGTGAATCCCCCTCTATCACTGGGAGGTCGCCGGTATTGTGGATAAACAGCGTGGGTCCAAATATGCCCTGCAGTGTCTCCTCAGAGTGGAGTATAGTGTGGCAGATCACTGGCACACACACCCACCATAATACTGTCTGGCCACAGGGGCACCTGCAATCCCAGAAGGTGCTCGCCAGTGGAACCACCCTGCTCCACCCGTGGCTCCTCTTCCCCACTCACAGTCGCGGGGCTCAAGGCAGTTCAGGAAGGTAATTGCTCTCTTCGGGGCCCGCGCTCCGACAAGGAGCCAATCAGCTCACCACGATCTGCTCCTCCTGGGCTCTGTCGTTCCACACCCCCAATCCGGCGTCTACGAGATGTGGAACCTGATCTCACCAGCTTCAGAGGCAGGCCGTAGGGGTCCGATCGTCTTCAGCTCCACAAAGGCCTCTGTGCAGTCTGGCTCAGCTGGATGTGGGAGACCGGAGCAGCCATGACACAGGTCATTTACTTCTGTCTAGGCCGCCATCTGTCGGTTCTGTGCATAGATCGTTGTTAGTGTTTCTCAGCCCCACGCCGATATTCCGGCCCCCAAGTGCAACGCTGGGCACACGAACACGTCCGCTCGGGGAGAGCACAGGAAGGAGCCCCCAGGCCCGGGCAGGATTACTGCTGAATCAGGAATAATGACTCGACTGGCGCGGAGCACTCTGCTCACGCGTCCGCCATCGTTGGCTTCGTAGCCACGCCCCACCTTCTATTCAGCACCTCATTATGTCTCGACCAGGATAGACTCTTGGTTCATCTCTGCAGCTGCAGCTGCTGCTTTGTGGCTGGACGACATAGCACATTTAACTTGCAGAATGTCTGACCATGCCCTCGTAAAAATGGTATTGCTGTTGTCCTATGGGGACCCTGGAGAGGTTCAAGTTAAAGTTTCTTTATTTTGCATAGTTAATTAAAACCATTGCAATATTAGCATTTAAAAAGAAAAGAAATATAGACAAATGTTCAATATAATTTTATTAACAATTACCACCGTTTTGAGCACTACATTATAGAATAATATCTTCAAATAAAACAGTTAAAACCCAAGGTAGAAAAATACTGTACAATTTTAAAATCAAAGTTAATAATAGTGGCGTTGGTGAATGACTATTAGTTCGCTGGGTATAGTGGAGTGCAGTCTAGGCCTGGGCTAAAATTCTGTTCCGCTCGCGGAAATTGCGATAATATGACATAATTTCCGCAATCCGCATTTTACCGGAAATGTTTTGCTTGCTCGCGCTGTAAAATAATACATTCTCGTGTGCGTGCGATCGCCTTACCTGAATCCCCGCGTTCGCCGACAAATTTTCCCGATCCGGTCGCTATCTCCACGAGATGTTGGATTGTTGGTAGCCATTTGTGCTGTCTCGCGACAGTTCGCGCCCGCAGTAACATCATTCGTCACGCTATCACGTCTTTCTTCTCGCAATCATGCACCGCGAGACAAGTGAAAACAAGATGGCCGCGCCCGCGAGCAACCGCATAGGTAAGTTGGCAAGCCGCGACCACGCAGAAAATACCGCAAACGGGCGGGAAATTTCTGCGAGTTTGCGGAGATTTTTAACATTTTCGCGATAATTTGCGAAAGTGAATTTCGCAAATTCCGTCCACCCCTAGTGCAGTCACAGATTTTTTGCTCCAACTGGACTTGCCAATAGACCAGTATCGTATTGTGTATGTTGTTCAAGTTCTCTGCAAGCTTATTCACTAAAGTGCAGGTGGAACTTCCTTGGTGTTGTCTAAGCAAAGGCCTCTTCCTATCTACAGGACGTCATACAGCATCAGAGCTTTGTGTGTGATATATAACATTTTCAGCATTTTGGGTATTTTTTGTTTGGCCAGCATAAGGAATTTCACCAATCTACAGTTCAATTGTGTGTTCTCCGGATTTAGGCATGCCAGCACTGCTTGCTTCCGGGTGAGGGTGCTTTTCTGCTTAAGGGGTTCTTTTAGGAACTGCTGCAGTTCTTGATGTAGTTCCTTGCATGAACAGGTTAGATGTAAAATATCTACTTGCTTGGTGTTACACAGTCTGCAGGTGTCTTGTGCTGTTGTCCTCAGCCATGGTGGAAGATGCTGAGCACAAGGAAAGATCCCCAGTCTATGCCTTAGAAAGTTAATTTTTATGGCTTTGGGATATCCCTGATTAAAGAATGTTTGTGGGGCAAGTGATTTGTAGGAGTTCAAGGTCATCTAGGTGTGAGATCTATTTGGGAAGCTTTCCTTGTCCTCCTCCAAGGAAATTTGTTTTATGCATTTCCAGACTAGTTTTTTAAAGGTTAAATAGCCGAGTTGCATGTCCCAGAGTCTTTTGAGTCTGATAGATTCCAGGGCTAGCTGAAGGTAGCTTCTAGCTTGGGAGGACTCCCTATGCTGGATGTCGTGCCACAGCAGATGATTTAACATGTTTGTAGTGGCACTTCTGATCTTATGCCAGCAGATGATGTAGGATCCGTTCCTGTAAAATACCAAACTCCAGCCTTATTTCAGCCGGTGAAGTATAGGGCGGGATGCAGAACATGGTTCTGTATGGTTTGACCAGTGTGTTGTCCAGATCCTTTGAGTCTCTTCCCTGCATTGCCTCACTGCATTAGGCAATCGAGGGGAGTAGTTTAGCCTAGACTACCTTCAGCAACGGGCTCAATGACGGCCCCATCAATTTAGTTGCAAGGTTTTTCAATGATAGAGTTATCAACAATCCTTTCCTTCTTATTTCCTCTTTCTGGCGCTTAAAAGACCCTTCCTTGTCGATTATAACTCCTAGATACTTGTACTCATGAGCTGAATCAAGTTTAGTGCCACCCAGGAACCAGTTCCTCTGCAGATTTTTTTGGTTGTTTATTGTCATTGTCCGAGTCTTATTCAGATTCATTTTTAAGTTGTTTTCTGTAGCGTAGTTCTGCATTTCCGTTAAGAGATGTTGAAGACCAACGTAAGTGTGACAAAGCACAACCACGTCATCTGCATACACAAGATTGGTCAGTGTTTTTTCTCCTAGCGTGGGTGAGTGTGAATTACAGGCATCGAGCGCTTTTGGGAGGTCGGCCATGCATAGATTGAACAGGGTTGGTGCGAGCACACAACCCTGTTTCAGTCCTTTTGTTGTAGGGACTTTAGAGTAGAGGTGGGTACCACCACCTAGTTTCACCTGCACCCAAATGTCTGTATGTAAAAGTGACAGAATGTTTAAGATAGGCTGTGGAATGTCCCATAGCACCAGTTTCCCCCACAATCTGTCCCTCTCGAAAGCAGCACTAAAGTCGATGTAACATAGATTTAGGGGTAGGTTAGAGGTTTTTGCTGCGTCGATTAATAAAGAGATTGTAAGGATATTTGTTGATGTGCCGGCCATTTTGCGGAAACCGGTCTGGTTCAGTGGTATTATCTGGCCCAAGATGCGAGCTCCTCTTTTATGGTGCCCGCAAAGTATTTTACTTAATTACAACTAGGCGATAGTTGCTAGGTTCTGCATTATCGTTTTTTTTTTAAATTGGCACAATTGTCGAGCTCTTCCAAGATTCGGGTATTCTGTTTAGCAGCCTGACTTCCAGAAAGAGAGGTTGCAGGATGTCAGCCCAGTCCTCCGTCTTTGCTTTTTTATTAGGAGTGACAGGGGGCTGCTAGCTACACATGATGGTATGTTTCCTGTGGCTGGCAACTTCTGTCTCAGTGGCACATGCTCCAGCTTTTTCTTCTGGTGGCCAGCTATTAAGAGTATGTGCTCCGACACCTCCCATTTGGTGGTTAAAGGGAGTAGTAAGAAATTTCACCCAGATTGTTTCTGAGATGTATGACGCCATGTCCTCATGATGAGAGTGGATAATCCCATTCACGGTTTTCCTGAAGCGGGCACAGTCATTGCGATTTGTGTCATGTAAGAGTTTTGCCCAGGTTGCATTCTCTTGATCTCTGCCAATGTTCCATTTTAGTCTTTTAAGTGCTGCCCTTTGGTCCTTCAAGGATGATCGTAAGCTGGCATTTTCCCGAAGTATTCTCAGTCTGGAGAGGAGATGGTGTTTTTTGGATACAGCACTTCATGACACAATTTTTCTATCAAAGTTATGGGACTTCATAACAGAATATTTCACAAGAATTTCTGACTCAGTGAGCACGCAGGCCACACTGTAGGAGGACTTTAAAGCCTATGTACTCGGGAGTGCATGGCTAAACACTCAGGCATCCTTTGCAATACCCGTGCCAAGCTGTGTCATAAAGAAACCACGCTGCTTGTAATTGATCAAGCCATTGCGTGATCTGACCTTGAGGACCCAATGTATCAAAGCTTTGTCTTGATGATGGAGTTCTGTGACCTCGCTGATTGATAGGTGGCTTATCTTGGGAAATATCCCTGGCGTGGGGACATGGCGAAGGTGAGTGCCCTGGCCTCACTCTGGCCAGACTACTGCATCTGAATCGACAGACAGAATATATAATCGAGTTGTTAGTAGACAAAGGCGGGAGTGTGTCAGTTAACAAGATAATCATCATTGAGCTCTAGCATTACAATGAATTGTTTTATACTCCACACTCCTCAGGTAACACTCAAGCTGTAACAGAGTTTCTTGGAGAGGTTGCTGTGGTCTGACTAAATGAGTACAAAGGCAATATTTATGCAAACTATCTTGTTTGAATTGTTTTTCCAATCGATTGATGCCCTCTGTGGATCTACAGCCCGAGGTCTGGATGGCAACCTGAGCCCCTTCTACAAAGCCTACAAACCTATTGCAATCCTAGACCTCTTGAAAGGCTCTTGAGGCTAGACTGCTCCACCTGACGCTGCATGAGGCGGTAATTACACTGTTTTTAATGCCTGGGAAGGCACCTAACCTCTGAACCTCAACCACCCCCTCATGCCCTTAAACCACGACAACAAAATACTGGACAAGTTAATTGCTACCCAGTTTCATTTTATGATATACTGAATATAAATATGTTTTGTGCCCTCACTCCCAATTTATGCACTGTATTTGAGGTCCTAAACCAGATCCCTCTCTATGTACCAGCGGCAGTCGCCTTACTTGATGGCAAAAAGTCCTTTGATTCACTTGCGTGGATCTACCTGAAAGCAACATTGAAAAAACTGGGCATACCCAGTGGCTATTTTGCACTCATTATGTTGCTTTACTCGAACCCAGTGGCTCGTCTAGGGGTCAATGGTTCCCTCTCAAGCCCATTTTCAGTGATGAGAGGAATGCATCAGGGCTGCCTCCTCTCTCAGCTTTTTTTCATCATCGCAATGGACCCTCTGGTTAGACACCTGCATGAGCGACATCTAAACCGTGGCTTGTGTTTTAGCTTGGGCTCCCTCCTAGTATCAATGTATGCCAATAACATCTTTCTCTTTGTAAGGAACCCAGTAGATAACCTTCTGCCTCTTTTATGTGAAATTATTCGCTTTGGTGGCCTATCTGGCCTCAATATTAATTTAGCCAAGTCCGAACTATTTCTGCTCACTGAAGACTGTACCAAATACCTGGGAATCACTCTCCATAAACAAAAAGAAACGTTTTTCATTTAAACAACAGTCCGGCAACCAAGCAGGTTGAGTGCTGTATCAAACTACCACTCTCTATAGCAGGTAGCATCACCGTTATAAAAATGGTTGCCCTCCCCCTTTTCTTGTATCTATTCGCTGAACAACACTTTCTTTGCCACTCTGAAGAGCCTCATGACCCAGATCATTTGGGCTGGATATAGACCTTGTATCAAATGGGACCCCTTGATGCTCCTGTATGGTAGGGGTGGTTTTGGCATACCAGTCCTACAGCTCTATTTCCCAGTGGTACAGTGCCAATTTCCTTATCATTGGAACCATCCTAATTCTTGATTACCATATGCTAGACCAGAGAAAAATCAATTAGATTAGATGCCACTGTCCTCTTTTTTCCCTATGGGCATACCGTGAAACCCTGCTGACATTCAAACCCTGTTCACGACTAGTTGGACTTGGGGGAAGCTGCAATGGCACATGAGGGGGGCTACCCTGCTCCCCTGTGGTCACTCTGACACGTAACCCACGGCTTTCCCTCGACCAAGAGAAACTAGAATACTGCACACTTCACATTCACAGCTAGCACACAGTGGGGGACCTCTTCCCGGATGGCCATGTAATTTCTTATCTTTACCATATCCACTTCGTGGATGCTACTAACATGGACCGTTTTATACTCTTACACCTTCATAACACTCTGTGGGCCAAGATTTTCTCTTACCCACCTCTGGAATTCCCTCCATTGATATTAGTGATTACAACAACAATGAGGAGGCAACTGGTCTCCAGACTGTCTCAGGCATGTATTGTTCTTCAGCCACAGTGCAATGGCAGGGTGAAGGGAGCAAGAGAGCGGGACTTGGGATATCCACTGCCAGACAAACCCGGTAATAGTGTTGCCCCCAGACAAAACACATCTCTCCCAACCACAGTCACAAGCTTATCATTTGTAAATGTATGCACTGAGCCTATACTATGCCTTCTAGCCTGGCCATAATTGAGCCTACCTGCTCCCATCATTGTCCAAAGTACCATGCAGATAATGCCAACTTCCTCCATCTATCCTGGTCCTGCTCAAGTATTTAGGACTACTGGACAGAAATCATCACACCCAATTCTGTGCTAGTTCTGCTGGGATTAGTTAAGGTTCATCCCGCTGGGCATGGTAAACAGCCTTTAGTGCACGGCTGCTACTGCGCATACCATTACTTATGATACGCGTTGTAACATCGCAAGCGTCACTATGCTTGCGATGTTACAACGCGTATCATAAGTACGCAAGTTGTTACATCGCAAGCGTTGTTACAATGCATGCGTTTTAATGGTATGCACTAAAGAACTTTAAAAAAAGATCCATGTCGTTGTGAGGAAACTGAAGCTGTTTCCTCACAACGACGTGTACCGCCCCTCGGAGACGATGTGAAGAAGGTCCCAGGAGGAGAGAGGAACCACGAGGAGAGTGAGGTAAGGTGGATGTAGTGTGTTTTTGTTGTGTAGGGGTCGTACTGGGGGTACTGTTTAAGGGCTGAGTGTAGTGTTGTGGTGTATTTGTAGTGTAGGGGTCGTGCTGGGGGTAGTGTTTTAGGGTTGAGTATAATCGTTGTGGTGTATGTGTAGTGTAGGGTAGAATTTTAGGGTTTAGGGTAGTGTAGGGGGGTCGTGCCGGGTAGTGTTGGAGTGTAGGGACAGGAGTGGCGGTCAAGGGGGTTGTGCTGGTGTAGTGTATTAGGGTTTAGGGTAGTGTTTTGGTGTATGTGTAGTGTAGGGGGTCGTGCTGGGGGTAGTGTTTTAGGGTGCAGGGTAGTGTTGTGGTGATTATGTAGTGTAGAGCATCGTGTTGGGGGTAGTGTTTTATGGTTTAGGGCAGTATTGTGGTGTTTGTGTAGTGTAGGGGGTTGTGCTGGGGGTAGTGTATTAGGGTTTAGGGTAGTGTTGTGGTGCATGTGTGGTGTAGGGTAGTGATTTAGAGTTTAGGGAAGTGTAGGGGGTTGTCCTGGGTAGTGAATGAGTGTAGGGACAGGAGTGGGGGTCGGTGGGGTCATGTTGGGGGTAGTGATTTAAGGTTTAGGGTAGTTTAGTGGTGTTTGTGCAGTGTAGGGTGTCGTGTTGGGGTAGTGTGTTAGGGTTTAGGGTTAGGTTATTTTATTTAAAAATTATTAAAAATGGTCCATGTACGCGAAGTAGTGGTATGCGAAGTAATGGTCTGTTCTTTAAAAGACATTTCTTATATTTGTAATGCATTTGCGAAGTAATGGTAAGCGCAGTAAAAATATGCATACTAATAGCATTTGCAATGTAAAAACATCACACTAAAAGCATGCGTAGTAATGGCATGCTAAGTATCGTCGTACATTCGCTGGGCATACGTAGATTCACAGCCATTATGATACTGTTAGCAAAACACAGCCTGGAGATGCACTGGAGTAGCTATAGAGCTTCCACGTACACTCAATGGCTGAAATCTATGATTTACTGCAACAACACCATCAAAGTGTACCCACTTTACAAACCACTCATTGTGACCTAAGGACATTTGGCAACCCTTACAGGACTATCTGCTAACATTGGAATCAGACACATCGGATGTGAGTTGCAAAGTACCTTCCCAATGAAGGGTATATGTTTCTATATTGATTATCCTACATACTACTGGACTTTTGTACGACTAAATGTCACCATCTATTCCCCCAGTGCATGATTGAACTTCTTGCTTCATAAATGTCACAATACGTCCACCTTTCCTGCTATGTGCCTGACTATAAATATAATGATTTATAATTATCCATATGTCTGCTTTGTTGCTTGCCCTTTTTTGGTCATTGTCATGATTCAAAATCCAAATCGAAAGTGCTCTTCCTGATTTCACTTGTTAACTGCTGCTGGGTCTGGGCTACTAAAGTCTGTCTCTCCCTGTCTATCCTAAGCCTGGTCTTCTGACTTTCAGTATGGGCTTATGCTAGTATGCTCTCTTTGGCCTCTTTACCCTACGTTGCGTTGAGGAGGACCTGGGTAAGAATGGACAACATAGTCCAGACTAGCTCACGAGGACCCTATGCAGACTGGCCTTACTTTTCCAAATAGCTGAAAAGTAATGCCTCTAACATGTCCATTACCACTGCCCAGTTGCCCCAGACCACCCTAGCGTGGTTAGTTGGGTAGACCTCAATGTTTGTTAAGAAATCTCACACTCACACCCATCTAAATGTGTTGACTAGGTTACCCCCCAGCTGTCCCTCCCAGTATAGTGGCAAAAAGCTGAATGACAATGGAAGAGAATTTTGAGGTGTGAAAGTGACTTTCTAACTGCTACGTTACTATGTATTTGTATAGCATAGTGCTAAGGACTTTGGAGCACATTTACTATTATTTCACACAACGCGGTGCAGCTTGAGAACTTGCTGTGCTGCTTTGCGTGAAAGAGACAGAGCAGAAATCTTCCATATTTATAAATATATGGAGCATTTCTGCTCTCTCCTTGCTATGGTGAACTGTATGCTGCCTAGTGCCAATGAAGGTACCATTCACACATAGTGTAAGGGTGCCTGCCTTATAGGCATGATTGCTTATATTCAGGAAAGGAAGCCTTCCTCCACAAAAAACAATCCAAAGAGTAATTTTCCGCTTTCTATGTGTGCTACAGTACCTATCACTCATGGATAGAGGAAGTAACAAGGAGAAAAAAATATATTTCTCCTTGTTACACCTCGGTTGGGTAGGTGCATCATTTTGGAGCAAACCCAGGTTTAGAAGTCTTTGCATTAGTGGATTCACGGGAATGCCCATGTGCCGCCCATTTATTGCCTATTTTATGCAAGGCAGTGCTATGCGCTGTGTTGTATTACTTTGTATTTACTAAACCACACAAAGCCACTCAAAGTGGTTTGCGTGGCTTAGTGAATGCAAAAAATGATTTTATGTCAGGGCTGTACCACAAGTGTGATGCAACCCAGGCAAAAAATAATAGTAAACCTGGGCCTTTATCTTTGATTGTGGCTATTACAAAACCCTTCTGAAATGAACAGGATGTAAGGGCCTTAATGAGAAGGGAAAGATCTGAGTCAAACCCAAAGTTGTTGTACTGTTTGAGAAAGAAAGAGCAGGAAAGCATCACAGCTACTAAGGTATGGCACTCTTCTGCACTCATCCTGGCACAATTAGGCTGCCTAGCACCATGCATAGTTCTTTGCACCATAGTGCACGGGTGTGTGTGTGATGCCTGGTGAAGGATTTATACTGGAAGGACAACCTTCCAGTACAAAATACTATACTCTGTACAGAGCAGCACTTACGCAAAGTCAAAAAGTTTGTAGAAACAACAGCATTTCTAGTATTCATGCCACTCTCAAAGATGCATTATTTTATTATGCAAAACCTTGTCTGCTATTATTAGCAGATAGGATTTTTTACCTGAAATCATGGATGGCTGCAGAGTAATGCCCATGTAGCATCCATGAACATCCCCCCTGTTGACCTTTCAAACATTCCATTTGCGATAGCACAAAGAAATGATGCAAGGAAGCTAGTAATAAGAAGACAATCTTAGCCCATCATTCTTCTAAAATATGGATACATTTCAGACGAAACAGCCTTAGTGTGATCTTCCCCCCAACTTTTTGTTGGCCCTCTCCACTTTTCTGAACTTGTTTCTGCAGGTATTAGGATTCTGTGCACTTTACCACTGTTAACCAGTGCTAAAGTGCTTCTGCTTTCTCACCTTAACATGGTAATATTGGCTTCTTCTTAATTGGCATATTTAATGTACTTATAAGTCCCTAGTAAAGTACCCTACATCTGCCCAGGGCATGTAAAATAAATGCTACTAGTGGCCTGCGGCACTTATTGTGTCACACACTTAAGTAGCCCCTCAATTATGTCCACAGCCTGCCATTGCACAGCCTGTGTGTGCAGTGTTTACACTGCCATGTTGACCTACCAAAAGAACACTTTTGCCAGGCCCAAACCTTCCCTTTTTAGGCATATAAGTCACCTGTAAGAGAGGCGCTGGACATCCCAGATGGCAGAGTGTAATGTGTTTAAGAAGCAGGACATGTACTTTAAAGTGTTGCATGCCCTGATAGGGAAAAACTCCCAATGTTGTTTTTCACTACAGCAAGGCCTATCTCTCCTATTGGATAACATTGGAATGACCTAATTACATGTTCTAAGTGTAATTTGATATCTGGAAGATATAAAGCTTTCGAGTTTGATGTCTCTAGAATCACAATTTAAAGCCAAAACTTATGATAAAGTCGGATGTTAAATTGCAATTCTGAAAATGCCACTTTTATGAAAGTTGACATTTTCTTACTTAAGCCATTTGGTGCCAGCTGCCTGTCTCTGATGATCACTATGCTGGGGTAGGTGACAGCTGGGCTTCGTTTATTCCCACTAGACAGCCACACACAATAAGAGCTTAGGTGTGACTTGATGGGCCTTGATTATCCATCCTGGCGGGATGGGATGGAGTACCTGGCCTCAGCTCAACTTACCTCTGAAAAGGCTGTGTCCTGTCCCCACACAAAGGGCTGCATACCCCCCTGTAGTGAGTCTGGGTCCAACGCAGGGACTCTGTGCACTTCAAAGGCAAATCTTTGAAGCCTCCTTCACTTCAAAGACACAATTGAGTAAAAGGATTGGACCTCAGACACCATCAGTTCAGTGCACCTCTGGACCTGTGGATACTCTGCAAGGAAGAAGGACTGTTGTACTGCTATAGGGACTGCCACTCTGCTGGACTGCTACTTGTCTAGACTCCTGCTCAGCTGACCTGCTGCCATACTTGCCTGGGTGAAGAGGACTGGGCCCATATCACTTGAAGCAACTTAAAACCTGGCTGTTTTCGGCCTCTTTTTATAGCCCGGCTTGCTGGGTGCTATCTACCTGTACTGAGGTCAGCAGCTACATGCCTTTGGGCATATGTCACTCTTAATAAAATATATCAATATCAACTTGAACCCACAACCAATAGGTACTTTTTTAGTGGGCCACGCTTGGTTCCTGTAGCCGGCCCATGCTCCATTGTGGTCAGCTGGAACATTTTACTTTTTCCTGGTCCAGCTTGACCAGATGCTAAACGTTGTTTACAACGATGTTGATACATCGCATGTCATTATAACACAAACATTACAATGACCGTGTTGTTACATTGCATACCATTACGACACAAGTCGTTACAACGACTTGCTGTAGGGGCCAGAAGGTGTTGGATATTCAATCCAACACCTTCCCTACTGTTGCACAGATTGGAGTTGAAATAGTAATTTATACTATTCCAAAATCCAGCGCCCATCATGCACCAAGTCATTGGAATGACTTGCGTTGTAATGGTATGCGTCATAACAGAGCAGTCGTTGTAATGACCGCTTTGTAATGGCATGCTTTGTAACGTGGCCTATTCCGACCAGATTTCCCTGGTTGGCACTTTTTGCTATTGAGTGCTATTTTACACTTGATTCTTTATACCTGGAATCTTTTTGTGTAGTGTATTCACTGTTTGAAATGTTGCACAAATATTTTCTCCATCAGAAAGCATCTGCAATATGGAGAAAATACAGGGCCGCCTCAGGAGGTGCTATGTCCCCATTCCTTACCTTATATAGAGCAGTAGCGGCAACATCTGCAAAATTACGGAACAGAGATATGGGGCTATGCTACATCAGAGTATCTAACTAAGATTGAAAATAAGTTAATTAAGGCCTTATTTAAACTCCCCCCAAGCTCGCCCATTACACCATTGAGACTGGAATTAGCCCTCAACCCTATACACCTAACAGTTCTAATAAAACCTTTGTTATATTGGATTAGATTGTGGTCTAGGCAAGATCTAGGAATATATATGGATTGTGTTAAAGACCTACTAGGTCTCGACATGTCACTGTGAACATTAAAGAAACATGGGGGGGCGTGGCCAAGCCGCGGGCTAAGATGGCCGCACGGCGTTGAAGCTCCGCCATCGACCCGGCGCAAACCCTGCTTTCCTCGCCCTCCTGATGCGGGCGCGGGACGCCAGACACCGCCGCTGACCCTACTACGGCCCCGGAGTGCGCTGGGATGCAGAACGGACCTCCCGGGCCACGGGGGCGTCCGGCGACAACCACATCATCCTGAGGCCTAAGATGGCGGGCTGATCCGGGGATTGGGGACGCGAGTGCGTGGAAGGCGGCCGGCCGGGAGACAGGTACCCGGGGAGCTCAGAGGGGGGGGCATTGAGCACCGTGGTGCTGTCTGGCGGGGGCCCGCTGCTCTCCCTGTGCCGTTGCGGACCGGAGGACGACCGGGCGCTCGGCTCATGCCCTGCGCTCCGGGCGCGGCCTTGCTCGTTGTCTCCTCCCTGGGGCCCCGGGCTAATTCGGTCGGGGAGCCTGGGAGGGGTGGCGTGACGGCCTGCTAGCAGTGGGGGGGGCGGTTGGGGCTCAGCACTGGGCCCGGCACCCGGGTTGTCTCTGCCTCGATCCTTGGGCCCTCTCTGGGTTGGCCATGTGCTCTGCGGCCGGTTTGTGCGTTCCTCCCTTGCCCCTTCCGGCGGCGTCGAGTCGCGGCTGCTGAATACACCGCGCTGGTGCACTTGCTGTTCCATTGGGACCCTGCTGGCTCCATGGAGTTGTGGCCCCTGCCTGCTGCACAGTGAGGTCGAGATCTGTCCGGTGCCCGGTGGGCACAACAACACCCGTGGTCCAGAACAGCTGGGCTAAGGGTTGGCCTGTGCCGTTGGACTGACGCTCCATCGTGCCGGCGCCTCCCCTGCTCTACACACGACTGGCTGGTGGCCGTCTGGCGGTTGTGGGCATGGGTCGCAAAGACCCCAAACAGAAAACGCTGCAGTTCGAGAAACTGTCTGAGCAGCCCGCGGAAAACCGCCCTGACATGCCGGACCCGGCAGGTGGAGCGACCGGCGGCTCGACGGCCCGTGCCCCGTCCCCGGACTGGCTACAGGAGATGCGCGCCGGCTTCAGGGCCCTGGATGGTCGCTTTGACGCCCTAGATAAGACTCTGGAAACTATGGGGGCCAAAATTCTGGCCCACGACAAGCGTTTGAGAGAAGCTGAGGCCCGGATCTCTGCAGTGGAGGATAAATCGGTGCAGGAGATCAAAAGGGTGGACAGGTTGGAGCGCATATTGAAGGAAGTGCAGTCGGCTTAACAATGTGCGAATTATTGGGGTTCCGGAGTCCACGGCCACGGGCAGGCTTGATGTTTTTGTGGAACAACTGTTGGCTGACATCTTTGGGAGAGACTCCTTCACTCCTGGCTTCGTGGTGGAGCATGCTCACCGCTCCCTGGGGCCGAGACCTAACCCGGGGCTTCCGCCTCGCCCGCTGATTGCCCGCATTATGAACTTCCGAGACCGCGACACTGCCTTGCGGCTTGCCAGAGAGAAGGGCGAGATTACCTGGCAAGGCTCAAGACTCTCACTATACCCAGACTTCACTGCCATGGTCCAGGAGGCCAGGCGTAAGTATGCGGGGGTGAAGGCGGCGCTCCGGAACCTGGGCCTCAAATATGGCATGCTCTATCCGGCCCGGCTTCGGGTCGAGGTTGATGGCCGAGCTCGGCTATTTGACAATCCCGCTGCGGTGCAGGATTTTTGCCGTAACTACAAGCCGCGCAGAGGCCCGCCGGGGGGGGATGAGGGTGGACGGTCTCCCCCTGGCAGTGGGTCTGCGGGCAGCCAGGACCTGTTCTTGACCTCCGGTGTCAGCTGAGACGGCACCCGTCACCTAACTTTGTACTGTTTGACTTTGGCTATTTGGGGAACGTATTAACATTTGGAGTAAATTTGTGCTGCAGCGCTGGGTTGATTGCGGATCGTTGTCACCCCCCTTTGGTTGAAACCGATGGGTTCGTTTTTGGTTGCGATGCTCTGCTTTTCACGGTTTGGTTACACTTGGTATTACTGTCTAGAGCTATGTTCTTTTTTTCCAGGATTGGGATTGCCTCACGTTTGCGTGGTTTGGCTGGGTGGAGGGAGGGGGGTAGGGGTAAGCAATTTTGATTCTTCTAATATGGCTATGTGTGAACGTACTTTATTAATACACAGTGACATCCCGGTTTTGTTGCTCCCATCACCTGCTGACTGGCATCAATGGCCCATATAGGTCTGAATGAAGCTCCTCTCAATCTATCGTTAATGACTTGGAATGTCCGAGGCCTAAACAACCGGAGTAAATGCAAACAAATACTGCACTACTTAAATCGGCACCGGGTGGACATTGCTTTTCTTCAAGAGACTCATCTGCACGCTCCAGTGACCTCCCGCTTTGCAGCTTCCTGGGGCGCTCACCGATACTTTGCCAATTTCAGTGATTACGCCAGAGGCACTGCGGTGCTGATCCATAGGAGAGTCCCGTTTCAGTGCCAGATGTTTCTGGGAGACAGGGAGGGGCGCTACTGTATTGTAAAGGGGGTTTTGATGGGCTGTGTGGTCACTCTTGTCTGTGTGTATGCTCCCAACACTGATTCCCTGGATTTTTTCCATGAGCTTGCGGCCCAACTGGTAACCCTAGCGCCGCCTGGCGTCCTGCTGGGCGGCGACCTAAACATGTTGCTGGATTTGGGGCTGGATAGCACCTCTGGGGCCACAGATTCTAAGCCTAGGGCAAGGCGAGCGTTCCAGGACCTTTGCCGTCGGTTCTCGCTGACGGATATATGGCGCAGGCGAAATCCGAACACTACTGACTACACACACTTTTCGGGACAGCACAACACTTGGACCAGGATCGACTACTGGCTCCTCTCCCCGGGCCTGTCCCCTTGGTTCCCCGCGTTGAGGACGTTCCCGAGAACGTACTCGGACCACTCCCCGGTCCTACTTGGCTTAGACGTTCCTCTGTCTGAGGGTTTTGAGCGGCAGTGGCGTTTCCCTGGGAGGGCGCTATTGGATGACCTTTTTGTACACGAGGTTTCCGAGGCGATAGAAGACTACTTCACCATAAATACTGGCTCGGTAGACTCGTGGGCAGTCCTCTGGGATGGGTTCAAGGCCTATATCAGAGGGGTTTGCATAGCTAAGCACGCGGGGGTCCTGAAGGTATTGCGCGCAACAATAACACAACTGGAGACACAGCTAGACGCACTAGACACTGAGGCACAGCAGGCACCCTCTGACGAGGCATTTACCAGGCGCTTACGCCTGTTGTCCGACTTCCGGGAGGCCGCGGACAGGGAGATCCTTTATCTGGGGAAATACCAGGTTGCACGTAGGTATGGAGAGGGGGACAGGCCAGGGCGCACGCTAGCTCAGGCCTTGCGACCACCATACAGCAAGTCCCTGATCGCCGAGGTGCGGGGCACGGATGGTGCGCTCCGCACAACGCCCGCTGAGATCCGGGACGAATTCCTGGCCTACTACACTGACCTATATACCACCAAGTTGGGTGACTCCGCGGCCGCTCGTGCGGCCTATCTATCGGAAATCGCTCTTGTGTTCCTGGATAGGGGCATGCAGGAGTTCATGGCGGAACCTATAATGGTGGCGGAAGTGCGGGGGGCGATCAAAGTGCTTCGGGGCTCTTCAGCCCCGGGCCTTGACGGCTTCTCCGCTGACTTTTACAAGGCCTTTTCTGATCTGCTGGCGCCCAAGCTAATAGAGGTGTATGCGGAGGCCTTGGAGCGTGGCTCCCTCCCGGCTACTCTGAGTGAGGCAGTCATTGTGCTGCTCCCGAAACCGAATAAGGACCCGACGTTGTGTGGGTCGTACAGGCCCCTCTCCCTCTTAAACACTGACTATAAGATCTTGGCCAAAATAGTGGCCAACAGGCTTTCCCAACTGATGGAATTCATTATATCGCCCGCACAGTCTGGCTTTGTCCCCCACCGCTCGACCTCGCTGAATTTGCGTACGCTCTTCACGGTCCTGCACAGAATTAACCCGACCACACCGGCTGCAGCGATCCTCCTAGACACCGAAAAAGCGTTCGATTCCTTAGAATGGCCTTTCTTTCTTTCCGTCATGGAGCGCATGGGAATGCCTGCGAACTTCCTAGCGACTGTCAGACTCCTCTATAGTCGCCCTACGGCCCGTTTGCGTATCAACGGCACGCTATCTCGGCCATTCTCGCTCACGCGCGGTACGCGGCAGGGTTGCCCGCTTTCACCGCTCTTGTTCATTTTGGCTATGGACCCCCTGATTCGGCATTTCCAGGAGCGGCACCTCCACAGGGGTCTACAGTTCCGGACGGGCCCACTGCTGGCCTCTCTCTATGCCGATGACACAATCCTGTATGTCAGGGAGCCGCAGGCCAACTTTGCCCCCTTGATACATGAGATCCTTTGTTTCGGTAGCCACTCGGGTCTGGGCATAAACTGGCATAAGTCCATCATCTTTCCCTTGTCTAGTGGCACCTCCCCATGGCAATGTGAGTTCCCTCTGGAGTGGTGTTCAGACTCGGTGCGGTACTTGGGTATACAAATACATTTGAACACGGACGAAATCATCCGCCTCAACTATGGCCGTGCGATTACGCGACTGGAGACTCAGGTGAATGGGTGGCTGCGGCTCCCGCTCTCTATGTCCGCTAGGATAGCGATTCTTAAAATGATAGTGCTCCCCAAATTTTTGTATCTTTTCAATAACATCCCTATTCCTCTTACCCGGGCCTTTTTCTCCACCCTGCGGTCCCTCCTGATTAGACTGGTCTGGGGCGGGAAGCACCCCCGGATCCGCTGGGCGACTCTCATACTCCCACAGGATCGAGGAGGCCTTGGAGTGCCTGATTTATATTTATACTACCTAGTCGCTCAGTGTGCACATGCCTATGCCTGGTATCACCCTGACGCTCGGATCCCATTCCTTCGCCCAGAGGCGGACTTTGTCCTCCTGGGTCGCTTGTCGGCGGTGTTGCCCAGAGGTGTCCCCAGAGACCCAATGGACATTCAAACGGTATCTACCACCAGCTGGGCTTGGAGCAGGCTCTCGCGCTATTTGGCTCATCCTCTGCTGTATTCCTCTTCCCTCCCGATACCCAACCCTGGGCTGTTACCGGGCACAGATGAAGCACTGGTGCAACGAACGTTAACGAAATTTGACCTCACCAGGATCGGGGACTTATACCCGGGTGGGCACATTTTCTCGGCGTCGGAGGACGCGCGATTCAGTGATGCTACATTCATGGACCGGTTCGTTCTTCGCCGGCTATATTGCGCCGCCCGAGCGGAGATTAAGGGATTTCCACTCGAGCCGGCTTCCTTGGAACCCCTCACCACCCTGATTGACAACGATACGGGGGCACATATTGTTTCCAAGCTGTACAGGGCGTGCGCAGCTCGGGTCCCCTGTACGGACGATCGTGCGAGGGAGGAATGGGGAGCGGACCTGGGTAGGCCTATCACGGACGAACAATGGACGGCATGTTGCAAGGTCACCGACACGGTATCACTGAACAGTCGTCACAAACTCCTACACTATAAATTCCTGCGCCGTTGGTATATGACCCCTGATAGACTCCATGCCATTGATCCCGCGCGATCGCACACATGCTGGAAATGCGCTACACCACATGCCGATTTTGCACACATGTCCTGGACGTGTCCGAGACTGCAGACATTCTAATTTTGCTCGATCTGTCTGCCGCTTTCGATACGGTCAACCATGAAATCTTGCTGAGCAGACTGGAAGAAATTGGGGTGTCTGGGATTGCCCTTAATTGGTTCCAATCTTATCTATCAGACAGGTGTCAAGCGGTCTCCCTTCCACCGTATCGGTCTAAGTTTTCTGAAGTCCACCATGGTGTTCCACAGGGGTCGGCAATAAGCCCTATTCTTTTCAATATTTATATGCAACCCCTGGTTCGACTTATAAAAACACATGGTGTGAGACTTGTAAATTATGCCGACGACACTCAAATCTTTTTCTCTCTCGAGGGGAATCACTCTATTACATTGACAGCCTTTCACGATTGTATGCGAGATACTGCACAATGGCTAAGAGCAAACTCTCTTCAGTTCAATTCAGGGAAAACTGAGGTCCTTCACTGTACCACTGGGAGGATCCCCCCCCCCTTTTCCTGAAAACCTCTGGTCATCTCTATCTGTGCCTACCTTGGTACCGGCTAAAGCTGTACGTAACCTGGGAGTTATGCTTGATGCCACTTTAACTCTGGAAATGCACGTCAATAAGGTGGTAGGGACTTGTTTTTCTCTGATTAGAGCTCTGAGGAAAATTTTTCCACTACTACCTGAGGCGGCGAGAGCACTGGTCACTGGCGGTATTATCCTCAGTAGACTAGATTACTGTAATGCTCTACTGCTGGATGCCCCTAAATTTTTGACTGAACGCCTCCAGAGAGTTCAGACCATGGCGGCCAAATTGGCACTGACGAAACCACGTCGGTCATCTGGTTCGTTAGCTCTTGCTGAGCTTCACTGGTTACCACTAACGCAGAGGATCCAATTTAAATCCCTCTGCTTGGTCTTCAAGGCCCTGCATAGACAAGGTCCTATACCCCTCCAAGACATTTTCACGTGGTATGTACCTACCAGGTGTCTTCGTTCTGCCAGTGCCTACCTGGTAAAAGTTCCAAAGGTTCGGAAAGTTAAGTCAGGAGGCAGAGCCTTCAGCTTTGCTGCAGCTAAGCTTTGGAATGGCCTCCCCCTGGAACTCAGACAGTCGCACGACCTCCTGCAGTTCAGGAAGAAACTTAAGACATGGCTGTTCCCTAGAGTCTAATCTTTCTGGCACTATTTGCTCTTCTCCGCTTCTACCTAGCCACATATTTCTGTATCATGTACTGTAGCGCCTAGATACCCGTTGGGTGATTGTTGCGCTCTATAAATACTCTATACAATACAATACAATACAATACATTCTGGACACAGGTTCACAAGATCCTAGAAGAGATGCTGGGGCTTACACTGGTTCCCACTCCTGAAGTCGCATTGTTGGGCTATACCGTCAATTTCCCTAAGAATGTCTGTAAACTGGCCTCTCTGGGGCTTCTTCTGGCCAAGAGGGAGATTGCAAGGCACTGGGGGAGGAAGACAGCTCCCACGTCCAAGACATGGCTTACGGCCCTGGCTTTCTGCAGCACGAATAGCGAGATCTACTCTAGTCTCCTCCCCACGATCGCGCGTCCTAGGGACATCTGGGGCCCTTATAAAACATACATTGCAGGCTTACCTGGCTCGACCCCGCCATCCTCGAATCCCGGAATAGCTCCCACTGGAGTGGGGTAGGTCGTACCAGACCAATGTTACGCAGCTGTAGTGGTCATGTGAGGGTGCGGGCGCAGGGATGTTTAGCTCCTGGGAACAGGTGCCGTGTGCTACAGGGCGTTTTCCCATGTCCGAGATATGAGCAGGGGAGGGGGGTGGCTTTGGCACCCTAGAGACAGATCACTGGTCAGAGATCCCCCTGGTTCAGGTCGGGCAGATGTTGATGATGGATTGGTAGATGGGGTCTTGTTGTCGGTTGCATTGATGAGGTGGTATTGTTATCTGAGAATCGGAAGTGTCACAATGTTGCTACTTATTTGCTTTCTGTTGTTCGCACAGCCGCAAACTTTGTATTATTTTATTTGTCTAATTTCAATAAAACTTTTCAAAAAAAAAAAAAAACATTACACAGAATAGGTATGAATGAATTATGGACATCCCCTCAGTTGATTGTTAAGGGAGATGCACAAAAAGTTAAACAGCTATACTGGGAGGCAGTTTTGCTACTAACGTGGGGAGCTTATCCGAATAGCAGTCCAACAGGCCAGTTGCTCAATCACAAGTGTGTTGCAAGTTTAGAACCCTATATTGGCAGAATGCATTAATTTCAGTCCAAACGCCTATACTTGCAATTCAGATGTAGGCTACTACCCCTGAGAATCCATAACTCGAAATGAGCAAATGAGCCTACTCTTTAAAAATGTTGTCCAAATTGCCCTAATATTGAAGAATTGGTGGACCATTTTATGTTATTCTGCCCTTTATACAGGCACACACAAGAAAAATGACTATTAGCTCTATGCAAACACGTGGGTTTGAGACATTATTGAGAATTCACAGGCTTTTAAAGAGTGACACCAGCGAACAACTTGAGTTTGAGGTATCACGGTACCTGCACTGTGCTTGGAAAAAAAGGAAGAAGGCCTTAGATAACTCCTAACTATGACAGTTAAATTGCCAGCGCAAGTCCGAATAAGCCGCTTAGTGTACTTGTACTTTTTATCTTAGATGTTGATCAAAGCCATATGTTAATGAACTGTTTTTTAGGTTGATATTTGCACATGTTTTACATACAACTACATTGAACGTTTTTAAAGATTGCTTTGCACTAGAGGATATATCCCTATTTTATATAGAAATAGAGTTATTATATAGAAGTGACAAGGATATGATTGGCAATATTAATAACAACCTTCTAGTCATGTCATCTTTTTATTCTTAAAACTGTTTTATCTGTATCTTTGCATTTGCAATAATTCTGTAAGTGATAAATGCTGCTATTGTTTTCATTTTTGTGAACGTTTTATGGCTTGGTCACTGAAATAAAAGATATATACTTTACACATTTCTTCTAAGTTAAGCCTGACTGCTGTGTGCCTAGCTATCAGAGGGTAACCAAGGGTTAATTTGGGGCTTCCCTGACACTTACGCTGACTAGGATTGTAGTTGCTGTTTGAATAAGGTTTACACTCCAGCCAACTAACAACCCAATATCTTTCAATGAGAAAATGGTAAGAGGTAAGAAATTACACTTAAATACAACTGAATAGTAACACATTGCCAAATAAATCAGACACAGTAGAAATAGCTGAGCCAATTGACCTTTGAAAGAACAACATGACATTTTGAAATACATGTATTAAAATTTTGGGATAAAAAATAATTGAGCGACCAACATTATGCAACAGAACCGTGCAGAAATTAAACTGTAGGCAATATTTTGAATTAAAGACGATGTTTCTTTGTATAATATTATTCAACAACATCTGCAAAAATTGCATCAATGTCTCTGACAAAAATGCCTCTGTAGCCTCTGTCAGTGTCTCTGTTTCAGATTCAGATTAGCTATACATCATTGTGAGGTTGTGTCAATTATGCACAGAATACAAGACCTAGCCCTATTAAAAACAGCTGCAGCCTCAATTCTGAGTAGATTAATAAAGTAATAATATGCTAAAGCACATGATGTTAGATGCTATTAATAGTCTGAACAAGGAATAGTTGCTGCAACACTGACATGATCTTTAGTATGACATTAATTAGAGAAAAATTGTTCGTATACAAACCCAACAATGTTACAGACCATTACATTTACTAAAATTACTGGATTTATACCATATGATAGCAATACCACCACTTGTGATGGACCTCCTTGGGTTGTTGCACTTGTGTGTTTTCCGTTTCTTGTTAGGGTGATCACCAAACACTATGAGGGTCATTACGATGATGGGTCATTACGAGTCTGCCCGCTATCGAGGTGGTGAGTGGGACCGGCCGCCTGTATAGCGGCGGTCCCGCATGTAAAATTAGGATGCGACCGCCACTGTGGCAGTCGCATTTTGCATGCTTACGATTGCAGTGGTGCTGCTGGCTGCACCAACCGCCGCAATAGTTAAAATGCATGTGGTGCCTTTCACTTCACTACGTGGCAGGCACCATGTGGCGCCTGCCACTCAGTGCAGGGAAATGCACTGGGGGTACCATGGGTACCCCCAGTGCAAAGCCACCTCCCCCAATACAAGGGGGGCCTGCAATGAGCCCCCAAAACTGATCCCCGCCAGCCTCTCAATGGAGGTTACCCGCCATGGAAAGGCTTGCTGCAGCCAGCATCCTAATCTGGCAGACGTTGCCTGCTAGGCACCACCACCATTTTACTGATGCTGACCGCTCCGTCAGGCAATCGTAACGATTGCCTGTGGCAGATTTGTGGCGGGTGGTCTTTGCGCCTGCCACAGTCGCAGTAAGATTCCCCCGCCATCGTAATGTGGTGGGGGGAAAATTGCTCTCCGATGGCGGAAGGCATGCCACAGCACTGCTGCCAGGGGTGGGCCTTCAGCCATCGTAATGACTCCCTATGTATTTATAGACACTTACTCCAGTCCAAAACTGTTAGACCTGACATCCTTGGCGTGGGTTTTTCCCCTATCTTTTGCCTCTACTACCTGGATTTTTGATGCTGTGCTGGATTTCGTTTTTGCTGGTTTAGATGCTTTGGACACTCTGCCACTGCTAATCAGTGCCAGAGTTTAAGTGCTCCCTGTGTAAAATATCATATTGATTGGATATACCTGATTGGCATATCTGTATCACCATGAAGTCCCTAGTAAAGTGCACTGTGTGTGCCAGGGCTGGTGATGACAGATGCTACTAGTGGGTCTGCAGCGCTGACTGCGCCACCCACCTGCGTAGGCCTAAAATGGTGTCTCAGGCCTGCCGCCGCAGGCCTGCCTGCAGTCCCCGGACTGCCATGTCCTCCTGGCCAGTGTCCACACTGGCCGGGCCTAACCCTTCCCTTTTTATGCACATCAGTCATCCCTATGGAAGGCCCAAGGTACCCCCCTGGACAGGGTGCAGTGTATGTAAAAGGTAGAGCAGGTACTAGTGCAGGTATCATGCTCTGGTAGTGAACAGCGGCCATTTTGTGTGTTCACTGCTGCAAGGTTATCTTGCTCCATAGGCTAACATGGGGGAGGCTGGTGCCAATGGCTATCAGCCTATCTTCTCATAGGAACAAGATAAGACATGAGTGTTTGATATCCCTGAGCTCAGCATTTAATAACACATCTTTTAGGAGAGGTTGTTTTTAAATCCTGAGTTGGAGAATAGTACTTTTTAGAGAGTAGCTGTTCTCTTGTCTGACCCTTCTGTGTGCCTGGGCATGCTTGTGGATTGACTGTCTGGTTTGAGAGTGACAGGGGCTGGGGATCCCCCAGGAGGTTGGCTGAGTCAGCCCTTTGCTGAATGACAACATTTGCAAGTAGAGTGGAGGGAGGAGGTAGCACCTGGGAGTGAATAGGGATGTGCCTGCCTGCCACAGTGCTGGCTCCACCTCCTGCTGGGCGGCTGACGACTCTGCCCCTCACTCTGAAAGGAAAGAAGAAGCCAGGAAAACAAAGTGCTCCAGCAACACGCAGAACTGGATCAGACCGGGCTCAGGGCCCACTTGCACAAAGACTTCAAAGACTTTTATGGGTATAATTAAAGGACCCCTGACAACAGATTTTTAGATTCTACAATCAAGAGGAACCTCTGCTGAAAGACGGACTGCTGAAGGACTAAAGGAAGATTGCCTTGCTGTGTGCTTTAAGGGCTGACCTG